>NC_091798.1:8292500-9638750 GCF_041296235.1 Equus asinus
GAGACTTCTCTAGGTGAATGTGGCACACTTCCTGGTGACCGTGGCGCATCTCCTGGTGACTGTAGCACATCTGCTGGTGACTGTGGCACGTCTCCTGGTGACTGTGGCATGTCTGCTGGTGACTGTGGCACATCTCTGGGTGACTGTGGAACATCTGCTGGTGACTGTGGCATGTCTCCTGATGACTGTGGCACATTTCCTGGTGACTGTGGCACGTTTCCTGGTGACTGTGGCATAACTTGTAGGTGTGCCACATCTTGTGGATATGGTATGTTTTGAGGTGGGCCTGGTACATCCTGAGGTAGGCCCAGAGAGTCTTGAGATGGGCAGAGTGAGTCTTGAGGTGGGCAAAATGAGTCTTGAGGTGGGCAAAGTGAGTCTTGAGGTGGGCAGGATGTGTCTTGAGGTGGGCTTGGTGAGTGTTGAGGACACCATGATGAGTCCTGAGGTGGGCTTGGCATATTCTGCTGAGGGCATGGCATGTTCTGAGGGCATGGCACATCTTGAGGAGGGCATGGCACTTCTTGAGGCAGGTGAGGCATAGTTTGCAGCTGGCACTGCATGGTCTGTGATGGGCATGACAAGGCTCGCGGTGGGCATGAGGAGGCTCGTGGTGGACATGGTGAGGCTCGCAGTGTGCATGGCAAGGCTTGCAGTGGGCAGGGCAAGGCCTGTGGCGGACAAGGCACATCTTGCTGTGGGCATGGCAAGGGTGCCCTTTGATTGCAGCTGCTACCATTATTGCTTTTTGGGGAGAGGGAGTGAACATCTGAAGACAGCTGTAGGCTTGCCAAGAAGCTGAGGTCACCTTTGAACGTGGTTGAGCTACAATTTGGCTCCACTGGATAAACAGAATTCCCACTGATGGATGCAGGGGGTTGGGGACCTTCAAATGCGGTTTCTTCCAAAAGGTCCAAATCCACAGGATCGCTGTTAATGATTCTCCGTGCTGCAGGCCGAGAGCTTCTGTCCACTCGCCCTTCCATTACCTCTTTGCTGGAGAGGCTGGCACATGTTTGAAGATTGGCTGGCTCCTTCTGTGAGGGAGTAACAGGTTCTAGAGTCAAGTCAAGAGTGGCAATAGGTCTATTTTCTTCCTCAGTTCTTGTCAGGTCAATCACACAGAGTCCATTGCGATCCTTTGCCCTTGGTCTCGTTTCTCTAGTTAAGTCAATGAAGTCCTGTTGAAGGATTGTGAGAAGATAAGAGGTCAAGCAAGGAGTTTCAGCTTTATCTAAGAAGACTTAAATCTTAGCTTTTAAGGATAAGCATATTTTGCTTTTTCATCTCAGTAACAATTTATATATATCGTATTAACATAAACATTAATTTATTTCCTTTGGTTAAAATTTTGCTACTGTCAAAGCTGTCAATTTCTATACCTTCTTAAATCATTCAAACGCCACATGCACATAACTAAGGGCATAGTGGGAAATGTTTTCTGACCCAAAGGTGGACAGAGGAGTAGTAGGGAAGATTTCAACTTTCAGTCACAAAGTAAAACGCAACCTTTGTTCGGAAAAGCAAATACACAGGATAACCTGCAACAGAAGCTAAAGAGGAAGGGAAGCTAATATAAGAGAATCTACCACATTTTAAGAACATGTTGAGTGCTTTTATGTCTTTAATTTTCACACTGACTCTATCAGGTAGGCATTGTCATCTCCATTACACAGATGGGAAAACTGGAGTTCAGAGAGATTAGGTTATTTACCTAAGGATTATACAGCTAAGTAGCAGAGACAGACATTCAAACCCAGGTCTGTTTCCTTCTTTCCCTGTTACGGCCTTAGGAATATATAACTTCATTCAATATATAATCAACCTATAGTCAGATATGGAGGACAATACAATAAGGGTTATAAAACCAACAGTGTAAATCTGAGCCCTAACGCTAATAATTACTGGAAAACCTCCTATCTTCATCCTGATACTCAGAGTGCAAAATGATTAGGCAGTTCATAAAGTGTGATCATGCCAGCCAGAGGCACTATAACCAACCTCTGTGCCGTGAGCATGGAATGATATTGCTCAACCTTCCAGATGTCTCCTCACCTGGTTGGGTACCACTGCCACTGGTATGTTAGGTACCAATTCCTGGGCTAGCAATGCCATTGCTGCTACCACAGCTACCATGCTATTTCTCTTAATAGACATGATAGTCACCATTGTCAATGACACCAAAGCAGGGCAAAGGATTCTGGGTGGGTCAGGTGAGAAGTTGGCATGCACCTCATCCTAGAATAGGGATTGCTTGGTGAAAGCTAATGCCTCATCCCTAAGAAGCAGCCATATAGTATCACTGCCTTCAGTGGTTCTCTACTGTTAGCTGAACTCAATATAAATAGTTGCAAAGCCAGAGAGGACCTGAACTTAACTCCTCTTCCGTTGCCAACTGCTAAAATGCAAGATTACCATGTCTCTCCCACTGAATACCCACCATATCAGCTACAGGATAAAGGACAAATGCCTTAGTAAGACTCATAAGGTCCTTTGCAATAAGGCCTGCATTTAACTTTCCCTGACTACTCTCACTCCTCACATAATCAAATCATACAGAACTACTACAGATCCCTAAATGTGCCACACTTTCTCAGGTATCTTTATCTTTGTTTACGTTTGCTTATGTTCTTTCTTTTGCCTGGAATGATTATTATCCCTTTGATTATTTGGAAGTTTCTTGTCTTTCAAGATTCAGCACAGATATCACTGTGTGTGAAATCCTTCCAGATCACTTCTCATTCCAGATTAATCATTTCCTCCCTCATATCCTCACTGCATCTATACAGACCTCTTTCTTTATCCCAAAGAATTCAAAGTTTTTTAATGATACTGAAAATGGAAATAGTTTTTTGTCATTTTGTTGTCAATTATTCATTGCTAGTATATAGAAATACTATTGATTTCTATGTATTATCCCTGTATCATCCGACCTTGCTAAATTCACTTACTAGTTAAGTACCTTTTTTGGTACATTCCTTAGGGTTTTCCATATAAAAAAATCATGTCCTCTGCAAATAAAGAAGTTTTACTTCTTCCTTTCCAATCTGTATGCCTTTTATTTCTTTTTCTTGCCTATTGTAATGGCTAAGACATTCAGTATAATTCTCAAAAGAAGTGCTGAAAGCAGACATTTCAGACTTTCATCATTAAGAATAATGCTAGCTGTGGGGTTTTCAAAGATGCCCCATATCAGGTTGAGGAAGTCCCCTTCTTTTTCTAGTGCTCTGAGTTTTAATTGGGAATGGTTGTTAAATCTTGTCAAATGGTTTTTCTGCAGCTGTTGAGATATCTTATGATTTTTTCCTTTGTCCTATTAATATCAAAAATTACATTCATTGTTTTTCTAATGTTAAATTAATCCTGGGGAAAACTCCACTTGGTTACGATGTATTATCCTTTTCCTTTATTATTGGGTTTAATATATCAAGACTTTGTTAAGAATTTTTGCATATACATGAGGGACATTAGCTTGTAGTTTTCTATTCTTTAATTTCTTTTACTGGTTTTGCTATCAGAATAAAACTGGCCTCACACAATGACTTGGGAAAGATTCCCACCGTCTCTATTTAGGTTGTGTTGGATTGGTACTATCTCTTCCTTCAATGCTTGATAGAAATCACTAGTGAAGCTATCTGGGCCTGAAGTGTGCTTTGTAGGAAAGTTTTTTTTTTTTTAAAGATTGGCACCTGGGCTAACAACTGTTGCCAATCTTTTTTTTTTTTTCTGCTTTATTTCCCCAAACCGCCCCCCATACACAGTTGTATATTTTAGTTGCAGGTCCTTCTAGTTGTGGGATATGGGACGCTGCCTCAACGTGGCCTGACGAGCGGTGCCATGTCTGCACCCAGGATCCAAACCCTGGGCCGCCACAGCAGAGCGTGCGAACTTAACCACTCAGCCATGGAGCCGGCCCCTGTAGGAAAGCTTTTAATCACAAATTCAATTTTTTTAGTAGACATAGGGCTATTAACATTTTCCATTTCTTCTTGTGTTAGTTTTGTGACTTGTGGAATTTTTCCATTTCATCTAAACTGTCAAATTTATTAGTATAAAATTGTTCATAATAGTCCCTTATTATCTTTTTAATTCTATATAGATTTATTCCCAATTCCCTTTTTTTATTCCAAATATTAACTTGTATCCTCTGCATTTTTGTCCCTGATCAGTCTAGCTAGAAGTTTATCAATTTTATTTATTTTTTCCAAAGAACCAGGCTTTTCATGTGCTATTTATTTATTTGCTGTTATTGTTTCCTTCCTTCTACTTAACTGTGGATTTAATTTGTCCCTCTTTTTCTAGCTTAATGTAGAAGCTTACTTAATTGATTTTCAAAATTTTTCTTTTCTAATATTATCATTGAAAGCTAAAATTTCCCTCTAAGTATTGCTGTAGCTTAATCTGACAGTTTTTAGTGTATATAGTCATTTAATTATCTTGTAGTTGAAATTTACTTTCATTATGATCAGAAAACAAACCCTGTAAGATTTCAATACATTAAGACTTGTTTTATGTCCTAATACATGGCCCTCTTGCTCAGTGTTCCTTGTGCGCTTGAAAAAAGATGGGCCTTCTGCAGTTGTTGGATATAGTTCTACAAATGCCTTTAAGTCACGGCTGTTGATACTGGCTTTCAGATCTTTGATTACTTTACTTTTGGGGGGATCCAGTTGTGCTATCAATTACTGAGAGAAGTGTATTCAAGTGTCCAGTTATGACTGTGGCTTTGACTATTTCTCCCTTTAGCTTAGTTTTTGCTTCATATATTTTCAAACTCTGTTTATTAGGTGCACATACACTTATAAATTGTTATATCTTCTTAATGTATTAACCCTTTATCATTAAGAAGCATCCCTCTTAGTTTCCAGCAATCCTCCTTATATTGATGTCTATTTTTTTCTGGTATTAATAGAGCCACTCCAAATTTCTTATGCATATTGTTTGCAAGGTATATTTTTATCCTTTTATTCTCCATGTATCTTTGTGTTAAAGTGCATCTCACATAGACAGCACATAGTTGGCTACTGCTTTTTTGTCCAGTCTCTCTCTGCCTTTTGATTAGAGTTTTTGGTCCATTTACACTTAATTGTTGACATATTTGCTTTTAAATCTACAATCATGCCATTTGTTTCCTATTTGCCCTATCTGTTCATTATTTCTCTGTTCCTCCCATCCCACCTCCTTTTGAGTTAATCACATTTATATTTTGGTATTCATTTTTATTCCTCTGTTGGTTTTCTAGCTGTATTTCTTTTCATTATATTTTTAGTAGTTGTTTGTAGGTTTACAGTACCCAAATTCAATTTATTCATGTACTTAGAAAAAAAATATTAAAATACTTAAGATAAAAATGTAGCAACCTTACAAAATATTCCATTTACTCTGTGCTCCATCCTTTGTTTTTGTTGTCATATATATTACATCCATATACATTATGAACTCACTAATATAGTATAATTATTTTTACTTTCAACAGTTACTTGTCTTTTAAGGAAAGTAATAAAAGAAAAATTATTTTCTTTTCACATATGTATTTACAAATTCTAGTTCTCTTCATTTCTTTGTGTAGATCCAAGTTTCTACTTGGTGTCATCTCCCTTCAGCTAAAATTTCTTATAGTGCAGGTCTGCTAGTGATAAATTTTCTCAGTCTCTGTTTATCTGAAAATGTCTTTATCTTGCCTTTATTTTAGAAGGATAATTTGGCCAGATATAGAATTCTTGGCTAAAGGTTTCTTTCTTCCATCAATTGAACATGTCAGTCCAAAGTCTTTTGGCCTCCACAGTTTCTGATAAGAAGTCAGCTGTTAATTGCACTATTGGTTCCTCTACGTTACATATCATTTTTCTCTGGACACTCAAGGAATGGTTTTCTTTGTGTTTATCTTGCCTTGAGTCTGTTGTGCTTCTAGGATCTCTAAGTTATTATTTTTTTCACCAAATGTGAGAAAATTTCAGTCATTATTTCTTCAAAAATTTTACTACAACTTATTCCCACCACACCTTCTAAGACTCTAATTACACATATTTTGAATTGCTTGATATTTTCCTACAGATCTCTGAGGTACTATCCAATTTTATTCCATCTTTTTCCCCACTCTTAAAATTGAGTGGCTTCTATTGTTCTATCTTGAACTTCACTGTTTTTTTCCCAGCCTGCTCTCTTTTCTAATATGCTGTTGAGCCCATCAAGTTTTTTTTTTTTAATTTCAATGACTATATTTTTTAACCCCCGAACTTCTGTTTTTTATAGTTTGTTTTCTCTGTTGAGATTTTCTATCTATTCACTAATTGATGCTATATTTTCTTTAATTGGTTGAATGTATTTATAATAATCACTTTTAAGTTTTTGTTAAATCCAACACAGGCTCACTCAGAGTCAAGCTTCTATTGATTGACCATTT
Organism: Equus asinus; assembly: GCF_041296235.1. Lineage (NCBI taxonomy): Eukaryota > Metazoa > Chordata > Mammalia > Perissodactyla > Equidae > Equus > Equus asinus. The sequence continues at coordinate 8,298,904 of NC_091798.1, forward strand.
TTTCCCTTTGAATATGGGTCACACTTGGTTTCTTTGCAGGTTTAGTAATTTTTGGTTGAAAACTGAGCATTGTAGGTAATAACTGTAATGATTTGTGTTCTTCTAAAAATTGTCTTTTTGTAGTTGTTGTTGTTCTAGTAGACAGTTAATCTTCCTGAACTCAAACTGCAAGCTTTGCCTACCTTGCACAAAGGAGGTGCTGATATCTTTGTTCTTATGATTTCCAGCTGCTGTGGTTTTAACCTGGCTCCTTGGTAGTGGTGGGGGTGGTTCTCTCCTCTGCCTGCCTAATTTGGCTGTCAGCCAAGGACTTGGGCAGAGATTATACTTTAATTTTGGGGTTCACCCTTCCTGTGATTTTCTTGCTTCTGGGGATTCCTCTCTAACTTCTTGCTGCTCTGCCATCCCTGACCTCTGTCCCTTGACATTTCAAAACCATAACATTTAAGCTTTCTGCCACGCAAGTGGCAAATGATTGGGGAATGCAGTCAGTTAAAAGAACAGAAAACTCACAGATACTGTCCCATGCAGCTATCTTTCGAGAGCAGATTCCTCTATAGTATCTGCCTGATTTTTCACTGGGCCCTCAGGAAGTATTTTAGCAGGTAAGGGAGTTTCATAGACTGGAACAATTCAACAGTGTTGCTCTCCAAACCTTGGAGAGAGTTCATTGCTCTCCTCTTTGATGATTCCATAGCACTTTGTACATACTGTCACTTTACTGCATATCACAGAGCACTTGATTATTCTCTCCCCCATTAGACAATAACTTTTTTTTTTTGAGGAAGATTAGCCCTGAGCTAACATCTGCCACCACTCCCCCTCTTTTTGCTGGGGAAGACTGGCCCTGAGCTAACATCTGTGCCCATCTTCCTCCACTTTATATGTGGGACGCCTGCCACAGCATAACTCAATAAGCAGTACATAGGTCTGCACCCAGGATCCAAACCAGCGAGCCACGGGCTGCCGAAGTGGAACATACAAACTTAACCGCTGCACCACTGGGCTGGCCCGAATAACTTATTTTTATATCCTGTAGCTTTAGTACCTATGTAGTATCATGGACTCAACAAATGATGAATAAATTTAATCTAATAACATTTGTTGATATATCCTCTCATCTCATTGTCCTCCTAACTCCTAATTAAGTAATTTACATTTCCATCACATATTATTCCAATTAAGCTTTCACAGACAGCAAATTATCTTTCTAATTTTAATAATTATATAGCCAGAGGGAAGAGAAATACAGATGACTAAGGCTCCCTAACAGTTTGTATCTACAAAATGAAACCCAGCAATAAGCCCATCAAGACACTGCCCTCCTCATTAACCCTATTTTCAGAACTGGATACCTCAGAACAACCCTGTGAAGTGAATATTATTCATATTTTATAGCTTAAAAACTAAAGTTCACAAAGCAGAATATTTTTCTTCTGGGTTTCTGGACTGGTTTAAATTGGAAGTCTCAGATTCATCTATATCTATATCATCTTATATACATCTATATAAGCTGGCCCAAAGCTTATCTCCTGATTAGGGTACAGACAATGGGATTTGCTGTTCACCACTCCAGGTTTAGCTCATGGTTTTTTGGTTTATTTTTCTCCTTGGAGATTTCTGTTAATTCCTGCTAGGCCAGAAAGCAGGAAAAATTAATTTCATTCAGGATCTAGTTGCTTTTTTTAGCAGAGAGTCCTTTAAAGTCAGTCATCCTACTGAAGGTAGAAGTTCCTGGTCCAGGCATCTTTACAATATCCTAACATCAGTCACTTACCTTTCCCACTAGGGCGTAGTGTAGTGCCATAGTACCATAGACTGGCACAGTATATGACAAATGGTAAAAAATGCTCAAGAAATATCAGCCAAATTGAAAGGAAATAATTTTGAGGGGGAAAGCTGATATTCCACACCTCACATATGGAACTACCATTCAACAAGATTGAAAATAATAAAGATATTTCAGGCTTTGCTACACCTATCACTCTTTTCCACAAGGAAGAAAGAATGGCTTCATCATTTGCTGAAACTAGAACCAAAGACTAAACCAGGAGCCCCCTTTCTCTGTTTCAAGCTCCCTATCCTAAAGATACTATCTGCTTTTTTCCTTTGGTAAGGTTACCTTGCAGTTTGTTAGAGCGGTTAGGTAGGAGTGGGGGCGAGGAGGTAATAAGTTTAATTTATAGATTTAGGTAGCCCAAATGGGGCTCTAGATCCATGAATCTTACTCTAATTAGGCATTATCAGTAATATAGCTATTATTTTAATCTCCGTCTATCTGACTTGTATGTCCTGTCTCTGTCTCTAAAGATTTGCCTATTCTGGACATTTCATATAACTAGAACCATAAAATCTGTGGCCTTTTACATCTGGCTTCTTTAACTTAGCATAATGTTTTCAAGATTCATCCATGTTGTAGCATGTATTAGTACTTCATTCCTTTTTATGGCTCTGTTGTATGCAAATACCACTATTCTTTATTCATTCATCAACTGACAGACATTTGGGTTGTTTCCACTAGTTGGCTGAATAATACTATGAATATTTGTGCACAGTTTTGTATGAACATGTTTGCAGTCTCTTGAGTATATGCCTAAAAATGCAATTGCTAGGCCATATGGTAACTTAATGTTTAACCTTATAAGAAACTGCCAAATGTTTTCTGGGGTGGCTCTACAACTTTACATTACTTCCAGCGAGGTATGTGTTCCAGTTTCTCCGTATCATTGCCAGCTTTTGGCATTTTCACTATTCTTATTTTAGCCACTCTGATAGATGTGTAGTGATATCTCATTGTAGTTTTTTTTTTTTTTTAAAAAGATTGGCTCCTGAGCTAACAACTGTTGCCAATCTTCTTTTTTTTTTCCCTGCTTTTTCTTCCCAAATCCCCCCAGTACATACTTGTATATTTTAGCTGTGGGTCCTTCTAGCTGTGGCATGTGGGATGCTGCCTCAGCATGCCTGATGAGCAGTGCCATGTCTTTGCCCAGGATCCAAAATGGTGAAACCCTGGGCCGCCACAGTGGAGTGCATGAACTTAACCACTCAACCACAGGGCCGGCCCCCTCATTGTAGTTTTAACTGCATTTCCCTAAGGGCTAAAATGATGTTGAACATCTTTTCATGAGCTTATTTGCTGTCCACATATTCTCTTTGGTGAAGTGTCTGTTCAAATCTTTTGTCCATATTCTAATTGGAATGTTTGTTTTCTTACTATAAAGGTCAAAGTGTTCTTTATATACCTGGATACAAGTATTTTTCATATATGATATTTGCAAATCTTTCCTCCCAGTGTATAGTTTGCCTTCTTATTTTAACAAGGTCTTCCACAGAACAAAATTTTTTATTCTGATGAAGCCTAATTTATTTACTTTTCTTTTTTGGATTGTGCCTTTGGTGTCATATTTAAGAACTCTTTGTCTAACCTCAGGTCATGATGACTTTCACGTATGTTTTCTTCTATAAGCTTTACAGTTTTACATTTTAGATCTATAATCCATTTTGAGTTAATTTTGGTAAAAGGTGTGAACTTTATGTCAAGACTTTTTTTTTGCCTTTTAATGTCCAATTGTTCCAGCATCATTTGTTGAAAATACTATCTTTCCTCCATTGAATTGCTTTTGCATATTTGTAAAAAAAATCAGTTTATTGTACCACTCCTGTGGGTCTATTTCAGGACTCTGTATTCCAGTCTATTTCAAGACTCTGTATTCTATTCCAGTGATTGATGTGTCAATCCCTTAACCCAAACCACACAGTCGCTATTACTGTAGCTAACTAGTAAATCTTAAATCAGATAGTTTGATTCTTCCAAGTATATTCTTCTTTTTCAAAACTGTTGTGGCTAATCTACTTCCTTTGCCTTTTCACATTAATTTTAGAAGCAGCTTATCTATGTTTATAAAGATCCATGTTGGGATTTTGATAGGCATTAAGTTAAACATATCCATCAATTTGGGGGAGAAATGACATCTTTAGTATGCTGAGTCTTCCAATCCACAAATATGGTATGTCTCTCCATTTATTTAGGTATTCTTTCTTTCAGAAGCATTTTGTAGTTTTCAGCATACCAATCCTACATATATTTTGTTAGATTTATATCTATTTCCTTTTCGTGGATGGGATTGTAAATGGTATTGTGTTTTCAATTTAGGTTTCTCATTGTTTACTGCTAGCATATAGAAGTAAGAATGATTTGTGTTGCCCTTGTATCCAGTGACGTTCCTAAATTAAAATCTCATTTATTTGTTCTAGGAGGTATTTTCTTTTTGGTAGACTCCTTGGGATTTCAATTACAATTAAGTTATCTGGAAATAGGTACACGTTTATTTCTTCCATTACAGTCTGTATGCCTTTTATTTCCTTTTGTTGCCTTACTGCACCAGCTAAGACTTCCAGTACCATGTTGAATAGGAGGGGTAAAGAGCAGACATCCTTGCCTTGTTCCAGAAAGCATTCAGTATTTCACCACTAAGTATGATGTTAGCTCTAGTTTTTTTTTTTTTTTGTAGATACTCTTTATCAGGTGGGGAAATTCCCTTCTATTCCTAGTGTGCTGCATGTTTTTGTCATGAATAGGTGTTGAATTCTGTCAAATGTGTTTTCTGCGTCAATTGTTATGATCATGTGGCTTTTCTTCTTAAGACTGTTAATATGATAGATTACATTAATTGGTTTTCAAATACTGAGCCAGCCTAGAATTCCTGGAATAAACCCCACTTGGTTGGGGTGTATTATTCTTTCTATATATTGCTATGTGTGTGTTAGTTTGTAGGTTTGGAGGAGAACAGGTTCATTTTAACTAGAGTTTTAAGTGTATATGCCTTGAGTTGTTTGTAGTAGTCTCTTACCATCCTTTTAATGTCTGTGGGGTCTGTAGTGATATTCCCTCTTTCATTCATGATACTGGTAGTTTGTTTCTTCTCTCGTTTTTTTAAAAATCAATCTTGCTAGACGTTTATCAATTTTATTGATGTTTTCAAAAGAAATCTTTTAGTTTGATTTTCTCTATTGTTTTTTCTGTTATCAATGTCATTGATTTTTACTCTAATCTTTTTTATTTACTTCCTTCTTCCTACTTGGGTTTATTTTGTTTGTACTTCTTTGTTTAGTTTCTTGAGGTGTGAACTTACATTATCGATTTGAGACATTTCTTGTTTTCGTTTTTATTATAAGCATTAAGTGCAATAAATTTCCTTCTAAGCACTGCTTTAACTGTGTCCCAAAGATTTTAATATGCTGTATTTTCATTTTAAATCAGTACAATTTATTCCTAAATTTCCCTTAAGATTTCTTCTTTGACTTATACATTATTTAGGCATGAGTTAATTTCCAAGTATTGGATATTTTCCTGTTACCTTTCTGTTATTGATTTCTAGTTTGATGCCATTATGGTCAGAGGGCATAAATTTATTATTTCAACTTTTAAAAATTTTACAAGGTTTGTTTTATGACTCAAGATATGGTCTATCTTGGTTGATGTTCCATGTGTGACAGAACAAACATTCTGCTGTTGTTGAGTGGAGCGCCAATTGTCTTTTGAAAGTTTTAATCCAGTTCTTAGCCTAATGATGTACTAAGAATAAGGAAAAGGTGACTCTCCTCTCTCATCATAAGATACTTTTTAGTTTCTAAATAAACGGGACCAACCTTTGGAACTCTGGGAAATTTAAAACTTGGATTAGAATACCAGAGTCCAAAGAATTCTAGAGAGCAGGAGACCCTCCTTTCATCACCACAGTTAGAGAAATCTCACACAACTTAAGCTTAACTCATCCCCAATATTAAGACAGTAAGACAGTAAGTATAGGTGCATCTTACTTGGGGATTTGGTTCCAAAGAAAGCCAATAAGACAAACATAGTGCCTATTCAAAATTACCTTTGAACAGAAGCCAGCATAAAGTGGCTCCTGATGGCCAAAATTGGGTCAAGTGAGCATCAAAATAAATATTAATTCAACAGATGATGCTGGAGTAATTGGACATCCATAGGTAAAAAACAGGAACTCAACCTAAATCTCACACCTATACCAAAATTAACTCAAAACAGACCATAGACTTAAATATAAAACCATAAAACTTTAAAAAAATAGGTGACAATCTAGGCCAGGCAAAGGGTTTTTAGACAACACCAAAAGCGCTATCTATAAAAATGAGTAGAAAAAATGAGTAGATAACACCTAATCAAAATTAAAAACTTTTGCTTTGTTTGCCTATGTGAAGAGGATGAAAAGACATGCTATAGACTGGGAGAAAATATTTGCAAACCACTTATTCAACAAAGGACTAGTAACTAGAGAACTCTCATAACTCAACAGTAAAAAACCAACAGTTCAATTAGAAAATGGGCAAAAGATATGAACAGACATTTCACTGAAGAAGATACGCAAATGGCAAATAAGCACATGGGAAGATGTTTAATATCATTAGCCATTAGGGAAACGCATACTAAAACCACAAAGAGATATCATTACACATATCAGAACGACTAAAATAAAAATAGTGACAATACCAAACGCTGGTGAGGATGCAGAGAAACTAGATCACTCATACATTGCCAATGGGACTAAAAAATGGTACAGCCACTCTAGAAAAGTTTGGTAGTTTCCTAAAAAACCAAATATACAACTACCATAGGATCTAGCAATGACACTCCTGGGCATTTATACTAGAAAAATGAAAAATTACTCACACAAAAACATGTACATGAATGTTCACAGCAGCTTTATTTGTAATAGCCAAAAACTGGAATTAGGCCAGATGTCTTCAACAGGTGAATGGTTTAAACAGACTGTGGTACATACATACAATGGTACACTATTCATCAAAAACGAATGAACTATTGACATACACAACAACTTGGATGAATCTCCCAGGAATTATGCCGAGTGAAAAAGCCAATCCCTAAAGGTTACATACTACATTATTCCACTTAAGTAATATTTTGAAAGGAAAATTTTAAATGAAGGCCAGATTAATGGTTGTCAGGGTTAGGGAAGCAGGTGGGGTGAAGGTGGTGGTGGGAGAAAGATGGGTGTGGTCATACAAGGGCAATATGAGGGATCTTTGTAGTATTGGATCTGTTCAATATCTTCATTGTGGTAGTAGACACACAAACCTACACAGTGATAAAACTACAGAACTTAATACACACAAACACTCAAATGAGTACAAGTAAAACTGGGAAATCTGAATAATGTAAGCAGATTGTATCCATGTCAATATCCAGGATGTGATATTACACTACAATTTGAAAATTATACCATTGGTGAAAACTAGGCAATGTTTATTTAAAAGGGATCGCTCTGTATCACTTCTTACAATAGCATATGAATCTGTAATTATCTCGATAAAAACAAATAAATAGTAGTAGAAATTATTTAACTCACTGAATAAATAGGAATCCATGAATCCATACTAATGATAGACAGACAGGCAAATGGGAAAGAGATGGAAAAATTCTTCTTCACAGTAGAATGCTAATTAATTAATATAATTAGGAAATATAATACAATTAGGAAATATAATCATTATTTCTCAACCATGATAGCAATAACTGATTTAAGCGGGAATCATCAACAGATACTAAAACTAAAGTGTAGCAATTTGATGAAGACTAGAACACTTAATAATCTCAAAGTATCTCCCTATAATTTTCTTATTAATCAAGAGAAAAATAGTATCTTTACAGTAGAGAAACCTGGGTGATTCTACCTTAACGAAGTGACCAATATTATTAGCATCACCAATAACAAAACAAACTGACCTAATATTCATCTTAATGAGATGCACTGAGAATATTACTTCATTAATGTACTATTCCTGCCAAAAATGCATATCCTGAATCCAAGTATGAGGTAACATCAAACACACCCAAATAAAGGGATATTCTACAAAAGAAATAGCCTAAACTGTTCAAAAATGTCAAAGTCATGAAAGACAAAGACTGAGGAACTGTTTCACATTAAAAGAGGGTAAAGAGACAGGAAAACTAAATGTAACATATATTGCTAGATTGGACCCTGGATCGGGGAAAAAATTGCTATAAGAGACAATATTGGCATAATTGGCAAAATTTGAGAAGGTCTGTAGATTAGATAATAGTATTGTATCAGTGTTAAATTTCCTGATTTTTATATTTGTATCATATAAGTGTTTTGTTCTGAAGAAATACACAGTGCAGTCTTTAGAGGTAAAGGGGCATGACGTCTACCAGTTACTCTCAAATGGTTAAGAAAAACACACACACACACACACACACACACACACGGAGAGAGAGCTGGGGGAATATGATAAAGAAAATATGGCAAATCTGCGGTGAAGAGTATATAAGAGTTCACTGTACTCTTCCTGCAACTTTTCTGTATATTTTAAATTATTTAAATTTAAATGCTCATATGTTAATATTTCATGGTATCTCATGATTGGTTTAATGGCTGTAATAAAATGTCTAATGTTTTAACTATAAAATTTCCATCATTCTTGGGGCATAGGAGTTAATGGTCTAATCAAACTGTGCCAAGATATGCCTGCTTAAAGCACTTCACCAAATTCCAAAGTCATATATGACAAAAAAAGTTTATTAATTATTTTTAAAAAATTAAAGAAAGATTAAATCTGTTTGTATAATGCTAAGCATTACAAAAAAACAAAGACACACAATTAAAACAAAAAGACACAAAGGGATGAAAAATAAATGCAAGGGCAAATACAAATAAAAAGAAAGCAGGGTGGGAATATTAATAATCAAAGAAGTTAGTAAGAGAAAAAGAGCTATTTTATAATAAAGGGTACAAATTTCAAAGATATCACAATCATAACTATATAGGAGCAGAAGACATAAAGACTGTTAAAAATACAAGAATTTGAAAAACACAGAATGGGAAACTTTACTGCATCTCTCAGAATGAACAGATATATAAATAATATAGAGGATTTGAATTATCATTACAAACTAGATTTAATAACCATGAGCTGGATACATAGAAGATTTTAAAAATTTGATTATGTATTATATAACAAATAAAATTTTAATGAAATGCAAAAAAGAAAAATCTTACAGGCCACATTTTCAGACAACAATGTAGTAAAACTAGAAAGCAGCAATAAAAACTAAATAAAAGAAAATTAATGACTTGGAAATTAAACAACAATTTTCTAAATAACTCCAAGGTCAAAGAAGAACTCAAAACTAAATCATAAACTAATTAGAAATGAATGAATTCACTACTTTTCAAAACCTATAGGATGAGCAATAAGGGACTGGTTAAATTATGATATTCAGTACAATGAAATACTGTGCAGGTAATTAAAAATGAGGAACTCTGTAAGAAAGATATGAAGCCATGTCCAAGATATATCAAAGAAAAAACAAGATGTAGAATTGTGTTAAGTATGCTATTATTTGTAATAGAAAGAAAAAGGAATAAACTATGCAAGTATTTGCTTGTATATGCACAGAATATCTTAATAAGGACCCAAGAAACTGAAAACTGCCAGAGAGAGAAGCTGGGTGACTCCAGGGCAGAGATGGACAGGAGAAACATCACTGTATATGATTTTTGCACCTTTTCAATTATGAACCCTAGGAATATGTTGCCTGTTAAGAATAAATAAACTAAGTTAAAACTGTAAAACTAAACCAAACCAAAAACAATAGTTGTTCTCAAAGCTATTCACAGAGAACAATTCATAACCGTAAGTGTCTTAATTATTAAGAAAGATGAGAAATAAATTACTAAACGTTCAAGTCAAGAAACCAGAAGGGCCACCGATGGCAAAGTGTTTAAGTGTGCATGCTCTGCTTAGGCGGCCCGGGGTTTGCTGGTTCGGATCCAGGGTGCAGACCTGTGTGTTACCAAGCCATGCTGAGGCAGGCGTCCCACAAATAAAGTGGAGGAAGATGGACAGAGATGTTAGCTCAGGGCCAGTCTTCCTCAGCAAAAAAGAGGAGGATTGGTGGCAGATGTTAGCTCAGGGCCAATCTTCCTCAAAAAAAGGAAAAGGAAAAAAAGAAACTAGAAAAAAAATCCAACCAAACAAAAGCAAAAAGCGGGGCGGGGTGGAGGAAGGGAAATGATGGGGAGGGGGCGGGGGAAGGAAGGAGGCAAGAGAAGGAAGTTTTAAAAAGACGAAGGGAGAAATAAGTGGAATTAGAAGATCAAAATAAGTAGAATTAATCAATAAAACCAAAAGCTGGTTCTTTGAAAAGACCCATAAAATGACACATCTCTGATAAGCCCAAATGAAGAACATTAGAAACAAAAAAGGGAATATAATCACATCTATGATGAAGACTAAAATTTAATGAAAGAGCACATCAAAAAACTTTAGAGGAGCCAGCCCAGAGGCACAGTTGTTAAGTTCACACATTCTGCTTTGGCGGCCTGGGGTTCACCGGTTTGGATCTGGGCTGCGGACATACCACTGCTTGTCAAGCCATGCTGTGGCAGGCATGCCACACAAAATAGAGGAAGATGGGCACAGATGTTAGCTCAGGGCTAATCTTCCTCAAAAGAAAATCTAGGTGAAATAAATGATTATAGAGAATAACAAACTACCAAACTTACTCAAGAAATGATACGAAGGCTGAATATAATAACCACAATAAACACAGAAGAAATTAAAATTAAAAGCAAAGATCTACCTCTCAAAAAAATACTGTCTAAATATTCTAAATTTATATTGGTTTATTATTTTTAGTAAATAATAACTTGGAGAGGGTTTAAAAAAATTAAACAGTACAAAAGGTTGAGGGTAAGCAATTTCCCTCTGACCTCAGTCACCTTGCCCAGGAAACAATCACTGTTATCTACTTCTTGTGTCCAGATGGTTTCTTAAAAACAAATTCCACAAAATCTTAGAGAAACAGATAATATTAAGTTATCTATTCTATTCAAGATAATTGTAAAAAGGCACATAAGTTTCCTATTTCATTTTGCAAACCTAGCATAACACTTACGACAAAATGTGCTTAAAAAAAAAAGAGGAAAATCGATAGGGTGATCCTTGTTTGCCCTAGATGATCCTGGTTTAAAATGCCTGTTGTCTTAGTGTAATTATTAACAGCACTCCCTTTCACTCTCACCATTGTCTCAGCGTGGATGATAAATAATGTCCTCCTAATTAGTCACCAATCATACTGAAGAATGTGCATGCAAATGTATCAAATATTAGCAAATCGACTCTAGTGTTTAAAAAAAATAAAAACAGAGTTCCATTTCTGATCAGAATGACTAACTACATACTCTCATCAACCAACCCAATAAAAGCTGGAATTGATATATAAATATAAAAACACAGGAGAAGACATAACAGGGAAAAACCAACCAACAAAAAAGGCCAATGTAGCTATATTAATATCAGACAAAACAGACTTCAATGAACATAGCACTACTAGAGATAAAGAGGGCCACTACACAATAAAAAATTTATTTCATCAAGTTATAACTAAAAACTGAATGCCTACTAACATAGTCTCCATAAAGCAATAGATAAAAGCACAAGGAGAAAAAGGAATATCCACAGTCATTGTGAGAAAGTTTTACATGTCTTGCTTGGTTGGTAGATTATGCAAACCAAAAAACTATTAAGGATACAGAAGACTCGAACACATTTAACAAGGTTCATCTCAAGAATATTCACAATTACATGAAATATTTACAAAAATTAACCACGTACTAGGAGTCAAAGTACATCTTAATAAATGTCAAAAGACTGATATCACTTAGACCAAAATACTATTAGGTTAGTAATCAATACAAAAAAAAAAAAACTAGGAAAAACTCCATACAATTGCAAACTAAGAAGCATGACTAAATAACTTATAGGTCAAAGAAGAAATCATAGAAATTAGAAAAATTTTAGAACTGAACAACAACAAAAATAGTAGGTATTAAAATGTGTGATATGCAGCAAAAGCACCACTTAGAGGAAAATTTAGAGACTTAGACATTTAATTAGAAAAGAAGAATGGAGATCTCGTCAAGATGGCGCTGTGAGCAGACGTTGAACTCGCCTCCTCCCACGAACGCAACCAGGTTATAACAATTTTGGGAAGAATCACCCTGAATTGAAAACTGAAAACTGTATAAAAAGAACCCCCACGACAAGGGACAGTCCTGACGAAAGCAGAAGAGGCAGTAACTCTGGCAGGAGAGGAAAAAAGCCACCTTTGGGAGCAGCGGAGCTTCTCAGCTGGCCAGGTGGGAGCCACCCTAAGGTACACAGCCCTCCCTGGAGGAGTGAGGTCCGAAGCCGGGGAAATACTGTTATAAGCATCCTTTGGACTCAGCCCAACTGAGGGGGGGGTCTTACTGTCTGGCTTTGCTGGCTATTAACTGCAGCGAGGACACCCCAGAAAAGCTATCGGCTGAAAGCCAGAAAGATCTGGGTCTTAAAGGGCCCATGCACAAACTCACTCATTGTAGCAACCTAAAATCATCAGAGAGAAGGCTGACTGTCCTTTGGTGAAACAAGACTCACCTGGTGGGCTCTGGGGGCATCTTGGTGAGAGGAGGATCCTCTCCGGAGACTGAGACATTGGTGGGGGCCGTTGTTCTGAGCTGGTCCAGGCACGCTGATACGGACACCGGTGGGGGCCACTGACGTGCATCCCTTGGGCTATTAGCCCAGGGGTCTGCCACACCCACTAGAGCACAGATTTAATCCAGTTCAGCCAGGGCAGGCAACCCGCCCTAGGGACTGGCCCCACCTAACAGCAAGCCCTCAGGCTACTTTTCAGTCTGCATTGACTGAGTGCCTTGATCCTCTACAGGCAGGCAAGGGTGTCTGCCTCTGTGGGGCAGGGCTTGTGTGAGGACCAGGTGAACTCTGGGGGGCACTGGGGCAGAGGTGGGGGCCTCTGCAGTGTGGTGTTGGGGTACGCTCCAGGGGGTTGAGAAGTGTGCACGGACCAGGACTGTGTTGACAATGTATGTGGTCCAGTGGGAGGTGAGGCTTATCAGTGGCAGAAGACCTGTGCTTCACAAATAGCCATAAAAAGGATCAGCCCCACCTTCCAAAGCCTGAAACAACTGAGTGCCTCCATGCCAAGGGCTAGCCCCTCTCAGCTGCACTCCTAAGAGAACTGACAACAGCCTTGTTGGCCTCAGGCCTATCACAACTGTATGCCCCTGAGTCTAGCAACCAGCTACACTGGGTACCAACCCAATTAAGAGGACAATTGCAATAAGAGTGTGCTAATAGACTCTGTAGCCAACAGTGCTGAGGCCCCTCCAAACCGGATTTACAAACAGTTGGCCAGGGAAGGAAAGATCAGACTCCCTGGGTACCTGCAGTGGGAGCAACCCTGCCACAGCAGAAGAACACAAGTAGCCCACAAAGGGGTCACTCCTGGTTCTTATGGTCTGGTGACGAGAGGGAAGCACACTGCTGGGCCTCATAAGGCATCTCATACATAAGGCCACTTCTCCAAGATCAAGAGACATAGCCGACTCACCTAGTACAAAGAAAATAGCACAGAGAAAGAGGCATAATGAGGAGGCAAAGGAATACTTCCCAAGCAAGGGAACACTACAAAACCCCAGAAAAAGAACTAAGTGAAATAGAAACTAGTGGCCTCCTCAACAAAGAATTCAAACAAAATATAATGAGGATGCTCACAGATATGAGGAGAAGAATGGATGAACACAGTGAGCACATCAGCAAAGAACTGGAAGATATAAAAAAGAAGCAATCAGAAATGAGGAATACAATACTTGAAATCAGAAATTCACTAGAGGGACTCAATAGCAGAGTAGAGGAAGCAGAAGAATGGATCAGCGAGCTAGATGAAAGATTAGAGGAAATCACCCAAGCAGAAGAGAAAAGAGAAAAAAGAATTAGACAGAATGAGAACAGTGTAAGGGAACTCTGGGACAATATCAAGCATGCTAACATTCGGATTATAGGGGTCCCAGAAGGAGAAGAGAGAGATAAAGGGGTAGAAAATTTATTTGTTGAAATAACAGAGGAAAATTTTCCTCACCTGAGGAAGGAAACAGACATCCAAGTTCAGGAAGCACAGAGAGCTCCAAAAAAGAGAAGCCCAAAGAGGCCCACACCAAGACACATTATAATCAAAATGTCTAAAATTAAAGACAAAGAGAGAATCCTAAAAGCAGCAAGAGAAAGGCCACAAGTGACATATAAAGGGAAGCCCATCAGGCTGTCATCGGACTTCTCAGTCGAGACCCTACAGGCGAGAAGAGAATGGCACGACATATTTGAAGTGCTAAAAGGAAAAAACCTACAACCAAGAATACTCTATCCATCAAGGCTGTCACTTAGAATGGAAGGAGAGATAAAGAGCTTCCAAGACAAGCAAAAATTAAAGGAGTTTATCACCAAGAAACCAGTTCTACAAGAAATGCTGAAGGGACTTATTTAAGTGGGAAAGCAATGACCACAAATAGAGATAAAAGAAAAAAAATTATCAAAAAAGCCCAAAACAACAAGAAAAAACAGGCAATAAAATCACTTGTAAGGTAAAAGTATAGTAAAGGCAGCAGATCAACTACCTGTGAAGATAATATGAAGGTTAAAAGACAAATGTACTAAAATTACCTATTTCAATGATAAGAGGGTATTGGATAGACACACACTAAACAAAAGACTATATATGATGTGAAAAACATACAATGTGGGAGGAGGGGAGTGAAAAAGTAGAGCTTTTAGAAAGAGGTCAAGCTAAAGAGTCTATCTACTCAATATAGACTGTTATATGCATAGTATATTAAATAGGATCCTCATGGTAACCACAAACCAGAAACCTATAACAAGCAGGAAAAAAAGTAAGACAAACGAAATCAAACATATTACTAAAGACAGCCATCAAACCACAAGGGGAGAGAGCAAGAGAAAAAGAAAGGAACTGAGAAGAACTACTAAAACACCCCCAAAAAAGAAAAAGTGACAAAATGGCAATAAATACATATTTATCAATAGCTACTTTAAATGTCAATGGACTAAATGCTCCAATCAAATGCCATAGGGTGACCAACTGGATAAAAAAACAAGACCCATGTATATGCTGCATACAAGAGACACACTTCAGACCTACAGATACTCACAAACTGAAAGTGAAAGGATGGAAAAAGATATTCCATGCAAATGGCAAAGAAAAGAAAGTGGGGGTAGCAATACTTATATCAGACAAAATAGAATTTAAATCAAAAACTGTAATAACAGACAAAGACAGGCACTACATAATGATAAAGGGAACAATCCAACAAGAAAATATAACACTTGTAAATATCTACGCACCCAACATAGGAGCACCTAAATATATAAAGCAATTATTAACAGACATAAGAGGAGAAATAGACAGTAACACAATAATAGTAGGGGACTTTAACACTCCACTTACACCAATGGATAGATCATCCAAACAGAAGATCAATAAGGAAACACTCACCTTAAAGGACACCTTAGACCAGATGGACTCAGTAGATATATACAGAACATTCCATCCAAAAACCACAGAATACACATTCTTTTCAAATGCCCATGGAACATTCTCCAGGATTGATCACATATTAGGCCACAAAACAAGTCTCAATAAATTTAAGAAGATCGAAATAATACCATGCATCGTATCTGACCACAAAGGTATGAAACTGGAAATCAACTACAGAAAGAAAACCAGAAAAGCCACAAAAATGTGGAGATAGAACAAAATGCTACTGAACAATGATTGGGTCAATGAAGAAATCAAAGAAGAAATAAAAAAATTCCTAGAGACAAATGAAAATGAAAACACAACATGCCAAAATCTGTGGGATACAGCAAAAGCGGTTCTATGAGGGAATTTTATAGCAATTCAGGCCTACCTCAACAAAGAAGAAAAATCCCAAATAGACAATTTAAAAGTGCACCTAAAGGTACTGGAAAAAGAACAACAAACAAAGCCCAAAATCAGCAGAAGGAAGGAAATAATAAAAATCAGAGCAGAAATAAATGAAATAGAGACTTAAAAAACAATAGAAAAAATTAATGAAACCAAGAGCTGGTTCTTCGAAAAGAAATGAAATTGACAAACCCTTAGCTAGACTCACCAAGAAAAAAAGAGAGAAGGCTCAAATAAATAAAATCAGAAATGAAAGAGGAGAGATTACAACGGACACCTCAGAAATACAAAAGATAATAAGAGAATACTATGAAAAGCTATACGCCAACAAATTGGATAATCTAGAATAAACGGATAAATTCTTAGAAACATACAACCTTCCAAAACTGGACCAAGAAGATGTAGAAAATCTGAATAGACCAATCACCAGTAAGGAGATCAAAACAGCAATTAAAAACCTCCCAAAAAATAAAAGTCCAGGACCAGATGGCTTCCCTGGTGAATTGTACCAAACATTCAAAGAAGGCTTAATACCTGTCCTTCTCAAACTCTTCCAAAAAACTGAAGAGGAGGGGAGGCTTCCTAACTCCTTCTACAAAGCAAACGTTATCCTGATACCAAAACCAGACAAGGACAACACAAAAAAAGAAAATTACAGGCCAATATCACTGATGAACATCGATGCAAAAATCCTCAACAAAATACTAGCAAATCGAATACAACAATACATTAAAAAGATCATACATCATGATCAAGTGGGTTTCATTCTGGGGATGCAGGGATGTTTCAACATCCGCAAATCTATCAACGTGATACACCACATTAACAAAATGAAGAGTAAAAAATCACATGATCATCTCAATAGATGCAGAGAAAGCATTTGACAAGATACAGCATGCATTTGTGATAAAAACTCTAAATAAAATGGGTATAGAAGGAAAATACCTCAACATAATAAAGGCCGTATATGACAAACCCACAGCAAATATCATTCTCAATGGAGAAAACTTAAAGCTATCCCTCTAAGAACAGGAACCCAGACAAGGATGCCCACTGTCACCACTCTTATTTAACATAGTATTGGAAGTCCTAGCCAGAGCAATCAGGCAAGAAAAAGAAATAAAAGGGATCCACATTGGAAAAGAAGTCAAACTGTCATTCTTTGCAGATGACATGATTTTATATCTAGAAAACCCTAAAGAGTCCACTAAAAAACTTTTAGAAATAATAAAGGAATACAGTCAAGTTGCGGGATACAAAATCAATGTACAAAAATCGGTTGCATTTCTATACACTAACAATGAAGTAGCAGAAAGAGAAATTAAGACTACAATCCCATTTACAATTGCAACGAAAAGAATAAAATACCTAGGAATAAACTTAACGAAAGAGGTGAAAGATCTGTACACCAAAAACTATAAAACATTGTTGAAAGAAATCAAAAAAGACACAAAGAAATGGAAAGATATTCCATGCTCTTGGATTGGAAGAATCAACATTGTTAAAATGTCCACACTTCTTAAAGCAATCTATAGATTCAATGCAATCCCTATCAAAGTTCCAACAACATTTTTTACAGAAATAGAACAAAGAATCCTAAAATTTATATGGAACAACAAAAGACCCCGAATAGCCAAAGGATTCCTGAGAAAAAAGAACAAAGCTGGAGGTATCACACTCCCCGATTTCAAATAATACTACAAAGCCATAGTAACCAAAACAGCATGGTACTGGCACAAAAACAGACACATAGATCAATGGAACAAAATTGAGAGCCCAGAAGTAAACCCACACGTTTATGGACAGCTAATATTCGACAAGGGAGCCAAGAGCATACGATGGAGAAAGGAGAGTCTCTTCAATAAATGGTGTTGGGAAAACTGGACAGCCACATGCAAAAGAATGAAAGTAGACCATTCCCTTACACTATGCACAAAAATCAACTCAAAATGGATTAAAGACTTGAATGTAAGACCCGAAACCATGAGACTTCTAGAAGAAAACATAGGCAGTATGCTCTATGACATTGGTCTGAGCAGCATATTTTCAAGTCCCATGTCTGACTAGGCAAGGGAAACAAAAGAAAAAATGAACAAATGGGACTACATCAAACTAAAAAGTTTCTGCATAGCAAAGGAAACCATCAACAAATTGAAAAAACAACCTACCAATTGGGAGAAGATATTTGCAAACCACATATCAGATAAGGAGTTAATATCCAAAATATACAAAGAACTCATACAGCTCAACAACAAAAAACCAACAATCCAATTAGAAAATGGGCAAAAGATCTGAACAGAGATTTCTCCAAAGAAGATATATAGATGGCCAACAGGCATATGAAAAGATGCTCAACATCATTAGCTATCAGGGAAATGCAAATCAAAACTACAATGAGGTATCATCTCACTCCGGTCAGAATGGCTGTAATTAACAAGACAGGAAACAACAAATGTTGGAGAGGGTGTGGAGAGAAGGGAACCCTTGTTCACTGCTGGTGGCAGTGCAAACTGGTGCAGCCACTATGGAAAGCAGTTTGGAGTATCCTCAGAAAATTAAGGATAGATCTACCATATGATCCAGCTATTCCATTGCTGGGTGTTTATCCAAAGAACTTGAAAACACAAAGGCATAAAGATACTTGCACCCCTATGTTCATTGCGGCATTATACAGAATAGCCAAGACTTGGAAGCAACCTAGGTACCCATCAAGGGACGAATGGATAAAGATGTGGTATTTATACACGATGGACTACTACTCAGCCATAAGAAATGACAAAATCCGGCCATTTGTGACAACATGGATGGACCTTGAGGGTATTATGCCGAGTGAAATAAGTCAGAGGGAGAAAGTCAAATACCACATGATCTCACTCATAAGTAGAGGATAAAAACGACAAAAACAAAAACAACACATAGCATTGGAGATTGGACTGGTGGTTACCATTGGGGAAGGGGGGAGGGGGAGGGCAAAAGGGGTGATTAGGGTCACATGTGAGGGGATGCACTATAATTAGTGTTCGGGTGGTGAACGTGATGTAATATATACAGATTTTGAAATATGATGTACATACGAAAAAAATAAAAATTAAAAAACAAACAAACAAGAAACGAAAAATGGAAGAAAATTAATGTGCTAAGCACACATGTTTAGACAACAGAAAAAGAACAGAAAAGGCCCAAAGAGACCAGAAAGAGGAAATAACAATAATAAGGGCAGAAATGAATGAAAGAGAGAACACAGCAGAGAACAGCAGCAATGGCAAAGGTTTGCCCTTTTAAAAGACTATTAATATTGGCAAGCGTCTGCTAAGAAAATTAAGAAAACAAAGAGAAGGCACATATAAACACTATCAAGAATGAAAAAGGGACAAAATTACAGATGTTTTCAAGACAAAAAAGATGAGAAAACGACTTTATGTCAAAAAACTTGGGAATGTGGATGAAACAGATAAATTCCTGGAAAAATAAAGCTTAGCAAAACTCAAGAAACTGGGAGATAGGTACATAGGGGATCATTACATGATTTGCTCTATTTTTTCATATGTTAGAAATTTGCTATAATGAAAATCTATTTTTAAGTTGACTCAAGAAGAAAGAGAAAATCAAAATAGTCTGTTAACCAATAAAGAAATGATATCAGTAGTTAAAACTTTTTCCTTCAAAAAATGCCAGACCCAAGTGATTTTAAAAGGAGAGTTCTGCTAAAAATTCAAGGAAAAAATGATGCAGTATTATACAAACTATTTAAAAGTATAAAAAAATGAGGGGATACCTCCAACTCATATTATGAATGAGCATAAACTTGATCCAAAATCTAAAAGTACCTTATTTTAAGTCAGCATCATTTATGAACATAGATGTAAAAATCTAAACAAAATGTTACACTAAATCCAGCATAACCAAGATGAGTTTATCCTAAGAATCATGCCTGGTTTAACACTAAAAAAAAATCAACTAATGTAATTTAGCACATAAAGGAGAAAATCATATGATCATCTGAAGAGGCCAAAAAAGCATTTGATAACATTCAACAATCCATTCTTAAAAAGATAAAAAAAAAATCTCAAAGTAGAAATAGAAGATAACTTCCTTAACCCGTAACAGTTATCTACAAATTACACATAGCAAATATTACACTGAAAACATTCCCTTTAAAATCAGAAACACAACAGGGCTGGCCCCGTGGCCGAGTGGTTAAGTTCGCGCGCTCCGCTGCAGGCGGCCCAGTGTTTCGTTGGTTCGAATCCTGGGCGCGGACATGACACTGCTCATCAAACCACGCTGAGGCAGCGTCCCACATACCACAACTAGAAGGACCCACAACGAAGAATATACAACTATGTACCGGGGCGGGGGGCTTTGGGGAGAAAAAGGAAAAAATAAAATCTTTAAAAAAAAAAAAATCAGAAACACAACAAAGGTGTCTACTATTGCTAATTCTATCCAGCATTGTACCAGCACTGTATATGCAGTGCAAGAAAATCAGAAAAAGATACAAAAAGTATAAAGATCAGAAAAAAATAAAACTTTCTCATATATAAAATAACTATTTACATGGTAATCTCAAAAGAATCTACAAATAAATATTAGAATAAGAGCATGATTGTTAAATATAAAAATCAATTTTTTTAATACTTCAACAACAGTACTACTACCATGTTGCCTAATTCCCACATTACACAACTCCAGGGGAAATCATTCACATTGTATTCTATATGGATCATTAGCCTTAGGTAATGATTCTAGGCAATCCATATAGCAACAACATGAATAGCATTACATATATGTGTGTGTGTATACAAATATAAATATGTGTGTGTTGTGTGTATATATACATAAATATATGAATATATAAACATACTACATAGGTGTGTATATAAATATACACACACACACACACTACATGTGCTGGTTATTTTTGTGGTTTGCCAAATATTTCCAGTTCTCCCCTTCATGGTATATGGTAGAAGTGTACTTCCTGAAATCCCATGATTAGCTAGGGTCATGTGACTAATTCTGCCCAACTGAGTGAAAGTTAACAAGCAGTATTCTGGGCTGGACCCTTTAATTTCTGGATGCCGATACTCCAAAGCCCTCTTTTCCCTCTGATATGTCTCAAGACCATGTTCAAGGCAGTGGCAGCTCCATCAGCCTGTGTCCTCACCTGACTACAATGTGCAGACACCCCTCTTTCCACGCTCAACCTGCAATGGATGTGTAGTGTGAATAAAAATAAAGCTTGAGGGGCTGGCCCCGTGGCCGAGTGGTTAAGTTCACGCGCTCTGCTGCAGGTGGCCCAGTGTTTCATCAGCTCGAATCCTGGGCGCGGACATGGCACTGCTCATCAGACCACACTGAGGCAGCGTCCCACATGCCACAACTAGAAGAACCCACAACGAAGAATACACAACTATGTACCGGGGGGCTTTGGGGAGAAAAAGGAAAAAATAAATCTTAAAAAAATATCATAAATCAGCTTCAGCTGTATTCAAGACTTAAAGATGAAAACCCAACAAAAAACCCTTTAGAAAAAAATATAAGAGAATATCTTTATTTCTGTATAAGGAAGAATTTCTTAAATAAGATACAAAGTACAAACCATAAAAGAATATCTGACTACACGAAAATTAGAATGTTTTGTTTATCAAAAACACCATAAAGAGGTAAGACACGCCATAAACTATAAGGTTGTTGGCAGGGACTGATTTGGGAGTACTATATAGAGAGGAAAATGACTAATTAAAGGCACAAGCAATAAAACTGATTAATTTTATAAAAGTCAGGGGAAAAAGAAAAAGAGATAACATACAATATCATTCTGTGGTATTATGATATAATAAGGAATACATATTTGGTCGTTGTCCCTGGTTCCTGGCACAGAGCTCCTAAAACCCTTGTAATTTCCCGAGTAAGAAAGATAAGAGGAGGATCTTTTGTTATTCATAATAAGCCCCCTTCAACCAAACATGAGTTTGTTAATGACAGGACAGATGGCTGAAAGTCCTTAGATAGCTTCAGGATTGGGGCTAGATGCCAGAGGAACCAACTACGTAATGAGAGGGTTAGAATTTTCCACCCCACTCCCTCAATCTCTGGGGAGGACAGAGGAGTTGGAGATTGAGTTAATCACCAATGGCTAATGATTTAATCAATCATGCCCACGTTATGGAGCCTCCATAAAAATCCTAAACAATGGGGTTTGGAGAGCTTCTGGGTTGGTGAATGCATCCACGTGCCAGCAGGGTGGTGTACCCCAAACTCCATGGGGAAGAGAAGCTCCTGCACTTGGGACCTTGCCCTATATACCTCTTCATCTGGCTGTTCATTTGCATTCTTTACAATAAACTGGTAACAGTAAGTAAAGTGTTTCCCTGAGTTCTGTGAGCCATTATAGCAAATTATTAAACCTTAGGAGGGGGTTGTGGAAACCGATTTGTAGCCAACCTGGACAGAAGTGTGGGTAACTTGAGGACCCACTGTTTGCGACTGTCATCTGTAGTGGGAGGCAGTCTTGTGGGACTGAGCCCTTAACCTGTGGGGTCTGCGTTAACTCCAGGTAGTGTCAGAATTAAATTAAACTGCAAGACACCCAACTGGTGTCCAGAGAGTTGGGAGAATTAGCCAGTGTGTGGGAAAACATCCCCACACATTTGGCGTGAGAAGTGATGTGAACAGAGAAAAAGTGTTTTCTTTTAGATTCCATTCACATAAAGTTCAAAAATAGGCAAAAGTAAACTATATTATTTAGATACACACATACAGGTAATAAAACTGTTGAGAAAAGCAAGTGAGTGTCATGAAAATCAGGAAGTAGTTGGAAGGAGAGAGGGTAGCAGAGCATGGAAGTGAAATATACCTTGAACCAAGAAACATATCTAGGATGTTCATCAGAGTACAGGCAATATGGTTATATGGGCTTTAACTTAACTCGTTTTACTATGTTTGCCTTATACATTTTTTTTTCTGTGTGTGTTTGTGTGTCATACGGCTCTCAATAAACATATTTTAATAAAAGAAAGTTAAAAAGTCGCTGGAGTAAACTTACTGGGAAATTTCAAGACCTATAAAAAGAAAACTTTAAAAGCCCATTAAGTTTAAATGTCTAAAAACATGAAAGTAGTAGTCTTCCGTTACTAGGTCAAAAGACGCAGTATTGTGGGATAGCTAAATCTTCCTACATTAATCTCTTCATTTAGAATGCTGAGTATTTTTAGAAAATGTGACAAAATGACACAAGCTCATTTGTAATATGTGAAACTGATTAAAAAAATAAAAAGTTTGTTAAGATGTGAGGAATCTTTTCACAATGTATACGCATATCAAATCTCCAGATGTCTTACATTTTATTTGTCAATTATATCCCAATAAAACTAAAATTAAAAATAAACAAATAACGTAAAAGAAGCATGTAACAAAGGCCAGAAAAACCTTGGAAAATAATGAACTGAAGACTAACATTACCGTAATTTTTACTGTGTAACATTTTGAATTTTTTGAACTGATACATAGAACTCTTTTTTTAAATTAGTAAACTTTATTTTTGAGAGAAGTTTTAGGTTCATAGCAAAATTGAGCAGAAACTACAGAGCGTTCTCATACATCCTCCTCCTCACATACACAACCTCCCCCACTATCAGGATCCAGCACCACTGTGGTACATTTGTTACAATTATGAACCTACATTGACACATTATCATCACCCAAAGTCCATAGTTTACACTAGGGTTCATTCTTCGTGTTGCACACTCTTTCAGTTTTGACAAATGAGTGACATGTATCCACCATTATGGTATCATACAAAATAGTTTCACCACCTGAAAAATCCTCTGTGCTTTGCCTATTCAGCTGTCTCTCCCCACTAACCCATAGCAACCACTGATCTTTTCACCATCTCCAGAGTTTTGACTTTTCCAGAATGTCATATAGCTGGAATCCTACAGCATGTGGTCTTTTTAGATTGGCTTCTTTCATTTAGTAATATGCATTTAAGTTTCCTCAATGTCTTTTCATGGCTTGAGAGCTCATTTCTTTTTAGTGCTGAAAAATATTCCAGCATCTGGATGCCCCACAGTTTACTTATTCATTCACTTACTGAAGGACATCTGAGTTGCTTCCAAGTTCTAGCAATTATGAATAAAATCGCTATAAACATCTGTATGTAGATTTTTGTGTGGACATAAGTTTTCGATTCATTTGGGTAAACACCAAGGAGCACAACTGCTGGATCACATGGTAAGAGTTATGTCTAGTTTTGTGAGAACAAACTGCCAAACTGTCTTCCAAAGTGGCTGTACCATTTTGCATTCCCACCAGCAATGAACGAGAGTTCCTGTTGCTCCACATCCTTGCCAGCATTTGGTGGTGTCAGTGTTTTGGATTCTGGCCATTCTGAAATCCAAATGTAGTAGTATCTTGTTTTAACTTGCAATTCCCTAATGACACATGATGTTGAACATCTTTTCGTGTGCTTGCTTGCCATTTGTATACCTTCTTTGGTGAGGTGTCTGTTTAGGTTTTTTAGCCTATTTTTAAGTTGGGTGGTTTATTTTCTTATCGTCGAGTTTTTTTTTTTTTTACTTTTTATTGAGATTATGATAGTTTACAATGTTGTGAAATTTCAGTTGTACATTATTGTTAGTCATGTTGTAGGTGCACCACTTCACCCTTTGTGCCCTTCCCCCACCCCCTCTCCCCCTTTCTGGTGGTAACCACCAATCAGTTCTCTTTGTCTATATGTTTTACTTCCACCTATGAGTGGAATCATACAGAGTTCATCTTTCTCTATCTGGCTTATTTCACTTAACATAATACCCTCAAGGTCCATCCATGTTGTTGTGAATGGGACGATTTTATCCCTTTTTATGGCTGAGTAGTATTCCATTGTATATATATACCATATCTTCTTTATCCAATCATCAGTTGATGGGCACTTAGGTTGCTTCCACATCTTGGCTATTGTACATAATGCTGCGATGAACATAGGGGTGCATGGGACTTTTGGAATTGCTGATTTCAAGCTCTTTGGATAGAGACCCAGTAGTGGAATAGCTGGGTCATATGGTAGTTCTATTTTTAATTTTCTGAGGAATCTCCATACTGTTTTCCATAGTGGCTGCACCAGTTTGCATTCCCACCAGCAGTGTATGAGGGTTCCCTTTTCTCCACAGCCTCTCCAACATTTGTCACTCTTGGTTTTGGATATCTTTGCCATTCTAACAGGTGTAAGGTAATATCTTAGCGTAGTTTTGATTTGCATTTCCCTGATGATTAGTGATGATGAGCATCTTTTCATGTGTCTATTGGCCATCCATATATCTTCTTTGGAGAAATGTCTGTTTATGTCCTCTGCCCATTTTTTGATAGGGTTGTTTGATTTTTTGTTCTTGTGCTGTGTGAGTTCTTTATATATTATGGAGATTAACCCTTTGTCAGATAAATAACTTGTAAATATTTTTTTCCCAACTAGCGAGTTGTTTTTTTGTTTCAATCCTGTTTTCCCTTGCCTTGAAGAAGCTCTTTAGTCTGATGAAGTCCCATTTGTTTACTCTTTCTATTGTTTCCCTCGTCTGAGGAGTTACGGTGTCCAAAAAGATCCTTTTGATATTGATGTCAAAGAGTATACTGCCTATATTCTCTTCGAGAAGACTTATTGTTTCAGGTCTAATCTTTAGGTCTTTGACCCACTTTGAGTTTATTTTGGTGAATGGTGAAAAAGAATGGTCAATTTTCATTCTTTTACATGTGGCTGTCCAGTTTTCCCAGCACCATTTGTTGAAGAGACTTTCTTTTCTCCATTGTAGGCCCTCAGCTCCTTAGTCGAAGATTAGCTGTCCATAGATGTGTGGTTTTATTTCTGGGCTTTCAATTCTGTTCCATTGATCTGTGCACCTGTTTTTGTACCAGTTCCACGCTGTTTTGATCACTGTAGCTTCGTAGTATGCCTTGAAGTCAGGGATTATGATGCGTCCAGCTTTGTTCTTTTTTCTCAGGATTGCTTTAGCGATTTGGGGTCTTTTGTTGCCCCATATGAATTTTAGGATTCTTTGTTCTATTTTGTAAAGAATGTCATTGGGATTCTGATTGGGATAGCATTGAATCTGTAGATTCCTCTAGGTAGTATGGACATTTTAACCATGTTTATTCTTCCAATCCATGTACATGGAATGTCTTTCCATCTCTTTATGTTGTCATCAATTTCTTTCAGGAAAGTCTTGTAGTTTTCGTTGTATAGGTCTTTCACCTCCTTGGTTAAATTTACTCCCAGCTATTTTATTCTTTTTGCTGTGATTGTGAATGGGATTGAGTTCTTGAGTTCTTTTTGTGTTAGTTTGTTGTTAGAGTATAGAAATGCTACTGATTTATGTATGTTGATTTTATACCCTGCAACTTTGCTGTAGCTGTTGATTATTTCTAACAGTTTTCCTATGGATTCTTTGGGGTTTTCTATATATAAGATCATGTCGTCTGCAAACAGCGAGAGTTTTACTTCTTCACTGCCTATTTGGATTCCTTTTATTTCTTTTTCCTGCCGAATTGCTCTGGCCAAAACCTCCAGTACTATGTTGAATAAGAGTGGTGGGAGTGGACACCCTTGCTTTGTTCCTATTCTCAGAGGGATGGCTTTCAGTTTTTGCCCATTGAGTGTGATGTTGGCTGTGGGTTTGTCATATATGCCCTTTATCATGTTGAGGTACTTTCCTTCTATACCCATTTTATTGAGAGTTTTTATCATAAATCGATGTTGGATCTTGTCGAATGCTTTCTCTGCATCTATTGAGATGATCATGTGGTTTTGGTTTCTCATTTTGTTAATGTAGCGTATCACGGTGACTGACTTGTGGATGTTGAACCATCCCTGTGTCTCTGGTATAACTCCCACTTGATCATGGTGTATAATCTTTTTAATGTATTGCTATATTTGGTTTGCCAAATTTTTGTTGAGGATTTTTGCATCTATGTTCATCAGTGATATTGGCCTGTAGTTTTCCTTCTTTGTGTTGTCCTTGTCAGGTTTTGGGATCAGGGTGATGTTGGCTTCATAGAATGTGTTAGGGAGTGCTCCATCTTCCTCAATTTTCTGGAATAGTTTGAGAAGCATAGGTATTAAATCTTCTTTGAATGTTTGGTAGAATTCTCCAGAGAAGCTGTCTGGTCCTGGACTTTTATTTTGGGGGAGGTTTTTGATTACCGTTTTGATTTCTTTACTTGTGATTGGTCTATTCAGATTCTCTATTTCTTCCTGCTTCAGTTTTGGGATTTTGTAAGAGTTTAAGAATTTATCCATTTCTTCTAGGTTGTCCAATTTGTTGGCATATAGTTTTTCATAGTATTCTCTTATGATCCTTTGTATTTCTGTGGTATCCGTTGTGATTTCTCCTCTCTCATTTCTAATTTTATTTATTTGAGTCTTCTCTGTTTTTCTTAGAGCGTCTGGCTAAGGGTTTGTCAATTTTGTTTATTTTTTTGAAGAACCAACTCTTTGTTTCATTGATCCTTTCTACTGTTTTTTGTTTTTTTTCAAAGATTTTATTTTTTCCTTTTTCTCCCCAAAGCCCTCCGGTACATAGTTGTATATTCTTTGTTGTGGGTCCTAGTTGTGGCATGTGGGATGCTGCCTCAGCGTGGTTTGATGAGCAGTGCCATGTCCGCGCCCAGGATTTGAACCAACGAAACACTGGGCCGCCTGCAGCGGAGTGCGCAAACTTAACCACTCGGCCATGGGGCCAGCCCCCTTTCTACTGTCTTTTTTGTTTCAATATTGTTTATTTCTGCTCTAATTTTTATTATTTCCCTCCTTCTACTGACTTTGGGCTTTGTTCTTTTTCTAATTCTCTTAGGTGTCGTTTGAGACTGCTTATCTGAGATTTTTCCTGTTTATTGAGGTGAGCCTGTATTGCAATGAATTTCCCTCTTAGGACTGCTTTTGTTGTGTCCCAAGTGAGTTGGTATGGTGTGTTTTCATTTCCATTTGTCTCCAGATATTTGATTTCTTCTTTAATTTCTTCAATGATCCATTGTTTGTTCAGTAGCATGTTTAGTCTCCACATTTTTGCCCCTTTCCCAGCTTTATTCTCGTAGTTGATTTCTAGTTTCATAGCACTATGATCAGAAAAGATGCTTGATATTATTTCAACTCTCTTGAATTTGTTGAGGCTTGCTTTCTTTCCCAAGATATGGTCTATCCTTGAGAATGTTCCATGCGCAATTGAGAAGAATGTGTAACCTGCTGTTTTTGGATGGAGGGTTCTATATATATCTATTAGGTCCATCTGGTCTAACTTTTCACTTAATTCTATAATTTCCTTGTTGACTTTCTGTCTGGATGATCTACCCATTGGTGTTAATGGGATGTTGAGGTCCCCAACTATTATTGTATTGTTGTTGATGTCTCCTTTTAGTTTTGTCAATAGTTGCTTTACAAATTTTGGTGCTCCTGTGTTGGGTGCATATATATTTGTAAGTGTTATGTCATCTTGGTGGAGTGTCCCTTTTATCATTATAAACTGCCCTTCTTTGTCTTTCTTTATCTGTTTTGCTTTGAAGTCTACTTTGTCTGATATAAGTATGGCGACACCTGCTTTCTTATGTTCATTATTAGCCTGGAGTATCGTCTTCCATCCCTTCACTCTGAGTTTGTGTTCATCTTTGGGGCTGAGGTGTGTTTCCTGGAGGCAGCATATTGTTGGGTCTTGTTCTTTAATCCATCCTGCCACTCTGTATGTTTTGATTGGAGAATTCAATCCATTTACATTTAGAGTGATTATCGAAATGTGGGGGCCTAACGCTGCCATTTTATCACTTGTTTTCCAGTTCTCTTGCATTTCCTTTGTTTCTCGTCCCATGATTTTTGGACTACTAATTCAGCTATGCAGATTTCTATATTGGCTTTCTTCTTATTTGTAATTTGTGTCTTTATTCTTGTTTTTTGTTTAGTGGTTACCAAGCAGTTTGTATAAAACATCTCATAGATGAGATAGTTCATTTCCTTAGATTAAGATGTTCCATCCCATTCCTCTTTCCCTTCTAGGTTGTTATTGTCAGATTTGTTTTTCCTTCCTTCTTGTGTTGTGAGTTTGTGGTTAAAATGACAAGATTATATTTATTCTTGGTGTTTCCCTTCCTTTTATCTTTAATGTTATACTTAACTTTTGCTAACCTGTTCTGATGGAGAGCTGCAACTTTCTGATTTTGTCTTTCTACTTATCTCCTTTGCTCTGGGTTTTCTAACCCCTTTCCTTTTTTTGATTTTTCAGGTATGAGGGTCTTCCTGAGCATTTCTTGTAGGGGAGGTCTTGTGGCAATGAACTCCCTTAACTTGTTTATCTGGGAAAGTTTTTATTTCTCCATCATATTTGAAAGATATTTTTGCTGGATAGAGTATTCTTGGCTGCAAGTTTTTGTCCTTCAGAGTTTTGGATATATCATTCCACTCTCTTCTAGCCTGTAAGGTATCTGCTGAGAAATCTGCTGACAGCCTTATGGGGGTTCCTTTGTAGGTTATTTTCATCTGCCTTGCTGCCCTTAGTATTTTCTCTTTGTCATTGACTTTTGCAAGCTTCACTATGTGCCTTGGGGTTGGTCTTTTTATATTGATAAAGTTTGGAGATCTATTGGCTTCTGTCACATGGAGTTCCAGCTCTCTCCCCAGGTTTGGAAAGTTCTCAGCCATTATTTCTTTGAACAGGCTTTCTGCCCCCTTCTCCTTCTCTTCTCCCTCTGGGATACCTATAATCCTTATGTTGCATTTCCTAATTGAGTCAGATAATTCTCGGAGAGTTTCTTCATTTCTTTTTAGTCTTAGTTCTCTCTCCTCCTCTATCTGCAGCATTTCTATATTCCTATCCTCTAAATTGCTATTTCTGTCTCCCATATTATCGATCCTACTGTTCAGAGAGCCCAGATTTTTCTTAATCTCCTCCATTGTGTTCTTCATCTCCAATATTTCTGATTGGTTCTTCTTTATAGTATTAAGCTCTTCTGTGACATAGCTCCTGAACTCGCTGAGTTGTCTATCTATATTCTCCTTTAACTCATTGAGTTTTTTAATGATGGCTATTTTCAATTCATTGTCATTTAGGTTATAAATTTCAGTGTTTTTGGGATTGTTTTCTGGGTACTTGCCATTTTCCCTCTGTTCTGGAGATTTAATATATTTTTTCATACTGCTTGATGGCGTGGATTTGTGCCTCTGCATAGAGATACAGTTTAGTTACTGCTTCCACTTGCTTCTACCAGAGTGGGGAGGAGGAGCAGCTGTTTCATCTGCACTGACCAGGATCCCTGTCAGCTGTTGCTAACCAGACCTGGGCCCCTCCTTGTGGTCAGAGTGGGCCTGTGGGGGTCTCTCGTCAGCTGTGGGGACAATTGCAAGGGGGCCTCAGGTTGCTGGTGCCTACTGTCACAGACCACCTAGACACGCTCCCTCCTGAGGGTTCGCAGCAGTGTTATGGGCTTTCACCGTGGCCGGGAGCAGGTTAACCTAGATTCGCAGCTCTGTCACCATCAGGGCCTGCAAGATCTCACTTGTCCACTATGGGTCGCAGCAGAGCTATGGGTATCTACTGCAGTCTGTGGTTAGCTCACCCAGCTGTGCTACTTCTGCCTCAGGGCTTTCTAGCCTTGCGATTGCTGGGCAGCGCCTCTCCACTAACGCTGCGCAGAGGCTCTTGCTGTGGTTGCTGTGGGACCATGGATTTTCCCCCTGGCCCATGGAGCAGGCTTGCTGGGACTCCAACCTGTCACTGCTCACTCACACGGGCTCACTGGGTGTCCCTTGCCCCCTCTGGGCCACAGCAGGAGTCTGAGAGTCAGAGGCGGCTGGTGGGCTGCTGCACCACCCGGGATACTCCTGTCCCGGAGCCTCCCAGCATTCTGAATGCTGGGCAGAGACTCTCCACTAATGCCAAGTAGAGGCTTTCCCTGCGGCTGCTGTGGGACCGTGGGTTTTCCTACCGGGCTTAGGGGCAATCATGGGGGCTTAGGTAGGGCTGTAGTCAACTGTTTCCACCGTCACTCCGCTGATGCACGCACACGTCCACCCTTGCTGCGTGGCAATGCTATGAGTGTGTCCACTGGAAGAAAGTCCCTTGTAGTTACTAGGCTGTCCGAGGGTCAGGGGTCGGAGAGTTTTCACCTATCTCCACTTCCTCCCAGGGGGAAGTTCATCCACCTTCCGATGTATAGCAGCACAGGTCTCTCAGGCGTCCTGAGATGCTGTGTGGATATCCTTTGTTGACAGATGAATGTCCAATTAGTTGTAGATTCGAAGGGGGAGAGACAAAGAAAACTGCTCACTCTGCCATGTTGCTGATGTCACTTATTGTTGAGTTTTAAGAGTTATTTGTATATTTTTGATAACAGTCCCTTACCAGATGTGTCTTTTGCAAATATTTTCTCCCACTCTGTGGCTTGTCTTCCCATTCTCTTGACATTGTCTTTCACAGAGCAGAAATTTTCAGTTTTAGTGAAGTCCAGCTTAGCAATTATTTCTTTCATGGATCATGTCTTTGGTGTTGTATCTAAAAAGTCACTGTCAAACCTCAAGTCATCTAGGTTTTCTCCTACGTTATGTTCTAGGAGTTTTACAGTTTTGCTTTTACATTTAGGTCTGTGATCCATTTTGAGTTAATTTTGGTTAAGGTTATAAGCTCTGTGTCTAGATGCATTTCTTTGCATGTGAATGTCCAGTTGTTCCACTGCCATTTGTTGAAAAGGTTTTCTTTGCTCCATTGTATTACTTTTGCTCCTTTGTCAAAGATCAGTTGACTATATTAATGTGGGCCTATTTCTGGGCTTTCTATTCTGTTCCATTGATTTATTCATTTATTCTTTCACCAATAGCACACTGTCTTGATTACTGTAGTTTGTAGTAAGTCCTCTGACTTTGTTCTTCTCCTTCAATACTGAGTTGGCTATTTTCAGTCTTTTGTCTCTCCATATAAATTTTAATCAGTTTACTGATATCCATAAAATAATGTGCTAGGACTTTGATTGGGATTATGTTGAACATACAGATCAAGTTCATAAGAACTGATATCTGGACAATATTGAGTCTTCCTATCCATGAACATGGAATCTCTCTCCATCTATTTAGTTCTTCTTTCATATCTTTAATCAGTTTGGTAGTTTTCCTCATATAGATCTTGTACATATTTTGGTGGATTTATGCCTAAGGATTTCATTTTTTTAGGTTCTAATGTAAATGGTAATGTGTTCTTAATTTCAAATTCCACTTATTCACTGCTGGCATATAGGAAAGCAACTGACTTTTGTAAATTGACTTTGCATCCTACAATCTTGCTATTATCATTCATTAGTTCCAGGAGTTTTTAAAATCAATTCTTTAGGATTTTTTTCTACATAGACAATTATGACATCTGGAAACAAAGACCATTTTATTCCTTCTTTTCCAATTTATATACCTCTTACCTCTTTTTGTTTTATTGCATTAGCTAGGACTTCCAGTCCAATGTTGAAAAGCAGTGGTGAGAGGGGACATCCTTGCCTTGTTCCTGATCTTTATGGGAAAATTTTAAGTTTCTTGCCATTAAGTATGACATTAGCTGTAGGTTTTTCGCAAATGTTATTTATCAAGTTGAGGAAGTTCCCCCTCTATTCCTAGTTTGCTGAGCATTTTTACCATAAATGGGTGTTGGATTTTGTCAGATGCTTTTTCTGCATCTATTGATCGGATCATGTGATTTTTCTTCTCTAGCCTGTTGATATTGTGGATTACGTTAACTGATTTGTGAGTGTTGAACCAGACCTGCATACCTAGGATAAATTCCTCTTGCTCGTGGTATATAATTCTTTTTATACATTGTTAGATTTAATTTGCTAATATTTTGTTGAGGATTTTTGCATCTATGTTCAATGAGAGATACTGGTCTGTAGTTTTCTTTTCTTGTAATGTCTTTGTCTGGTTTTAGGGTACTAGGGTAATGCTGGCCTCACAGAATGAGTTAGGAAGTATTGGCTCTGCTTCTATCTTCTGTAGAGAATTGGTACAATTGCTTCCTTAAATGTTCAGTAGTATACACCAGTGAGCCCATCCGGGCCTGGTGCTTTCTGATTTGGAAGGTTAGTAATCATTGACTCAACTTCCTTAATAGATATATAGGTCTATTCAGATTGTCTATTCATAAAACTTTTACAAAAAAAATTTTAAGATTAAAAAGTACTGGTTCTCCCCCAAATTAATCTATAAATTTAATAAATTCCAATGGTATTTTTCAAAGGAATGGATGATTGAAAGATGATTCAAAAGATCATCTGAAAGAGAAAAGGCTCAGGAATAATATATATATAAGAAAAAGCAAAAGATGAGTAAGGAGGCTTTGCCCTACCAAATATCAAGATGAACTGCAAAGCTACAGTAATTAAAATATGCAGAAAGTAGGAGGCCCCAAATTATCTGGAAACTTAGTTTATAACACAGGCAGTTTTTCACATAATCGAGTAGATCATTCAATAGTATTAGATGAGCTAACAAGCTATTTGAGAAGAATTTTTCCTTTCAGCAAAATCTTAAGACAGTTGGAAAATTAGACTATCAGATTTAGCACAAATCTAAGAAGTTTGATAACATCTGGGTGGGCAAGAGTATTAAGAAAATAGGTATTCTTATTTTTTCAAATTATTTTATTGAGGTCACACTGGCTTATAACATTGTGTAAATTTCAGGTGTACATTGTCATATTTCAGCTTCCATACACACTGCATCATGTTCACCATTAATAGTCTAGTTTTTATCCATCAGTATACATATTTGTCCCTTTATCCCTTTCACTCTCCCCCGACTCCCCTCCCCCTTGGTAATCACTAATCTGTTGTCCCTGTCTATGTGTTTTCTTCCACATATGAGTGAAATCATACAGCATTTGTCTCTCTCTGACTTATTTCACTTAGCATAATGCCCTCAAGGTTCATCCATGTTGTTGCAAATGTCACGATTTTGTCTTTTTTATGGCTGAGTAGTATTCCACTGTGTGTGTCTGTATATATACATATATAGCACATCTTCTTTATCCATCCATCCTTTTATGGACACTTGGGTAGCTTCCACGTGTTAGCTATTGTGAATAATACTGCAATGAATGTAGGGGTGCATATATCTTTTTGAATTATCCATTTCATGTTCTTCGGATAAATATCCAACAGTGGAATAGCAGGATCGTATGGTATTTCTATTTTTAATTTTTTGCGAAATCTCCATAGTGTTTTCCACAGTGGTTGCACCAGTTTGGATTCCCACCAGCAGAGTGTGAGTGTTCTCTTTTCTCCACACCCTCTCCAACATTCGTTATTTCTTGTCTTGTTAATTATAGCCATTCTGATGGGTGTGAAGTGATATTTCATTGTAGAAAACATGTATTCTTATACACTGTCCATATAAGAATCTATGTTACAACCTTTCTGAAGAATAATTTGCTGGTTATATATCAACCAGTGATCTTAGTTGCAAGCAAAAAAAAAAAAAAATCAACTCTAATTTAAGTACAAAAAGAACTTATTAAAGGATAATGGTTGGCTCCTAGAATCTACAGGAGAGTCTGAAACCAAGCGTGGAGTCTACACAGCCAAACCAAGTGCCCAAACCATGTTGCACAACTGAATATCCCATTATCACCGTCGCTGGGTACAAACACCCCAAATTCCTTGGCCTACACTGCCAATGCTGTACCCTGATGCTAGAACCTTTTCCACTGCTACATATAATTGTCCTTGCTGCTGCCATCTCACTAAAATGGAGTCTACCTGGGCCCTGCTTCTTCCTGTCATCAGCTTCCAATTCAAAGTCGGGAATAAGTATATCTGACTGGTGTAAACTAGGTTTCATGTCCAAGCCCTAGGGGCAAGGGAGCCTGGGAATGTGAGTATCTGGCATTTCAGCTTCTTTAAGAGGAAACAGATTGTATCTCTGAAGGTGGGAGATCTGCAAATACAGTTCAGGGGTTCAGACACTAGGATCCTACAAAGAATGACATTATGTCCATAACAGTGGTATATATTAAAATTATAAATACATATTACTCTTTAACTCCAAAATTCCACTGTAAGGAACTTGTCCTACAAACATATTTTTATGACCATACAAGAGAGTTCATTGCATGATAGTCTGAAATACAAAAAAAAAAAAAAAAATTAAATTCAGTAAGAACTGGTTAAATAAATAATTTTTTATATGACAGTAACATGCAGCTGATAAAATATTTATTGAAGGAATGCTCACTATGTACCAGGAACCATGTTATGCACTGGGAATGCCATTGTAAGGAAAATGGAGAACAGTCTGAATGAGGTACTAATATTTGTTTTTAAATGCCAAAAATATATTAAGTGGTTAAAAAAAGGATGACACCATTGGGAAAAAACTAGATATTTACTTTTGTTTGTATACACACACAGAAAACTTTCAGAGCAAAACACAAAAACCATTAGTTATCTCTGGAGAGTAGGAATGGACAGGGGTGGGTTCTTAATAATGTTTTGAATTTTTTCCTCTATTTGTAATTTTAAAATAATTTTTATAATTTAAAATTGGGAAATTTTATTTTTCAAATGATAGGATTGTATATTTTAAAGAAAAAACACAGAGAACCCATCGGGGGGTACAAGGTTTCCTTTTGGAGTGAAGAAAATGTTCAAAAATTAGATAGTGGTAATGGTCCTACAACTCAGGGAATTTTATCTATGGGTAAATTTTATGTATGGTATAGAATTATATCTTAATAAAGCTGCTAATGGGAGATGAGGGAAGTCATCTCCAGGCTTATATGGAAGCTGACTTCAGATTTAAGATCCAAATTAATTTGACATTTGATGTTTTAAATTCAAAATGTAAGTGAATTTTGCCTTCTACTCTTCTATAGGTGCCATATTTATCCCTTAGCTCTCCTATCACTGAGGGTACTCTGACTTAATAACTGTAACATAACTTACCTATGAGGAGGAAAGGATTCCTTAGAAAACCAATAATAAGAATTCTGTTTCTCCTAAATAAATAGTTACTGATCACCTGCTACGTTTGAGGCATTAAAGTAGTTGCTGGGGATGGCTGTATATAGTGGTGAAATTACTATTTTGGGGGAGGGGGTAAGAAAGAGAAAGTGATTTTAAAATTTATTTATTTATTTTGTGAGGAAGATCGGCCCTGAGCTAACATCTGTTGCCAATCTTCCTCTTTTTGCTTGAGGAAGATTGTCACTGAGCTAACAGCTGTACCAGTCTTCCTCTATTTTTTGTATGTGGGATGCTGCCACAGCAAGGCTTGATGAGCGGTGTGTAGGTCTTTGCCTGGGATCTGAACCTGCGAACTCCAGGCTCCCGAAGTGGAATGTGTAAACTTAA
Source organism: Equus asinus (assembly GCF_041296235.1). Classification (NCBI taxonomy): domain Eukaryota; kingdom Metazoa; phylum Chordata; class Mammalia; order Perissodactyla; family Equidae; genus Equus; species Equus asinus. Next base: position 8,335,103 of record NC_091798.1, read on the forward strand.
CCACTGGGCTGCCCCCTAAAAATATTTTTTAAGTACCTAATAGGGTTTTTAAAAATAATTTTTTGATTAAAAAAACATAGTGGGTCTATTCTTATAAAAAAACACATTTTAAAAATAGAATTATATTTTGCAAGTTCCTTTTTTCTACTCAACCATTTATTTCTACTGTCGCTAGAGGATGTTCCCTTGGAAAACTGGTGAGAGGTTTGCAAGTTCACCCCAGGAATTTTAACATTAAGACTAGTGTTGGTAAACCGTGCTACCAGTTAGTACCCGGTTGAACCTACCTCAGTTTCCTCATCTATCAAATAGGGATAATAACAGTACCTACCTCATGGGGCTGCAGTGAAGACTACAGGAGTTAATCCATGCAAAGCATATAACATGGTGCCTGGCATGAATGCCAGCTCTTCCAACCATGTGATGCTCACAATGACTAACATGCTCAACCCTATGCGGCAAACAGTCATTCAAAATCAAAACACCAGCTCCTTGATAAGAAAGGCACAGGACCCAAACAAAGAAAAGTCTTAAAAGTTTTACTGATTGCCAAGAGGGAAACCTCATAAAATGAACGTTTTACTATGTTTCTAATTAGGAAGACAATATTATAGAGACATTAATTCTCCTTTGATTAACTAACAAATCTAACGTAGCTGTTCTGAATTGGTGGCAATTTTGTCCCCCAGAGGACATCTGCCAATGTCTGGAGACATTTTTGGTTGTCACAAGGAGGGGGCTGCTACTGGCTGGCATCTAGTGGGTAGAGACCAAAGATGCTGCTAAACATCCCAGAGTGTACGGGACAGCTTCCCGCAACAAAGAATCATCTGGCCCAAAGAAACTCTGATCTAACGCAATCCTTGATAAAATGATTCTAAAGTTCATTTGGAGGAATAAATGGGCACAACAGCCAAGAAATTTTGGGAGGAAAAAAAGTAAGGAGCGGTAATTGCTCTACTAGATACTAAAAAATATTATCAAACCACAAAAATAAAACAGTGAGGTTCAAGCATTAAGAACAGACAAATCAATGAAACATAGTAGAAAACTCAGACACAGATACAAGAATATATAAAATAATTCGGTGTAAATAGTGTATTTCAAATAAGTGGAGAAAAAGATAATTATTTAAGATATGATTCCCGGGCAATTGATTAATATCATATCTTATCAATTCTAATATCCAGAACATTTTCCCCACACATCTTCAATCAGGATGCATCTTATAGTTAGTGTATACAATCTGTGTGGTAGTTTTTTTTTTTCCTGAAAAGCTGTTCTTGGACAGCAGGTCTTCAGTTTGGTGCTGTCTTAGAAACACAATACAGTACATGGTAGATGTTAAGCATACTCCATGCCATATAAGACAATTCAAATGAATTAAAGAACTAAGCATTAAGAATGAGATGGCAAAAGAACAATACTAAGGAAATAAGAGGAAAATAATCTCAGGGCAGGAAAGATCTTTCTAAACATAAAACAAAAGAAAAAAAACAGAGAAAAGATGCACAATTGCATAAATAAAAATGTAAAGCTTGATTAAGTAAAATACTACACATTATAGACTTATAAATTTAGTGTAATCCCAATTTTAAAAGTAGAAATTATTCGGAAGTTGACAAAATTATTTTAAAGTTTTTTGAAAGAACAAACATGTAAAAAAGCCAGAAAAATTCTAAAAAAGAAGAGCAATGAAGAGTTTCCTCTGCTTACAATTAAAACAGTATGTACCAAGGCCAGATCAGAAAGTCCAGAGACACAGAAATATATAAAAGTTTACCATTTGATAAAAGTAATATTTCAAACCACTGGGTAAAAAGAATGGATAATTCAATAAATGATGCTGGGACAACTAGCTAACAATCTGGAGAGAAAAATATTAGATTACCATTTCATCCCTTTTCTGAAACTAATTCTAGGTGGATTAATGAATTAAACGTAAAAAATATTTTTATAATCTTAAGAGTGAGGAAAGCCTTTCTAATCATGACAACAAAAACAGAAATCATAATTGAAAAGAGTGACAGATCTGACTATATAAAAATTTAAAACTTCTGTAAAGAAAACCAAAAGAAATCAAAAGTAGGGAAAAATGTAACATGTAGGACACAGGAGGCTGTATTAGTTTCCTAGTACTAATTACCACAATCTGGCTGGTTTAAAACAACAGAAATTTATTCTCTCATGGTTCTGGAAGCTTAGAAGTCCAAAATCAAGGTGTTTTGCAGGGCCATGCTCTCTGCAGGCTCTAGGGGAGAACCCGTTCCGTGCGTTTCTCGTAGCTTCTGGTGTTGCCAGCACTCCTTGGTGTTTCTTGATTTGCAGCTGCCTAACTTCCATCTTTGCTTCCATTGTCAGCTGGTATTCTTCCTCTGTCTTTGTGTGGTCTTATAAGGACATCAGTCATATTAGATTAAGGGCTCACCCTACCCCTGGTGACCTCATCTTCAGTGACTACTTCTGCAACGACCCTATTTCCAAAGAAGGTCACATTCTGTAGTGGCGGTTAGGACTTCAACATATCTTTTTGGAGGACCCCATTCGACCCAGAAAGAGTCTTTAATATGTAAGTAAAATTTACAAACTACTAAGAAAAATAACACCCCAAAAGGACAAGAACAGGCAATTCACACACACACAATATATATAATGTATCTCCACTAAACATGCACAAGATGTCCAGCTGTACTATATGCTGAGCACACTCTGACCTCCAACCTTACTAGCTGCTCCTCCTCCCCTTGCCCTCACCTGGGCTAGGTCCTGGATGTTCTCCCTCTTGTAGACGCTCAGGTTAGATGATCTCATCCAGGTCAACGACTTCACTACAACCTACATGCTAATGACACCAAATCTGTGTCCCCAGTCAGGACTTCTCCCCTGGCCTCGAAACTCACTACAAACATCATACCTGGCAGCTCTAGTAGGCTATCCCATAGCATCTTAAATTTAACACCTTCAAAACAACTCTTGAATCTTTCCTCCAAACCTGCTCTTCCCCAAGTCATCTTCATTTCAATGAATGACATCAACATGCATCCAGTCACTCAGGCCAAAACCAGGGCATCATTCTTGATTCCTCCCTTTCCCTCATTATCCACATCCAAGTTATTAGGACCTGCTGATTTTGTTTCCTAAATATTTCCCATAGCCCTCCAGTCTCCCAGCCTGTACCACCACTCTAATCTAAGCTACAATTATTTCTGGTCTGGACTAATACAGTGACCTTCTAGACTGATCTCCCTGACTCCAATTTTGTCCCCTACAGTAAGGTGACTATATTTCTGGTTTGTTTGGGACAGTTCCCTTTTTCACCTGTTGCTTGACAATCTGTCCAGTTAGCACCCCCTTTCGTTTGCAAAAGGATTCCCATTTGGATGATAAATTATATTGTCACCTTAACTTATAGTCTTTTCTTCTCACAGTAGCTAGAGTCACCTTTTGATAACGTAAATCAGATCATATCATTCCCCTGCTTAAAACTCTTCTTACTACATTTTCTTACTACATAGAATAAAATCCAAATTTCTTATGTGGTCTGTGAGGCCATATATAACCTAGCCCACCTACTTCTCATCTCTTCCAACTCTGGCCTTCACTCATTACATTCCAGCCCCACCTGCCTTTCGATTCCTCTAATAAGTCATGCCCATTTTCACTTTCAAGCCTTTGTTTTTGCTGTACCCTCTGCAGTTACCTTAATCCCCTAGATCTTTTCATAACAAATCTGTTCTGTCATTTTGTTTTCAGACCAAATATTAACTCTTCAGAGAGGCCTTCTTTGAAAACACAATCTAATGTTCCCAACTCTACCCAAGTTACTACTATACTGTTTACTTATTTGTTTATTGCTTGTCTTTCTCCACTAGAGCGTAGGTCCATTGTTATCTCCTTCACCTCTGGTGCTCAGAGGCAGAGCATGTGTTCAAAAGTATTTATTGAAAAAATGAATCACAACCAAAGAAAAAAATTCAAACATGACAGCTCACAGAATCTGGCTATCAAATCAGCAAAGATTAAAAGAACAAAAATGCCTTATTTTTCTATCTAACATTCTATCACCTGACATTACATTTATGTGATGTTTACTGTGTCTCCCCCGGACTGAAATGAAATCTCCATGAGCGCAGGGACTTCGTTTTGTTCACAGCTGTATTCTCAGCACCTACAAGAGTGCCTGGCATGTAGTGAGTGTTCAATAAATATTTACTAGATAAACTGACAATATTTAGGGGTGACTAGTAGTGGAGAAAGGGATATGGTGAAAATATAATTGATGCACAACTTCTGTAGGAAATTTGACAATATATATCAAAAGCCCTTAAAGGGGCGCATACCTTTCCACTCAGCAATCTCACTTCTAAGAGGAACTTAGAACAAAGGAACAAGGGTACAAAGATTATTTAAGAGAAAATTCCTCACTGCGTTGTTTATAATAGAGAAAATTTAGAAATGTCAGCATGATATCCACCAGTAGATCATAAATATAATTATAAATCTGTACAATAAAATATTGGTGAAGACGTATTTATTGGTGTGGAAAGAGATAAAAAGTACATTAAGAGAAGAAAGCAAGCTAAAAACACCACATATATAGCAGGACTTCATCTCTGGAAAAACATGTATGGCGGACACATGGGTATATATGAGCACACACATGCATTTACAGATAAAAGTTTAGACAGACATACATCGAAATGTTAACATTGATTATCTTTGGACAGTGAGATTAAGAGTAATTTTAATTTCCTTCTTTACATATTTCTAAATTTTTTCTAATAGTGTAACCAAAATTAATTGACTATCTGAACATGTTTTGGTTTAAAAGTGGAAAAGAAAAAGCAATAAAGATTATCAAAAACAAAAACATATTTCACCAAATCAATGAAGACTAAAGCTCAGGTTAAGAACCAGGAGTTCAGAAATGTCGACTACCGTATTGGAGATGGCTTTCTGATTTCCTGAATAAGCAAGCTTTTTCCCCTTTACAGTCAATATTTGTAAAAAACAGAAAAAAATTGTAAAACTGGTTTCTTTTACTTCATTGCCTACTAAGCTGGAGAAGGTCAGGCCCAGCTGAGAAACAACACAACGTGTAATAAAAGCTATCATTTATGCTGGGCATTGCCTCATTAAAAACCTGGTCCTACCAGATAGCTACCAATGTGCTCTAAAAGCTGAGAGAGGTGACAGAACTTGCTAAAGCTCACACAGCGGCCACGTAGGGGGTCCTGATTTGAACAGAGGTCTCCCTGATCTCAGGGCCTTCAGGAAAGACTAGACAAAGGCACTTTAGGCTTTATAATCTTTCAAGTCTCTTAATGCCTCTGATCTTTTACGTGGTTTTCCTACCACCTTTACCTAACTTGCAAGAAAAATAAAAGAACAAGCCTGGAGTTTTTAGAAAGCTGGAGTAAGTATCTGGAGAAGCAAGATTTACATTGGCTACTAGTCTCTGGAACTTGCCCCTTATTTCTCTTCGACTCAAAAGGCTCAAGATCAAAATGTTTGGTTAGGTGGCCATACAGGAGGGGAGCAGTTTGCAAGTGCACCTGTCTGTGTGTGAAGGGCCACAAGAGACACAACAGACTGAGATAAGGACGACATCTGTGCATCTGAAGAAGGAAGCTGGACCAGGATGAGGGAAGATGGACAATACCTGGGAAGAAAGGAAGCAGGCAGGAAGGATAAAGTTAAAGTGGGACTGAAAGAAGGGGCAATAACCAAGGAGGAACTAAGAGAAAAGGCAGTTGTGAGTTATTCTGCAGTATTTTTTCCTTCTACCTTTTTCCTCTCTATACTCTTTTCCTCGATGATCTCAGTCAATAACAGGCCTTCGACGCTCCTTTCTATCTGGATGATTATCAGATCTCTCCAGTCCTGATTTTTCTCCAGAGTTCAATTTCTTTGGGTTGGCCACATCCACATACATTTCCCATCAGCCCTTTAAATTCAGTAGGTCCAAACTGAATGTAGCATCCCCTTCACCCCAGGCCTGCTTCTACTCTAGCAGCACTCACTTTCACTTATCAAACATCCACCTGAAGTGTTCTCTCTCTCCCATTCCTTCAACCATTCTTTCATCCAAGAAATATTTATTGTGGCTCTATTATGTCCCCTGCACTGCCACAGCACTAGGTACATCCATTCACTTACCAAGTCGGGTCACTTCTACCCTGTCCATCTGTTCATCCCATCTAAATTCTTTACTGAGATTTACTGAGAATCTCTCTTGCTTGAACCGTGGCAACGTAACGCTATATGTTAATCGGTTTTGCATACCATGCATTCTGTATTGACCACCTAACATTTACCACTACACCTGAGGCACAGATGGGGCTCACAGTGGAGCCTTAGGGACTACAAACTGGCTGGGAAGGGGACTGGAGGAGCAGAAGCTAGGAGATTTGTCTTGAAGGAACATTTGCATACATGAAGAAAGGTGTTTTCCTTAAACCGTGCAGTACAGATCTATACAAATAATATGAGGGTGACGATTCTTTAGTTCTGGCGTGTGGCTTGCGGGACTGGGAAGATTGACAGGGAGAAAGCCTGTTCACCTCCACCCCTTGAATACTCAACAGCCACTTGTTGAATATATCACCTTCTATGACAGGGACCAGGGATGTTGTGTTCTCCCTTGTACCTCCCCCGACTCCTAGAACATCTGGCTCATAGTAGGGGTTCAATAAATATCCATAGAGGATTCTAGAAAGGCATGAACCATAGATATTTTATTCACAACCTCAGGAAGAAGGACGAAGACTAAAGAACCTAAGGGAGAAAGAAAGAGTGCAAGATGTTTCCCTCCCTATTCCTTCAGAGCCTGGTAAATGTTTGCTAAGCGAAATAAATCATCCTCCCGCACGACTCCAAACTCGGGCCCCTCGCTCGGCCGCCAGGCCCTGGAGCGCGGCCACCACCTGGCCCAGGCCCTGCTGCCCTCCCTCCGGGCCGGGGTCCTGTTCCCTCCCTGCACACAAGCGCACCCACCACAAGGCGAACAATTACACGCTCCCGCGTCGCTGCCTCGAGGTCCGCGACTCCCCCACGACCCCCTGTCCCCGACCCCCAGCCCTGCCGCCGCCCCCACGGGCTCCAGGGTTGCCCGCGGCCCCGCCTGACCCCGCCGCCGGCTGTGGGCTCCCGCACCCCCGCCCCCGGAGCTTCCATGTGCTCGGCCTTGAGCGCGGAGCCCGGAGGCCTGGCCGCCCAGCCCGGGCCCGCCGCGCTCCTCCGGGCGGGGAGGCCAGGGAGGCGGCAAGGCGGGAAGCGGCCGCAGCTGTGAGGCGCCAGAGGGCGGGCGGCAGCGGGCCGGACCGAGGGTCGCGCAGACGCGCGGCCAGAGCGGAGGCGGCGCTCTGGTGGCGGCGGGGCTCGGCAGCCGGCCGCTCGCTCACTCACCACGGTCCGGCGGGGCAGCGCGCTGGGGGGCCGCGACAGGGCCCGGCGGAGCCTCCGCGGCCGGCCCGAGCGGGCCCCCCCGGAGCTCTCGGAGCCGCTGTCGTCCGAGATCACGATGAAGTCCTCCATGGCAGCGGGCCCCAGCCGAGTCAGCGCGCGGGCGGCCGGCGACCCGGGCGGTGGCGACGGCGGCGACTTCGGTTCCTGCTGCTGAGGCGGCGGCGGCGGCGACGACCCGGGCCATCAGCCCGCCGGCCCCGCCCCTTCCCGCCCCGAGCCCCGCCCCCGCCGGCCCGGCCCCTCCCCCGCCCCGCCCGAACCCCGCCCCCTGGCGGCCGGCGGGTCAGGGCCGCGGGCCCCGCGCTTGGCGGGGGCGCCGGTCGTCCCTTACCGAGGAGAAAAAAAGAGAGAAAATCAAGTCGGAGCCGGCTTAGGCAGTGTTGGGGGCGGCAGTGCGAGACGCTGGGGCCGCGAGGGCTTCCACCGCTGCTGCCTGCTGACTGAAGCGTGAAGTGGGGTGTGCACGGGCCTCTCTGAGACAGCCTCGGCCACTGACCCACTGACCGGGACAGGGCCCTTGAGGGTGGGGACCTGGCCTCTACCCCTGACTGGGGTAGAGGGGCCCCCGACTGACTGGGGGAGGAGTCTTGGCCTCTGATTGGGGTAGAGGGGCCTCGCCTGACTCGGGGTGGGGGGAACCTGGCCTCTTACTGGGGTGGGGGCCCTGGCCTCTGAGGGGAAGAGGGACGTCTCACTGACTATGGGGGGGGGACCTGGCCTCTGACTGGGGGTAGAGGGCCCCACTCCTTTGTGCACATGTGCAAGTACATCTGTAGTGTAAATTCCCAGAAGTGGAATTACTGGGTCAAAGGCAATGTTTCTGTTGTTCTTTTGATAAATGATACCAGATTACCCTCCTAAGTTGCACCAATTTACAGTTTCACCAACAATCTTTGTTACTCAGAAATTTAAATTATGAGCTTTAGAGACTTGTTCAGTTGGTGACAGAAACTGAAAAATGCACAAGAGAATCCATGAAGTAGAAGATGCCATTAATAATTGGGTGTTATGAATGAGCAAAGTTATAAAGATGGAAGAAGATGTCCTCAGTAGAGGGAGAAGGGGTAGGTAGGTGGTCAGTTGTAGGGCAGAAACGTTAAAATCAAGATGGGATCTGTGTTGCAATAAATGTGGGGTATTGAAAAATCCTGCTACTCAGCCTCCGGCAACTTGGTGAGATGTATTAACAGATCCAAAGGAAAATGTGTTTATTAGAAGGGGGATTGGTTCCTAAAGGAATGGTTATCAGATGCTATGTAAGTCCTGTCTAGTGCAGTGATTCTCAAACTTTAGTGGGCATCAGAATTGCCCAGAAGGCTTTTTTAAAACACAGATTGCTGGGCCCCACCCTAGAGTTTCTGATTCAGTATGTATGAGGTGGGTCCCCAAAATTCGCATTTCTAACGGGTTCCCAGGTGATGTTGATGTTGCTGTTCTAGGGACCACACGTTGAAAACCACTGGTCTGGTGGACAGGGAGTCCGTGGACAATACATTTCAGATCTTCTGGTCAAATGGCTGAAATCGTTCTTGTTGTGAAGGGATTCATTAAGTTATGTTCATCACGTGCCATTAAACATTTAGTTTATTTAACTCCCTGCTTCTTGAAACACTGTCTTCTCTAAACTTCTGTAACTGCGCCTTTCTTACCACTTCTTTTCAGTCTCCTTAGCTGACTCCTGCTCCTCTACCCACTGCTTAAATCTCGATGTTCCTCAGAGTTCTGACATAGGCCACCTTCACATGTTTCTCCCTATGTAATCTCAACTATTCCCATGGCTTTAGTGATCATTTTTATGCTGATATCTCCCACAGATTTATCTCCAGCCCAGCCTTGTCCTCGAAGCTCCAGATGTATATGTCCAAATGTCTGTTGAATCTTGTAGGCATCTCAAATTGAATATGTTTAAAACTGAACTCACCCTCCTGCTCCAGAAAGCCTACTTCTCCTTCGGTGTTCCCTGTCTCAATGAGTGGTGGTACTGCTAGCCAGCAGTTGCTCAAGTGAGAAATCTGACCACTATGCTTGATTTCTATCTTCTTCTCATCAATCCGTCCTGTCTATTTTACCTCCTAAATATTTCTTGCATCCGTTCGCTTCTTTTGGCCTCTGCTGTTGTGATTCTAGGCAAGTGAATATCACTTATGGCCCAGTTGACTGTAGTAGCCTCCTATCCAGGCTTCCTGAATCTATTCTTGTCCTCTTTCATTCCATCCTCCACACTCAGCCAAAATGTTCCTTAACAAAGTATGTAATCATGCCCCCTTCGTGTCTTTCTAATGACACTTAGTCTGCTCAGGCTGCCGTAACAAAGTACCATGGACTGGTTGCTTAAACAACAGAAATTCATTTTCTCGCAATTCTGGAGGTGGGGAAGTCCAAGATCAAGGTGCTGGCCAATTCGGTTCCTGGTGAAGACCGTCTCCTGGGGTTGCAGATTTCTCATTGTATCCTCACATGGCCTTTCCTCAGTGGGTGAGAGAGAGATATATAAATCTCTTCTTCCTCTTATAAGGCCACTAATGCCATCATGAGGGCCCCCTCCTCAAGTTCTAATCTAACCTTAATTACCTCCCAAAGGCCCCGTGTCCAAATCCCATCACTCTGGGGGTTAGAGCTTCAACATATGGATTTTGGGGGAACACAAACATAACACAGTATAAACTTCTAAATATGAGTACTTTTGTAATTATGTAAATAGATGCTATATTTATATGTAACATGTTATATATTATACATTATATATAAATATATTTATATATATAACATATAAATATAACATTTCACTCTAAATTTTACCTTAAAAAAAGAAATGGAAAAAATTTTGAACTCTATAATATGCATGCTGTATTGTTGAGGTGTGGAGTGTACTGATGTCTGCAGGTTACTTTGAAAGGCATCAAAAATAACGTGGATAAATGTGTAGATGGATAGATATGAGTAAAGCAAATATAACAAAATGCTAACGTTGGCAGATCTGCATGGTAGTAATATGGGTATTCACTTTTAACTTTTATGTATATTTGAATGTTTTCATATTATGTTGAGAAAAAATTTAAAATTAAGAAAGTTAGTTATGATTTTACCATATTTTAAAAAGCTAAGAAAAGGAGATTACCATGAACCCTATGTATCCATCATCTAGCTTCAAGAATTATCAATCTTGTTCTATTTATGTTCCCACCCACTTTCTCACCCCGACCTTCCTGAATTATTTTGAAGTAAATCTCAGATATCACCTTGTTTATTCTGTAGACATTTCAGTGTGTATCTTTAAAAGAAACGGAATCTTCATTCAACAAAGTGTTGTTGAGCACGTATGCTGTACTGAAGGGACACAATAGACAACATAGACATGGTCTCTGGTCCATGGTGCTTATAATTTATGGGGAAGACAAACAATAAACTACTAAATAATTATACATTATTATAAGTATATAAACAGTTTGAGAAGTCTTAGCTTTGTATACAGGATTCTAGGCCCACCCCCAGAGAATCTGGTTCATAACCTCCAGAGTAGGTCCTTGGGGGTCTTTCTTTTGCTGAGGAAGATTCACCCTGAGCTAACATCTGCTACCAATCTTCCTCTTTTTTTTTTTTTGTGAGCTGCCACCACAGCATGACCACTGACAGACCAGTGGTGTAGGTTCGCATCTGGGAACCAAACCTGGGCTGCTGAAGCAGAGTACACCAAACTTAATCACTGGGCCGCTGAAGCAGAGTGCACCAAACTTAATCACTAGGCCACTGGGGCTGGCCCGAAAAGTCTTAACTTTTGAGACATAAACATAAACGATTTAATGTTTCCCCAATTACCATTACCACTGTCTCTAGAAATCCTCTTGCTCTCTGGAAAGCAGATTCCCTTAAGAATATTCTACTCTGGTCCCATAACTGCGCAGTCACTTTCAGTAACTAGTACAGTCTCATTCCAAGTATTTTGACTTAGGCCAGCCCGTTTTAATCTTTAATCTCATATTTAATTCATAGCTCTTCCTGTTCTCCTGGTGCAGGTGGACTTGTGGCTACAACGGCTCTTAGTGGACGGGGTGATAATGTCATTCTTCTTCTCTCTCCTTGGCTCTTGCTCCTCCCAAGTAGGGATAAGGGGGAGAGAGAAAGAGTGTTCTCTGCAAGACTGTCCTTGAAAAGTCTGTTTTTTTTCTGTTGGTTGTTGCAACTTCAGTAACAGTTCTCCCAATGTGTCAGGAGTCCAGATGCCAGCTCTCTTACTTGGACTGGGCACACTGTTGCTCTCTGTAGCCTCCCCTGTGCACTCCCTAACTTAGGAGAGGTCAGTCTCCACCCCTTTCTTCCGGACATTCCCCCCGAGGCCTTGCCGGGGCACTCTAACATATAGCCTTTTGTTGTTGGGGATCTTTGTCTGGAGGCTCTTGGGGAGTGCTAGCAAGAGCCTTGAGCCTCAGCCACCTTCTGTACTCTCCAGTTGACTCACACATGGAGAATTTACATATATAATTCAAGGAAGAAGGGAATAGAGGCAGCTCCCATCTTGGTGCCCCTCTCTTAGCACCAACTATCTCTTTTCTCCCTTCCTTCACCCCCAAGGGCATCAGTAGTTTGGGGACTTTCTAAGCTTGGGGAGTGGGGAGAAGAATAGTTTGGTGCACTTTAATCTTGTAGGAATGGGGGAACAAGTTGAATGGCCCCCATCTTCTTTAGCTGGGGAGAGGTTATGGATGGTTGCCATCTACAATAAGTAATGTTCATCCATGGATATATGAACAAATTTGGAAAAAAATTCAAATATCTACTTTTGTTGCAGAATTTATGATAGAGTGATTAATATAACTAGCTGACGTTCAAGCATAAAAATAGTGATATAACTTTAGGAATACAACAATGTTCTCATTGTATATATCTTTCTCATCAGCCATCCTGCCTGAAACTCAGGAAACACAGGGTCCCTGGCTATGTGATATGAGTAGACTTGAAAAGTACCTTGTTCTTATTTGGCAACCCAGATGGATGAATATTGGCCCTGAAGTTGCTTTTCTTAAAACTGTAAGTAGTGTTGGTTTTATTTTCTTGGCTATCCCGGATCTGTCTTCAAATATGCTGTTTACCCAAGATTTCCAAAATGATGGATGGTGTCTTTTTCAGAAATTAGTATGTGTGTGTATTTTACTTTTCTTTTTTTCTGGGTGACTTGTCTTACATTTTTTTCAGATTTATAGAGATATAATTGACATATAACATTGTGTAAGGTTTTTGTTTTTTTTGTTTTTCTGGTGAGGAAGATTGGCCCTGAGCTAACATCTGTTGCCAATCTTCCTCTTTTTGCTTGAAGAAGAGTCTCGCTGAAATACATCTCTGCCAGTCGTCCTCTGTTTTGTGTGTGGGATGCTGCCACAGCATGGCTTTATGAGTGGTATGGAGGTCCATGCCCGGGATCCGGGCCCAGGAACCCTGGGCCACCGAAGTGGAGCATGTGAACTTAACCACTATGCCACCAGGCCAGCCCCATAACATTGTGTAAGTTCAAGGTATACACTGTGATGCTTTGATACACATACATATTGCGAAATGTTTATCACAGTAAGGTTAGTTAACATATCTTTTACCTCACCTAGTTACCGTTTTGTTGTTGTTATGGTGAGAACAGAAAAGCTCTACTCTCACAGCAACTTTCAAGTTTACAATACAGTGTCATTAACTATATCATCATGCTGTATATTAGATCCCTGGAACTTATTCATCTTATAACTGAAAGTTTGTACTGTTTGACCAACATCATGCCATTTCCCCCACACCCTAGACCCTGGTAACCACTATTCTAGTTTCTGTTTCTGAGAGTTTGATGTTTTTAGATTCCACATTTAAGTGAGATTATAGAGTATTTGTCTTTCTCTGTCTGAATTATTTCACTTAGCATGATGCCCTCAAGGTCTATCCATGTTGTCGCAAATGGTAGGATTTTCTTCTTTTCTTTGGCTGAGTAATATTTGCGTGTGTATTTTTCGAGGTGACACTTCTTCATACAGTTATTCCCCTCAAATCATACATTAATCCCATGTAAACTGAAAGGCTAATGCAGTCATTTATTCATCCAGTGAACACTGTATTTGCTGAGTGCCTGCTAGGTGCCAGGCACCTTGTTAGGGGCTGAGGATGAAACAGAGAGCAAGACAGCCGTGGCCTCTGTCCTCACAGATCTTAGCAGTGAAGAAGGTCATTGGGATTCTGATTGGGATTGCATTGAATCTGTAGATTGCTTTAGGTAATATGGACATTTTAATTATATTTATTCTTCCAATCCATATGCATGGACTATCTTTCCATTTCTTTATGTCATCATCAATTTCTTTTGATAATATGTTATAGTTTTCATTGTATAGATCTTTCACCTCCTTGGTTAAATTTATTCCTAGATATTTTATTCTTTTTGTTGTGATTGCAAATGGGATTGTATTCTTGAGTTCTCTTTCTGTTAGTTCATCATTAGAGTGTAGAAATGCAACTGATTTTTGTAAGTTGACTTTGTATCCTGCAACTTTGCTGTTGTTAATTATTTCAAATAGTTTTCTGATGGATTCTTTAGGGTTTTCTATATACAGAATCATGTCATCTGCAAACAGCGAGAGTTTCACTTCTTTCTTTCCAATTTGGATTCCTTTTATTTTCTTTTTCTTTCCTAATTGCTCTGGCCCAAACCTCCAGTACAATGTTGAATAGGAGTGTTGAGAGTGGGCACCCTTGTGTTGTTCCTGTCCTCAGAGAGATGGCTTTCAGTTTATCTCCATTGAGTATGATGTTGGCTGTGAGTTTGTCATATATGGCCTTTATTATGTTGAGGTACTTTCCTTCTATACCCGTTTTATTGAGAGTTTTTATCATAAATGGATGTTGGATCTTGTTAAATGTTTTCTCTGTGTCTATTGAGATGATCATGTAGTTTTTATTCCTCATTTTGTTAATGTGGTTTATCACATTGATTGATTTATGCATGTTGAACCATCCCTGCATCCCTGGTATAAATCCCACTTGATCATGGTGCATGATTGTTTTATTGCATTGCTGTATTCGGTTTGCCAATGTTTTGTTGAGGATTTTTGCATCTATGTTCATCAGTGATATTGGCCTGTAATTTTCCTTCTTTGTGTTGTCTTTGTTTGGCTTTGGTATCAGGGCGATGTTTGCCTCATAGAATGTGTTAGGAAGTATTCTGCCTTCCTCAATTTTTTGGAATAGTTTTAGAAGGATAGGTATTAAATCTTCTTTGAGTGTTTGGTAGAATTCTCCAGAGGAGCCGTCTGGTCCTGGACTTTTATTTTTTGGGAAGTTTTTTTTTTTTTTTTAAAGATTGGCACCTGGGCTAACAACTGTTGCCAATCTTCCCTTTTATTTTTAAGGATTGGCACCTAGGCTAACAACTGTTGCCAATCTTTTTTTTTTTTCTGCTTTATCTCCCCAACCTGCCCCCCCCACCCCCCCCCCCCCCCGCCCCCGTACACAGTTGTATATCTTAGTTGCAGGTCCTTCTAGTTGTGGGATGTGGGATGCCGCCTCAATGTGGCCTGACGAGCAATGTCATGTCCGTGCCCAGGATCTGATCCCTGGGCTGCCGCAGCAGAGCATGCAAACTTAACCACTCGGCCACAGAGCTGGCCCCGGGAGGTTTTTGATTACTGTTTCAATCTCTTTACTTGTGATTGGTCTATTCAGATTCTCTATTTATTCTTGGTTCAATTTTGGGAGGCTGTAAGAATTTATCTGTTTCTTCTGGGTTGTCCAATTTGTTGGCATATAGTTTTTCATAGTATTCTCTTATGATCCTTTGTATTTCTGTGGCATTCATTGTTATTTCTCCTCTCTCATTTCTAATTTTATTCATTTGAGTCTTCTCTCTTTTTTTCCTAGTGAGTCTGGCTAAGGGTTTGTCTGATTTGTTGGCATATAGTTTTTCATAATATTCTCTGATAACCCTTTGTATCTCTGTGGTATCCATCATAATTTCTCCTGTTTTATTTCTGATTTTATTTGAGCTGTCAATGAAAATAATCCATAACCAATCTATAAATGAAAATTTGGGTGAGTTTATTCTGAGCTGAAATCTGAGGACCATGGCCCGGGGCCTTTCTTCCCGAAGAAGAAAGGGTACCAAGGAAGTGAGGTATACAGAGTGGTTATATACCCCCATACAGGACATTTCACATATGATTGAAATGTCCCTACCACAATAGTCACAAGATTGCCCTGTCGGCACAGCGCTTGATGGACACAGCAGGTAGTGGGTCTGCTCTCTTGGAGGGCATAGCAGGAGGCAAGTCTATTGTGTTGACCTGGGTGGTCACAGGTGAGCACAGCAATCAGTTTCTAGCCTAAAGAAAGATGCTTAATCCTTAAAGAAATGCCAACGTTGGGAGGGGGAGGGAAGTTGCACCTTTATCTCAAGGGCCTTTGTTCTTGCCATAGGGAATATCTAAAGCAGATATACAATGCATGCTCAACAGCCACGGTCAGGCCCTTTTGGAAAGACAAGGTCAGGCCGAATTAGGTTTATACCAAATGCCTTCCTCATATTCTCCAATATATGCTATTGCTTGCCATTTTTATTTGTCAGAGCCTTCTCTCTTTTTTTTCTTCTTGAGTCTGGCTAAGGGTTTGTCCATTTTGTTTATCTTCTCAAAGAACCAGCTCTTTGTTTCACTGATCCTTTCTACTGTTTTTTTGTTGTTTCAATTTCATTTATTTCTGCTCTAAATTTTATTGTTTCCCTCCTTCTGTTGACTTTGGGCTTTGTTCTTCTTTTTCTAATTCTCTTAGGTGTATTTTAAGATTTAATTTTGAGAGTTTTCTTGTTTGTTAAGGTGGACCTGTATTGCTATGAATTTCCCTCTTATAACTGCTTTTGCTACGTCCCATATGAATTGGTATAGTGTATTTTCATTCTCATTTGTCTCCAGATGTTTTTTGATTTCTCCTTTAATTTATTCAATGATCCATTGGTTGTTCAGTTGCATGTTATTTAGTTTCCACATGTTTGTCACTTTGCCAGCTTTTTGTTATAGTTGATTTCCAGTTTCATAGCATTGTGGTTGGAAAAGGTACTTGATATGGTTTCAATCTTCTTAAATTTATTGAGGCTTGCCTTGTTTCCCAACATGTGGTCTATCCTTGAGAATGTTCCATGTGCACTTGAGAAGAATGTCTATTCTGCTGTTTTTGGATAGAGTGCTCTATATATGTCTATTAAGTCCATCTGGTCTAGTTTTTTGTTTAAATCCACTATTTCCTTCTGATTTTCTGTCTGGATGATCTACCCACTGATTTAAGTTGAGTGTTAAGGTCCCTTACTGTTATTGTGTTGTTGTTTATATCTCCTTTTAGGTTTGTTAGTAGTTGCTTTACATACTTTGATGCTCCTCTGTTAGGTGCATATATATTTTTAAGTGTTATGTCTTCTTGGTGGAGTGTCCCTTTTATCATTATATACTGCCCCTCTTTGTCTCTCTTTACTTGTTTTGTCTTGAAGTCTACTTTGACTGTTATAGGTATGGCAACAACTGCTTTCTTTTGTTTGCCATTAGCTTGGAGGAACCTCTTCCATCCCTTCACTCTGAGCTTGTGTTTGTCTTTAGAGCTAAGATGTGTTTCCTGGAGGCAGCATAATGTTGGGTCTTGTTTTTTAATCCATCTCACTTCTCTGTGTCTTTTTTTTTTTTTTTAAAGATTGGCACCTAGGCTAACAACTGTTGCCAATCGGTTTTTTTTTCTGCTTTATTTCCCAAACCCCCCCGGTACATAGTTGTATATCTTAGTTGCAGGTCCTTCTAGTTATGGGATATGGGACACCGCCTCAATGTGGCCTGACAAGCGGTGCCATGTCCGCGCCCAGGATCCGAACCCTGGGCTGCTGCAGTGGAGTGCACGAACTTAACCACTCGGCCAAGGAGCCGGCCCCCCCTGTGTGTTTTGATCAGAGAATTCAATCCATTTATATTTAGAGTGATTACTGATATGTGACGCTTAACACTGCCATTTTATCTCTCATTTTCTGATTCTTCTGCATTTCCCTTCTTTTTCATCCCGTGTATTTTGGACTACCAATTCAGTTTGGTAGTTCTCTATGATGTTTTTCTTAGTTTTCTCTTTATTTATCATTTGTGTCTCTGTTCTGATTATTTGTTTAGTGGTTACCATGAGGTTTGTATAAAAAATCTTGTAGATGATATAGTCCATTTTCTGATAGCCTCTTATTTCCTTAGACTAAGCTGATTCCATCCCTTTCCTCTTCCCCTTCTAAGTTATTACTGTCATGACTTATTCCATCTTGTATTGTGAGTTTGTGGTTAAAATGATGAGATTATATTTATTTTTGATGTTTTCCTTCCTTTTATCTTTAATGTTATAATTAAGTGTTTGATAATCTGTTCTGATAGAGAGCTGCCATTTTCTGGTTTTGTCTACATATTAATCTCCTAGCCCAAGGCTTAGTAAACCCTTTCTTTTCAGATATGAGGGCCTTCTTGAGCATTTCTTGTGTGTGTGGGCTCTTGTGGCAATGGACTCCCTCAGCTTTTGTTTATCTTGGGAAGATTTTTTTCTCCATCATATTTTCACTGGATAGAGTATTCTTGGCTGCAACTTTTTGTCTTTCAGAATTTTTAGTATAGCATTCTACTCTCTCCTAGCCCATAAGGTTTCTGCTGAGAAATCTGAACTCCTGATAGGAGTTCTTTGGTAAGTTATTTTCTTCTCCCTTGCTGCCCTTAGTATTTTTCTTTGTCATTAACTTGCCAGCTTTACTACTATATGCCTTCAAGAAAGTCTTTCTTCAATTATTTAATTAGGAGTTAAATTAGCTTCTTTTACTTGTATTTCCAGCTCCTTCCCCAGATTTGGGAAGTTCTTGCCTATTATTTCTTTGAACAAGATTTCTGCTCCATTCTCCTTCTTTTCTCCCTCTGGAGCATCTATAATAATTATATTGCATTTCCTAATTGAGTTGGATATTCCTCAGAGAATTTCTTCATTTCTTTTTAGTCTTAGTTCTTTCTTCTCCTCCATCTGAAGCATTTCTATATTTCTGTCCTATAGACTGCCGATTCTCTCCTCCATAATATCAGCTCTGTTGTTGAAGGAATCTGGATTTTTCTTTATCTCATCCATTGTTTTTTTCATCTCCAACATTTCTGATTGTTTTTTCTTTATAGTTTCAATCTCTTTTGTGAAGAAGTTCATGATTTCATTGAACTGTCTATCTGTATTTCTTGTAACTCATTTTCTTTTTCTTATGATAGATATTTTGAATTCTCTGTCATTTAGATGATAAATTTCTGTGCCTTCAGGATTGATTTCTGGGTACTTGTCATTTTCCTTCTGGTCTGGAGTATTAAAAGTATTTTCATATTGTTTTATGGTGTGTATTTGTGCCTCCACATAATGATAGTATTTGGTCTCAGCTTCTACCTGCCACTGCTGGTTGGGGGTCAAGAGCTATGTATTCTGAGCCCACCACGACCTCAGCTCACTTGCTTACAGCCACTGCTTTTCTCTCATATGCATGAGTGCTCTGGCCAACCAGGTGAGCTGGAGTGCTTGGCGGGGATGGGGGGGTGGTGGTGCTGCCTTTCACCTACACAGTCCTGGGGGTGTTTCCACTCTGCCCTCACTATCTGCTCTCCTGCAATGCTGGCTTGATGAAGACACCCTGGCAATAGCTTAGCCACCTCTGTGTGGGGCTTTCCCAGGGGCTGTGAGGGAACTTGGAGAGCAAAGGTGTTTCTGCAGAGGGCCATCCCTCCCCCCTCTCCTCTCAGAGTCATGCAGTCCTGTGCCATGGGTCTCTGCCATTGGGGTAGGGAGAGGAGATCCCCTTACCTCCTTCCAATTCCTCTGGGGGGTCCAACACCTCCACCGTGAGACATATGGCTGTGTGGGTCTCTCAGACATCTTTTGTGTTGTGTGAATGTCCTTTGTTGGTATGTGAATGTGCTTTTTGTTGTATCTTAGTGGGGAGAGTCCAAGGGAAGAGCTCACCCCACAATGATGCTGATGTCATTCCCCTTTACTTTCTTTTTAAAAAATAATTTTTAATAAAAAATTTATACAGAAAAAATAATATGTGGAGATGCAAAACCACATGAGATGCCATTTCACACTCATTAGGATGGCTATTAAAAAATGGACAACAAGGTTTGGCAAGGATGTGAAGAAATTGGAACTCTTGTGCATTGCTGGTGGGGATGTAAAATGGTGCAGGTGCTGTGGAGAACAGTTTGGCAGTTCCTCAAAAAGTTAAGCATAGAATTACCATATGATCCAATGATTCTACTCCTAAGTATTTGCTCAAAAGCACTGAAAGCAGGGACTCCAACAGATGCTTATCCACCAATCTTCATAGCAGCATTATTCATGATAGTCAAAAGGTGGAAATAATCCAGGTGTCCATCAGTAGATGAATGGATAAACAAAATGTGGTATATCCACACAATGGAATTCTATTCAGTCATAAAAAGGATGGAAATTATGTCATAAAGTACAACATGGATTAAATGAAGACATTATGCTCAATGAAATAAACCAGTCACAAAAGGACAAATATTGCATGACTGTACTTATATGAAGTACCTAGAATACGTAAATTCATAGAGACAGAAAATAGAATAAGGTTATCAGGGGTTGGGGGAAGGGAGAATGGAGGGTTATTCAATGGGTACAGAGTTTTTGTTTGGGATGGTAAAAAAGTTCTGGAAATGGATAGTGATGGTAGCACAATATTGCGATTGTACTAATGCCACTGAATCATACACTTAAAAGTGGTTGTGGTGGTAAATTTTGTGTGTATTTTACCACAACAAAAATGTGAATATTTTCCTTTTATTAAAAAATTAAAAATTATAGGTAAGGTTAAAGGCCCCTTGACTACCTCCTCCATCTTGATCCCAATTCCCCCTCTTCAGTGCTTCCACGTTTACTCCTCTAGAGCTTTTCTGTGTATTTACCTATATTCATATGTGCTTATTAATAGGACGTATTTTTAGCTTTATCCAAAGAGCATGTCTGCTTTAATATGGAGATTTGAAACTGTCATTTGCAGTAAAAATGTTCTAAGCAATAGGGCTTCTTGCCTTATTAATGGGAATTTTTTTGGTGGATATACATTTTAAAAGGTTGTTTTTTTCATTTTTTCATTATGTGGCAGGGTCAGTGCCTGCAGACCTGCTTTTGTTTATGCTAAAGCAAGCCAGCTCAGGTTTCTCCTCTGCCCTAGGGAACACTCTCTCCCTCCTGCTGGATTCCAGGTACAATCTACCAGTTTCAGGCCGCTCCTAGCTCTTCACTGGACTGCTTCAGTAGGCAGCCTTTCAGTGTGTGTAACTTTACTTAAATAAGTTTCTTATCCTTTCTCCATTTCCATCCCAGCTTCTAGTTTGCTGAGATATCAAGCGGCTTTCAAAGAATTTATAAAAATTTTGTTTTATCCTCTGTGTTCAAAGATGATACATCCTCATTTTGAGAAAATTTAAACAATTTAGAATGGTTGCAAAGCAGAACGTGTAACCACATCACTCTTCAATAACAACTTTCCAGACATCTCTGAGTGGTCGATACCCACAGGTGCAGACATACAATTTCACACACATAGAATCATACTAGGCACGTTGTATTGCAATTGGCTTTCTTAAATTAAAAAAATATGTCCTTACAGTTTTCTGTGTCAGGTAATATAGATCTACATTATTCATTATGTTGGCTCATAATAGTATTTTAAAAATAGTCTGACATTTGCTCTTCTTATTTTATAGAAAAGCAGAAGGAAGCAAACAAAAAAGTGTATCATATTCTCCAATCCCTGATTGAACAGTTTATAAAATTAAAAGAAACACATTTATGAGATTAGAAAAGTCATGCTACAAAAGGTTACACAATAAAAAGTGAAAGTTGAGAGCTACCCTCCCTTTCCTAGTTCATCTTCCCAAGGTTAAATGCCTTTATTAGTTTCTTGTGAATCCTTCAAAACATACAAAATTACTTACATTTACTTATTTCTATATTTATATCTCTTTTTTAAATTGAGTTAATTCTTTTTTGAAATTTATTTATTTTCATTTGTTTTTAACACATAAAAGATCACACTGTACATAGTTACTTTGCTTTTTTCATTTAATATATTTTGGGGATCATTCCCTGACTGCAAGGGAAATATATCTTTCTCTTTTCATCAGCTGCATAAAAAAGTCACTTGTTAGGGTGTGCCACAATTTATTTAACCAGTTCCCTATCATGGATATTTTGGTTGTTGCTAGGGTTTTGCTTGTTTGTTTAATGTGTGGTTTTGATTTTACTATTACCAGTAAGGTTACAGAACATCTTTTTACTTAACAAGTCTTGGCGGCATATCCACAGAGAAAACCTAAAGCATTTGGGATGGGTTAAAGGGTGTATGTATTTTACATGTTGATGGAAATTACTAATTATCTTCCAGAAAGGTTGCACCAAATAACATTCCAACAAAAGTGTCTGAGAGTGCTTATTTCCTAAAATTCCACAATCATTGGTTATCAGATTTTTTAGTTGTTGTCAATCAAATAAATTAAGATTAGTATCTTGTTCTGATTTCCATTTACTTCATTATGAATGAAGTTGAGATATTTTTAAAACGTTCCTTGGCCGTTTGTAGTTGTTTTCTTGAAACTGTCTGTTCATACACATTCATTATTTTTTTCTCCTAGGCTTTTCATCTTATTCAATAGCTCTCAGTAGAATTTGTATGAATAGCTAAGATTTATTGTGCAAAGTATTACATTGCTTGGATAATTTATTTAACTAGTTATCTAATAATGAACACTTAGGATGTTTACAATATCATACTGCAGTTTTAAGTGTTCTTGTACTTACATCTTTGTACTCTGAACCAAATATCTCTTTAAGTTAGATTTCTAGATGTGGAATTGCTGATTTAAAGCCAAATTCTTTGTCAAAATTTTTCAAAATGCCATTGTTGGATGGGGGAATGGTCCAAGCGGGGGACTGAGAGAAATAAAGAAAGAGGAACTAAATAGTTGCTTCTAATTGTAAGGCTAATCAGTTCTAAGTTAGAGTGAACTATCAGGCTAATTGATGATCTTATAATCCCAGCTGCTTTCGTCAATAAACTTCTTAAAATTCTAAATCCCCTTCTCTATTTGGGTGCGCAGACCTCCTGGGAGTCTGAAAATTCTATGGGAAACAAAAGGAAAAAGTTAACTTTGTAATTTTCAAGTAAATAATAGTGTTAAAAATAATTATGAACATGATCTGAATCATTTTATGGCCATGCAATTTTAATGTTGGCTTTACATTTCTGTTTACAATTGTCTGAGTTAGTACATACTGTTTGAAGGAATATTTGGCCTTATGCTAGTTCATGAATTTAAATTGAATGGAGGGAAGTAGTGGGAGAATGGAGTCAGTTTACCTAAAGGACTGGTGGACTCCTGGGGAAGCAGAGTTCAAAAGAACCTGTGCACAAAGCAAACCATTAAATTACAAGAAGATAGGAAATGATTTGGGAGAGGATGAATTGCATAAATCCTGTCTTTGTACCTAACAACTTGTTCATTAGCAGTAAGTTTAGTAGAAAAATTAGAATGAAGAAGTTTTACATTTCTGATTTGAGTAATAATTGGATTAGGAAACCAATTCAGGCCAAATTGCATTAATAATCACAATGCCAACCTTAGTTTTACAGGAGTTATCTGGTGACACTGCATTAAACTAGGCATTCCAGGATTTCTTGGGTGGTTTTGACCAAATAAGAGGTCTGCCTTGAGTTAGCAAAGAAATGAAGTTATTAACACCATTTTTTACAACATAATCATCTGAACAGACATTTTCTGCATTAGTATTTTTGACAACATCAAATAGACAAAAATTGCTCTCATTTATCATTCTGTTATGCATTTAATTATTATGAAGACATGTATATGCATACACACACACATATATATTGTTAATCTATTTTTCTTTTTTTCCAGTTACTTTCTTGTGAAAAAAATCCAAGATAAAAATCTACCAC
Source organism: Equus asinus (assembly GCF_041296235.1). Taxonomy (NCBI): domain Eukaryota; kingdom Metazoa; phylum Chordata; class Mammalia; order Perissodactyla; family Equidae; genus Equus; species Equus asinus. The sequence continues at coordinate 8,358,594 of NC_091798.1, forward strand.
TTACGTTTTCCTTTGTCTTTGTTACTACTACATGCATATTCAGTTTTACATATTTGCAACAATGTTATGGCTACAGTTTTGATCTCTACATTTCTACATTTCATTTAACATATACATAAATATTTTTCCGTTTTTTTTTTTTTTGCTGAGGATGTCTCACCCTGAGCTAACATCTATTGCCAATCTTTCTCTTTTTTGGCTGAGAAAGATTCCCCCTGAGCTAACATCTGTTGCCAGTCTTTCTCTTTTTGTATGTGACCCACCATGACATCATAGCCACAGATAAGTGGTATAGGTCCACCCCTGGAAGTGAACCTGGGCTGCCAAAGCAGAGTGCATAGAACTTAACCACTAGGCCACTGGGGCTGGCCCTATTATTCCATTTTGCTAATCTGTTTTTATTCTTATTTTCTTTTGCTTTATGTACTCTCTCTTGACCACCATTTTGTAACCAGTGTTGTAAATGTATGTAAGCCCACACGTTCTTCTCCATGAAAGTGTAAATATCTACATAGATATACAGACATGCATGCATATATATAAATAAAGATATGAAATATATGTAAAAGATTATGAGTTTGTCATTTGCTTTTACAAAAGTGAGATTATAGGGGCTGGCCCTTTGGCCGACTGGTTAAATTCACACACTCCACTGTGGCGGCCCAGGGTTTCGCTGGTTTGGATCCTGGGCACAGACCTGGTACCACTCATCTGGCCACGTTGAGGCGGCATCCCCCATGCCACAACTAGAAGGACCTGCAACTAAGATATACAACTATGTACCGGGGGATTTGGGAGATAAAGCAGAAAGAAAAAAAAAAAAGATTGGCAACAGTTGTTAGTTCAGGTGCCAATCTTTAAAAAAAAAAGTGAGATTATAAACTATACATATTTCTCAGTTATAGCCTTTCTTGCTTAAATCATCAGGGCAACCCACCAGATTAGTAGCTACAGCTCCAGCTTGATTTTTCAATAGCAAGATAGTTACCCATACTATAGATGTCCACATTTATTCATATTATGAAATGCATACATCCTATAGATGTGCACATTATTCCTCAATGGAGAGTTTCTCCACTGATGAACATTCAAGCTGTTTTCAAGTTTTTTGTCATTGCAAACAATGCCACAATACATATTTTTACAGATTGATCTGTAGATTATTAGGACTAGCATCACTAGATCAAAGGATATGTATGTTTTTTGTTTTTAACATATGAGGCCATATTATTTACTTTAAAAAGCTGTGTGTGGATCTTATTTGGATTTTGATTCAAACAAAGTGTAAAAATAAGTATGACATTCATAAGACAATTGGAGATTTGAATACTGACTAGATAGTTCATTAAGGAATTTTTGTTATTTTTTGAGATGTGATAATGGTAGAGACACATACTGAAATATTTATGGGTGTAATAACTTCCTTTAGAAAAATACTGGAGGAAGAGAAGTGGATGGAAGGATGGATGAAATAAGAGTGGCCATGAACTGATAGTTGAAGATGGTATAATGAGAGTCCATTATACCGTTGTCTTCTTTTTTTATGTTTGAAATTCTCCATAATAATAATTTTAAAAAGCTTTAACAATTTGCACTATATCTATAACACTTGATAAAACCTATTTCCTTAGCACTGGGTGTTATTGCTTATTTACTTTTGTCAATCTGTGTGAAAAACAGGTATTTGTTGCTATAATTTGCATTTATCTTGCATAACATCCTCTACTTCTGACTGACCTGAGTGACAGCTCCTTTACCAATGACAACTTTAGTTTTGCTTTAATCCTCCTACTTCCTACATAAAAGTTAAGATATCCAGCCACTAAATTGTCCCAATTTCTTGACAACCTTCAATTCATAACTGGTCCCCATGTCTTTAATTTCTCTTGGAACAATCCAGCACAAGTCCAAATCGTGTGCAAAGCCCCTTCCAATCCTCTTGCTGAGGCTTCTCCAGTTCCTCTGGTGAACTTTCTCCCTTGCTGCAGCAAGGTAAATAAACCTAACTTCTTTACTATGGATATGTTCCTGGAGACCTTTAGTCAGTGGGCTTTAAAACAATCTTTTCAAAGTTTGTTGTCCATTTGGATTTATTCTTCTTTGGGACATTTTCTCAGTCAATGGATAGTTCTGAAAATTTCCCTTTCGTTTGAAAGTCAGTCCCATTGTTTACCTTCCCAATTCTTCTCTAGAAGCCTTAAGTCCTACTTCTTAGTCAGAAGAGGTAAAAGATAGGAATTCTTGTTCAGGTTGGATCACTCCGGAAAGAATTAGCAAGAATTTTCAGGATCTCATTAATTCACCAGTAAGACTATTGGGAGGAGAGATTGAAGGTAGGACCTTTCCATTTGCTCCAGACAATTCTGACTGTTTTCTTGGCCACCAGTCTAGTTTGGCTGATGTTGGTGGTGTTGGTGATGTGTGTGTGTGTATGTGTGTGTGTGTGTGTGTGTGTAAGTGTGTGGGTGTAACATTTATTGCTGATTTCATTAGATATTAAGGGAGAAAAATTTATCATCTTAACTCAGAAGTCTGATACTTATATTAGATTTTGCTGTATGTATTTGCAAGCTCTGATGAGAGATATATAAGAATTCAATACTTCTTTGTTAATTGTTCTTTTATTGATATGAAATATGAGTATTTGTCTCTTTTAGTGCTTTTCATCTTGAGTTCTACTGTTTGTTACATTGATATTGTAACATACATAATATAATCTTTTGTTTGGTGTGCTGGGAAAATATTTTGATATTTAAACCCATGTATTTTTATCTAGTATGTAACTCTTTCTCTATTCAGATGACTAGACTCTAAATCATCCTTTGCCTTAAGGGAGATTGTCACAACAGAACCAGAATACAAAAGAGGCAAATTCCTGGCTTGTGACTTCAAAGCTGGGGCTCAGGTGTAAGACATTCTGACCCAGTTTCTTCACTCTTACTCAGAGGAGAGAAGAACCCAGTCATGCTCTATTAGTTCTATTTCCTTTGGTGTTACTTCTCTCTTTTGCGAGGTGTGGTGTTTCTCATTTTTGATGTCAGAGTTTTCCTCAGATGTTTTGTCATTCTTGGGTTGGGTGTTCATTTTAGTTTTTGAAGTTCCCTATTAGCCCACATGTGAGTGCTGGATCTGTTTATCACATCTTGTTGCCAGTAATTTCAGGCAAGAGTTTGGACCTGCTGCTGGATGGGGTATGTTAGTATCTAGTCTTCTGGGACTGGGGACCACATTATTACCATGGGCACTGCAGTGCCCTGCCTGTCTCGCTCAGGTGCTCACACTCACACTCATTGCTCTTACTTAGAGGCAGAAGTTTCTACTGTCAGTTGCTTGATAAAAGCTAGTGTGGATTACCTTATTATTCCCTTATTGCCTTATTTTAACAGGAATGAGACCTGGCTGATCTCATTCCTATTCCCCCATATCTACTACCTCTGAGGTTGGAGACCCTTCAAGCTGCTTTAACCTTTTGTTTCAGTTTTCTCCTCTGGATATTTTAGGTTATGATTTCTTCTTTTAATTTAATACCATTTACTCTCCCTTTTTCAGAGATTTTCTTATAATTCCAGTGGACTAATATGATTATCAACATCATATCAACCCTCAACACTTCTTGATAGTTCTCCTCTTTTCTAGTGAATTTGATTTCCTACTTTCTACAGTTATTTATTTCACATCTTTTCTACTCTCCTTAAACTTCTGACTATTCCAGCTCCCTTTATGCTGTCAGAAGACCGTTTACTGCACAAAGAAAATGGAAGAAAGATGGGAACTCCCTCATCTTTCCCAAACCAAACTACAGTGCACCCACAACCATATCCATCCTCCCCTCCTGCTGCATTAGAAGTGCTGTTTCTCATCACATCTAAGGCTAATCTCTACAACTATCCTCTGGGTCGGGTTCCCTCACATTGTCCTCAAACCTTACACTCTCAATTGTTCTTTCCCTTACTGATATATCCAACTGCTCCTTCCCAACTGGGTCCTCCCCATGCACTTAAACATGACAAAGTCTCTCTCCTCTTGGAAACAACTACAACTCAAATCTTTTCAGTCCACTTTCCCTTCTAGCTCCCATCCCATTTCTTTTCCCTCATTCACAAACTTCCTGAGGGAGTCATCTACACTAGCAGGTTCCATTTCCTAGACTCACAGTGACTTCTCAACCCACTCCAATCTAGCTTCTACCCCTTAAGACTCCACAGAAATAGCGCTCGCTCAGATCACCTGACCTCTGTGGTGGTTTTAAAATATGGCCAAAAACGCTTTAATATTCTTCCTTCAAAAAGTAGAATCTAATTCTCCTACCTTCGTGTGGATTATACTTAGTGACTTGCTCCTGATGAATAGAATATGCCAGAAGTGATGATGTATGACTTCCAAGACTGGATCAAATTGTGGTTTCAACTTCTCTTTCTTGGATTGTTTGCTCTGAGGAAGTCAGCTGTGAGTGGGCCATCTTGAAAGAGGATCCTCCAGCCTTTTCAACCCTTCAGATGACCACAGCCTTGGCTGACATCTTGACAGCAGCCTTATGCAAGACTGAGCCAAAACCACCCAGCTAAGCAGCTCCTGGATTCTTTACTTTAAGAAGCTGCATGAGTTAATATGCATTTGTTGCAAGTTGCTAAAATTTAAGGTATTGTTACTCAGCAATAGATAACTAATATAACCTCCATGTTGTTAAATCTAAAGAAAGCTTTGACTTCACAGCAGCATTTGACTTTGTTGACCTCTCCCTCTCTGAAATACTCTTCCGTTTGATTTCATGATGCCAAATTCTCCTACCTCTTCAACCCTTCCTTTTCAGAATCCTTTGCAGGCTCTTTCTCCTCTACAAGCAATTAAGTGTTGAACTCCTAAAAGTCCAATCCTAAACCCTCTTCTCTTTTTAATCTAGTCTCTTTCCTCGAGAGTTCTTTCTCAGCCTCTCAGTAAATATGCAGTTGACACCCACCTGTCTTCATCCAGGCCAGATCTCTTCCTAGAACTATTCACCTGTATATCAAATTGCTTGCTCAGCATTGTCCTTGATTATTCCTAAAGCACGTCAATCTCTGTACTCCAAGAACAAACTGTTTTTCCCCTCAAAACTTGGTTCTCTGTGTGTGTTTTCTGTTTCAGTGTACAGGACCACCACCGTCTATCCAGCTGCTTTTGGCCATCCATGAACCTCTCTCTCCCTAAGCACATTTATCAATTCCCAAGCCTATTGATTTTAACTCCTATGTATCTTGTAAATCTCTGCCATCCAGGCCACCATTCTTTCTCACCAGGACTACTGCAGTATCCTCTAAACCTATTTCCTTACATCTACCCTAGGCCTGTCTCCAGTCCGTTCTCTATGCTATTGCCTGAGGGATATTTTCGAATATTTTTAAAAACATAACACAAATCTGGTCATGTTTCTTTTCTGTTTAAAGTCTCTAATGGTCTCCTATCACTTTTTGATGAAGCCCTCAAATTCTTAATATGACCTGCCAGTCCCTGCATCCTCTTATCACAGCTGACATCTCTAACCTCATTGTGCCCCACTCCCCACTTGCTGAAATTAAGCCATACTGACCTCCTTTCAGTCCTTCTAGTGTTCCATGTTCCCTCTTGCTCAGGGCCTTCATAGGATCCTCTCTGAAATGCTTTTCTCAATGGGAGATCTCAGCACAAGCATCCCAGGGTCAGAGGAGACTCCCCACGCTTTCAGTCTGTGTCAGGTTCTTTTTTACACCCTCCTAGAGAATTGGAGCCCTTTTCTCCAGGGCACTGCCTAAGTTAATAATTGGGCTTAGAGGTGAGACCCTTTGATTAATATCCTCCCCCCCCCCACTCCATTAGATTGTAAGCACCATGAGAGCACTGAGAGTGCCTAACTTTGCACACTGTTGCAGCTCAGTGCCTGGCACAGGGCCCAGCACCAGGGGGCAATCAATGAACAGTGTGGACTGACTGTTTCTTGAAAATTTGGAAGGACTTGTACATAAAACTCTCTGATCTGTTGACTGTTATTTTTCAATTTTTTAAATAGTGGTAAAATATTCCTAACATAAAGTTTACCATCTTAACCAATTTTAACTGAACAGTTCAATGATATTAAATACATTCATCATGTTTTGCAACCATCACCACCATCTCCATAACTCTTTTCATCTTGTAAAACTGAAGCTCTATGCCCTTTAAACAATAATGCTCCATTGCCCGCTCCCCACAGCCCCGGGCAACCACCCTTCTACTTTCTGTCTCTATGGCTTTGACTACTCTAAGTATCTCATGTAAGTGGAATTATACAGTTTTTGTCTTTTTGTGGCTGGCTTATTTCACTTAACATAATGTCCTCAAGTTTCATCCATGTTGTAACATGTGTCATAATTTCCTTCTTTTTAAAAGCTGAATAATATTCCATCATATATATATGCCTCATTTTGCTTATCCATCTATCCATCAATGGACACTTGGGTTGCTCTCATGTTTTAGCTATTGTGAATACGCTGCTGTGAACATCGGTGTACAAATATCTCTTTGCAACCCTGCTTTTAATTCTTTTGGGTATATATCCAGAAGTGGGATTGCTAGATCATATGGTAATTCTACTTTTAATATTTAGAGGAACTATCATGTTATTTTCCATAGTAGCTGTACCATTCAACAGTGCACAATGGTTCCAGTTTCTCCACATCCTTTCTGTTTTAAATGATGTCTTCTTAAGTACAAAAATTTTTAATGTTGATGTAGTTTAATTAATTATATTTTTCTTTGATGGGTTGTGCTTTTTGTGTTACATCTGAGGACTCTTTGTGTAACCCAAGATTACAAGGATTTTTTCCTATGTTTTCTTCTAAAAATTTTGTAATTTTAGCTCCTACATTTAGTTCTATGATTCATTTTGAATTATTTTTTAATGAATGATATGAAGTAAGGACCTAAATTCATCTTTTTGCATGTGAATATCCAGTTGTCCCAGCACCATTTGTTGAAAATAATATTCTTTCCCCATTGAATTATGCTGGCACCCTGTTGAAAATTAACTGACCATAAATGTAATATCAATCATAATCTCAAGTATGCATGAAGTGTAATTTTCTTTGTTTTTACTATATCTTTGATTTCTGACCCTGCATTCTCCTTCTGCATAATGGCACTGTCACTTCCAGTTGGACCCCAATCCTCTGAGTCAGCCTCTGCTGACCAACTTGGACACTGTCACTCCCCAAGATTCAGTGGCAGCCTTTACTGGAGTCTGCTTTAAACTTTGTTCATTGCCTTTTAAAAGACTTTTGGGCGCCAGCCTGCTGGTGTAGTGGTTAAGTTTGCATGCTCTGCTTCAGTGGCCCGGGATTTGGAGGTTTGGATCCTGGGTGTGGACCCATGCACTGCTCATCAAGCCATGCTGTGGCAGCATCCCACATAAAATAGAGGAAGATTGGCACAGATGTTAGCTCAGCATCAATCTTCCTCAAGCAAAAAGAGGAAGATTGGCAACAGATGTTCACTCAGGGCCAATCTTCCCCACAAAAAAAAGAAAGAAAGAAAGAAAAGAAGAGAATTTTAAACATCTATGTAACACCTTGCTCAATTTTTAGTTGACATTTAAACTCTTTCATCATGAGTTTAAATAGTTACAAAAGATGTACTAGAATACTGCATGTATTGATATTTTAAAATAAAACTATTACCCTGTACTTTTAAATGTAATCAAAGAAGTCTAAATTCCGTAACAATTTAATTTCATTTAAAAAATACCTAATGTCGTAAGATGAGGAACAAGGTAAGGGTGTCTGCTTTCATCACTTATATTAAGCATCACACTCGAAGTCCTAACAAGTAATAAGGCAAGAAAAAGAAATAAAAGGCAAATATATTGGAAAGGAAGAAGTAAAACTTCTTTATTCATAGATTCATGGAAATAAATGAAGACCACACAAATAAGAGGAGACCAATTCAGAGTTTGCTATTGCAGAGCATCAGCCACTAACACTTGCATTTGGCAGAGACTCAAAGTCAGGCAGGGAAGTGGGAAAGCTTTATAATGAAAAAAAGGGAAGACTTCAAGCATGTACTGATTGGAGGTTATTGGCATGGGGGAGCTGGAGGTGGGTTAACTAGAAGTAGGCATCTTATGTGATGGTCTGAAGATGTTGTTCATCTTTTTCTGGTTGGTGTTGAGTTAGAAGCGGGATCAAAACATAGGGAAGCTGGCAGTCCTTGATCGAGTTCTGACCACTCTGGATTGATTGCTTCAGAGGCTTGGTTTGGCTTCCTAGACTGGTTGCTGCAGAGGTGTGGGTCAGATTTCATTGTCATATACGGTCTGGCTGTAGTCTATCTGTATATTCAGTCTCTCAGACAACGTGAATGTATGTAGAAAATCCAGAGGAATCTACAAAAAAGCTCTAGAAATAATAAGTGATTTTAGTAAGATATAAGGTTGATACAGAAAAATTAATTCTATAGGCCAATCCCTAGAGATAGATGTAGATTAATGGTTGCCTGGGGCTGGGGCTGAGGAATGACTACTAATGGCTATGGGGTTTCTTTTTGGGGTAAGAAAGATGTTATAGAATTAGATAGTGGTGATGATTGCACAACCTTGTGAATATACTAAAACCCACTGAACTATATACTATAAAAGGATGAATTTTACACTATGTGAATTATAGCTCCATAAAAAGCATTAATTGTATTTATATGTATACTAGCAGTAAGCAATTGAAATTGAAAATTTGAAAAAATATCATTTACAATAGCATCAATAGATATGAAATACTAAGGGATAAATTTAACAAAGTATGTACAAGACCTGTACACTGAAAACTGCAAAATACCTCAAGAGAAATTAAAGAAGACCTAAATAAATGAAGAAATATACCAATTTATGAATTTGAAGATTCAATATTGTTACAGTGTCAATTCTCTTCAATTGATTTATAGAGTCAATGCAATCCTAATGCCAGCAAGCTTTTTTGTAGAATGACACCCTGATTCTAATGTAATTCAGTAGCAAAAGCTATTTTGAAGAAGAAAAAGTTGGACGATAAAAGGCTCTGCATACACACTGCCTAGTTCTACCGCTTATTAGCCAAACATCCGTGATCAAATTTCTTAGCCATCCTGGCCTTGGTTTCCTAATAAAAGGGAATAATAATAGTGTCTATGTACATAGGATTTCTGAGCGAATTAACTGAGGTAATAGATATAACACACTTAGAAAAGTACTTGGAACATAGCAAGCCTTCCAATGTGTTGTTACTGTTGTTGTTTCCTTGACTATTCTGGGGCATGTGGATGTACTGGGAGCCTCCAGAGACCCAAGCGGTCTCGCTGACTCCTTGCCCAGATGTAGCATGCTGTCCTCTTTCCTGCATGCCCCTGTCTAGTGCAGGAGATGTGTGTGGGGGCAATACTCTCAAAATGTCAGGCAGGAGATGTCTTATCCTTGGGTCCCTGAAATTTCAATCGGCATTTCATTGCCTTCTCTCTCTGCCATAAACCTAGATATAGGGAAGCTGGTGTGGAGTTTGAAGCCTTCACTGCTACTAATTTGTTTGACTTCTACCTCTCTCCCATCTGTGGGACTTTGTTGTTTTAGGACAGCTAGAAAAACCAGTTTTCCCTGTTTGCATGGCCTGAAAAATAATTTCTGTTTCTCACCTGCTAAACCATAAGAAGTGGTGCCTTTGTTCCTTGAGTAGGACAGTCATTAGCTTAAGATGCTAATTTGTTTTAACTGAATTAAAAATTTACACGCAGTGAAATGTGTAAATCTTAAGAGTATAGTTCAGTAAAATTTGAGAAATGTATACACTTGTATAAACCAACACCCTGATAAAGATATAGAAGATTTCCGTCACCCCACAAAATTCCCTCATGCCCTATCATAATCAGTCTTCAACCCCCTTCCCCCAATAGGCAACCATTGTTCTGATTTTTATTGCAACTGGCGGTTTTAGCTCCCAGAAAAAGATCCTTTATCAGATCTGAGATCTTATTTAATCCTCATGAGAGCTCTGTGAGTTAAATCCTATTGCCATCCCCATTTTCCAAGGAGGAAACTAAGGCTTCGAGAGATTAAGTCACTTGCCAGATGTCTCACAGCTGTTAAGCCTCAGAGCAGAGATGAGAACTTTGAAGAAACTTCCAGGCCAGTCCTCTTTATGAGGGGGACGTAGGTCTAAAACTGTCACATAATTCAAAACTCATCCGTTTCTAGGTTAATAACCAATGTCACTTACATTTATTTTAATGCTTATTTCTAAAAATTTCTCAGCATGATCTCTATTCTTTAGCAGAGTGCACTCTTCCAAATTTTCAGTGTGGTACATCATGATGATTGGCCTTCCTCGTAAGGTTTGATCACTGCTCACATTTTGAGGGCATCTTGCATAGCTCTGGAATCAGAACCATCACCTAACAAAGTATTTAAAAGATGCTGTTTGAGATATTAAATTACAATAACAAGGGAATGTAAAGTGGACAAGCGAAAATTTAACTTGGTGAAATTTTCCAAAGCACATAAAAGCAATAGTTTTTCTTTTCACCAGCTGATGAATGCCCTATTTGGCAACTATGTAAACACAGTGTACAATTCACCTGGACTGCTAGTTTTGAAATTATGAAATTTTTGACAGATTTTTCAAATTGGGGGTGGGGTAGGGATTGCATTGCTTCTGTTTTCTGCATATAGTGAGACTTTATTAATATTTTAACTACGACACTATTTCAAATGTGTGTCATTCTAACTCAAACGTAGAGTAACTGCCTCCTTTATGAAATGAGAATAGGGAGAAATTGATTGGAGAACAGTATGGAGAAACTGACCAACTTTCCATCTTCAGCCAAGTCTGTGAACATTGAACACATTTAGAATGATTCCTACAAGTGAATGGGTAGTGAAATCTATACATTTGCAGGGCTAAGAGATTTTTCTGGATGGGACAATCTCAAATTATATAAGGATAACTTGAAAGAATAGTTTACAAGATTATTGGAGGGCAATTTCATGGTGTTAGAGAAAAATAATCCGAACTCTACTTATAAGATGTTGAACTTCTAGGTATCTGTTATGAGAGTTTTTTGAATGAAATGAAAAAGATTTTTATCATATATTCATGTTTTCTGATACTATGCATCCATGAAAAATATGAACCAGATCTATATGTACTGACATGAAACAACTTCCAGGATTTATTATTATGTGAAAGAAGTAAGGTGCACAACAGTGTGTATAAAATGCTGCCATCTGTGTGTGTGTGTGTGTGTGTGTGTGCACGCACTCCCACATATGTGCCTGTTTAGTAAAATAATTTCTCTGGAAGGTTGCCAAAAAACTGGTAGCAGTGTTGCCTCTGGGGAAACTGATGAAGTGGGCAACAGGAAAGGAAAGGAGACTACTTTAATGGAACATATTTCCATTCTACTTTAATTTATTTTGCCTATTAAAAAGCAAGCAACTGAGTGTGTCCTTTACTTCAATGACTGGTTTATAGATGGTCTTGCATTTCTCTGTTGATCTCCCATCTAGTTGTTATCTATTATTCAAAGTGGAGTACTGAAGTCTCCAACTATTATTGTTGAGTTGTCTATTTCTCCCCTCAATTCTTTCAGCTTTTGCATTATGTATTTTGCCAGCAATGCTCTTTTGTTTGTAGTGAAACTGTCTCTAAATTTATTGTATTTGACATACTGATGTTATTCTGAGGTTATGTTGTTCTTCCTTTTTGTTATTCAACAATCCTTTCTGCAACAAAATGCTAGGGATAGTAAATGGTAGCAGTTTATATTTTTTAAGTGTCCTTATTTGGCAAAATGTAAGTTGACATCCCTATGTCAGTGCTTCTCCTTTTTGGCCTTGTTTTAAAATTTACAGTAGAGTGGCTTTTTAAAAAATGTACAGTTTTATGAGTTTTAATAATGAATAGATTCCTGTAACCAGCATTGTAATCAGAATCAGAACAGTTCTATCACTCTCCTATGGGTTGAACTGTATCCCCCAAAAGATGTGTCGAAGTGCTAACCTCCAGTACTTGTGACTGTGCCCTTATTTGGAAATAAAGTCTTTGGAAATGTAGTCAGGTTAAGATGAGGCCATTAGGGTGGGCTCTAATCCAATATGACTGGTGTCTTCTAAAGAACAGGAAAATGCCATGTGAAGAGAGGAAAGCACAGGGAAAAGGCCCTGTGAAGACAGAGGCACAGATTGGGGTTATACTGCCACAAGCCAAGGGATGTAAGGATCGGGCTACCAGAAGCTGGAAGAGACAAGGAAGTTCTTCTAGAGGTTTTGGAAGAAGCATTAGCCTGCCAATACCTTGATTTCAGACTTCTAACCTCCAGAACTGTGAGAGAATAAATTTTGGTTGCTTTAAGACATCCAGTTTATGATGCTTTGTTATGGCAGCCCTAGGAAACTAATACACACCCCAAAACACTCCACTGTGGACCCCTTCATAGTGACAACCTCCCCTGGTGCCAACCTGGCAATCACTGAGCTGATATCCATCAGTAGTTTGTCTAATCATTTATGTAATATAAATGGAATCAGACAGTTTGAACCTTTTGAGATGGGCTTTCATATAGCACAATACCTTTGATATTCATCCAGGTACTATTGATACATGCTGAGTAGTATTCCATTAGATGGATGTACCAGTTTATCCATTCACCTAACTGAAGGACATTTGGGTTGTTTTCAGTTTTGGTAATTATGAGTAGAGCTGCCATAATTTTTTTGTGTGAACATTAGTTTTCATTTCCCTCGGGTAAATACAGAGGAGTGGGACTGCTAGGTCATATAGTAAGAATATTTTCAAATTTATGAGAAACTGCCAAACTGTTTTCTAGAGTGGCTGTACCATTTTGTACTCGCACCAGCAAGGTATGAAAGTTTGACTAGCTCTACGTCCTTGTCAGCGCTTGGAATTATCAGTATTTTTTACTTTAGACATTTGAATAGGTATGCAATGGTATAACATCATGTTTTTAAATGAGGACATTTCCCTTAATGGCTTATGATGTTGAGTATCTTTTCATGTGCTCATTTCCATTGGTATATACTATATAGTGAAGTGTGTTTTCAAGGTTTTGCCCATTTTTAACTTGGATTGTTTTCTTATTGTTGAGTTTTGAGAGTTCTCTATATAGTCTGAGTATAAAGCCAACCTTTTTGAGTATGTTATTTGCAAATATTTTCTCCTGGTCTGTAGGTTGTGTTCTCATTTTTGAACAGTAGTTTTGCAAGGCAGAGGCTTTTAATTTTAATGAAATCCAATTTGTCAACTTTTTCTTTTGTGTATTGTGTCTTTGGAGTCATCTCCTAGAATCATTTGCCTAATCCCACATCATGAAGATTTTCTCCTGTGTTTTATTCTGAAAGTTTCATAGTTTTAGACCTATGATCCGTTTTGAATTAATCTAGTATAAGGTGTAAGGTTTAGGTTAATATTCTTCTTCTTTTTTTTTTGCATATGGATGTCCAATTGTTCCAACACCATTTGTTGAAAAAACTATCCTTTCATCTTTAATTGCCTTTGCATCTTTGTCAAAAATCAGCTGGCCATATTTGTGTGGGTCTACTTCTGAAAATATTATGCTAGGCGAAAGAAGGCCATGTATTGTGTGATTCTGTCTGTGTGTACTCCTTTGCCAATACCATCCTGTCTTGATTACTGTAGATATATCATAAGTCTTAAAACTGGGCAGTGTGATTCTTCCAGCTTTATACTTGTTTTTCAAAATTATTTGTCTTTTTTAGTTCCTTTGCCTTTTCATGTAAATTTTAGAATCACTTGTCTATATCTACAAAAAATCCTGCTTAGATTTTGATTGGAATTCTGTTAAATTTATAGGCCAATTTGCGGAGAGTTGATATCTTTACTATGTTCAGTTTTCCAATCCACAAACATGTTATGTTTCTCCATTTATGTAGGTTTTTGATTTATTTCATCAGCATTTTGTAGTTTTATCCTGTACATGTTGTGTTAGTTTATACCTAATTATTTCATGCTGGGGAGGTTTTGTAATGATATTTAAAAAAAATTTATTTTCTAATTGTTTGTTGCCAATATATAAGATATAACTTATTTTTTGTTTGTTTACTGGATATTTATATGCAAAAGAATGAATTTGGACCCCTACTTCACACCATATGCAAAAATTAACTTGAAGTAGATCAAAACCCTAAATGTAAGAGTTAAAGCTATATAGCTCTTAGAAGAAAATATCTTCATGACCTTGGATTAGGCAACAGATTATTAGGTATGACACTAAAAGCACAAATAACTAAGGAAAGTTAGATATGTTGGACTTAATTTATATTTGATAAGGGTATAATATCCAAAAAAGCCAATTGCAGCAGCGTTTGAGCTTCAGAGGACACTATAAAGAAAGTGAAAAGACAACCCAAAGAATGGGAGAAAATATTTGCAAATCTGCGATTGAATACATATGTCCCCAGAAAAATAAATGCTTATGGTAGCATTATTTATAGTAGTCAAAAAGTGAAAACAACTCAAATTTCCATCAACTGATGAATGGATAAACAAAATGTGGTATATCCATACAATGGAATATTATTTAGCTATAAAAAGAAATGAAGTACTGATACATGTTACAACATTGATGAACTTTGAAAACATTCTTTTAGGTGAAAGATGGCCACATTTTGTGATTCTATTTATATGAAATGTCCAGATAAGGCAAATCCACAGAGACAGAAAGTAGAGTAGTGGTTGCTAAGAGGAGGGAATAGGGAGTGACTGCTGAAGGATAAGCAGTTACTTGTTGGGGTGATTTCTGAAAATGTTCTGAAATTAGATAGCGGTGATGGTTGCACAGTTTTGTGAGTATATTAAAAGCACTGGATTGTACACTTTAAAAGGGTGAATTTTATGCTATATGAATCATATATAAAATAAAGATTATGCCACTTCAAAAAATTTTTTAAGATGAAATTTTTACAGATGGTCCCAGACTTATGATCATTCAACTTACAATTTTTCCACTTTTTCATGGTGCAAAAGTAATAAGCATTCAGTAGAAACCGTACTTTGACTTTTAAATTTTTATCTTTTCCTGGGCTAGCAAAATGCAGTATGACACTCTTTTGTCATGCTGGACAGTGGCAGTGAGCCACAGCTCTCCATCAGCCACGTGGTCAGAAGCGTAAACAACCAATACACCTACAACTATTCTGTTTTTCGCTTTCAGTACAGTGTTCAATAAATTACATGAGATATTCAACACTTTATTATAAAAAAGGACTTGTGTTAGATGATTTTGCCCAAATTCAGGCTAAT
Organism: Equus asinus; assembly: GCF_041296235.1. Classification (NCBI taxonomy): domain Eukaryota; kingdom Metazoa; phylum Chordata; class Mammalia; order Perissodactyla; family Equidae; genus Equus; species Equus asinus. The sequence goes on from NC_091798.1 coordinate 8,373,878, forward strand.
GTAAGTGTTCTGAACATGTTTAAGGTAGGCTAGGCTAAGCTATGATGTTTGGTAGGTTAGGTGTATTAAATGCATTTTCGACTTAGGATATTTTCAACTTACAATGGTTTTATCGGGATGTAATTCCATTGTAAGTCGAGAAAGATCTGTATTTGCAAGGACAAAGACCAGAACGCGCTGCATGCTGGGATTTTCAGTGTGTTGGGGAAACAGGGCAGTCCAGGTTTAGTGGCCTCCTGGAACTCAGTGACCTGAAGCCTGTCCTGCTTAGTGCTTAGGATGCTGGAGCTGTTCTGGGTCCACAGCAAAATGTGCGAGTTCCTGGCACACAGCGCGATTTCACCTGGTGAACGTATATTCACTTGGTATATGTCTTAATGTTGGTTGTTTTGGGTTCATATTCTCAGGTATGTGGTATGCTCTTTCAATAAGTAGCTTGAAATTTTTTTTTTTTTCAGGAAAGCTCTCTTGAATTATAGTTTTTGGTATTCTCTTGTTTTACTATGGTTTTTTTCAGGGTCTGTTGTTATCATCTTAGTGTCACAGTCCTCTTGCCGTTGTCTATCTTTCTTCTCAGCCACCCAGAGCCAAAGCCTGTGCAGTGTATCAACACCCATCCTTCCAACTGTGCCTGTATCAGGTTTGACCTCGTGGAGAAATAATTTGCTAGAGGAAGTACAGATGCTTTGATCAGCCTCTGGGATGTGGACGAGTTAGTGTGGTGTGATGCTTTTCCAGGTAAGCAACTCTGCTAGCATTTTCCTGTTGGATAATTACTTTTATTTCATCCTGAATGAACTTGTGCCCTTCTCTTATTGTTTATACTATGGGAATTCTAATTTGCCTTCTTTCCACCCTGTATTATAGGCTGCACTGGCCTGGTAGGACCTTCAGTTTTAGCCATGAGGGGAAAATGCTGGCATCAATATAAGAAGATCATTCTATTAACATTGCTGAAGTAGAGACAGGTAACCAAAACCCCTGCTACCTTAGTGAGAATCTTATATCTTTCATCCTGGGATATCAGGACTTGCTGAGTGTCATATGTTTTCATCTCTTCATGTTGTTACTTCACCAGCATTAGCATAAATGAATTTGTCTCCTTAAGACAAGTTTGTTTATGTTATGACTGTCACTGCCAGGTAATGAGGGAGAAAAGTGTTTGAAAAGAAAGTGGCAGGTCTCAAGGAAAGTTATGTATGAAAAAAATCTTACATTTTAATAACTTTGAATTTTTCCATTATAAAGACTTTTTTAAAATGCAGAAAGTAGGAGAAAGAAAGAAGAGTTACCTATGGTGTCATCATCTAGAGATCACCTGTTGTAATAGGTATTTATTTTGAGCTTTTTCTCTATATAAATTTAAACAAATATATCTCTCATGTAATTTAGGAAATTATCAAAATAGCTATTCTTTGCCTTTAACCCCCCAAATAAAACGGAGCTTGAAAATGGAAAAATGGGAAATGAGTATTTATTTTATGAAAGAATTCCCTTGGATTTTTATTTTTTAATGTGGTTTTATTGTTTTTGGAAATCTCCTGCTCTTAAAAAAATTTCAAACTATACTAAAAAAGTAAAAAACTTGAAATTCCCATATTTAGAGTTAACTACTGTTGGGATACAGCTAAGGCATTGCTTACAGATGAATCTATTGCTTTAAATGTCTATATTTAAAAGAAGAAAGATCTCAAGTCAATAACTTAATCTTCTACTTTAAGGAACTAGAAAAGAAGAGCAAACTAAACCCAAAGTAAGAAGAAGGAAGGAAATATTAATGAGTAGAGTGGAAGTAAATGAAATAGAGAATAGAAAAATAGTAGAGAAAATCAAGGAACCCAAAAGTTGGCTTTTTGAACAGATCAACAGAACTGGCAAACCTTTAGCTAGACTGACCAAGCATAAAAGAGAGAAAATTAAAGTTACTAAGATCAGGAATGAAAATGGGGACATTACTACTGACACTACAGAAATTAAAAGAATTATAAGGGAAGGAACTACTATATGAACAACTGTATGCAAACAAATTAGATAACATAAATGAAGTGGACAAATTCCTAGAAACACAGATTACTGGAATTGACTCAGAAGGAATAGAAAACCTGAATAGACCTATAGCAACATAAGATGTTGAATTAGCAATCAAAAACCTTTTCACAAAGAGAAACCCAGGACCAGATGGCTTCACTGGTGAGTTCTGCCAAACATTTAAAAAAAGAGTTAACATCAGTTCACAAATTTTTCCAAAACAATAAAAGCAGAGGGAATATTTCCCAGCTTTTTCAAATTTCAACTATTTCCCAGACAAAAACACCACAAGAAAAGAAAACTGTAGACCAATATCTCTTATGAGTCTAGATGCAAAAATCCTCAGCGAAATACAGTAATACAGTAACTGAATACAGTAATGTGTAAAAGGATTATATATCATGATCAAATGGGATTTATCCCAGAAATACAAGGTTTCTTCAATATATGAAAAATCAATCAGTATAATACAATATTAATAGAATAAGGGACAAAACTCACATGATCATCTCAATAGCTTCAGATAAAGCATTTTATACAATTGAGCACCCTTTCAAGATAAAAACAATTAATAACTAGGTATAGAAGGGAACTTCCCCAATCCCTGAAAGGGTATTTATGAAAAACCCACAGCTAACATCAGATTCATGGTGAAAAACCAAGAGCTTTTTCCCTAAGATCAGGAGCAAGACAAGGATTTTTGGTTTCACCACTTCTATTCAACATTGTACTGGAAGTTCTAGCTAGAACAGTAAGGCAAGAAAATAATAAAAAGCATCCTGATTGGAAAGGAAGAAGTAAAACTATTTCAGACGATATGATCTTGTATACAGAAAATCCCAAGACATCTACAAAAAAACTATGAGAGCTAGTAAAGGAGTTTAAGAAGGGTGCAGAATACAAGACCAGAATACAAAAATCAGTTGTATTTCTATACATGAGCAACAAACAATCCAAAAATGAAAACAATTCCTTTTACAATAGCATAAAAAGTAATAAAATACTTAGGAATAAATTAAGCAAAAGAAGTGCAAGACTTATATAGTGAAAACTACAAAGCATTTTTAAAAGAAATTAAAGAAGACCTAAATAAGAGGAAAGACATCTTGTATTCATGGATTGGAAGACCTAAAATTGTTACTATGGTAGTTCTCCTCAAATTGATCTATAGATTCAATGCAATCCGTGTCAAAATCCTAGCTGCCTTCTTTGGAGAAATAGACAAGTGGATTCTAAAATTCATATGGAAATGCAAGGGACCCAGTATAACCAAAACAAGCCTGAAGAAGAAGAATACAGTTGGAGAAAATATTTGAAATTTATGGTATATGAATTTTATATCAGTAAAAAATATTAGAGAAAATGTTAATTACTTTTAAGAATACCATTGTGGTGAGCTTTGTCCAGCTGCCCAGCCACGCGGCTCCTGTATGTGACCCCACGTTCATGGGATGCAGGGGTACTCTCCTGCTGCTCTGGCACCTGCTCATCTTCCCAACAGTATGTGATAGCTTCTTTTCATGGCAAGGATTAATGAGCTCTACTGTCAGTTTTAATGGCTGTTTGGAATTCCATTGAAGATACCAGAATATACTTAACTATTCCCAACTAACAGGTAGTTTCTAATCTTTACGTGTAATAAAGAATGCAGTGATGATTATCCCCTATTTACTTCTTTTTTACTTACGTGATCATCCTGTTGGGTATACCAGCGAGGTGGGATTGTTGGATTCAGAGGTGTTCACATTTTGTGGAGGACCAAACCACCTTGCAGAAAGGTGTATGAATTGTGTATGTTTTTCCCATGCCATCTTTGTGCAAGTTTCTTTTAATTATCTATTTCACCTAATACATATAATGTATGCAATATATTGAATATAACAAATATGGCTGCAGTCCTTTTTCTAAACAGTTAGCATAATATCTTCAATATGTGATTTTTTCTTTTTTTTTTTTGGTTGATAAACGTTTCTAGAACAGTTTTTAAAATTTTTTTTTAAAGATTGGCACCTGAGCTAACAGCTGTTGCCAATCTTCCTTTTTTCCTGCTTTTTCTCCCCAAATCCCCCCAATACACAGTTGTATATTTTAGTTGTGGGTCCTTCTAGTTGTGGCATGTGGGATGCCGCCTCAGCATGGCCTGACGAATGGTGCCATGTCCACGCCCAGGATCTGAACCAGGGAAACCCTGGGCTGCCAAAGTGGAGCATGTGAACTTAACCACTCGGCCACAGGGCCGGCCCCCAGGATTTTTTTCATTTTTTCTATAACCTAGGTTAAAAATGAAAAACAAGGTCCTCATGTAAGTAATATACATGAATGTCAATTACAGCATTGTTGAATAGCATAAATGGGCGTAGTCTAAATTTTCATTAGAAGGGAATAATTAAGTAAGTTATAGTACATCCCATACTATGAGGTACCAAAAGAATGAGGAAGAGTTATATGCACTGAAGTGTAAGATCCGCAAGACATAACTGAATGAGAAGAGCAAGCAGCAAATCAGTATATGTGATGTGTTCCCATTTAGACAAAGAATACTAAAACTAAGTGAATAAAAAAAGCTCTTGAATAATTTACATTAAACAATACATTGGGAGCATGGATTGTAATTGAGAATGAAAAGTAAGTATAATGTCTTACTCTTATGTGAATTTTGTGCAGTAAGCATGACTTCATATGTTACTTTAAGTTATAAAAGTAGTATTTGCTCATTGTAGGACATTTAGATATGCTGTCAGATATACAGAAGAAATTAACAACCACCCATAGGCTGTAACTCAGAATCATTAAACATTTTAATATATTTTTTCTATGTATGTATTTTTCGATGTAGTTGGGATCATATAATAGATATAATTTTGTATCCTGCATTTTTTTACTTAACAGCATACTATAAGTATTTTCTACTTTAGACTTAATCATAATCTAATATTGTTAAAAAGACAGCTAAATGAATGTTAGCTTAGGGGGAAATCGTATATTATTTCAATGAGCTAAAGAAAGAAAATTTTGATTAAAAAAATCTGTTTGCAAGGCAATGAAGTTTAGTGGAAAGAATTATGGTTTTGGAGGCAGATGGAACTTATTTCAGAATGCTGCCTCCACTACAAGGTGTAACCTTAATTAAGTCACCTATTTATTTATATAATGAGGTTAAAATTAATGCCTTATGAAAACCCTAATTTAAAAAGACCTAATAAATATTGAGACATATTGTGTTCATGGATTGGAAGACTCGATATTGTTAATTCTTCCTAAACTGACATGAAGATTTAATGCAATCCAATCAAAATCCCAGAAAGCGACTTCTATAGACTGAATGCTTCTGTCCTCACCAAATTCATATGTTGAAACCTAATCCCAGGGTGATGGTATTTGAGGTGAGGCCTTTGGGAAGTGATTAGGTCGTTAGTGTGGACCCTTTATGAATGGGATAAGTGCCTTTATAAAAGAGACCCTGCAGCCAGCCCTGGTGGTCTACTGGTTAAGATCTGGAGAGCGCTGAGGCCCAGGTTTGCTTCCTGGTCAAGGAACCACAGCACCTGTCTGTTGGTTGTCATGCTGTGGTGGTTTGTGTTGCTGCATGTTGCTGTGATGCTGAAAGCTATGCCACCAATATTCCAAATACCAGCAGGGTCACCTAAGACAAACTAGGAAGAAGGCCCTGGCCACCCACTTCTGAAAAAATTGTCTATGAATATTAGGAGAGCATTGTCTGATATAGTGCCAGAAGGGGAGAGGATGGCTCACAAAGACCAGGCAGAGTTCCACTCTGCTGTACACAGGGTTGCTAGGAGTTGTAATAGACTCAATGGCGCTAACAACAAAAGAGGCCCCAGAGAGCTCCCTCACCCCTTCTGCTATGTAAGGACACAGCCAGAAGACAGCCATCTATGAAACAGGAAGCAGGCTCTCACCAGATGCTGAATCTGAAGGTGCCTTGATCTTGGACTTCCCAGCCTTCAGAGAAATAAATTTCTGTTGTTTATAAGCTACCCAGTCTGTGGTAGTCTGTTGTAGCAACCTGACTGGACTAAGACAGCTTCTTTGTAGATGTGGCTGATTCTAAAATTCATATAGAAAAGAACTAGAAAGCCAAAACAATTTTGAAAAAGAACAGAGTTGGAAGACTTTCACTACCTGATTTTAAGACATACTATAAAGCTGCAGGTGTCAAGACTGTGTGATATTGGTGAAAGGATAGACATATAGACAAATGTACATATAGACATATATAAACCATATAAAATAAAATCTAGAAATATATATATACTCTCTATAGAATACATATATACACTGTATAACATCTAGTAATAGACCCTTATAAATAGGATCAACTGATTTTTTACGAAAGTGCAATAGCAATTCAATGGACAAAAGACAGTCTTTTTAGCAAATGGTGCTGGAATATCCACGTGCAAAAAAGTGAACCTCAACCTACACCTCATGTTGCATATAAAAATTGACTCCAATTGGATGACAGACCTAAGTGTAAAACACAAAACTATGAAGGTCTTAGAAGGAAACATAGGAGAAAATCTTTTTCCTTTTGGGTTATCCAAATATTTCCTAGATATGGCAACACAAGCTTGAGCCATAAAGAAAAAGTTGATATATTGGACCTAATGAAAATGAAAAACTTTTGCTTTGCAGAGAACACTGCTAAGTGACTAGAAAGCCAGCCCCATTTAGGAGAAAATATTTGCAAATCACACATAAGAGAAAGCATTTGTATTTACAATATATAAAGACCTCTCAAGACCCAACAAAACTTAACCAAACAAATTTTTTAAATGGGCAAAAGATTTGAAAAGACTTTTCGCCACAGACGCTATAAGGATGGCAAATAGGTAACTGAAAACGTTCTCAACATCATTAATAATAATTAAAACCACAAGAAATATCATTTCATATCTATAAGAATGGCTAAATTAAAAAATGCTGACAATACCAAGTGCCGATGGCCATGCAGAATAACTGGAACTCTCATACATTTCTGGTAGGAATTCAAAAGGGTACTGCCACTTTGAAAAATAGCTTGTCAGCTTCTTAAACAAGTTAAACACGCATTTACCGTGTGACCTAGCAATCCTGTTTCTAGGGATTTATCCTAAAGAAATGAAAACTTATGTTTACACAAAGATCTGTGTGTATGTGTGTATTTGTGTATGTGGGTGTGTGTTTATAGCAGTATAACTCATAATCATCAAAAACTGGAAACCATCCAAATGTCTGTCAGTAGGTGGGTGGATAAACAAACTGTGGTACGTCCACGCAGTGGAATACTACTCAGCGATAAAGAGGAGTGAACTACTGATGCGCACAACAACATAGATGGATTTCAGATGAGTGTGTTAAGCGAAAGAACCCTGTCTCAAAAGGCTACATAATATGTATTGCCTTTATATGACAATCTAGAAAAGGAAAAAATATAGGAACAGAGACCAGATCAGTGGTTGCCAGGAGTTAGGGTTGGAGGTTTGAACACAAAGGGTCAGTCACAGGGAATTCTTTTCCTGGTTGGAATTGTTCTATATCCTGTCTGTGGTAGTGGTTACAATAATGCATGCATGTTTAAACTCTCATAGAACAGTACATGGAAAAAAGCAAGTTTTACTGTTTGCAATTAAAAATTTTAAAAACCCTCCCTTGCTAGGTTGTTATTGGCATTTGATAATGTATAATCCACCTGATTCATAAGGGGTGCTCAACAAATAGTAACAGCTGTCACTGTTTTTCCACGAAGTACAGAACATGGGTGGAGAGCGTAGGCTCTTAAGTTAACCTGCTTGTGTTCAGATCCTGCTCTGCCACCTACTGGCTTGTGATCTTTCTGTGCCTCAGCGTTCTCTGTAAAATGAAGTAATGATTGTACCTATCCTATAGGGTTATTAAGCAGATTAAATGAATTAATATAGGCAAATATTTAATGAATTAATATTCATAATTAACATCATGTATTGGTTTCTCTGTATTGATTTCAGTAGGAGACAAGCTGGGGAAGTGTAGTGTGTCTCTGAGCTTAGCGTGGGTTGGCACCTTGAAAGCCTCTGCTGGCATTTGTCTTTGTTGACCAAGATGGCAAGTATGACAGCAGTCAGGAAGCAGGAACTGTAAAGCTGTTCAGGCTTCCTAATGATTCCTGACGGGAGGACCTGACATAGGAAGAAGGCCCTGGCAGCGGCCTTCCTTTGTGTAATTAGTTTGGTCTGTTCTCTTGGAGTTGGTGGGCACCTAAAGTATTTGTAAATTGACTGCCTGAACATCTTCAACAGCAGCAGGAAATTGCGGACTTCCTATTTCCCCAGCCTGAGGGAGGCCCCTCATTTGAGAATGGTGGCATAAAGTTACTGTGGGCTGAGTGGCTGGCTGGCTGCAGCATTAGGTTCTGGTTGAGGACCTGCTAAAACTCTATCCCAGGGCTTTGAAGGAGTGGTTTTGTTAGTGCCTCTAACCTCCTTCCTTAGGAATGACTTTGCTGGGCTTGCTACTGCTTGGGTATATCAAAACTCCGTGGAGTGGGTAGGGATGAGTGAGGAGTTTTTAAAATGAAAAAAGATCTATATAGATAAATCTAAGTCTATATATAATATAGATTTCAAAATTATATACATGTATATGTAATTTTGAGAATTGAGCATTTAATAAAAGCGACCCAAATTCTAGGAGTTTTAAAATTATGTTGTTACAAGGAGATTTTGTGGTTTTGCATTTTTTTAAAATCTCAGAAATAGAGTTTAAAGATTACTATAAATCTATCATTAATGTTGTAACCAAGAACTCTGTGAAATGCATAAAATGTGAAATGAAGTGCATGGGCTACAGCAATCCTTAACAGTCATCAGTAATTTGTATGTGTGTGTATGTATACCTGGCCTCATTCTGTAAAAGGTGTGTGGTGGCTCATGACAAACCCTGAGAAAAGTGGTAAAATATAAATAAGATATACAAAATCAGGATAAGACAAATATAAATTAGACTAGAAAGTCAAGACTGGGGGCAGGCAGAGATATTGAAGAGAAATATGGAAAGAGTAAAGGACTAATTGAATGATTGAGCTAAAAATTTGGCTCTGCACTCCCTTGGCAAAGTGAAGAGGGGGATAAGTCAGTTAGCTAACCCTCATAATTAAAAAGAAAAACACATACCAGCTCCTTAGAGAAAGCAAAGCTTTTGTTAGCTCTTACTTCCAAAAGAAATGGCTCATATAGGAGGTTGTTACATATGAACAATATCATTTTAAAAAGTATTTTGGTATAAAAAAGACAAAACCAAAATATACATAAGAGAAGTTTGTAGAAAAGTTTGAAAAAGCAGGTAAGCAAAAATAAAAATCATCCATAATCATAGCTCTATGAGATAATCATTACATTTTGGTGTATATCCTTTCAGGACTTTTCCAGCGCTACTCATATTTGCATATAAAAATATATATTAGTTTGTTTTATCGTCATAAAAATCTTTTGAGGGATAGACAAAGCAAGTATGACAAGATAAGTCATGCGAGGTACTCAATACAATTGTAAGCAATATTGTAGGCAAAATGTGAGCAAAAACCCAGTAAGTGTAATAGGCCTTTTTTATTTATTGGGCATGCCTGATGTGCCCAGTACTGTAATGAGCACTGTATTTAAGCTGCTACCCAGTTGTCACAACAGATCTCTCTCAGACTGGGTTATTACAACCATTTTCTGGCTTCAGGGAAATTAAGTAACTCAAGGTTACTCAGTTAGTGACAGTACGCAGATCCAGTTTGTCTAAAAGCCCATATGCCTTCTATTGCAATGGGTTACTCTGTCTCCACAAGTCTTGCCATTCTCCTTTTACAGATGAGTAAACCATGACTCTGGGAAGTCAATTAGTGGCCTAGGTTAGTGAGAGATGGAACCAGGTCTCCAGTCTCAGGGCACCTACTTTGCTTCTTCCCCAAGAACAGTGCCCCCCCCGCACTTTCCCTGAGGAATGCTGCAAACCAGCTTGCTATCCCTTTGTGTTGGCAGGATACTGCTGTTCAGATTCCTGGGGAGCACTTGTTCTCATGGTTTCTGTGAAAGGTCAGTGGGAGTAAACTTGGATGTATTGGTTCTTGCTTTTGCAGTTATCCAGCATTCTAATGGCTGCTGCTGCTTCATTTCTGTATATATGCCCCTTGGCATTGTGACTGAGTGCAAAGAGTTTGGTCCAGCTGTTATTTGATCTATTAACAGTCCCCTCCATCAGTATGGATTCTTTTAATTTTTTCTCTGGATGCGTGAAAAGCAAAAGTAGCAAATCTTGCCACTTACCACTTACACAAGAAAAGATTCGTTACTTTTAATTAAAGGAGCAATTGTAGCAACAGGGAAATCATTAATAAGTCAGTGAAGAAAGCCCTAGCTGTGGCAGCCTCAGCTGACTTTCAAGGTCACCTTCTTCCTTGGCTGCACAGTCCCAGATGGCTTGATATTCAGCCCTATCGAGCAGCCAAGAAAGAGGGTTTTGAGTTTGGGGCTCTGCCAAAGTGACATACTATGATTCAGATGAAGAATTCTATGATTTGGTTAGTTCTCTAGTTTCTATAGAGTCACATTTGGGCGTTTATTAATTGGTTAGTGCAGGCATATCCTACAGTTTCTCCTCTAAATACTAGTAAGCTAGGAGGGATGGTGAGGTCAAGTAGGGGTTAGACTGGAGCTGGCATGGAAAGGCTGAAACAGGCTGTGCCATTGTCGCATTGCTATGTTGACTGGCGTTACAAACAAGGCTAATAAATAGTTAAGATTATAGTATTGTCCAAAGAACAGAAGGTGTCTAGTACGACCTGTTCCTTTTTTGTTGTTCTTGTGTCTAGACTTTTGCTGAGTCCCAAGTATCTTTTTAGCCTAGATCAGGGAAGGATGAACCTGTTTATCGTGCCAAATATTGTATGAGATGTATGTGTGTGCCTTGTGCATTATTTCCCTCACCCTAACCTGTGTGGAGATGAGGCTGTGCAGCTGGGGTCCTGGCAGAGGGCCTTGTGTGGGTGAATGCGAGGTTATAGCAGAGATTCTTGACCAGAGGCAGTTATATCCAATGGGGCAGAAGCAGCTAGTTCTAAGGAGCAGGCTCAGCCAAAAGCAGGCTATTCTGTGCTCAACAGGAGATTGAAGTATGGAGTATCAGAAGAGGCATCATGAAAAGGCCAACGCTGGGAGTTGCTAGGAGTGTGTGTGTGTTAAGAGCTAGTTGGGATGTGATGTGTGGATGGGCTCAATTTAGAATGACCAGGAATGGGGTGGATACACTCTTAAACCCTTTTCTGTTCAAAGGTGTATTCTACTCCCTAAGGATTTTAGTTACAAAAGGAATCATGAAATGTCTGCCTTCTTGGGAGGGAAAAAAGCCCATAGATGGAACTAAAAGGTAATCCCTATCTTTAAGGAGAGAAGTAGAGATCATATATATAGAAGTGCATTGCACACTCGGAAGTACCTATGTGTAGGTAAGATATTCTCTCCCTCTGACACTGTGGTGCAGTGGACATAAGGCTGGCTTCATACTTGAGCAGAACCAGATTTGAGTCCTGGCTCCAGCAATGATTGATCTAACCCACAGTTCTCATCCATAAAGTGGGGATGATGAATCCCCTTCTGCTTGGGTTGTTGGGAGAATTAACGAGATAAAGTATTTGTGAAGTGTCTAGCACAACAACTGGCACACAGAAGATGCTTAATACATCCCATCCCCATGAGGAGGAGCAGCTTCTAATGAGAACATGGGCTGGCTGCAGAGACATGTCATCAGTCTGTCAGCTGTCTTGGTTCTAAACGCCAGAGCTGAGCGAGCCCCGTTAATCATTCCAGGAGTAGGTACTGTGAAGGGAGGAGGCTCATCCATCACATCCTGGGCATGGTGGGAGGTTCAGAGGAGAAATGTTAGATCTGCTTTCTGCTTGTGGTCTGTTTGGGCCCATGATGGATATGTGTGCATGTGAACAGTGGAGCTTAAGTCAGAGCTGTGCGTACCAGTGGGGGAAATAGGAGTAGGAGGAGGGTAAAGCTCTTGTTAGCTGAGGTTTCTAGAAAGGATTGGATGGAGAGGAGATGGGCTCAGTGCAAGTCTTGAGTCTAGAGGATGTGACTACAGGCCAGGGGACATGTGAGAAGAGGTGCTGCAGCTTGGAGCAAAGCCGAGGTGGTGGCAGTGTCCTGGGATGTGGAGAAGATGGTCAGGTGGAATATGAGATGGCGTTGGGGAGAAAAGAGGGAGGGTGTCAGGCCCTGGGTGATGTCAGTTTGGGCTGATTGGTAGCGTGGCCTGGTGAGTAGGGAGGTGGATACACGGGTTCAAATCCTTATTCTCCCGTCACTAGTCGGGAGACTGGTCAAATTACTTCACCTCCATGAGCTGCAGTTTACTTAACTCTACCATGTCCATAATGACAGTTCAGCTTATGAGGCTTAAATGAATTGGCATATGTTAAATGCCTGCCACATCATGGATGTTCAATGAGTGGCTATTATTGTTACACAGGTGTTAATAGGATATCTGTGTGCAATATAAACCTTACCTTAGGAAGCTTTCCCTGTCTCCTAAGTTTATCACATTTTGTGCAAAAAAGGGCCTGTGGGATGGGGTGGGATTTGGAGAAAATGAATATTTAACACTTATTTTTTAATACTCATTTATAGAGCTAAGTCTCTTTTTTAACGTGAGGGACACTAAATGGGAAGTATTCAGCCCATGATTGCAAATCTACTAGCAGTTTACATGTTTGAAATTGTTGCTGACATGGAGCCACAAGCTGTTGAACTTCAAGTCATCCAGCATCTCAGTATCTCACCCCTTAGGAGAAGCAGGCAGAGTGTGAAAACATGCCCCCTCCCCACCCCATAACCAGCAGTGTCATAGCAACAAAATCACAACTTGCCCTGGCTGGAATGCCATCAGGGATCACTGGGGCCAGCGTGGATTGGCCAAGAACAAGTTGTTCGACCCCCATTTCCTTTTATCTTCTTGGTTAGGTTACTAGAATACAGGTCAGGCAATGGTGCAGATATAGCAAGGAATCTCAGAACATCTCGGGATGTCATTGGGGACCAACGGAGATCTGGGCTGGGCACAGGCCGATTTGTACCTGGTCATCAACTGTAGCGAGAGTGGAATTAAAGTCAACTTGGAGAAAAGTTTCTCCCCTGAGATGAGATATCACTGTGGAATTCAGATTGCAAATGATCAGGCCTGAGATTATTGAACGTTTATGATGGACTGCATCTCCAAGATGGCGGCTGAAGGCTGTGTTCAACACATAGTAGAGGGGAGGCCCTCTTGCCCTTTGTAGCAAGGAATCTGTTCAAGTATTGCACTGTCTGAGCTTCCTGTGAGTGCTGGGCATTGTGCAAGAGAGAGGAAACAGACTACTGTACCTCGGATCCATTTTACAGATAGAAATGGAGGTTCAGGGAGGTTAGGGAACTTGCCCAGGGTCACCTGGTCAGTACAATACTTTGAAGGCCATGTTATTCCATTGTGTTATGCTCTGCACATGGGTCCAAAATGCTAGCTGTTTAGGTTCAGCCTAGATGTGGCTTACCAATCACACAGATGCAAAGGCTTGGGAGTCTTCGAAGATGGTTAACCATCAACATTGTGATTCGTCTGGAGCTTTGTGGCAAAGTTGTCATGATGCTGATGGGCAGATACCAGAGAAGAGGTAAGGTTTGGCTTGGTAAAGTGAAGGGAAATAACACATGAGACAAGAAGATTCATTCATTCAACGAGTCACTCAGCACCTGTCCTGTGCCAGGCCTGGGCTTGGCGCTGAGTGTGCAGATGTGAAGATCAACCCATCTCTGCTCCAGGAACCCCCAGCTTGGTGTGGAGATGGTGCCAACACAGTCTGATAGCTGTTTCATAAAAGAGTGAGTCAGATCGCATCTCTCCCTTGCTGAAAACACTGCAGTGGCTTCCCATTGAACTTTCCCCAGATCTGATCTTCCCAGACTGTGTCCTTCTTGGCATTCAGGTCTTAATTCAGAAGACGCTGCCCTTCATTAAAAAAAAAAAAATCACAGCTGTATTATCCACGTACTGTGTAGGCTGAATAATAGCCCCCAAAGATGTCTACATCCTAATCCCCGGAAATTGTGAATATGTTACTCTACTTGGTAAAAATGGCCTTGGATATGTGGCTAAATTAATGACCTAGAGATGGAAGGATTATCCTGGATTATCTAGGTGGGTCCAGTGTAATAAGAAGGGTCCTTACAAGAGGAGGATGAGAGAGAAAAGGAAATGTGATGTTGGAACTAGTGGTTTAAGTGACACACTTGGAAGATGCAGGAAGGGGCCAAGAGCCAAGGAATGCAGCCAGCCTCAGGAAGCTGGAAAAGACAAGGAAACAGATTCTTTCCTGGGCTTCCAGAAGGAACACAGCCCTGCCAACACCTTGATTTTAGGTTTTGGACCTCCAGACTGTAAAAGAACAAATTGGTGTTGTCTGAAACCACTGTTTGTGGTAATTTGTTATAGCAGCAATAGGAAACTGATACACATGCCATACAACTTAGTGGGTTTTTGTATGTTCACAGACTTGTACCACTATCACCACAATCAATTTTAGAACATTTAATTAACCTCCACCTCAAAAAAACACTTGTAGCCATTAGTGGTCACTCCTTTTTTCCACTTATAGTTAGCCATGTGGCTTTGCTAAGTTTTGTAACCTGTGTGAGCGTCAGTTTCCTCATCTGTAACTGGGATCCTACCCAATTCCGAAGGCTATTGTAAGAATTCAATGAAATATGTGTGTCAGTGCTTAGCACAATGCCTGAAGTCAGCATTCAGTAGGTTGTTTTATTATTTTTTATTAATACCACTGAGGAGCCTGTTGCAGAAATGCAAGGGAGAGGTCAAGGCGAGGCTGAACTAGGCCGGTGACGGAGGTGATCTGGTTTCTCTGAGTTTACCTTCCTGCACGAGTTCAGTTAAAATCTGCCTGCCTGTCCCTGTCAGACCACTAGAGGGCGGTGGAGCCAAGGCTGCATATGGAACACAGCACACCCAGTTGGTTGGGGCTGGTCTGTGCATTCAGCTTTTATTCCTGTTCTGAAGCCTCATTGTGTATTTGCGTTGGATTGTCCCATTCTTCGTTGCTTTGTGTACTTGCTGACATTTTTTTCAAATACCTTGCATGCCAAAGCACCTCTGAGTTTCTGTTCCATCTGTGGCCTGGGATTAGGCAGAAAGCCTCTTGCTTTCTGGCAGCTGTGTTTATTTCTTAAAGGCACAAGTGGTGGCAGAACACGGGGCCCTAAGTCCTGCAGCTCAGCACAGCCTAGGATGCTCTTCTGCCAGTTCAAAACTTGGCGCCTGTTCCATCTTGCATTCCTCCTCTGCTCCCCAGGGCAAATCAGTTTCTCCCAAATCACATAGATTGAGGTGGCAATTGGTGGGGTGTGGTGGGTGTGATTCCCCAAAGAAAATTCAGATAAGATCACCAGAGGAAGGAACAATGGGTGTTTAGGCAAAATCCACAGATGTTCACTACAATTACCACATGGGAACAGAATAATTCACTGGTTAAAAGCCCTGGCTTGGGACTCTAGTTCCTAGGGATGGAATCCCAGTTCCACCATTTACAAGTTGTGTGACCTTGGCTGGGTCACTTCACCTGTCAGTCTAAGTCTCAGTGTCACCATCTGCAAAATGGAAGTGATGGTCCCACCATGTAGGCTTGAATCAATGCAAAAGCACGTTACAAATGGATCAGGCAAGCTCCAGGATGTATCGCTGTAATTTGGTGTGGCATGAAGTGTGAAGTCTCTGACCCAGCAATTCCATTTCTGAACATTTATCCAAAGGAAATGCAAACACTAAATCAAGAAGATATCTGAACCCCCATGTTCACTGAAGTGTTATTTACAATAGCCCAGGTATGGAAACAACCTAAGTGTCCATTGATGGATGAATGGATTAAGAAATGTATATATGTTATACAATGGAATATTATTCAGCCATAAAAAATGAAAATTTTGCCATTTGTAACAATATGGATGGACCTCGAGGGCATTATATTAAGTTAAATAAATCAGACAAAGAAAGACAAATACCATATGATCTCACTTATATGTGGAATCCAAAGACAAAAACAAGAAACCAAGCTTATGGGTACAGAGAACAGAATGGTGGTTGCAAGAGGCAGGGGTGGTGGGGTATGCAAAACAGGTGAAGGTAGTCAAAGGGTACAAACTTCCAGTTATAAAATAAATAAGTCCTGGGGATGTGACGTACAGCATGGCAACTATAGTTAATAATACTGTATTGCATATTTGAAAGTTGCTAAGAGAGTAGATCTTAAAAGTTCTCATCACAGGAAAAAATTTTTTGTAACTATGTAAGGTAAGGGATGTTAACTGGACTTACTGTGGTGATCATTTTGCAATGTATACAAATATTGAATTATTATGTTGTATACCTGAAACTAATATAATGTTATATGTCACGTATATCTAAATAAAAATAAATAAATGAAGTCTGAAGTCTCTGGATTATTACCTGACCAGTTCCAGGGCAGCTGTCCACAGACAGGGAGCCAAAGTCCCCTGGGTTCAAATCCTCAATCTGCCACTTATTGGCTACATTTTCCTCCTCCATGAAGTGAAGATCATCATTCCTGCCTCCCAGGGTTGCTGGGAGAACTGAGGAGGTGATATATGGACAGTGCCTGGCACGTATCTGTCTGTAACTGATAGATGTGTTCTCTGTACAGTGATTACTCCAGAGCATGCCAGGAGTCCAGGTGTGACTCTGGCAGGACAGACCACGTGTTCTGTGAACAAACAACTGTCCTTCTGGATAAAGGGTGCCTTTGGCCAGCAGCCAAGGGCTGTGGGAAGGCTTTGTGTAGCCTGGCCCTTCCTTCCTTCCTTCCTTTCAACTTGGAGTGGGTGCAGCCTCACAGAGGTTCATGTTTCACTCATAATCACCCCTCAGGCTCTACTATCAGCCTGTCTTTCATTTCTACCACAAGGCTTTCTGCCAGACAGTTTGACAGAATCTCATCTGGAGTGTGTTAACTCTTTTCCCTTGTGGCTGGCAGAGATCTGGGATCAGCTCTGCATTGGGACAAGTTGTAAGTAAACACACATTTACTCAAATGTGGCCCCTCCTCTCCTCCCATGGCCTTGTCTTAGATCTGGGCAACTTCAAATCAGGGAACCAAAGAATGCTTGGAAAGGACTTTACAAGTCATTTAATTCAGCCTACTCATTTTATAGATTAAATTGAAA
Source organism: Equus asinus (assembly GCF_041296235.1). Classification (NCBI taxonomy): domain Eukaryota; kingdom Metazoa; phylum Chordata; class Mammalia; order Perissodactyla; family Equidae; genus Equus; species Equus asinus. Next base: position 8,391,160 of record NC_091798.1, read on the forward strand.
ATGTTTGGTTAAGTCTCCCATGTTTACATAAATACCTTGAGGATACAGATAGAACTGGGAATCAGGTTTTCTGACTCTTTGTCCAAAACTTTTTCCACAATAATCTAGTACCTCAATCATTCATTCATTCCTTCAAAAAATGTGTATCGAGCATCTAACACCTTATGCCAAGTCCTTTTGTGGGCACTGGAGAAACAGAGATATGAGAAACGATCTGCCCTTGAAGTGCTTAAGAACTCTTCATCTATTCGTCCATCCATCCATCTAATGCATCTGTCTATTCAGTCACACATCCATTTCTCCTTTTCTCCTGTTCATCTCTCATTCATCTATTCATCTTCATCCTTTTGTAGATTTGTTTCTGTCCATTCATTTCTCCATTCACCTCACTGTCTGTTTGTCCACATATCTATTCATCTTTCTATCTGTGCATTTATCATCCTACTCATCCATCACCTGTTCCTATTTCCATCAGTCTACTTCTCTTTTGATCCATCCGTTGGTCTCTTCATCCATCCAGAATTTCTTGAGTGTATATGGCTCTAGGTTTTTAGCTGGTACTCAGGACTGAGATAAATAAGAAGCATTTGTATTCAAGCCTTTGTATGAACATACATTTTCTTGTCTCTTTGTCAATACCTTGGAGTAGAATGGCTGAATCATATGGTAGATATTTGTTTAACTTTTTAAGAAACTGCTAAAATGCTTTTTGGATAGTTTTACTCTTTTACATTTCTACCAATTCCTCCACAGCTTTCCCAGCTTTTTGCATGATTACTTTTAAAAATTTTATCCATTCTGGAGAGTGATGTCAGTGACATGGTGGAGCTCACCCGGGACTCTCTCCCCTCCAAATTACAACCAAAAGGAACAACTGCTTTCCAACCAAAAAAAATCCTAATAACAGAAATTGTCAGAGACCCACAGCAGCCAAATGACGGAGGGTGGAGAGACTGGAGCTGCCCTTGGAGGAGCTGGAACGGGGTAAGAGAGAACTTCACTCCCTCCCCTAGAGACTGGGATCACTGCCGCAGGTGATGGAAGGAATGGGGGAGGGGCTGCACATCTGTGGGATCATCCAGGACTCCCACAGACTCATGCAGTGGAAATCCTCTAACGGGGGAAAGGTTTCGTGTGGGGGGACCCCATCAAGCCAGGGCCCCAGGAAACCAGAGAGTGAGAGCTGATCAGAATCCAGGTCTGTGCATGAGAGAAAGTGCCCCTCCTCCCCCAACCTGCACTGTGTGCTGCCATAGTGGCTTAAGGCAGAGGGCTCAGAACATGCTGCTCTCGACCCCCATCCAGTGGTGACAGGCTGTAACTTCAACCGAATAATAGCATTATGCACAAAAATCGCTCCTCTACCATCTAGCAATTTATAAAAGCTCCAGAACAAAAGGAAAAAATAAAAACACAGAATTATGTCCTGAGGACTTGGAAATAGGTAAACTAAGTGACAATGAATTCAGAGTAGCTATCATCAAAATACTCAATGAGGTAAAGGGAAATATAGAGAAACAAATCAACGAGTTCTGGAGTTACTTCACAAAAGAGATCGAAACTATAAAGAAAAACCAATCAGAAATACTAGAGATAAAAAATACAATGGATCAGATAAAACAGAATATGGATTCCCTGAATGCCCGTGTAGACACCATAGAAGAGAAAATTAGCATAATTGAAGATAGACAGGCTGAATAGCTCCATACAGAGGAAGAAAGAGAACTAAGAATTTAAAAAACTGAAGAAAATCTCTGAGAAATAGCTGACTCAATGAGAAAATGTAACTTAAGAATAATCGGAATTCCTGAGGGCATGGAAAAGGAAAATGGAGCAGAAAGTGTGCTCAACAAAATAATAGAAGAAAACTTCCCAAATCTAGGGATTGAGAGAGAAATGCATGTGGAGGAAGCTTTACAGATCTCTTAGATTTGTCCATGTAAAAAGACCTACTGCAAGGCATATAGTAGTAAAAATGGCAAAAATGAAGGACAAAGAAAGAATACTCAGGGCAGCAAGGCAGAAGAAAATAACCTACAAAGGAACCCCCATCAGACTTTCAGCAGATTTCTCTATAGAAACCTTACAAGCTAGGAGAGATTGGAGTGACATATTCAAAACTTTAAGGATAAAAATCTTCAGCCAAGAATACTCTATCCAGTTAATATATCCTTCAGATATGAGAGAGAAATTAAATATTTTCCAGACAAACAAAAGCTAAGGGACTTTGTAGCCACAAGACCTCCACTACAAGAAATCCTCAAGAAGGCTCTCATACCTGAAAAAAGAAAAAAAGGGAGAAAGGGGTCACAAAACACAGAGTAGGGAGACAAATAAATAGAATCAGAATAGGATAGCAAATATTCAACTATAGCATTAGGATAAAGGGAAGGAAATCACCAAAGCAAAGACAATCTTATCACTCTAACCACAAACTCACAACACAAGTTGGAATAAGAGATGCAAATAATAATTTAGGAGGGGAGGAGGTAAGGGACTGAATCAGTCTAGGCTAAGGAAGTAAGAGACCACCAGAAAATGGACTATGTTATACACGAGATTCTGAATACAAACTTCAGGGTAGCCACTAAACTGAAAAACAGAACAGAGACACAAAACATAAATAAGGAAAAATCTAAGAAACCCAGCCTAAGAAATTGCAGAAGTCAATGGGTAGGCTAAAGCACACAGGATGAGAAACAAATGAAATGCGGGAAAACCAGAAAACGAGCTACCGAATGACAGCATTAAGCCCGCATGCATCAATAATCACCCTCAATGTAAACGGATTGAACTCTCCAATAAAAAGACACAGAGTGGCAAAATGGATTAAAAAACAAGATCCAACAATTTGTTGCCTCCAGGAAACACCTCAGCTCCAAGGACAAACACAGGCTCAGAGTGAAGGGGTGGAAGACAATACTCCAAGCTAATAGCAAACAAAAGAAAGCAGGTGTCGCAATACTTATATCAGACAAAACAGACTTCAAGATAAGGCAGGTAAAGAGAGACATAGAGGGCCAATATATAATGATCAAAGGGACACTTCATCAAGAAGAAATAACGCTTATAAATATCTATGCACCCAACACAGGATCACCATAGTTCATAAAGCAACTATTAACAAACCTAAACAAAGATATCAAAAATAACACAATAATAGTAGGGGACCTCAACACCCCACTCACATCAATGGACAGATCATCCAGACAGAAAATCAACAAGGAAACAGTGGAGCTAAATGAAAAGCTAAAACAGTTGGACTTAATAGACATATATAGAACACTTCATCAAAAACAGCAGAATAAACATTCTTCTCAAGCGTGCATGGAACATTCTCAAGGATAGACCATATGTTGGGAAACAAGGCAAGCCTCTACAAATTAAAAAAAATTGAAATAATAACAAGCATCTTCTCTGATCATAATGCTATAAAGCTAGAAATAATTACAAGAAAAAAGCTGAGAAGGGCACAAGGATGTGGAGACTAAACAATATGCTATTGAACAAGCAATGGATCATTGAAGAAATTAAAGAAGAAATAAAAGAATACCTGGGGACAAATGAAAATGATAACATGCCATACCAAATCATATGGGATACAGCAAAAGCTGTATTAAGAGGGAAATTCATCACAATTCAGACACATCTTAACACGAAAAATCCCAAATAAGCAATCTTAAACTACATCTAACTGAATTAGAGAAAGAAGAACAAACAAAGCCCAAAGTCAGCAGGAGAGAAATAATAAAAATCGGAGCAGAAATAAATGCTACTGAAACAAAAAAGGCAGCAGAAAGGATCAATGAAACAAAGAGCTGGTTCTTTGAGAAGATAAATAAAATTGACAAACCCCTAGCCAGACTTACAAAGAAAAAAAAGGGAGAAAGCTCAAATAAACAAAATCAGAAATGAAAGAGTAGAAATAACAACAGACTCCTCAGAATACAACAGATTATAAGAGAAAACTATGAAAAACTATATGCCACAAAATTGGATAACCGAGAGGAAATGGATAAATTCTTGGACTCCTACAATCTCCCAAAACTCACTCAAGCAGAAGCAGACAATTTGAACAGACCAATCACCAGGAAAGAGATTGAAACAGCAATCAAAAGCATCCCAAATAATAAACCCCCAAGACCAAATGGCTTTCCTGGGGAATGCTACCAAACTTTCAGAAAGGATTTAATACCTATCCTTTTCAAGCTATGGCAAAAATTAGAGAGGATAGAATACTTCCTAACACATTCTATGAGGCCAACATCACGCTGATACCAAAGCCTGACAAGGGCAGCATGAAAAAGGAGAACTACAGGCTAATATCGCTGATGAACATAGATGCAAAAATTCTCAACAAAATTTTGGCAACCCGAATTCAGCAATTCATCAAAAGGATCATACAGCATGATCAAGTGGGATTCATACCAGGGACACGGGATGGTTCAACATCCGCAAATCAAACAACATGATACACCGCATCAACATGTGAGGAATAAAAACCACATGACCGTCTCAACAGATGCAGAGAAAGCATTTGACAATATCCAACAGCCATTTATGATAGAAACTCTGAACAAAATGGGGATAGAAGGGAACTACCTCAACATAATAAAGGCCACATATGACAAACCCACAGCCAACATCATACTCAATGGGCAAAAACTGAGTGCCATCCCCCTGAAAACAGGAATGAGACAAGGATGCCCTCTAGCACCACTCTTATTTAACATAGTACTGGAGGTTTTGGCCAGTGCAATTAGGCAAGAAAAAGGAATAAAAGGAATCCAAATAGGGAGGGAAGAAGTGAAACTCTTGCTGTTTGCAGATGACATGATATATATAGAAAACACCAAAGAATGCATAGGAAAACTTTTAGAAGTAATCAATAACTACAGCAAAGTTGCAGGGTATAAAATCAGTTTACGTAAATCAGTAGCATTTCTATACTCTAATAACGAACTAACAGAAAAAGAACTCAAGAACACAATACCATTCACAATCGCAACAAAAAGAATAAAATACCTTGGGGTGAATTTAACTAAGGAAGTGAAAGACCTATACAATGAAAATTACAAGGCTTTTCTGGAAGAAATGGATGACGACATAAAGAGATGGAAAGACATTCCATGTACATGGATTGGAAGAATAAACATAGTTAAAATGTCCATTCTACCTAAGGCAATCTACAGATTCAACACCATCCCAATCAGAATCCCAATGACATTCTTTACAGAAATAGAACAGAGAATCCTAAAATTCATATGGGGCAACAAAAGACCCCGAATTGCTAAAGCAATCCTGAGAAAAAAGAACAAAGCTGCAGGCATCACAATCCCTGACTTCAAAACATACTACAAAGCTACAGTAATCAAAACAGCATGGTACTGGTACAAAAACAGGTGCACAGATCAATGGAACAGAATGGAAAGCCCAGAAATAAAACCACACATCTATGGACAGCTAATCTTCGACAGAGGAGCTGAGGGCATACAATGGAGAAAGGAAAGTCTTTGCAACAAATGGTGTTGGGAAAACTGGAAAGCCACATGTAAAAGAATGAAAATTGACCATTCTTTTTCACCATTCATCAAAATAAACTCAAAATGGATCAAAGACCTAAAGCTGAGACCTGAAACCATAAGTCTTCTAGAAGAAAATGTAGGCAGTACACTCTTTGACATCAGTATTAAAAGGATCTTTTCGGACATCTTGTCTTCTCAGACAAGGGAAACAAAGAAAGAATAAACAAATGGGACTTCATCAGACTAAAGAGCTTTTTCAAGGCAAAGGAAAACAGGATTGAAACAAAAAACAACCCACTAACTGGGAAAAATATTTGCAAGTCATACATCTGACAAAGGCTTAATATCCATAATATATAAAGAACTCACACAACTCAACAACAAAAAATCAAATAACCCAATCAAAAAATGGGCAGGAGACATGAACAGACATTTCTCCAAAGAAGATATATGGATGGCCAATAGGCACATGAAAAGATGTTCATCATCGCTGATCATCAGGGAAATGCAAATCAAAACTACTCTAAGATATCACCTTACACCCATTAGAATGACAAAAATAACTAAAACGAGCGGTAACAAATGTTGGAGAGGTTGTGGAGAAAAAGGAACCCTCATACACTGCTGGTGGGAATGCAAACTGATGCAGCCACTATGGAAAACAGTATGGAGATTCCTCAAAAAATTAAAAATAGAACTACCATATGACCCAGCTATCCCACTACTGGGTATCTATCCAAAGAGCTTGAAGTCAGCAATTCCAAAAGTCCCATGCACCCCAATGTTCATTGGAGCAATATTTACAATAGCCAAGATGTGGAAGCAACCTGTGCCCATCAACAGATGAATGGATAAAGAAGATGTGGTACATATATACAATGGAATACTACTCAGCTGCAAAACAGAACAAAATCATTCCATTTGCAATAACATGGATGGACCTTGAGAGAATTATGTTAAGTGAAATAAGCCAGTGAGAGAAAGATAATCTGTGTATGACTCCACTCATAAGAGGAGTTTAAAACTATGGACCAAGAACAGTTTAGTGGATACCAGGGGAAAGGTGGGGTGGGGGGTGGGCACAAAGGGTGAAGTGGTGCACCTACAACATGACTGACAAACATCAATGTACAATTGAAATTTCACAAGATTGTAACCTATCAATAACTCAATAAAAAAAAAAAGAAGATGTGGTATATATACACAATGGAATACTACTCAGCTGTAAAAAAGAACAAAATCGTCCCATTTGCAACAACATGGATGGACCTTGAGGGAATTACGTTAAGTGAAATAAGCCAGATAGAGAAAGACAATCTCTGTATGACTCTACTCATATGAGGAATTTAAAAATGTAGACAAAGAGAACAGATTAGTGGCTACCAGGGGAAAGGTGGGGTAGGGGGTGGGCACAAAGGGTAAAGGGGTGCACCTACAACACGACTGACAAACAATAATGTACAACTGAAATTTTACAAGATTGTAACCTATCATTAACTCAATAAAAATTAAATTGAAAAAATTTTATCCGTTCTAATAGATATGGTTTTAATTTTGTTGTTCCCCTAATGACAAATGTTGGTGTGCACCTTTTCGTATACTTATTTGCTATCCCTATATCATTTTGGCAAAGTGTGTGCAAATCTTATGCCCATTTAAAAAACTGAATTGTTTATTTTCTTATTATTGAGTTGTGGTTTTAAAAAATATACATATATTCTGGATTGAAGTTCTTTATGTATACTTTACAAATATTTTTTCTCCATCTATGGTTTGTTTTTCCTTCTCTTAATAAAGTTTTTCAAAGAGCAGAGTATGTTAATTTTGGTGAAGTCCAATTTATTAATTTCTTCTTATATGGATCTTTTTTTAGGTGTCATGTAATAAATTTGTGCCTAGCACAAGATCACAAAGATTTTCTCTTATGTTTTTGTTCTATAAGACTTACTGTTTCAGATTTTACGTTTAGGTCTATGATAGATTTTGAGGTAATTTTTCTAAATGGTGCGAGCCATGGATTCAAGTTCACTTTTTTTGGCATGTGAATATCTGGTTGTTTTATCACCATTTGTTGAAAAGATTGCTTTCTCTATCGAATTGCTTTTGCACCTTTGTTAAAATTAGTTGTTCACTCCAATAGCAATGGAGTGCCCAGATCCTGTTTTCTTTTTGAGGGAGATTAGCCCTGAGCTAACATCCGTGCCCATCTTCCTCCACTTTATATGTGGGACGCCCGCCACAGCATGGCTTGATAAGCGGTCCGCAGGTCCACCCCCGAATCCGGCCACGAACCCTGGGCCCTGTGAAGCGGAATGCGTGAACTTAACCACTGTGCCACTGGGCCAGCCCCCAGATCTTGGTTTTTAATACTATTCTTCAATAAAAGGATCCAGGGCTCCTTGAAGAAGTGGCTGATTTTAGGACTGGGGCAGGAAATATACAAGATGAGCCGGGAGCATCTTGTAGTGCCGGAAAGTAAGGAAGTGCTGAAAAGAAAATCCTATAGCGAGGGGGATTTGTCAAAAGGACACAGCAGCAACTGAAAAAGCTCCCAATGACCAATTTGAGCAACGGTATATAAATAACATAATATTGGATTATAATCCAAAGTATAAAAGTAAATATCCATGAGTATATACTGATATAAATGATTGAATCAATAAATGGAGAGAAGAGAAAAATCTCTCTTGCAGGAGAATATCAAATAATTTATGTAGATATTCCACCACTAAGGAAGTGGGACATAACTCCCCACTCATTAAGTGTGGGCTGTGCACAGCGACTCCCTTCTGAAGAGTATAGTATAGAAAAGGCAGGGGGAAGAATAATTTTATGGTAGAGAAGTGATAGATACTGTCTCAGCCAGGTGATTAAGGTTAACTTCAACAGATAAATCATGTTGACGGTATATACCTTTGATATAATGTGATGAGAATAGCACTTTATCTCTAAACTCTTCCTTCCCAAAACACGTACTCCAGTCTAATTATGAAAACATCAGACGAGTCCACATTGAGGGACATTCTACAAAATACCTGACGAGTACTTCTTAGAACTGTCAAGGTCATCAAAAACAAGGAAAGTCTGAAAAAGTATCACAGCTGAGAGGAGCCTATGGAGACATAACAACTAAATGTAACGTGGATAGAATCCTGAAACAGAAAAAGATGTTAGTTAAAACTAAGGAAATCTGAATGAACTATAGACTTTAGTTAAAAACAGTGACCAATATTGGTTCCTTAATTATAACTAACGTACTGTACTAACATAGGATGCCAATAATAGGGGAAACTTGGTGAGGGGCATGTGGGAACTCTGTACAATCTTCTCAATTTTTCTATAAATTTAAAACCTTTCTAATAAATAAAGTCTGAATTTTAAAAATCCATTGTTTTTATATGTATGGATCCCTCTGTTCTGCTTCATTGATCTATTTGCTGTTTTTATGCCGATAGTATACTGTTTTGATTACTACAGCTTTTTAACAAGTCTTGAAATCAGGTAATATTAGTTTTCCAATATTGTTTCTTTCAAAGTTGTTTTGGCTATTCTAGGCTTTTCCTAGGTGCACTTTAGAATCAGTTTGTCAATTTTTACAAAACTTGGTGCATCTTGATTGGTATTGCATTGATCAAGTTGGGGAGAATTGACATCTTCTCAATATTGTGTTTTCTAATCCATGGACTGTCTCTCTATTTATTTAGATCTTCTTTAATTTTTTCTCAGCAATATTTTGTAGTTTTAAGTATACAGATCTTTCCAATCTTTTGTCAGATTTATCCCTAAGAATTTCACATTTTTTGCTGCTATGTAAAGAGTATTTTTATTTCAATTTTTGATTGTTCATTGCTAGTATACAAAAATGCAGCTGTTTTGTATATTGATCTTGTGTCCTGAAACTTTGCTAAACTCACCTGTTAGTTCTATCTGCTTTTTCATAGATTTTATAGATTTATTAGATTTTCTACTAGACAATCAGATTGTCTGTGAGTAAAGACACTTACTTTTTCCTTTCCAATCCGTATGACTTTTATTTCTTTTTCTTGTGTCATTTACTGCCTAGAACTACCAGTACAATGTTGAATAAAAGTAGTGAGAGCAGACATTTTTTCCTTGTTCTTGATCTTAGAGGAAAAGTAGCCAGTTTTTTATCCTTATATGTGACATTAACTGTAGTTATCCTTAGAAGCCCTTTATCAGGTTCAGGAAATTCCCTTCAATTTCTAGTTTGCTGAAAGTTTTTATTAGGAATGGATTTTGTTGAATATACTTTTCTTTGTTTATTGAGATGTTTATATGGCTTTTTTTTGTTTAGTTTGTTAATATGGTGAATTACACTGACTAATTTCCGACGTTAAACCAACCCTGCATTCCTGGGATATATCTCATTTGGTCAAGAAGTATTATCATTTTTGTATATTGTTGGATTTGTTGAAATTTTCTTTAGAATTTTTGTGTCTCTCTTCATGAGGGATATTGGTCTATAGTGTTCCTTAAATGTCTTTGTGTGGTTTTGTGTTGGAGTAATGCTGGCCTCAAAGAATGAGTTTGGAAATATTCCCTCTTCTTCAATTTTCTGGAAGAGTTTATGTAGAATTAATATTATTTATTCTTTAAATATTTGGTAATATTCAGCAGGGAAGCCATCTGGGCCAGGAGTTTCCTTCATGGGAAGGTTTTTAGCCCCAAACTCAATTTCTTTAATAGAGAGAAGCTATTCTCATTATCTGTTCCATCTTGGGTGAGCTTTGGTAGATTTTGTCTTTCAGTGAGTTTTAAAAATTTATTTTATTGAGGTCATATTTGTTTATAACATTAAATAAATTTCAGATGTATATCTTTATATTACAACTTCTGTGTAGACTGCATCGTGTTCACCACCAAAAGCTTAGCTGCCATTTGTCACCATACACATCTACCCCTTTGCTCCTTTTACTCTCCCCCCGTCCTTCAGTGAATTTGACTATTTCATCTAAGTTGTTGCATTTTTTGGCATAAAATTTTTCATAATATTTTCTTATCATTTTAATATATGTAGAGTCTTTAGGGTTATCACCTCCAGCATTCCTGATATTAATGCGTATCTTCTTTTTTTTCCTGATTAGAATTTCAGGAGGTTTATCAGCTTTACCGAACTTCTCAAAGAACCAGCTCTTTGTTTCATTGATTTTCTCTATTGCCTTTCTCTTTTCTGTTTCATTGATTTCTGCTTTGATATTTAGTATTTATTTTCTCCTGCTTATTTTGGGTTTAATATGCTCTTCTTTTTTCTAGTTTCTTATGTAGAATCTGAGGTCATGTATTTAAGACCTTGGTTCTTTTCTAATTAAAGGCATTTAGTGCTATAAATTCCTCCTTAAATACTACTTTAGCAGCATCCCACAAATTTGGATGTTGTATTTTCACTCAATTTGAATACTATCTAATTTCCATTTATATCTCTTCTTTAACCCCATGGGTTATTTAGAAGCGTGTTATTTATTTTCCAATTATTTGAGGAATTTCCCTATATCTTTCTGATAATTTCTTTCTAATTTTTGTTCCATTGTTTTCAGAGAACATACTTTGTTTACTTGAATCCTTTTAAATCTATTGAGATTTGTTTCACGGCCCAGAATTTGGTATATTTGATAATGTTCCTCATGTAGTTGAAAAGAGTGTACATTCTGCTGTTTTGGGGTATAGAGTTTTATAAATGTCAATTAGGTCAACTTGGTTGATAATGCTGTTCAAGTCGCCTATTTTTGCTCATTTTCTGTCTACCTGTTCTATCAATTGTCAAGAAAGGGATATTGAAATCTTCAGCTATAATTGTCATTTTGGTTCTTTCTCTGGGCTATTCCATCAGGTTTTTCTTCATATATTTTGAAGCCTTGTTATTAGATGTGTAGATATTTAAGATGTCTACATCCTATTGATTAATTGACCCCTTTATCATCATCAAATGACCTTGTTTATCCCTGGTAATATTCTTTGCTGTAAAGTCTATGTTGTCTGAGATTAAAATAGCCTTTCTTTTTAACTAGTGTTAGCATGGTATATCTTTTTTTCCATTGACTTAAAATAATAGAATTTCTGTCTCTTTTTTTGATATTTTTAATCTTTTTTATTGTGGTAGTGGTGGTTTATAACATATACATTTCAGGTGTATGACATTATGTATTTCGATTTCTGTGTTGATTACAACTTGTTCACCACCCAAAGACTAATTTTAACCCATCACCAGACACATCTGCCTAATCACCCCTTTTGCCCTCCTCCCTCCTCCCTTCCCGTCTGGTAACCACCAATCCAATCTCTGTTTCTAGGTGTTTGTTTGTTGTTGTTTTTATTTTCTACTTATGAGTGAGATCATATAGTATTTGACTTCCTCCCTCTGACTTATTTCACTTAACACAATGCCCACAAGGTCCATCCATGTTGTCACAAATGGCTGGATTTCATCATTTCTTATGGCTGAGTAGTATTCCATTGTATATATACCACATCTTCTTTATCCATTCGTCCCTTGATAGGCACCTGGGTTGCTTTCAAGTGGTGGCTATTGTGAATAATGCTGTGATGAACCTAGGAGTGCATACATCTTTATGCATTGGTGTTCTTTGGATAAATACCCAGCAGTGGAATAGCTGGATCATATAGTAGATCTATTTTTAATTTTTTGAGGGATCTTCATACTGTTTTCCATAGTGGCTGCACCCGTTTTCATTCCCACCAACAGTGTATGAGGGTTCCCTTTTCCCCACATCCTCTCCAACACTTATTGTTTCCTGTCTTGTTAATTATAGCCATTCTGACAGGAGTGAGGTGATATTTCATTGTAGTTTTGATTTGCATTTCCATGATAGTTAATTATTTTGAACATCTTTTCACGTGCCTGTTGGCCATCTGTACATCTTCTTTGAGCAAATGTCTGTTCAGATCTTTTGCTCATTTTTTAATTGGGTTGTTAGTTTTTTTGTTGTTGAGATGTATGAGTTCTTTATATATTTTGGATATTAACCCCTTATCAGATATATGGTTTGCAAATAACTTCTCTCAGTTCTTAGGTTGTGTTTTCATTTTGTTGATGGTTTCTTTTGCTGTGCAGAAGCTTTTTAGTTTGATGTAGTCCCATTTGTTTATTTTTTTCTATTGTTTCCCTTGCCTGGTCGGACATGGTACTTGAAAATATGCTGCTAAGACTGATGTCAAAAAATGTACTGCCTATGTTTTCTTCCAGAAGTTAAGTGGTTCCAGGTCTTACATTTAAGTCTTTAATCCATTTTGAATTAATGTTTGTGTGTGGTGTAAGATAGCGGTCTACTTTAATTCTTTTGCACATGACGGTCCAGTTTTCCCAACACCATTTATTGAAGAGATTCTCCTTCCTACATTGTATGTTCTTGGCTCCCTTGTCAAAAATTAGCTGTCCATAGATGTGTGAGTTTATTTCTGGGCTCTCGATTCTATTCCATTGATGTGTGTGTCTATTTCTGTGCCAGTACCATGCTGTTTTATTACTATAGCTTTGTAGTATATTTTGAAATCAGGGAGTGTGACACCTCCAGCTTTGCTCTGTTTTCTCAGGATTCCTTTGGCTATTTGGGGTCTTTCATTGTTCCATGTAAATTTTAGGATTCTTTGTTCTATTTCTGTGAAAAATGTTGTTGAAACTTTGATAAGGATTGCATTGAATCTGTAGATTGCTTTAGGAAGTATGGATATTTTAACTATGTCAGTTCTTCCAGTCCAAGAGCACAGAATATCTTTCCATTTCTTTCAACAATGTTTTATAGTTTTCAGTGTACAGACCTGTCACCACTTTGATTAAGTTTATCTCCAGATATTTTCTTCTTTTTGTTACAGTTGTAGATGAGATTGTATTCTTAATTTCTCTGTCAGCTACTTCATTGTTAATGTATAGAAACACAACTGATTTTTGTATGTGGATTTTGTATCCTGCAACTTGACTGTATTAATTTATTATTTATAAAAGTTTTTTAGTGGATTCTTTAGGGTTTTCTATATATAAAATCATATCATCTGCAAATAGTGACAGTTTCACTTCTTCCTTTCCAATTTGGATCCCTTTTATTTCTTTTTCTTGTCTGATTGCTCTGGCTAAGACTTCCAATTTCATGTTAAATAAGAGTGGTGAAAGTGGGCATCCTTGTCTGGTTCCTGTTCTTACAGGGATAGCTTTCAGTTTTTCTCCATTGAGAATGATATTAGCTTTGGGTTTGTCATATTTGGTCTTTATTATGTTGAGATACTTTCCTTCTATACCCACTTTATTCAGAGTTTTTATCATAAATGGATGCTGTATCTTGTGAAATGCTTTCTCTGCATCTATTGAAGTCATCGTGATTTTTATTCTTCATTTTGTTAATGTGGTATATCACGTTGATTGATTTGTGGATGTTGAACCATCCCTGCATCCCTGGAATAAATCCCACTTGATCACGGTGTATGGTCTTTTTAACGTATTGTTGTATTCGATTTGCCAGTATTTTGTTGAGGATTTTTGCATTGATGGTCATCAGCAATATCAGCCTGTAATTTTCCTTTTTTTGTGTCGTCCTTGTCTGGTTTTGGTATCAGGGTAATGTTGGCTTCATAGAATGAGTTAGGAAGCTCCCCTCCTCTTCAATTTTTTGGAAGAGTTCGAGAAGTATATGTATTAAGCCTTCTTTGAATGTTTGGTAGAATTCACCAGGGAAGCTGTGTGGCCCTGGACTCTTATTTTGGGGGAGGTTTTTGATTACTGTTTTGATCTCCTTAGGATCGGTCTATTCAAATTCTCTATTTCTTCTTAATTCAGTTTTAAAAGTTTGTATGATTCTAAGAATTTATCTACTTCTTCTAGATTATCCAATTTGTTGGCATAGATTATCCAATTTGTTGGCATATAGCTTTCCATAGTATTGTCTTACAATCTTTTGTATTTCTGAGGTGTCTGTGTAATTTCTCCTCTTTCATTTCTGATTTTATTTATTTGAGCCTTCTCTCTTTTTTCTTGGTGAGTCTAGCTAAAGGTTTCTCAATTTTGTTTATCTTTTCAAAGAACCAGCTCTTGGTTTCATTGATTTTTTCCTATTTTTTTAGCCTCTATTTTTGTCTGTTTCTGCTCTGATTTTTATTATTTCCTTCCTTCTACTGATTTTGGGCTTTGTTTATTCTTCTTTTTCCAGTTCCTTTAGGTGCACTGTTAGATTGTTTATTTGGGATTTTTCTTCTTTGTTGAGGTAGGCCTGTATTGCTATAAACTTCCCTCTTAGAACCACTTTTGCTGTATCCCATAGATTTTGGCATGTCATATTTTCATTTTCATTTGTCTCCAGGTATTTTTTGATTTCTTCTTTGATTTCTTCATTGACCCATTCGTTGTTCAGTAGCATTTTCTTTAATCTCCACATATTTGAGGGTTTTCTGATTTTCTTCCTGTAGTTGATTTCTAGTTTCATACCTTTGTGGTCAGAAAAGATGCTTGGTATTATTTCAGTCTTCTTAAAGTTGTGGCCTAATATGTGATCAATCCTGAGGAATGTTCCATGTGCCTTTGAAAAGAATGTGTATTCTGTTGATTTTTGGATGGAATGTTCTATATCTACTAAGTCCATCTTGTCTAATGTGTCCTTTAAGACCAATGTTTCCTTATTGAATTTCTGTTTGGATGATCTATCCATTGGTGTAAGTGGAGTGTTAAAGTCCCCTATTATTATTGTGTTACTGTCTATTTCTCCTTTTATGTCTGTTAATAATTGCTTTACATATTTAGGTGCTCCTATTTTGGGTGCATAGATATTTACAAGTGTTATATCCTCTTGTTGGATTTCCCTTTATCATTATGTAGTGCCTTTCTTTGTCTCTTGTTGTTTTGAAGTCTATTTTGTCTGATATAAGTATTGCTACCCCAGCTTCCTTTTCTTTGCCATTTACATGGAGTATCTTTTTCCATCCCTTTGCTTTCAGTTTGTGAGTGTCTTTAGGTCTGAAGTGTGTTTCTTGTATGCAGCATATATATGGGTCTTGCTTTTTTATCCAATTGGCCGTACTATGCCTTTTTCTTGGAGCATTTAGTCCATTGACATTTAACGTAGCTATTGATAAATATGTACTTATTGCCATTTTGTTACTTTTTTTCTGGGTGTTTTAGTTGTTCTTCTCCTCTTGCTTTCTTCCCTTGTGGTTTGATTCCTTTATTTAGTATTTT
The DNA here is from genome assembly GCF_041296235.1 of Equus asinus. NCBI lineage: Eukaryota > Metazoa > Chordata > Mammalia > Perissodactyla > Equidae > Equus > Equus asinus. The sequence goes on from NC_091798.1 coordinate 8,406,880, forward strand.
GTTTGTGTTCCTTTCTCTTAATTATATGTGTATTTATTCTGGGTTTCTGGTTTGTGATTACCATGAAGTTCATATATAATAATCTAAGTATATAGCAATCTATATTGAGTTGACAGTTTCTGTAATTTGACCTCTTTCTAAAAGCTCTACTCTTTTACTCCTCTCCTCCCACATTTTATGTTTTTGATATCATATCTAACCTCTTATTTTGTGTGTGTGTATCCATTACCCTCTTATCATCCAAATAGGTAATTTTAGTACTTTTGTCTTTTGACCCTCATATTAGCTTCATAGGTAGTTGATCTGCTACCTTTACTGCATTTTTGCTTTTACCAGTGATTTTATTGCCTGCCTTCCTTCCTTCCTTCCTTTCTTTCTTTCTTTTTTATAATCTTCCTATTCCTATTTGTTGTCTTCTCTTTACCACTTAAATAAGTCCCTTTAGCATTTCTTGTAAAACTGGTTTCTTGGTGATAAACTCCTTTAATTTTTGCCTGTCTGGGAAACTCTTTATCTCTCCTTCCATTCTGGATGATAATCTTGCTGGAAGAGTATTCTTGTCTGTAGGGTTTTTCCTTTCAGCACTTTAAATATATCCTGCCACTCCCTTTTATCCTGTAAGGTTTCTGCTGAGAAGCCAACTGATAGCCTTATGGGGTTTCCTTTGTATGTCACTTGTTGCCTTTCTCTTGCAGCTTTTAGGATTCTCTCTTTATCTTTAATTTTGGACATCTTAATTATAATGTGTCTTGGTGTAGGCCTCTTTGGGTTTATCTTGTTTGGTGCTCTCTTTGCTTCCTGTACTTGGATGTCTGTTTCCTTCCTTAGGTTAGGAAAATTTTCAGTTATAATTTCTTCAAATAGATTCTCTGTCCATTTTTCTCTCTCTTATCCTTCTGGGACACCTATAATACAAATGTTAGTGCACTTGATGTTTTCCCAGAGTTCCCTTAGACTGTTCTCATTCTTTTTTGTTCTTTTTCCTTTTACCTGTTCAGCTTGGGTGAATTCCTCTAGTCTTTTGTCTAGCTTGCTGTTCCATTCTTCTGTATCATCTACTCTGCTATTGAGTCCCTCTAGTGAATTTTTCATTTCCAGTATTGTATTCTTCATTTATGCTTGGTTCTTTTTTATATTTTCCAATTCATTTTTGACATTCTCACTGTGTTCATCCATTCTTCTCCCAGGATCAGTGAGCATCCTGATGACTTTTTGCTTGAAGTTTTTGTCAGGTAGATTGTTTATTTCTGTTTCATTTATTTCTTTTTCTGGGGTTTTGTCCTATTTCCTTGCTTGGAACATGTTCTTTGCCTCCTCACTTTGCCTCTTTCTCTGTGCTTATATCTATGTATTACATGGGTCAGCTATGTCTCCTGATCTTGGAGAAGTGGCCTTATGTAGGAGACACCTTTTGAGGCCCAGCAGTGCTTCCCTCTCATCACCAGTTCCAAATGTTTCAGGAGTGTGCCCTATGTGGACTATGTGTGTCCTTCTGTTGTGTCAGGGTTGCTCTTCTGCAGTTTCCCAGGGAGTCTAGGCTGTCCTCCTAACCAGCTGGTTGTAGTGCTCAGCTGTATGTCGCTGCTATGGACCCTTCAGTCAGTTTATTGGGTTTGGAGAGCCCCAGCACAGTTGGCTGCAATGTCTAATAGCACATTCTTGTTGCAGTTTCTCTGTTAAGTGAGTAGGCCCCCAGTATGGCTGGTTTCTAGGCTCAGGGGCTTAAAATTTCTGTAGGGCTCTAGCCTGCAAGGCTGTTGTCAGTTCTCTCAGGATTGCAGCTGAGTGGGGCTGGCCCCAGGCATGGGAGTACCCAATTGTTTCAGGCTTTGGAAGATGGGGCCAATCCCCTATGTGGCTGTTTGGGAAGCACAGGTCTTCTGCTGTTGATAAGCCCCAAGGGCCACAGATCCACACCCACTGTCAACAGGATCCTGGTCTGTGCACACATCCCAATCCCCTGAAGCTGACGCAGTTGCCCCACTGCAGAGGACCCCACACACTCCACCAATGCCCCTCATTTTCTGCCCACTCCTCACATATGCCCTGTCCCACAGAGGCAGACCCACTTGCCTGCCTGCAGAGGATCCAGGCACCCAGTCTATGCAGGCCAAAAAGTTTCCCAAGGCCTTGCTGTTGGGTGGGTCCACTCCCTAGGGCATGTTGCCTGTCCTGGCTGAGCTGGATTAAATTAGTGCTCTAGTGGGTGAGGCAGACCCTGTGCTAACAGGCCAGGGGAAGAACTCCAATGGTGTCTGCCAGCATCTGCGTCAGCATGCCTATACTAGGTCACAATAATGGCTGCCACCAATGTCTCAGTCCCTGAAGAGGTCTCACATCTCACAGAGATGCATCCGAAGCCTATCAGGTGAATCTCCTTTCACCAAAGGACTGTGCACCTTTCTTATGATTTTAGGTTGCTTTCCAAAATGGGTGAATTTGTGTGTGGGCCCTTTAAAAGCTGGCTTTTTACCACTTATGTCTGATAGCTTTTCTAGGTGTATTCCCTGTTGTAGTTAATAGCCAGCAAAGCCAGATATTATGAGGCTGGTCTCAGCCATCCTGGGTCCAAAGGATGCTTATAGTGGCAACACTCCCCTGCTCAGGTCCCCCACTCCTCCAGGGAAGGCTGCATACCTTAGGATTGCTCCTTGCTGGCCAGCCATGAAGCTCCATGGGTCCTGAAGGTGGCTTTTTTCTCTCTAGACAGGAATTTCTGCCTCTTCTGCCTCAGTCAGGACTGTCCCTTGTTGCAGGGGTTCTTTTTATCCAGTTTTCAGTTCTCTCTCAGAGGTAATTGTTCCAAAAATAGTTGTACCTTCATTGTGTTTGTGGGAGGAGGTGAGTTCAGAGTTTGCTTATGCCACAATCTTGAAACCCTCCCTCCTCCTTGTGATTTTGATTTGCACTTACCTCATGGTTAGTAATGTTGAGCATCTTTTCATGTGCTGTTTGGTCATTTATACATCTTCTTTGGAGAAATGTCTATTCAAGTCTTTTGCTCATTTATCAAGTTGTTTATTTTTTGTTGTTAATTTGTAGCTATTTTTTATATATTCTGGATATTAACCCCTTATAAGATATACCATTTGTAAATATTTTATCCCATTCTGTGGATTGCCTTTTCACTCTGTTGATTGCATCTTTTGATGTATAGAAGTTTTTAGTTTTATTGTAGTCCAATTTATCTATTTTTTCTTTTGTTTCCTGAGCCTCTGATGTCATATCCAAGAAATTATTGCCAAATCCAATGTCATGAAGCTTTCCCCCTATGTTTTCTTCTAAGAGTTTTATAGTTTGGTTCTTACATTTAGGTCTTTGATTCATTTTGAGTTAATTTTCATATACGGTGTAAATAAGGATCCAACTTCATTCTTTTGTACATGAATATCCAGTTTCCCAGCACCATTTGAAAAGATTGCCCTTTCCTCATTGAATGGTCTTGGTACTCTTGTCAAAAATCATTTCACCATATATGTGAGAGTTTATTTCTGGGCTCTGTATTCTAGTCCATTGGTCTATGTCTATCTTTATGTCACTACCACACTGTTTTGATTACTGTAGCTTTGTAATAAGTTTTGAAATCAGTTTTCTTATCTGGGACTGGGAGATACTGTCAACTTAAAAAGTAAATTGGCCAGTTGTTTTACTTGCAAAATGAGTTTATTTGGGAATAGCCCGTGTGGGGGACTGGAATTGGCCACCCCAAGATATGTCTCTTTGGCATGAGGATTATTTTGGGCTGGTTACTTTTAAAAACTGCAGACAGGAAAGAAATTCTGAAAAGTAGAATTTACTTACCCTTTGTTGAGACATTTACATTGTAAAGGAAATCTCCATCTGTAAAGGTGTCTCCATCTCTGTACTAGGAGGAAAGGCGGGTGACCTTATCTCTAGAAACTCTTATCAATGCAGAAGGCAAGGACTCCAGTCTGCATAATAACCTGACCCTTGTTTACTGTACTTGTGTACTAACCTCCCATGATCGACTCCCCTCCACCCCCAACATCCTCCTTTGCCTTTAGCTGAAGACGATATTTAAGGTGGTGGCTTCAGCCATTTTGGCAAGTTGCTCAGTTTGCCTGAGCCTCTCCCATGTACACATGTTATAAAGCTTTGTTTAATTTTCTCCTATTATCCTGTCTCACATGAATTCAATTCATTCTCTGGCCAGAAGGACCCAGAGTGGGTAGAGGAAATGTCTTCCTCCCCTATACCTGTCAAAGTTTTCACAACCCCAGGTTATTGTGATTAAAAATGATCCTAGAGTTTGAATTCCATAGCTTGAACTTAAACCAAGTCCTTGCATAATTAATTCAAAATGTTATGCATAAGATAAAGTAACTAAGTAGTTTTCATTGCCAATGATTTTTCTAAAATATTGGCAAAGAAAAATTGCACTGGACAAATTAAATAGGCAAGGAAGCCTTTATTCAAGACTATTGCAATAGGGGTCAAGACTATTGCCATAAGGAAAAATAGGGCTAGAATTTAATACCTACAAACATAATTTCTCTCTCCACAATTACCCCCATTTTTATCAAAGATAATCATAGTAAATATCTGCGTCTATGTATATCTCTCTCAAATATGACATTCCAGTCAAAGCCTTGGTAATATAGCCAATGTTTCCAATTGTGTCCTGTTATGAGGGGAACAGATTCTCATTGAATTTATGCAAATACATATGTTGTCCTAAAAAGAATACTAAAGAGTTTCTGAATTCTGGAGGGATCAGGTAGGGAGAAAAAGATAAATGTTTTAACTCTTGTAGTAAAGATACATTTTCTCAAAGAAGAGGAGAAAATGGGTCCTTTGAATCCAGTTCAGTGTGATGATCTTAAAGTCATCAAACACCTGCATTCTAGAGTATTTTTTAGGATCTTTTCCATAATTTTCTCTGACTATAAAACAAATTTGCTAAAGCACCAGAGTAAAACAATAAGTCTTTAAATGACAAAAGAACCAAAAATAGCAGTGGCTAAATATGTGATAAAGGTTCATTATAACATAATTGACAAGTAAATTTGGTCATCTCTGTGACATACATTTTAAAATTATGACTGATGACATTATACCAAGACATATTAGAATTTTAGGAAATTTCATACAAGCTCTAGAACATGTATTTTTAAAAAATTCACCTATATAATATAACCTAAGAAGGTTTATCATCACTTATTTGATAATGATCCATTAATTTGACAGGTCAAATAAGCTTAATTAGTCTAACATCTCCCCTTTTTTAAGAAAAGAGAACAAATCCATTGAGAAGTCCCAGGGGCCCTCTGGAAATTCCCAATAGTCAAAAAGACTATTTATAATTTGATTTTGGGGAAGTTTGTAAAAAATATCAAAAGGTTTTGGACATTTGACCGAATAGGATCACAGAAAATTATGAAACAATAATTATCCATTTACCAAAAGTGACCAAAAAGATTTCAAAGACAAATATAGAAGTTCATGTAGCTGCAAAACCTTAGCTCTTTTTAATAGAAAAGTCTCAACTTTTAACATAAAGCACAAGAAACAACTTTGATAAAACACAAGAAAGTACGGAAAAACCTTTCATAATCTCTTATCAGGCTCAGCCCAAGCACTCTGTCCTTTTAAGAGATGAAAGAAAATTAAGGTCCAGTTTTACATAAGTACACTGTTGATATTAAAACTTATTTTAAAACCTTTAGAGCAATTTTATTTAATCTTATCCAGTTTGATCACATATAAAATTTCTTCCCAAAGATTCCTACTTTTCAAACCTTCTACAACTTTCTCTTTACATTCAGATTTTGTCATTTCTTATTCTGTCAACCATTTACTTTAGGAAAAAAATTACTTTCTCTCTCTTTTATCCCCCCAACAAAAATGTCCCTCCATACCTCATGCCTTTTTCTAACCCAAAACACACATCCTACTTTCTTCGCACATGGAGGGGCTTCCTTTATCATTTCTAGTAATTTTAATCACATATATTAATTAGAATTCTTAACCCTTAGAATCTTTGGTTCCTAGTGAAAACTAAGAGGTAAGAAATTGTAGGCTAGCAAATTTATAAATACAATTTATAATTTCTATAAGCATATGCCCTTTTAAATAGTGCAATCTTTCAATGTGGCACAACACATGGTTACTAACAGACTCAAATTTATCTTCAGTTTCTTGTAATAGGGAGCCAAAAGTACATAAACCTATGTTCAGTAATTAATGTGTTAGTATTTTATATTGTTTGTAAAATGGTCCAGATAGTCAATGAAATCCCATCATTTAATGTAACTTCACAAAAACTCTAAAGTTTTAAGTTACTCAAGAAGATTTGGGGATGTTATTTTTAAGCACACATACCATAAAACATAATTATTGCACCTAAAAACTTTTATCCCATTTTCATCTATCTAAATAATTTGTTCCCAACAATTATGATTAGATTACTCAAAAAACCTTCATGAGATATTAAACAAAGTCAGCCATCATCTCAAGCAAATTTCGTTGCTGACAAATTTTGCAACAGAGATAATATATAAAATTTGACCAATAAATCCATGTAGAATAAAAGTATAGTATTGAATGTTAATAACTCTAAAAACATGCCTGTTTCCATTATGCCAACAAACTAGCATTAATTTAGAATATTTTCCAGATAATGTGAACCTGAAAAGCATTTGTTCTAGTTTCTATTGTATTTCTGAGAACTTTTAGAAATACTTAATTTATATAAGAACTTGATTTTCCTTAAGCCAATTCAGAGCTCTTATACAGATTAATTTTGGCAATACCATCTGGAGGTAGAAAAATATCACATACATACACACACACACACACATAACATATAGACAGACATAGAGACCTTATAGCTTTTGTTTAAAAAATTTCATCCATGTCTCAGATACACAGTTCAAAGGAATAGATGGATCCAAATTGTGTTTCAGGCAGATGGACTAAGTTAATGTTACCTGCTCAGATGGCCAAAGTTTCAGCTCTAGAGAAGAAGGGAGAGTTAAGATAAATAAAAAGGGGTTAGAAGAGGTTTGAGAAAGGGAGCAAAGAAGTAAATCATCTATGTACTGTATCAAAGAGTGTTGAAACACTGAAAAATAGCAGCAATTTGGAATAATGTATCAAGTTGTAATTGGAATTCAAGTACTGGTGTCAAAGTAACAAATGTAGACATTCCAAAAATGATGCTTCCTCGCTGGACTCTAACAAAAATTCATTATGCTCACAGAAAAGTAAAGTGTTTTCTCAGAATTTAATAAAACAACTAGAAATTGTTGGTGTGGAAACAGGATTGGAATGCATTGAAGAACAAGTTGTGTGCTCTTACCAAAAGTCTATAGAATCTCCCAGGAAACTCTTTACACAGGGGGCAAAAGACTCACACTGAATGACTTCCTTTTTTATTATGCTATTAATATTGGGGAGAGGTTTTGAAGGACCTATTTGCATTTTAATAGCAGGTGCAGTATGGATTCTGCCTGTGTCAGCTGCAGACTTTACCCATTGGGAGGGCAGTAGCTGATCTAATGGGAATAAATGGCTAGTGTCTTTAAAGTTAGTTTTAACATCATCAGTGATAGAACAAATAAAAGATGTTGTTGGGTCATTTAATTTGTCCAGTTGGCTATTTTGGTTATTGCTGTCACTGCTGCTATCAAATTCTAGAATGATTTCCTCTTTGTGGGAGAAAGAAATTCCAACATGATACTTTTCTAAAAAGTCTCAGCCTAATACATGAACAGAGGTGGAGGAACTAAGGCGGAAAGGGTGGCTATCTCTCAAAGGGTCTAAACAAAAGGTTCAGAGGCGGGAACTTGTTGAGGTTTATCAGAGATTCCCACTATGTGGACCATGTTAGTACGCCAAGGCAGGGCTGCTTCACAGCCGTGGGGTTGCATGCCCAATCTGGAGAGTTGTTTCTCTGAATGGGGAGAGTCCTTGTAGTTCCTTGGAACCCTGTAAGTTTGACGAGAGAATTAAATGGGGAAACTGAGGGTATAGAGGAGGTGGAGGTAGTGCAGAAGAGAAGGAGGAAGATGGCACCGGAGGTGGGGCCTGAGCATAAGACAAAGAAAATGTGAGAAAGGAAAGAGAGGCCTCAGAAGCCATTTTGTCTTCCCTCAGTTTTTTAATTTAGAATACAATATCTTACAGTGATTGCATTTTAGAGTTTTGTGCACATTTGGAAGCCTCTAGGTACCAGTTAAACATACCATTTGTTTTGCTTAATTTTAGAGCCACAGTCTTCCAATTTGGTTTAAAAAAAATGAGTTTGGGGAGATCTAAATTTCCCCATAATGGCCATTGTAATTCCGGACTACTCTTGGTCACTTTGGGCCACTTAGTTAAAAATGTGCGTGCGTGTATGTGGGGGGCATAGTTCTTAAACATAAACCTGGCCGGGGCTCAAAGGAGAGTTTGCCTCAGAACATTTGGATGACTGGGATCCCATTTCTGAAATTTCCTCTGAAAACTCAAGAAAGTTGCTAGAGTCCTAACTGTGATCTCCAAAGGGATCTAAAAACACAAGTGAGTTGCATGGATTCCCAGCCCTGATTCCAGAAGGGATCTGAGAACCAAAGACAACTGGATTTTCAGCAAGCCTGAGCCCCAAAAGGCACTGTTGCTACTGCTTCACAAAACAACTGAGTGCTCGCCAAGGAAGAAGCCTCGAACCGGGAAGGACAAAGCCTCTCCCAACCCTGAATGAAGTGGGAGAGCTCAGAATGCAAAGGGAGTGGACCTTGGAATCCCAGAGGAGACACACCAGACTCAAAGTAGGCAGTAACTCATGGAAGCAATAAGTGCAAGGGGCTCAGTGCAGGTACCTCACTCAGTTCCAGAGGTCGTCGTCTCTCGGGGTTGCCTCCTTTAGCTCTCTCTCTGACACCATATATGTCACCTTAAAAAGTAAATCAGACAGTCGTTTTATTTGCAAAACAAGTGTATTCTGAAAGAGCCAAAGAACTGCAGTTTAGGACGTGCGTGCTATTGCCACTGAAGCAAGATGAGTTCACTGCCTGGTGAGTTAAAATCAGACTCTCCACCCGAACCAGTCGTCACACAAAATAAAGTATATTTGCAGCAAACAGGCGACCATGCAGAATCATTTCCAAAGTTGGGACTCCCTGAACAAAGGGAAGCAGGTCCTTTTGTTTCAGGAGGGAATGAATATTTAGAAGGGAAGTTTCATCATCACATGTAGAGGTGGGTATCAGCTGGTGCAGGCACAGACTGAAAACATGCTCTCATGTAAATCATGTGTTATGCTACTAAGACCTAGGCTCCTCCTAGGCTGGAGATTACAGTACTGAGATGAGGAAGAGGGCATTTTCTGGTCATCTTCAGGTCATCTGCGCAGGTGCTGCCCTTGCAGTGGGGCTTGATCTGGTTCAGGCTGGTTGATGCTGACATGGCTCTGAAAAACAACCTTGAGGGAGTGTTAAGCTCCTTTAAACTTCCTTCGAGTTACTTAGGGAATACACTGGTGACACTATGGCAGACCACAGGCAAATCCAGCAAGCAAAAGAGGGGAATGTTATTTTACAGAGAAAAGGGAGGTAGTTGGGAGGGTTTGTTTTGAGAGGAAGTCCATCCGAAGAACGCAGGAGTTCAGGTGATGACAGGTTCTCATTGGCTTAGTTGCTGGGGTAGTCAATTTCCTCCAGGAAATGCAATGTGCATCTTTCCTGTTGAGGCCTCTAATTTACCATTCTTTCCTGTTGACCGTTCTTCTTGTTGGGTCTTGTTGACAATCCTTCCTGTAACTGCCCTTCAGTGGTACTGTGTGGGAGCGCCCCCTTCTGGCCTCCTGACTCCATTTTAAATAAAGTTTCCTTTTATTAATTTTCACCATATAGATCCTCAGTGTATGTGTGTGCTGGCATATGAAGAAGATTCCTGAAAACAAAAATTACGGAAAGAAAATTAGACACCAAATAGTCTCCTACCCCAAGGTTTTAGCGACTTCACTGGTCTTTTTTGGCGTCTACAAACCTTTGAAGACTCCAAGAATTTCTGGTTGGAGTGGTAGGGAAGAGAATTGGGGAAAGAAAAGGGCCTCATTTCCTAAGGCCCTTCTCAGAACCTTGTGCTTTCTTTGTGGACTCACGTAGTATTTATGACCTTATGACACTCCCCTATGCTGCTGGGGGAAATGTAGGTGGTTAGAACCTCTTCATGAGTGTTTTGGCAATATCTATGCAAAGAAAAAGTGCATATGTGCACAATGAAGTTTGTATATTCATGCCAGTATTGTTCTACAAGCAAATTCATGGACACTAAATGTCCATCAAGGGGATCACTTGAATAAATGATTTTACATCCATCAAGAAGAATGAGTCACCTGCATATACTGATAAGAAATGATTTCTTACATGTGTTTAATACAGACAGCAAGTTATGTAAGAAGTGCTACTGTTTTTCAGAGGAAAGAGGATAGACAAACATGTATCTACCTTTCCCAAGCTGCTTATTTACACTTACACTATCACTGGAAGGCCACATAAGAAATTTAATAATATTTTTTGGAAGAGGACTTTCGGGACATGAGGAAAGGAAATTAACTTTTTACTCATTTTTTTTTTTGTACTTTCTACATATGTTACCAAGTACATGTGTTACTTTTTAAAAAAGATTTGTTTTTAAACTTTTAATTTTGAGATAATTGTAAATTCACAAGAGCTTGCTTTTTTAAACAAATTTCTAGCTGCCGAATCACCTCCAAAACCCTCCCCAGCCCACAGCCCTTCTCCAGGGCCTGGCTGGCGCTGGCTGCTCACCATCCCTTTAAGGTAGGGGTGTTTAGGGTGGGGAATAATCCAATGTAGGGGACACAGGTAGACACTGACTTTTTACTCTGTATCTTTCATATTTTTTTTGCGTATATAATCATGTGCATATAGTGTCTTTTAAAAACAAAGAATTTATTTAAATAGTTCCCAGAGGCTGGCCCTGGCATAGTGGTTAAGTTCAATCGCTCAGCTTTGGCTGCCCCGAGTGAGTTTGCAGTTCCCATCCCAGGCACGGAGCTACACACTGCTCATCAAGCCATGCTGTTACCGTCCCACATACCAAATAGAGGAAGACTGGCACAGATGTTAGCTCAGGGCATATCTTCCTCACCAAGCAAACAAATCTCCAGAGATGCCTCAACACCTTTTCCCCGCTCCCTTGCGCTGACCCCACAAACCCCCAGCCCTTTACTCAGGACAGGCTCACCAGCTGGTCCTTCTGCAGTAAGAAGTTGAAGGCATTCTGCGCTAAGTGAGGGAGCTGTGGGGTGGTGAGCAACCCTAGAAAAAAGGTGTTTTACTGATGGGAAACAAGTTTAGAAGTATAGCGTTGGTTTCCGTCTTCGATTAAATTTGGGACACAAATATATCTATCAAGCAGTAGGTAAGGGGGAAACACGGACCCTTAAAACCTCAGAATGTTTAACTGTGAAGGAAATTTAAAGCGGAATCACTACTGCTTGAAAAGGCAACAAACGGGCACGCGCTGCATGCCGGGGTTTGTAGTCCCTTCCGGGTGGCCTACAGTGCTGTTGCGCGGGAGCGAGGCCTCTTCCGAGCGCATGCGTGCGCTGACGGCAGCAGGACTGAGTGTTCCCGGGTCGCGGCGGCTGCCCTGGTGTCCGGGAGTTGGGCATGGCGGTCCCCGCGGCGGCCATGGGGCCCTCGGCCCTGGGCCAGAGCGGTCCCGGCTCCATGGCCTCCTGGTGCTCAGTGACCAGCGGCCCGACGCGCTACGTGCTTGGGATGCAGGAGCTGTTCCGGGGCCACAGCAAGACGCGCGAGTTCCCGGCGCACAGCGCCAAGGTGCACTCGGTGGCCTGGAGCTGCGACGGACGTCGCCTGGCCTCGGGGTCCTTCGACAAGACGGCTAGCGTCTTCTTGCTGGAGAAGGACCGGTTGGTGAGCTGCCAGGGCCCGGCCCGGGCCAGGGACAGAGGGCTGTGGTGAAGCGAGGTGTAGTGGTGAGGAGAGAATGGCGGTGAGGGGGGCGGAGCGGGTGAAAAGAAGGGAGGAGGCGAGGGGAGGGGTGAGGAGGGGGTGTGGTGCGAGGAGGAGGAGTGTGGGGTGTCGAGGGAGGGTGAACGCGCTGCGGTGGTAAGGGGTGAGGAAGCAGTGTGGTGGAGAGGGAGACAGTGATGGGAAGGGGGAGGTGGGGGTGTGTAGGGAGCACGTAGTAAGGGGGGGTGAAGATGACGGGGAGTGGAGGTGAGGACAGAGTGAGGACTGGTGGTGAGGAGGGGGGTGGGCCTGGGGTGAGGTGGGGGTGTGGGGGAGTGGTAGGAAGGAATTGTATGGTGGCGAGAAGGGCCCCTTTGAAAATGATAGGGCCTCCTGTGGGGATGAGCAAGTGGGTTGGGAACCTTGGTAGCAGAGTGAAAGTGGAAAACCAGAAAGAAGGAGGAAGGCTAGGGAGGGCAAGGAGTAAGGGCATTGATGTGGGACACAGCCTCTGCACAGTTCAGAGTGATTGAGGAGGAAGAGGGGGTGGGTATTGGGAAGAGCTTTGGGGAAGAGGCTTGGAAGGACTGGACTCTTTTTTAATTATCCAGATTTTTCTTGGTCACAAGATACCTTGGTTTGAATAAGGTTAAGTTACATACGGAAGCAGGTACATATGTGTGAAGTGACATTTGGATTCTGTTCTTTCAGGTCAAAGAAAACAATTATCGGGGACATGGGGATAGTGTGGACCAGCTTTGTTGGCATCCAAGCAATCCCGACCTCTTTGTTACTGCGTCTGGAGACAAAACCATTCGCATCTGGGATGTGAGGACGACCAAATGCATTGCCACTGTGAACACTAAAGGTGACTTCAGAGAGGGGGCAAAAGGAAGATAAGCTACTTATATTCATTCAACAAGCATTTTTCAAATATCTTTTCTGTGTGTGGTCCTGTGCTAGGTGTGGGACGTCCTGAGCTGAATAAGACAGTTTCCAGCTCCAAAGACCTCATGGTTTAGTGCAGGGAAAGAGGCATATGCATTAAAAAAAATTAGCATAGTATGACATGGTCTTATAGTGGAGACGTTGATAAGGGAGATACCCAGAATGGAAACACTTGTCTGCCTGGAGGAGGCAGTGAAGGCCTCACGGAGCGAAAGTGGTCAGGGTGCAGTGGGTGATGGGGAGGGAGGCACTTCTAGGAGGAAACAGCACTTGCAAAGGCGTGGAGAACCTAGGAAACTGCTGATAGGCTAGAGTGGCTGATCTTGGACTGAATGGTCTTGATATCTGGGAGAAAATGACCTGGAAGTTGTACAGTAATTTATAGACTATTCTCCACCTGGTATTGTCTTATAAACCTTGAGGCCATTTATCGTATTCTATTGACTAAGATGTCATTGATTATAAGATGCGCCAATATTTTATATACTGTCAGGAAGGAAACTAAAGCTTCTGGATAACCGTGTATTCCTCAAATTTTGAGATATATCCTGATGCATTTTCAGATGCATCATGGATAGTGAAATGTGGAAAAATATGTATTTTAGAATTGGTAAGGCTGATGAAATTTTTAATTGATGTGTTCAGTGTGGGCCACTGGACGTGGTTGATAAGACTTGTACCTGAAGGTGGAATGATGTAGTGCTTTGCCTAAGTATACAAAAGGTGATGCGTGCATAATTTAGGTGGCACTTGGATGACCATTAGAAACTGGTTACATATATGTTTTAATGTCTACTACAAAAAAGGAACTAGCTCATAGAATTTATTGCTAAATTGAAGCTAAAATTTAAGTAAAAATTTTTTTGAGTCAATTTTAAGAAAAATCTTGAATAAAGAAAGTATGGCTGTTACGTGGAGGGGAAAAAAATTGTGAAAATGGCATGTAAATTACTGGAGTTTGCAAAATGCTGGTGTAAGAGAGAATAAGAGGCTTTAGAGTCAAATCTGAGTTTAAAATCTTGGCTCTGTTACTTCGTACCTTTGACACTGGCTCATCTCTCTTATCTTGCATCTCTTCATCTGTAAAATGAGGATAATGAAGTGTCCCTTAGAGAAATAAGTGAGGACCAAATGGGGAGATTTGTAGATGAATGTGCTGGACTCATAGTTATGATCTGCAAGTGGTAGTTCTCTCCCGTTGACCAGGACCTTAATGAATGAGCTCTGGAGATAGCTCTGGTCTGTCTAGGCTAACAAAATAAACTTCGGGAGGATTATGGGCAAACGGTATTTTCTGATTATGTCTGGGTTCCCAGGGGAGAACATTAATATCTGCTGGAGTCCCGACGGGCAGACCATTGCTGTAGGCAACAAGGATGATGTGGTGACCTTTATTGATGCCAAAACACACCGTTCCAAAGCAGAGGAGCAGTTCAAGTTTGAGGTCAATGAAATCTCCTGGAACAATGACAATAACATGTTCTTCCTGACAAATGGCAACGGTTGTATCAACATCCTCAGGTGAGGGGGGTTCTAGCTTAGGGGACTGTCATGTCTCCCACTGGGTGCTGTGGTGGATCTAGTGATGAAGCAGATGTGAGTCTATCCTGAAGGAGCCTAAAGGACAGATAGTAATAAAGAATTCTAACCTATATTAAGTATCTTTGAGCCAGGCACCTTATATTTTACTGAGTCCTCACGGAAATTCCAGGGTGTTGATGGTGTGTTTCCCATTTGGCAGATGAGGATCTGGGATTCAAAGAGGTTAAGTCACTAGTCAGCTAGTGAGTGCTAGAATTGGATGCACCTTGAATTATGGCTAATTCATACTTTTAAAGTCTCAGTTAAAATATCCCTTCCCCTCCAGGGAGGCCGTCTTCAGCACCTCCCTCCCCCAAGGTTAGAGGCAGGTTAGAAGCTTATTTTATGTACTTTCTGTTGGTGGCATTTCTCCTTCTACATTGTAACTGCATGTTTACTTGTCTGTATCTTACCTTAGACTGTACATTCCATGAGGGTAGGGACTGTATTTAACTTGTCTACTGTTGAATCCTCAGGGCCTAGCCCAGTGCCTGCTACACAAAGTAAGGATCTCAGTAAATATTTGTTTTTTCGATGAACAAAATTGTGGAATGAATATCAGGTCTGTCCACTTGTGGTCTTTCTACCATCCTAAGTGAGCAATGGGTTCTGTGATAGAGCGCCTGGGAGTTTGCTGTGGAATTTTAAGGAAAGAAACATCATATTGGGGGTCGGGGATTGAGTGAGCCAGCTTCTGAGCTTGACCCTGAAAGATGAGTAGAATTTTAAGAATCACTAAAAGGGCAAAACAGGTGTGAAGGAGCATGACTTATTTGGAGAGTAGTTGGTAGGGTTGCTGGGAGTGGTGGCAGGTAAAGTATCTGAAGAGATGGCCTGAAAATGGGAAGATAAAGTTGAAATATAATTTGGGACCAGATTATAAAAGGCCTGAAATTCTATGCTGAGCAACTTGAATTTTATCCAGTAATTTTGCTAGTGTATGTCTTCGTGTTGGTTAGTCTGGGTTCATATTCCCAGATATGTGGTGTGTCCTTTCAATATGTTGTTTGAAATCTTTTTTTGTTTCAGGAAAGTTTTCTTGAATTACAGTTTTTGATATTTGTTCTGTCATCTTTGGTTTTCTTTCTCAGTGTCTCCTATTATCGTCTTAACACCTCAGTCCTCTTCCCACAGTTTGATTGCTGCCTGTCTTGTTTCTCAGCTACCCAGAGCTGAAGCCTGTGCAGTCCATCAACGCCCATCCTTCCAACTGCATCTGTATCAAGTTTGACCCCATGGGGAAGTACTTTGCCACAGGAAGTGCGGACGCTTTGGTCAGCCTCTGGGATGTGGATGAGTTAGTGTGTGTTCGGTGCTTTTCCAGGTAAGTGACTCTGCCAGCACTTTTCTTGTTGGATAAATTAGTTGTACTTCATGTGGGTGAAATTGTGCCCTCCTCTTGTTGGGTTATTCTAATGTCTGCTCTGTCTCTTCTGTATCATAGGCTGGATTGGCCTGTGAGGACCCTCAGTTTTAGCCATGATGGGAAAATGCTGGCATCGGCATCAGAAGATCATTTTATTGACATTGCTGAAGTAGAGACAGGTAACTAAAACCCTCCCTGCCTTAAGGAGAATCTTCTGTCTTTCACCTCTGGCCATCAGGACTTCTTTTGTCATGTATTTCATCTCTGCACATTGCTAATAAACCAGTATTATCATAAATGAACTTGTCTCTTTAAGACAAATTTGTTTATTAGACTGTTATAGTCAGGTATGAGGGAGCAAAGAGGAAAGAAGGGGACAAGTCTGAAAGAAAGTGATTTAGGAAAATGTTTTACATTTTATTAACTCTTAATTCTTCTACTGTAATGAAAAATTTAAAATACAGAAAGTAGGAGGAAGAAAAGAGCATCACCTGTGGTCCCACCATCTAACTGCAACCTCTTCAAGTGTTTGTTCTGGTATATTTCTATCTTTTATCTGTATGTGAACTTAAAAAGATGTATTTTTTTTCATAATTTAAAGAATTATCAAAGTAGATGTGATTTGCTTTAAAAACAACAAAAGAACTTGAATATAGAAAAATGGGAGGAGAGTATGCATTTTACAAAAGAATTTCCTCATGTACTTTTTAATGTAGCTTTATTGTTTTGGGAAATACATGGTACTTTGGTAAAAGAATTCAAACTCTATAGAAAATGTCAAAGAAGAAAGTAAAAAACTTGAAATGCCACAATTTAAAGAGTGCCACTGTTGGTGACATTGTGGTGAGTGTTGTCTAGCCATCTGGATAGACGTGCAGCTCCTTATGTGACCCTGGTTCATGTTATGCAGGGGTACTCTCCCGCTGCTCTGGGACCCGCCCGCCTCACGGGCAGAATGTTACAGCTTCTTACATGGCGATGGCTACTGAGCTCTACTGCCGCTTGTAATGGGGTTTAGAATTCCATTGAATATGCTAAGTATATCCTTGACTATATGTCAGTACATACTTAAGTCGCCCAACTATTAGGTGGCATCTAATCTTTGCACCATTATAAATAATGCTGTGAATATCCCTTATGTATTTCATTTTACTTATGTGGTTGTCCTTTTGGGTAAACCATCGAAGTGGGATTACTGAGTCTTAAGGTGTTCACATTTTGTGAAGGACTAAACCACCTCACAGAAAGGTTATTGCAGTGTTTGCTCTTAGCAGCATGCATGCATGTGCATGTTTTTCCCAGGCTGTCTTTGTGCAAGTTTCTTTTAATTATCTACCTTACCTAATACATGTAAAATATGATTTAATTCACATATAATCTTTTAGGAATATATAAAATATGGCTGTATTATTTTTTTTAATGGTTTAGACAAATACTTTTAACATGTCGGTTTGTTGAGTTTGTTTTTCATTTTTTCTATAACCCAGGTTAAAAATTAAAAGCAAGATGATTATCAAAGTAAAGTACAATTGTATATTTACAGCATTGTTTTATGCATCGATGGGAAACAGTCTAAATTTTCGTTATGATGGACTAATTAAATAAGTGGTGACACAGTCATGTTACAGTGTGCCAAGAGAAAGACAGTTTTCTGTGCACTGATGTGGAAGCTCTGCAAGACATGGTACTGAAAGAGCAAAGCAGGTGGCCAGTCAGTGCGTGTGATGTGTTTCCATTTAGGGAAAGAAACCAATGCTAACTCGGTAGAAAAACATTTAGAAGAACTCATATCAGACTCATGAGATTGGAGGAAGACTACAATAAGGAAAAGGATAAATGTAGACTTAAATTATTAATTATTATGGAAATCACTTAAACAAAATAAAAAATTTAGTTCCTCAGTCACCATAGGCACATTTCAAGGAGTCAGTAGCCACATGTGGCTATGGGAAGTGTATTGGACATTGCAAACATAGGACCTTTCCATCACAGAAGTTTCTGTTGTGCAGTGCTGCTCTGTACCCTGTACTGTTTGAATTTTATGCAGTATGTCTTCGTAGATTAGTTGGTAAAATAAGAGTAATACATGCTCATTATAGAATATTTGGAAAATGCTAACAAATATAAAGGAGAAATTAACAGTCATACATAGGTCTGTAATTTAGAGATAACCATTGCTAACATTTAGTGTGTTTCCTTCTAGTCTTTTTTTCCTCCTATGTATCTATTTTTTGTGTTGTTGGAATCATACATTAGATACAGTTTTGTATCCTACATATTTTTAATGGGTAAATGTAAAACAAAGTGAGATTTAATTTTAATTGTATTCCTGATAGCATATATAATAGAACCGCATTTTAATACAGTCCACTTGATTTTAAGCTTTTCAGACACACTGCAAAAGTCTATTGGAACTTTGATGGTCTGGAATAGTAATGTCAGTCTCACACAGTCAGCACCTTATTTATCATTCAGAGATTAAACTTTCTAATAAGTGATCAAGATATTAAAGTTTATGAAGCCACATGGTTATTTGGGAAACATTTTAGAAGGCCTCGTCATGTCTACTCTGGTTTTCTTGAACTGTGTCTATTTCTTTATCTTTACCAATCCCATAGCAAATGACATGGAGTTAAAGGCCTAAAGAGAAACGAAAGAGGAGTAACAGACTCAAACCATTCTTTATGTCTGTAACTTAGAAATTTGCTCAGACAGATAGCTGTAGACTGCCAGATCCCAGCATCATGAAGAGTGGTTAACTGTCTCTGAAGTAGAATTACTTAAAAAAAACCTCTCTCTCTATATATATACACACAAACGTGCATATGTATATGAATGTATGTATTTTTAAACAGCTTTATTGAAATATAATTCACATACCATGTAGTTGACCAGTTTTAAGTGTATAATTCAATGTATCCTGCATTTTTAAATTGGTATCACACTGTAAATGTTTTACTACATTAATCTTAACCCTAAGGTTGAAAAAAGGTTAAGCAGGACTAAAGAAATAACAGCTTTGGGAAAATCATGTTTTATTTCAACAAGTAGAAGGAGTAAGATTTTGGGGAAAAGAAACCTATTTGCAAAGCATCATGGTTTAGCAGAAAGATCTGTGGCTTTGGAAACAGACTAATTTCATATGTTAACTGCTTCTCCCTTGAGGTGTGACTTAACTGTTAAGTTATCTGTTTCTATAAAATGGGGTTTAAAATTATTACCTGCCTTGCTGGGTTGTCATTATATTTTATTGAAATAAAGTATAGTTCATCTGATTCATAAGGGGTGCTCAACAAAGAGTAAGTCCTGTTACTGTTTTTTCAGGGAGTAAAGAATAGGGGTTCAGAGCATAGGCTTTTAAGTTAAGTTAACCTGCCTGTGTTCAGATCCTGCTTTGCCACCTACGGGCTTGTGACCTGTTTGTGCCTCAGTTTCCTCCTCCGTAAAATGGGGTAATGATTGTACTATCTCATGGGGTTATTAAGTGGATTAAACAAGTTAATATAGGTAAGTATTTAATGAGTGTGGTCTCTTATTAACATATTGATTGGTTTCTCTATGTTGATTTTTATAGGTGACAAGCTATGGGAGGTGCAGTGTGAGTCCCCAACCTTCACCGTGGCTTGGCACCCCAAGAGACCTCTGCTGGCATTTGCTTGTGATGACAAAGACGGCAAATATGACAGCAGTCGGGAAGCAGGAACTGTGAAGCTGTTTGGGCTTCCTAACGATTCCTGATAGGAGGACCTGACGTAGGGAGGAGGCCCTGGCAGCGGCTTTCTGTTGTGTAATTAGTTTGGTCTGTTCTCTTGGGGTTTGTGAGACCTAAAGTATTTGTGAATTGGTATAAATTATGAAAGTCTTTGGTCAGGTGCCCATTCCAGTTCCCTTCCCATTGTGTTAGCTGTTCCGCTTCTTCCCTCCCACATGAGGGCTTGCCAGTGCAGGTGAGGGCACTAGCACACCTTGTGCTCTGGGGACCTGCTGTCTTCCTGCTTTTGGGTGGATAGTGGACTTTGTTGGGCTTTCTTCTGCTTAAACAATACTGAGTTTGGAGGGGTGGGTGAGGAAGGGTGAGATGGGGATGGAGGTTTTTTATAATTAAAAAAGAAATATGAGCCAGGCTTGATGGCCTAGTGGTTCAGCTTTGGTGCTCTCATTGCTTTGGTGGCCCGGCTTCCATTCCCAGTTGTGGAACCACACCTCTCATCTGTCAGTAGCCATGCTGTGGCGGCAGCTCACATAGAACTGGACGGGCCTACAACAAGAATATATAACTATGCACTGGGGCTTTGGGGAGAAGAAAAAGAAAAAGAGGAAGATTGGCAACCGATGTTAGCTCACAGTGAGTCTTCCCCAGAAAAAAAACAAAAAAGAAATATATATAATTGTGAGACTTGAGCATTTAATAAAACTTTTTTAGAATAAGACTTTTAGAACTTTTAAAATTATGGTATTATCACCTGATTATATTATTACAGAGTGGTATAGTTTTGCATTTAAAAAAATCTCAAATAGAGTTTAAAGGTTGTAGTTCTATCACTTAATGTCTTAACCAAGAACTCTAAAATGCAGGGACAGAACATGAAGTGCATGGACAATAGCAATCCTTTATATGTTGTGTATGTGTTTGTATTCTTGGCCTCCTTCTTCAAAGGATTTGTAGATAAATTTATAAACACTGAGAAAAGTAGTAAAATATAAATGAGAAATACAAAATCAGGATAAGACATAAATTAGAATAGAAAGTCAAGATGGGGGAAATTAAAACAGAAATATGTAAAGAATAAGGACCTAATAGAATGATGGAACTAAAATTTTGGCAAAGTGAAGAAGGATATAGTCAGCCAATTCTTATTAAAAAGAAGAGCACGTGCCAGCTCCTCGGGGAAAGCAGAGCTTTTGTTAGCTCTTACCTCCAAAAGGAATAGCTTGCATAGGGCATTTTACCTGTGAGCAATGTCTTCATTTTCATTGTATTTTAATTTATTTCAGCATTAAAAATAAAGAAATAGATCTCAGTAAGTGATGTTTGTAGAAAATTTTGGAAAAAGCAGGTAAGCAAAAAGAAAAATATTCCTAGCACCAAGAGATAACCACTCTTAGCATTTTTGTGTATATCCTTCTAGGAGTTTTCCTATGCTCATATTTATAGATAAAAACATGTTTATCTATATAAAAATCTTGAAGGCTAGACAAATCAAGTATGACAAGATAAAGCATGCAAGGTGCTCAGCACCATATTGGGCAGTATTATAAATACTCACTAAGTCTTAATAGATGTTTTTAGTTGTTGGACATTCCCTATGTGTCTGGTACTGTAATGAGCAGTTTTCATCAGCTAACTCAATTTTTGCCACAGCCTTCTGAGGCTGGGTTTTATCACCATCTTACTACCTCAGGGAGTTTAAGTAACAGTGTTACTCATTAAGTGGCAGTATTCAGATCTGGGTTTGTTTAAAGGCCCATACACCTTCTATTGCAATGGTTGTTCTGTTTCTATTTGCCATTTCTGTTTTACAGATGAGCAGACCTTGGCTCTGAGCAGTTGACTCTTGGCCCAGGTTACTGCGTGATCAGGTTACTGCGTGATCGATTGAGCCCAGTCTTCAGGCTCAGTAGTGTTTCCTTCAGTTCAGTCCCCAGAACAGCCTCTGCCTCCACTTGCCCTGAAGAATGGTCTTTTCAGTTGCAAACCAACTTGCCACCTCATTATGTCAGAAGTTCAGTGTTGTTCATGTCCCTGGGAATAAACTTTGGTGCACTGTTTCTTGTTTTTGCAATTATCTGTCATTCCTGTGGTTGCTGCTGTGTTTCTTTAGCATTAGAACAGGATGTCAAGGTTTTGGTCTAGATCTTTGATATTTGATTGATTCCCTCCTCTTCCGTCCATGTGGATTTTTTCCTCTGGGTTTGTGTAAAGTAGCGATCCACGCCACCTGTCACTTAAACAAGAAGAGATTTGTTGCTTTCACCTATGGGGCTGCTTGAGCAATAGGAAAACGTAGCCATGAGGAACAAGTTCCAGCTTGTGACAAGCCTCATGGACTGTCAAGGTCTTACTGACAACATCCTCTGTGTGCCTTGGCTTCATAGTCCTAGAGGGGCTCAGAAGTCTGGTCCTTCCTGGAGAAATGACATAATTTGTGCCAGACCTGGGACCCCTATGGTTTGAGTGAGTCTCCTAGTTCAGAAAGGAAGGATGCCATTCAGAATCACACCTGGCCGTTGATTGTTCAGTCAGTCCAGGCGTATTATATAGTTACTGCTCCAGACACTAGCAAACCAGAAGTGGGTGGGGAGGTCTGCTCTGAGCTAGACTTTAGTTGGCAGAGAAAGTCTGGAATTTGTTGTGCCAATGACCCGTTGCTGTGTTGACTGGAATTACAAGTCAAACTAAGAAATAGGTAGTTAATATTATGGTATTTTTTGCTGAGATTGTGGACTCTGAGATGAAATCAGGCGAGAATGAAACCTGCCAAATGTTAAGCTTGTGTGAGGTGTGTGTGTGTGCTTTGAGCATTGTTCCCTTCACCCTAAGCTGTGTTAGGGTAAGGCTGTGCAGCAGGGGGCGAGGGGTGGGGAGAGTTCCTGAGAGAGTGTCTTGGAAAGCTAGAGCGGAGGTCCTGGCCAGAGGCAGTTAGACCAAGGAGCAGGCTAAGTCAAAAGCAGGCTATGCTTTCCACATCAGGAGACTGAGGTGTGGAGTAGCAGAAGAGGAATCAGGAAGAGGCCGATTCTGGAGGTCCCAGAGCAAAGTGTGTGTATCTGTGTGTTCCAGCTGGTTGGGGTGTGACATGTGGTCCGGCTCAGTTTAGAATGGCTGCTGGGGGGCCAGGGTGGATGGTGGCCAGCCCTCTGGCCGAAGTGATTAAGTTCATGTGCTCTTCAGTGGTTTGGGCCAGTTCGGATCCTGGATGCAGACCTGTGCACTGCTCATGAAGTCATGCTGCGGCGGCGTCCCACATAGAACAACTAGAATGACCTACAACTAGGATATACAACTATGTACTGGGGATTTGGGGAGGAAAAAACAGGAAGAGGAAGATTGGCAACAGATGTTAGCTCAGGGCCAGTCTTCCTCACCAATAACTATACTTTAACAAAGAAATGAAAAATGACCAGGAGTGGGGTGGATACAGCCTTAAGCCCTTTTCTGTTCAAAGGTATATTTTACTCCCTAAGGATTTTAGTCATAAATGGGACCATGAAATGTATGCCTTCTTGGGAAGGAAAAAAGCCCGTAGACAGAATTAAAAGATAAGCCCTATCTTTAAGGAGAGAAGTAGAGATCATATATATAGAAGTGCATTGCACACTCGGAAGTACCTATGTGTAGGTAAGATATTCTCTCCCTCTGACACTGGTGCAGTGGACATAAGGCTGGTTTCATACTTGAGCAGAACCAGATTTGAGTCCTGGCTCCAGCAATGATTGATCTAACCCACAGTTCTCATCCATAAAGTGGGGATGATGAATCCCCTTCTGCTTGGGTTGTTGGGAGAATTAACGAGATAAAGTATTTGTGAAGTGTCTAGCACAACAACTGGCACACGGGAGATGCTTAATACATCCTTTCCCTGTGAGGAGGAGCAGCTTCTAAGGAGAACAGAGGCTGGCTGCAGAGACATGTCATCAGTCTGTCAGCTGTCTTGGTTCTAAATGGCAGAGCTGAGCGAGCCCCGTTAATCATTCCAGGAGTAGGTACTGTGAAGGGAGGAGACTCATCCATCACACCCTGGGCATGGTGGGAGGTTCAGAGGAGAAATATTAGATCTGCTTTCTGCTTGTGGTCTGTTTGGGCCCATGATGGATATGTGTGCATGTGAACCAGTGGAGCTTAAGTCAGAGCTGTGCGTACCAGTGGGGGAAATAGGAGTAGGAGGAGGGTAAAGCTCTTGTTAGCTGAGGTTTCTAGAAAGGATTGGATGGAGAGGAGATGGGCTCAGTGCAAGTCTTGAGTCTAGAGGATGTGACTACAGGCCAGGGGACATGTGAGAAGGGGTGCTGCAGCTTGGAGCAAAGCCGAGGTGGTGGCAGTGTCCTGGGATGTGGAGAAGATGGTCAGGTGGAATATGAGATGGCATTGGGGAGAAAAGAGGGAGGGTGTCAGGCCCTGGGTGATGTCAGTTTGGGCTGATTGGTAGTGTGGCCTGGTGAAAGGTGGATACACTTGGGTTCAAATCCTTATTCTCCCATCACTAGTTGGGAGACTGGTCAAATTACTTCACCTTCATGAGCTGCAGTTTACTTAACTCTATCATGTCCATAATGACAGTTCAGCTTATGAGGCTTAAATGAATTGGCATATGTCAAATGCCTGGCACATCATGGATGTTCAATGAGTAGCTATTATTGTTATGCAGGTGTTAATAGGATATCTGTGTGCAAGATAAGCCCTACCTTAGGAAGCTTTCCCTGTCTCCTAAGTTTACCACATTTTGTGCAAAGAAGGGTGAGTGCAGTGGGGTGGGATTTGGAGAAAATGAATGTTTAATACTTATTTTTTAATACCCATTTATAGAGCTAAGTCCCTCTTAACATGAGGGACACTAAATGGGAAGTATTCAGCCCATGATTGCAAATCTACTAGCAGTTTACATGTTTGAAATTGTTGCTGACATGGAGCCACAAGCTGTTGAACTTCAAGTCATCCAGCATCTCAGTATCTCACCCCTTAGGAGAAGCAGGCAGAGTGTGAAAACATGCCCCCTCCCCACCCCACAACCAGCAGTGTCATAGCAACAAAGTCACAACTTGCCCTGGCTGGAATGCCATCAGGGATCTCTGGGGCCACCATGGATTGGCCAAGAACAAGTTGTTCGACCCCCATTTCCTTTTACCTTCTTGGTTAGGTTACTAGAATACAGGTCAGGCAATGGTGCAGATACAGCAAGGAATCTCAGAACATCTCGGGATGTCATTGGGGACCAACAGAGATCTGGGCTGGGCACAGGCCGATTTGTACCTGGTCATCAACTGTAGCGAGAGTGGAATTAAAGTCAACTTGGAGAAAAGTTTCTTCCCTGAAATATCACTGTGGAATTCAGATTGCAGATGATCAGGCCTGAGATTATTGAACGTTTATGATGGACTGCATCTCCAAGATGGCGGCTGAAGTGCTGTGTTCAACACATAGTAGGGGGAGGCCCTCTTGCCCTTTGTAGTAAGGGATCTTTGTTCGATCGATGCACTGTCTGAGCTTCCTCTGAGTGCTGGGCATTGTGCAAGAGAGAAGAAATATCAGACTACTATACCTCGGACCCATTTTACAGATGGAAACTGAGGTTCAGGGAGGTTAGGAACTTGCTCAGGGTCACCCAGTCAGTCAATAGTTTGAAGGCCATGTTCTTCTATTGTGTTATGCTTTACACATGGGTCCAAAATGCCAACTGTTTAGGTTCAGCGTAGATGCGGCTTACCAATCACACAGATGCAAAGGCTTGGGAGTCTTAGAAGATGGTTAACTATCAACGTTGTGATTCGTCTGGAGCTTTGTGGCAAAGTTGTCATGATGCTGATGGGCAGATACCAGAGAAGAGGTAAGGTTTGGCTTGGTAAAGTGAAGGGAAATAACAGGAGACAAGAAGATTCATTCATTCAACGAGTCACTCAGCACCCGCCCTGTGCCAGGCCTGGGCTCGGCGCTGATGGTGCAGATGTGAAGATCAGCCCATCTCTGCTCCAGGAACCTCCAGCTTGGTGTGGAGATGGCGCCAACACAGTGTGATAGCTGTTTCATAAAAGAGTGAGTCAGATTGCATCTCTCCCTTGCTGAAAACGCTGCAGTGTTTTCCTATTGAACTTTCCCCAGATCTGATCTTCCCAGACCGTGTCCTCAGCATTCAGGTCTTAATTTACCTCTTCTTTAATGTCGCCTCACTCAACCTGGTTGCATGATCTCTTCTCACTTGCTGTAAATTCACTCAGAGTACTTCTTACCATCGGAAGTTACTCATTCGTTTGTTTTGTGACCATCTCCCCAACTAGACTGCTGGTGTCTTGGGATCTTATTTGACATGTTTGTTGCTTTATCCCTGATATCTAACACTGTGCTCGGTACTACCAAGCAGGTGCTCAGTAAATGTTTATTAAATAAATGAATGGATGGGAAAGTAACAGTTTGCCAACCTGGCTGTTAACACTTGCTTTGAGGGGAGGGGATGTGGGGAGAGCGGGGGAGGGAAAGAAGCAGAGTGGTGGAAGCCGAGAAGGGTAAAGCCCTCATTTAACCCTCTCAGTGACCCAGAGAGGTGGGTGGTGTAACCCCCAGTTCACAGCGCATGAAACAGGCTCAGCGATTGCTTTCCGTCTCCTGAGACGGCTGTCAGGTGGAGGAGCAGGACCCCAATCTGTGTGCGGCTCCGAAGCCTGTCCTGTGGGTCAGTGGCTGTCCACTGGAACCACCTGACGTTCAGACCCCATCCCGGCCAGACTTCCCAGGGGTTCTAGCGTCCGGCTTGTTGAGAACCACTGCCATGGGCCCTGCTGTTTCTTCCATCTGCAGAAAGGTGAGTGGTGTCACAGAAAAGGCACAGGCGTGACGGTGAGTGTGGAGGAAGAAGGCTTCCTGAAGGAGGCGTTCAAGTTGGTCCTAGAAGAGTGGGTAGGAATTGGCCAGGCAGCCCTTGGAGGAGGTTTGAGGCAGAGGACCCGGTCTGGGAAAAGGCATGGAGACACGGGCCGTCTGGGCTGGCGAGGCCAAGGGCAGCGGTGGTGAGCAGTGGGGGGCGGCTTTCCTTTCACAATCCTTGCATCAAGGATGAGTATCCACCCGAGCTTTTGGACTCTTCTGCCTTGTCTCTCAGGGCCTAACCCATCTCTCCTCTGGGTGTGGTTACCTGAGGATCCTCTCAGGGCTTTGGTCTCTCCAAGCTCCTGTCCCACTGTTATTAGGGTCACAGAGAAGGAGGTCAAGACTAGGATTTGCCCATAAAGGCTTTTTGGTTGGAATCAGGTGGCCCTTGGCCTGGCTGCATAAACAAAGACTAGAACCTGTGTGGGAAGCCTCTGCCCGTCAGACATCAGAGTCATCAGGTGTGGGTCCGGCCCAGCTTCCTAAGCAATTTGGCTCCATCTGGCTTGGAAGCACGTGGGCTGTGGCATTAGACAGTCCCCGGCTCTTATCTTGGCCTTGGCTTGCTGCCTGTGTGAACGTAGGTGTGTCTCCTCCCCCTTCCAGCTTCAGGCTCCCCGTTCGGGGCAGTTTGGTTTTCCCACAGGTGAGGACTAAGTCTCATCCATCTCAGTACTGGGGGGAGTGTGCACAACACGGAGGGCGAAGATGCCCGATCAGTCAGGCTCTCTCCCCTGCTGCCCCTGCCTCCCTGGATTTAAGGGAGGGGTCATGGGGTGGGGCTAGGGTGGTAGATCAGGGCCCACTGTGAAGGGCCTGCTTGCGGTGCTGAGTCAGACCTGAGGCCTGCCAGCTGGGTTTTAAGGGCTTCAAGTGGTGGAGAGTTGAGTTTTAGGAAGACCACCTAGGGCAGCGTAGACACGATGATTCGGGAAGAGGCTCCCTGAAGCAGCAGGTGTAACGCAGAGCTTCTCGAGTTAGGGTGCCTCTGAATCCCCTGGAGGGCCTGTTAAAGCACATGGTGCCAGGTCCCACTGCCAGAGTGTTTAGGTTCCTACAGGGGGGCTGGAGGCCTGAGCATCTGAAGTTCTGGCAGATTCCTAGGGGCGGCTGCTGGTGGTGGTGAAGCTCTTCGGTATGTGGGCCTGGCTCAGGGTGCTGCTGAGTTTAAACTTTAGCTCTTCCGCTTGTAGCTAGCCAAGTGGCCTTGGCCAAGTCCTCTAATCTGTGACCCTCAGTTTCCTCTTCTGTAAATGGGATACTACCCAGTTCGAAAGGATGTAAGAATCCAGTGAGATACTGTTTTTAAGCTCTTGGCACAGTGCCTGCAGTCAGCATCAGTAGGTTTTATTATTTTTATTAATACCAGCGAGGAGCCTGTTGCAGAATTGCAAGGGAGAGGTCAAGGTGAGGCTGATAGGCTGGTGACGGACGGGTGGAGAGGAGGGGATCTGTTTTCTCTGAGGCTCCAAACCCTGTGATCCTTCCAGCACTTGGAACTGTTGAAACCTGCCGGCTGGCCCCTGTCTGGCCACTAGAGGGCAGTGGAGCCAAGGCTTCCCAAGGAAGGCGCCTGCCCAGAAGGTTGGGGCTGGTCTGTGCATTCAGCCTTTAGTCCTGTTCTGAAGCCTAATTGTGTATTTGCATTGCGCTGTTCCCTCCCTCCTTACTCTATGTACTTGCTGACGTTTTTGGAAAACACTTTGCATCGCAGGGCACCTCTGAATTCTTGCTCGTCTTGTGGCCTGGGATTAGCCGTGGCTGAAGCATCCTGCTTTCTGGCAGCTGTGTTTATTTCTCAAGGGCACAGGCAGAGCAGAACATGGGGGCTTGGGCCCTGAAGCTCAGCAGAGCCTGGGATGAACCACAGTTGCTCTTCTGCCAGTTCAAAACTTGGGGCCTGTTCCATCTTGCATTCCTCCCCCGCTCCCCAGCCCTTGCCTGCACCCTTTGATCCTGTGGGTGGAGAAATAGAGGGAATTCCAAATCCTTGATCCATTTTGAAGGCTGGCTGGAAGGAAGGCTTTCTAGGGGCCTGGTAAACAGCGCTGGTTGAATCATTTCAGAGAAGTGCAGTACTCTTTCAAGGTCATAGAATGTGGTGAGGGAAGGAAAAAAACTGGAAGCACATTTATAATATTTGATGGTGTACCTTGTGCCAAGCCCTGTATGTTGATGAGTTGCTTTATTCCATAAGAATAATATGAGGTACCAATGACAGCAGCCTGCTCTTATTGATTGTGTGATATGGGCCAGGCTCTGTGCTAAGTGATTTTCACATATTTGCTCTTTTAACCCTAATAACTGCCCATGAGCTATTATTAATCCTGAAAGGACTGAGACTTAGAGAGGTTGCAGTAGGATACCCAGGGCCAAAGAGTGGTGCTGTTAGAAATTCAAACCTGTGTGTCTCACTCCAGAAGCCAAGCTCTTTCTTTCAGAAATACTGGGCACGGTCAATTCTCCTTTTAGCCCAGCTCTTTGCAGAAGTGGAGCTTACAGACATTAGGAAGGAGAAGGCCAGGTTTATGACAAAGCAGCCTATTAAGTACTCATGATCACACTGCATACTGGACTAGTTAAGAGCATGGATTTAGGACCAGATTGCCTGGGTTCAAATCCTGGCTCTGCCACTTACCATCTCAGTAGGGCAAAATCTTTGACATCTGAGTCTTAGTTTCCTCATTTAGGGATAAAATGGCCAGTAGTGATAGTAGCTACCTCACTGGTTTGCGCTGAAGGTTAAACGAGTTAATACAAGTGAAGTGCTTAGATCAGTGCCTGGCACAAAGTACAAGTGTGGTCAACATTAGCTGTTATTATCATTATTTTTAACTGTCATGCCGTATTCACCTCTGTATTCTCAGTGCCTGGCTTATACTAGTGGTTGGCAAATGTTTATTGAATGAAATGAGCCCTTGAATTCAGAAAATATTTTCTGAGCTCTGGAGGGTGCCAGGTGCTGGCTTGGTACATAAATGACTCCGTTTAGACCCTGTCCTCAGGACGTCTTATTCTGGTAGGAGGGGTCAGGCATGGGCTCTAATTACCACACAAGGCAGAAACGTTCTAACGGAGGTCCTGATGCAGGTAAGAGCACTTCTGGAGTGGGGTAGGGGCTGTGGGCCCGTTTCAGAGGGGACAGCCTTTGAATTAGGCCTTGAAAATGGTGGAGGAGAAGGAGGGGAATGGTGGGCTGGGCCAGAGAATTCAGGCTTCTTGGGCCCAGTATGTCTGCAACTTCACAAAAGACCACTGAAGCAAGCTAGATTTTTATTCATTCAACAAATATTCATCAGGCTAGTGTTGCAGTCAGGCACTGAGACACAGTGGTGGCTTTGACCCAGTCCCTGCCTCAAGTGAGCTGGGTCTAATAGGTCAACAGCCAAGGACATAAGTGGTGATAATTCAGTGAGATGAAGGGAGCGTATTGACTTGGAGCCTCTTAGGTGCATGTGAGAGACACTTGACTCGGACTGATTTAAGTAGAAAGGAAATTCACTGGCTCACATACCTGGAATATATTTAGATGTGGCTGGATCCAGGATCTCAAGATACGTCCTCAGGAAATTGTCTCTCTCCATCTCTTATCCCTGCTTTTCTCTGTGTCGGCTTCAGTCTCTGGCAGGCTGTCCCCTTGTACAGTCACAGGTGGCCCCAGCAGTTCCCATCCTCCCTATTACCAGCTCAGAAATCCCAGTAGAAAGAAGGTGCCTCTTTCTCCGTGGTTTCCTCTGGTGTCGAGGGATTGAGTCTCATTGGACATCTTTGGTCACATGCATTCCCTGTGACCAGGAGGATCATCTGTACCCGCTGCACGAGATAGAGAGAGTACAGGGCATGTCACTGCTGCCCAAATCACTTGGACTGAGGTGGTGGCGGGTGGGGTGGGTGTGATTCCCCCCCCAAAAATCAGATGAGGTCACCTGAGGAAGGCAAAATGAATGTTTTAGGTAAAATCCACAGATGTCTATCACAACTACCACATGGAAACAGAATAAGCCACCAGTTAAGAGCCCTGACTCTAGTTCTCAAGGATGGAATCCCAGTTCCAGTGTTTACAAGTTGTGTGACCATGGCTGGATCACTTCACCTGTCAGTCTGAGTCTCAATGTCCCTGTCACAATGTGGAAGTAATGGTTCAGGAATGTAGGTTTGGATCAGTGTGAAAGCACGTAGCAAAGGGATCAGGCAAGCTCCAGGAAGTGTCCCTGCCATTTGGTGTGGCATGAAGTCTGAAGTCTCCAGATTTTTACCTGACCAGTTCCAGGGCAGCTGTCCACAGACAGGCAGCCAAAGTCCCCTGGGTTCAAATCCTCAATCTGCCACTCACTGGCTACATTTTCCTCCTCCATGAAGTGAAGATCATCATTCCTGCCTCCCAGGGTTTCTGGGAGAAGTGAGGAGGTGATATATGGACAGTGCCTGGCACGTATCTGTCTGTAACTGATAGATGTGTTCTCTGTACAGTGATTACTCCAGAGCATGCCAGGAGTCCAGGTGCGACTCTGGCAGGACAGACCACGTATTCTGTGAACAAACAACCGTCCTTCTGGATAAAGGGTGCATTTGGCCAGCAGCCAAGGGCCCTGGGAAGGCTTTGTGTAGCCTGGCCCTTCCTTCCTTTCAACTTGCAGTGGGTGCAGCCTCACAGAGATTCATGTTTCACTCATAATCACCCCTCAGGCTCTACTATCAGCCTGTCTTTCATTTCCATCACAAGGCTTTCTGCCAGACAGTTTGACAGAATCTCATCTGGAGTGTGTTAACTCTTTTTTCCTCGTGGCTGGCAGAGATCTGGGATCAGCTCTGCGTTGGGACAAGTTGTAAGTGCGTGCACATTTACTCAAATGTGGCCCCTCCTCCCATCCCATGGCCTTGTCTTAGATCTGGGCAACTTCAAATCAGGGAACCAAAGAATGCTTGGAAAGGACTTTACAAGTCATTTAATTCAGCCTACCCATTTTATAGATTAAATTGAAAATGTTTGGTTAAGTTGCCCATGTTTACATAAATAACTTGAAGATACAGATAAAGCTAGAGATCGGGTCTTATGACTCCTAGTCCAAAACTTTTACCATAATAACCTGGTGTTTTAATCATTCATTCACTTTTCCGGCAACATATAGTGAACATCTATTGCTGTATTCCAGGTCCTATTTTAGGCCCTGTGAAAACAAGTTGAGTAAGAAACAATTTCTGCCCTTGAAGTGCTTATGATCTCTTCATCTATTCATCCATCCATCCGTCTATCCATTAGCTCTTCATCTTTCCATTAGTCGACTTCTCCACCCATCCATGAATACATCTGCTTATCTCTTTATCCATTCATCCATTCATCAGTGTGTCTGTAAGATCCCAAGTTCCCCAAAACAATCTTTACTCTTTAGGCTTTCGCATCTACTGGGGGGAATACAAAGAAAGCTGCCTCTAAGGTATGTATGAAGGGCTCTGGTTGTCCACAAAAAGGGACTTGCAATTCTGCCTGTTATTTGTGAGAAGGCTCTTTCTTAGGGTGAAAATAGAGCTGCACTGTGGGTAGGAGTTTCCAGTGAGGAAGATGGGAAAGAAGCTGCTAGGCTGAGGGAACAACAGGGGCAAAGGCATGAGGATGTCTGGTGAGTTGGGGAGGGAGAGGAATTTCATTTGGTAACTCCTCCAAGGAGAGAACTGGCTGGCTAATAGTCAAGAGAGGATGTTGAAGGCTCTTTTAAAAGGACCTTGAATGCCATACCTGGAGCCAGAATGTCACCCTGCAGGCATTTGGAAACCATTGCAGAGACTTAGGGCAGTGGACATTTTAGAAAGATCATCCGGGGAAGTTAGGTCACGAGGAGAGACTGGAAGTACAGGAGTGTTTAAAGCCTGTTCTAACAGCCCTATGAGAGTTGACATCATGGCCTGAATCAAGGTGTTGACAGTGGAGGTAGGACCTATGGGGTGGGATTTGAGCAACTTGTGGAGGAAGAGTTAATGGTGACATATTGGATGAGGACCCTGAGGGAGAGGGAGGAGTCAGAGAAGACTTCAGGATGCCTGAATGGGCGACAGGTGACAATGCCATTTGCTGAATTCAAGACCGCAAGAGGAAGAGGAGTTTTTAGGGGGACAGGGACAATAATGCATTCAGTTTTAGACATGCTGCTTTTGAGGCATCTGTGAGATAGCTGGGGAGATGTGGAGGATGAAGTTAGTTATAGGCTTTGGGGCTTATGAGAGATGGAGCTGGGAGTGGACATGGTGAGCTGTCTGGAGTGTGGAGTGTCGACTGCGCACAGAACAGCAGACATAAAGCTGGAGTGGAGGCTGGGGCTTACACCTACTTATTGGAGGGGCTGGGCCTGCTGGACTGCAGCAGACTGTCCCACAGAGAAGAGGGAGGAGCGAAACTGGATTTTGATAGTTGTACCATGCTTATGTAAGTTGTTAACATTGGGGCCACTGAGTGAAGGGTACTTGGAAACAATCTGCACCGTCTTTGCAACTCTTCTTTCAGTGTACAGTTATTTCTAAATAAAAGTTAGAAGAAAGACCTGAAGTGGACTGTACTGGACGCAGCAGTGCATCCTGTATACGCGCATTATCTTTTTTTTTCCCGCTTTTTTGATGGATGTATTGCCATACAATAAACTACCTGTATTTAAGTGTATAGTTTGATAAATTTTGGCATTTGCATTCTCTCATGAAACCCATCACCACAATCAGGGTAGTGAACATACTCATCACCCACAAACATTTCTTCATGTCTCTTTGTTGTCTCTGTTCTCCACCCGCCCCTCCCCACCAAGTAACCACTGATCTGCTTTGTGTCACTAGAGATTAGTTTACATTTTCTAGAGTTTTATATAAATAGAATCATATAACATGTACTTTTTTGTCTTGCTTCCATTCAAGTACATAGTTATTTTGAGATTCCTCCATAGTGTTGTTTGTATAAATAGCTCATTCCTTTTTGTTGCTAAATAGTGTTCCATTGGATAGATATACCACAATTTGTTTATCCATTCATCTGTTGAAGGCTGTTTGCATTGTTTCCAGTTTTTGGCTATTGCAAGCAAAACTTCTATGAGCATTTGTGTATAAGCCTTTGTGTGGATATATATTTTCTTTTCTCTTGGGTAAACACCTACCAGTGGGATGGTTGGATTATGGTAAGTGTGTTTTTAACTTCACCAGCACGAGAGTCCCACTTTCTCCACATCTCCACCAACACTTTCTATGGTCAGTCTTTTTAATTTAAGCCATTCTAATCAGTGTGTAATAGTATCTCATTGTGGTTTTAATTAGCATTTCTCTAATGACTAATGATGTAGAGCATCTCTTCATATCCTTATTTGCCATCTGCATATCTTCTTTGGTTGAGAGTCTGTTCAAATGTTTTGCCTGTGTTTTTTAAAATTGGGTTGTTTGTTTTCTTATTATTGAGTTTTGAGAGTTCTTTATTTATTCTGGGTATAAGTCCTGTATCAGATATATGCTTCACAAATATTTTCTCCCTGTGTGTGGCTTGTTGTTTTCTTTTCTTAAAAGTGTCTTTCCAAGAGCAGAAGTATTTAATTTTGATGGAGTCCAATTTATCGATTTGTTATCTTTTTGGATCATGATTTTGGTGTCAGATCTAAGAAATCTTTGATATGATATGATACCCAGGGCCACAAAGATTTTTTCCTATGTTTTCTTCTAGATGTTTTGTAGTTTTAGGTTTTACATTTAGATCTATGATCCATTTTTTTTAAAAATTGAGATATAATTGACTTACGTTATATTAGTTTCAGGTGTACAACAATAATTTGATATTTATATATATTGCAAAATGATCACCACAATAAGTCAACACTCATCACCATAGATAGTTACAATTTTTTTCTTGTAGTGAGAACTTTTAAGATTTTTGCTCTTAGAAACTTTCAAACATGTAATACAGTGTTATTAACTATAGTCACCATGCTGTACATTACATCCCCAGCTCTTACTTATTTTATAACTGGCAGTTTGTACCTTTTGACTCCCTTCACCCATTTTGTCCACCCCCACCCCTCACCTCTGGCAACCACTGGTCTGTTCTCTGTATCTGTGAGCTTGTTTATTTTTCTTTTTAGATTCCACATGTAAGTGAGATCCTGTGGTATTTATCTTTCTCTGTGTGATCCATTTTTGAGTTAATTTTATTTTTCCTTTTTTTTTTATTTGCTGAGGAAGATTGTTGCTGAGCTAACATCTATGCCAGTCTTCCTCTATTTTGTATGTGGGACGCCACCACAGCATGCCTTCATGAGCAGTGTATAGGTCCATGACTGGGATCCGAACCCGCGAACCCTGGGCCACTGAAGCAGAGCATATGAACTTAACCACTACGCCACTGGGCCAGCCCCAAGAGTTAATTTTTATAGATGATGACAAGTATGAATCCAAGGTTGTTTATTTGCATATGGATATCCAGTTGTTCCACCACCATTTGTTGAGAAGATTATCTTTTTTCCACTGCATTTCCTTTGCACCTTTGTCAAAAATCCATATTTGTGTGGGTCTATTTCTCCACCTTCTCTTTTGTTCCATTGATCTATGTGGCTACTTTGATGCCAATACCACACTGTCTTGATTAATGTAGCTTTATAATAATTCTTGATATCAGGTGGTCTTAGCCCTCCAACTTTGTTGTTCTTTTTCAGAGTTGTGTCTATGTGTGTGAGTATGAATTCTAGCTCCTTTGCATTTCCATATGAATTTTGGAATCAGCTTGCCAATTTGTACAAAAAATCTTTCTGATATTTTGATCTGGATTGAGTTGATTATATGAATCAATTTGGGGGGAATTGAAATGTTAATAATGTTGAGTATTTTGACCCAATAACAAGGTATATCTCTAGGTTTACAGTTTTTTCCTTTAGTACTTTAAATATGTTGCTCTCTTGCCTGGCTTCTTGCTTGCCTTGTGTCTGATGAGAAATCTGTGTTATCCTTATCTTTGCTTTTTCTATATGTGATCTGCTTTTTTTCTGTTTTCAGATTTTTTTCTTGTATGCTGGTTTTGAGCAATCTTATTGTGATATGTCCTGCTGTAGTTTTCTTAATGTTTCTTGTCTTGGAGTTTGTTGAGCTTCTTGAATCTCTGGTTTTATAGTTTTCATCAAACTTAGAACATTTTGGATGTCATTTTTTCAAATATTTTTATGTCCACTCCCCTCTTCTTTAGAAACTCCAATTGCATATATATTGGGCCTCTTGAAGTTTTTCCATAGTTTACTGACACTCTTTTCATTATTTAAAGTTGTTTTTTCTCTGTGTGTTTCATTTTAGACAGTTTCTATCCCTATGTCTTTAAATTCACTAATATTTGCTTCTGCTGTAACTAATCTGCTATTATTCCCATCCAGTGTATTTTTCATATCAGATGTTATAGTTTTTCTCTCTAAAGATTAAGGTCTTTAAAAAAATATGTTTTCCATAGCTCTAGTTAATTTTTTGAAAATATGAAATGTTTAAAAATAAATATATATAATATTGTATACTAAAATATGTTAAATATTATATATTTTAACAGAATATACTAATATTATAAAACATTAATATAATATAGCATAATGTTATAATATATTGAAATATAATAACTGTTTTAATGTCATTCTTTGCTAATTCTAACATCTGTGTCAGTTCTAGGTTGATTCTGATTGATTTTTCTCTTCACTATGGGTCATATTTTCCTGCTTCTTTTCATGCCTGTTAATCTCTTATTGGATGCCAAACATTGTGAATTTTACCTTGTTGGTTGCTGGCTATTTTAATATTTCCAAAAATATCCTTGAGCTTTACTTTGGACAGTAGCTAAATTACTTGAAAACAGTTTATTGTTTGTGTCTTGCTTTCAAGATTTACTCCATGGGACCAGAGTGTGTATAGTGAAGGGTTAATCATTCCTCATTTTGAAGGCAAGCCTCTGGGTGTTCTGCCTGAGCTCCGTGAGGGTAAGGCTCAAGGCTTCGTAGTCTGGCTGGTAGGAACAGGCACTATTCCCAGCCCCGGGCGAGGGCCGGCAGCTGTCTCTCTCATCCTTTCCTGGCGATTCTTTCCCCAGCCTCGGGTGGGTAGTTTCCACACACACTTGCATGCCCTGCACAGTGCTCTGCTAAATGCTCCGGAGACCTCCAGAGTTCTCTCTGTGTGCTCTCTCCTCCCCAGGATCCTGCGCTGCGTACTCTAGATACCCTAGTCTCTTCCAACTCTCAGCTTGGTCCTCTCAACCCAAGCTGTTCGCTGACCTCTGCCTGGCTTCCCACTGCCGGGGCCGCAGCCTGGATTCCTGCTCCAGGCGGTGAGGAAGGGCGGTTGTTTTCTGTCTCTCACAGGGGTTGTTATCGTTTATTGCTTTACGTCCACTGTCTTGAAAGTCATTGTTCCATATTTTTTCCATTTAAAAAAACGTTTTTTTTTTTACTGGTTGTATCAGATAGGAGGGTAAATCTCTTCCATTACTCCATCCTGCTGGAAGCAGAAGTGTCCATTACCTTTTTATTCCATTGTTTTTCTTTCAAAACCCACATTAGAAGAAAACCTCCTCTGTAACAACCAGCAACTTGACAAAATGTGTTCCATTGTCCTGTGATTGTTTTTCTTTTTCAAGCAAGCCTGTGAGGTGGGTGTCAGATCATCCCCATTTTACACATAAGGCAACCAAGCCTCAGAGAGTTGAAGGGACTAGTCCAAAATCACAGGGTCTACAGAGGCAGAGCCAGGGTTAAGCCACATCCCCACTGCACTGTGCTGCCCTTTAGTTCCCAGGAGGGGAAACAGAGCCCTGTGAAGTAAGGGTTGGCATTATTGTATTTTTAAAAGTATTTTTATGGGGAACAGAGATAATTAGGTGGGTTCAGAGAGTAATATTTCACGAGTCACAGGGCTAATGAGCCTGGAGCATGGAGAGGGCCAGGGATCTCTGCAAGTGATCCTACTGCACTTCCTCCCAACCCACTTCAGAGAAGGGGCATGTGTCTTCTGTCTAACGCATCCTGCCAGTCAGAATTGGGCTTTTTGCTAGAGCTGTGGATCTGGGGGTCTGGAACTTGGCCTGGCTTTATGAGCAATCTTGGGAAGTGGAGGGGGAGGGGAAAAGGGTAGGGACTGGAGAGTACTGTTTGCTCAGCACAGGGGTGATGGGAGAGGGGTGCGGAGGATGAGGGAAGCACCAGAAGGCCAGAGGGTGGGCTTGCAGGAGCTGTGGGAGGAGGATGTGGCACCAGAAGGCAGGGGCTAGGTCCAATGGACTCCCATTGTCTCCTACCTTATATGATTCTCCCTGCCCCTGCCCTCCTCTGAGCGAGAAAGGTGGGGAAATAAAATAATGAAGCTGTGAGTAGGTGAGGTGTTAGGGAGACAGCTTGCCAGGGTGGGCAGCACAGATGACTGGAGGGTGGGGAGGGAGTGGTGGGAGGTGAATGCGCAGATCCGAGCTCAGAGAAGTGGGTGGTGGGGGCTCAGCCTGGGCGTGCAGGATTGCAGGTGGGGGTGCTGGTGGGTGACAACAAGGGACAGGTGCTGTGGGAAGAAGGTGACATGGTCTTTTCCTGGCCACTGGGGAGGCTTTGAAATGTTCTTGGAGAATTTATTTTTAGTAAGATTCCCTTTTGACTGAATTTACTAAAATGTGGGATGGTATGGAACATAATAGTTACCATTTATTAAGTGCCCATTGTATGCTCAGAACCCATTTCACATGCGTCAACTCAGTTCCTATCACCGTTACTTTCTGAGGTGGGGACTATTACTAACTCCATTTGTCAGGTGAGAAATCGGAGTCTCAGTGATGCAGTGACTTGCTCAAGCACCTTCTGTTTGATTTATTTAGTTTAAATGAGAGAAATGTGCATGGGGGGATAGAGCCTGCTTAGACAGAACTCACCCAAGGGATTTTTGTTTTGTCTTTTTCCAGGACCTGCTCTTCAGCTTGGCAAATTTGGAGCTGGAGGGCAGGGGGTGGTGGGGGATCGGGAAAGAAAAAAGGTATTGAAGGCACACTGGATGACAAAGAGAAAAGGAAACTTCTTGTACATTCTCACAACAACCCTGCCTTGTGGATGTCATGGAGTGAACTCCTGTTATCTTATCTGCCTAAGCAGGAGCTGCACACCCAGGACCCCCTCCCTGGCTGAGGGTAGACGTTTGACCCTAGCTGTGTTGGGCATGTGGTCCATCTTCCTGGCCACAGTGATTGGGCCAGTCATAAGCATGTGAACTAAACTGGACCAATCACATCTTTTCCTGGGATTTAAGAAAAAACAAAACAAAACTGGAGCTGACAACTCTGTTTACCCCCTTAGGATAGTGTAGCTATCATCCAACAGACACATTCTTTACCTTGTGAAGACACTGCCTTAAAAGAATTAAACAGAAATGCAGATAGAAGCAAAAGAAAATAGGAAGTTCTAGTGAAACTTTTTTTCACTTTTCCCAAAGCCCTGATTTCTGTTTAGAGAGCTATGTGGCTCTGGAAACACTGACTCCCCCAGCCCTCTGATTCCAGAGGGGACCACTTGGCCTGGGCAAAGTCACTCAGCACATTCATTTCCCACTGCAGAAATTGCCAGAGCTGGGCAGTACCAAAGCTGTTCAGTCAGAGTGAATCAAGGACTTTTACTAAATGCTGGAACACAGTTTCCCCTTCCTGTTGGATGCGAACGAGGATGCATGTAGCTGCCTAGGGAGCATCCATCTTGGAATC
The DNA here is from genome assembly GCF_041296235.1 of Equus asinus. Lineage (NCBI taxonomy): Eukaryota > Metazoa > Chordata > Mammalia > Perissodactyla > Equidae > Equus > Equus asinus. Next base: position 8,446,011 of record NC_091798.1, read on the forward strand.
AGCAAGTAAACCAGTCTTGGGATGAGGTTGACAATTAGGAGAGATGAGCAAAGACTGTGGGTCTAGATAGTGGATCAATACTTCCCTATAGCCACCCCACCTCTGGACCCTCTGGATCTTGGAGCTGTCAATGTCTTCTGTGGTTTAAGTTGCTGCAAGCTTCTTGACTGACAAGTTACTCTTGGTGCTGTTTGGATCCTGGTTCCAGTCAGCCCAAAAGCTGGTTCCACGAGTTCTTTCCTGGCCACTGTCTTGTAATATGAACAATTACGCTTCTTATCTTGCTTCTTTCTTAGAAAAATTAAATTATTAAAAAATTTTAATGGAAACTTAAAAGCATATACAAGTAGAATAGTAAAATGCATGCATTCTCAACCAGGATGGAGACGTGGTCAAAGGCGGCACAAATTCATTCTTGGGGAGGGGGTGAATAAATCTTAAATATTACAGTGGTTTGTGGCCGTCCAAAGGGGTGTTTTTCAAACAGCAGAAATGCTTAATTTTGATGAAGTCCAGTTTATCAATTTGTTCTTTTGTGGATCATGCTTTTGGTGACTGATCTGAGAAACCTTTGATATGCTATGATGCCCAGGTCGACAAAGATTTTTTCCAATGTGTTGTTCTAGACGTTTTATAGTTTCAAGTTTTACATTTAGATCTATGATCCATTTTTGAGTTAATTTTTATAGATGGTGACAAGTATGGATCCGAGGCTTTTTTTGCATATGAATATCTAGTTTTTCCAGCACCATTTGTTGAGAAGGCTGTCTTTTCTCCACTGCATTTCGTTTGCACCTTTTTCAAAAATCTCTATATGTGTGGATCTATTTTTCAGCACTCTCTTCTGTTCCATTGATCTATGTGGCTACTTTGATTCCAATACCACACTGTCTTGATTAATGTAGCTTTATAATAATTCTTGAAATCAGGTGGTCTTAGCCCTCCAACTTTGTTCTTTGTCAGAGTTTGTGTGTGTGTGTGTCTGTGTGTGTGTGAATTCTGGCTTCTTTGCATTTCCATATGAATTTTAGAATTAGCTTGCCAATTTGTATAAAAAAGCTTCTGGATATTTTGATTTGGATTGTGTTTACTATATGAATCAATTGGGGAAGAACTGACATGTTAATAATGTTGAGTATTCTGACCCAATAACAAGCTATATCACTCAATTTGTTTCAGTCTTTTAGAGCTTCTTCTTAGTGTACAGGTCTTGCATGTATTTTGTCAGAATTTCCCCTAAGTATTTCAAAATTTTTATACTATTTTAAATGGTATTTTTAAAAATTTAGATTTTTGATTGTTTCCCATATATGGAAATATTGTTTCCTTAGTATATTGTTCTTGTATCCTGCAAACCTGCCTAAAGTCACTTGTTAGTTCTAATATCTTGCAGATTTCCTTGAATTTTTTACATAGACAAATAGAGACATTTTTACTTCTTTCTTTCCAATATGGATGACTTTTATGTGTTTTTCTTGCTTTATTGCATTGGCTACAAGCTCCAGAACAATGTTTAACAGAAGTGGTGAGAGCAGATATCCTTGTCTTATTCCTGGTTTTAGGAGGAAAGCATTCAGTCTTTTACCATTAAGGGTGATGTTAGTTGTAGGATTTTGGAGATGCTTTTTTTTTTTTTTTTAAAGATTGGCACCTGAGCTAACAACTGTTGCCAATCTTTTTTTTTTTTCTGCTTTTTCTCCCCAAATCCCCCCAGTACGTAGTTGTATATTTTAGTTGTGGGTCCTTCTAGTTGTGGCATGTGGGACACCACTTCAACATGGCCTGATGAGCAGAGCCATGTCCATGCCCAGGATCCGAAACAGTGAAACCCCGGGCTGCCAAAGCAGAGCTCGTGAACTTAACTACTCAGCCACAGGGCCAGCCCTATAGAGATGCTTTTTTGAAAGATCAGATCAGTCATTTTCTTTCTATTCTTAGTGGTCTAAGGGTTTTCTTTTTTAAATCACAAATTGGTATTGACTTTTTGCAAATGCTTTTTATGACTATGGAAATGACCCTATGGTTTCTGTTTTTTAGTTTGTTAATATTGTGAATTACATTGATTGGTTTTTCAAATAATAAACCAACCTTGAATTCCTGGCATAAAATCCATTTGGCTATGATAGCCTTTTAGTATATTGTGAGATTCAAATTGCTAAAATGCATTTAGACTTTTAAAAAATCTGTTTTTATGAGAGTTATGGCTGTATTTTTCTTTTCTTGATTTTTTTGTCTGGTTTTGGTAGCTGGGTAATGCTTGCTTCATGGAATGAATTGGAAAATGTTTGCTTCTCTTCAATTTTTTGGAAGAGTTTGTGTAGAACTGGTATTTTTTTCTTCCTTAAATTTTTGATAGCATTCACAAATGAAGCAAGTGGACCTGGAGTTTTCTTCATGGGATGATTTTAACTACAATTTCAAAAGATCTGGAGATCTTTTTGTTTGTGGTTTTTAATTTAATTCCGTTTTGGTCAGGGAACACACTTTTTATGGCTTGAATCCTTTTAAATTTATTAAGACTTGTTTTATGGCCAGAATGTGGTCCGTCTTGGTAAATGTTCGTGTGTACCTGAGAAGAATGTCTGTTCTGCTGTTTTGGGGTGCGATGTTCTGTAAGTGTTGGTACATTCAGGTCGGTTGACAGTGTGGTTAGTGTTGTTCAAGTCTTCTGTGTCCTTGCTGATTTTCTATCTAGTTGTTCCATTAATTATTGGGGATATTACAACTTCTGACTATAATTGTGGTTTGTTTATTTCTCCTTGCACTGCTATCAGTTTCTATTTCATGTACTTCAAAGCTCTGATATTAGGTGCTTAAGTGTTTAGGATTGTTATGTCCTTTTGATTGATTGGCACCTTTATTATGAGGTGAACTTCTTTTTCTCTTGTGATATTCTTTGCTCTGAAGTCTACTTTGTCTAATATTAATATAGCCACTCTAGCTATCTTTTGATCTGTGTTAGCATGCTACATCTTTTCCTATCTTTTTACTCTTAACCTGTTGGTATCTGCATATTTAAAGTGTGTGTCTTACAGACAGCATATAGTCTAGTTCTGCCTTTTTACAAAGTGCAATCTGATTTTCCTTATGTTTTAATTGGGAGTGTTTAGATCACTTACATTTAATGTGATGATTAAAATTGTTACATTTGAGTCTGTCATCTTGCTATTTGTGTTCTATTTCTCATCTGTTCTTTGTTCCCTTTTTCTTTTTTTCTCACTTCTTTTGGATTAATTTTTTTAATGATTTCATTATATCATTTACTGTTGGTGAATTATTGGCTATAACTCTTTGTTTTGTTACTTTAATGGTTGTTTTAGGGCTTATACATCTTTAGCTTACTATCTTTAGGTACTTTATACCATTTTATATATAATATGAGAAGCTCACAACAGCATTTTTCCATTTCTTCCCTCCTGTTCTTTATGCTATTGATAGCGTGCATCTTACTTTTGCTTATATTTTAAAATCAAGAATACGTTATTATTATTTTTGTTTAGATAGTCAATTATCTCTTAAGGAGTTTTAAAAAATAAGAAAGACATCTTTTATATTTACCCACATAGTTACCATTTCTGGTGCTCTTCATTCCTTTTGTAGATCCGTATTCCTATCTGGTATTATTTTTCCTGGCCTAAAAGACTTTGTGTAACATTTCTTGTAGTGTGGGTCTGCTGGTGATGAATTCTTTCAGCTTTTGTAAGTCTTTAGTTCGCCTTCACTTTTGAAAAATGTTTTCACTGGGTATGGACTATGTTGACAAGTTTTTTTGCTTCTACTACTTTAATGATGTTGCACTGCTGTCTTCTTGATTGCCTTAATTCTGATGAGAAATCTATGTCATCTTTATCTTTGTTCCTCTCAACATGACGTGCCGTTTTTCTCTGGCTGCCTTAAAATTTCTCATTTACTGGTTTTGATAGATTTGTTTATAATGTGCTTTGGTGTAATTTTCTTCAGGGGGGTGTGTGTGTGTGCGCGTGCTTGGGTGTTTTGAGCTTCCTGGATCTACCATTTTATAGTTTTTAGCAAGTTTGGAAAAATTTTGGCCATTGTTTCTTCACATTTTTTTCTGTTCCCTCCCCTCTTCAGTTCTTTGTTGACTTAAATTATATGCATATTAGACCTCTGGACCTATTCAGATGATCTGTTTCTCTTTGCATGAGTTTTGGTAGATTGCATCTTTAAGTAATTGGTCAGTTTCATCTCGGTTATCAAATTTGTAGGCATAGATCCACTGGGGCTCTTTTAATTTTTTTCCTTTTTCTTTCTGCTTTCATTTTGGGTGGTTTCTATTGTTATATCTTTAAGTATACTAATCTTTTCCTCTGCAATATCTTACTGCTGTTAATCTCATTCTGTGTATTTTTTTCATCTCAAACATCGTAGTTTTCATCTCTGGAAGTTTGATTTGGGTCTTTTAAAAATATCTTTCATATCTCTACTTTTTGAACAAATTAAGTACAGTTATAATAACTTTTAATGTACTTCCCTGCTAATTGTAACATCTGTGTCAGTTCTTGGTCAGCTTTGATTTATTGATTATTCTCCTCATTACGGTTTGTGTTTTCCTGCCTCTTTGCATGTCTGGTAGTTTTACTAGGTGCCAGATGTTGTGAATTTTACCTGTTGGGTGCTGGATATTTTTGTATTCCTATAAATCTCTAAATCTTTGATTTGGAATACAGTTAAGTTACTTGGAAACGGCTTGATCTTTTTAGTTCTTGTTTTGATGATTTGTTAGGAAGGTCTAGATCAGTGCCTACTCTAGGATGAGTTATTCCCTGTAACCAAGGGAAGACCTGTGTGAGTGCTCTACCCAGTACTCCGTGAAGCTTTAGGCTTTCTGTCTGGCTGGTGGCAACAGGCACTGTTCCCAGCCCAATGTGAGTGCCAGGCACCATTCCTTCCAATCCTGTGGTTCTTTCCACAGCCTCAAGTATTTTCCTTATACATATGATCTGATCACTACTCTGCTGTGTACTTGAGGGGGACCCTCTGCGTATTTCTGGGGTCTTTCTTGGGGCAGCTCTCTCTTTTCTTGTTCTTTGGTCTAGGAACTTTAGCTGCCTTGGTCTCCCTGGACTGTCAGCTCTACCTCCTCAACTCAGAGAGTTGGCTGGGGTCAGCTTTAGTTCCCCCTCCCTGTACCATGGGCTGGAGTCTCTCTCAATACAAAATCAATAAGCTGGGCAATCATAGGGCTCATCTTGTTTATTTCCAGTCTCTCAGGGATCATCGTCCTTTGTTGCTGATATCCAGTGTCTTAAAAACTGTTGTTTCATATGTGTGTGCGTGCGTGTGTGTGTGTGCGTGTGTATATATACACACAAGCATACGTATTATATATGTGTATATATACTTTAATTTAAATTTTAATTGTAGTAAAATATACATAACAAAATTTACCATCTGAACCATTTTTAAGTGTATAGTACAGTAGTGTAAAGTACATTTACAATATTGTGAAACAGATCTCCAGAACTCTTTTGTCTTGCAAACTGTAAACTTGATGCTCATTAAATAACAATTCCCCAATCCCGCTTGCCCCTAGCCCCTGGTAACCATTGTTCTACTTTCTGTCTCTATGAATTTGTCTACTCTAGGTAACTTGTATGAATGGACTCATATAGTATTTGGCCTTTTGTGACTGGCTTATTTTGCTTAGCATAATGTCCCCAAGGTTCATCCATGTTCTAGCATGTGTCAAAATTTCCCTTCTTTTTAGGGATGAATAATATTCCATTGTGTGTTTATACCACATTTTATTTATCCGTTGGTGGATAGTTGGGTTGCTTCTACCTTTTGGCTATTGCGAACAATGCTGCTAGGAACATGGGTGTCCAAATATCTCTTTGAGACACTACTTTCAATTCTTTTTGGTATATACTGAGAAGTGGAATTGCTGGATCATACGGTAATTCTATTTTAAATTTTTTGAGGAACCACTGTACCGTTTTACATAGAGGCTGTGCTATTTTACATTCTCACCAACAGTGCATAGGTGTTCCAATTTCTCCACATCCTTGCCAACATTTGTTATTTTCTGCTTTTTTGATAGTAGCCATTCTAATGGGTATAAAATGATATCTCATTGTGGTTTTGATTTGCATTTCTCTAATAATTAGTGATGTTGAGTGTCTTTTCATGTGCTTCTTGGCTATTTCTGTGTCTTCTTTGGAGAAATGTCTATTCAAGTCTGTTATTATTTTTCTTGGGCTGCCATAACAAAATTCCACAGACTGGGTGGCTTAGGCACAGAAATTAATTTTCTCACAGTTCTGGAGGCTGGAAGTCCAAACTCAAGGTGGTAGAAAATTCTGTTTCTGGTTTGAGTTGTCTTCTTGATTGTATACACCTTCCCATTGTGTCCTCACAAGACTTTTCCCCTGTGTTTGTCCTCCTCTTATAAGGACATCAGTCGTAATGGATCAGGGTTCTACTCTTAGGACCTCATTTAACCTTAATTACTTCCTCAAAGTCCCCTTTTCCAAATATGGTCACATTTGGAGTTAGGGTTTCAACATATGAATTTTAGGGGGACACAATTCAGTCCATAACAAAGTAATTTGCTCATTTTTAAATTGAGTTATTTTTTTGTTGCCGACTTGTAGGAGTTCTTTATATATTCTAGCTATTAACCCCTTATCATAAATATGATTCGCAAACATTTTATCCCATTCTGTAGGTTGCCTTTTCACTTTGTGGGTTGTGTCCTTTGATACACAAAAGTTTTAAATTTTGGTGTCATCCAAGTTATCTATTTTTAGTTTTGTTGCCTGTGCTTCTGGTATTATATCCAAGAAATCATTGCCAAATCCAATGTCATGAAGCTTTTCCCCTGGATTTTTATCTAAGAGTTTCTTCATCCTTTTGCATGTGGATATCCAGTTTTACCAACATCATTTGTTGAAAAGACCATCCTTTCCCATTGAATGATCTTGGCAGCCCTGTCAAAAAGTCATTCAGCCATGTATGCAGCAAGTTTATTTCTGGACTCTCTCTTCTATTCCATTGGTGTATATGTCTGTCTTTGTGTCAGCACCACACTGTTTTGATTACAGTAGATATGTAGTAAGCTTTGAAATCAGGCAACGTAAGCCCTCTAGTTTTGTTCTTCTCTTTCAAGATTGTTTTCTCTGGGGCCAGCCTTGTGGCTGAGTGGTTAAAGATCCATGTGCTCGGTTTCAGTGGCCCGGGGTTTGCAGGTTTGGATCCCGGGTGTGGACCTACTCTACACATCAGCCGTGCTGTGGAGGCATGCCACATACAAAGCAGAGGAAGATTGGCACAGATGTTAGCTCAGGGACAGTCTTCCTCAAGCAAAACATGGGGAGGACTGGCAACGGATGTTAGCTCAGGGTGAGTCTTCCTCACAAAAAAAAGAAATTGTTTTGGCTATTTGGAGTTCCTTGAGATTCTGTGTGAATTTTAGGATGGATTTTTATATTTCTGCAAAAGAGTCGTTGGGATTTTGATAGGGGCTGCATTGAATTTATAGACGGCTTTGAGTAGTATTGGCATCTTAACAATATTAAGTCTCCTAATCCATCAGCACGGGATATCTTTCCATTTATTGATGTCTTCTTTCATTTCTTTCAGTAACAGTTTATAGTTTTCAGTGTATAAGTCTTTTGCCTCCTTGGTTAGGTTGATTCTTAAGTATTTTATTCTTTTTGATGCTATTGTAAGTGGAATTGTTTTCTTAATTTCCTTTTCCGATTGTTCATTGTTAGTGTATAGAAATCCAACTGATTTTTCTGTGTTGATTTTGTATCCTGCAACTTTGTTGAATTCACTTATTAGTCCTAATAGTTTTTTTTGTGTGGAGTCTTTAGGCTTTTCTACATATGAGATCATGTTATCTGTGAATAGAGATGATTTTACTTAATTCTTTTCCAATTTGAATGCCTTTTATTTTTTTTCTTGCCTAATTGCATTGGCTAGGACTTCTAGTACTATGTTAGAAGTGGTGAAAGTGGTCATCCTTTTCTTCTTCCTGATCTTAGAGGAGAATGTTTTGTATATTTTCAGTGTTTTTTAGTTGTTTTTGTTGGGAGGGTAAATTGGGATTCTGTTACTCCATCTCGGCCAGAAGCAAAATTCTTTAAGTTTTTATTGTGAAAAATTTCAAAGATACAGAAGAGTTGAAAGAACAGTACAGTAATTACTTATATATCTGCCACCTGGATTCAGCAACTATTAGTATTTTGTTATATGTGTGTATGTGTATGTAAATATGCCATGTATATATATTTTCTGAACCATTTGAAACTAAACTGTAGAGACAGCATGACACATCACACCTAAATATGTTAGGATGAAATACCTAAAGATAAGGAGATCATCTTGCATAATCATAACACCATTATCGCACCTAAAAATATTAAATCATTCCCTATTATCATCTGTATTAATTATCTCTGCTGTATGACACATTGCTCCAAAACATAGCAGCTTAAAAAAGCAAATATTTATTTCCATGGTTCCTGAGTCTTAGGAATTTGAGAGCATCTTAGCTGGTATTTCTGGCTTGGGGTCTCTTTGAGGTTGCAGTAAATCTGGCAGTTGAAGGTATAGTCATCTCAAGACTTGAATGATGCTGAAGGATCCACTTTCAAACTCATTCCATGGCTGATGTCTGCATGTCTCAGGTCCTCACAGCATTGTTCTATCCATAGGCTACCGGAGTGTTCTCGTGGCATGGCAAGTAGCTTAGCCCAAAGGAAGGGATCTTACTGAGAGAGAGTGCCCAGGATGGAAGATGTAATCTTTTTGTGTGTGTGTGTGTGTGAGGAAGACTGTCCCTGAGCTAACATCTGTGCCAATCTTCCTCTGTTCTATGTGGGATGCCACCCAGCATGGCTTGACAAGTGGTGCTAGGTTGGCGCCCTGGAGCCTGCAAACTCCAGGTTGCTGAAGCAGAGCACACAAACTTTGCCAATACACCACCAGGCCACCCTGGAAGCTGTAATCTTTTATAACCTAACTGTGGCATTGATGTACAATCCCTTCTGCGCTATGGTATTAGACACCCAGACCAACCTGGGTGTAATGTAGGAGAGGGCTTCGTTAGGGAGTGGAGGTGGGAATCATTGTGATCCGTGTTGAAGGCTGGCTACTTCATCATCTAATATTCAATCCATATTCAGATTTCTTGCATGGCCTAATTATTTTTTTTAACCAGGATCCATTGCATTTGGTTGTTAATCTCTTTAGTCTTTTAAATCTAGAACATTGACTTTTTGAAGAGGCCAGGCCAGTTATCTGTCTTCTGGAATATGCCACATTCTAGATTTGCTGGTTGTTTTCTTACTTGACTTGTTCTACTCTTCACTATATTCCCTGGGGACTGGAAGTTCAGTCTAAAAGCTTATTAGATTCAGGCTAAATATTTCAGTGAGAAGACTTCATAGGTGACACTATGTACTTCACTTGAAGTCCTATTATTAAAATAATATCAAGGGGCTGGCTCCATGGCCGAGTGGTTAAGTTCACGCGCTCCGCTGAGGCAGCCCAGGGTTCGGATCCTGGGTGCAGACATGGCATCGCTTTTCAGGCCATGTTGAGGTGGTGTCCCACATCCCACAACTAGAAGGACCTGCAACTAAGATATACAACTATGTACGGGGGGTTGGGGAAGATAAAGCAGAAAAAAAAAAGAAGACTGGCAACAGTTGTTAGCTCAGGTGCCAATCTTTAAAAAAAAAAAAATAATATCAAGAAGTCCTACTATTAGTGATGCTAAGTTTGACCATTTGATACCAACTGCTTCTTGACCAGACTTGCAACCAATCCATTTGTTTTAAATGCCACCTTCACATCTCTGTCAGAGGTTCTTGGTGCCTTAATTCCTAATCCTTTCTGGAGACTCATGGTTCTAACTGGTCAGTTTCTGGGCATCCACTACAATTGGCCTGGGTTTGTTTCCTCTGGTCTGCTAAGACAGTTATCCACCCAGTTTCTTTCCAGCATCCATGATTCTGTTGTTGTTATCTCCCCTCCTGTTCTCTTACCCATTGTAAGTTAAGGCCCTTTAAAGCCTTCTTTGTCATTGTAGGGGCATTTTGGCAGGGAGCAGAGGAATATGGACATGCTTAATCTACCATAACAGACCAGAAGCTCATCTTTGCTCAAGCTCATTGGCTTAGGATTTTGTTACTTTAACTAGAGTTCTGACCAGTAATATTATTGCAGTCATGTGTCTCTTAACGATGGGGATATATTCTGAGAAATGTGTCATTAGGCAATTTTGTCATTGTGTGAACATCATAGAGTGTACTTACACAAACCTAGATGGTATAGCCTACTACACACCTAGACTATATGGTATTAATCTTACGGGACCACTGTTGTATGTGCGGTCCATTATTGACCAAAACGTTGCCATGCGGCACATGACTGTATTTCCTTTTGTAGATGAAGAATCTGAGAGCCAGAGAGGGTAATTTACATGCCCAAAGTCACATAGCTTGTAGTTGGGGTGATGTCAGAATTGGATTGCACATCTGCCTGATTCCACAGCCAGTGTTCTTCCCCGGGTCCTTCGACATAACCCCATGCCCATCCTACTGCTTCTAGCACTTAGATATTTTAGTAAATCAAAAGTTAATAAGATTCAGAGGAACTGAATCCTGGTGGCCAAACATTTACATAAAAGTCTGACAGAGGGCCTGGCCCCGTGGCCGAGTGGTTAAGTTCACGCTCTGCTGCAGGCGGCCCAGAGTTTTGTCACTTCAAATCCTGGGCACGGACATGGTGCTGCTCATCAAACCACACTGAGGCAGCGTTCCACATGCCACAACCAGAAGGACCCACAACGAAGAATATACAACTATGTACCGGGAGGCTTTGGGGAGAAAAAGGACAAAAATAAAATCTTTAAAAAATAAAAAATAAAAAACAAATGAATTCTGCCCTTCTTTGCTCTTCAGCGCCTCCAAACTGCACTATCATCTGACCTCATGGAGGAAGGTAGAGAGTATAAGCGTTGTTATACCAAACTTAAAAAAAAAAAAAAAAGTCTGACAGAAATCAAGAGTCAGTATATTTTGTTCAGCAGAAGTGGGAGGTAGATAGCCTTTTACACTGACTGGAAGGGTGGTGTCTGCATCTAAGGTCTCCCTTTTCCTAGAATTACACAGTAAGTGAGCCATGGAGAATCATAAAGAGGTGTCTTAGTATCCAAAAAGTCAGTCTGGTAGGCTGTGATGGGCTGAATTGTGGCCTCCCAAAATGTCACATCTTTGAAACCCCCAGTACCTCAGAATGTGACTGTATTTGGAGATAGGGCCTTTCAAGAGGTAATTTAGTAAAATGAAATCATATGGGTGACCCTAGTCTAATATGACTGTCATCCTTATAGCAAGGGAAGATTAGAGACCAGACACATGTGTGCACAGGGGAAAGGCTGTGTGAGGACACGGGGAGGAGATGGCCGTCTGCAAGCGAGGAGAGGGGCCTCAGGAGAGAGCAGACCTGCTGACACCTTGATCTCGGGCTTCCAGCCTCCAGACTGTTCTTTGAGCCACCCAGTCTGTGGTACTTTGCTGTGGTGGCCTTAGTGCACTAACACAGGGGGCAGTTGTTACTCTTAGCTTCTTCCATAACAAATATTGGTGTTGTGTTAGTCCACATTAATACTAGCTTCTGTAACAAGCACCCCCTAAATGTATAATGGCTCGGATAAAATCAAAGTTTATTTTTGCTCAGAACAGATATTTCTGATTATTGGGCATTTCTCCTTCAGTTGGTCATTCAGGACTCAGGTTCCTGCCATTTTGTGGCTCCATCATCCACCATCTTCACAGCTTGACCTCCAAGATGCTCGTCTGCGTCAAACCTCAGAAGAGCAAGAGCATGGAGGAGAGTGCAGGGAAGGGCTTTATGGGCAGTCCTGGAAGTGACATGCATTACTTCTGCTCACGTCCCTTTGACCAGAACTCAGTCACTGGGCCACACGGAACTGCCAGGGAAATGTAGCCTGGCTGTGTGACCAGGAGGAAGAAGACGAGGTTTCGGGAAAGCCAACCAGTTTCTGCCACGGAAATAGGTCACAGAGAATGACCCGTCTCCTGTCCTGTTATTCCAATCAGAGAGGATACTCTGAATAACTTTTTTAGGCCTCATTTTCAAATATGACTACACGGCTCAAATGTTTTTAAGAAAACTGTCTTTGCCTCTTAGAGCCCCTGTTCAGAACCAAAGCAAACCAAAACCACGTGTTGACTCTTGTTTCATTCTTGTGTCAGGGTGACATTTTCTAGATTCCTTGGCCAAGATCTACAAAGGCTTAGGGAATGGCCCTGTGAGGAAGATATTTTAGGCTCCATTTTAGAGATGTGGAAATAGGTGAGGTGAAGTCATATAGTTGCACGTGGCCGAGTCCAGATTCAAAACCAGGTCTGTTTGACTCAGAGTCCTTGTGCCAGAGTGTAGTTGTAGGGACTCTCGCTTTAAACAAATGGAAGCCACTTTTAGAGGCTTCAATCTGTGACCAGTTAATAGGAATTTATGGTTGAGTCTCAACTCTGTCTCTTATTAGCTCTGTGGTCTTGGATGGGTTTCTTTGCCTCTTGGAGCCTAACTTTTTTCATCTGTGATATGGGGACAATAACAGCTCACTCACAGGGGTTTCTTACAGGCTGCCGAGGGTGGTGCCTGTGAACGGGCTTTCCACAGTGGTCTGAGAACGTGAAAGGGGGCCTGACTCACATGCCTGCTGGGTCCAGGCTGCAGATGGACAGAAATGCAGTGTAAGAATAGCAACTGTGGGGACTGTGAGGGCAGGAGGACGCATGACAGGTGCCACTGAAAGAGACAAGGGCAGCTGCAATTCAGTCCCAGCTGACTGTCTCCACATGTGGGGACTTGACCTCGGGGTGTAAATCTTCTCATTTTCCAAGAGAATCCACAAACCGCAATTTGTTTATGAACTCTTTCAATTTTTAAATGTTGGCATCTCATTAAAACCCAAACAACAGGGTCTTGACGGCAGGTGGAAGGAGTTTTTGGGAATGGAGTTCCTATGGTGTGCCAGGCTCCGTGCTAGGCTGGCGGGAGACAAAGGGACAAAGGCAGGTGGGCCTGGCTCTGCTGGAGGGCATAATCCAGCGATGAGCACCCTTCCTCAGGGAAAGCAGCCTGTAATAGGATTTGGCCTAATGGGATTTGACCACATTATCCTTGAACTCCTTAGGCCTGGGCCTGCGGAATGCTTTTTGTGGCTGAAATTGAAACGGTAAAGCAATTTGCGGTCCTGGGAGGGGATGTCTTGGGAAACATTTCTAGGCTTGAGCGCTTCCTGAGGGCTTTCGCTATCTCATTTGATCCATTCTGTTAAATGAGCAATAATCCCATTTTCCTGGTGGGGTGACCTAGGCCTGTGGAAAATAAGGATCTGAGTGTCAGAGGAGATGGCCTGGGACCCAGGTCTCACGAGTCCGTTTCCGCCTCATGCACACAGGGGCTCAGGCTGGGAAGGAGGAGGGGGACTGATGATATTCGAACACTGGATGCTCACACTGACCTAGTCGGATCCTTCACCAACCCTGTGAAGTCAGTCCCATTGTCCCCATTTTAGAGTAGTGACAGGCTCAAGGACTGAGGTGACTCCTCCAGAGACACAAGCCAGGAAGCTCAGGAAAGCTACCCAAGAGTGTCCATGAGCTCCTTGAAGTCATCTGCAAGTGTTTTACGTTTGCACTTCTGTGTGTTTCTCAGGGAAGAGGGCCTAAAACTTTAAACAGATTCTTGAAGGTCAATGATTCCAACGTGGCAAAGAGCCACTAATGTAAGCCGAGGTCTTTCTGATTCCAAAGGCTGACCCCTGAAAACCCCTGGTCTGCCTCCTGGTTCAAAGAACGTCCTTCAAAGTCAACCCGACATACGCTCTGGGTCTGCATCCGGCCCCACCACTTACTAGCTGTGAGGCCTCATTTCCTCGTCTAAAATTGGCATTCATTTATTCAACAAGTATTTCATCAAGCCTCTGCTCTGACTCAGATACTGTTGTGGGCACCGAGGACACAGCAGTGAACAAAACAACGTCCCTGCTGTCATTGATCTTATATTGTGGCGAGGGGATAAAGACAGGGAACAAATAGATAGATGTGAGGTGGGGTAAGGGCGACAGGTGTGCTGCGGGGTGGGGCTGGGTTGCTGTTTTATATGGGGTGGTCACGGAAGCTCCTCTGTGACCACTAGGCAGAGACCTGAATGAAGGGGACTATCACACGGCTGCGGGAGGCGGAGCCTTCCAGGCAGCGAGAAGAGGTGGCTTGCTGCGTGTAGGGGCGAGTGAAGAGCTCTCAGTGGCCACAAAGGCTGAAATCCTTAAATTGGCGTTCAAAGCTTTCTTCAATCTGGTTCAGAATAATTTTCTCCTCCTCCTGTGGGTTTACTCGCCCATCCCGTGTAGGTTTGCTTGAGCCTTTTTTCTTATTAGCGAACTCATTAATCGTATACCCATTAATACCCAGTTTGTGCCAGGCCAATAAGGATACAGAGGAGCTCCCTGTCTGGTGAGGGAGGACAATAAACCAATGGCTAATCCCAACAGAGTCAGACAAATGTCACGAGATAGGGCCACTCAGGGTCTGTAGGAGGACAGAAAAGGGAATAACTGGCCCTGCCCAAGATAGAGGAGGGGTCTGCATAAGACTTCAGTGAAGAGGGGACATTTGCACAGAGTCTTGAACGAGTAGGAGTTTGCCATTTGGCTAAAAAGCAGAGATGAGATAGGATATTCTGGAAGCACTTACTACAGAGGGTCTCCTAGCCAGGAAATCACCACTTTTTAACAGTTAAATAGACTTTGCTATTTTATACCTATTCTGCAGGATAAGCAGAGGTAACAAACACCTATCTCCAGGATTCAGGCAGGTGAATGAGTCCAGCTGACTCGGTAGGGACTAGAGGGATCAGAATAATAAGTAACGTGCCTAAAGGGGGCCATTGATCATGGCTTTGAGACTGTGGGTTCACTGTTGATAAGACTTCCTTTTCCTTTTTTTTAATTGAAGCATAATTTACATACAGTATAATTCACCCTTTTCAGTGTATAATTCAGTGAGTTTCAACAAAAAATATACAATTGTGTAACCACCACCACAATCAAAATATAGAACAGTCTATCACCCCCAAAATTTCTCCATGCCCTTTGTAGTCAGCCCTTTCCCCCACCCTTATGCCTAGAAGCTACTGGTCTATTTTCTGTCCTTATAATTTTGCCTTTGCAAGAATGTTATATAAATACAATCCTAACATGTAGCCTTTTGAATCTGGATTCTTTCACTTAGCATAATCCATTTAAATTATATCTGTGTGTACTGTTCATCTCTTTCATTTGAGTAGTATCCCAGTGAATGGATGTACCACAGTTTGTTTATCCATTCCCCAGTTGAGGGACATTAGGACTATTTTCCAGTTATTGGTGATTACAAATAAAGCTACTACAAACATTTGTGTGCGGGTTTTTCTTTGAATAAGGGTTTTTGTTTCACATGGGTAAATATATAGAAGTGAGATTGCTAGGTCATATGATAAGTGTATGTTTGGCCTCATGAGAAACTGCCAGATTATTTTCCAAAGTGGCTGTGTGTATTATTTCGCACTCTGGCCTGCAGCGCCCCAGAGCCTGAGTTACTTAGTATGTTTGTCAGGACTTGGTATTGCCAGTATTTTTTTAAAAGGCCATTCAAATAGGTGTGTAGCGGTATTTCATTGTGGTTTTAATTTGCATTTCCTAATGACTAATTATGTTGAACATCTTTTCATGTGCTTATTAACCATCTGTACATCTCCTTTGGTGAAGTGTCTATTCAAATATTTTGCCCATTAAAATTTTTGTTTATTTTCTCATTATTGAGTTTTGAGAGTTCCGTTTTTTGAACAGCCTTATTGGATTATAATTTGTATACCATAAATTCACTCATTTAAAGTATACAGTTCAATGATTTTTAGCATATTCAAATAGTAGTACAAACGTCACCACAGTCAACTTTAAAACGTTTTTATCACCTCACAAAGAAACCCATACCCTTTAGCTATCACCCCCAACCCCCCAAAAGCCCCCTTCCCACCCCTCAAGCAACCTGTCTTTCTGTCTACTTTCTGTCTCTATGGATTTGCCTATTCTGAACTTTCATAGAAATGGAGTCATGTGATCTGTGGCCTTAAAGATTTGAAGGTTCTTCATGTGGTCTGGATACAAATTGTTCTAAGTCAGGTTTGTGATCTGCAAACATATTCTCCCAAGTTTATTCTCTTACCAGTGTCTTTTGAAGAGCAGAAATTCTTAATTTTGATGATGTCCAATTTATCAACTTTTTCTTCTATGAGTCATTATATTAGTGTTGTAACCAAGAAATCTTTGCCAAACCCATGATCACAAAGATTTTTCTCCTATGTTTTCTTGTAGAGAATTTTTTTTCTACAGAGAGACCAGAAATCTGTTTTTCATGTGAAATATCTCAATTTGTAAGTGTTTTTAAAATAAAACATGTCTGTGGGCTGGGAAAGAACCAGGGACTACCAGTTTTCATACGTTAGCTTATATTATATATGCAAAATTGCTTATATTAGGCTGTTTTTGATCTGTTGAGACAGGAGTTCCCTATGTTTCAACTTGATTCTCTTGGCAGGTTGTTAATTATAGGCAACCAACCGAGTCACAGATGTTTGTGTGGTACAGTGGCACACCTTAATCTGTCCTTTTTTTTTTAAATTTTTATTTATCTAGTCAAATCCCTTGAGTTTGCTAAGCCATCCCTGTGACAGATGAGAAAACCAAGGCTTAATGAAGTGAAGCGTCTTGCCTGAGGACCCCCAGCAGGACTCCACTTAGGTGTGCGGATTCTAAAGCTCAGAGTCACCTGGTACTGTGCTCTCCAAAGCAGAGGCCTCCAGACATTATCCTTGAACTTCACATTTTAAATGTGTTCAACTATTTAAACATTGTAATAAATGCAAGAAGAGCCCTTGGATATGCATGCTAAATATTAACATTCTGGAGACGGCCGGTACGTTTATGCTCTTATCTCTGTTGTTTGTAGGCTTGACACTGAAGTTTCTCCTCCTATCTCTGTTTGTGTAATTCAAGAGAATACTGAAATTGCAAAGCAAACTTTTAAATACCACTAGCATTTCCGACTCCTATTCCTTGCAACCTGGGATTTTCTTGATATTTATAATTTTAAAAAGGATAGGTCTTTAAAAAGTCAGTGCTGAGGTTGAAACGTGACTGCATCCATCATCCGTAATATCCAGTTTCCTATTCTTTTTGTCCGTTAAAACGACCTCACTGTTCTCTGTGATTGACCTCATAATAAGTAAATGTTATAGAGTTTGTGGCAGAGGTACCAAAACTTGTGTCATTTTCCCTCTCCTGGCAAAGGAAGACTACATTTCCCAGAGTCCCCTGCATTTGAATTGAGGCAGGTGACTGGATGCTGAGGGCCACTGGGCTGTGGGCGGAAGTGGAGTACCCTCCTTCTTCCCTTTCCACAGAGGCCAGGGCTTTGTCACAGCAGAATCACAGGACAGTGGGAAGGTGGGTCAGCAGCTGGGGGAGATGGAGATCTGCCAGGAAGAGTTCCCTGACCTGCACTGAACTGTGACATGAGCAAGAAACAAACCAGTGTGTGTTAAGCCGCTGAAATGTTGGGGTTTATTTGTTATTACAACAAGTCCTGGTCTACCCTGACTAATACGAGATTAAACAAATAAAATTTCTAATGAAACATAGCCCTTAACTCTTCTATGTTGGGCTCCAAGCATTATTTATTGAAAAGTAAAAGGTTCTGCTGCTGGAAAAGATATAGAAATCTGTGATTATGTTTAATGTCTGAACATTACAGGTGAGGAACTGAAAGGCCAGAGAGGAACAGTGACTTGTCCGGGGTCACACAGGAGAGGCAGAGCTAGAATCCAGTGTAGGGACATCTGACGTCTGTAGCTTTAGCCTGCCCTTTCTGTTGGTAGTGGCAGTCGAATTTTCCCCATCCACATGCTCAGGCCATATGCGTCATGTAAGACTCATCCTCGTCCTTCATCTCCAGGCCTGGCTAATCTATGTAATCTATTACTCAGGCCTCAATGATTAGTCTGATGATGAACATATGACCCAGTCTGGACCAATCAAAACTAATCCCTGGATTTTTGCTGGAGCTGCTAAAAATAGTCACTCTTCATGGATTGTTGAACCAATAGGATATAAATCTCAAGCTGCTGAGGGCCATCTCAGTACATCTAGGTTGAGAATGAAGCTAATTCAGGGTAAAGCAGAGCCGAAAGATGGAGCGACAGATGAGCTTGATGATGTTGTTTGAGCACCTGGATCCAGCAATACCTGAAGCCTGAGCTTTTAGTCACATGAGCCAATAAATTTCCTTTTTTGTTTATGCCAGGTTTGATTGACTTTGTCACTCACACCTGAAGTTACTCAGCCTTATACAAACTGTTTTGTGCTTTTTTTTAATGAACACACAAGAATTATTGTATTTTTCTATTTTAATGATAAGGAAATAGAAGCCAAGTCCACTTGTAATCAGGTGCTTCAAGTTTCACAAGATTCAGGGTTTGGTGACTCCCTTTTGTCTTGGAAACGTTCCATACATGAACTCTTCGTTGCTTCCAGCCCCTGCCCAGTGTGGACACACTTTATGCGAAGTTTCATGAGGGGTTCTTGAAAATAATATCCATCACAGAGCAGGTGCTAAAACACTGTTGAAATGAAAGAAAGAAAGAACACCCCTACAAAAAAGTGTGCAAGGTGTATGAAGGAGCGGTTCACAGAAAAAGAAATACAAATGACAGACGTCTGAAAGATGGTCTAACCTCACTAATGATTAAGAATTACAAATAAAAATGAGATACTGTTTCTCACCCACAAGTTTGTCAGAGAGCTAAGGTTGCCTGGTACCTGGGGATGGATGGGGAAGTAGACACTTCCATGAGCTGGTGGTGGGAGGGTAAGATGGCACAGCCTTTTTGGAGAGTAATTTGGCAATGTCTGTTAAATGTGAAAATGCATAAGCCACTTGACCTCCTGCTCGAAGCTTATTCTACAAGTAAACTCCAACTAATTTGCAAAGATGTGGGTAAAAGGCCGTTCAGTACAGTATTATTTGTAATAGAAAAAACTGGAAACAGATGCTCCTCCAAAGGGGGCTGTCTCAATGAATCACAGTACAGCCCAACTCTGGAATCAATTTCAGTGGCTAGGAAGAGGGAGGCGGCCCTGGACGTGTGGAAAGGGGTCCAGGGGCGACCGTATCAGGAGGGGAGAACAGGAAGTGTGACACGATGCTATCTGTGCTGTGGCCAGGTGTAGGGTGGGCTGCCCTTCTTGGGGCCACTCTCTGTCCTTGGCTTCCCAGCATCAGGCCTCCTGAGACCCCACTGAAGCGCTGGCACAGACCTTCAGGGATGCCTGGCTGTGGGTCTTCCAGGTCTGAGTCCTGCACCCCAGGGCCCCAAAGAGTGAGGAGCTGGGGTCCCCCAGGGCTGGCCCCCTTCCTGCCAACTCTCCTCTGGCCAGGCCTGCCTGGCGGACGCCCCAGCCTTCGTTAGGCGAGATAGGTCTGTAGGTAAATATTTATCCCTGTGCAGCTGTGGGTGAGCAGGGGCCGCAGGTGCGGGCTAGAGTCCTGTTTACCCAGCGCTGAGCGGGCGCCGCCAGTTTGCTGAGCTGCCTGCCCAGCCTGGCTCGGGCGCTTGGGAGGGAGCTGGGGCAGTGGAGGATGTGCCAGGAGCCATGCGGGGCGGGGTGCCTCCTTGGCAGCCGAGCCCTGCGCAGCCTCAGTATAGAATCCTGACCTGGCCCCCAGGCTCGAGGAGACTGGCTTCTTCCCCCTCCTCTTGCAGCCTTCCCATGCACTGCTCGCCAGTGCATCCGTCTTCCCCAACTCTGCCCAGGGCTGACTCCTGCTCGTTCTGGGGTCTCCCTGACCACCTCCCATCCTGGAGTGTAGGCGTCCTGTTAGCTGCTGCCCTGGCCCCACAGCTCATCTCCCCAACACTTTCCTGGTTTGTCTTCTCTACTAGAGGCCAGAAGAACAGGGACAGAGGCAGTTTCGGGACCCACTGTTTCCGTAGCACCTCGCATAGGGCCTGGCTCCTGGTAGGTGCTCATCAAACACCTGTTAAGTGTTAGCCTGAGGGAAGCCAGGCGGAGGGAACTGCCCAGCGAAGCATGGGATGGGGGGTCGAGAGGGAAGTGGGGACGAAGAGACTGGACTGATTCAGGGGCTGGACTCTGAAAGACCTTGAATGCCATGCCAACCAGTTTGGTTTTATCTAATCAGAAATGGGAAATTGTTGGAAAGCAAAGGAAATATAAATAATACAACAAATGAGAAGATGATAAACTGTATCCTTCAAACTGCACAGTATAAATCCTGAAGTTCTTACGATGGCCTGCAAGGCCCCTCATCATCTTCTGTCCACACAGCACCCCCATTCCAGTCATTCTCTCCTCGCTCCTCCCAGCCACACTGGCCTTGCTATTTCTTGAACACCAAAGGTATACTCCAACCCCAGGGCCTTTGCACTTGCTGTTTCCTTGGTCTGGAATGCTTTTGCCTTGGATATCCTGATTACTTCCTTACTCTGTTGAAATCTCTTACCAGAGAGGCCCTCCATGACCCCGTAAACAAGAGAGCCCCTTCCCCAGGCCCTGATCCTGCTCTGCTTTCCTCTGTAACACGTGTATCTGTTTGCCTATCGTCTGTCTCCTCTGCAGGGACATCAGCTCCAGGAGGGCAGGAATGCCGTCTCTTTGGTTCACTGCTGTATCTTCTAAGCCTAGGACATGTAGCTTTAGGCTCCATGAAAGCTTTTTGAATGAATGAATGAATGAAGGAACGAATGAGTGACTGTGATATCATGGGTCTGAGATGATGCTGACTGCTGCTCCCCTGGGCCCAGCCTTCTCCTGTTTCCAAAGCCCTTACACAGCTGTGAGCTCCTTTGATCTGCGCATCAGCCGGGTGGGGAGCACAGGACAGGGATTATCTGCCCTAAACCTGATGATGTACGGCACAAAAACATCACGGTCACATGACAGAAACCAGGATGAAGTGCCCGCAGGCTCAGGACTTCAATAAATACATTATTAAAATTCGATGTGCAGGAGTCGTGGCAACAAGGAGAGAGTGAGTTTGGAGGCAGGCCTTCCTCGCGTTCAATTCCCCGCTCGGCTGTTTGCTTACTCTGTGACCTGGGACAAATCGATCCCCTTCTCTGAGGCCTGGTCAGCCCTTCTGTAAAATGGAGATAAGAGGCCCTCACACAGGTATAGTGCAGAGGTGTCCTCACACGGGCATTTCCTGGGCTGCACCGTCTTCTGTGCATCCTTTTCGGTAAGCGTGTTATATTCTCCTGAGTGGAGTCACAGGCTTTGCTCGATCAGCTGACTATGTGGTGACATGGTGACAGTAGCCACCCGTCATTGAGCCTGGGTCCTCGGGGTCCAGGCCGAGCGCTGCACCTGCCTTAGCTCGTTCAGTCCTCACTGCGACTCAGGCAGCTGCTGTTAACTCTCCCATTTTGCGGATGAGATAAAGCAGCTGGTCCCAGGCCACACGGCCCATAAATGTGGGAGTCAGAGTTAGAAGCCAGGCTGTCAGACCTGAGAGTTTTAAACTGTGCTCTAGTGGATTTTTGTCCCCACTTTATGGACGAGGAAAATGAGGCTCAGGGAGGCCAATGACTTGCCCCAGGCAATGCTGGGCAGGGCTGGGATGAGACAGAAGCCAGGTCTTCCAACCCCTGACCCGCGCTCTCCTCCAGGCCAGCCCTTTGCAGCATGGAGCAGTCTCCACGCATCTCGTGCCTCCTGAACTGGGGACAGTAAGTGGCCGAGGAGGGAGTGGTCCTCTGCTTTCTGCCCCATAACCAGCTGAAGGCTTAAGGATGGGGGGAACAACATCACTGGTGAGCAGAGGAACCCTGCGTCTACTTGGGAAACCGTTCTTCTCTCCCTTCCCCTCGCCTCGCCTCTCTCCCCTGCCCCTCCCCTCGCCTCCCTCCAAGAGCTCTGTACCAATTAATCAGCCGACATCCGAGGCTCCAGCTGGGACCAAGTGGGCCGGACTCATTAGTACAGAATGACATTAATATCAAAAAGATTTGGAGACAAATGCAATGATTCAGGGCAGGCGCCTGTGTAGGGCTGGCTCAGAAGCTGGTGTGGGCAAAGGAACCATGGTAAGAGGCAGAGAGGGAACAAAGCAGACGTGGGAGGAGAGCTGGGCCAGGCCCCCAAGATGCCCGGTGGGAAGGGAGGAGCAAGGCAACTCTAACGTGGACAGTGTCCTCTTGTGCAGTCTGACTGTCCCTCCTCTCTGCTCAGGAGGCCTTCACAGACTGGGCACAAAAGGAATCCAGGATACATCACACCTTGTTCCCCCTGTCATTTTAACCCTGGGCCAGTTGGAGAGGCAGCGCCGTGTGGTGGCCGAATCCCAGCTCCATCTGCTCTCGCCTCTCACCGCTCAGCCTTCCGCACGTGGGTTCATCTCCCTGGGCCTCAGTCTCTTCATCTGGACCAGGGGTAATAGTGGCCTGTCTGGGCTGGTGAGAGGATGGGGACGTGGACGTGCTCTGTGGAACGTGAACCAGAGGGAGGGTGTGGCATATTCATCTTCTCCTTTTGAAAGCTTCTCCTTCATCATTCTTTCCCCACTAGTGCTAAACAGGAAGCCTCTTTACCTTTGGGACAGTGGGAATCAAACCAGCCCCTACAAGGAGCCTCGCTTGTAGAAATGGAATTCTGTTTGTTTCCTAACGCCGGCATCCACTAGGCACTGGGGAGAAAGAGGTGAACGGGACACAATTCCTACCTCCGAGGGGCCGCTAGTCTAGTGGGGATGCCAGTAAAGGGAGAGAGAATGGCTCTAACACAGAGTCAGGCGGGCTGTTCATGGCAGGCACTCTGCAGCCTGGATTCTCTCCAGATATTCTGATCTCAAGTCTACAGTCTCACGGGCCTCATTAACACAGTGCTTCTCCCTGTCACATTTTTTCCTTTTTAATTTAGGAAACGTGGCCAGCGTACCTGCAGTTCTTTGCTGCTGTGGGAGTGGCATGAACCAGGAGAGCCAGACGGTGCTGTGGGAATGGGCAACCCCAGCCCTGGGAGCTCCAGTGGGGGGTGACGTTCTCTGCCTGGAGCACACGTGTGTGATCAGGGGAGCCTTACAGAGGAGAGGACGTGCAGCTGGCCCTGCGGTCTGAGGAGTTGCCAGGTGGCCTGGGGTGGGACAGCAGGGGCATCAATTATTCATTTGAGAGCCAGCCCTGATGGCCTAGTGGTTAAAGTTTGGCATGCTCCTCTTCAGCGGCCTGGGGTTGGTTTCCGCCCATGGAACTGCACCCCTCATCTGTCAGCAGCCATGCTGTGGCAGTGGCTCACATAGAACTAGAAGGACCTACAACTATAATATACAACTAAGTACTGGGGCTTTGGGGAGGAAAAAGAAAGAGAGAGAGGAAGATTGGCAATAGATGTTAGCTCAGAGTGACTCTTTCCCAGTAAACAAAACAAAACAAAAACATTATTGAGTACCTATTAAGTTCCAGGCACTGTTCTAAGTGTGGGGACACAGCTGGGAACAAACAGACAAAAATCTCTGCCTTTAGGGAGATGACTTTCTGGTGGGTGTGGTGATTGCTGTGGAGAAGGATAAAGCAGGTGACAGGTGCCATTTGAGCAGAAACCTGAAGGAGGCAGGGAGTGAGCCACATGGGTGATTGGGGGAGAACTTGGCAGGCAGAGGGAACATATGCGCAGACCCTGAAGCACAAGAATGCTTGCTGGGCCCTAGGGAAAGCATGAGGCCCAGGGGCAGGGGAGGGTGGTAGGCCATGTGGATAGTGGGGCCGGGGGCAGGCCCAGACCATCTTGGGCCTTGTGGGTCTGGCTCCTGGAAAAATACAGGATGCCTAGTTAAGTTTGAATTTCAGATAAACATCAAAAATTTTTTTTTGAGGAAAATTAGCCCTGAGCTAACATCTGCCAATCCTCCTCTTTTTGCTGAGGAAGACAGACCCTGAGCTAACATCCGTGCCCATCTTCCTCTACTTTATCTGTGGGACGCCTGCCAGAGCATGGCTTGACAAGTGATGCGTAGGTCCACACCCGGGATCCAAACCAGTGAATCCCAGGCCGCCGAAATGGAACGTATGAACTTAACTGCTGTGCTACCAGGCCAGCCCCAACAAATATTGTTTTTAGTATGAGTATGTCTCATGCAAATTTGCCTTTCTCTGAAATTCAAATTTAAGTGGGTGTCCTGTATTTTTATTTGCTGAATTTGACCACTGTAGTTGTGGGCTTCCAGAAGACTTTGGCTTGACTCTGAAACGGAAGCCACTGCAGGTCTGGAATGGAGGAGAGATAGGACTGAGCAGGTTTAGAGGGATCCTCTGGCTGGGCACTGTGTTGTGAGCAGACTGCAGTGGGCAGCGGCAGCACCCAGGGGGCCTGTCAGAGGCCAGGGATGGGCCGGGTGTGCTTGGGCAGCAGTGTGGAGGTGCTGACCGGGAGTCTGCCTGTGTCTGGAAGATAGAGCTGACCCCATTTGCTAATGGGTCGTTGTGGGGTGGGAGAGAAGGAGAGGGTTCCAGGAGGACTCCAGGGCTTTTGGCCTGAGCAAGTGCAAACGTTGAGAGGATGGCAGGAGAAGCCTGTGCGTGTGCGTGTGTATGATTAGGTTTTGGACACACAGTTGTGAGGCCTACTCCACAACCAGGAGGAGATATCAAGTATGCAGTTGGGCACTTGGGCCTGGAGTCTGGGAGAGGACTCCACTTGTCTGCCACCAGTACAGATGTCATTGAAAGCCGTGTGCTGGGTGAGAGCACCGAGGCAGTGGGTAGATGGAAGCGGCTCTGCTGCCGGCATCTGCAAAGGCCTGGAGGCTGGAGGGTTCGAGGTGTGCTCTGGGTGCCAGGAGGGGATGGGTACTGATGGCTAGGCCATGTTGGTGTGGAAACTGAGATCGGCATGCCTTGAGGACTGGAAGCCGTGAGGGTTCTAAGCAAAGGAGAGCCGTGGTCGGATCTGTGTGTTACAGGGGTGCCTCTTGGGGGGGGGGGTGCGGAGGTGGGAAGAGTGGAGCTGGGAAGGCAGTGAGGAGACTGGGGTGCCAGCACTGGCAAGAAGCAGTGAGGCCGGACCCAGGACAGCAGTTGGGGGTGGGGCTGGGGTCGGGGCTACAGAAGGGAGGGCGGACTTGTGTGGGACTGATGGGGCTGGGGGCAGGCTGGATGTGGAGAGCAGGAAGATGAGTGTCCAGAGCCTTCGGGTGGCTCTTGCAGGGCCGTGGGGGGCAGGGAGAGGAGCGCAGAACCTCCCCACCCACCCCCAGCACCCCATGGCCACTGTGCTTGTTAGCAAGGAACACTCCTCTGAGGGAACATATGTGCTGTTATTTTTAGGTGATTAGCCACACGTCGTGGAGTGTTTGTTTGCCAGTCGTGGGTAAACAAAAGCCATTTGTCAGAATGAGATGTTCCAGCCTCTCCTTCCCTCGCAGGCCAGTTGCCGCGCTGTGAATTCCTGTTGCATCAGCAGCGAGGCTAATTAGCTCCGCGGCTCCTGAATAATAATGGCTGCATTCACAGAGGCGTCTGCATGCAGGAGCCATGCACACATGCAAACCTTGAAGCTGCGCAAGATGCACAGGTGCACCTTTTCTTTTCCCTTTGCTTTGGAATTGGGGAAATGGAGGCTCAAGGAGGTGGAGCGACTTGTTCAAGGCCCCCAGCTAGGAAGCTGAGGCTCAGATCTGAATGA
Source organism: Equus asinus (assembly GCF_041296235.1). Lineage (NCBI taxonomy): Eukaryota > Metazoa > Chordata > Mammalia > Perissodactyla > Equidae > Equus > Equus asinus. The sequence goes on from NC_091798.1 coordinate 8,471,812, forward strand.
CCCCGAAGCCTCGGATGGGTCTGGGGCTGCTGTTCTTTCCCCATCCCATGAGCAGGGACTCAGCAACATCAGCAGTCACCAGTCCCGTGGAGCAGCCAGGTAATTGGACTGACATCCCCTGTATGGAGCCCAAATCTGGCTGCTGTGAATACCATCCAGAGGATCCTGCACTGCTGACTTTTGGAGTCTCTGGGTAAAGGAGGCCTGATGCTCTAGAGGAAGGAGCACGGGCTTTGGATCAGGACAGCAGTGGGTGTGTGGCTTGTCTCTGCCACTCGCGCTCAGTGTATGGTCTTGGGCAAGTCTCTGAGATGCAGCCTGTGGGGGTTTATTAGGGGATGCTCTTGAGATCCCTATCTTTAGAAGGGAGAGGACAGACACAGGATTGGGAAAGGGAGAAGCTGACTTATGGTGCTGTCTCAGTGGAAGTTCAGCTGGCCCTGTGGGTAGTTCTGAGAACAAGATGGCCCTTTGGGGCTGTCCTGAGTTGACCCAATAGGGCTGGGCCTTTGCACACACGTTGATCAGCCATTGGCTGTAGGTCACCCTGGGAATGGAGCATGAGGGGCCGACACCTGTCTGCCAGCAGCACGCCCTGCAGCTGGGGGAATAAGTCCTTTATTACTACAGCAGGGCCTGGTGGTGCCTCACAGAGTCCACCCCTTGGGCCACTTCCAGGAGAGGCTCCTCTTGGAGGGAAGTTGAAGAGGAAGGCTGGTACGTGAACTCCAGCCCCCATGGCTGAAGCTTTTGTGGTCTCAGGGCTGCAGCAGACACTCCTCAGCTCCTGCCTCTACTGCCCACCATAGATGCCCCTCATTCTCAGGTGACATCTCTGTGGGGACTGAGACCCTGCACACCATGCCCTTTTCAGGCCATAGCGGCAGGAAAGACAAATCTATATCTGGAACATGTCTCTCTTCCTGGTTTTCCCGGGGTGGAGGGGTCCACCGTAGTCATCTGCCACATACTGAGCCAAACTAATCTCAGGTTTTATCTTCCTCCTCAGCCAGCGGCACAGGATCCCCCAGCGTGGCCATTTATATGAGCTGAAGGTGCTGGTGCATCAGTGGTGGGCGGCGAGGGGTCTGGGCTACCTGCTGGTGCAGCTTGCTGGTTAACTCGAGTCCTGCTCACGCTCAGTCCAGGATGTATCCACTTTCTGACTTGGTGGGTCTGACAGATCCAGCTCATGATGGGCAGTTCTGGGTGCATGACCCCTCGGTGTCTCATGGCAGGGTGCTCTGTCTCTACCAGTGCCGGGAGCACACCACAGCCTGTGTGTATAATAAAAAGTGTATAATTCTTTGCTGCAAATTATATGCACTTGTTCCCAAATCCTTGCAGTCTCCATTGTGATTCTTTCCTTGGATCGTGCCCTACTTCACACAGTATCCTTTCCTATCACTCATATGTCCAGTTCTACAGGCTTTGCTGAGTCATATGGCCCAAGCGACAGGGCTGATGGTCCCGGTAGCCTGAACCTTCTGCAGTGTGCTTCCTCGCTCTGGCCCTTGGCAGCCCTTCATGTCATCTGGCACATGGGGTTAGAGCAATACTCCCGGGTTTGGATACGTTGCCTCCAGACCCACCTGTCAGACGTGCTCTCTTCCTCATGACGGGAGATGAAATATGAAATAATTTGTCTTTACTTTGGAGGTATGTCCTAGTACTCACCAGACCACTGGATTCCTAGACATTGTACTGATCTGGTGGGCCCCTGGATCTTCATTGTTTTTTTCTCTCACCCTTCGGCCTTCAGCATGCTAGGTACCTCTGTTCACCTGCCCGATCGGCACGATGTCGTCAGTGTAATGGGTCAGTGTGATGCTCTGTGGGATGTCCCGATGGTCCTGATCTCCTCGGATATCAGACTATCCCCATTGGGGGGATGTATATTGTCATCTATCCCTTGTGAATGTGTACTGTTTCTGATTCTCTTCCTTGGTTGGGATGGAAGAAAATACGTTTAGCAAATTCATGGCTTCATAACGCCTACCTGAGCTCATGTTAATCTGCTCTAGCAGCAAGACCACACCCGGCAAGGTGGCTGCAGTTGGGGCTGCTCTGTGTTGCATTTCTGGGAGTCTGTGGTCCCATCGATTCTCATGGGATTCATCTGGTCTCCATGGAGGTCAGATTGGTGAATCACATGGAGCTATGATAAGAATTCCCGCCCCTGCATCTTTCAGATTTTTGAGAACAGCGCTAATCTCTGCCATTCCCTGGGGATGTCATGGTGCTTTTGTTTTACCACCTTGGCCAGAAGGGGCCGTGTCAGAGACCTCCACTCAGTCTTCCCACTATGACAGATCTTACCTCACTGGATGGGGCGGGGGGGAGTTACTAAGTATGTCTGTTCGGACCATACATTTGGAGACCACAGGTAGGGCCCACTGGACCCACTGTGAGCTGGGCCTGGGCCAGAATTCCATTACTCACCTTATCCCCTTAGCAGGGGTCATCATAATGTTTTGGGTTTCCAGGGATCAATGTGAACTTCAATTCTGTGTCTAACTGTTCTAGAATACTTGGGCATTCCTCTTTCCCCAGTATTCAGTGCCTGAGTGATTTTGGGGAGAACTAGGGGATCACTGCTGTGTATCATTGCAGGGTCCTTCCTCTTGGGCTTTCCTTCAACCATTGAGTTCTAGGTTCAAACCCTGCTCAGGTGTGACACTGGGGAAGGGAGTATTACTTAATATTGGGGGGACTCTCTTCAGCCTCCTGACTACCATCCTTGATTTTCTGATTGTGTAGATGGAGTAGGACCCTGGTTGGCTGCCCGTCTCTGTTTTCTGTAGGGATGCCATGTTTTAGTAACTCCGTAGCTCTCTGCAGGTCAGGCTCCCCCGGTGCTCCGTCATCTTACCACTCATCACAAAATTGCATCTTCCTGCTTTCAGATGGCTTCTCTGTTCTCAGAGCCCTATCCCCCCACTGTTAAGAGTCAGCTCAATTCTATGGCGGCGTCTCCTACCACCAGCCTGGCCTACGAGAAGAGCCATTATTGAACTTCCAAGTGATGCTGGGGGCCTTGCTGAGTGGTGTGTCCTCTGGGTCCTGTGTGCACTCTCGGCCTCTGGGGGCAGGTTCCAACCTCACCTAGTACACTTCCTCCCATGTGCCCACTCCTGAGTTTTTCAGTCCCTTCTTCTGCCATCTGCCGTGGCACTTCTCCCTTGGCGTGGGCCACTGCTTTTTCCCTGCTTCTAGGTGCCATTGCAGTAGTGTGTCCACACTATCTCCTGGGGAACTGGTGAGGGCATTAAAGCCCGTGTCCTGGGGGGTGCTCCCAAGTTGATACACGCTCCCTCCTCCAACCTGACCTTCTGGCCCCCTTGATCAAACACCCTCTGATTCCGGTCCCGTGTTGACGAGGGCCTGCAGCTCCTTTGGGGTATAGCCCCCATCTTTTGACATCAGGCCCTACAGGCCCACAGCTGGTTCATGTTGTGACTTAACCCTAGTTATTGGCCCGACGGCAGCAGGAGAAATGTGACAGATCCTGGGTGGGGATCCATTGTCTTGAGCGGGAGAAGCTCTGCAGTCTTCAGGCAAGGAGGGAGTGCTAGCCCCCAGCAGGCTCAGAGGTTCGGGGGAACCTGGAGAGTCAGTCATTTGTGGGACTTCCACCCACACGTCCCCACGCCCTGTGTCAGGGTTCCACTCCTTACTGGCCAGAGCCCTGACCCTGGCACAGCAGACCTGCCTTGGCTGGAGCTGAACCCTCTTTGGAGCCTGGGCCGAGTTTCCACTTGCTGTGCCCTCCTGAGGCAGGAGATGACAGCCTCTCTGGCTTCCACATCTAGCTTCTAATTGCTGATTAATTACGCTCAGCTCTTTGTTACCTGTCTCCAGAGCAATTGGGTTGAACAATATCCACTCAATTCAATTGTCCTCATAGTTACTGTTTCCTCCATATTTCTCAAATACGTCTTCCCAGTTATGGATTCTCTTTCACCAGTCTGCCATCCTAGTCCATCCCCCGTGCCAGGGGCTCTCTGTGATGGGGGCCTCCTTGCCAGCTGGGCAGCAGGTGATTCAGCTCCCAGCTCTCATCCGTGTCTGCTTTCCTGACCCACTTTCGGTACCAACTGTACGTAAGAGGTTGGGTTCCCGGAAAGCAGACTGACAGAAGTCAGTGTGCCGGATACTTATTCAGAATTTTCTCAGGATCAACACCTGTGGGAGGGAAGGGACAGAAGCAGGACCGAGCAGAGGAAGTCAAGTTGCCAAACACTGCCAATTGAAGCTTCAGCTGACCCTGAGGTGAGTTATGATGTTTTAGAACTGTTCTGAGTTGCGGCAAAAGGCCCTGGCCTTTATACCCCTGTGTTGATAACTTACTGAATGTAGGCAGCCCTGGGAACAAGGTCTCACCTTGGGTGAGGTGGTCCTCTTCTGCTGAGGCAATCCCTGAAGGTACTGTGGCTGAGAGCTGTCTGATGGTGGCACATCCTGTGGCTGGAGTAATAGGTCCTTTATTCCTGAAGGGGGACCTGGTGGGGTAGCACAGTATGCACCCCAAAACCTATGAGTTCACTATCTGCAAGATACGGATAAAAAGTCCTTAGCTAGTGCTTGAATACTGATAAGGATTCCATAAATGGTAGCTATTACATTTATTTATATTTATATTATTTATATAAATTATTTATATATTATTTATGTTTAGATACTACTTTAACCAGATACTGGTTATTTGAGGATATTTACAAGTGATAAAACCTTAACTAAAAAAATAATGTAAGTAATCAAAGGAATTTACTTGTTCACATAATTTGGAAGGTGGGATTAGACTTCAGGAATGTCTGGATCCAGAATCTCAAAGTGTATCATCAGGATGAGTCTCAGTCTCTCTCTCTCTCCACACACACACACCTGTCTCTCTACCTCAAAGTCCTAATTTTCTCTGTGTACTTCAGTCTCAGGTGGTCAGCCCTTGTGAAGCTAAAGATGGCCCCCACCAGCTCCAGGCCTACATCCCGACAGTTAAGCAACACTGGCAGAAAGAGTGGGCCCAGAACCCCACAGTGATAAATTCCAGGGCTGACACTCATTGGCCAGGCCTGGGTCACTTGCCTGTCCCTAGAGCTGAGGGGATGAGGTCAGTCTCTCTTGGAGGGAAGTTGAGGAGAGGAGGTTTCCCACAGGAAAGTCTAGATGCTGTGAGCAAAATAAAGGAGATCAGATGCTAGTAAAAAACAGATGTCCATGGTGTCTCCACCTTGGAAGACCTCTTCCATTCCATCTAGAGGTGGAAGGGCAGGGACTTGTCTTGCCTATGTGGAGGCATGTGCTAAGTTCAAGAATGTCTCATATGTCTACAAGTGGCTTCCTGGCCACAGGCCAATCAGGATGTGGCGGTTGCCCTGGAAACACAAATTTTTCTGTACAAAGGGTCAGCAGATGCCATGGGGGCTGGACTCCCCTCTCTGGTTTCCCCTAGGCTGGTTCTGTCCCTAGGGGTTGGCACTGTTTTGTAAAACCTTTTCCTCCTCTTGCATCAGGGTGCATCAGGGTGGGTCCAGGGACTGAGGCCAAGTCCAGGTGGACTGAGAGGTCATCTCCAACTCCAGTTTGTCTCTAGATCATTTCCTCTGCCTGTCTTGCATCCATTCAATGCACATTTATTAGCATTTCCTTTTGCTAGCTGCAGTGCTGGGCCCTGGGTGGTGTCTGATGGCCCCGCCCCAGTGAGGACCCAGAGGGGCTGAGGACCTGGCCATGTTGTCTTCCACGGGACAAGGCAGCCAGGAGCTGGACGGCTGAGGGGCAAGCCCAGCAGCCTCTGAGGCTACCTGGCTCTCACGTGTGTTCTCTTTGGCTGGAAGATGTTTGAAAACACTTGTTTACGCTACTATTATTGTATTATTTCATCAACTGTACTATGAGGCTGATTGCAAGGTGCACCTCTCTTTTATGCACCATTAAGGGGAAAAAGCTCACAAACTCTGACATGCCTGCAGTTGTAAGATGAACCCCATCTTCAGTGACATTAATATGTGAAAATATGGGTTGCTTAGTATTGATGAAATATAGTAATTACCAACATTTAAAAATTGGGCTATTTCATCTTAAACTCCTGTATTCTGGTTTCTTCTGAATAATTGCAAACTCCAGCAACACAGAGCCCACATCTTTGCATGGCAATAGTTAGATGGAGATGAGTGGGGCTTTCATCTTTTGTTATTTAAAAATCTTGTATTTGTTTATTTTAAATAGATAATAGATTCTTATGGTTCAAAAATCAAAACAATACAAAACAGTATAAAATGAATAGTTTAACTCCCACACTTGTCGCCATCCACTCTGTTCTCAACCCCTCTCCACAAATAAACCCTTGTATTAGATTCTTGTGTATCCTTCCAGCTTTTTTTAATGCAGATACAAACAAATATGAATAGATACACCTTCAACACTATTTCATTTATAATAGGCTCTGCATTTGCTTTGATCACCTAATGATGTGTCTAGCAGATATTTCCAAATCTGCAGAGATGTTGGCCCTCCAGAGGGGCTGGGCTCTCCATTAACTGAAGTCCAGCTTCCTCTTTGCATACCCAGTGGGCATCTAGGAGCAATTGATTTCAGCCCTGCCACTATATCCTGGGGACACTCAGTGAATGCCAGGGCCTAAGGCATTAGGGTGGGGACAAGCAGGTTGGAAGCAAGGGGACAAGATGGGTCGGAGAAGTATTTACAAGTTTCTCTTCGTCAGCACGTGCGTGGATGCTTCAGTCAGGCAAAAAGGCTCTTTGGTGAGGGGATAGGGACACAGGGATGAACAAGGTTCAGGAGTTCAGAGTCTTGTCATGTATATAACAAGTATAAGAAGAGAGTGGAGGGCATGATCTTGGGTAAGTTAATTAAACTCTTTGAGTTTTGATGTCTCATTTACAAAACAGGGATATTTTAGTCTCTACCTTTTAGGGTTATTGCACAGGTTAAATACAACAGCACAATGCCTGGCATATAGTAAGCACTCAATATGTATTATTTCTGCGGGGGCATAGTGGAGGGAATAAGACTGCTTGGAGGTGATGCTGAGTGGGGTTTTGAAGGCTTAGTAGGAGTTCACAAATTGGAGAAGTGGGAGTACATTCTAACACAGGAAAGAACATAGAGTCTCCTGGCTTGCTTTCAGGTGCTAACTCCATTTCAAAGAGGATATAACTGAGTTTCCTACAGAAGCTGTAGCCTGCCCAAGGTCAAGCATGCAGGAATGCAGAGCTGTGACCCACACCCAGTTCTGTCCGACTCTGAGCCCAGTGGTTAACATTCACCTCAAAATGCGAGTGCTCTTGCCCCCAAGATTTATCCATGTTGTCCCTCAGGGCTGATAAGTCGGGTTGCTGTGAATGTGGGGTGGCCTTGCCCTGGCAAGGAGGAGAGAAGATTGCCTGGTGCTCAAGGGCTCAAACCTGCATCTCTCACCATCACTCAGCTCTGCTTTCCTCTGTGCGGGATTCCCTCCCAGGTGGGTTTTCCCCATAGGGTGACAAAATAGCTGGCTGCTGGCTGCTCCAGGCCCTCAGCGGGCCAGCTCTGCCACTGCACAGGAGTGCGGGAGCCTCCTTCCCAGTGCTTCCAGCTAAAGTCCCAGGTAGTCTTCTCACTGGTCAGACCTGTGTCACGAGGGCTTTGCTAAGCCAATCACTGTGGCTAGGGGAATGTGGTCCTCCCACTGGTCACACCTGGGTCCTGTGACCATGCCTGAACCAATCAAGCGGCCGGGCAGTGTGGCCCTCTCATGGATCAAATCTGGGTCAATGCCACACCTGGAGGCGGGGAAGCCAGAACTGCAAGGGCTGAGAGTGGAAGAGGGTGGTCCCCAAAGTAATATTAGGGTCCTGCACCCAGAAGAAGGGGAGATGGCTGGCTAGCAAACTTGACTGGGGTTCCTCATCGAACCCCAGAGGAGCCCCTGCCTGGTCTGAGGAGACAGACCTGTCCATTGGTCTCTTATGACCGGGGGCTGAGGGGAGCCTGGGCACCTGCGCTGGGCCGTCAGCAAAGTCCTGGTGGAGCCCTTTAGGGAAGGGCATCCAGCCGGGCAGCAGCATGCATGGGAGCACAATAGCCCCTGACTGTGGGGGAGCTGGGCCAGCATCCGGGCGTGGTCCGGGTCAGCCCTGTGGGTGGAGGGGCAGCACTGTCTCTCCCTGGTGCGGTCCTGATTGTGGTTTGGAGTAAGGAGGTGTGATGGAAGGGTCTGAGCTTCCGCGTGTATGGGCGCAACAATCCACTCACCTGAGGAGGCCCTCCAGGGACCTGCAGTGATTAAGCAAGAGGAGGAAAAGGTTTTACAAAACAGTACCAACCCCTAGAGGGACAGAACCAGCCTAGGGGAAGCCAGAGAGGGGAGTCCAGCCCCCATGGCATCTGCTGACCCTTTGTACAGAGAAATTTGTGTTTCCAGGGCAACCGCCACATCCTGATTGGACACCTCATCTTGCCAAGGAGTGCAATTGGAAACATGCTGGCACATAATTTACTGTGAACATTCTGTGCCCCAGGCCCCGCGTCAAGACTTTACATACGTGACCTCCTTTCATCCTCCCTGCGTGAGGGGGTATCATCGCCCCCATTTTACAGACGAGAGAACCAAGGCTCCAGGAAGTTAGGAAGCTTCTCCCAAGGTCACACACTGTGGAAGGTAGTGATGTCCATTTGACATCCAAGCCCCAGTTCTTCCAAGCTGGGGTCCCTTTGGCCCTCGGGCCAGAGACCCAGTTGCAGCCCTATGCCCCTGAGAAACAATGGCAGGTGGGCCATGCTGCTTGTCACCTGCAGCCACTCCGCAAATGTTCTGAGGACACTCACATATGAGGCCCAGGCAGGGGCTTCACTTTCTAGCCCCAGGATTTCCTGCCCCAGACAGTTCCCTCATCTTGTGGCCTTTTCCAGGGTGTGGGGCTCCCTTTCTCCTCTCAAGCCAAGCAATTTGGGGCCCAGATGGAGGCCCCCAAGCTCCAATGGGGATGGTGGGAGTTTTCAAGAGAGGGACAGGAGGGTGGGAGTAGGCGGGGAGGGGCGAGGCTCAGAGCCCAAGCCGCGGGAAGCGGCTTCATTAGTCTGTCCCCAGGGGACTTGGCAGCTAGTTATTAAATGCTCCCTAGGATGGTGAGCTGGGTGGGCGGGGAAGAAAACAACTGTGGGAGTAGGGGTTGGGGTGGGGTTGGCTCTGCGTCTGTCTGGACCAGGGAGCCCCTTCTCATTATATGAGGGGAGGGCTGAGGTCACCATGGTGCAGGCCCCTCCCTGGCAGCAGGGATGGTGTCCTGGGTATCCCTGGACGCAGACAGGGAGCTGGATCATCCCTGGGCCCCTCCAAGCTGCGCCCCCTCCCTGGGGACTCCTTGGCTACCGTGGTGGCAGGGCTGGGAGCTGTGGTGTCCACGGGACGCTCACTCCCTGTCCTGTCTGTCTCTGGGAATCCTGCCGATTCTGCCGTGGTGCTGAGGCGTCCTCCTGCTCCTCGACTGTGGGCTGCATCATTTTCTCTTTTCTTGTGTAGAGAGATCTGTGGAGCGATGAGTTCCCCAGGCCTCTTCTCCTCTCCCTTCCCACCAGCCCCTTGGCTCTCAGCTTGTAGGGCCTTGAAGCTGAGCAGTGATGACTCAAAGTCCCATCTCTACCCGAGACTCTGCTGAGCAGCTGCCTCCAGGACCACCCTGGGGATGCTCCTGGGCCCTGGAGCCTCTGCCTCTTCCCACCTCCAACTCGCCCTGCCTCCATGGCACCCCCTCTCAGAGAAATGATCCACTGTCCGCCCACGAGCCCAGGCCAGAAAACGCAGAGTCGTTGCCAGCTCTGTTCCCTCCCTGACCCCCGTGGGCGAGCCACACCCGGCCTGTTCCTCCTTCATTAGCTCTCCACTGTCTCCCTCCACTCTCTTCCCCACTGCTGTGCCCGCGTTCACACACTTTTCCTTCTTTTCTGGAGTCTCCACATTGGTCCCTGAGCCGCTGGTTGACCCTCCATGCTGCCTGTCCCGTTCTCTCCTGCTTAAAGTTCTCCATGGCTCCTCAGTACCTGTGGATGAAGTCTACGCTCCATATCCTTGCAGTCTGGGCTTTGTGTGGCCTGGCCCCTGCTGCAACTTCTGCTTCTGCATCCCCTCCAACCCTTGGCATGCTCCAGTTCCCACAAAATGCCATGCTCCCTCACACTCTGAGCCTTTGCTTATGCTGTTCCCTCTCCCTGGAATGCCTTTCCCCACCTTTGGATGTAAATTTCAGCCAAGTAAGCTCAGCTTTTGACTCCTCCAGGAAATGCTTCCTGAACATGGCACCCTCCTTGACTTCAGCAGGTTTAGGTGTCTCTACTGTGGGCTCTTGTAGCAACCCACGCGCTTCTGCGTCACGGCACGTGGCACTCTATATCAGAGTTGACTGCAGATCTGTCCCCTGCCCCTAGCTGGCAGTGGGAGCCTGGAGAGCCGGGCGTGGCTGCCTTGTTGGGCTTGCTGTTTCCAGCATCCAGCTCGGAGTCCGGTATGTGGTAGATGCTCAGCCGGGGCTGAGGAAGAAGTGAAATGTCGACCAGTCTCCCAAATGCCCACGTGTGGGTCTTTTGATGTGGGTACTAGTTTCCTGTTGCTGCTGTAACAAATGACCACAAGCATAGTGGCTTTGTTTTCACAAACTTCTTCTCCTACAATTCTGGAGATCAGAAATCTGACGGGGTTCAGTCTTGCTGGGCTAATGTCAAAGTGTGGGCAGGCTGGGTTCCTCCTGGAAGCTCTACAGGAACATCCATTTCCTTGCTTTTTCCAACTTCTGGGACCATTTCCGCTTTCCTTGGCTTGACTTTCTCCGTCTTCAAAGCTGGCAATATTGGGCTGAGTCTTTCTCACTCTACCATTTCTCTGGCTCGCCCTTCTGCCTCCCTCCAGGGTTTAAGGACCCTGGGGATTACATTGAGCCCAACCAGATAATCCAGGATGATCTTCCTATTTTCAGATCAGTTAATAGCAGCCTTAATTTCTTCTGCAGCCTGGGTTCCTCTTTGCCATGTCAACTAACAGCATGTTCCCAAGGTCCACGGATTAGGACATGGGCATCTTCGAGGGCGGGTGCAGGGAGCTGGAGAAGCAGTGCCATGTGGGGAGAGGGACCGTGCTCTGTGAACCTCTAAGAAGAGAGGACACCAGGGGCAAAAGGACAGTGGGGGTCAGTGAGCGGGTACGAAAGGTGCTGGGAGAGCCAGAAAGGGACTCCTGTCTGTCATGGTCAGAGCTACAGGTGACAGAAACCCAACCCAAACTGGCTTTAAGCACAAGGGGGATTTATTGACTGATGAAACCAAAAGCCCCAAGGTAAGAGTTCCTCCAGGTGGTGGAGGATCAAAGGATGTCCCACAACTCCATTTCTTTTCATCTCTCAAATCTCCTCTCCATCCGGGTTGGCTTCATCCTCAGCCCACATGAGATGGCAACATGGCAGCAGCCACTCCTGCCCCTTGGTCCCCAGATTAAATACACCAGAGCAACTGCTGGGTCTCAGCAAGTCTCACTGCCGGCCCTGCCTCCCCTGGGTCTGCAGTTGAGCCCCACCCGATCCTGGGGCTGAGGGAGACCTGGTGCTGAGCGGACTGGATTTCACCCAAATGGTGGGGAGAGAACAGGGAAGAGTGGATTCCCGAGGGAAATCCTGGGGGCTGTTTTCCCCAATGGGTAGCTCTCCCTGCACTCTCGTAGGGAGGCAGTATGGGGCAGCAGAGAGGACTGGACTGACAGGAGGCCGGGCTCTGATTCTGGTTCTGCTGCTGATTTGCTGTGTGACCTTGAGCAAGTTAATTATTAACTTCTCCGGGCCTGGCTGTGAAGTGAGGGGGTGAGATGGGATGTTCTCTAAGGGGCCTTCCAGCGTCAACAACCTTACCACTCGGGCCTTTCCCATCTGTTTAGTCCATCTGTTTTCTTGTGCCTCTAGATCCTAGTAGTAAAAATCCTTAGAAAGCCCAGTGGGTTCTGTAGAGAAGCTGCAGAGAAGAGAGCTGTGCAGGCCTAGAGAGGCTTCGTTTCCCACACGAAGTGCTGGGTTCCCGGGAGAATTTGAGGCCTGAGCAAATGACCAGGGACTATCAAGACTGAGGGCATGTCTGCCTCACTCCGGGCTTGGTGTTGGGCTCAGGGTGTGGCCCGGGTGGGGGTCACTGTGTGAGCTGGGTCACTGAATGGCTGAAGTGAAGATTCTGTCTGGATCTGGGGTGGGGACCAGAAACTGACAGCAGTAGACAGACGGTGCAGGTGCTGGTGTGTGGGTGACCCAGGCGGCAAACAAAAGTGACTTTGGCCACACGTGACTTCTCAAACACTTGTTCTCATCTAACATATTATATATTTTACTTATCCTTTTGTTCCTGGTCCGTGTCCTTTGCTGGAACATCAACTCCATGAGGGCAACCTCTTTGTTCTCTGTGATGTCTCCAGCTCCTAAGCAGTGCCTGGCACCTGTGCGCGCTCAGGAGACATTGCTGAGGGCTGAGTAATGCAGTGCTGCACGCAGCCAGGGGAGGCCAACACTCTGTGCATTAGACTAGCAGTTCCCCAACTTTGCTCCCATTGGAACCACCCGGAGAGCTTGTAAGAACCCCGATGCCCAGGGTGCACCCCTTACCAACTGAATCAGAATGTCGAGGGGCCTGGCCAGGCAGTGGTATCTTTTAAGCATCCCCAGGTTGTTCCACTTGCTGCAGAGTTTGAGAGCCACTCACTGCATTAGAGCATGTGAGGCGCACGGGCCGCCTCGAAAGGACCCAGCCAGCAGCCCACACATGAGCAGGAGGAGGGAGGGGGCCCTGAGACAGCGGCAGTGAGGCTTGGGCTCTGGTGGTAGGATGGAGACTTTTTGTCCTAGGTCTCTATCACATCCTCCGGACACCCGCCACGGAGGTGATTACTTTGCTATCACAAAATGGATTTTGGCTGCGAGTCAAGAAGAGCTCTTGCTTCCCAGCTAAACGATGGCAAATCAATTTGAGGTCTCGGCTGGAGCTGCTGATTAGGGCTGGCAGAGCCAGGGAGCCTCTGGCTGTTGGAGCCATAGCAAGGCTCGGCCAGGCCTTGGAGGAGGTGGCAGGCAGGAGCCGGGTCCGGCCTTGGGGCCCAAGAACCCAGCCTTCTCTTATGGGGCAGAGGAAGCCTAAAGGCGACTGCTGGCCAGGTTTGGGAGTGCGATCTCCATTTATTTAGAGCTGTAATATTAATAGTATTAGTCGTCATTTATTTCTAACTTGCTGTGTGCTGGGCCCTTTAATACACTGGTTGCAATAAGTAGGCAGTGCAGGTATTGTTATCCTTTTGTATGGAGGCCCTGAGGGGAAAATAATATGCTCCAGGTCAAATGGCTTCAAGGTAACAAGGCAGGCTTGGAACCAGGTCTGGGGAAAAATCCAAATGTTTGCTCCTGATGCCCTGCTGTGCGTTGGTTTGCATGTCTGGACTCTGAGCTCCCATGACCATGTCACACCCAGGTCTGAAAAGCAGCACCTCACCCAGGGTTTGGGGTGGGGACGGCTCTTGGGAAGGGTTTGCTGAAGGCTGGAGGGAAAGAGGATGTGCATAGATGAGTGGAGGAGTGTTTGCTGAGTAGGGGCTGCAGGTGGGCTGAGGTAGGCATTGTGAGGTGGCAGCCTCCACGATGGCCTCCAACCCCCAATGATCTTCCCTCCTGGTGTTAATGCCCTGTGTAGTGTCCTCCCACATTTAATCAGACCTGGTCTGTTAACCAACAGAACACTGTGTGGAGGTGATGGCGTGTGGCTTCTGAGGCTAGCTCTTAAAAGATGTTGCAGCTTCCACCTTGCTCTCTTGGATTGCTCAGTCTGGGGCAGGCTTGCTGCCATATTGTGAGGACTCTCAAGAAGCCCTCCAGAGACGCCCTCCTGGAAGAGAGCCTCCTGCTAGCAGCTGGCACCAGCTTGCCAGCAATGTGACCAGGCCATCCTGGAGGTGGATCCTCCAGCCCCAGTCAAGGCTTCGGATGAGACTGCAGCCCCAGCTGACATCTTGATGGCAACTTCATGAGAAAGCCCAATCCGGAACTACCCACTCAAGCCACTCCAGAATTTCTGACCCTCAGAAACTGTGAGAGAAAAGAAATGTTTATGGCTTTAAGCCGCTAAGTCTTGGGGTGATTTGTTATGCAGCAACAGATACCTAATAGGCATTGCTAAGTCTCTTTTGAGCTGAAGAGAGCTTCCTGGAAGAGACAGTTATTCCCTTCTGTCCCCCTTCTCTCTTGCAACCCTTGCCTCTCAGCTTGCCTTGTGTCACAGCGAAAAGACAGGAGACAGATTTGGTTTTAAATTCAGGCTTCCCAATTTACTGTTTGGATGACTTGAGGATTTTTATTGAAACTAATCTTCTCCTTATCCTTTCCACATCTTCTCTCTCCTTTCCTCTACTCATCTGGTCTTCAATCTTGCCATAGTAATAGCAGCATTTCATAGTAATGGCAGTCATGTTTTAAGTACCTGCTATGTGCCAGGCACTGTGCTAGGGGATCTACAGACATTATTTTATTTAATAACCTCAACGACCTTGGTGGTGGTGCTGGGGTTAGACATTATTATCTCAGTGCTTTTTAAAAAGATAAGGAAACCAAGGTTCAGAGCAGCTGAGTCATCTGCCCAAGACCAGACAGAAAGAATCAGGATTCAAAGACAGGTTTGTCTGAAAACCAAAGCTTATGCTCATTCCCATTTTATGCCTCTACTTCTGAGCCTCGGTGTTCTCATGTGTAAAACGGGCATAATCCTGACTTCACAGATTCCTGTCAGGATGGACAGAGGTGGGGCCTTTCAAGCAACAGCCCTGTGGATGGCCTATTGTGGGGGCCTAGTAAGTGGAGGCCCCCTTGCCCTACTTCCCTTTGCTCCCCCACTTATGAACTTTAGGGTGGGCCTCTTGACCCTCAAGGAGGCAGGGTCATGCCCAGTGCCTCTCATTCCAAGAGCAGCCAGGGGTTGATGTGGCTGAGAGCTGGAGACCACTGGGCCTGCCCCGGGATGGGGTGGGCACCCTGGACCTGGATCCAAGGAGAGGGTAACATCAGTTCTGGCCCCACCCAGCAAGTCTGTACCATGTGCCATCTCTGTGCCTGAGCACACATGGAGAGGAAAGGAGGCAGGAGTCTGCATTCACACTCAGGTCAGTGCCCACAGAGAGGCTGGTGTGTAGCAACGGCTCCTGCTGGAGGATCCTAGCTGAGAAAACACTGTCCTCGGGGGGGTATCAAATCATCTCTTAGATCAGGCAAGAAGCCCCAATTAATTAGAAGTGCTAAGTGAGTGGTCTGGAAGCAAGGTTTTGCAGTCAATTAAAGAGATGCTGGAGGAGGCTTCATTAACCCCCTGCCTCCTGGCAGCTTTTGCTGTAGGAGTCAGAAGGACCCGTCCGATGGCCAGGAGCGCCCCCGCACTGTGGGGAATCCAAGCAGAGTGTCGTCCACCAAAGACGGCGCAGGAGGGGCTCCTGGGCTGCATGGGAGGGTGGATTCGACTTCAAATCCTCTCCCCATTCCAGGCATCTTGATTTCCTGTGCTTTGATCCCTGTGGTGAAGTAAATGGTCAAGACACCGCTCCATTTGGGGGCTAGCCCACGCAAAGCACGGATTGTGCTTCTTCTGTCCTTCTCCAGCGTGGAGAGAAGACAGCCCACTGGACTCTCTCCAGGCACCTCAGTCCTACTCATTATCTTCCGCTGAACCTGTCTCCCACCAGTGTTCCGGATCTGGGAGAACCGAGCCTGATGGGGACAAAGGCAATGGCCCTCTCCCTCCTCCTCAGCTCCTGCCAGTTTGCCCCCCTGTATAGCTCTCCAATCCGCCTACTTCTCCCAGTCCCTTCACCACTGCCTGAAGTCAGGCCTCACCACCTCCAACCTTGACCTTGCACCAGCTCCTCCCTGGGCTCCCGGCTTCTAGCCTCTTACTCCCAGTTCATCTTCCTCACAGCCCTAACAATCTTCCTCAATCTGCACATCTGATCATGTTACACCTCTGCTCAAGAGCCTTCAGTGGCTCCCCATTGCCTGCAAGTTGAGCCTGAGCTCCATTGCCTGGCACCCTAGTTGATGTGCCCAACCTCTCGGCTTTTCACCAAGAACTCAGTCAGTTCCTGCAGACATCCCCAGCTTCTCCCTCCCCACTCCTGCCTCCCATGTTAGACTACTTTTGTCTCCTCCAGCCCCTCTGCCTGGAGTACCCTCCATCTCCACAGGCTCACTCCTCCCTTTGCACACGGAGCTCCCTGACTCCAAGAGTCTGGGGACCTGCTGCCCCAAGGGTGCACTGGGCCAGGGCCATGGGCAGCTCTGGGAGAACAGGCAGGAAGGGCGATGTTAGGGCACAGAAGAGGGAGGGGTCAGCTTCTGCCTCTCTTCCCCCCACCATCCATAGGCGCAGAGAGCTGAAGGGAAAGTGACTGTGGCCACTGTGTAGATGAAATGGAGACTGACTGCTTGGGCCCTGAGTCAGCACTGGGGTCCTGAGCAGCCACTCAGCGTGGGCTCGACTGTGTGGTGATGCTGGGAAGCAGGGGGCATCAGCCAGCCCCACCCTTACAGAGCCCCCAAGTTAGCGAGGGTCTGTGCAGAGATGTAACTCACAGTAGAATCTGCAGAGGGCCGTTCACCGAATGCTTGGCAGGCAGTCCTAAGAGGGTGTGTGCAGGACCCCGCTGCCTCCCCACAGCTGCAGAGGTCAGAGCAATGACTACTATTCCATTTCAGTTGGGAGCAAACACTCAGAGGGGTTAAGTGACTTGTTCAAGACCGCTTGTTTACTCTGATAGGTGCCGGAACCCACCAGCAAACCCAGCGCTATCCTAGCGCTCAGCCGTGGTGCTCTTTGTCATATAAGCACAGCAACAAACTGCTGTGGGCAGGGGCTGGGGGCTGTGTTGGGGTGGGCTTCACACAGGAGCTGATGCTGAGCTGAACCCTGAGAAGTTAGAGGGGTGTACCAGGGAGGGGAGGGCGACATTCGTTCCAGGCAGAGGGGACAGAATATGCATCACGAAACAGCATGGCATGTGTGGGGACCAGGGGTGCTTGGAGCAGAGTTGGGTGTGGGTCTGACCTAGCAGGCTGGGGTCATGTCACATAAGGCCATTTGGACAGTTTTGATGTTATCCCATAGGTCATTGAAGGGTGCTGGCTGGGGAGTGAGGTGGTTAAGTTTGTGTTTTAGCTGTTTCTTTTAGGAGAGGTGGGGTGATGGGGAATGGGTGGGGTGGGGAGAGCATGGAAGGGAAGAGGTGGAGGCTGGGAGACTAGTGTGTGGGGAGTGGGGACTACCTAGCCAAACAGAGGGAAGATGAGCCGCAGCTTAAGGCAGGGCAATGGTGTGGGGCAGCCAAGAGAGGAGGGGTATTCTGGTCTGGTCCTGACTCCTTAGCAAGGCCTGGGAAGTGTCTGTGTCAGGACCCATGCTGAGTGGTGTCCTCTCTTTGTGTCCCCAGCCTGCTGCACACTGCCTGGCAGAGCAGGAACTCCACTGACGTTTGTGGGATGACCAGTGACAGGCCTTTGCTCATCCATGTCACTTGGCAGCATGTCAGGATGCCACACCCTGAGGAGCTTTGGGGGAAGGTGGCCAGAGATGGGGTGTGGGGTGTTGTGACCAGGCTGGACCACCAGCTCCTGGAGTGTACTATTGGCTTTGGAGGGTGGGAGGTAAGTGGGCCTCAGCCTCTGGAGCCAGCTCCCACTCTAGCCTTGACTGATTCCTGGGGTTGTTTCCACAGCGTCCTGGCCAGCAGTGAGGGTAAAACTGAAGGTTCTCTGGGGCCTCTTGAGCTCTATGGGTTGCGCCCCCCCACCGCCAGTTGGTGCCCCATGTAGCTGTGGTGGTGCTGACGGACAGAAGAGGACAGACAGACAGAGGGCTGCTGTACAAGGTGTTTTCTTTGTTGTCATGATTGGTTTGGTACATCTTAGCATCTGCGTCATACAAAGGGGGAGCGACAGCCATGGCTTTTGGTCAGGTTCAGGGGGCATGAGGGAGTGTCCCTCCCCTCCCCCAGGCACTGACACATTGAAAGGAAGCAGAGCAACAAGGACACGGCACAGGTGTAGGAAAGGGATTCCCCCGCAGGAGCAGGATGGTCGTCCTCACCTGAGTCTCTCTAGGACCCCCACCCTACCCCGGGCCTGCCCGAGCACCTCCCATTCTGTCCCCGGCAAAGAGGGTGGGCAACAGGAGTGGGGACCAGGTGCAGGGAGGTACGTCCTCAGGCCTGGGAGACGTGCCCTTGTCTGAGCCAGTTGGACCCCCAGGTCCCCTGTCTAGTAAAGGCCTGTGGGACCCCAGAAAGACGGAGCAGTTGAGTGGTGGGGGTAGGCAACCCTG
Source organism: Equus asinus (assembly GCF_041296235.1). NCBI lineage: Eukaryota > Metazoa > Chordata > Mammalia > Perissodactyla > Equidae > Equus > Equus asinus. The sequence goes on from NC_091798.1 coordinate 8,490,178, forward strand.
CCAGCTGGGTGCCGGGGGCTCTTGGGCTAAGGGTCTGCCCCATTTTACTCTAGACACAAGCCTTCGGGGAGGCTGCCTTGCCCACCAGCTGCCCCACCTGAAGGGGCCTGGGCCGAAATACTTCTGTTCTGTCTCTTTCCCCTCTGCTCTCTTTCTTTCACACACACACACACACACACACACACACACACACACACACACACACACCTCTTGACTTCCTGCGTTTGGAGGAGACCCCACACAGCTTTGCCGGTAAGGACCTTCCAGGAGCTTCTAGACCTGGAGTGGAGAATGTCCACGTGTGGAAATCCTGGCCTGTTGCCAGTGCCCAGTGTGGGAGATCCAGAGAGGTCCTGTCCCTTTGCTCTGGCGGTGAACTCCAGGCACACAAGCACGGCAGTGGCCTCCCCGGCAAGCTCACACGCCCACACTGGGTGGTGCGCACTCCCTTGCATTTTGTCCTGTTTTCACCCATGCACAATGACTGCTCCTTCCTCTCTCCCTAGCCTGGGGATGTCTCCCTATGTGTTGTGTGTGTGTATGTGCATGCTGACTTCTGGGCTCGCTCCCTCCCTGCCCCTGACTCCTAAGTGTGTCATGTGCATGTTGCCCCATTTGTGGGTGACACACTCACCCCCCTCCCACCCAGTGGATCACACTCCTCCCACCCCAGGTACGTCCTGTGAACATCCCTTCCCTGCTAGAGCATCCCACACATATTTTGTGCCCCCCTCAAATGTGCTGCACACGACATCCTCTCTGGGCCATACATTAGCTTCTCTCCACAGTCAGGTCTGTGTCAGGAATGACAGTCATCGTGTCCCCCTGGACCCAAGAATGATCACCTGGCAGTGGTTGGAGCCAGGTATGCTCCAGGCAGAAATTCCTCCCCTGTTCCCAGCTCCAGGAAGACCGCCAGTCCTGCTGCTTGAGAGTAGGCTGGAAGAGTCTGGAGGAGTCTGGGACTTGCACCAGACTAAGCCAGTCAGTCTGGAGGGCGCTCTCACATGGGTAAAGCCCTGAGCCTGCTCTGAGGGTGCAGAGGAACTGTGGAGACCACCCCCAGGGATGCCCTCTGAGGGTCTGGGGTCCCTCAGGCCCACCTGGGATATCTTGTATGGCTAGGTTCCCCTGATCACCTGAAGCTCCCTGGGCCTTAGTCTCTGCTGCCCATCTGGCACTCTCTGTGCCCTGGCACCACCTTCGAGGTCTGTGGGCCCTTGTCAAGGGGGAGACCTTTCTGAACACTTGCAATTCACTCCTGTGTCCAGGTGGGGCTCACATACAGGGTCTGGGGAGGTCTGGGGTCCCTAAACTAGGCCCTGCCTGTCTCTGCCCCAGGGCTCTAGAGAATGACCATCCTGCCCAGGATAACAGACACAAAGAGACAAGCAGACAACAGGGGTGCAAGGTGGCTCCCCATCACAGACACAGGCACAGACACAGGCCCCCTGCGGGGCAGGACACAGGGGCACAGGGGAGGGGACGGGGCGTGGGAGAAGGGCAGGTCTAGGGAGCTGGCGCTGTTGAGGCCCTGCTCCCTGAGAAGGGATAGACCAGGGGACTTTTCTGGTTCCCTAAACATATGGATTGTTTTGTCTCGTCTTTGAAGTATTGCAGTCTAACTGATATGGCTTTAACTATTGGAAACGGACAGAGGAGACACACATCTCTCTCTGAAATAAAAGCATAAATCCACTAAAATGGAAAACCTGCAGAATGCAAACTGGGGCCAATGGAGCAGGGGCTCTGGGGGCAGGCAAGTCGCCCCCTCCCTGGCCCCTGCTTTTGGGGTGGGCCCTGGCAGGGGCCCAGCATGGCTTCTTGGGGCACTGCCTGGGTCTGTCCCAGTAGACTTCTGAGGACCCAGGCAGGAACCCCTCAAGGGCAGGAGGACTCTAGGTCAAGGACAAGGTCTCCTGTTGGATGTGGCAACCTGTGACCAATGGTCTTGGGGCCCAGAGGGGGCATCTTACTCAAGTTCTTTCTCCCCAAGCACATGTCCTTCCACACAACTGCCTTTTCAGACCCACACGCATGCACACGACAGTCTCAGCACATCTCACAACTCTCTCAAATACACACATCTACAACATCTAACACATACCCATCACTCCTGACACACATGCTGTTTTGCAAACACATGTAGATACAAGCTAAAATACACGAGATGCCTAGCACACATGTATGACACAGTCTCGACTCATACACACCACCTTGAACAAGCCCACATACACAAGGCTACCTAGCGTACACAGTCTCTAACACAGGGATATGATGACCAACACACATACACAATCTCAAGACATACACACACTCTAAACATACACATATATGTACAATCTCTGGACACACAATTGCGGATGCAGTCTCTGCACTACAGACTTGTGCATGCATGGACACACACTTTCCTCTCTCATGTGCTCCATGGCCCCCCAGTTCTCACACAACTGACTGAGCAGGAGGCCTTGAGAATTTTGGGGGTGGGGGACAAATGCTAGTCTCACACATCCCAGAGGAGAGTTTGTTCTTGGCCAAGGAGATGAATGGACAGATGCCTCTGTTGAGTGGGAACTGGCTTCTCCCCAAAGGCTTAGGGTTTTGGGCAGGTAGGGTCCTCCTGGGGACCACGGGGCTCTGGAAACACATGGATAGGACAGGGTAGGAAAGAGGGGTGGATAGGAATGGGGGCAGCTTGGCTGCGCCAATGGGAGGATCCCACGGCATGGGCCATTGCTGCCCAATGGCTCCGAGTGTTTTCTGGGGGGCCTGGGCAGCCCCTTGGCTGGGCAAGCTGGGCCCAGCCTGGCAGTGGGGTCCCAGGACCTAAGTGGAGTTGGGGGGAACAAGGGGCTGCCCTACCCTGGGGCCCCTCCACAGATGAGTTAAAGTCCAAAGAGGATCCATTTGGAGGGACTGGCTTGGCAGGGGCTATGCCTCATCAGCTGGGGGAGGGGTGCTCCTGGGCTGGGTGTCTTCAGGGGGATGGAAGAATAAGAGCCCCAGCCTCCTGCCCAGACCCAGGCCTGGCCAGAATACAGTGGGGCCTCTCAGGCCGGGGCCCTCACAGTGCAGGCTTGCCCTGACTCCCTTCCTAAGAGCCAGGCCATTCAACGCCCCTGCCCTGACCTGAGGGTCAGAGGCCCAAGGTCAGCATGCTGGGCAGGGCTGGAATGTGTCATTACTTTGGCTGGCTGGGGACAGTGGTCCTCCTGGCAGTGGGGCGCATGAAGGAATGTAGGGGGGTTACCGCACTAGCATAGACCTTAGGCTTCTGGAGGGGGCCCCCTGTGCATCCCGCTTTGGGTTCCACGCCCCCTTCTGGGGAAAAGCTGTCTTCACTTTTTCTAGCGACTTGGGAGTGAGGTGGGGGCTGGATACCCTGGGATGAAGGGGGTATGAGGAAGTGCTCAAGGGGGGAGCCCCTGGCCCGGGAAGGAGGGCGGAGGCCAACTGAGGTTTTCCCCTTCAGAACTGAGACTTAACTGAATAAAAAGAAAAGAAAGAACCAAAAAAAAAAAAAAAATTAGTAACAAGTAGAGTGGGTCAGGGCAGGAGGGCCAGTTACTTCTTGAACATGTCCTGCAGCGGCCCGGGCAGGTACTTGAGCACCGTGTCCAGGATGCTCTCCTCCTCCTCCTCCTCCTCGTCCCCGCAGCCCGCAGGGATGGCCTTCTTGGGCCGAGTCAGGCTCCCCTCGCAGGGCTGCTCCAGGGCGGCCTTCTCCTCAGCCTCCTTCTCCTCCTTCTTCTTCAGCCCATACTGAGGAGGGGAGGGCAGAGAGGAGCATGAGCGGGGGCAGACAGCTGGGTTTCAAGCTCATGCAGACTTGGCTGGGGCAGCTCATGGGAACCCCGGAGCATCAGTCCTCTCATCATAAAATGGGGACAGGAACCCCTTCCTTGTAGGACTGCCCCATCCTCAGGAGGCGCTCAGTCAGAGAGACAGCACATAGCGTTTCCTTTAAAATTGACGCCTGCTCATAATAACTTCTCTGCACTTTTGAAATCCCCCGAGATCTGAAAGCTGAAAGTTCTCCCATATGTTTGCGGCCAAATTTCGGTGACAAAACACGACACGAACCATGGAAGACTACTTATAGCCGTGATTTATGGCAGTGGTGGGACCAGACACGCACTGAACTGTGTGGCACAGCGCGGCAGCCCCAGACCCACCGGGAGTGACGCGTAACTGTAACGGGTGCCCAGGGCACTATGGTACTTTCCAAAAGTCCCCAAATTCTGGACTCTAAACATATTTGGTCTCTAGGGTTTCGGGTATGTGATCGTGGGCCCGGAGCCGCAAACATTAGGGAGCACTTCCTATGTGCATCATCTTATTTAATCCCACAACCATTCTTGAGCGAGGTGTTCCTGCGACACCCATTTTTCTGATGAGAAGAGTGAGGCTCGGAGAGAGTTAGGTATAATGTGAGGGCTGGGATTCAGAGCAGCCCGAGGCCCGGGCTGGGGGGACCCGTTCTACCTCGGTGCTCCCCACTCTCTGGCGAGGGCTGGCGGTGCTGACCTTGTCTCGGATCTGCTGCCGGACCTTCTCCCGCTCGGCCTCCATGCGCGCGTGCTTGGCCTTGCGCTCTTCCTCCTGCTGCCGCAGCGCCTCCTGCCGCTCCTCCTCCTTCTTCTGCGCATCCGGGTCCTTCTCCTCCTCTCCTCCCAGCATCTTCCCCATGTCCTTGGTGGCCCCTGCGGATGGGTTGGGAAGGGAGAGGGCGGGGTCACGGTGGGCCAGGGCTGGGGATAGAGGGGCCAGGTGCCCTGGGGCATCCTTCCACCTGGGTTGGAACCCCACTTGCGGGTGAGGGGTGGGGGGCGCGGGGCGCGGGTCTCACCTCCGAGGGCCTGCTTCATGACGAAGTCCATGCCTACGACTCCGGTTAGTGTCCCCTAGCCTGCAACCAAATTTGCATGCAGCGCTCCCGGCAGGCCTGCCTCAGGGAGATGTGGCAACCTGCAAAAGAGGAGTTGGGGGTCAGGTGGGAGAGGCCTCTGCGCAGTCAGGGCTGTGGCGTTACACAGACGGCGGCCGCACCGTGCTTCAGGCACCGGCACCCTCAGTCTGGGGCCAAGACCCAGGAAACGAGACGGCAGGGGGCTGTTTCCTGAGCAGCCGCTATGTCCAGGCACGTACGTGCTGCCAAACGGCGTCTGAGTTGAAAACCTTCGTCTTGACCGTACTGCTTTAACTGGATTGAAGCCAGCAGCGTTAGAAAGAACCTGGAATTGGAGTCAGGCTGAGCTGGGTTCTAATGCCACCCTCGCTGCTTGTTTGCCATGTGACCTTCAGCCCGTTAGTGAGCCTACCCCGAGCCCCAGTTTCCTCCTCTCTAAGGTAGAAATGGCAGTGCCTCCGTTCCCAGGGCTGCTGTGCAGACTGGAGAGAATCCAGCCTGGGCCGCTGGACGAGCCCCTGGAGAGGACCAGACTGTGCTCAGGGCCCACGCACATCGGCGCGGGGGGTGGGGAAATGAGAACAGCCAGCGTGCAGGAGCACATCCAGACTCCGAAATTAGACAAAGGGAGAAATCAGTTATTTTTATTGCAGCGTACTGTAAGTTTTGTGTTTTATAGCTTAATATTGATTTTTATTTTGAATTACACATGGGGGAGGGGTTGGAGACGTGATAATGTTCTTGGGGCTTAGGGCCTTGAAAGTCCCAAGCTCGCGCCTTAGAAGCACTCAGCTTATGTTAGTTCTGCTTCCCTCTCCCTAAATCACTGACTTTCCGTTTTTATTGTATTTTTATTATTTTTTTGCCTCTGAAGATTTTCTTCAAATAAAATCTTAATGGAAATCTCAATATGCAAAATGCATAACCGTGGCACTATTCCAGTGTTGGGGGGAGGAGGGCAGAGAGCCCGGAGCCTCCCTCCCCCCAGCTTCCTTCTTCCCCTCTTCCCCATCCCTGAGAATTTGAACCATGATGTCTGACTCTTAGAGATTTCCTTTTTATTTTAACCATTCAGTTTCACTGGTTCTCTCACAGGCAAAGCCACCACAAATCCCTTCTCAGCTGTGGATGGGGACAGCCATAAGCTATCCAAAGTGTGACGTGGCTTGATGGTCAACTGAGGCCAGGCCTACCCCCCAAGGCCTTTCATTCCACACAGTCCTGGGGTCTTTATGATTTGGGAGGAGGAAAAGGGGGTCCTGGGAAATGGGGGCACAGAAGCCAGGCCAGATATTGCAGCTAGGTTGAGTTCAAGGTCACTGGGTGTTTGTTGATGGATTTTTCCTCATTTCTTTCAAAATGAGAAAATACATTGGCAGGCTGAGATCTTTTCATAAAATGGGTTCCAATAGTTTATTTGATTCTACTCATTTGATTCTATTGATAAATATTTATTTATTCCGATATTTATTTGAGGACTTCTAAACCATCAGACCACCTGATAGGTTGTTTTGAGGAGGAAAAGTCATGATGGAAGAGAAAAGCATCTCCAGGGACTTTGACGTCAGACACCTGGCTTCGATACTCCTGTGGCTGTGGCTCCCTGGGAGAGCTTCAGTTTCTTCCCTGCAAATGGGGAGTAGTAAGCCGACCCTCGTGTTGATGTTTGAAGGAGAAGGGAAGAGACTGGTCAAGTGCCTGGTGTGTAGCAGTGCTCATTACTGTTAGCTGTTGCTGACTGCATTTTTATGAGGACATGCCAAAAGGGAACAGGATTTCCAGGAAATGCAAGAGAACCCACTCTGACCCAGAATTCTGAGTTTGAAGGCGGCTCAGCTCAGTCAATCAAGATGTTTTCATTTGATTCAGAACGTTGCAAAGAGACTGCATTTCTAAGAACAGGAAATGAACCATTTAATAATCAAATGATTTCAGGAACTATTGGGTTTCTCCTCTGTGTGTACACGCAGCTCAAGGAATTGCCAGGTGGTAGTGGAGGATGCAGGACTCTAATTTGAGATGTTTCAAATTGGTCCACGGGGCACCTGGGTTTTAGGTCCAGCCTCCTCCCTGACTTGCTGCTCTGACGAGTCTCTGCTGGGCCAGATGATCTTCTGGGCCCTTTCTGCAGCACTTCTGTTAGAGCAGTTCTGCAGCTCTTGAACTGCTAGCCGCCCCACTGTATCCTCAAATGCCTCTCCTCTCCTGGTTCTGTGACTAGTTCTTTCACTTCCCCATGTCCTATTGTTCTCTCTCCTCTCCTGCTGCCTCCTCTCCCCTCCTCTTCCTCTCTCTCCCTCCCTCTTTCTCCCCCCCCCACCCCCCCCCCCCCCCCCCCCCCCCCCGCGTTTGCTGGCTCCTTTTCTTCCTCTTGTCTCTTCAATAAATGTGTTCCCCAGGACACTGACCTCAGTCCCTGCCTCTCTTCCCACACTAACCTTTCCTTGGGGGAACACATCCTTTCTAAGGGCTTTAATGGCCGCTGACACTGATGACACCTAGATGTCTTATCTGGGCTCCTGGCTCCTATATTCATTCATCCAGCAAGTAGTAGTTGAGCACCTACTATGTGTCAGGCACTGTGTTAGGCTAGTAACACGCTGGGGATATACTAGTAAGCAAGACAGACAAAGTCCTGCCCTCATGCAGATTACATTCCAGGGTGTATGTAGTGTGAGTGTGTGTGGAAGGAAATAGGCAATAAATAAGTCAAGAAGTACACTTGCCTTCCCCTTGCACACCTCCCCCTGAATGTCCCATGGGCACCACTCAAACTCAGCATGCTATCTCTCTATCACCAAGCCACCTCCTTCTCCAGACTTCCCTGCTTCCATGCATTCATTCAGCACACGCTGATTACCACCACCACCCCCGTAGGCAGAGTACATCTACTCAAGGGCTGAGTCTTCTCAGTGCTCACACCCTTATATCCCTGTTGCTCTAGGTGCCTCCTACTCGGGGCCCGCTGGGATTCTTTGGCCGAGCTTCCTGGGCCCACCCCAAAGTCCTGCTGCTGACTCCCAACATGGGCCCCTCAGCTCTTAAGCAATTTGTTCATCCTGTCAAGACTGCCCTAACCAGTTTCTCAAGGCCGGACCTACTCCAGTCCCATCCCTTTCAGCAGGTGAGTTCCCTCCCACTTCATGTGGTGCAGTGGAAGGCTCATGAGCTAGGGGGTCAGGCACGTCTGACTCGGATCCTGAATCTGCTACTTTTTAGCTGTGTGATAGTAATTCACTTAACCTCTCTGTGTCTTGGTCTTCTTTACAAAGTGAGGATTAGAGTACTACTTTGAAGGGTTAGAAATAATCTGTGGAATGTGTTTGGCACATGATAGGGGCTCAATAAATGGTGGCTATTGTCATTATCAAAAGGATTAATGCCAGCTAGTGTGAGCTCCCGGGACCTCCCCTCCTAGCCCCCAAGGAAGAGGTCTCCTTTCTTCCTGTTGAAGCCAATCCTCTGCTTGTGCTCCAGATTTTCTCTCCTCATGCCTCCTCCTTGACCCATCATCACTTCCTCTTCCTCACGTCTTCAATTTCTTCTCCATAGGTCTCTTTTATCCCCTTCCTTCTCCAACTCCTGCTCTGAACCCCACCTTTCCCTTAATCTCTGCCCTCCAACTTCATGATGGAGGGGTTTCCACTTGCTGCCTCCACTCCTTCGCCTCCCAGTCAAGCCCTCCAGCCCTGTGAGATCAGAGATCTGCTGCCTCTGCACTGCCACTGAAACTGCCCTAGTCAGAGCTGCCAGAGGCTCCTGAACGCCAGACCAAGGAGCGTTTCGCAGCCTCCTCGTCCTCCATCCCTCTGTGGCATTGGATGCTGATGATGACCCCTACCCCCACCCCTTCCACCGTCCAACCCCCATCCCAGGCCTTCCTGCTTTTTTCAGCCTGCTTCTTGAACCTCTTGAATTCCATTACATAGCACTCTGTGGGCTTCATCCTAATTTTCAGACACATCCTCTCTCTCTCCTTGGCTGACTCCTTTCCAAAATGTAGGTGTCCCCCAAGCAATCTTTCCCTCTCCTGCCCCTTCTGCTGCCCCTCCCTCTCCCATTGTCTCCCTTGGGAACCTCGCCTACCGCTATTGGTTTAGTGCCCTTCTTTAGCCATAGACAGCTCTCTCTGTCTCCCCAAACCTGCACATTTAACTCTGAAGGATACTGTCACATGGATAATCTCAAACTAAATCTGTCCAAAGATCAATTTCATACTTGCCTCCCCTACCCAACTGTCTTTTCCTCCAGCATGCCTTGTTCCAATTGCCTCAACCAGAAACTCCAGAGTCAGCAAATTCTTCATTCATTCATTCATTCACTCACTCGCACTGCCAGTATTCTTTGAGCACCTGCTCTCTGTCGGTCCCAGCATTTGCTCTCACAGCAGTCAGTGAGCTGGGAGGCAGACACTGGACAAAAACCACACAAGGAATTGGTGAGTTACAATTCATCCGGGGTGCTGAGGGAGAAGTCTGGAGACTGTAGCTTCACAGTGCTTCCTGCATTCACACCTCACTCTCCTACAGCTGCTGATGCCTTTGTTCAGGGCCTCGAGGTTCTGGATTTGTGCATAACCTCTAACTCTGTCCCTCCTTTAGCTCTCATCCATCCTCCACGTGGCTGTCTGATTAATCTTCCTAAAGGGCAGATCTGCTCATGCAAACACGCCCTGCAATGGCTCCCCGTGGCCTTGTTAAACCAGCTAGAGCCCTTGTGCTGACCTTCAAGTCCTGCACAGTCTAGCACCTGCCTGCCTTGCCATTCATTTCCCATCCCTGGCCCGTGGCTCTGCTTCAGCTACACCTCAACACATATTCTTTCCAAAAACCCCTGGGTATTTGTTCATGCTATTTCAACAGCCTTGGAACTTCTTAACCTCATCTCTGCCAGTTGAAATCCTGGCTCCACTACTTACTAAGTGACCTTGAGCAAGTGACTTAATCATTTCTCACCTGTAAAGTGGAGACAATAACGCTATGCCCAAGGTGTGTGTGAGCATTAAAGGAGAGAATGCATTAAGTGAGAGAACGCTCAGCCCAGTGTTTGACACATAGTAGGTGTTCAGTACCTATTAACTATTGTCATCATCATCGTTGTTATCATTATCGGCAGCAGCAGCAGTATTAATTTTCGAAGATTTCTCTCAAACATCACTCCCTCCAAGAAATTTCAGGGATCTCCTCCATGAGATGTGATGGTGCCCTCCTCTTCTGAGACCCATGGCACTTTCTAGAGCATCCTTGCCTGCCTTCAGCTCCTTTGCTCTGTCCAACTATGTGTCTTTCCTTTCTTGGTCACTCTGAGCTCCCTTCTGGGCAGGGCCTGTATCTGGTGCATTTCTCCTATCCTAGAGTCTACAATATTCTTGGTTCATGGTAGATCCTCAGGACATATTTGCTGGATTGAATTTAATGTATGTCAGCGAGTATGTGAGAGTGTACGCATTCAAAGTGTGATCCTGCGTATCTAACTGAACTTAGGCATCGTGTGAGTCTGCGTGAGCGTGTGTGCAGGCGTGTGTGTAGATATTTTGCCATATGGCTGTAGGAGTGCTGAGGGCCGGCAGGTTGCATACGGTTGAGGATTTTGGCCAGACCGCCAGGAGGCGCTCCTCAGCGGGTCTGCGGGAAGACTTGGTCTATCCCTGCGCGGGAAGGGTGGTGGTGGTGGTGGTGGTGGTGGTGGTGTTGGTGGGGATGCTGGGTTGGGGGCGGGGAGACGGAGAGTGGGCGGGGGAGGGATGCTGCAGCGGCACCACGTTTCCTTGCCTTCGGCGTGCCCGGGACTCAGGGCGCGTCTTCAGCTTCTTCTCCCAGACTCTCTCCCAGCCCATCCCAGCCTGAAAGCAGCGGAGGCACCTCCTCAGGCTAGGCCGTCTGAGCCCCAGGTGGTTTTCAGGACTGGGCCCCACCATCTGACAAGCAGACTGGGGCACCTGCAGTGTTTGTCCTTGTGGCTGTTTTCCTGTTTTTTATCGCTCAAGTCCGGGCTATATTCACTGCAACTCAATTTAACACTCATTTGCTTTTTGCAGGGGACCCTACGCTAATGGCGGTGGCAGAGACAGGGGATGTCCCTCTACCCCCACCCCACCCCCCAGCACGCCCCTGGAAGGGAGAAGAACTGGGGGAGGGGAAGGGGCAGTGGAGGATGGGAAGAGGTAGGGAACCGGCTCCCGCAGAAGAGCGGAAGTGGCGGGGGCTTTGCTGTTTCCCTTGCTGAAGAGGGGACAGGAATTCTGACTCCCCTCTCCCGGTCCCCCGCGGAGACCAACACAGCCAGCAGCTCTGCCCCGGAGGTGTCGGTTGGCCACTGAGAGCTCCCCTCCCCCCAACCACAGAGCTCCAACCCCAAGACCCAGCCCGGTCTCAAACTTTGCCGGGGGAGGGGGCAGAGTGGGTAGGGCGAGGGTATAAAAGAGATCGTTCCTAATGACCCCAGGCAGCGGACGTGAGCTGCCCAAACCTCGGCTCCCCGTCCTCCGAGGACAAATACTCTCCCTGGCCCCCTACTCCCAATCGACGTTTAGGTTCTCCTCCCCTCCACCTTCGGTCTGTCCGCCCCCCCCCCGCCATCCTCTGACTCACTCCTGGAGGCCGACTGTACCCCTCGGGGGCAGCTCCCTCCTCTGGGGCGAAGAGCGCCCTGGTGGCTCCGGGTTAACTACAGCCTGAGGTAGCTTAGATCGACGTCCCCCCACCCCCACCCCCGAGAGCTCGGAGTTGTTCTCTAGGTTCAGACTTGAGTCTCCCGCCGCCCTCGGGGCGGTCCTCGCTTCCCGGGAGCCGCGCTGTTTCGCGTTTCTGTCCGCGGGTCTCCGGCTGGGGCCCGCTCCTCCCTCGCGGGGAGCTGTCCTTTCAGCACCACGGCGAGCGCGCCCGGGAGGGTCCCCGCCGCTGCCGCGCAGCCTCCCATTCCCGCGCCCGGGGCAGTCTTGGGAAGCTGTCTCCCCGAAAGCGGTACTCCCCAGCTTCCCGGGCTGTCCTGTGGCCTCGAAGAGAGACCCAGGACCCTGTTGCCCACAACCCTGCTCCGCCCTCCCAGCCTGCGGCCAGCACCGACCTGGCGGTCCCCGCAACCGTCTGAGCCACTGCAGGGCTCCGGCCGACTCAGCGAGGCGGTTCCTTCTGCTATTCCAGCTCCCGCCGCCGCCTCGTGCAACTCCGCCGGGCGAGCTGGGGCCGTGGCTGCTGCCGCGGGCGGCTGCCGGAGGCGCCCTCCAATCACGCCCCTCAGCCAGGCCCTGACGTGCTACCGCTCCCCTTCCAGATGGGAAATTCAAATCTCTCTCTCTCTCTCTCTCTCTCTCTCTCTCTCTCTCTCTCTCTCTCTCTCTCTCTCTCGCTCTCTCGCTCTCTCTCGCTCTCTCTCGCTCTCTCTCTCTCTCCCCCCTCCCCCCCTCTTCCCCTCTCCCCTTCTCTTCGTCTCTTCCTCCTCCCCCTCCCTCTCCTTTTCCTATTCTCCCTTCTTTCCCCTCCTCTTTTCTCTCTCCACTCCCCTTCTTCCTCCACCTTTCACTGTCCCCTTCCACCCTGACAACCCCTCCAGCCCCCACAACCGTCTGTCCTGGCCACAGCTCTTAGGACCATGAGCTTGCTGCTTCAATGCGCTGAGGGGCACTGGGGCTCAGGGATGGAGGAAGGGTTATTTGAAGCAGAAATGTAAGGTCACCTGCTCAGGAAAGCCCCCTATTTGATTCCTCCAGGCAGGACTGATCACACTCTCCTCAGAGCTCCCACTGCCCCTAGACACACCCATGTTTCAGGGGCGCCTGTTCCTCTGCTGCATGCCTCTTGCCTGTGAGCCCCTACAGAATGGGATCACCATCAGATCATCTTTGAGGCCCTCAGCATCGTGTCCTGCCACAGGAGCACTCAAGAAACACTGATGGAACACTCATGTGAGTAAGGCCTGGTAGTGGGTAAGGAGACCTCCATGTGGACCCGGAGGGAGAAGACTGCTGCAAAAGTGCCGTGGGGCTTAGATGAGTCACTTGACAATCCCTTCTAGATCTCATATTCTGTGACGAATAAGGAGTCCTTTAGCAAACTTTATTCTAGAAGGCCATTTCTTTCTCTCCTATGGCCAGGGAATAAAAAGGAACACCGAGAGGCAAGGCAACATCTACCCCCACCCCTGCCTTTCCTCCTCTTCTCATACTCATTTTTCACTTTATTACTCTCTCCTAATGAGCCTCTCCATTCTGCCTGCCACCTTTGGGCTCTAAAATACTTCCTTTAATCCAGCCTGATGTGTAGGAAAATGGCTTCGGAGAGAAGGGACCTTGTACCAGGCCTTTGAAAGATTTGCAGGAGCTTATGCATCAATCAGGGTTATGTCAGAGTGGAGATGACTTCTGCTTCTGTAAGGGGATGGCTTCCTTCCAAGAAGGGAGCAGCAAGAGCTGCAGAAGGACAGGATCTGGAAGAGGAAGGAGGCGTGATTTTGTTCCAGCCAGGGGAGACTATTCCTTTACATATGTTCACAGCAGAGGCCTCAAAGTGGGGGACCCCCAGCAGTCACAAGCCATTGGTGAACCCACCCTCCTCACCTAAAGAGTCACCTTCTGAGGCTCATCTCTGATCTTCCCGTACAGGCAGTGGGGCTTGGGATTGGGAAGGCCTTTCCTTTATGTCTGAGTTCTCTGTTTCATGCTGTCTTGGCCTGTCAGCATGCTCATTCTTTGTTTTTCTTCTCTTTCCTGAAGCAGACACTAATGGAGGCGGGCAGAAGGGAGGCTGTTTGATTAGAGGGACTTGGACTCGCCACTCATGCCTGAGGGGAGTTCTGGGCAGGAAAACCTGACGTCGTGCCATTTCAAAAATCACGGTCCTCCTCTCCCTCTCCTTCTCTCTCCTTTCTCCTTGTTTCTAGAACAGAAGCTCTGTGAATGGGGCCTGGCTGGCAGCACTCTCAGTACATTTGGGTTTTTTCCACAACGGGCCTTGCCTTTGACATGGACGTCGAAACCCAACTTGGCCTTCAGAAAAATACTGGGCTCTGTTCTGGGCACCACAGTTTAAGAATTTAATAAGCTTGAGTATGTCTAGAAGAGAAAGGAGTGGTTTGGTGGTGGGCATCTGGAAATCAGGTCAAAAGAGGGAAGGTTGAAGGATTTGAGGATATTTCACCTGGAGGAGAGGATGCTGAAGGGGCATTAACCTTTGGAGGGCTGGCAAGTTTTCTCAACTTGTACTTCCAGCACTTAGCTTGGTGCCTGCAAAGTAGGTGCTAAGGAAATGCTTGTTGAGTGAGTAAATGTCCATTGCAAGGAAAGAGGAGTACTATTGTTTTACCAGTGCTGAAGACAGAATTAGGGCAATGGGGGAAAGGTAAAGGGAGGCAGACAGAAGCTCTAAGAGGAAGACCCTTCTACCAATTGGAGCTGTCCAGCCCTAGTATGGAGTGCCTCGTCTGAGGAGGTGAATTTCCCATCCCTGGAAGATGGCAGTTGGGTGATAGGTGACAGCTGAAACCCCTTTTGAACCCAAGCTTCTATGAGTCTATAAAAAACTGCATGAGCTGACATGAATCGTGTCTAGCTGCAGAAAATCTTACTGGTGAATAAAAAGACAGCTCAGTCAAGTTTTGGTGGCTTCATCCTTTTGAATGATTAGGGGTAAATCATGACATCAAGTTATTGATGCTTCCTGTTGAAGAAAGATGATGGGGAGATGAGTACTTGCTCCCTGTTCAGTGTTACCAGCCTGGACATGATTCCCAAATACTCTATTATCATTGCAAAGTCACTAAATATTATACACATTTCTTAACGATTGTAATATTACTAAACGTAGCAACCATTGGGGCCCCATCGTGTCTTAGGCACTCATTTTGGTGCTTTGCATGAAGTACCTTCTCCCCTTTAGTTCACATAAACCCCTATTTTCATGATGAGAAAGGAAAGGCCCAGGGAGATACAGTGAAAGAACCATGATTCCAGCCCAGGGCTGCCTGACCCTGAGCTCTGGGGTCCTTCCGCCATGCCGGGCTGCTTCTCTTCTGACACATCCCACGGCCTATGGAAATGTAACTTTTGCTCTGCAGATTTTTTTTTTATATTGACATTTATCATCTTCCCTGTTCTCCAGTTTCTCACTAAAAAAAAAGCCTACCATGAATTCACACCAGATCGGGGTCCTCATGTCACGTGGGCTGTCAGCATTTCCTTCATCTCCTGCATCTCTAACCCAGCTGCAAGTCCCCCTACCCCAGCTCGGGTCCTTGCAGAGCCTGCTCTGCAGACAGCTTCTACGAGTCACCTGGTAAAATATGGATGTGGCTCTGCTTAAGGTGTCTTACCCCGGTTGGTGCTGAATTTCCACTTTTATTTATGAGCCGGAGGCTGGGGCAGGGGGCCATATTTGAACAGATTTTTAAATGATATGTACATGCCTTGAATGTTCACTAGGAAGCCAATCGAGAGAGCTAATTTCGGTACTCTGTGTGAGGATCAGGGAACAGTGTGTGAGGAATGACAACTGTCACAGACCATAAATGCAGTGATCAGCGAGAATGGTGCTCGTACAAAGGTCAGCCCACTTCTTCCCTGCCTTGCGTCCATCCAGAGGGCATGCTGCAAGCCACTTGGAAGCTGCTGCGGGGCTGACCTCAGGTGGGAGCTGAGGTGGCGGGTGCAGGGAGGCCCTGAGGGCTCCAGACGCCCGCTCCACATCCTACCATTCTAGCTTGAGCCTGGAGGGCAGAGCTGGTCTCCGTTTGAGGGAGCGGCCACGTGCCAGGGGCAGAAACAGAATCGTGGAGGTGGTGAACAGGTAAGGGTTCTAGGCCACCTTGCTCACCTGATGAATGCCTCTCCTCTTGTCACTGATAATGGCTAGGTTGCCATGACTGTCAAGGTATGAGGTCAGGGTCCCAGTCTGTCTCCTTCAACATGGAATGACAGTGTGAAGGCAAACCTGTTGGAACGCAGTGGTGCGTTTGTGTGTGTGCCCACCAGTGCCGGACCATGCAGCATCCATGTGGAGGGACACAGGTGCTGGTAGGGCAGGTATGTGTCTGTCACCATGTGACTCTCAGTGTTTGCTGGTGTATCCCTCCTGATGTGAAGTGACTCTGATGTGAGTGTATCGTCAGGTGTAGAGCTAAGTGGTTGTTGTCACAGTGGAATGTCAATGGCAGTTTGTGACGGTTTGGGTGTAAGGCAAAGGTACCACGTACAGCTGTGCAGGTTGTGCAGTGTACAACCACAGAGGGCGCCATTTATATAGACTGTGTCATACGCAAAGGCTCTGGGAATATGTCGCCATTTCTGTGTAACGGTGTATGTGTAATTGTTGCTGTCAATGAGAGGTGACATAGGTGATAGGGTGTTACCATCAATATGAAATGGCGCCACCATTGGTGGTAAGGGTGCAGGTGTAAGTGTGTCATGATGAACTGGCACATGTCTCACTGTCATTGTGTGAGGCAGAAAGGGTGTTTATGTGCAGCCAAGAGTGTGTCATCACCACTGTGCAGGCATTCAGGCTAAATGTGTCACCAAGAGTGACTGATCCCTCCTTTTCCATTCTCCCCCCACCAGAGAGGCCCTTGGCAATCAATCTGCTGGCTCCTGCCCCACCTAGGAAGCTGCAGAAACCTTTCGCTTCTCCATTCTCCACTTTTGTTTCTCACAAAGAGCGTCCCAGGTTCCCCATCTGAACCTTACTCATTGATGGTGCATGAAGTGTGTGCGTGGGACCCTCCTGGGGAGCCCCTCTCGATCCCAGAGCCCCTCCCCAGCCCAGCATCTGCCCACCAGCCTTTCAGAGGTCCTCTGCTGCCCTTCCTCCCATTCCCACCCTCCCAGATCCAGGCACTTATTAGCATGTCAAAGCAGTCCTCTTCCAGCCCACACATTGTACCCCAGGATATCCCCGCACAGTTAGCTCGCTCTCATCTTGAGCTTTCCTGAAACCTGGCATTTTCATGTCTGCCACACCAGTCTGCATCCCCCACCACCCGGCACAGGGAGGATGTTCTGTTAATAAATCGCTTCTCCCTTGCCTCTGGTTCCTTTTTGAGCTCTCTGCTGTGATTTCTGCCTCCCCTCCTATAACCTCAGCCCTTCCAACTCTTCAGGAGGTGGTTGGACCTCCCTGTCCATCAGGAATTCTTCTCTGATGACCCCAGATGCTCATGTCACCCCTGAGCCAGCTAACGCACCTCACCAAGCCTCCTCGTTTCTGAGTCCTAGAGCTGACCTGCTCAAGAGCAATTGGTGTGGCATCAAAGTTTGATTTTTGCGCCCTCAGGAAGCTCCCCTTCCAGAATGTCCCTCCACCCTCATGATACTTCGTCCCTTTTCCCCTCCCCATGTGAAACCCATGCTCAGAAATATAGTCTTTACACGTTAGAATCCTCTCCTTAGGCGCATGGAGACAGAATGACAGAGTTCCAGAATGCTAGACTCATAAGCAGAAGGCCATTTTAGAATCACATTTAGAATCACATTTAGAATGACAGGCTCTCTACGACACTGTATGTCCAAGAGGGGCCCACGTCTACTCAGAACCACTGGGGTAGGAGATGTTAAAAAAGTTGCAGATTCTTGGGTCTCATCCCACACGCAGTGAACTGAAATCCCTGAGCCAGGAGCCCAGGAATGTAGCCCAGAAATGGCTTACTAAGCCCCAAGGTGCTCTTGTACCCCCACTGGTTGAAAACCCCTAGCCTTTAGGTCAATAGAATCTGAGAATCATGTGATCCTGGGCCCTTATTTTATAGAAAATCTGAATCATGGAATCAGAGGACATGTTAGGATTAACAGAAGCTGACTCAACTAATTGCACACATTCACTCACAACTTTAGAATCTTAAATTCCACGAACCTTCATGTCTAGACTTGTGGGTTTGTAAATGACCCTGGCGTGTGATTTTGTTCCTGTTCTAGGAGGAATTTTTCTTTTTCAGCCTCGCTGCTTCTTCTGGAAAGGAAGGCTTTTTCCCTGGTCCCTTGAAGGGCTGCCTCTATGGTGTCGCCTACATTTGTGAAGATAAATGTTCTTTCCATCTTGGCATTTAGGGAGCGAGCGAGGTGGAAATGACTTCTTTCCATTTAGGACCAGCACACCCGGCCCACAGAGCAGATCATGCTCTTTGATAAAATAAATCTGAGGGGACGTTATTGCTGTTTTATTAAAGCAGGCGTATCTGAGGAACGTGGACAACAGAGGTTAATAAGCTCATGGAGCTTCTGGTCAAGGAAATGAAAGAGAGAGAGCGCCCAGGGGCAGCACGATGCTATTTTGGAGATTGGTGTGTGTGTGTGTGTGTGTGTGTGTGTGTGTGTGTGTTGGGGAGGAGTGGAGTGAAGGGAGATGAAACATGCATACAAAGCGATGAAAATGCAATGACCATGAAAAGCAATGGCCTTTCTGATCATCTAAGCCAGTGTCCTCAATTTACAGATGGGGAACAGAGTCTCGGAAAGGGGAAGGGACCTTCTCAACGCCACACAGCGAGATAGTGGCCTCATCTCTCCTGGGCAAGGGCTTCCCAGTTACACGCGGCACACGGCTGCGCACTTCTTAACATGCCTCCCGAGGGCCAGGCCTTGGTCTAGGGATGTTACAGCTGTCGGCCCTTTAAGCTTCACCACAACCCTATGTGATGGGGAGTTTTTCACTCAACTAGTCACTTATCAAGCATGTATGGAGGGCTGAGGACACGCCACGCATTCTCCCATGCAAAGATATCTAGGAAGTTTTGGCGTTTCTTTTCCTCTCTTTACTCCACAGCGAGAGATGCAAATACTCCATAGAGAGATGACATGTGGACCAATTCATGCGCTCAAGATCCCTTCAGGTTGGAGCCTCTGGTTCGAAGCTCTCAGAAGGCGAGCGGGGGAGAGACGCCCGCAGTCCACAGTAAAACAACACGCTGAGTGCTGTCCTGTTGAAGAGGCAGCTCTGAGGAGCAGAGTCGATACACACAGTTTGCAAGCCAGATGGGATTGGAAGCCCAAAGCAGGGACGGGGCGGGGTGCCAGTGGGGCTCTGGCCACATAGAGATGTGGGTTATGTCTCAGCAGCCTCTGCTCCGTCCAGACAGTATGACTTTGAGACTCAGTTTCCTCCTTGATGAAACGGGGGAGCGACCCTGACCTCCCGTGGCGACCATGAGGCTCAGATAACGTGGCGTCTGGGACACAGCAACACCATCTCAGGGGGCACTGCTTCTCTTTCCCTCCAACACCCGAGCAAGGCGGGGTTTCTTATGGAGTTTGGGCCAGTGGGACCCTTAGGCAGAACCTCCTTTCCTAGCTTCTCGGTCAAGGAACTCTGCCTTGTGATTCCCCCAGCTTCCTCTAAGCTCGAATCAGAAATGAAAGAATGGAAAGCTTAGAGGAAAATGGAGATGTTTCTTCCACTTCTTCACTCCCCTTTTGGGCTTCCTCACTTCCTCTCCCGCTCACAAGGGGCAGGGAGATTGTGTCCCCAGATGGGAGCCGCTCAAGGGAAGCCCAGAGGGGGCTGAGACTGCAGGCCAAGAGCAGGAGGAATTTTCCACCCACAAATCTGAACGTGGCTGCTCCGCGTCGCTCAACCTCGGGTGTTTCTTTCTGGCAGAAGCACAAAATAAAACAAAACCACCCTTTATTTGGCAAACAAACAAGGGGTTGGAGAGGTCTGGGGAAGGTGGAGCCAGGGGAAGCTGAAAGGGCTGAAGAGGAAGGCATGTTCATTGACTGAGCCTCTCACTGCGGCGGCTGATTCATAGTCTTTATCTGATTTAATCCCCACACCAGCGCCTCCGTTACCTTACATGTCGTCACCTCCACTTTATATTCAGATAGAGATATTCAGACTCAGAGAGGTTAAGTGCCTCGTTCAGGGTAACACAGCCAAGAAGCAGTGGCATCAGGAGCATTTGAACTTGGTGTGTCTCTATGGGTGGCCACATTTCCAGAGGGGAATTAGGTGGGTTTCGGGAAGCTGAACCTGCGTCTGCAGCTTCAGGACAACCGGTCCCAGAGTTTGGGTGACCCTGCTAGGGAACCTGTATGGGAACCTCGCCATAGGCTGGTCCTTAACGGGCTGAGTATTCCAGACCTGAAGATGATCAAAAGTGAGGGGGGCTGTAGGTCAGGGCCCCGGAACTCTGCCCCAAGGATTTAAATAAGAAACCCCGTCTGTGGCAGCTCTTCGCTCACTTCTGCTCTGTTTGGCTCAGCCTGGCTCTTAATACCAGCCACCTACCCATTGCTCCTGACTCTGCCCCTGCCTTCGGCTTGACTTCCTGACTGGCGTCCAGATCTGTGGGAGCATCTTAGCTTTCTGAGACACGGGTCTGACTGCATCATTCCCCTCCTGGAAACACTGTGGTCACAGCTTATTTTGCCACCCGGCACCCACTCCTCACTCGTGTGGCATCAGCTTTGGAGGAGCCAGCCTGTGGATATCCTTTGGACCCATGGGTGGATCACAAGACCTGGGCTAAGCCAATCAGCACGTGTGGTCCCCCGTCCCCACAGATCAGTTAAGGGATAGGCACACCGCCAAAATCAGACCAACTGGGGCCAGAGAGACTCAATTCTGGGACTTCTGCTTGAGCTAAGGGAAGCAGACCTTCCTTTTAACTCCACTGTGATGTGATTGGGGTTCCCAGGAGCTACCACACGGAGCCTCAGAATGAGGACCAGCTCAGAGTCAGCAGAGCCAAGAAAAGAAGAGCAGGAAATCCTAGCCTCATGACATTGTTTACACCTTGATCAAGCTGTGCCTGCAGCTCTTCTAGGTCTTGTCATTTTTATGAGCCAATAACTGCCCTTTCCATTTTGTTCTTGTTAAAGCCACTTTAAGTCATTTTTTCTTTTATTCCCAACCAAAAGGATCTTAACTGATACAAAAATCCTTTAATGTCTTCCCATTGCCTTCAGGAGAAAGTTCAAGTCCTTTAAACTGGCCTTTGAGGCCCTCCATAGTCCCTGACCGCTGTCTCCAGTTCCATTAATAGCCACTTCTGCTCCATGTCGTGCTGGACACGTTGTCCTCTGGCGATGCTGAGCCTTTGCGCATGCTGTTTGCTCCTGGAGGAGTGGCCTTGTCTGCTCTGTTCACTTGCCCAGTCTTCATTCGGACCGTCACGGCTCAGCTAAAGCAGAAGAAATCCCTTCTGGGAGACGGGGCTGAACCAGGGGTTTCCTCTGTGCTCCCACGTGGACCTCTTCATTGCGGCACTGACGACCCTAAGCCTGACACTGAAGGTAGGTTTCCTCGCCTGGCTTCCTCTCTAGGTTTGAGCCCTTTGGCGATGGGGACTCACGGAGGAGGAGGGATCCATTCTGTCAGTAACACGTCCTGAGATCCACCACAAGCCAGGGCCTCCTCTGGGTGCTGGGGCAGGAGTGAACAAATATGCAAATTCCTGGCGTGTCTGGAGGGAGGCAGACGCCGCTCGAGTAGACACACGTGGGGCCGGGTCATTTCAGAAGGGGGCAGGGCTGTGACGTACTAAGACAAGGGCGTGCCTGCTTCACGTCTCTGGGCTCAGGCTGAGAGGAGAGCGAGGCTCAAAGCAGGCCCTCGGTAAGCGGCCCTTTAATGAACGAAGAAGGAACATCCCCCGACGCCCTGGTGTCTTTATGACTGCCACTCAGGACTTGCCCAGAGCCTCTCAGTGATGTATTCCCCATTTCCAGGCTGCACCCCATCTTGGGGTTCATGGTTATATAAAGGGCATTTTTGGTGGGTGGGACACTCACCTTTCCCAATGGGAGTTGAGCAAGGCAACATTCTCTTTGCACGATGCAGCTCCAGCCTCGCCTCGGTCCAGCTGAGGAAGCAGTGTGCTCCTCTGCCTGACTTTGATCAAGGCTTCCTTGGCCTTCATCTTCCCAGTCCTCACTCCTCCATCTCCCTCCACAGCCCTTTGATCATCTCTGTGACTCTCCTCTGAGCTTTATGTGGCTCCATTAGCACAATGAAGCTCCTTCTTGCTTGTGTCACTCCCATGCTCAAAAGCCTTCGATAACTCACTGTTGCCTACGCATCATGTCCAGACCCACGAGGGCCTCCCTTGACCCACCTTCTGCCCCCTTTGCAGCCTGTTTACCACGACTCGTCTCCTCCCAGCACTCACTGCTACAGAGCACCCAGCACCACTGACGTTAATTTCGTTCTTTTGTTAATTTGCACATCCAGTTGTCTCCTCCCGCTAGATCACAAGCTGCTTGAGGACAAGGACTGTGTCTTGCTCTCCCTGAATCCCCAACATCAAACCCAAGGCCTTCCCTGTTGGGAAGCTTGACGAATATTTCCAGAAGTGAAATCTGTGCATGGCATTGCCCCACCTGTTTGGGGGTGAAATGGCTTGTCCTAGCCCATGGGCCTTGAGGTCCCCACCTCAGGAGTGGGACTTGCAGACATAGGCCCCTGCTGGGCCACAGACCACAAGAACAGTGCTGGCATCCTTGTTTAAATCTTGTACTTGTCTCTCTTTTTTTTTTTTTGCATTCTCAGTCCATACGCATAACCCCACTATTTCCTGCCAAGCTTAGCCCCATCACTGTGGCATTTTGTCATTGGGATGTTTTTGGTGTCATTTGCTGTGGTGACACATTTTTGGCCTGTTTGGTCTCTCTCTAGAGTCCCTGTCCTCCCCTACTCTCAGGCTTTATGGTCTGGGTGGAGCTGACTCCACACCCCACTTCCATGGGTGGGCGTTAGATCCGTAGGCAGCCAATTAGAGCACTATTAGTTCTGGCCACAGTGACTGGCCATAAGCTAAGCCAATGAGAGTGAGCCCTGGGACTTTAGCTTGAGCCAATGGGAAAGAGGCTTTCTATTTCTATGGGATTTGTGGGGCTGGCAGAATCTCAGCCTGAGCAGCTGGACAGCTTTGCCACCACCCCGGGAGAGCCTGCCCGAGGATGACGCCAGCACAGGGAAGAGCAGAGCCAAGAGAAGGGAAGGAGACAAATTCTTGACAGTGTTTGAGTGCCCAGATCCTGATGTGCCTTTCAGCCTCATCTGCTCTCGTACTTTTCCCTCATGTGACCGATAAATGCTGCCTTTCTCCTGAGTTTGTTTGAACGAGGGTTCCGTCTCTGCCATCTGGGGATCTGTAACTTTGGAGCTGTGTGTCCCCCTCCTCCTGAAAACTTCTGATCAAGCCGGCCCTGGCCAGACGCCCGTTTACTGTTCTCACCTTCCAAGAAGGAGCTGATCCTCCTGGATTCAGCTGTCCGTCTCTAAGCCACCTCCTCACCCATGTGACACGGTCCCCACGGACACGCTGACTTCACTTGGGTCCTCACTCAGAGCTTTGCCCAAGCTCGAACTTCATGTCCACAGCTCCCAGTTCATATATCCACATCCCCTCAAAAATGCACATATTTTTGGCCCACAGCTCTGCAATTTCACCCTTGAGTGGCATCAGCGTGCTTGGGCGGGTGCCATCCGTTCCTGGCGATTTGTCTGCATCTCGTTTGTCAGTTGGAGTTGGAACATTTGCCCATCAGAGCAGCGCCTTTGGAGCCCCTGCTTCTAAGAGACAGTTTGGGAGCAGGAATTGCCCTGAGGTCCTCCTCCCTCAGATGCTCCAGGTACCTCTTTCTCATCTCTGAGCTCTCCCAGAGCTGTGATCATCAAGCATCTCGCCGGCCCTTTATCTGACCTCTTTCCATCTGATGGATTTGAAAGGCCTCTGATTTTTGGTCCGACAGTCCTTCTCAAGGTGACTTCCAGGGTGTCTCCAGACTGCATCGTTTCAAGGCCTCACTGCCCAGGTGGGCTTCCTGATTCTAAGGCATCAGTTTTTAAAGGTTTCCAAAAGCTGCCCTTTTCCTTGTGACAGCCTCTCAGATGTCTCTCCTTAGCCTGTTGTTTTGTTTTATTTTGTTTTGTTTCTCACTCTACTCGTCAGACCATGCTGGGCTGTGGTTGGAGGGAGGTGGTTCTGTGCTCTCTTCTGATGCCACCATCTCAACGTGTGGCTTCCAGGGTCACTGTGGTAGGAAGAGAGGTCCCCATGGGCCCAGCTGGGAGGTGATCTCGTGGGCTAGCTTCTGTTTGCTCCTCCAGATCCACTGCCCCCTCCTGGCCCTGCTCTGTGCCCAGGAGGCTGACCCGTATGGGCCAATTCACAGGTTCCCCTCATCCTTGGGCTCCTGGGTGGGTTTTATCAATGGGAGGCATGGGCAGGGAGTAGAGGCAGGAGGAGAGCAGGATGAGCGTGTCCCTTGGCTGAAGGCCCCCACTCCTGTCAAGTGGGCCTTCCCTCACTTGCGCCCTCTCCAGGCTTGGCAAGCCCTCCCTCCTTACCCTTCAGGCTTAGCGATGGCAATGGCTCCCACTGATGCTGGCCCTGGGCAACTGCCCTGTCCCTCGTGGGACCTGCCCGCCCAGCCCGGGCCATCAGAGAGTTCTCCTCTAATGGACCATATGGAGCGTTCCATGTTTCCTGCCAGGATTCTCACTGATATCCACACTTCTGCTCACCATTCATTGGCCAGACCTAGTGCCTTGGATAGGCCGACTGCAAGGGACTGGCAAGTGTGTGCTGCTTGAGCTCAGGGAGAGCAGTGAGCCGGGCGTGGGTGTGCTCTGGCCACCTCCACCACAGGCACACAGCTCCAGTCCTCGGCATGGTGCACTCGGGACCCCGGGAAGGTCTTCGCAAATGAGTCCTCACACCTGCTGTGGCCTACTGCTCGTCACAGCTCTGCTCCCAGGGCATGGCAGAAGGAGGGAGCTTTGGGTTCCTGTCCTGACTTGGCCAGGTCCTCACTGTGTGACTTTGGGCAAGTCAACCACCCTCTCTGAGCCTAAGTTTCCTCATTTGCATAGTGGGTATTGCCACTTTCCTTGCAAGCACACTGCAGGGCTGAGACAGTACACGCACAGGCCGTGGCATGTGGGAGGGTCGCAGGAAATGGCAGCTAGAATTAACCATCACATCCCTGCCTTGGAAAGACCGGGGTCTATACACTCATTTAACTCTGTTCCCTGAGTGCCTGCTCTGGGCTGGGCGTGTCTCGGTTCTGAAAGATGAGGTGACTGAGAGAGAGGAGGTCCCTGCCTCCTGGAGTGTCTCTGGTGGGAGTGGACACGTAATTAACACATAAATAGAAAAACAGATCATTCAGAGAGTGGCGAGTGCTCTGAAGAAGGGGAACTGGGCCATGTGAGTGAGACAGATGGGGCAGTGGTGTCGTGGAGATGACACTGAGCTTGAACCGAATGAGTGGAAGAGGTCTGAGTGAAGACCTGGGCCAGAAGGTTTGGCCTGAAGGACGCTCCCCGGAGCTGGGCGTGAGCTTGGCCTGTCCTGGGACAGGATAGAGGCCAGGTGGGGGCAGCGAGTAGAGCAGTGGGACTCACTGAGGTCAGAGAGGCTGGCGGTCCAGGTCCTGTGGGTCCTTAGCAGCCAGGGTGAGGGGCCTGGATGTTACTGAACCCGGATGGGTCCATCCACCTGGAGGCGAAACCGGCAGCAATCCCTGGTTGAATTCTCTGGTCCTCAGTCCCAAGTTCTCAGGCCTCATCTGCAAATTTCTCTAACAAATTGCCATTTTTGGAGAACTGAGAGCCTCTGTTAAGGATCCAACCTTGTTCTTCTCTCAGTTCTGGGGAAACTGAGGCCCATAGTCCCCGGGGTCAGTCCCCTCCCACTGAGGGAGACCCCCGCCGCTCCAACTCCCGCCCTGAGAAACCTGTTGTGCTGCAAGCGTGGTGCTGGCCCTGCACACACACGCGCTCTCCCGGGGAGGCTGGCGTTATCTTCTCTGTTCTGTAGATGAGGAACCTGAGGACCCAGCATCTCCCACTGCCTCCTCACCTCAGGACATCTCCCTCTCGCATGCGACAGCCCACACGGCATCCTGTAAATAACTGCATGTTCCCAACACCTCTCCTCCTTCTCCTTGGAAACATGCTCTCTCTTTGGACTCGGGCTGCTGGTTGTGAGATTCCCCGGCTTGGCTCAGCGCGGAGCGTGGCAGGAGCTCTCAGGAGCATCTGAAGGCCTGGGCACTGGCACTGGCTCTGTCGTTCACTAGCTGGGTGACTTTAGGCAAGTCACTTCACCCCTCTGAGCCTCAGTTTCCTCACCTGAAGCACAGGGCGGGTGGGCGGGGGTAGGATAGTAACTCACGTCCGTGATGGAGATTAAATGTGGGACACACTCAGGGGCTTCATGAAAGTGAGTTTCTTCTTTTCTTCCTTCCCTCATCCTCCTGTCCTTCTTTTCCTTCTCTTATCAGTTCTGCCTCCCAGGTACTTTGGGGGAGGACGGCACACTCAGATGCCTGCAGGGTCAGGCCTTGACCGACAGGGGACGCCGCTCGACTCCTCAGAAGTGTCAGGCTGGAGAGCAGTTTGGGCAGGAGCCTGAACCCTGGGGGAGGCTGGTCACGGGGAGGACGTGGCCTGAGTTGTCCAGGGGCCTCTCATGCCCCTTCTGAGGGTTCCCTCCAACTCAGGGCTGGCTGTGGCCCCCCAGACTGCAGGATCCGCTCACTTAGATTTCCTGCCGCCCCTAAATTTCACATTTACGCTTAATCTCACCAAGTGCAAGGGAGTAGACAGTGACCTTCAGCTGGATTGGGTGGATGTTCTGGAAGAAGAGGGCAGGGGCTTTGCCTGTGGGGAGGGTGAACCGACATGATCCCCAAGGTTCCGAGACTGGAGTGAAGATGACAGCAGGAGCTAAGTTCCCGGAGCTGCTCTGTGCTGGCTGCTGGTCCACGTGCTTTGTCTATACTGCCTTGTCTAAGCTGCCCAGCGACCTGAGGAGGCGGCTGTAAGTATTATACCCATTTCACAGATGAAGAAAGGCAGAGAGAGGACAGGAAATTTGTCAAGGTCACACAGCTAGAAGGTGCCACTGAGGATTTGTGTCCGGGCTGTCTGGCCCTGGAGTCTGCACTCACCTCTCTGCTCTTCTGGGACCAGGATGTCTGAGTGGGAGATGGGGCTCACTCCATAGCTGGGTGCAGGGGGAGAAGACACTGAGGGATTAGTCAGCACTGTCAGTCTGTCACTGTCTGCTGCAGCACGGTCGCCTGGTGTCTCTGCGTGATGGCCATGGTGGACACAGGTTGTCTAATTTTGTTCTAGAGCCTTTCCTCCGTATGGTACCTTCATGTTCCTTTGGGGATCCACTGTTCCCTCGTTCTCTGGCCATGTGGTTTGGATAGAGTCCTCCAATCCTCTTTGCCTTAAGCTCTAGGGGATGGCACATAAGCCAGGCCTGGTTAAATAAGTTAAGGGGTGGACACGTGACTCAAGATGGTCCAGTGAGACTCAGTCCTGGAGCTTGTTCTGGAAATGTGAGAAAAATTCTCCTTCTGTTGGAGTTACTGAGCTGAGAAAGTGTGAACCTGGAGCTGCAGGGTCATGGTGTGGAAAGAGCCTGCCCAAGAGGGAAGCCATGCCAGAGAGAAACAGAACTGATGGACAGAGAGAGAGACTGAGCCCTGATGATACTGCATGACTCCTGGATCAAGCCCTTCCTGAAATCCAAAATCTGCCCTGGAATTTTTCAGTTACACAAACAAATACATCCTTTTCTTTGCCCTTAAACCATTTTGATTGATTTTCCTATCACTTGCATCTAAAATAGGATTGACTGTTATTGTGCTCACTGCTCCACATATATTATTACACTTAATCCAAAGAGATAGTTGACACGGTGACTGTTATGCAGATGAGGGAACTGGGGATCAGAGAGCTATTATATTGGCTAAGGTGTCAGCTACTATGTGGCAGAGCTGGGATCAGACCCCGGGCGTTTTCACTCTAGATTGCACCTTGATCACTCTGCTTTCTGATAAAAGGCTGGTTTTAGCCCTGAAACAGTGAAATGTCTGCTCTCCAGATCTCATCCGACTGTCCCCCCCCCGCCTCCCCGCTCTCACCCGTTTAATCCCTGCTTCCTGGGGAAGCAGCCTTCCCCGCTGCACCCTCAGCCGAAGCTCTGTTTCCAGTCGACATTTTTATGGCACAGTGTACTTTTTCTTCTTAGCTCGACTGAACTTTAATAATGATTTGTTCCAGGTTTATCTCTTCTGCCGGGGGGAGTCCCACGGGGGCAGGGATGACGTCTTGCAGGGCTGACGCCTGGCACGGTGCCTGGCCCCTGGTGGGCACTTCATAAATGTGGGCTGAATAGTGAATCGTGCCGTTGTTTTGCTCCCACCATGGCCCTGGATCGCTGTGCACCTGTTTGCCTGCAGCGTGGGATCATCCTGATCCTGCGGAGTTTGCTCGTCCTCTGCTGCGTCGTAGGACACCTGTGCTCTTGGACGCTGACTTATATTTGTGTGCATGTGGATGGCTTTCCCTACCACACAGTGAGGTCTTGAAGACAGGCGCAGTCTCCGTAGTAATAATAGCACCAACTGTACAAGGACTAACACTGATAACGAGCACCTGCTCTCCGACAGGCGCAGCTCTAAGGCTCTGCACGCATTCACTCATGTCATCCTTACACCCATTGTGTGTGTATGTACTAGGAAGACCCCATTATACTTAAGGGCAAACTGAGGCTCAGACAGGTGAGGTGGGCTCTTTGCTTCAGCAGTCTGAGTTGGGGTTCTGTCTCATGCAATCAAAAGAGAGCCTATTTTCCCAGTGATTTTAATGGGGGAATGCCAGGCTGGGTTGGAAGGCACCAAGAGTAGCAGAAAGGCCAAAGGGGAGCTAACAGGTTGACCCACCAGATGGAGGCCTGACTGCACCCTGTTGAAAGGACAAGAGTCTTCATTGTGAAGGTCAAAGGAGGGATGAGCAGTGAGAAGAGAGGGGGAGCCTCAGGGCTTGGGAGTGGGGGTGGGGGAGAATGCAGGGGCGCTGGAGAAAGGGCACTGACATGAAGCTAGGGAGCCTGGGTTCCTCCCCCAGCCCCAGCACTTCCTGGCTGTGTGACTGGGGGCAAGGCACTGCGCCTCTCTGAGCCTCCTTTGCAGGGCTGATGATGGCAGGCTCGACAAATGCCCGGACATTGCCTAGCCAGCGTCTGACACAAGTGACAGGCACTGCGTGTGGGCACAGGCACGAGCCGGAGCTGCTGTAAGTTCTTTACCTCCACGAACTCAGGTGAGCCTCCCAACAGCCCTAGGAAGGGGGCCCTTGATGATCCCACTCTGCAGAGGAGGAGACGGGAAGAGGCTGTGCAGCCTCTGCTCAGGATCACTCGGCACGGACGAGGCCGCCGGATCTGAGCTCAGCTGTGCGGCTCCAGAACCTCCGCTTCACGTCCAGTCTTCTCAGGAAGGTCTGAGCCTGGAGGCCGGGGAGAGGAGGGCCTGGCTGAGCAGTTGCTTACTTTGTACCATTGTTGCCTCTTTTGGGTTCCAAGTTTCTGTTTTCATGGTTTTAGCCTCGAGGGACAATTCCCCTTCTCCCCAGCTCATCTCAGGGGTCAGTAGACAGACATTTGTCAGCAAATCCGTGGCAGCCTGTGCTGGCACCGGGGCCCAGAGACAAACAAGGCGGGTTCAGCAGGAGCGGGAGAGGGGACAACGGGCGGGTTTCTCAGGGGTCCCACCTGCGACGTCCAGAGATGCCGTGCAGGGCTGCGGGCAGCCAGCGTGCCAGCCTCACTCGCTCAAGTGGCACCTGCATCATTTCTGCCACAGCTACTTACCACCTCTGCCGTTTACTTCACGTTGCCCTCTAACTTCACTCGCTTGCAAAAATAAAACCCTTCCTTGCGCTTATTTAAAAAGAAAACCTCATCTTGCCACTTCACACTGGGAAAGCACGTTAGCAACAATGCACATTAGTGCGACGAGAAGGAAGCATGTGCTGGCCGGCTCGTCCAGCTCCTGCTCTGGGGGCTGAGGCTGGCCCTGCCATTGGATGGGTGGTGCTGGATTTACAGAGGGGTTGGGGACGCTCTGGCGCCAGCCAGAGCCTTTCTCATGGGTGCCACTGAGGCAGTGAAACAGGACTGAAGCGAGGGATAACTTCCTCAGCCTTCCACTCGCTGTTCAAAGAGGTGCCCGCTGACCCCTGCTGTCCCTGACGCCGGCAGACCCCCGAACTGCCCACCCTGCTTTCTCTGGGGCCATTGTCACTTCCCCTTCCGCCTGAGCCCTCCTTGGCCTCAGCTCATCCGCACGAAGGGAGCCAAAGCCTGCAGCCCCGGGGGCTGGGTGTGACACCCAGGTGGAAATGGCTCTCCTTGCAGCCCAGGGGGAGGGCCCTTTGTCTCTCTGATCCTCAGTTCCTCCATCTAGAAAATGGGGACCACAATTCCCATTGCCAGGGCTGTTTGGAAGACTAAACGAGATGCTATGTGTCCAAGTGACGTGGCACCTGGCACAGTGAGCAGGGTCTCCGGCAACATGTCTTCCTGCCCTTTGAACCTGACCTGAGCAAATTTAGAAACTGTCGGCAGCCACCATTGCCTTATTTCCACTTCCTCTCTTGCAGGCTCTTTCTTTTCCCCTGGAGAGTCTGACAGCCTCAAACTCAGTTCTCTCCTGCATCCCCTCCAGGGTCGGGTCACCTCTCTGGGCCTCAGTTTGCTCATCTTTAAAGTGGGGGTCACAGCAGCTACCTCACCAAGTTACTGGATGGGCAAGAAAATAGTTTGCCACTGGTAAAGTTTTGTACACATATAAAGACTTCTTTTTATGGTTTGTAACTCTCCGGAATGGGGGTTATCAGAGTGTTCCCGGGTTGGACAGCCTGTTCTCTGAGCAGAAATTCTGAGAGTTTGAGCCCACACTTCTGGAGTTCACGACAGGCTGCGTGCTGATGTCTCTGTTGTTGGGGGTAACGTTGTGGGCTCCAGCTGAGGCAGCTCTGTTTTTAGCTGGAATCTTTGCCGCTCAGCCCCCCGTGTGGAAAAAAGACAGAAAATAGTCCGTCCCAGGGGCTGCCCAAGAGAAGGGCTTATTTTGACTCAGGATGCTGCGGAAGCTGTGGCAGCCTTGTCAAAATACATCTGCCTCTTCTCGAGCGGCCCACGGATCCTCAGACGCGCGCCAGGATCGAAGTGCGGCCGCCAGACGTGCACATCTGGAACCCGGCCCCTGGGGGCTGACAGCCCCGGCCTCGAGGCCAGCAATAACCACCTCCTGAGCACCGGAGGGAAAGAGAGAGATAGCCTAGACCAGTGACATGAAGGAGCCCACCTTGGTCTCGAGGCATATTGATCCCTGTGGCCCCCACGGCTGGCAAAGGGCCTGGAGGGTCTGGTGAGTGGATGACGGAGTGTCCGCAGCCCTTCCTCTGTGGACCTTGCAGGGGAGGCTGCAGTGGGAGTTCTCACACCCATTTCACAGATGGGAAAGCTGAGGCCCAGGCCACACAGTGACTTCTTGTGGTGAGCCCTCACTCCAGCCATGTGTTTCCTCTCCTCTGCACCTTTGACTGCTGTGACCTCTGCCTGGGATGCCCCTCCTCCTCTTGTGATTGCTCACAACCCAGGACACACACCACCTCCCTGGACAGAGTCAGTCCCTGCCTCATTGGGACTTTGTGCAGGCTTCAAAGTGGCCCTTATTTGGCTGCCCAGTGACTTGGCACAGCTGCTTGTCTTGGAGAGGGCAGAGTCATCTCTGAGGGGCTGGGCCAAGCCGGGACCCAGGGAGGACCTGACATGTGTTTGCTGAAGGGGTGAATGGTGCTGGAGTGTTTCACTGAGGGGCTCCCCAACGCAAACCCAGGGGACTGAGGGGGCTCAGCCAGGGAAGAGAGGCTATAGAACCTCTTGCAGGCTCCCTCACCCGAGGGTATCCCAGGGAGACAAGGAAACAGGCTCATGGCCCCAGAGCGTACAGCCACCTGCCCACAGGCTCCCCCACACAAGGCACTCTGAACTGGACTCGTTCATCTCTCACCAGGACTGCCGAAGGTGGTGGCTTTGCCACCTCCTTGGTTCCTCAAGCTCAAAGCCCTGGTCAACGTGGCTGTCCAGGTCCACGTCGGACTACTCACCCCAGGCCATCTCTTGCCTCCCTCCCTCCCCGCCGCTGCCTGTGCATTCCTCAGGCCTTCCCAGCTCCTCCCTGGACCACGGCCCCCCTCCTAGTCGCGCCTCCCCGCCTGCACCTGGCTCCCTGGGCCCCATCTGCATTCACATCCCTCACAAGGGGCTGACTCATAGATCCTCTGCGAGCTCAGCTCTGACCACGCAGCTCTGACCCTGCTCAGAACGATCGACAGCTCACTCCCTTCCCTGCTGGTGTTTTTCAAAGTGGACTGTGCAGGTATTCAGAGGGGTTCTGTGAATAAGGGGGCCCTTGGTCAAGAGAGTGGGGATTTCTGGGCTAAATGAAGTCAAATAGATTTTTTCCCCGCAGGAATTCTCAGAACCTTTAATGTGCTATTGTGGATTATGATTCCCAGAGAGGCAACACAGCGCGTGGCATTTCTAGAAGCTATTTGATCACGGAAGCTTCCAGGGTGGACCATCAGGGGAAGGGGCATTCTGAGGAATGCACTGTGGGGAATGCTGGTGTGTTGGCCAGAGCCTAAAGTCCCGACCTTGGCGGTCAAGGTCCTTCACGACATGACCTGAGCCGACCTTTCCAACTGCTGCTCCAGCCAGTCTACCAACATCCAGAAAGTTCCAGCCAAAAAGAACCTGCGATGCTCGCTGTGCCTGCCGTCCTGCCTCTGTCTGCCGCCCACTCGTCCTCCTGCCAGACTCACTCTGTGCTCGCAAAGCTGCCTTGCCTTCCTGGCCCAAAGTGTCATCCCTCCCAAAGGCTTCCCAAGGTGCCGACGGTGTGGGGGACCTCCGAGAGCCCACGACCTCAAATCTGGCTGACATGGGTCATTCTGAGTGTGAGTTATTATCGGGAAATCTTTGCATCCACTCTAATTTGCTGAAAAAAAAAAATCACTTGCCAACCACAGTATTTTAATCAGCATCACTGCAGGTCCCTCTGTCACAATGCGTCTCATTGCTGACACAACTGTGCATCCCGATGCAGGGGCTGTGGCCGCCGCACAGACTGCACATTCTCCCAGGAAACACGCATGTGTGTGAGTGCCGAGCCCTCGGTTCGGGGCAAAGAGATCACACGCAAAACCATGTCTCTCATGCTCAGGATCACATGTTCGTTCCCCAAAGGACCAATTTCATTACTATTCCAGGAAGGGACTAACATTTACTGAGAGTCCACTTGGTGCAGGGCACTGAATTCGGGGCTTTATCCAGGTGATGTCATTTGATGGCCAGAGATGGGCGGGATGGGAGCTCCGAGGAGGAGCTGGAGCCCGGGAGGGGTTGAGGGACCTGCCACGGCCGACCTGACCTACGACGTGATCTCAGCCAGGTCCAGGGCCAAAGCCCAGCTTCCCCTATAGGAGCCCACCCAGAGGTCAGCTCCTCCGGGAGCCGCCCTCCCCTCGGATGAGGCTCCCGGCAGGGGCGGTGCCCCGTCCCGCGCCACTCCCAGCTCAGGCAGAGCCTCTGCTCGCATGTCACCTCCCCAAGCAGCCTGGGAGCCCCACGGGGTCAAGTGCTACTTGTTTTCACACCTCCAGCATCTCGCTGGGGTTCCACGGCGTGCATGTCGTGTGCATGAGGTGAGACAGAAACGCGTCTCAGCCTGCGGAAGATTCTGGGCCTCTGTGCGGAGTCCCAGGGTGATGGGGGCCGAGGTCCTGGGCTCTGGAGCTCACCATCAGGAGCCCCCGTGGAATCGGCAAGTGCAGTCCCTCTCTTCTTGCTCAAGGGTGGCTGGCCTGCTAGACGACAAAGAACATCGCTTCGAGCTGCAAACACCTGCCAAGAGTGGCTGGTGACGGCGGACAGGTCAGCACCACCCAAACAAGCAAACTGGCTAACTTCTGTTCTCTGTTGACACCCACTGAAACGTGGATGTCGTTACAGCATGCACAGCAACTCCAATTGGCATTAAAACACACACCAACACAGTCTCCCCCGGCATGTGGGGGAATCCTGAGAAAATGCAAATTAGATCATGGCACTCCTCTGTTTAAAACCCTTCATTAGCTTAGGATAAAACCACCACTCTCAACATGAAATCCAGTCATTTTCTGGGTCTCCAAGGCCGCCTGTGAGCCAAGCCCTCTCTCCCCTCTGCCCTCCTTGCCCACTGCTCTCCCGTCACTAGCCCCACTCCAGCCACACGGACTCTTTGTCTTCCTTGACCCGCCAAGCTGGTTGCTGCCTCAGGACCTTTGCACTTGCTCTTTCCTCTGCCTAGAACACATTTCCCCCACATCCTTCCTTGACTGGCTCCTTCCTGGTATTCACTTTTGGGCTCAAATATCCCTTCCTCAAAAAGACCATCCCTCTTTTACTCTATTTAAATTCTATTTAAATGACGACATCACTTCCCACCTCATTTAATGAGATGTCTCTGTTTAATGGTCTTCATAGCACTTGCCACTGTCTGAAATTGTTTGTTTAAATATGTTTTTTTACGTGTTTGTTGCTTGTCTCTCCCTAGGATCCCCTTAAGTCACCAGCTACTTCACTCACCATCCAACTTGTCACTAGGCCCCCCCATGTGACCAGGCCCTCTGCAGACCCTCTGGGACCATTGTCCCGGCTTCCCGGCTGGGCTGGACTTCCTGCTGCACTTTGCTCCCTTCTGTCCCCGTCATGCCCCAGCGCCCCAGAGCCGATCACTGCCCCACGGTTGCACAGAAGTCCTCAGAGCTCCTCTGGCTCTGCCTTCCGGATGAGATCTCGCCTCCTCACACGGTGGACAAGGATCTCTGCGGTCTGCTCCCTGCAACCCAGTAGGGCCTTGCTGCCCCCATGCCTCCCTCGTGAAATACTTGCAGTTTCCAGAAAACACCCCGTTGGTTCTCACCCCTGTGTCTGTGCGCCTTTGCCTGGAGCACCTTTGCACCCTCTTGTCCCCTGGCTGACGCTCACACCCTGGCCAGACTCAGCTGGCACTGCCTCAGCCCCCGGGGGGGTTTCAGCCCCAAGCAATCCATCCTCCCCTCTCTCGTGCCTCAGCCTTCCTGCATCCCATACATCCCGGGACACTCCTCGCTCTTCCTCCCCACCCCTGTACCTGCCACCCTGACGCCCAGGTCCCTGAGTGGGTATGTGGGCTCTGGGGAGCCTTCCCAGTCCCCAGCTGGACAAGATGCCCGTCCTCCTGCGGTGGCCGTGTGGGCCTCCGTCTCAGCAGCACCACCACCGCACTGCGCCTTCCCACCTCCACCGTCTGCCTGGGGGCTGTTTGAGGGC
Source organism: Equus asinus (assembly GCF_041296235.1). Classification (NCBI taxonomy): domain Eukaryota; kingdom Metazoa; phylum Chordata; class Mammalia; order Perissodactyla; family Equidae; genus Equus; species Equus asinus. Next base: position 8,525,234 of record NC_091798.1, read on the forward strand.
GTGTCTGAATGGCCCCGGGACCACGCCCACGGCCTGGCACAAAGCAAGCACTGGAAACAGGGTGCTGAATGAAGAGCACCATCCTCACCCTGCAAGGCAGCTCCTGGTGCGACGGGGAGCTGTGCCGCTGGCACCCATGGCTGGAAAGCCCTCTGCAGCAGGAAGGTCTGCACCTCGCAGGGCACTGCCAGCCACAGGGATGGGGACCCGGGGGGCTGGCAGCACCCCCTCCTCCAGGTGGTTGCCTGTGGCCTTCTCTTCTCCCTGCCAACTAGCGGGGCCTGGGGAAGCCGGGGTTAACTCTGTTGTGATTGGTACCGAGTAATGGGGCCTGTCAAGCTCTGCAGCCACCTGCTCACGCTCCTCCCTGGCCCAGGGGTTTGGCTGAGCAAGGCTTCCCTCTCTCATCCTGCTGAGGACTGAGGTGAGGGCAGGGGACGCCCATCAGAGGCTCAGACAGGGTTCTGGGACTGGTCCATTTCCCCTGGGGTATCTGCGACTCTGTGTGGAGGGGCACTGGACTCAGTGTCCTACAGACCTGGGTTCAAATCCCAGCTCCCCAGCTTTAGCTGTTGCCCTGAACTGGCCGGGCATGGCCCAAAGTGATGCGCAAGAAAGCGCTTTACAATTGCAAAGGGGCTCACGCAGCCCGGAAGGGGAACTGATCTGAGTTTCCCTGGAGCATGCTGGTGGCCCTGGGGTCCTGGATGCCCTCTGGGTCGGGGAAGAGGGGACCTCTGGACCGGCCCTGCTTCTCAGGTTGCCTCAGATGCTGGAGGCTGGCAGAGAGAGGGGCCTCATTTGCAAGTGTTTTCCAGGCTTACGTGCTGCTCACACTCCTCCACAGCTCCTCCAGCCCAACCTGCGCTGTACTGCCAGAAGAACCTTCCCAAAATACTCCTCACAGCATCACTCCCCTGCTCGGAAACTTCCTGCAGCGGCCTCACGTCGCCCGCATGAGCCCAACTCCTTCGCTGGCATCCAAGCCCTCCACAGCCCCACCCTCTCTGTTTACGAACTCGGGGTCCAGTCTGGAGTCTCCCTTCTGTGTCCTTTATGCTTCATTGATTCATCTCAATGTCCCCCAAAGATAAGAAGTAGCCTCTGTAGTTAGATATGAGGAAGCTGAGGCTCAGAGAGGTTGACCGGCTTGACCAAGTTTGCCCAGCTGGAGTCTAGCTGCCCTTGGACAACTCTGAGGCCGCTGAGCTCAGAGAGGCCTGCAGGGTGGAGCCAGCCTCGCTGCTCTGAGGACCTCCAGCTGTCAGGCAGCAGGTCACCCCAGCAGCCCTGGAGGGGTTCCCCACAAAAGCCAGTTTTGCAGATGGAGAAGGAAGAAGGCCTAACTCACAGGCCAGGGGCCCTTTAAGACGACCCCTCTGGCTGCTGCGTGGAGGGCAGATTGGGGGAGGGGGTGGGAGCGCAGGGAGATGAGTTCCAAGGCTCTTGCTGCTCCCCGTGAGAGACGGATGGTGGAGCATCCAGAAGCGTTCAGCCTCTTAGCGTCTCAAAGCTTGTGCTTTGTGGTCTGGAAAAGGTGACTGCCTTTGACCGCCACACAGGGCGGTTGTGAAGATAAAATGTGGAACCATACAGGAAGCTGAGCTATTGGCCGTGGAACCCGCAGCCGTGCCCTGTTGCGGGAGCCGTTGTCCCAGACCGCCTGGGAGGCCGTCTCAGGGTCTCAGGGATGATCCTCCTTAGGGGATGTGCTGGGCAGAGGGGTGGCTGGAGGCCCACCGAGCCTTGTCCCTGTGGCTGTGCCCGTCTCTTCCTTCTCTCCTAGGAGCTCCTGCTCTGAAACACTGAAACACTTTCCTAAAGCACAACCCAGCCCCGAACAGAACAGCCTCGCCTCCCAGCCCCTGCAGCTGACAAACACCGTTTGGGCCTCCTCTCGCCTGCCCACACAGTCTGTCCCATCCCCCTTCTGCAAAGGCACTTCCCCCCCACCTTTGATTCATTCACTCTATTTCGGCCTCGGGGTTCGTTCTGTTCCTCCAGGTGGGAGACGTCCATTGCCACCTTGGGGACGCCTCACCTGCTGTCCTCTCTGCCTGGGCTGTCCCTCTCCTCTTTCTTCACCTGGCAGGGGGCGTCCCATTCAGATGGAAAGACAAGCCACCCTTAGAGAGGCCTCTCTGACTTTTCTTAGTCAACATGCCACCCTCCTGGTCATGGTCGATAACGTCTCTATTTTATTTTTTCTGTGGCACTTAGTGTCCTTGGGACCATCATCAGCCTGCTTTTTGACCATCTCTTCCCACGAGACAGAAGCCTCGTGACCGCAGGCCCTGGTCCGGCCCCGTCGGCCTCTGACCCCCCAACGCCTGGGACACAGCAGCAGCTCAATAAAGGTTTGTGGAATGAATGAAGGGCCAGTTGTGTAAGATGGACACTTGTTTTCCTAAGGAAGAAACAGAAGCTTCTGGCCTCTCTGGCTGCCCCATTTCTGTTAGTGTTTCCCCCCACTAAGATTCAAAACTGTGGCACAACCATCGGCTGTTCCTCCTTGTCCCCCACCCCCGAACTCTGGCTGGCCTTTGGTCACTGCCCTCTGGCAGTGCTTTCGGCCTGCAAAGTGCTCCCGAGAGGCACTGCGGACAATGCACACTCCTGTCAGCAAGGTGCCTCAACCTCGTCCTTCAGACCAGGACATCGGGGTCAAGAGAGATGCAGGCGTACCCGAGGTCAGGAGGGCGGGGAAGGCCAGCTCTGGGGGGCACACAGGTCTTTTGCCCTCAGATCTGCCCCAATACCTCTGAGCGGACCTCAGGGAAGCAGAGATGTCTGTGCGGTCGGGGAGGGGGTCTCAGCAGTGGAGGGTGGGTGGGGCCTCCCCAGGCCTGCTCTGCCCCCCACAGCCCCTCCCCAGCACTGCTGGCCTGTCCCCAGGCCCAGGGCTTGGAGCCTGCTCCTCGAGAGGAGGGGCCACCTGCAACATCTTGAAGGGTCACCGCTTAGCGCACAAGGAGCACGACCCTGGGCCCCACAGAATGTCACCCGCTCCCTCGTTAACCATTTGCTGGTGAGGAGAGGCCTCCTTTGACCCCTCACAAGGCTTCCTCAGCCCTCTAGGTGATAGATTTAGGCGGGAAACCTGAGTGTCTTCCACACAAAAATATGAGCAAGAAGCAGGTGGTGAGTGTGCCATGGTGAGGGTGTGTGTGCCTATGCGTGTCTGAGTGTGTGCGTGTGTGGCTGTGCTTGCCTCTCTGTGGGTATGCGCATGTGTGCAACATGATACAATAAGCACATACGTGTGTGTGAGAGACAGAACACAGTGTGTGCCCCTGGGGCCATGGTTTACAGCCCAGGGGCTTTCTGGCTGATGCTCTGAGGCCCCATTAGAGGTTGAGGAAGGTCAGGCCGTCAAGCAATGCATCTGAGCTCCGTGGGTTCCCACAAGGCTGGCGGGGAAGGTGGAGATGAAGAGAGAGGCTCTGAGGAGGGTGTGAGCCGGGGCCAGCTTGTTGTAGTCTGATGAGCTGCCCCTGCCTGGCTGACTCAGAGGCGGCCCGCCGGACGCTGGGTGGCTGATGCTGTCTGCCTGGCGGACTGACCCTCCCAGGCGCTGGCCGGCTGACCCTGCGAGGCTGGTGACTCATCTGCCTCTGCAGCCCAGTCTCTGGAAAGCCTGCCCAGTCCTGGCTCAGCCTGCTGGCTGTTTGCTGTCTGAGCCTGACTCTTGACTGCGCAGACGCAGTGGGGAGAAGGGTCCTTAGACCCTTAGGATCAGCGTCCCCACGGCCTCCGGCCTTCACCTCTGGGGCCTCTGGTCTTCCTTCCCTCAGGGTCCCCCTCTGTGAAATGGTGTCACAGGTTGGATGTGTAGTGAGAACATCTAAGAAGGGCAGGGCTAGCAGAGGCTTGGGAAACGCTGCCTCAACTCTCCGAGGCCAGACCTGAGCCAGGCCACCACAGAGCCGGCGTGCCACTGCAGGTGGGCAAGCAGGGCCACGGGGGCCGAGGGCCCTCTGGGCCGGGGAGGAGAGCTGGGGCACCAGGAGCACTGCCCCCAGGGCCACCCTCTCACAGGCGCAGAGCATCTGAGGAAGCGATTATCAAGGGCCCCAGGAGGCCTACGTTCTCCACGGAAATGTGGCCCCAGCCTCAAGGTGGCTCCCGAGTCCTCCCTGTGGGCAGCCCGCTCTGCCCGGCCTCCTCTGGCCCCTACAGTGCCCCGGGGTCCCGTCCTTCACAGCACTGCCTGCTGGACACTCACTGTCTGTCCATGTCTCTGTCCTCTCTGTAGCTCTCTGAGCTCCGGGAGCGGGGGAGCATGGGAGGGGAGCTCGAGGCTGATTGCATGGTGTCAGTCTGTCTGTCTGCGGCACTGAGCAGTGAGCATTGGAAGGGCAAGGTCAAGGGGGAGTAATCAACGTTGATTCAGTTCCTACTAGATGTTCTACGTACTTTATCTCATTTCTCATTAAACCTTGCAAGGTGGCTATCATACCCCCGTTTTGCTGATGAGAAAATGGAGGCTCAGAGACAAGAGAGACTAGTTCAAGGTCACTCACAGCTGGGCGGGAGAGGAGCTGGATTCCCACCCAGTCTATGCTTGAATCATTGCCATTCTGGTCTAAGGCAAAGAAGGGAGAGCCGTGCCTTGGCCCCATGCCTGGGGCACCGAGGCGCTTCCACATGCCTGCCGCTTCAGAGGACGCCTCTGCCTCAGAGGTGCCACATGTCCCTGCTGGGCCCAGACCTCGAGCCTCTGGAGCCTGCAGGATGGAGGAGCCTTGGGGGCCCTGGAATCTAGGGATTGGAAATGGGCTTCCCCCAGCAGCAGGAGCAGGGGCCTGGGGTGCCTGCAGCACGGACAGGCTCCCTCCTCAGGTGGTCTCCACTAGCAGGCTCAGGTTGTGTGTTCCTGGTATGTGTCTCCTGTGTGTGTGCCGTCTCCACACGTGTGACTGCTCCCTGGGTGGGCCTCTGTGCGTCACCGTGTTTGTACCCACACAGGCTCGAGTGTCAGCTTCTGTGTGCACCTGCTGGCAGTTTGCACGAAGCGTGCACCTGTGCAGCCGTGAGTCCCGACTGCGCATCTGAGCGTGCGCATCCATGTGCAAATGTGCAGTTTGCGGGGATGTGTGTGGCTGTGAGGGGGGCTGGGACATAAGGTGAGAAGCCGTCAGAGGGTGTGCGTGAGAAGAGGGGCTTCCACGAGCCACACAGCTTCACCTTCCCCGTTCAAGGTCCCTGCTTCTTGAATCATTCACATAATAGCATAATCCAACAACATAGTTCAGTGCTGTCCCCGTCTCTCCCTTCAAACATTTCTGGCACAGCCTTTGTAGTTAGAGAGTTCTCAGTTCGAATTCCAGCTCCATCTGCTGTGCGGGAGCCTCGTGAGTTACCCTCTCTTCCAGGCCCCGGTTTCCTCTGTTGGACTAACGTGACGAGCGGAGATGGCACCCATGTCCCCAACGCAGAGGAGGTTCTTCGAGCTGAACGTGCTATAAGAAGAAGTCTTGTCAGAGTGGGTGCAGTCCCTCTGGCTTCCCCATGTGTGTGTAAGCAGGGGAAATTTCCCTGACATCATTGCAAGACAATCTCCCGCTTCCTGGCCGTCCTCATCCTTTTCTCTGGCACCAACTTGTGCAGAAGAGACAAGACCCCTTCAGACCAGCTGCGTCACTCAGAATAACCGCACACCTGGCACTGGGCTGACGTGGCTCGTGGGGCTTTCTAGACTGCCCTGTGTTGAACTGTGCTGGTTTTCGCCCTCTGCGGAAGGCTAGACATTAAGCTCTTAAACTAAACAGAGAGGCATCTCCTATTTTAAAATGAATGCAGTACAAGGCATTTTTGAAGCCGTGGGCTTGAGAAACTAAGGTGTGAGTGTGTTTTCAGATCTTACGGCTTCTCGGGCAGGGTTTGCCTGGTGGTGAGTCGGACATTGCAACCCAGCTCTACTCTACTTTGTTAAGGACCCAGGGGAAAAGATTCAGATTATAAAGTGCTTATCGAGTGTCTCCACCAAGCCAACCATTGCCCCGGGTTTGTCGCCGTGTGGTCTCATTTCCTCTGGTCAGACGGTAGCCCCGTATGACAGGCGCGGCACTCAGCCTGCTCGGGGTCACTTGCTATTAAGCGATAGAGTCAGAATTTAAGTCTTGGTCTCCTAACTCCAAGCCCTCTCCATGAAGACAGCTATTTTTCAATCTCTTTAAAGAAATGGAATCCTGTTTTCAGATGAATTCGATGTGGAAGCCAAATGGGTAGGAAGGTTAGAATGAAGCTGCGTGGCTGAGGTGGTAGGGGGCTTGGAGCTCCCTGTGTGGGCCCCTCTCATCCCCAAGGTGGCCCCCTGGCCTGTTGAGGAATCTCGGGGCTTCCAAGAACAGAGCTGGAAAACCACGCGTCCACAGCCCTGGGCTCCGCAGGACCGGCCTGGCTCTGTGGCCTGGGAGAGTGGGCAGCCCTGGAAACCCCGAGGAAGGGGCAAGGTGACCAATCAAAGAGGGATGTGAAAAATGCCAGAAGCAGCTGCCTCCCATGCTGGGATGGGAGGGCGGGGAGCTGCTGGGACACCATATCTGCCAGAAGATGGTAGAGTGCTCTGACCCCCCCCCCAAATTCCTCGGCCCGTGATTCTGTCCACTGCAGACATTTCCTCCACTTTGGGAGCATATCTCTGATTTCTAGATGAATGTTGCAAGAAGAGTAGGAGTCCCTTTACCACCCAGAAGCATTTTTGAGGTGCATCGTGATTAAAAAAATACGTTTACAAATAGTTTCTCAACAACCTCACTATCACCAGCTGTGATGATCTTGTTTATTTTCTTGCTATTTCTCCCTACTGTAGACTACGAGCCATGAGGGAGCGGGAACCTTGCTGTCGTGGTGGATGAGGACCCCAGGGCCCGGCCCAGGGGCCAGCATATGGTGGGCATAGGTAAACACTGGTGAACGACATACCAAACCGACGGGAACATTATTCCCATTTTACAGACAAGGAAACCAAGGCTCAGAGAGGTTCAGGGGCTGCCGGTGGTTAAGCAGCTGGTGGACAGCCAAGTCACAGTTTGGGTCCAGCTGCCGGCTTTAGCGTTAGCTGTGGAGCAACAATGAATCGGATGAATTTATTCACCCCACTCCCATCCCCCTGAGTAGGGAGGGAGATTAACCAGGCTCTCGCCCAGTGAGCTCCGAATCCACCCTCCAGCCTCCTGGTCTGGGTCCCATCAGTGTGTCTACAGAATGGGGACACAAAGACAGGATCTCTCTGGGGCCTGGGGAGGATTAATCAGCAATTAGTGTGCAAAACACTTTCCAGACAAATGTTAAGTATTATTAGTATTTAAATTTAGTTTCATTTTCCCCTGCATCCTGACAAAAGGGAACAGATGGCCCTGGCTCCAGGTGGAAGGGGGAGGGCGGGGCGCTCAGCGCTGCTAAGCGGGATGTTTTCTCGGGCTCCCAATTAGCCCCTGCCTGAGGTGGGGGCCCGGGGTGACTCGCGGTGGGTTGTGGGAGGCCTGTCCTGTAAAGACCCCGTGAAGGTCAGGGGAAAGCACAGCTTAGGGTCTGAATTCCCCTTCCCGGCTGTGTGACCTTGGCCAGGTCACAGCTCCTCTCAGAGCCTCGGATCAGCGATGCCTGCCTTGCAGGGCTGGCATGGGGAGGGACGGAGATCCAGCTGAGAAAGCCCCCGCGCCCCGCCTTCCTGCCTGACTCCTTCCGACACCCAAGCTTGGGTCTGGTTTCCTCTGGAGAGGTTTGCTGAGAACTGAAAATACCCTGGGACCTGGAACCTTGCAGACCTGCACACAAGCCCTGGGCCACCTCTTGTGTGATCGCCTTGACTCCGGATCTCGGGTTTCTTATCTGCAAAATGGGCATGACACTGGCACCGGCTCTGCCTGCCTTGCGGGGTGGACACCAGCTGAGATGGTGGCTTAGTAAACTGTAGAGGGCAGTACAGATGGGCGGCATTGCTGCTGTTTCCTGCCTGTCGTCGGCCCCAGGTCTCTGGCTTTCCGGCTCTCTGGGAACTACCACAACCCCGTTGCCTTTCGGGGGTGGTAGGAGGTAGGATGCTTGGACAAAATCCACATGTAATCCGCCCTGGCTGCACCTCAGTTCTGGGTGCCGTCCTTGCCTCTCCTCTAGCCCCTGTTCAATTAGGAGACCAGAACCCAGAACAGGAGAGTCCGCAAGTGGGCTCTGGATTCCCAAGAGCAGAGGAGCTACCCTGTGTGGACAGAGCAGTGCAGCCAAGAACGCTGTGGCACCCAAGCTCACCTCAGGGCTGGGAAGAGGCTTCAGATGCCTGGAGCACTGGGGGCACCCACGGGGCCGCCTGCTGGTGTGCAAGGGGAGGGGCTTTGGGGTTAGGCCGATCTGGGCTCACATCTGGAATCTGCCCCTTCTTTTTTCTGGGACCCTGGGCAAGGGGTTTTACCTCTCCAAGCCTCAGCTTCCTAATCTATCAAATGGAAATGATAATACCCTTCTAGAAGGGCCACAACAAGAGTCAAATCAAATGAGAGAAAATATGGAACCCAAAGTCGTAATGCCTCCTGGATGACTTTGAGCTTTCTCAGAGGAGAATAGATGGAGAAGCACTACAATTGGGTGAATCATCCCTGCCTGCCGCCATCTTCACCTCCCTGTTTTCTGTTGCCCTTCTTCTGGTAACAGCCCCTAGTTTTACTGTTTGAGGAACTTCCACAGCCCTGCCCTCCACAAGTCATGCCCATGGGATTCCTCTAGTTCACAGAGGCCACATGACCTGGGACTTCCGTGGGCATTGCCGGGAAAGGGGTCCTCCTTTCCAGCTGACTTGGAGCCTTGGACAAACACCTAGTGCTGATGGCAACATTTTGCCACCCGTGGGGCGAGTCTGCCTGAGGATGGGCCAACCCGGAGGAGAGCAGGGCTGGGAGAGGGAGAGAGCTGGCTTCTTGGGGACGTTGTTAGGAGCCCGGGGCCAGCTGTGCCTGCTTTCAGTGACACGAACCACTATTCCACGTCTTTCTTTTTACCTGAGTCAGTTTGAGTTTTTAGAAAACCACTTGCAACTGAGACTTTTTTTGGCTAACTCATCTACAGTAAATAATTTGATTCTAACAAACCTTTGGTTTCAGCAATGGGGATAGTTCAGACTTGAGCATCTGGGGCTAAAGAGCAGATGTTTGGGCTCAGTTCGCTAATGTTCTGTGAAAACGTTTGCTTCTTGTTCATGAGGGCTGTTGGTCAACGGTTTTCTTGTAATGTCTTTGGTTTTGATATCAAGCAAATGCTGGCCTCTTAAAATGAGTTGGGAAGGTTTCTTCCTGTTTTCTGAAAGGTTTTGTGTAGAATTGGTATTATTTCCTCCTTAAATGTTTGGTAGAATTCACCGGTGTAGCAGGATGCAGATTTTTGATGATATAAATTACTTAAAAAAAAAAAAAAAGAGCCATTTTGCTTACTATTCCTGTCTTATGTATTGATTGAACTATTTCCCAACATTTTGTGACCTGATTCTTGTTTGGGGCTGCACTCAGCTCCTGTAACTGGAATATGATCTAAATGTATCTGTCATGGTTTTGTGGTTTTTACTTTTTAAAAAAAATCAACAAATTGTTTGCAATCTGTTTAAAAGAAGAGAACATAATATGGTTAACTTTGATTCTTCTCCTAAAGTTGCTGTGCCCTCCTTGATTTTTAGCCTCATCTCTCACCCTTCGCGGGGCTGCACATTGGCCCCTGGGTCCCGCCTCCCAGCCTTTGCCCATGCTGTTGCCTCTATCTGGAGCTCTCTTCCCCGACCCCGCCCTGGCTCCTCCATGGGCATATCGCTTCTGCAAAACTTTTCTGGCTTCCCAGGCTGGACTAGGTGCCTCTCCTGGCTTGAGTCCTTGAGGGTAGACCCTTCTCTACTCCTTTCACTGTAAGATTCAAGCTCTGAGCAGAGAGCCTGGACATGAGCCCTTGCTGAATGCTTGCTGAGTGAATGAACATTTATTGCTGTTCATGACCACAGTGATAGCTGTAATAACCGCCTCCATGCGCACACTTCTGAACAGTTTACGAGCAGTTGTAACGTGCGTCGTCTCATTTGAATCTTCACAGCAGTTCTCTGGAGAGGGTGTCATTGCTCCATTTTATATTTGTGGACATTGAGGCCCAGAGAGACACAGTGACTTGCCAAGCTGCCTAAGTGGCAGAGCTGGCATTCCAAGGCAGGTCTTCCTGACTCCAGATACAGCAATTCTCCCCCCCGTCTGAGTCACACGCCAAGATGATTGGTTTGGGAAATGTTGTAGGCTTTACCCGTAAGCAAAATCTTGTGCTGAAACTGCAGCCAGAGAGGGTGCTCCAGGAGGAGGGCTGGGCCGTGATGGGGCTGCAGCTGAGGGCCCTGCAGAAGCCTGGCCTTCTACTTAGATGGGTCCGCAGGCGGGGAGACAAGCCGCAGAAGGCGAGCAGGGTCTGGGCAGGGTTTCCAAAGAAGGGGCGTGGCTACAGCAGAAAGGGGTGGAGAGAGTTCTCTCCAGTCTGGGGACCAACAGACTTTGGACGTGGGATCAGTTATCCACTCTTCAGCCTCCCGTCCCCACCCCAGATCCTTGTTGCCAAACCTTTCCAGAACACACTGATCAAACAGATGTGTCAAACCAGGGCTTCTAAAAGAGTCCACAGGGTGTGGTTTGAGCCTTGGGCTCGAAGCCTTGATCTATTGCTTACTATTCCTTCCCATTTCCATGTGCCTGCCTAACTTTGACTCATCCTCGCGTCTCAGCTTAGAAGTCCCCTCCTCCAGAAGCCTTTTCTGATTCTCCATGTTGGAAAAGGAGTCCTTCCTGTGCCCCCACCCCTCTACACTCTACACTTCTTTTTGTCACAGACTGAGCACCCGAGAGCCTCACGGTGTGTTCGTGTCTCTTGACCACAGGTCTTTGAGGGCAGGGACTGTGTTTTGCTCATCTCCACATCCGTAGGAGGCAGTGCTTCTCATCTGTAAAATGGAGGTGGCAGCTCCTAATTATGGGGTGGATTGTGAAGATTCAGTCATAAATGAGATTTCAAAAACCTCCCAGACGTGTAGCTGACATGCAATGTAGACGAGTCATTTTTTTCTTAGTTAATGTTAAAGAGAGTTTACTCCGGGGTGGCGGAGTGCTGAGGGTTTCCTCTGTGTGGCCTCACAGGGTCCTCTCAGTGCGCTTCCTTCTGTTGGTCTGAGCAGCAAAGAGCTCTGGGCAGAGACACATTTTGGAAGGTATGGAAGACTAAGGGGTGGAGCCATGTCCCCCCAAGATCCCCCCACTCTGACCTCACATGTATGGGGCCCACACTGGTTCCTCGGAGTGGGGATGTTTCACTCCGCTTTCTTTCAGCCCAAGGACAAACAAGCCCCCTCCTGCCTTGGGTCCCACAGCTTAGCTGGCATTTCCAAAAGGAACATAACTGAAAGCTTCAAGGACCAGTGAGGAGACGGCTAGAGGCGGAAGAACCGCAGAAACAGCAGTTTCCAAAGCCCGTGTTTCAGGTCGTGCAGGCAGTTAGCTGGGCTGGCAGAAAGAACCCAGACTCTGGAGTCCCACGGACCTGGTTCAGCTCTTAGCGCTGTGAGCAACCTCAGGTAAGTCAGTTCATCTCTCTGAGCCTCAACTTTCTTTTCTGGAAATGGGGCCACCAGGACTTAACTTTCTGCGTTGTTGTAAGGACACCCCTGGCATAGCAAGGCACTCAGTGAGCTTCTCTCCTCTTCCTCACAACCTTCTTATCCCTCACTGTGCTGAGCACAGGGCCAGCTCACAGGAAAGAAGGAGCTGCAGTGGCTGACTCAGAACTACTCCCCCCTCCTGCCCTCGGGGGCTGAGGCCCTGCTCAGCTCCCATTGGTATCTCCTGTACCGCTCTCGGGGCCGGGTACCTTTTTGGTGCCTAGGACAGACTTGCTAAAGGAATGAGGAGATTCCAGATGGTGGGAATAACAGGAGGGCAGACTAAGCAGAGTGTTAGGGTAGACCAGGGAGGAGCCGAATCTCTCTAGAACAAACTGTCAGGAAGTGGATAAGATGCCTTTGCATAAACTGTGCCCCCAACTTGGAATGCCCTTTCTCCTCAATGTCTGACATGCCTACTTGTCTCTTAAATCCCAACTCAATTGTCACCTCCTCACCAGCTTTGTTCAACCCTCTGGGCCGAATCAGTTGCCCCTGCCTTTGTGCAGAATCCTTCAGGAACTCTGTTCATGCCTCCTGTAGGCACTTTTAACCCCTTGTCATAGTTCTTGGTTTACCTGCCTGACCTCTTGCCAGGCAGTGGGTTCCTTGAGAGCAGGGACCATGGCCAGCCTCTCTGGGTTCTCCGTGGGCCCAGGGCTCAGCAGCCAGCAGGTTCGGCCTTGACTCTTCCCCCACAGCAAAGGTGCATTGAACTACTGAATGTTCTAGCCAGAGGCCAGAGCAGCTGCACTCATGTCCAGACACCTTCTCCTTCTTGGCAGCCAATTCAAAGCCCAGGCAGGATGCTGAGCCTCGCTGGCCTCACTTGCATGGAGGCAGGAAGGGAGCCACTGCCAGCCTTGGAAATGCAGCTTGTACGGGCTGACTGGGTAGACGGACTTTGACAGCCCAAAAGCAAACTGGGGTCCAGTCCTCTCTGCTGCTGGCTGAGCTTGGGCCAGTCCCTTCCCCTCTCTAAGCCGCAATTTCCCCTCTGTGACTTGAGGAGTAGGGGAAAAGGGACCGAGCTCCAGAGAAAGCTAATGCTCCTCCTACTTCTAAAATGCTATACATTTGTTTTCTGGGCTTCTTAGAGACTGACAGATGCACATAAACATTCATGTGTACACACACCTACACACAGGAACAAACAGACGCAGCTGACCCAGATGGACAGACAGACACACACACACACAAACTGACATCAACATGCTGACTTTCAGAGACACAGAGACACATGTGCCTAAATGTCACACTTGCACACGATATGGAGACAATCAGGCTGCCACAAACGTCCTTCCCCCCGCCCCCCGCCCCAATACACAAGACTCGACTTTACAACTCACAAAGATACTCAGCCTCATTGGCACCCACATTCTCTTTGAGAACCTAAGACCCCTTCCAGCTGGCAGAGTGGGGGTGACTGGAAGCAGTCACTCATCTCTTCCCCAGCAGGTGACACGTCCCCCTGCTCTCTCTCCCAGACCTGGGCCGGCAGAGGAGATGGCGGCCTCTTGGTGGAGCGGTGAGCAGGGTGAATGCCGGCCTCAGCCCACAGAGGTGAGGGTTGGCTGGGGACTCATCTCCCAGGTTACTGCCTACGGATGCAGCTTTTAAAAATAGCTTCCTGCTGCTTCCAGGAACGCTCTAGGGAATGAGGACTCCAGAGATTGGATTTTGCTGGTCCCTGGCCTCCCTGTGGTGCTATGTGCAAGGGTCCTTGCAAGAGACCACTCATGTGTGCCCAGACTCTCCGGACGTGCCCTGTGGCCGGTGGCAAAGAGGAAGAGGCTGAGTGTGGCTGGATGGCTGGGGGGTCCTTCACTGCCAAACCTCATCCTGGAGGAAGGCTGCTGGCTCCACAGTCCTGGGTGGGGGCGTCACGACCTCCTGGGGGCAGCACGATAGAGTGGTTTATACCGGGCTCTGCCACTCCCTGGCTTTGGGACCTGGGACAAGTGCTGAGCATGAGTGTTTTCTGTTGAAAAATGGGGCTAGTCACCTCTCCCTGTCTCATGAGTTGTGAAAATTGAGCCACAAAAGGTAGGTCCAGTCATCTTTCTCCCTCTTGGCTGTGCAGCCCACCCGCGCCCCCCTCCCCACCAGGGTGGGGGCAGGCCTGGTTCACGGGGCATCCCCAGGCCTGCTCTGCCTTCTCGTCCCTCTTCCTCAGCCTCCTCTGCCCACACTGCCTCTCTTCTGGACCATCAGCACCGCATATTTCTGCTTTCAGAAACTTAGATTGCACAGAGGGAGATATGCCCTGGAGGTTGGGGTCAGAGGGACCACAAGGCAGTGACCTGGGACTGGCTCAGCAGCTTTGATGGTTCAGGAATCAGACTTCAGCCACTGTTAGGAAGGGGGAGCTGGCAGCTGGTGGGGCCCGGGGCTGACAAGCGTGTCACCAGCTGAACCTCACATTTGTGAAGCCTGCAGCCTCAGGTCCTAGGCTAAGAGTCCCTGAGTTCTGGGCAGGTGCCATCAGAAAGCTAAGGGTCTGGGCCCTGTCCCTGGCTCTGTGCCTTCTTGACTGTGTGCCCTTGGGCACAAGACGCGGCTTCTCCTTTCTTCATCTGTACAATGGGACCTCTATCGCCCACTTCTCAGGCTCGTCTCAGGGTGGACAGGCCGTGGAAGATGCTTTGTCAGCCTGTGTCTGGCCAGAAAGCGTCATCCCTGCCCAGATGGAGACCTGGGAGTGAAGAGACTGAGGATGAAGGAATGCTAGAATGTCAGTGCCGGGGAGACCAAGTCTCTCCACTTACGGGTAGGGAGGTGGAGGCCCAGAGAGGGGAAAGCAGAGTTCAGAGGGCAGGTGGAAATCCAAGCTCGCCTCATCCTCTCTGTCCTTTGTCAAACACCGACAGAGAGACTTGAGGGTCTGGTCTGGCTCTTCCTAGGAGGGGGTGGTGCCTCCTTCTGGAAAGTGAGCTTCTGAGCACCCGCAGGGAATAAGTGTGGTGTGGGCAGGGGGCCTGGTCCAATACCCTCTCCGCTACTTATTTCCTGGCTGGCCTCTGACAATCATCAGCCTCTCTAAGCTTCAGATCTCCAACAAGCTGGGGATGGTAATGCCTCCCTTGCAGGGCTGTTGTAAAAATCACATGAGAGAAGCCTTAAGGCTGCTCACTAAGAGACCTGCAGGAACCGAACTTCACCTACACGGTGCTGGCGTCTGCGTCGGCCTCTGCCGTGCTTTGCCTGACCTGCTAAGGTGAGGCCAAGCCCCAGACTGGCTGTGTGTTGCGGGCCAGTCATGGGGCAGGGAGATGATGTAGCGCGAGGAGCCCGATCAGGTGTGTGGGGTGCATTCTGCCCCAGTGGTTGGTTTCCTCCCCCAGACTTCACTGTCTCCACCTGTTAGATGGGGGAGGCATCCCCATGGCTATGAGTCACAGTGTCTCTAGGAACAGAAGGTGCCTCACACCTGTGGGTTTGCTGGGTTTCTTTGCTCAGGCACTGGGAGCCTCAGAATGTGCATGGGACAAAAATCGCCAGAGTGTGCAGAGGCAGGTGTGAATGCCTGAGGCGAAGCACGTAGAGGAGGAAGAAGCTACTGGGGTATCTAGGTCACTGAGGCTCAGAGTGGGGCAGGGCTTCACCCAAGGCCACACAGCAAGATGGTGACTGAGCTAGAACTACAACCCATGGTCCAGGAATCTCCTGGTTGGAAAAGGCTGAGATCATTTGTCCAACTCCCCATCCTAGGGGGAACACTTATACACCTCCAGGGGTGAGGAGCTCACTACCTTATAGGGCAGCTTACTCGTTTTGTAATAGCTCTGGTCCTTAGATATTTCTCTTTCATATTGAGCTAAAAATCTATTTCCAGTTACTCCAACCTCTGCCCTCAGGATCAACATGCGTTGCATCGTCCACAGCTGGACGCTTGACGATAGGATCAGACGCCTCAAGTCTTCTCCAGTTTTGCAGTTTCCTATCCTAACAGGATGGACTCTCACCCTCTTAGTCAGTGAGGGAACTGCCACACCTTCCAGCACTCGGATCCAGATTGCTAAAGAATAAATCATGGAAACGCCAGAGGCTGCCCCAATGAGGATGTTCAATAAATATAATAACAATTAGGTATTTTTATTAGTGAAGACAAAATTGACTCAGAAGTAAAGGGAATTTTAAAGGCCTTTTCAATTTGTGCTTTTCATGTGAAGCAGTTAATCAAAAAGCAAATAAAAGCATCCAAGTGCCAGGAAAAATATGCAGTGAAATGTATTTTTTGGAGGGTAAGTCTGACTCTACTAAATTATCAGAGAATTGTACCTAAAATAGACTCTACTGGCTGTGGACTCCTTGGAGCAGAGGCTGGGTCTTTCTATCACTCATGGCAGCCAGAGCTGACGAGGGCACACAGGAGACCAGCGAGTACATGAATGAGTAGTTTCAGTTGTTATTTTGAATGTGCAAAAGGTCAAGTGGAACTCCCTGCTCATTTATGTCTTGGACCTCGGAGGTGTGTTGAGCAGGCCTGGGTATAAGACCAAGACATGGATGCCAAATGCTGGAAGGTATACTGGGCTCTGGGTAGCCCCAGGCTGCTGTGGAGAGAGATCAAGAGGATAGCTGGTGGTTTTGCATTCCAAACATCTATTTCCCTTTCTTTTAGTAAACACCTCCATTTCCCTTGGGGTAACTGCTCCTCCCCCAGTCTCCTTCCATAGGGTTGAGGTGGGGCTGAACCCCCAGCCTGAGGCTCCAGTAGAGGGCACATGACCAGGGTTTGACCAATCAGTGTGTTCCATTCCTCTGGCTACAGTGATTGGCTCAGGGATGGGCATGTGACTCAAAGAGGCCAATGAGATTCAGTTCTGGAACTCTTGCTGGAGCTGTTGGGGAGCCTCATTTTGTGATGGGGTGCTGAGCTAGCAGGATCTAAGTCTGTAGGGGCCACCAGGAGAAGAGAAACCAACATCGAGGAAGTCAGAGCTGAGACATGGAGAGAAACTGAGATCTGCTCTCATCATTTGAGCTGCCTGATCCAGCCGTGGTGGAAACTAACCGTTCCTTGAGCTTCTCATCACATACGCCAGTAAATTCCTCCTTTTTCTAAAGTCGTTCGCAGTGAGCTTCTTTCACTTGCAACTGGAAGTGTGTTGGCCAGTACGGTAGTACGAGAGGTAAACTTCCTCTCCAGTTTTGAGGGAGATGGCTGATAGAAAGCCCTCCTTCTCCAAGCTCTCCTGGGGCCCTGCTTTGTCCTGGACATTGGTGGATCCCGTCTCCCACCCTGAGCAGAATAGAGGGGCTGGTAGGGTCCAACAAGCAGGCTGCCATCCTGGGAGATCCCTTCCTCGCTCTCATCCCTACATCCAGTCAGCCACCAAATTCAATCCGCTCTCCATACAACCTCTCCAGCCTGGTCAGGGCCCCTCTGATTCTTGCATGGACTGTTACTCCTGCTTTGGAATGTTTGCCTCCAGTTTTGTCCTTGTGAATCTTTTTTCTACAGAGAGATCTTTCTCAAAAGCTAGTCTGACCACGGACACTCTTGTTTCATGGCTCTCCATGGCCAACAGCTGGAGTCTATTCCCTTTGGCAATGGCCTTCAAGACCTTTCACCATGTAACCCAACCTAGCCTTTCCTTTTGTCCATCCCTTGCATTCGGACAGCCTAGAGTCCTCCTTAAAATGCTCTCACGTGGTCCTATCTTTCCATCTGTCCCACTATCTGAAATTGCCTTTTCTTATCAGGCGCTGTGTAAAGGCTCATCTTCTATGAAGCCTCCCCATGCTTCTCCCCCCACCCAGTTAGCCCCAGCGTCCCCTGGGCTCCTGCAGCAGGCTGCACATCCTTCTATCACAGTCCCCGAACTGTCTGTTGTCCTAGTCTGTCTTCATGTCTGTCTCTCCCCCCAGGCTGGGAGCTCCTGGAGGGCGGGGCCAGCCCCATCCCTGAGTCCTCAGCACCCAGCTCACGCCTGGCACAGGGAGGTGCCTTACAACCCTCTGATACATTGCATCTGCCCACAGAATTGCTTAGTGCTGCTGCCCAGTTGCCAAGTTCCTTGTACTTATTCATTTAAAACCACTTCCGGGGAGGAAGTGCGAACCAGAAAGTCAATTATTCAACCTCCACATTGTCCAGAGGAGCAACTGTGGCAGGTCCAGAAGGGTCATCCACCCCAGGTGCTGGGAGCTGAGATTTCCATTGCACCTTCATTAGGCTGCCTTGGGGAAATAAATGGGGTTCCCAGAAGAGTGGTGGGAATTTTCAAGTCGTCCTCGACCCAGTGCCAACAGAAGCAGACGTGGAAGCAGATGGCGATGACCAGGAGAGCATTCACGCTGGAGAGAGCCTAGTCTCACTCTCAGCTCTCGTCTCAGAGTTACTGAACCAGAGGAGGACAGGCCATTTAATTGATAAACGGAGGGAGAACAGGGCAACGCTTTCCTAATTTACAGCCCAGGAGATCCCCCAAAGACATAAGCAATCAGATCTCTCACCCTGGCTTCTGCCGACATGGAGGGTTTTTAAGCAGGAAAGGGGAGAAGGGAGAGAGAGGATGCCATCTCTAAACACTGTGCCCCGAGCTCTGTGCTGGGGGCTTGAAACTCATTGTCTCTTCTCATCCTCCAAGGAATAAGATGCTATCCTAGTTCCCCATGTGAGGGAACGGAGGCTCAGAGAAGGTGAGATCATGAGCCAAATTCACACAGCTTGGAAGTGGTGAGCAGAACTTCAGATCTGGTCTGAATGACTGTCTCACCTTCAGCCCAGCCAGGCCAGTGAGGTAGAAAGAGTGAGAGTTTCACAGTCAGTTGGCAAACCTGCGGGAATCCAAGTCCTTCACTTTCCAGCCCAGTGGATTATGTAACCCATGGAGCCTCTTTGATGCTCAATTTCCTCCTATGCTCAAAGGGGATGATAATCCCACCTCTCAGGGCCGGTGTATGAGAACAAAGTGGGAGAATATATCTACTGGGTCTAGCGCATAGTAGGGGCACAATGGAGGCGCTGGCTATGATCACTTTTCTTCCTGCCCTGCTCTTGACTTTCGGATCCCTTGGATGACCTATCTCATCGCCAAGTTCTAAGTCAGTTGAAATTGGAGAAGTCAGGTCTCAGCCTTCAGATCCCACCGATCCTGTGACGTCAGGCAAGTCCCTTCATCCTTCAGCATCTCACCTTTTTCCTCTATGAAATGAGAGTGCTGGGCAGGATTCTTGTCCTCCAACCCGGAGTTTGGTATCAGTGGGTTTTTCCAAAGACAGTGATGGGTGGGAGATAGGGAGAGAGGGCGTCTTTCAGCAGCAAGGAGGGCCAGTTCGCAATGTTGTCATATTTCTTAGCTTTGGGTTGGAGTGATATCACCTTGTGGCTTATCTCTTGCTGATCAAAGCTCTGACTGGCAGTTAAGTGTCTTTGATTAATAAAAAATGGGGGAAATGAATTAATCATGACTTAAATGCAGTATGTTTGGGAAACAGAATCCTTAAAAATTCAAATCCACTGGGGCCAGGAGGGAAAAAAGAAGTCCTTGATGGCGAAAGGTTGAGAGCCCCTGGTGTGGGTGTCCATGGAAGCCTCCAGTTGTGGACAGAGGACCCGTGTGGCTGGGGGCCTGGTGGGTGCTGCCACTAGGTCCTGTAGGCCTGGTCCCTTTAAGGCTCCTCTCCCCCAACCAAGCCCCAGGCCTCTGCGGAGGAGGACATGCATTATTGAAAGCACATTTCAATACCTATTCACGCTCCTCCTCCTCCTGTGGGTGGCAATCACAGTTTACATAATCTGTCTCTCTGTCCTCCCCTGGCAGCTGCTCCCTCCTGGCTGAGCGGTTTGAGGAGGGGAAGGGAGGGGAGAAGGGAGAGATGTTAACTCTGTGCTGCCGCCTCAAATAGTGGCCAATAGGCTGCAGAATGAGGGAATGAGAGCAGACTTTGACATGACACAGCCCTGGGCTCAAGGGTCACTTATGTGATGTGTGACCTTGAGTGTACCACTTTGCCCTCTCCCCGGTGATCTTGATTCACTCCCGTGGCTTCCCTTACAGTCTCCATGCTAATAGCTCCTGAACTTCTGTTTCCAGCTCAGACTTCTGTCCTGAACTCCAGGTCCATCTGTCAACAGCTTGAGGGACAGATCTGTTTGTCTGTTCACAGGCAGCCTAGGCTTAGCACATCCTAAACTGATGTCACCAGTTTCTCCCAAACCATCCAGCCATCCATTTAAACGTCCATCTATCCATCAAACCATCCATCCATCCATCCATCGATTTAAACATCTATCCATCCATCCATTCATTCCTTTATCCACCCATCTATCTATTATTCATCCATCTAAACATCCAATCATCCATCCATGATCTCTACATTCAATCACTCATCCATCCATTCTTCATAAATCCATCCATCCGTCCATCCACCCACCATTTACTAAGTGTCTAGCATTTGTCAACATTGGGGGTAGGGCAAAATGCAAGACAGCATTGCCTTTGCCCTCCCAATATGTAGAGTGCTGTGAAGGAGACAGACAATAACTAGAAAGTTATAATAAATGTGATGAGTATGATGATAAGGGAAGATTAAGGTGCTGCAGGAGTGCAGAGTGGGGTACCCAACACAGCCTTGGGGTACCAACGAAGACTTTTTTGGAGGAGATGACAGCTAGGCTAAGAGATAAGAAGGAGTGAAACTTCTTTTCCCCTATGGAGGAAAAGAAGGGATTGCCCTCCACTGCCTAAGGGGATTAACACCCAGCACCCATTCCCCCGACTTCTTGTAACTTCTTGTAACAGCACCTCTTTGAGAGGACCTACTCCTTTCCCTCTCGTGGTCCTTATGGATTGGGTGGGAGGATCACGTCATTACCAGTTCCAGGGGTGAGCATGTGACCCAGGCCTGGCATAGGTTAGGGATCAGTCCCCTGAGATTCAACCCCAGAACTTTGCTGAGGCCGTTGAGAATGGGGTATCCTATCTCCATTAGGGTTGCTTAGCTGTTGGAAAGGTGGCTGCTGTGTTGACCCTCTGAGGGGAGAGCCTGCATGAGGGCGGCGCCAGTGTAGAGGGGAGTGGGAGTGGGAGGTGCAGAGTCTTGGGGCCATCCTTGGACCCCTGGATCCAGGTATGCCTGAGGCCTGCAATGTCAGACTTTCCTTTTTTACTTTAAGCCATTTTGAATTGAGTTTCTGTCACTTGAAGTCAAAAGAGCCCTCATTAACAGTAAAGAGGCTCATTAACAGGAGGAAAGCATTTTCACATCCTTTGTCTTATTTGATTTTCACAACAGCCCTGGGAGGCTGTTTACAGATGATGAAATGAAAGCTCAGAGAGTTGCATCAGTGGGACTCGGCCCGGGGTCTGTCAGACACCGAAGTCCAACGCCGACATCTGTGCTTTTTATTCAGGATATCTCGGGGGTTAAATAAGCAGGATGCTGGAGAGTGGGATTTAGATTGGAGAAGAGAAGGCACTGAGCAACTGGTCCCCAGGAGAGGACCTTCGTCCTCACAGTCAGCCCACATGCTGCCGGATGACCACGTTTCAAGGTCTGACTAAAAAGTCACCTCCACCATGAAGCCCCAGGAACCCCCCTCCTTGATGCTCTTCGGTGCCCCTCAGTGTCTCCTTTATCACCTCGGTCACTTTCAGCCTCCTTGTCTTGCTCATTTAAGTGCCTGACTCATCTTCCTTTCAGGAAGGGCCAGGCTTTACTCATCTTCCATTGGGCCGAGGCTCCTTGCCCCACGCCTGTCACCCAGTAGGGGGGCTCAATGCATTTTTTAAAAAAATAAGTATTTGAAGTAAATTGATGCCCAGATAAGAAGTACATTTAGGATGTGAATTAAAGTGACAGGGGAAAACAGAGAGGGGAAAATTGAGATGAGACACAGAGACGGAGACGTGCAGAGAAAGAGAGGATGAGTCAGTGAGGGGTAGAGCAGAGGGAGGGGAGGCTGAGAAGGAGAGATGGAGACAGAGGCCTGGCTGCAGGTATTGGGGAGGCCCTGCCGGCCGGCTGTGCCTGGGGTTGACCTTGCCCCTGGCGCTTTGTGGGGGAAGCGTCTGGAAAGGATTCTGTCTGCTCAGAATCCGGTAGAGCTGGAGGGGTAAACCCTACGACGCGGGTGGGGAGAAGCTGGTGGACCAAAGAAGACTTCCTGCGGCCCCCTCCCTGTGGCTGGGGGCAGAAGAGGCACGACAACTGAGAGGAGCCAGCAGACCTGAAAGAGCTGGTGGGACTCCACGACGAGGGAAGGGAGGGGACAAAAGAGCTGGGGGTCAGCAGCACCAGGACCTCCTGCTGCCACGTCCTGGGACCTCTCGGCCAGTGCTGGCTGTGGCGCCACCCTTCGTTCCAGGAGCTGACTTCGGAGCCCAAACCAGAGGACACACCCTCGCAGGCAGCAGGCCTGTGCGTGTCCCCACTCTGCTCCGTGACCAGGTGGTCGACCAGCTGCCTCTCTCCGTCACAGCTTCACCCTTCACCCTCTCCATGGCCCTGAGCACCCTCCAAAGTGATCCTATCTGTTGTACCCATTTGCTTGTATCTTATCCATCTCTCCCCCTGCAGGGAAAACACCGCAGGGACTGGGACCTTGTGGGTCTCCCAGTGCCCAGCACAGTAGGTGCCTGGCGTGCTCACCGAACACTGAGTGGATTAATGAATGGAAGGACCGGCAGGATGGCAGTGCCTGGCATGCGTGTGATGGGGGTGGCGGCATTGCTTGGAGGTGGCATTGACAGAGCGCTTCACCAAGCAAGGCTCCAAAAATAAAGGCGTCTGGGCTCTGAGATGAGAGCCCTCGAGAAGCGAAAGGCCCTTCTGGGGCTAATTGTGTGGCTGTCAGCCTGAGTGCGGCAGCTGCGGGGATGGAGTGCCGGGGGAGAGCACTCCTCCTGCCCCCAACACCCGCTCTCTGGCAGGGAGGAAACCCCGCTAGGGGCCTGCCCTGGCTGCAGGAGACAAAAAGATGCTGGCCCTGATGCTCAGGGAAGAGGGAGCTGGAAGACCAGGCCCTGGGCAGGACAGGGAGCCCTGCCAGTCTTAGAAGGGTCAGCGGAAGGAATGAGCACATGCCGGCTAAACTAGGGGCTATGTGGTACCAGGCACGGTGCCAGCTCACTGGCTCCTCTCCACGAGGCTCTGAGGAAGGGATTATTGAAAACGACAAAGAGTGTAAGGCCCAGAGAGGTAAAGTGACTGGTCTGGAGCTACACAGCCAGTGGTGGCAGGCCAGGATCTGACTCAGGTTGGCCCAACTCCTCCCTTCACATTGCTGGGCAGCCAGCACGATATCAGAGTTGGTGGGCACTAGGCCTCTGATGGCCGCTCACCTCGGCTAGGAGTTTTGGTGAGATGTGGGGAGAGGGGACGGAAGAGGCAGGAAAAGAGAAAAGGAGGGAGAATTTCCTCTTGGGTAAAGTAAGGAGTGAGAGAAATGCCCTCGAAGCTGCTCTTTATCTTCCCGTCTGTTCCCCTCTGTTCTGTTCCATCCCAGCCCTCGTGCTCTGGCCCGAGATTGTTGAGGAAATGAATCCACAGTCTGAGGCCTCCACTCTTGGGCTCCACTCCCAGCTCCAACCGTGAGGTCTTGGGGGAGTCATTCCCCATCTCTAAGCCCCATCCCCTCACCTGTGAAATGTTGATAACAATCTTGACCTTTCAAAGAGGCTGTGAGGTTTAAATGGGCAGAAGATCAAATGAAGCCCAGCACCTAAGTGAGGTGCTGTTGGGATCAGCCAGAGATTCCAGAGAATCCGCTTGTGCTCTCCCAGGCACCCCACTTGGCTGCCCGAGATGATTTTCTCAAATGAAATGGAGACCTTGTCCCTCCTCTTCCAGGGACATGAATAAGCAATTCAGGAAAGAGGATGTCCAATGGACCGGTCAGCATAGGCAAAGGCGTTCAACCTCATTAGTCATCAGGGAAACATAAATTACAACAGTAACCACTACATGCTCGCCAGAATGGCTAAAATGGAAATGACAGAAGATGCCAAATGTTGGAGAGGACGTGGAGCTGCTGGAACTTTCATACAGTACCTAGGGAACATAAATCAGGACTACCATCTTGGAAAAAACATTTGACAGTATCTGCTAAGGCTAACCCTGTAACCCCTATGACTCATTGGTTCTACTCCTCTGCATAAACCCAACAGGAATGTGTACATGTGTTCATCCAAAGACACATCCAGGAATCTTCATGGCGGTGCTTTTCATGAGAACCCCAAGCTGAACACAGCCAACCCAAGTGTCCGTAAACACCAGAAAGGATGAGTACAGAAGGGATGAATACCTTTTGGTGTAGTCACACAATGGAATATAATTTAGCAATGAGAATGCACAACATGAAAAAACGTAACAACGTGATGCAACATGAAAGAATCTAAACATAATCTTGAGTGAAAGAAGACAAACACTAAAGAGTATGACACTGCATGACATCATTGACGTGAAGTTCAAGAACAAGCCAACTCATGGATGGTGTTACAGGTTGAGACACTGGTTCCTTCCTAGGGGAGTGGTGACTGGGAACGGGAGCAGAGAGGGCTTTGCGTGACGTTGGTAAATTTCTGTTTCCTGATTTGGGGCTGGTTACATGGATATGTTCACTTTGTAAAAATTCATTGGGCTGTAAACTTATGATGTGAGCCCTTTTATGAAGCAGGTTATATTTCAATACAATTTTTCTGCAAAACTCCCACCCTTCTATGGCTCCCTCCTACCTGAGACTGGGTCCCAGCTCTGTGGCTGTCATTCAAGGCCCTCTGCTGCCTGCTCTGTTCCCCCTGTCAACACAGCCTGCCTTAAGCAACAGAGGACAGTGGGTAGGTCTTCCCACACAGCAGGCTGTTTCTCACCTCTCTGCCTGGCATCCTTT
This sequence comes from Equus asinus, assembly GCF_041296235.1. Taxonomy (NCBI): domain Eukaryota; kingdom Metazoa; phylum Chordata; class Mammalia; order Perissodactyla; family Equidae; genus Equus; species Equus asinus. Next base: position 8,549,740 of record NC_091798.1, read on the forward strand.
TCTCATCCCACTTTTGTCCACCTCCTCATCCTTTCCTGAACACCCCATCCCTAGCTGGGCCAGGTACCCCTCTTCTGAGCTCCCAGGCCCCATTCCACACTTCCCTCTATCTCAACAATCCCCATGTGGCTTTAACATTATCATCACACGCTGCCCCACTCCACCAGGTCCTGTGGCTGATTCATCTCTCTGTCCGTAGGGCTCAGCATGGGACCTGGCATGGTGGACCAACAGTGAGTGTCTGTGGAATGAGTGAGGAAACACTCATTCTTACTTTGGGCTCTTATTTACCCCTCTGTAGCTTCCCTCATTTCATCCCAGGCTGGACCTCCATCATTGTCTTATGAAGTCTTCCGAAGATTTCTCCTCTCTGGGATGAATGTCTCCGGTTCTGATCCTGTCTCCCATGTGATGGGTTTCTCTGGCTCTTCTGTATGAACCAGAAATAGACACATGTTCCCCGACCCTGAACCCCTCACCTCCTCCATTCTCACCACTCTCAGTTCCCCCAGATAGCACCTGGGGCCAAGGCAGTGACTGGTCAGCCAGTGGGGAGAGCCAGGCCAGGTGACTTTCCCTCCGACCCAAGTCCCTAGAGACCTCAGGTCCTCTCACCACAAACACCATAGGAGTGGTTCTAAAACGGAGCAGGATGCTTGGGAGGTGGGTAGTGAGCTTCTTGTCACCAGAGGCATGCAATTGGGAATTTGCTGACTACAGTCATGGGTGTCAGTCCCTCCAGCCCAAAGGCAAAGAGGAAGAGAAATGACATCAACTGAGGTCCTACTGTGCGCCAGGCCCTTTAAATGTGTAATCTCATAGACTTTTCATGATTGTTCTGGGAGGAAGGCATTATTATTTTCCCCATTTTAGAGATGAAGAAACTGAGGCTCAGAGAAATGAAGGGTCTTGCTAGGAACTTGACTTATTAGAAAAGAGCTGGAATTTGAGCCCAGGTCTTTCTGGCTCTTAATCTTGCCCTCTTTCTAGAGTACATCTAAGATCCTGTGATTCTATTCCAAGGAAATTTCTGCTGTTGCACTGCGCCCAGCTTAAGGAAGGCATGGCGAGTCCCCTTGGAGGTGCCCATTGACTCGCTGTTGGCCAAGTTCCTGGCTAAGGCTGACAGCGAGGGTCAGGACCCCTGAGCGCCCTGGCATTTGATCACCCAAGAGAGGCCCTTTGAGCAGCTGCAGTCACTCGCAGGTCACTGGGGGCCTCGACTGAGGGGCCAAGGGTCTAGGCGCTCCTTTCACTCTAAGCGGTTTGCTCATTAGCATTTGACCTCTCTTTTCTGCAACTTGATTTTCATTTCCTAGTGTTTACTGATTGGAAAAATAAAGAAAGGTGGAAAGTTCAAGCTAATGAAATTCTCTCCCCCCTCCTTGCCCACTTTTCTGGATGTCTTGAGTTAAATGTACAAATGAAGAGGTGCTTCCACGCGCTGACCATGAAGAGTCCCATGGCTACCTGTAGACGCTGGGTCCTGGCTGCCTGTGCCCTACCAGCAGCCCGAGTGCACCTCTTGGACCCTGGGGCTCCCAGCACTGCCAGCTGCAGCTCAGGGGCTGTGCTGCAGAGACGTGGACTCAGTGAATGCCATGAGCTCCCCCCATGTTTCCAGCCCCTTATAGTGAGATGGGTCATGGGACTAGTTCTGGCCAATGGGCTGAACAGAGAGCCGACAAATGTCACTTCTAGACTGAGGTACTTAAGAGTGGGAGTGAGTTCTCCACTTGCTCTCTTCCCCCGCTGCCTAATGGTGGAGCCAGCCTGGATCCCTGAGTCAGCACTTGGAAGGAAGCTGCCTGGAGAGCCGCCAGCCCCACAGCGGACCTCACACGAGGGAGAAACAGACCTTAGTTGTATCAAGCCAATGAGATTTCAGGATTAATTTGTGACCATTGTATAACCTAGCCGTCTTGACAAGTGCAGTCTCTCTAACCCCCTTTCATCGATGTCACAGTGCCTCGTGTACGTCAGGCACCGTGTGGGGCAGACGTAAGATGCAGTGGGGGCCCCTGAGGAGGCACAAAGAGCAGCAGACGAAAACATGAGCTTTTGTAATGCAGAGTGTCAGTGCTGTGATAAGGGGAAAAACACTGGGCCTGTGGGAGTCCAATGAAAGGGTAACAAGGCAGAGAGAGGGGCAAGCCACAGAAGGCTTCCTGGAGGAAGTGATTCCACAGCTGAGTTGTAGCGGGTGAATAGAAGTCAGTCTAGCGACCACGAACTCGTGGTATCTATTGTTTGGTCAGCCACAATATTTAAAATGTTTCCTGGTAGTTAATGTTTGAAAGCAAGGAGTCTCATATAAAAATCTGGATGTGGGGCTTCACTTAAAAAACCAGGGATGTTGATCAACCCTGGGGCCATATGCCTGTGTGGCAACAATTGGCTGGAGCTGGCAGTGGCATGCATATTCCAGGTCATCGCAGTTCCCTTCCCTGCCAGCCCAGCAGACAGATGGGTTTGTAACCCCTGAGTGAGTAATCCTCATTAGGCCTCCTCATCTCTGCGGGTCCTTTTCAGCTATGGGGCCGAGGATCAGGTTTGTCCAGCCATCTCCCTTCCCCAGCTGATCAGAGGCCTGAGGGGACCCTGCTCAGCTGGCTGCTGGGCCCAGCCTGGGACGGAGACCCTGGTCCAGCCAGGGTGGGAGAAAGGAAGCCCCAGGGACGGTCCCAGGGAGTCAGGCCCAGGGGACCACATCGCCTGGTCCTGCCTTGGCTCCTCTTAGCTGACATTTGCTGGTCCTGGCTGCCTGGAACTCACTCCTCCTCCTTTTAGTAACATCCCCCTGGCTTTCTTCGTGGGAACCACCCCTTCCTCAGTGTTCAAGCTGGGAGGGAGTCTCATCAAGACTGCATGCTTTCTGCTGGCCAAGAGGAGGACACGGGACCCAAGCCAGGCCCACTGGTGTCCCTCCCAGGGCTTTGAATCACAACCAGAGTGATGCAACGAGGGATAAACAGTTGTGGCTGATGCATCCTGACAGACACCTAGGAAAAACTGGCCTCAGACCCTGCTCCCAGACCCCTGGTCTGGTTCCTGTTCTTCCCTGAGTCTGATTGCCAGCCTGCCCTTTAATTCTGGGTGCCCTCTGATGAGCTCTCAGTAACCCCCGCTTCTGTTTGAGTGGGCAGATTTGGTTTCTTTTGCTGGCTGCCAACACACCCTAACTCACACACAACCCCTCTCGAAGGCTGGTGTGAACTGTGGATTCACACCAGATTCCCCTGAATTCCAAGCAGGCACAGGCTGCAGAGTGGGGGCTTGCCTGTTCCCACCCCTTAGCTCCTTCCTCTCCCTCTGCTGGAGCCCCCTCTACCAGGTCATCCTCTGCAGGCCCAGCCTTGCCGGAAACCAGAGGCCTGAGATCTCTTCCAGACCCACTCTCTAAGGGCAGCCCTGATCAGACTCACTGCCACCGGCCTCTGTCCTGGTCCCTGGGTTCCTGGCTCAGTATGGAGGCTCTGGGTCACCTGCCCATCAATCTGGCTCCTTTTCAGGATGCGGCCTCCTGTGCCCTCCCAAGGACAAGGCTTGCCCCACAGCCTGTGGCCGGGCCTGCAGACGTCCTGCTTGTGGGCCCAGCCGGGACTCTGGAGCCACGGGACACCTTGCGGTGCCTCTGCCAGGCTGGCTTTTCCCTCAGTCAAGGACCACCTTTATCTTTTCCCATGTGTACCCCTCACTTGTACTATTATTCACTTTGTACTGAACAAAAGTAACATACTTGCTTTTTAACTTTTAATACATATATTTGAAAAGGGAACATGAGATCATTCTCATAAACAGAAAATCTGTATTATGTTCTATAAATGGTAGGTAATGGTAAAAATAAATACATGGAAAATACAACATTGTTATTCAGTTTCAGCTAGATACTGTCGCCAGCTGAAGGCTGGGCATCTTTGTTGAAAAGGAAGATCAACAAGTGCTGTAGAGGGGTTAAGCAGATGCTAACCTCTGATCGAGACTTTCTCCTTGATGAATTCAAGGGGGAATTCTCTCCCCATGGTATTAATTTGCCTGAGCAACTCTTCAAATGGTCTCATGGACCACTGATGGTTGTTGCCCACTTTGTGGAAAATGCTGCCTTAGCAGCCTCTGCCTGCTCCAAGATCCTGTGGCCAGCTGCCCGCCTGGACTTGATCACTGTTGCCCAGGCTTGACCACTGCTGCCCTCCCCACGCCCACCATACACTGTATTCCAGACCGACCAGGCCTGGGCAGCTACTTCAGCTCAGTGGATGAGCTTGGTTCTAGGTCCAGGCATCTCAGGGAGTTAAAATAGAGAGAAAGATGCAAGAACTCACCTTCTGAGCCCTTCCTGAGTGACAGACACTGCAAAAGATGTTTTACGTAGATTCTCTCAATTTTCCCCATATTTCAGTCATTCATGTACCACCTTCTTGATTTCTGCCATATGAGTACTATTCATTTACTTACTCTTTTTCTTTAAATTGATTTGCTTTTAAAAAAGCATAGAATTTTATTTTAAAGTGAAATGCTATATTATTTTCATAAATCACAGAGTTTTGTGTGCCAGTTATAGTTTTCTAACATGCATCAATTGTGAGCTATTAAAATAATAATGTTCATCCATGTACCACAGAAAATCATTGTGCACACCATCAATCACACACGTGCCAGCCTTGGGGAAATACTGGAGCATCTTAGGGAATGTTTACACGTCCCTGGGAGGATGGTTTATAGGTAAGAACGCGGTGGCTCAGAAGGCTCCCTGCCCGAAGTCCCACAGGTAGAAAGGCCTGGGGCTGAGATTTCAGTCAGACAGCCTCACTCTAAACGCCTAGGCTCTTTCAACACTAGTGCTCTCCAAATGCATTTTTTTAAACTGAAAAAATCCTTTAAAAATGAAAACGTGTGTGAAAATCCAATACATAAAATACATAAAACTGGAACTTTTAAAATTTAAATGGTGTTGTTGGGTTCAGAGCTTCTTTTTGGGGGGACTTCTCTTGTCCAAACCCATTGTGTAACAGCCCTTGAGAACTCATCTCAGAAACCTGAGACTCTGAGGAACATTATTTTAAACCCACACGGCACCACCCTGTCTCTTGACTCCATTTAGTCCAATTTTTCCTGTGAGCCAAACTCCTGAGGGCCAACTTCTGGGTCTGTTATCCTTTCTGGTTGGGCTTCTCCATCTTGGACCTTTGCCATCTTGAAATCTTCAAATTTTCCATCTTGCCGTCTTGAAATCTTCCACTGGCATTGTAAGCCTTACTCTGACCTAATTATTCGTTCATTGAACACTGAGGTCTAACCTATACCCAGATTTTTAGAGGGCACCAGGGGGTACTGAAAGGAACAGATACAGTGCCTTTGAAGGATTCCCAAGCCAACACAGGAGACACACACACAAACGCAGCCAAATACAATGAGGGTTTGAGCAGCCACTGCCCCCTGAATCTCTCAGTCCCTGCCTCTCTCAGGGGCCTGGTTGTATCCTGTGACAGGCAGGCCTGACACAGGGGCAGCTGAGGGACCCTGGTGATACTGGCCACCCTCCATTTTGTGGGGCCAGGTGTCCTGTCTGATTTCCCACTCTGGTTCCTGGGTCACTGTTTTCTTCAGCAACCACTGCCTGATGAAAGTCTGGAGTTAGAGTCATACCTCACTCAGAACCCCCAACCTTCACTCCAATAAAAGGACCAATCTACAACTGTGCCGGCATCTGCAGTATGAAGTTCTTCCTGACTCCTGGCCTCAGCTTGCCTTCTCCCCTCATGGCGGAGTCTACTTGACCCCTCAAATCTAGAGATCATCTTCCACTGAAATGAGCACCCCCAAAGGACTCTTCTCTGTCAGGAAGAGAAGAATATGTTGCCCTAAAAGTATGGAAAGATCCTGGCTGAGTTCCAAGAAGTCTTAAAGATTCTTAAAGGACGTGCCCAAAGCTTTGTGGTGCCTCTGACTAAGCCAACACTGCTACCCTTTTCTCTCAGTCCTGGCTATGGCCCTGGTCCCCCCTGAGATGCCTCCATCTTTGGAAGGCACTGAGTGTCTGCAGAACGTCACTCTTGGGGTCTCCCCTGTGCTGTGGGACCTTAGTTTGGGGCTAAGCTCAAGTTCCAGGAAGCTTCTCCCTCGGTAGGCCCTGGAGTTGGGTCTATTAGCAAATTCTAAATAACTCAAGTCAATTCAAGCCAAGTCAAGTCAACTCAACTCGACATATACTTTCTGTGTCTTTCTTTGCTGATTCCATACTAGCCTGAGCCAGGCTCTGGCCGGGGAAAGTGAAACTCTAACAGTTAACAAGCCACAATCTTTACTCTCAAGGAGTTTTCTGTTTTGCACTTAGATTCCAGACTCAAAGTTTTCCTTGAGCTGAGGGAATCCCTTGCACAAGGGGCTGGAGAAAGTGCTTCCCTTTCTGACCTGAGACATCCCCACCAGCAGCCTAACCCCAGGGGTCTGCTCGCTAAGACTTCTCAAACTACCCTCCCGGGACGGGACGACTCCAAGACCAGACCGCAGAGCCTGTTGGGCCCTCACTCTTCAGGATCCGGTTCCTGTGGGTCCTGAGTCATTCATTCATTCACAAATGGACATTGAGCACTTACTTTGTGCCAGACACCTTACAGACTTTATGCCATTTAATTCTCACAGCAGTCAGGATGGACGCAGAACCAGTGCGCGGCCAGCTAGAATTTCGCCCAGCCCTGATTCCAAGGCCCGTGCTCTTTCTGTCTCATCCCACCAACTCTTAGAACAATTGAACAGAATCCATAATAAGGGATAGAGATCACCAAATGCTTCAACACGTCCTATGTGGAGGGAAAGAGTGAATTAATGAATATTTTACGTAAGGCGTAATCCCAGCTGACCAGTTTATTGGAATTCTTTGAAGAGTGAACCACACAGGGAGATAAAGGGTGATGGCACAAAAAGCCTTTGTCAAGTTTTTATCCCAAAGCCTATTAATAAAATCGATTCATTATAGGATTGGGCAGGGGTGGGTGGGGAGTGGGAGGGAGTCTATTTTTGCCTGGATAGAAAACTCTCTTAGAGACAAGAAAGAGAGGGTGGAGAGAAATGGGTGCTTTTTCAAATGAAGAACTAGGGTTCCCCAGGAATTGGTACTGGGTCAGGTCTCCTGTGACACCCAGTGCACATGCATTGAGCGCCCAGTGTGTGCAGGCCTGCGGTAAGCATGAGGGATACCCGAACAATCCAGACTCAGCTCCCCTCCTGGAGGAGGCCAAGGAAGGAAGAGCTCAGGGACATCTCCAAGTTTTCAGAGGACGGGAAGCTCCTGAGGGGCTGAAAGCCCAAGACATTGGAGGTAAGATGGAAAAAGGTGGCTGCGGGATTGGAAAGAGCCCCAGACAGCAATCAGAAGATTGGAGCTTTAGGACCAGCTCTGTCACTGACTTGCTGTGAGACACTGGGCAAGTCGCTTCCCTCTCTGGGCTCCAGTTTTCTGTCCTATACAATGAAGGGATTGGACTACATGATCTGTAAGGGTGCGGTGCTCTGGATGGAGGAAAGTGACTTGAAACAGGACCTGGTTATGAGAAAGTCTCCATTTCCTGTGGCCAATATGTCCCCTTCTGTCCCTGCACTGCGACGGGGGACATCTCTGTCTCTCTCATTTGTGAACGGTGAGGATGAGGCAGAGAGCCATGAGGTCTGTGATGCTGGGGCTCCGAGCCCAGCCTGGAATCCCTCAGTGGCATTCGCTGTGGGTGACTCAGCATCATAAATAGCTCCCATCTGGATGAGCAATGATATCTATAGCGATCGAGCGATCTCTATGTTCACACACACTCTCTCTGTGCAAATATGTGGCTCACTGTATGCTAAATACGAGGTGGCCTGGAGACGTTCCTCCTCTTAAAAGACTATTTGGTATGAAACTCAAGACTATTTATTTAAAGAAACAAGTTTACAACTATGCACGTCGGATTACTGGAAGTGGGTGCTGGGGAAGAGGCCATGTGGATGAAGGGATGCTGGGTCTGATCTGAGCTTGGGGGCGCCCTGGAAGAGCTACCCCTTCTTCCTTCTGTTTGTAGCAGGAGGGGGCAATGGACACCACACACCTGAGATGCTTGAGATCCTGGGGTGGGAGAATGCTTATCAGCACAGAAAGCCACAGTTTGCAGAAAGAGCATAGGAACTGGGAGTCACAAGAGAGCCAGGTTCCGGCCCTGCTCTGCCCTGCCATTGACCTTGAGCAGTTCATTAATTTACTCATTCATTCATCAAACATGCACCAAGCACCTACAAGATTCCTAGGCCACTTGAGGATACAGACAAGAAAAAGGAGGTTGGAATTCAGGCTTAGCCACCTACCAGCCATTTGTTTTCAGGCAAATCCGTTCCCTCTCTGAGCTTCAATTTTCTCATCTGTTAGCTGGGAACAATAATACCCACCTAAGGTTTCTGGGGGGAGTATGAATGAATAAGATAACACACAGGAAAGTCCTTCTCTGTTGTCAATGGCTCTGAAAACGCAAGCTAACACCCTTCCACCATATTGCCCAATCGATCCATCTCATTCCCACTTAGGAGCATCCTTGGCAATCATGGGAGGGGAAATGTCATCATGACCCCCCAGGAGTGAGGGGGAACTCTGAACACCACCCATGGGTGTGATCCTGGGCGTAACCTTACCTTTGCTTCCTGGCGGAGCTGGGATGTAGGGGCCTTCAGTCAATGAGCAGAGCAGACGGTGTGCCAGAGACGCACAGATTCCTGGAGGAGGGGAGAAGGTGTTGAGGAGTGAGAGGAGAGAGCTTCTAGAGGAGCTGGCTTCCTGAGCGGGCACTGAACCCCAGACCCCACTGAAGGCTGAGGTCACCACTGATCCTCTGGGTTCCAGCAAAGGGCCTGGCATCTGGCCCAACCCCTGGCCCCACCTCACTTACTCTCCTGACAGCAGCTGCCCATCACGGTCCCTGGTTCAGGCAACATTCTTTTGGTACCACTGACCACACTGCTTTTTGGCTTAAATGTGCTTTCTGACCTGTGTCAATGAACAGGATTTACTGTCAGTCATATCTGGGTTTGAATTCCGGGTGTGGGGAAATCCATTACACCGCTCTGAGCCTCAGTTTCCTCATGTGCACAATGGGGCCGCTAATAGCACCAGCCTCACCTATTAAGTACCGTGTAAGTGCTCGTTATTATTATTGTTATGGTGTTAAAGAAGATCATGTCTGTGAAGATATCTGTCACATTGTAGCCCCTCAAATTTTAGTTACCTTCTCTGCTTTCTCCCAGGAGGCACCAGCATTCCTTAAAAGGCAAAGGTTGGGTCTGACATGGCTGTTTCTGGAGTCTTGCACAAGGCCTGGTAGAAGGTGGGTACCCAGGAAATATTTATTGACTGAGCAAGGCTTGGAGAATTTGCTAGATTTGCATTCACATAGTCATGATTAGTGAGGTTGCTGTTCCACTCCCGTTTCATAGATGAGAGCACGTGCAGAGAGGGGAAATGATCTGCTCAGCATCCCACAGAGGTGAGAGTGGAGCCGGATCAGAGCCCACAGTCCTCAACCTGCCTACCCCGCTGACTGCAGGGCCCTCCTGGTTGGATGCCAAGGCCCCGGCCACAGCAGGGCCTGTCGCCTCCTCGATCATCTTCTCTTCCTTCGACAACCATAGTCTTGCTCACCGTGCCTCAAGGAAGCTGAGATTATTGTGTCATTTAGAGAGGGGGGTGCTGAGGATTTGGCCCAGATCACAGAGATGGTTTAGGGAAAGCAGGGATTCCAACAGATCAGCCGACTCAGGGTCCTTTACGTGACCCAGTCTTCTGGGACCCCCTGGGTAGCGCCTAACCCTGGCTCTTGGCTGCTCCATGGCACTATTCGCTCCTGACACAATCTCCTCCCCCTGGTCCCTCCGCTACAACAGGAGCTCAGCGAGGCAGGGCCCCACCGATTCCCCAGAGCCTGGTGCTTAGCAGAACATGACAAATATCTGCTGAGTGAGTGAATGAGTGAGTAAATAAGTGGCTGAGTGACCTTGTCAGGCCATGTTCTATGCTGGTGACAGTGAAAAGGGCAGGCAGGCTCCCTGTGCTCAGGGAGCCAACAATATTTGAATTTAAAACTAGAAACTGGACTGGAAACAGGGCAGATGTGATTGTTTCCTGACTGGCTGGGTGGGCACCTGGGGGAGGGTGTGCATGCAGGTGGAGCCTGTGGACCACCGGGGAGTGGGCATCTAGAGCAAATGTGCCCGCTACCACCCCGGCCTCAGGCAGGGCCACCTGGGAGCGGGGTCGGGAGGCTGACCTTTAAGAAGGCAAGGAAAGAAAAGAGTGGTGCGAGGAAGTCTTTAACGTCTACCTTCTGCTGAGCCCCAAGAGCCAGTGCATCGCCTGGCACATAGTAGGTACTTAATAGATTTTGTTCAGGGAATGCAGGTGGGCAGTGAACATGGCAGACTCAAGTCTAGAGGCTTGTGGGAATCAGGGTGTTAACATCAGAGTGATGACAACATGCACCCAAATGGAGCCCACTGTTTGCAGAGCCCTTGCTCACACCGGTTCTCATTCTCACCGTGCAGGTGAGGGACATTCTACACACATGTACTGGGGAACACCCTGGGTTGGGCACTGGTGGCCTCAACAGAAACGATGGCACGGCAGTGCTTTCAGTGCCTCTGCAGCGCGCCGAGCCCTTCACACCTACAGTCTCTAGTACCCGACTAGCCTGGCAGGGCCAAGGTCATGGTCCTCGCCACACAGAGGAGCACGGAGGCTCGGAGATGTCTTGATCTGGCACACATGGAACCAGGTCTTACTCGAGGAGTGAAATGTAAAAATCTCACAGCCTAATGGGGCCACAAAAGTGAAGGCAGATAGTGAAAACATGATGTGGCATCCACGAGAATGTGGGTCTCTCCAGGGTGTCTCACTGCCAGGAGGCAGCAGGGAGGGCTTCCCTGAGCAGGTGAGTCTCAGGTGGGGGCTGAGAGGGCAGTGGAGCGGGAAGGGCTTTCCAGGTAGAAGGAACAGCATCTGCAAAGGCGTGGAGGGAGGGAGCGCGTCTATGCAGGAACTTGGAGGAATTTGGTTTGGCCGGAGCCTTGGGGACAAAGATGAGGCTGGGAGGTTGTCGGGGCTGTTATGAGGGGCTTTAGCAGAGTGTGGGCTTCCCCCTGAGAGTGATGGGGGGCACTGCAGGGCTTGGCTTCGTGCCCTGGAGAGCCCCTTCTGGAGGCAGGGATGGGGGAGGCAGGAGGAGGACTAGGAGCTGTGCTTGGTGAGGTGTGGGGTAGAGGGTGGGCTGGTTTGGGTGGAGTATGGAGATGCGGGTCTGTGAGAGTCAACCCTCCATTGGCTGACCCCCTAGTGGAGTTGGAGGCCCTCCCCCAGGCCCTAAGAAGATCACTGTGGCAGGTCCCTGTCTCTGCCCAGTCCTGGCCCCAGCCAAGGCCTCCTCTGCCACCTGGCTGCTCCCAAACTGTGTCCTAGCAACCTCACAGCCCGCACCTTGGCAACGCCGCCGGCTCTGCAGGCTCCTCCTCTGCTTGGGCTGCAAGGGAAGGTGGAGCTGGGATGCATCCTGTCTGTAGACCCGCCCTGAGAGCCAGCCTGGGCTCCCGCAGCCTGTGCCCCTGGGCTCATCTGGTAGAGGCTGGCCAATCAGACGAGGGAGGTGGGTCTGGCCTGGGAGCCTGGGAGCTGACACTCTGTCTGAATGAGCTTGGATGAGTCTCTTCCCCTCCATGGGCCTCACTTTTCCCTTCTGTGAAATATGGAGGTGGGACAGCACCCTCTCTGGAGTCTAACATTGTCTTATTCCATTCTTGATCTTTTCCAGAGTTATTGGTTGGATGCTCTGTTGCTGACACAGATTTTAGTGTCAGACTCCAGGGGTTTAAATCCTGGTTTGCTTAGACAAGTCACTCCACCTCTCTGAGCCTACATTTGTTTCTCTGTAAAATGAGTGTATCTTGTGCTGTCTCACCCAAAGAGTTACGGGAGTCAGGTGAAATGGTATAAATGGAAGTGCTTTATGAAGGGCAAAGAGCTATACAAATGCTACCTATTTTGTCCCATGGGCTGTGCTCACTGACAATTTATCAACCCTCCTGCGGCCACCCCCGCCAGCAGCTACAGCCAGCACCCCAACACTTACTGGGCGGAAGCATTGTGCTGAGAGTTTTACTCATATTATCTCATCTTATCTTCACAACAACCCCACTTGCTAATATTATTTCCATTTTCCAGATGAGCCCAATGGAGGGCCTGTATGGCTATGAATAGAAAAAGCTCAGCTAGGGCCCCTGGCTTCAAAACTTGAGCATTTAAAATGCAACGCAGTGGTCACCTCAGATGTCTTCTCTCCATCCTGGGTTTTTCCTTTGGCCTAAAGTTTTCTCCAACTCGGGTTTGGTGGCACAGGGGCAGCACTATCGTTTATTGAGTATCTTCTGTGTGCCAAGTGTTACCAGCTCCTCAGACTCTCACGTGCACGCCACTCCCCGGGGGGTCTTGTTAAAATGCAGGTTCTGATTCAGTGGGCCTGGGAGGCAGCTGAGAGTCTGCATGTCTAATCAGCTTCCAGAAGGTGCTGATGTTGCTGGCCTGTGGACCACATTTTGAGTAGCTAGGTGCTAAAGGACTTCAAGCATCATCTTACTGAATCCTGGGGACTAGGTCTTATTAGCCCCAGGGTCACAGATGGGGAAACTGAGGCTTGAGAGGCAGTACACCTCACTCAGGGTCCCACAGCATACAAGAGGTGTTTGAACCTAGGCCCGCTGACATTACACAGCGCCCAGGTTGCAGGCCAAGCACCCCTCCTGGCTGTGTGGTCCCTGCTGGGCGTCTGTCTCCACTTCCAAGGCTGGCAGTGGTCTCAGAGGCCCCGACTAGAAACTCGTTTGTACTTTCAGTTTGTCATGAGCAGACTGGCTCCGGCTGCTGGTTCCCAGCGGGACCAGGGCCCTGGCGCAGGAGGTGTCCCACAGTTGAGTGAACGTCTCAGCGCCAGGATTAGATCCTGCATGTGTAAAACACCCCATTTGCTTCACCCTCAACCTGGCTGTTTTGGAATCTTGTGTTTATCCGAAAATTTTGATATTTTGTTCATCATGGATTTTTTTGCATTGCTTTCATTTCATAAAAAAGTACTGCATAAAATGTTGTATACCTTGATGGCTGAGTTTTTTAGTGCCCTGTTACATTTTGCACCGGAGGCAGGTGCCTCCCTTCCCCCCTCACCCCAGCCCCGCTGGCCCTCCCCCTCCCACCTCAGGGCATTAGAATGCTGCCCACAAGGCGCTGTGGTGCCCACCCGGCAGCCAGCCAGCCAATGGATTTATTTCCCAGCAGGGGAACGCATCACCTGGCTTGCCCTTTGGCTGACCTGCTCTAGAGATGGCAGCAGCAACTACAGGCCTGAAGGTGGGTTCAGGGGATCACTCTGACATGGGCTTTGCCCTATCAGGCTCCTTACTGGTGGGTGATGAAGGGAAGAGACCCAACCGCAGTGTAGATTATGCCACCCCCTGCTTCACCCAGTCTTCAGGGTTCTGCCTGCTCTGGCCCCTGTCAACCTCTCTGCCCTCATCTCTGCCACCCTCCCCTTCGCTCACTCGCTTTCTGTCCTGTGACTTTGCCAGGCTTCTTCCTACCCCAGGACCTTTGCGCTTTCTGTCTGGACACTTACCCAGGGCCAGCTGCTTCTCCCCATCCAGATATCAGCTCCAGTGCCTCTTCCTTCAAGTCTCCCCTGCCTGCCTTACGTAAGCAGCCCCTGCCCTCCTTAGCAACCCCTCTTTTGTCTCCCTCCTAGCACTTATATACTGGGTGGGATTATTTTGTTTGTTTACTCGCTTCTTTTCTGTCTCCCACTGAATGCGAGCTCTGCGAGAGCACAGACCATGTCTCGCCTGTTTTATTCTTCATCGTCTCTCCAGCTCCTGAAACAGTTACTGGCCCATCCTAGGTACTTAGTGAGTACTGAGGAATCAATAAGCCATACCCTGGGCTTCAGTATCCACATTTGTGAGATGGGATGAGCACCCTAACCCTGCACTGCCAGAATCAAAAGCAAAATGACCCAGTGGGGCTGGCAGCATTATCCGCATTTTATAGATGATGACCTTGAAGCTCAGAGAATTGATGGGACTTGCCCAAGGTCACCCAGCCAGGAAGTTCTGGGTTGGGATTCTCTCCAGTTTGGAGAAGCGCCTGGCCCCACGCCCTGCTCGGAGTAGGCGTTCAGCAGTGGGAGAGCTGGATCTGAGTTCCTCTGGGTCTCTTGCCATCTGCTGCCTGAACTCCAAGACCCCACTTGCCTGCCTGGCTGTCACAGCTTCTGGACAGTCAGAGACAGGGACTCTGATGGCTGGCTTTCGTTGGGCATAAAGGCCCGCCTCTTGCAAATGTGGAGGTACATTTTCTCCGCATCGGCAGTTACCACGCTCTCTGTCTAGGGAACAGTTTCCATCTTCCAGGCACTTTACCAAGATTAACTTCTGAACCCTCTGCAGCAATGTTGTTGCAGCACGAGGTGGTGTCTGGGGGAGTGTGGGCGTCAGTGTCTTCTGTCATAGGAGAAGCTGAGGTTCGGAAGGGCTTGAGGCCCCCAGGTCAACATTGCTAGGAGTTTGGTCAATTTTCCTGAGATCCGTTTCTCCATTGTCCAAAATGCGCTGACCTCAAGGATTCAAGGTTTCTGACTTTTCCTGCCCTGTCTGGTCATTGATTCAGCAATGTATCCACAAATATTTACTGAGAATATCCTAGGCATTCTTCTAGCCCTGAGGATGCAACGGGGGAACAAAATATATCCTGCCCTTGTCCTCCTACAATATTGTATCAGTAGGGAAGACAGACAAGAGTGTCCGTCCAGGAACTGACTGTGTGATGGTGGGTAAGTCCCTTTCCCTCTCTGGTCCTTTGCGTTTTGGCTTACTCTCCATCCCTTATCCCCCTGCTTAAAAGCCTTTGATGGCCCCTCTTTGCTTACAGAGCATGATGGGCCTCTTTGGTGGCCTGATCTTCAAGGCCCCTCAGAGTTGGGCTCTAGTCCACCTTCTCAGCACATGCTTCCTGCTCTCCCATCCCAATTTTGCTCCATTTTTATTTAACCAACATTCGTGTGTCACTTTCTAAGTGCCAGGCACTGTCTGAGTGCTTCACAAATTGTCACTTGTTTAATTCTCACAGAAACCCCTTGAACTAAGTACTGTGACTCTCATCGCCTCTATTTTAAAGATTTTATTTTTTTCCTTTTTCTCCCCAAAGCCCCCCAGTACATAGTTGTGTATTCTTCATTGTGGGTCCTTTTAGTTGTGGCATGTGGGACGCCGCCTCAGCGTGGTTTGATGAGCAGTGCCATGTCCGCGCCCAGGATTCGGACCAACGAAACACTGGGCCGCCTGCAGCGGAGCGCGCGAACTTAACCACTTGGCCACGGGGCCAGCCCCTCAACGCCTCTATTTTAAAGATGAGGACATTGAGACAGAGAAGTAAGTAACTTGCCTAAGTCCACACAGATGCTAAATGGCATGGCTGGGATTTGAACCCAGGCCACCTGGCTCCCAGTGCACGCACTCCACTGCTGCTGTCTTGCCTCTCTGTCTGTTCTGGGCACTGGCCCTACTAAGTTCCTTTTCCAGTTACAATTCAACAGCCATTGCCCACTTCCATGAAGCCCTCCCTGATGCTTCCCAGGCTGAATGAATTCTTCTTGTCTCTGTGTTCCAGCAATGCCTTGCATGTCCCTCCCCCTGGCAGCCCTTCCCACGAGGTGCTATTGTTCTGGTTTGTGTATCGTCTCCTCTGCCGGATGCTGAGCACCTCAGGTTGGGGGAGGAGGAGGCTGAGTCTGACCCTTTCTGTCTCCTCTGTGTCCAGCCCAGCATCCTCATATCATCCACTCTCCACGCAGCAACCAGAGACATCTTTTAAAAGCAAAACCGGTTTTTATCACTCCCCTTCTTAAAATCATCCATCGACAATCCATTTCATTTAGAATAAAATCCCAAATCCTGAACGTGACCTAGCCTTCTAGGCATGACCCAGCTCTGCACCCTCTCTGCCCTCATCTGCTGCCACTGTTCCCCTCGCTCACTCTGCTCCAGTCACACTGGCCTCCTGTCTGTTCCCAAACAGTCCAGGCTCACATTAGGGCCTCTGCCAGAGCTATTTTCTCTCTAGAATGTTCTGCCTCACATGACTGACTTCTTGTTATTCAGGCCTCAGTTCCATGTCGCCATTTCAGACAGACCACCCTATTGTTTGTTTGTATCCTTAAATGTTTTCATATTGGCTTTTTACTTGTTATTAATGACTGTTTCCGTTGCAAGTCTGTAAGCCCCACGGGAGCAGGGATCTGGGATGTCTTGTTCAGCACCTGGAACAGCGCCTGACACAGAATAGCCACTCAATGAGTTAGTGTTGGAGGAAGAGTAGATACTCACCAAGGTCCCTTTGGGATCCTACGTGTTACAATTCAACTAGGCCAGATAATATAATAGAATATATCTAAATCGGTCTCATCTCAGGCTAAAAGCTGGAATAATTTCACAAGCTGAAATTCACTATCTTTATCACGCTCCTATGTCCTGCCTGCAATCATACTCCCAAAAGTAAGGCAATTTTGTTGACCACTCTCTGCTGACTCCCCTTCACCAGGGATGCTTAGAACTCCTTACATGTGTTTTACTTTGTCCACCTAAGTCTCAGGGACACTTGTGAGATACTGCCCTCCCCATCTTTCAGGCAGGGACATCCCTGAAAAGCGAAAATGCTGACTTATGAGTGTCCAGAGCCTGATGGGAGCACACACAGCAGTCACGGCCGTCACATTTCATCAGTAACAGGAGAAACTTCATTGCTCCAGAAAGGCACAAGAGCTGAGTCCTGCCAGAGCCTGGGCCAAACACTACTCATTTAACACCTCAAAAGAATGGCGGTCTGTAGCCGAGAGGGATATGCAGCCAAATTCAGGGCAAATGGGAATAGAGAGGCTTCACATGAAGGCAACCAGAAGGGCAAACGTGCAGAAATAAGGTCTGGGTGTCCAACTGCAGAGCCTTTGCTAAAGAGAACCAAGGGGCCAGCCAGGAGATGCATGCAGAGGCCAGAATATAGGTACTACCAGCATCGACTTTCTTCAAAAGGACATGGAAGGGAAATGTGTCAAAGCATCTCAAAGACCAACTGCCATACACGGTCATCCTCTTGAGAACCAGAAAGGATGTTCCTTGCCCCACTTCCCCCTCCTCCTTCCAGCCACTTTGAGCAGAGAAGGAAATCGCTTGCTAAGTTCATGAGCTGAGAAGCTCTCAGGCCTGATCTTCCAGGCAAAATGGCAAACTGAAAAGGACTCTGGATTATGGGTGCAAAGGTCTTGGCTCTGGTCTCAGCCTGTGGAGCTTTGGATACCTCCCTCTCCATCTCTGACTCTTGCCTTCCTCACCTGTTGGATGTGCCTGTGGGGTTTGTTGATTTCCAATCAATGATTTCCATGACTTCAAGTCTTCTAGCCTCTGAGCTCATGGTTCAGACTACTTTGAAAGGGAAGCTCTCACTGTTTTCTTTTTCTTCACCGGGCTCATTTTGTCTTTTGGTTAGCCTTGCAAATAGTCGCTGGCCTCTGGCCGCAGTGTAGGTAGTGGAGATAAATAATTCTAGCTTGGTAAAACCTGTTGAGGGTTGATGTACCCCTTGTTTTTTTCTGAAATAGTGTCTCTGATGCATGTGGCTCATCACCGTAGTGCGGCCTCTCTCGAAACTTTCTGCTAAAGACAGGAATGTTCAGAACAGACTGAGGAGTGAAAGCATCACTGAGTTAGTGACTTCCAAGGTGGAACAACATTTGAATGGCAGAAGTTGTTATTGATGTTAAAATCCTTCTGCACTGAGTGGTATGATGTCTTGGGTTTGCTTCAAAATAAATTTGTGTGTGTGTGTGTGTGTGAGATGAGTGTGGGTGTGGGTATAGATGAAACAAAATTGGCCAACTGTTGAAGCTGTTTGATGGGTACGTGGGGGTTTATTATACTATTCTTTCTATTTTAAAAAAAATGTGTTTGAAATATTTCATCACAAAAGCCTCTTTGGAGACTGGCTCCAGCCTTTCTCTGCAGTCTCATTTCACAGTCCTCATCTCGAGGACCCTCTGGCACAGTGACATCACCCTACTGGCTGTGATTTCACACCTCCAGTTCCATCTGTCTGAGGTACTCTTCCTCTGCTTTCCCCACAGTTCATCACTCCTGTCTCTGAGACCCCACAGCCTTGCATACGCACCTTGATCATAGCACTTATCACATCATGTTGCAACTGTTTTCTTGTCTGCTTCCTCTGCTAGTCTGTGTCCTCCTCAGGACGCTTCTCTGTCTCCCCAGGGCACAGCCAGTACACATGTGTGGTCCTCAGTGCATGTTTACAGAGGGAATAATAGCAGGAACGACAGCTACCATTGTTTGAGCACTTATTAGGTGCCAGGCACTGCACTAAGCTCATTGCACAGGTATTTCATTAAACCCTCACCACCACGGGTACTACTAACCTGCCTTCTCAGAAGGTTGCTCGCCCAAGGTCACGTGCTAGTAAGTGACAGAGCTGAGGTTTGGACTCAGAACAGTAACCACTCTGCTCTTCTCCCTGCATCTGGGATTTTAAAAGACTTTTCTGTGAATGTTATGCAACAGGCCCAGGAGTTTGGGAGCTTGGGCTTTTAGATCCAATCTACTACTAAACTGCTGAGTGACCTTGGGCAAATCACCTCTGCCCCTTAGGCCCCATCTCCTGGTGAGACTGTCATTGAGTGAGAGTATCACATGATGCAAGGGCCCTCCCAGCTTCAGCTCCAAGAGAAAAGGTTTCCTCTTCCACATTTGGTTTCCTGCCGTTAAACTAGCTTCCCCGTTTGGGAACCTGTCAGCTTCTTATATTCATTCAACCTCTTTTCTTGTTAACTGTAACCTCCCAGAGCCAAACCTGTTCACAACCTGCTACCCAGTTCCCCCTCACCTGCTTCTCCCCTTTCGGGCTTCATCCCGGAGGTGGGGGCGGAACCCTGGACACGAGGGAGGGGGAACATGGAGCTGCCCCGTTCGTGCCGCTTCCCTACGGTTTCTCGGCTCCCTCCCCTCTCGGAAACTCAGCCTCACACTTTCTAGAGATGTTCCGGGGACAGCCAGAGTCAGTGATTGCAGCTACCAGCCTCGGGCATCTGTGTTAGGCTTTCCAAGGAAGCCCGTGGTCCTGAGCTAGGGTGGAGGTAGGGGTCTGGAGGGAAGAGGAGGAGGCTCATTCCTTCTTTCTAGCCTAGGCCCAGCCCGCCCAACTGGAGCCCGGGACCCTTCTGAGCCTGTCTCCCCTCCCACCCTCTTTCTGACTTCCAGCTGGGACCCGCCATTGCACGGCCAGGCCTTGCGAACTGCAGACCCAAGCCAGAGACGCGCGGTTGTGACTAGGCCCCCCTCCCCAGCTCGCCCCGACACCGCTCTGGGGGAAGCCGAAATCCCCCATGGATGCAACCACCCACTCCCGAGCAACGCGGAAGGCCCCAGCCCCTCGGCTTTGTTCGCGGCTCGCGGGGAAGCCGGTTGCCGGCAAGAGCTGTCCGCCGCCGCGGTGCTGACGCGGGGAGCGGAGCCCGCGGGGGAGAGGGACTGTCCTCGGCTGCCGGGCCGTGGTACTGAACCCGGACCCAACGAGGAGAGGAGCCGGCAGGGCGGCCGCTGTCCGCCTGTGCAGTGCTGACCGGGGAGAGGACCCCGCCGGGAGCGGGAGCTGTCCCCACGGCGGTGCTGAAGCGAGAAGGAGCCCCGGCGCCCTTCGCCTCGCCCCGGAAGAGCCGGCGGCGGCTGAGAGCTACCGGGAGAAGGAAGGAGGGAGGAAGCCGCCCTCAGGGAGCTCCGCAGCGCGGGGCCTATGGCTAGGGTCTCTCCGGCGAACCTGCTCCAGCGGAGGAGGTGCCGGCTCAGCAACAGAGAGCGAGCGCGCGTTCTACGAACCTGTTGGAGGCTGCAGCTCCTCCGCGGCCGACCAGGGCGCCCGGGACCGAGATTCTGGCGCGCCTCTCCCTCCCCCTCTTCCTGGACTCCTCCGCGGAGGCGCTCCCTCCCGCCTGGGCTAGCACATGTGCGCGCGGGGGGTGCCGAGCCCCTCTTAGGTCCGCCTCGAATGTCAGCCGAGCGGTAGGGCACAGAGCCGAGAGCCCTCCCCCAAGGGCAGACCCGCTCCCAGGGAGACCCAAGCTTCCTGAGAAAGAAGGCGGGGGCTAGCGACGGGGACGAGAGAGGGCGCCAGCAGAGGTGTCTCTGAAACCAAGAGGGAGACATGGGGGAGTTCCCTATACAGTGAATTCTGCCCTGAAGTTTGAAGACTTAAGAGTCCTGCTACTTAGGGGGCAAAGGGCTTCCTGCCTTGGAGATTTCTCTCGCTCTCTCTCCATTTCTGTGACCAATAACCAAATACAGGTCTGGTACCTGCTCTGTTGCAAACTCCACTCACTGCCTGTAGTACCCCATTCCAGTCCGTCATCTACCATGCCCTAGAGACAGCTTTCTAAACCTTCCATATATATAGTGCATCTATAAAATGCAAACTCTTTGGTGTGGCATTTAATTTCCTTCACCAGAAAGATTCAGGGCCTCCTGTCAAGCTGTGTTCCCACTAGGACAGATGGCCACTCATTCCGAACAGGTTCACCCCAGTACCTTAGCACCTGCTGCTCTCTTTGGCTGGAACATTCTTCTCCCTTAGTACTTATGCTTTTTATGCAAGTGTCCTAATTCTCGATGAAAATTTCCCTGATCCTTAAGGCATAATCACTTCCTCCTTGAGGCTCCTTCAGTCTTTATATCCCTCTACTAGACTTCTTATCACATTGTATTATGATTACTTATGCATCTATGTCTTCAGTTACCAGGCTCAGAAAAACTGCTTCCATATTTTATGTTTCTCTGTATCTCCACCTCCTAGCATAATGACTGGCACACTTTAGATATTGAATTATATCTGCTGAATGAATGTACAAGTGAGAAGCAGAGGTCAAAGTAACTTCCTTTTCTTTGTGTGTTTGTTCATTTGATTTATATATATACACATACATACAAATATATATATATATATGTATACATGTATATATATGCTTATCACATCCTGCAAGCCCCACATGGCAGCAACCCTGCCCAACCCTCCTGCCTCATCACTACCAACTCTGTCCTGACTCAGTCGTTCCATCCATGGTGACCTCCATTTTATACCAAGTTGCTCTTTAAAATTCTAAGGGTTTTTTTTTTTTTCTGTTTTCTCTACCTGGGCCCTCATAACCTTGAGCTTCACATGGCTGAGTCCTTCTTGTCCTTTCAGCTCAAATATCTCCTAAAGAGACATTCTCTGGCCCCCCTATCTAATGTTTGCTTCCTCTATGACATTGCCTATTTCATTTTTCTTAGTAATTACTACTCTCTGAAATGAATTTATTTGTGTGTTTACTTGTTTGTCACTGGCTTTTCCTCAACTAGAAGTGAAACTCTTCTGGGACAGGGGTCATGTCTGTCCTGCTCATTGCGGCATTCTCACTGCTTAGCATTCTGAAAGGAACTTCCCTTGCACTGGTGCATCCATGGTCCCTTTTTTCCCTGGAAAGGCTTGAGCTATTGTGCAGGTCACTGTGGAACCTTCCTCTGGGTATAAATCAACTAAGAATGTTTCAGGAAAGAGGGTCACAGAGATATTCCACGTGACTGTGAGGTGACAGGCCTGAATCCCAGCCCTTTTAACCCTGGATGGCAAAAACACAACAACACACTTCTGCACACCATACAAAGCACTTTCATGTCCACGATCTCATTTGATATTCATAACAACCTTATCTGGTAGATGTTATTCTCCCCAAGACGGAAAACATCTGAGGCTGAAAGAGGCAGACTGACTTTACAGAGGACTCATGGCTTGTAAGTGGTGACGCTGCTCCCGGAACTGTGCTACATGCTGGGAATCTAGAACCAAGAACATGACTCCTGCCCTCCAGGATTTCGTATTAGTAAGAGACACAGGCACAGAGACAATGGACCGTAATACAATTTGCTGAATAGTCAGCAGTGATTCTCAACCTGAAGATAGGTGGGGTGGGGAAGAAATGGACAGGCTTCCAGGGTCAGAATAAACTGAAATTCTTTTCAAAAACAATTACAATTTGTTCAGCACTTCCCGGGTGTCTAGTACTCTACTAAGTGTTTTGTACACTTTGGCTCAACTAACCATTCTTGCCTCTTTCTATTCCCATTTACAGGGTTAACAGAACTTTGGGTAGGTTAAGTAACTTGGCCAAGGTCATGAGGCTGGTAAACAGCTGAGCTGGGGCTTAACCTGAGTTCGTGAGACTCAATGCCTGAACTCTTAACTGCTTTGTACCCCAGACCTGCTGAATCTAAATGTCTGGTGATCAGGGATGGGCCTGGGATTTGAAGGTGATTCTTAGGTCATTCTCTTATATCTTAACCCCTATTGAGAAATACTTAGGTGGAGAGTACTGCTAAAGGAGAGGAAGGAGAGAGGAATGAACGCTACCTGTCGGGGGAAGTTACAGGAGATTGAAACCAGATCTTGAAGGATTAAGTGGGAGTTTCCAGGCAGACAAAAGGTGGAGAGTATTTCAGTCAGAGGAAACAGAATATTCAAGGACGTTGGGGTGTGGAAATGAAGGGACTGTTAGCGGTTTGGTGTGGATGGAGTGCAAGGCTGATGTAAGGGGAAGGGGATGGGAAATGAGGCTGGGATTCAGTTTGGACTTGGCTGTATTCTACAGGCGTAGAGAGCCAGGGAAAGTCCAGAGCTCTGCTTTCACAACTGCTGTCATCACCTGGATCCCCCACGGCAGCAACACTGGGTCCATCCTTGACAATTGGGAGGGTGCTTTCTAATAACAGAAATACCGCTCTGGAGTGACGTGGACCTGAATCTCCATGAAGCTATCACGACTGCGGCTTGTTCTTACTGTTCCCTAGCACCCAGCAGAGAACCTGGAGCAATGTAGGTGCCTGGTAAGTATTTGTTGAAGAGGAAGAAACTGGAGGAATCTAGTTCAGAGGCTGCTGCAATAATTCAAGTAAGAGAGCAGTGAGGAGAAGCATCGCTCAGTCCAAGAGTGCAGAATTCTTTAAACTGCTGACTCTGGGAAGTAAAAACCTATGCCCCCTAACGCTGAGCACCTTGAGGAGACTGGATCTTAGCTGGTCACCAAATAAGGGCAACAATTTCCCCCTCCAACATACAGAAAAGCATATTGGTACACAGGCGGTCAACACCCAGCTAAGCCAGGATTTCTTCCGTTTTATGCACATTATGTCTTTTGGCTCCTGGATTTTGGTCCTGATGGTCTCCATTACGGAGCAATAGCGTTACATGCCATTTTTGTTTCATTTCAGTGTTTTAAAGGGTAATCATCATGCTAATGAAACTCAGTCTTGGCTCAAGAACTAAAATCTACCTTCTGTTTTTCCACCTCTCTGGGAAGTCCACATGGGCCCTGGTAATGGCTGATTCCAGAGGGCTGATTTGTATCAGGCCCCTTTAAAGCCCTTGATATATATTACCCCTATGAGGTGGGTATGACTCTTATCCCCACTTTACAGAGAAAGAAAAAAGAAATCGAGAGGCCTGCCCACCCTTACACTCTGCCAGTGGCAGGCTCGAGCCCTGGGTGTTTGGCTTGAGTCTGCAGACTCCAACACCACATGCGACTGCCTCCCAGATGACATCTTTCCATTCTGTTTCCTTCCAGACCTGTGTAACCCTGGGCAAATCATTTCATCTCTGAGAACCTCAGTTTCCTTTTCCATATGTGGGGATCAAATGAGCCTCGAAGGAAAGTTGCTGGGGGATAAATGAGGTGATGTATGAAGGCATCTAAATGGTGCTGTTTCCTTTTCTGGTCTTCCTCATCTGGACCACTGGCTCCACATCTGCCCAGCCGCTTGGGCCACAGATCCAGGGGCCACTGTTGAGTTCTTCCTTTCCCTAAGCATCCAATCCATCAGCAAGTCATTTAAGCTCTTCCACAAAAATTCATCCACAATTTGTCTACATCTCCTCCTCTCTACCACCTTCTCTCTCATCCACACCACCATTCTCTCTTGCCTGGAGTACTACAACAGCTTCTTAACTAGTCCCTCTAGTTCCATTCTTGCTCCCTAAAGTGATTTTTAAAATATATATCCCATATAGCAAAGGACACAAATCATGTGAACGGCTTAATTAATTATCACAAAGTGAGCACAACTGTGTAACCAGCACTCAGATAGTGAAATAAGGCAATCATGACACCCTGGTTATTACCCTCTTACTCCTCCTCAAAGGTAACCACAATTCTGACTTCTGACGTTAGATTAATGTTACTGATCTATGAAATCATGCAGTGTGTACTCTTTTGTGTTTGACTTCTTTGGCTTAATGTCATGTTTGTGAGATTCATCCATGTTGTTGCTTGTGTCAACAATATGCTACTTTTTATTGCTGTATGGTATTCCACCATATGAATATATCTCAATTTGTTAATGGATTTTAGAGTTGTTTCCAAGTTTTGTAAAGATCTTTTGATACATATAGTAAGCGTTTTTGTTGGGTATATTCCCCGGAGCGTAATAAATGGGTAAGCTTTAGTAGATACTCTGAAACAGTTCTGTAAAGCAGAGATACCAATTTGCACTCTTATAAGCTGTGTTTGAGAGTTCTAGTTGCTCCATATCTTCGCCAACACTTGGTATTGCCAATTTTTACTTTTAGTCATTCTGTGTATGTAGTGAGTACGTAGTGGTTTTCATTTAAGTTTACCTCATGACTAATGAAATACTTTTCCACATGCTCACTGGCTACCTGCAAAACTTCTTTTGTGAGGTGCTTGTTCATGTCTTCTGTCAATTTCCCTATTGCGAGGTCTGTCTTTTTCTTACTGATTTACAAGGATTCTTTATATATTCTGGATAGAAATCCTTTGAGGTTATAAGTATCATAAAGTTCTTCGCCTAGCCTGCGGCTTGCCCTTTCCCCCTGTTAATGGTGTATTTTGATGAATAAAACTTGCTATTTTTATTGTAGTTTAATTTATCATTTTTTTCTTTATCGTTAGTACTTTTTGTGGTCTATTTAAGAAATTTTTGTCCAACCAAGGTCATGAAAACATTCTCCTTGTTATCTTTGAGAATCTTTATTGTTTTGCCTTTTATATTTAGATTTATAATCCAAATAGAATTGATTTTCTGTATGGTGTGAAGTTGATTAAGATTAATATTTTTTTGATCATATGGCTGGCTGTCCTATGGACACAGCACAATTTATTGAAAGAAAGACACCCCCCCCCCCAACACACACACACACACACTGTTCTGCATGCTATCTTTGTCATAAATGAAGTGTCCACATTTGTTTGGGTCCAATAAGGCTTTTAAAAGTATAAAACAGATCAAAGCTTCCTGCTAAAAACCCTTAATGGCATCTTTCCTGTTGAGCTCAGAGTAAAACCCAAACTTCCCATTGTGGCCTTCAAGGTCTTATAGGATCCAGCCCCACTTACCTTCCTGATCCTACTATTCTACCACTTCTCCTCTTGCTCATTCCACACCAGCCACAGAGTTTCTTTTCATTCCTTGAATATACACTCCTCATTCCAGCTCGGGGCTTCAGCTCTTTCTTCAGCTAAGTATTTTTCAACATTCAGGCTTTGTACTAATGTCTTCCTGGAGAAGGCTCACCTGCCCACATTCTCTAAAACAGCCCCTTCTCATGCCAAGTTACACTCTATCTGATTACCTTGTTTTATTTTTGATAGCACTTGCCGCTCTTTGAAACACCGTATTTGTTTCTTTGTTATTTTCCATTTCTCTCACCAGAATGTCATCTCCATGAGAGCAAGGACTATGTCGGTTGTGTTTATCTCTGAACCCACAGCACAGGGAAAAGGGGCTCAACAAATGTTGAATCAGTGAGAATGACGCCTTCTCCACTTGATTTTCCACATCTTCTAGTTCTAGTGTCAGTGCAATGCACGGCACCGCAAAATTTGTAGCATTGTGTGACACACAGAGTAGGCAGGTAGACAATTTCCAACATTATCAATTTCACACCTGACTTATTTTTCTATTTTTGTTGATGTTCTTAAATCCCAGTAGTCATCATTTCAGCACCTCAATTTATATTAATTTTGGAGAGTAAAAGAAGGAAAACTGATATTTCTTGAACACTTATTATATCTCATTCAATCCTCAAAACAGCCATTGAAGGGCAGCGTTGTCATCCCCAGTTTACAGATGAAGAAACAGGGACTCCGAGAGGCTGGTACAGTAAGTGCTCATAAAAGGAGTTCAAGCCGGTTGCACAGAGATCCTTCTAATGAGGCCAGTTCAAATCCACTTCAGAACATTCTACAGAAATCATGCAATTGAGGCATTTAGCAGTGGGTTTAAATATTGGCTTTGGGGAATAGAACTTGGGTTCTAGGTCTGGCCTTACGCCTCAGCAACTTTGCGACATTGGGCGAGCCATGCACAACCAAATTTCCTCCTATGTAAAATGAGGATAAAATGGACTCTACTTTTTAGAATTATTGAGAGGATTAAATGGTAATATGCCTGTGAAGTGCTTGTGTAAAAGAAGAGCTTAGCAAAGATTGGCTTCTATTATTCTTGCTGTTGCTGTTGTTTATATAGTAATTCGGTTTGCTCTTTCAAGATGTTGCTGAGAAGTTGCAATAGGAGATAAGATGCTTAGAGGTAGTTAATGTAGAACTTCAGGATTGTATGTGAAATGCTTCAAATCAGAACTTTGGAAAGTGATCCTCTTCTGATGGGGAAGAACATTCTTAGCATGTCTCTACTTCCTTGTACAGAGCAATGTAACATGCTCAGAGAGACTTGTCCAGGGTCACAGAGCTTCACTCCAAACCCAAACCCATTTGACTCTCAAGCTTTGGTGCAATTCAAGCCACAAAGGTACATGGTCCCCTCCTCTGGGTTCAGAAATTATAGCCCCTTTCCTCTCCGTTGTGTCTGCCACAAGGATATGGAAAATCCACAGATAATCCCTAAACCTCATTTGAAGCTTATAATCACATCCATTTATCTCCCCTCCAAGCTGCTTATCCCAGCGGTGGACAAGAGGTCCAACTGATCGGAGCCAGCAGACTCTCTGGGTGCTGCCTGGTTGGGGGTAGAGTATGTCCTAATGACTGGGTGGGAGGCAGAGTCCCACAGAGGAAAGAGTGGATGACCAGATCCTGACTCACTGTCTTGGAGTGGCATGCAGGGGCTGAGGGCAGAAATATCCATAGCTCTCTGGGGCAAGAGAGACAAGTACTTCATGAGCACTTACCTAGTCTCAGACCAGAGAGGAGGGACTCTCTGAGCCTCAGTTTCCCTATCTGCAAAATGAAGATGAAGACATCTGTGTTGCAGGGTCCTTGTGAATATTCATTGATAGGGCGTATGTGTAACAGGGTGTTAAAATGGACTGTTTTTCTGTCTCAGTGTCAGCTGAGGCCACAGAGGCCAGAAATAAAATATAGGTGCCAGTCACCCTCAGGCAAAGTGAGGTGCCGGCTCCCTGATGAAGGGTATATTAATTGATTCTGAAGCAAGTTTGACCAGCCCTGAAGGCATAGAATGTTGAAGTTAAAGAGGGAAGGAGAGGGGGTTTCTTTGGAAATCCTCAGTGGTTTTTTGGAAATGCTCAGTGGCGTTCTGGGTGTTTCCTTACTCACCACTGTCATGGGGTAGGGAGGGGAGCAGCTTGAGAGAGACGGACTCCAAGGAGATTCCACTGGAGAGTCCCATCTGGGCCTCCTAACCCTGGGGTGCACTGAGGCTGGTGTCACCCATGTCTGGAAATCCCTAAAGGCAAGAGAGTATGGCTAGCTGGCTGCGTTGATAGCATTCATTGGTTCAACAGATATTTATTGAACACCTACTATGTGCCAAGAACAGTTCCAGATACTTAGAACTCATCAGTGAACAAAACAGACAAAGATCCTTGCCTTTGAGGCATGTGCTTTCTTGTAGGCAGGGAGACACACAACAAACACATAAATGTGTACAACATTTGTTGTGATAATTGTTAGGGAAAAAATTAAAACAGAGTTGGGGCTGGAGATGTTGGTATTTTTTTCTGAAGGATCAGAGGAGACCTCACTCATAAGGGGATGTTTAGGCAGAAGCTTGAAGGAAGCGAGGGAACAAGCCATGTGGGTAGAGAACAGGGTCTGTAGAGGCTGAGGTGGGAGGGTGCCTGGCATATTTGAGGAGCTGGGAAGAGGCCAGTTGGCTGGAGTGAGTGAAGGAAGGGAAAGTGCTTGGAGGGAAGCTCTGGGAAACAGAGGCGGGGGCTTGATTGCTAAGGTGAGGACACTGGGTTTTAGCAGACATTTGATAAACATTGGACGGAGAAAGGCAGGAACAGAGGGAAGCACTCGCAGTCCAATGGAGCTGGTTTGGATAGCAGGGAACCCGCCCAGTGAGAAATAGCAGTATGTCCGGGGCCTGTGGGTGGGCATGTCCTCCCCTAGACTCACAGATGGTGGAACTCAGAGTTTCCAGAACCATGAACATCATACAACAGGCTGTCCAGGTGGGCATATTTGTGTGCTGAATGAAGGACAAAGACCTTGGGCTCAGTCCATGATCTGCCATTTGGTGGCAGCTTTGAGTTTGGTTTTCTAGGAACTCATCTGCTAGGAAGTCAGTGGCAGTGTCATGAAAAAATATAGAATTTAGGAGCTCAAGTCCCATCCCCGCCACTGACCAGTTACATGTTCTTGGCCTGAAACTCATTTGCTCATCTGGACATTGGGGTTACTGGTCTCTACATTTCAGAGAAAGTGTGAGGCTCCAAGGAGGTCATGGATGAAAAGGAACTCGGTAAAGAGTGGAAAGGGGTGTAGACACACATTGTTGTCACCATCTTGGGGACAGTTAACTATCTCACGTGCCCTCCATCCTGAAAGCATGTGGGACTTGTGGTCTGGAGTCAGTTTCTAGCCTTCCAGCATCCTTTTCTCCCTTTTGAAGAGGAGCTCGCGTTTGTCATCCCTGTGGTTTGGTTGGAGTTGACTCCACCCACAGAAAACGGGCTCAATTAGCTTAAACCAACCAGTGTCTCTCATCTCCCTGGTCACAGAGATGACATGAGGACCAGCCGATGACTTAATCCAAGTCAGCCACCAGGGCCAATGAGACCCAATTCT
The DNA here is from genome assembly GCF_041296235.1 of Equus asinus. NCBI lineage: Eukaryota > Metazoa > Chordata > Mammalia > Perissodactyla > Equidae > Equus > Equus asinus. The sequence continues at coordinate 8,578,941 of NC_091798.1, forward strand.
TTTTTTTTCTTGTCTAGCAATCCCCAACCTCTGCTCCCTGCTTTTAGTTGTTCCTGGAATATTTTAAAGCAAACCTCAGACATCTTATCATTTGACTTCTCAGCACATACCTCTTAACCAATAAGGACTTTTTCTTCCTTTTCAATATAACCATAATTCCATTATCACAAGAAAGAAAATTAACAATAATTTTATAAAGCTTTTTTTGACAATAGCAAACTGAAGCATGGGCTAGCAATTCCGAATAAAAACGCTGGCCGTTAGGACGTCTGCAAAGAAATGCTGATAAAGGGGACAGGATTAGGTAGTTCATAGATGGTACCATGAAAAATTATGTTGTAAAAGAATATTAATTAACGTGGAGAAAAGGTCATGATGAATGTATAGGGTAAACATTTTTTAAGTATAAGCTATGTATAATATTTTTATTATGTATAAACATATATACATATAACCTATCTCTCTCTGAATCTAGCATATATAGATATAAATATATAGATATCTAAAGAAAGGCTGAAAAAACATATATTAATATGTCCAAGATAATCTGAGGGGTGGGACAAGTGTTTATTTTTTGCTTTTCATCGCTTTATGCTTTTCAGGGTGTGTGTGTGCGTGTGCCGGAGGGCAGGGAGGGTGTTGGGGGAAGGACTGTGGCCTCTCAAATGGAGCTGAACTACTGTATCGATAAAGACTCATTTCTGAGACTGATATTGACCTGTTGGTGAGTGGACTTTACTAGTCTTTGGAGATACTGACAGATGTCCTGCGACCAAGAGAGGAGCCAGCTTCAGAATGAGGCCTTTAGGATGAGGGTATTGTTGAGAAAGCAGAGAGGAGAGATGGAATGAAATTGGATGTTTGGCGGCGTCGCTGAGTGTCTGGACCAAGCTTTCCTGAAGCTAGATCTATCTCTGCCCTGTTCAGTCTTATGAGGCAACAAATTCCCTTTATTGCTTAAACCAGTTTGAGTTGGGTTTTCTGATATTTTCAACATAAAGAATTCTAACCACCATATAGCGGGTTCTGAGCCTCCAAAGTTTGATGAAAAAAAGGTTGGATTTGAAATTTCCTGATGTGAAGTCCCATCCACATGCTTCCTGCTCCAAGACCCAGCCCCAAGGCAGGCAGCGCAAGGTTGGTCAGTCTCAGTCTTCCTTGAGTATGAGTTCATCGCTGCTTGTTTATAATTGAAGCCAGTCTCGCAGAAATGTCAGCATGGTCAGCTGGCGTTGGGGACTGGAAGGCATTGGTCTGGGGTATTTCCTGGAAGAGGCTGATATAATCCAAGTATGCATCTGGAATGAAGAGGAGAGCCAAAGACAGTGCAGGGAAGAGGATGAAGAAAGGTGAAGTACCAAGGAGGTGGAGACAAGTGGAAAAGCAGAGTGGAAGCAAGATGAGGCGGCACAGGGCACGGTGGGGCTGTGGAAAGAGGCAGCTGTCTCTGGTGCCCTTTGTAGGTGCAAGGGGGTGCTGGGTGTTTACTGAAGGATGGGCAGGCTGGGGGTGGGCGGAGATCCTGGGAGGTCGACGAGCATCCTCTTCTCTTGGCACTAAAGAAAAAGCAAGTCTGGCAGTCATGGGGCACAACAATGACACAGTACGGTCCAGGCAAAAATAAGAGGATCTTGGTGTCCTAAGCATAACTGGGGACAAGAAAAAAAACCCCTTTCAATATGAACCACTTCAAGTAGGGACCAAAGTTTGGTAGTAAACACAAGTTAGCAAATTTTACTTGGACTTTGTCAAGAGTGAAAATATGAATAAAATTAATGATATCCTGAATTTAACAAAACATAGATCATAATTGAAACTAAGTGCTGATTTTGAGGAAAAATAAGAATTAAATCAAGTATTGAATTTTTTGAGGGTGCATATTTTTTCAGTAAAATTGGACAGCTCATTATGACATTCTTTATTTTTTATTTGATTTTGCAGTACATTTATCAAGAGGCTCATTTTTGCACAAACATTTATGGATTTGAAAAACTTTCCCAAGGGTGTCTCTTAATACTTTAATACTAAAATTGCTCTCTTTGGAATGCCTTTGCAACCATTTGCATGCTGTTCCAGTTACTTTTGCTACACGGTAAGCCACTCCAAAACTTAGTGGCTTGAAAAAACAGCAATCATCTATTTAAGTCACAAATCTGCGATTTGGGCAGGGTTGGTGGGGAAGACTGGTCTCTGCTCCATGTGGCAGCAGCTGGGGATGCTGCTTGACTGGGCTGGAGGCTTCACCCCCAAGATTGCTCACTCGCACAGCTGGTAAGTTGGTGCCGACGGTCAGTCGGGAGCTGAGCTGGGACTGGGAACTCAGGGTGCCTCCGTTTCTCTCCACTTGAGCCCCTCCAGGGGCTGGTCATCCTTCCTCTTGTCTGGATTCTGAAAGTGAGCATTTCAAGAGAGAAGGCAGAAGCTGTGTGGCTTCTTCTAGTTCAGCTTCAAAAATCAAATAGCGTCACTTTTGCCATACTCTGTTGGTCAACCCATCAGTATATTTAGCCCTAATTCAAGAGGCATGGACATAGAGCCAACCTCTCGAAGCTAAGAATGTCAAAGAATTTTGGGGCCAGGGCCATGTTTTAAAACCACCACGGTCCTCCCTCTGGTCAGAAATTATTTATGTTTTTCTCCTATGCAAAATACACTCACTCCTACTAGAAATTCCTCCAAATCGCATCTATTACGTCATCAGGTGTAGGCTCAAGGTGTAGGGTCGTGTTATTTAACCAGGTTCAGGTGTGGATGAGGCTTCTCATCTGCAGAGTCTTCATAGAGTTCCAGGAGCGCCCTCCCTCTTGACTGAAAGACCAGGGACTAAACTGATGTGTTGTATGCCCCCTGCCTCCCAACCCAAATGCTGAGGCAAGCACAGGATAATTGCTACAAACACTTCCGGTCCAAAAGGGAGAAAACAAGTCAGCCCATGTTAAGCAATGGGGTAATTGGGACAAGAGATGTGATCCTGATGAATAACATTTGGCTCCAGTGAGCGGTGTTTATTTTCGAGGTCCTGTGCCTTAATCTTTGTTTGGAAAGCTTTGACATTTTTTGTTACTTTATGCACATCCAGACAACCAAAGCTCAAAAGTTCCTTTCCAGACAGATATTCTCAACATTTTGAACCAGTTGGTTAAATTCTCCCCTTTTCCATCATCCCTGCAGCAAAAATAAGGCAACTATCAAGATAACATGAATCTGGTCTATGGGGGCAAAGGATGGAGACCACGCACTACAGATTATTTTTAATGTTTTATTTGGAAATCGTTTCAATCTTGCAGAAAAATAGCAAAAATAGTACAAAAACCCCAAAAAACTCTTTACCCAGACCCAAGATGAAGAACTTCAACTAATCATCTCCCAATTCTAAAAGAGAGTTTAAGTGAAAGGAGGGCAGGATGCCTCTGAGAACATGGACTCATCTCCTGTGCCCCTCCCATTGGGCTCACCTCCGGGGACAATCTCAGCGTGACTCCCCTGGATAGTCAATAGTGGACATCTCTGACTGCTGGCCAGGAACCCTCATCCTTCCTCAATGGTAACAGGATCCCATATTTTCCTTGGAGAACCATCTCTCCCCCATTTTCAGACATGCAGTTTGCTTGAGATTGATCCCACTATGGTTCTCTTAAACCAACCAAGGAAGGGCTTGGTACCTAAGCTGGTCCAATCAGAATGCATCTGTTAGAATTATGCTAGGAATTCTGGGACAAGGAGCCATTTTTTCCTGCTGACCATAAAAGTGGAAATATAGCACTGGGAGCTACTTGAATCTATTGTGGGAACACTAGGGAAACAACCTTGGGATGAAGTCAACACTGCAGAAGACAGAGCTAACAGAGGGAAAGACACCAGATCCTTACGGACGTCATTGAGCTGCTGGATCTAGCTTTGCCTGAAGCCTGACCTACTTCTGGATTTTTTATGCCCATCTGCCAGAAAAAGTTCTTTTATTTTTAAAAGTCAGTTTGAGTGAGGCGAGGTTCTCTGTTATTTTCAACCAAAAGTTTGCTGATATGTTTACTTAATGCAGATAACCACATAAGGACTCAGGATATAAGGCCAAGGATACATTCCAGCGATGCAAACAGGTCCTAATGTCAGAAGCAGAAGTATGGTACTGTGTGTGATGTGCCTCACAGAATGGGGCTGGAGTTCTTTCAAACTTCCTGCTTTTGTCCAGAATTTGAGCAGAACTGAGTTCACGGCGTGGTGGTCAGGGGGCCTCAGCTATGTGGAGATGAGGAGTGTAAAGGCTGGGTCTGATGCTAGGTGAGGGCAGAGACCACATCTGGAGAGATCCACCTCAGAACACAGTGAAAGGGTGAAGGCAGGGGTTGGACTAAGCAAGAGGCAGGCAAGCAGGGGAGCCTCGGGCCCTCAGAAGCCCTGCCTGAGCGCCACGAGTCCCCTTCTTGGTGCGGAATGGTGTGGAAGAGGCCACACGGGAGCAGCGGCTCACAGGAATACACGGGCACCATTCAGCACTCACCTGTGACCAGGATGGTGATGACGATGGTGTTGATGATGACGATAGTGATAATAATGACGATGCTGATGAGACGACAGCATTTGTTGAAAATTAACCCCTACACGTGTCCATCAATGTGTGTTGTTTTGACACGTCTAGTAGCATCCTGATTTTCCTTTGGACACTTCTTTCTCCACAATCCGTCCTTGTTATCTGGATGGGGTCGAACTAACCTAGAATCCAGGGTTCCAAATGTGGACACATGACCCAAAATTGGCCAGTGGGAATATGGCATCTCCCTGGCCACAGTCAATGGTTGACGAGTGAACATTTAACCAGCAGGGGGCCAAGCAAAGCCCAGTAGGGCCAGTCTTACGACTATTGGTAAGGAAGCATCGTCTTTCTGCTGGTGGAGTATAAGCCTAAGGCTGCTTCACAGAAGGTTTATCAGGAAATAAACCAATTCTGGAGGGCAGTAGAACAGAGAGAAAGAAAGAAAGATATTTCTGATAACATAGTTTGAGCAGCAGATTTCTGCAGTTAGATCTGCTCCTGAACTTCTGGCACACCTTGAAGCAATAGATACTCTCTCTTTTTTCCCTTAAGTTGACATTCAATGAATGTCATTTCCAGTCAAAAGAGTCCTAATGGTTAATCTCCTGCACAATCCTTACAACAACCCTATGGAGTAGGCATTTATTTTCCCTTTTTTTGCAGATAAGGAAGCTGAAGCTCAGAGTGACAAGTGCCGGCCTCCACCCACACAGCTGGCGGAGGGCCAGGCTCACTGACAATCAAGCTTCTTCTGGCTCCGGGTTCAGTGAGTCGCACAGGCTGTGCCCTGGACGAGCTCCACGTTCCTTCCCAGCTCTCAGATTCCATCTCTCTGCTCGCTGCCCTGGAGTTGGACCGGTGCCGGGTCGGGGGCAGCAGGTAGAGGAGCAGCTGCTGCCTGGGTCAGGAGCCCAGCGTGTTCTCAAGGACACAGATGGGCTGGCAGCCTTGTGCATGGGCAGGGAGCCTGAGGCGGGGGTGGACACTGGTTCCTGGAGAAAAAGCTCATTCAAGACTCACTGATGCCCAGCACTGGGCTCGAAGCCCCCAGGGCGCGGGTTTGGCGCGACTCTTCTGCATGTGCCCCGTGCCCAGCGTGGAACGTCTGTTTGAGAGCTGCTATGTGCGTGGGGAGAACCCCTCCTTGGTGACTTCGACTGTCTGCTTGGATGAGTGTGTGTATGGCAGGGGGACAGCAGAACAAACTCGGGAAGGTCCTCTTAAATTCCCAGCACCTCCCCCAGGCCTGGGCACCCGGGGAGCCCGGGAAAGTCTTGTTGAACTGAGATGAATAGATGTCTGTTTCTCAAATCCCTTGGAGTCACCAGACCTTCCACTCCAGAATCATAATTCTTTGATTTCTGTGGGGTTGATAAAATAGTGGATGGCATTTTACAGGTCACACATAGAATACTCCTGCTAACTGCTAGTGAGCACCACTCATTGAACACCTACTATGTGCCGAGCGCTAGCTTGGTGCTCTGCAGCCATTGTCTCAGTTGCTTCTCTGTACGGTCCATGAAGAACATATTTGTATTGACTTCCACTTCATAGATGAAGAATGGGGGCTTGGAGACACGAAATCACACAGCCAAAGCCCCCCAGGATGCTAGCAGCGGAGCTGGGAATTCCTACCCACACTGGGCACATCTGAAGGCCGTGGCTTTTTCCATTGCACCTGTCCTGCTGCCAATTATTGAATCGAGCAAGAGCAATGAGACATCCTCAAGGCAGAGGGCAGTTTTCACCTGATTTAAGCAGCTGGAACAGCTCCCTTTCTAAGATGTCATCTCCTCAGTAGGTCTAATGTCTCTGGAGTTCTCCTTCTGGCTGCCTCTCAAGCACCACAAGCTTAAATGGCCAACACGGAAGGTTTCGCGATCCTGACGCCAAGCCTGTCTCTGCATCTCACCAGGCAGGCCAATGCATCAAGACAGAAACCTGGGGGTCACCAGAGACCTTTCCTCTTTCATTCCTCACGTCTAGTCCATTGTTAGATCAGGTGCCACCCCCACCTGTGTCCCCGTATTCGTTTCAGCCTCATCATCTCTGGCCCATGTGATGCAGCAGCCTCCTCGATGGTCCCCCTGCCTCTGTTCTCATGTCAACCACCCCAGGGACCTTTCTTCAGCACAGATGCAACCTCATCAGCCTCACTGCCTGTGGGATAAAGTCCCAGTGCCTTAGCCTGGTGTCCCAGATCCTCGCAACCTGGTACCTGCCCGCTTCCCGCCTCTTCCTCGGCCGGGTCCTTCTCTCTTGTCATCCCCTCAGGACGCCCTCTCTTACAACTTCCTGTCACCCCTATGAGACAGGAGACAAGAGCTGAGATCCCTGAGAGGGAGAGAGGAGAGAGCTGGCTGTGACAACGAGCTGTCCCTTTCTGGCACAGGGATCCTGCCCACCGGTAAAAAAAAAAAAAATCTGCCCAGTGTTGTGGGATCTTGCTGGTTAGTTCCTTCCCTCCTCCCAGGAGAACGAGGAGGGGGGCGAGCAGCAGGCCAGGTCCCCAGCCGATATGGTGCCATGGGAGGGGGCTCAGAAATACGAAATAGTCTCTTTCTGAAGGCCCCTTAACTATCTGTCTGCATAGACGATTCTTTCCCCAGTCCCTGGTGCCAGCCAGCAGTGTGCCGAAAATCAAGGCCGTCAGGGTACTCTCTGGTCAGGCCGACCTGCGTCTGTATTCTCCACCTTGAGCAGCTGTTCAGCAGGAATCAGCGGATTTATTCCCTTGCAATAGCTCATTCTTACAGAGTGTTTCCAGAGCGTTCAACCTAGCTTTCATCAGAGCGACCACCTCTCTTTTTTGCACTCATATTTCATCAGTCCACATCATATTTAACTAAATAATATAATTACAATAGCAAGGCCAATACAAGCAAAATATTGGAAAGAAAGCTCTATTTCTGTGACAGCTAAGTTGAAATGCTTTGAAAACTCTCCATAAAGGTCAGTGCTGAAACAACTTCTGTTCAATTATGTGTGGGCGACAGACCTGTAAAGTGTAGGAAAATAAGCACGAAGATCCAGAAGGCTTCTGCACTCGTGGTGCTTTTTCTTGTTCTGCTCTGAGGATGCCTGAAGCATACATGCTAGACATATCATGGCTGGTTTATGGGGAAAAGAGAAGGCAGAATTCTGTCAACAGGCCTGTTCTTACGGGCCTCAGAGGCCTCCATCTAAAGGTTGTTCGGGTACATGCACATCTCCATGCTTAAAGTTAAAATATGATGGTCAGGCAGTGTTCTAGACTGAATGTTTGTGTCCCCTCAAATTCATATGTTGAAATCCTAACCCCCAATGTGATGGTGTTAGGAGGTGGGTCCTTTGGTAGGTGACTAGGTCACGAGGGTGGAGCCCTTGTAAATGGCACCAATACTCTTAGAAAGAGACTCCAGAGACTTCTTTGCCCTTCTACCATGCAAGGACACGGCGGGAAGGTGCTGGCTCCCCGGTCTCAGCCTTCCATCCTCCGGAGCTGGAGGAATAAATTTCTGTCGTTTACAAGCCACGCTTATATTATAGTCTGTTGTTTATAGCAACCTGCACAGACTAAGATGCAGCATATATTTCATTATTTAAATTATTTCCTACTTTGACTTTTTTGATTAACCAGTCAACTCCCAGCCCCAGTTGTGTGAATTCAGTTATAGCCACCATCACAGTGCAGAGCAGAGCGACGGTCTTGTTCAGGGACCTGGGAGCTGGGAGACTAGAGTACGGACACAGACAGAGAGACAGACGGAGAAGCAGAAACAGAGACAGAGCTGCAGATACAGCATGTGTAGTCCCCATCCTTCCACACCCAGCTCGTGGGAGCTCTCTGTGAGGTTTGCCTGCCCCTTCCCCAGGCAAAGCCAGTCCCTCTGTCGTCTGTGCGCTTTTATTTCACTGCTCATGGTGCACGGTGACTATTTCGTTTTTGTTTTGGACTTTCCTAAGAGAGAAACTTGATGAAGGGGAAGGAGCCAAGTTTTGAGACCAGACAGCCTTAGGTTTGAATCTCAGCTCTACGCCTTACCGACTGTGTGACCTCGGGCAATACTCAAGACCCCTCTGAACCTGAGCCGTGACCTTCGACAGGAGATAATGCGCCGAATAAATAAAGGGCAGCTGTTATAGTTCTTGTTTATTACAGGCCATCCTATTGTTTTGTACATTTCTGATGAGCATCACTTTTCTCTGGAGACCCTCCAGGGCAGGACTGTGTCTTATTCAACTTTGTGTTCTCAGTGCCCCACGCTCAGAGTAAAAATGCACTGAGCGTCTGTAAAATGAAATCCTCTTGTACTTTTTTGATGTTAACAATTTTTGGCTCACCGTCAGGGGCCTTGGGGCTGCTTCCTTGAAAGTTTCAGGGGAGCTGAGGGGAAGGAGAGAGAAGGAGGCAGAATTGGGAGAAGAACAGGGAAGGGAAAGAGAGAAAGGCAGGACCTGGAGGGTCTGGGGCTGGGCCCCCACGCCCCTTGCGGCCTCGTCAGCTCTCGGCATCGTGCAGATGGAAGGAGCTGCTGTGCAGGGGTCTGGGACGCCGGGGCGGGCTCGCAGGGACGAAGCTACCCTGTCGGCCAGAATGTCAGGCCCCATCAGTCAGTCAGCTCCCCCTGGCTGGGAACGAAGCTGGTGCCAGGAGCCCAGGGGAGGCAAGGACAGATGCGTTGCTGGGGGCAGGGGAGGGAAAGATGGCATTCTCCAAGCACTCGCTGTGTTTTGGCACAGTGCTGGGCACTGTTACACTTCCACCCTGAGGAGTAAGGCAGTAATTACACAGCCAAGTTAAATACACGAAACAGAAGCCCAGAGAGGCTAAATGTTCCAGCAAAGGTCGCACAGCTAGGAAGGGGGTTTAAAACCAGATTGGCCTGAAGCTGTGGACTAGGCTTTCTTCACAAGGTGTCCTCCAGTCCATTCTGTTTGCGCAGAGCTGACCAAGACCTCAGGGTCCCGTTGAATGAACAACCTTAGGACTCTTGTAACGGAAAAGGTACTGACTTAGTCAGGAGCCCCTGCGGAGGTCCCTGCTTCCTGGCTGTGTGACCCGGTCAAGCCATTTCACCTTCCAGAGCCTCGCTCCCATCATCTGTACAATGGGGCAATGATACGCATCCTGACGACCAAGTGGGCATGCTGGAAAGATGGGGAATATTAGTAACAGTTACAGAGCCCTTGCTGTGTCAGCTTCCGTGGTGGCCTCTGCACCTATTATCCTGTTTAAACTTCACCCTCACCTAGGGGCAGGCGGTATCGTTAGCCCATCTAAACGACGTGGAGAATGAGGCTGTAAATGTTACGTGACTTTCTCCCCAGGCACGCAGCAAGTCCGAGTCGGAGCTGTGCTGCACAGCAGACAGCCTGCTCCAGCGCCTGAATGCTCCCCCTACCCTAAAGGGCAGGTCAAAGGGCCCTTTAGAACATAGAGGAAGAACAGAGATCTACCGCTTATGACAGCTATAATGTTCCAGGTCTTCTGCTTGTGGCTTGATCTGCATCGTTCCACATGCTCTCCAACTGCCCCACGAACCACGGCCCAGCACAGCGCATCTCAGAGAGGTTAGTATACCTGTCCGAGATCACACAGCAGGAAGTGGCAGAACTGAATGTGCGCCAGATGTGCCTGACCCCGAAACGCGAGGGATGATGCTCCTACTGCTGATAATGAAGATGGCGAATGGCGTGGTCCTGGGGTGGAATCCAGAAGGAGGGCCCAGCTGGAGCAGTCCCTCCTGAGCCCGGGGATGAGGTCAGGGCCTCAACAGCACTCCTGTCCTTCCACCTTGAGATGTCCCTGGGGATGCTGTTGTTGTGTTTTCCTTTTTGTATTTTCACTAATGTTTCAGCTCAGCTTTTCTGTCCCGAGGCGCTTTAATCACCAAGGGCCCTGTTCCAAACGTGCCGTGCATAAATAACGAAGGAAATAAATAATGCCTGCTGTTTCTACCACACAGCTCGCGGTGGGGGAAGCCAAAGCCGGGAAGTCGCAGAGATTTCCCGGGGTTTGAGCCCGCTCTGCCTGTGTCCTGCTGTGTGACCTCTCACAGGCCTCTTAAGCTCTCTGTGCTTCAATTTCCTAATTTGTCAAATGGGGAGAAAAGCTGTTTGGCAATGCCCCCAGAGATGGCCAGATCAGATAGTTCTGCAGAACTCTTTGGGAAAATGTGAGGCGGCGAACACGGCAGGCCGAGGGCGAGGCGGTGATGGCCCGTGCGGCTTAGTCACGGGACAGTCCATCTGCTCCTCGCCAGAATCCAGCAAGGAAGCACTAGGAGTCCCGGTTTGCGGAGACTCAGCGGAAGGGCGGTGTCCCAGAGCTGGGCTCTCGGCCGGATCTTCTGCCTCCAAAGCCAGTGCTTCTGCGTCGCGGAGGAACCCAGGAGAGCAGGTGCCCGAGGCGTCCTTCGCAGGGCCGCGGTCCTCCCTCCGGGCAGGAGGCGTTTGCCTTTGAGCAAAGGTTTGCCTTTGAGCAGAAGCCTGCGGACCCGCAAGCCCCCGCCTGCTGCAGACAGACAAGGGTCCCAGGATGTGGAGTGGGCGGCGCCTGGCGCCTCCCCGGGCCCCAAGCTGCAAACCAGACGTCCTCCCAGATACACGCGGGGGACAGGGGTGGGGCTGGCCGCGGAGGGAAACGAGCCGAAGCCAGGCCCGCTGAGAAAACAGCAAGGGCCGCCCAGGGCCTGGGGTGGGGGCGGCCGTGGGACAGGAGAGCGTCCTGCTGGCGGGGCTGGCCCTGGCCCTCTGAGCTGCTCCCTCCTCGTGCTAGTGCTCCTGCCTCCTAGGCTGGCTGTGGAGGTGGGGCGGGTATAGATCAAGGGCTTGGCGCTGTGCCTGACAAGCAGTGAGCACCAAGCAGTTTCACCTGTTATTAATGTTTGCAAAGGTGGAGTCTCGAAGTCCACCCAGGCGTATACTCATCCATCTGTCCATCCGCCCATCTGTCCTTCCACCCGTCGGTAAGTCCATCCAGCCCTCTACTCTTCATTCATTCATCCATTTATTCTGTGAGCTTTCGCTGAGCCCTGTCTATGTTCTAGGTCTTATCAGTGCCGACCACTGGGGTTCTGAGATTTAAAACAAAACTAAAACTAAAGCACACGGCTGCTGTGCTCACGGAGCCCGTATCTGAGCGGCAGGGCGGATGTGCTATCAAGTCAGGAACCTGTCGGGAGCCGTTCAGACAGGGTCCCGCGAAGGGAGCCTTTAGAACTTGGGGACCAGGTTAAGGCACTAACAGGAGGTGGTGAAGCGCCAGGGAAGCCGTTACCGCCCTCAGGGGACAGAGGACAAGAGGAAGGAGCGGTTACTGACGCTGATCTGTGGCTGAGGAGAGAGGCTGCCTGCAGAAGCTGGGCTTTGGCCGAGGAAGTCGGGCCCTGCCGAAGGGGACGGGCAGGGAGAGCCGGGACTCAACCACCTCGCTCTGCTCCCCACTCTATCCTTGGTGGTGCCCGACATTCACTGAGCCAAGCAGACTCAGAGGGTGAAGGGTCCAGCTGAGAGCAAGGTGGAGAGGGGTGGCTGGGGAGGGGCATCGATGTGGGCTGGCCGCCGTGCCCTGTAAACGGCCAGGTACGGTGTGCGCGGTTATGTGGAAGGACAACTCTGTGGGATCACAGCAGAGGGCCCTTTTTACTGGGGAGAGGTGATGAGGCCTTCCCGGAGGACAGGACGTCAGGGTCCAGGGGTGAGTGAGAGTTTTCCAGGCGGGGGGAGGCAGACAGTGTTCCTAACAGAGATGGTTTGGGCCTGAAGCATGAAGAATGGGGGGGATGGTGGAGGGTCGGAGGTGGGGGCGGTGGGTGCAAGAGAAGGGAACCTCAGAGGCCCTCTGAGTGGGGCCTGCTGGTGGTCCTGGAGCAGGCTGGGGAAGCGCTGGGATTAGACCCAGGTCCCAGGTCTCTTCCCCCTCCAGGACTGTGTTTCTCAGCTAGAGCAATTTTTGAAAAATTAATTTTTAATGACACAAGTAAGCCCCGAATATATTATTCTCGTCAAAAATGAAAGCACTTTGGAGCCATCATTCCCACAGTTGGGGCTTGGCGTGCGACTTCCAGTCCTTTGTCTGGTGGTTCTCAAGCGCTTTTTTCTTCCAGGGACATTTGGCAGTGTCTGGAGACATTGTTTCATTGTCACAACTGGGCGTTGGGGCTCTTGGCATGGCATGGACAGAGGCCAGGATGCTGCTCCTCACCCCCCAGCACACAGGACAGCCCACGCGGAAGGGTTATACAGCCACAAATGTCAACAGCCTGAGGCTGAGAAATGTTGGTCTAGGCTAGGAGTTCTTGACCATTTTTCCCCAATATTTCCCTCCTAAAGAGTTTTTTTAGACTTTTTTTTTTCCCTAAACACACTTCTTCCCACGGGAAGCATTCTAACGCTGTCGATAAATTATCTGCTTACGCCCTCTGTGTACATCTGTGCTTCACGCACAAGGACGGTAGATGCCTTAGCCCCACAAGAATCAACCTCAGATCCCTTGGGGACAATATCACCACCGCTGAGGCTGCAGGGCGCCGTGTTCACACGGGACCCACCCATGGGCATGTGCATTTTAGTGTAAGCGGCACCGCGCTGTGGGAAGAGATGGGCGACGTGGCTTTTCAGGGCAGAGGCACCTTTTCTTCTTTGGTTCTGCACAAGATTCCATTTTATGAAGCTGACATTATAGTCAACCATTCCCCTACCTAAAAACATGTAGGCTGTTTCCAATTTTTCCCCACTGTGTACAAGCAATGCTGCAAACCGTTATATTATTTTTTAATTAAACTATTAATTTTGAGATAATTGTAGAGTCGCATGTGCCTGTGAGAACAATACAGAGAGGTTCCGCGTACCCTTTGCCCAGTTTCCCCAGCGGTAACGTCTTGCATAACTATAGTACCACATCAAAATCAGGATGCTGACATTGATGCAGCTGAGATGCAGAACGCTCCATCACCACAGGGTCCCTCACATGGTCCTTTTATAGTCACATCCGCTTCCTTCCTACCTCTGCCCTCCCATGACCCTCGGCAATCACTAAACTATTGACCATCTATAACATTTTGCCATTCCTAAGATGCTACGTTAAGTGGGATCACATACTATGCAATCTTTGGGGACTGAATTTTTGCACTCGGCAAAATTCTCTGGAGATTCATCCAGGTGGCTGTGTGTAGCAATACTGGCTCCTTTTTATCTCTGAGAAGGGTTCCATGGGGTGGATGTGCCACTGTTCTTTAAACCGTTCATCCATCGCGGGATGTCTGCTTGTTTGCAGTTTGGGGCTATTATGAACAAAACTGCTATAAACGTTCCTGTACAGATTCTTGTGTAAATATAAGTTTTAATTTCTCCGGGGTAAATGGGGTATGATTGCTGGGTCATATGGTAGTTGTATGCTTAGTTCTTAAAAAGAAATTGCCAGATTGTTTTCTAGAGTGGCTGTGCAATTTTCCGCTGCCGCCAGTGATGAGCGAGTGATCCCAGTTTCTCTGCATCCTCATCAGCACTTGGCATTGTCATCATTTTTTATTTTAGCTGTTCTGATGGGCGTGTAGTGCTATCTCCCTGTGGGTTTCATTTGCATTTCCCTCATGGCTAATGATGTTGAATGTTGTTTCAGGTGCTCATTTCCCATGTGTAAGTCCTCTTCATGTCCTCTGCCTGTTTTCTAATTGGATCGTTTGTTCTTTTACTATTAAATTCTGGGAGGTTTTGTTCCCAGCAAATCAGGGAAAGATGGAGATTTATTTAATTTAAAAGAATTTTTCTGAATGTGAGAGTAATGTTGCATTATGTAAAACTATTTATTGATAATAGCATTCTATGATGCTACTGGCAAGTTTTTGTTGTTAGGTTGATTGAGGTAGAATTTTCATGCAATAAAATACATTCCTTTTAAGGTGTACAGTTCTATGAATTTCACAAACGTCTACAATCAGTGAGCCACCACTCCACAGTCGACATATAAAACGCTTCCGTCACCCCCAGATGCTCTCATGCCTCTTTTTAGTCAGCTGCACTCCCAGAAACCACTGCTCTGTTTTCTACCTGTATAGTTTTGCCTTTTCCAGAAAGTCATATAAATGGAATCGTACAGCATGCAACCTTTTAAGTCTGGCTTCTTTTGCTCAACATTATGAATTTGAGAAGCTCTGCATATATAAATTATATATGTATATACATAGTATCTAGTATATAGTATACATACAAATAATATCTATATAGTATCAATATAGTATCTAGAATACATATATATTATGTATACACTCTCTCTATGTATACAGGTGTCCCCCACACTATTTGGAAGTAGAGCGTTCCTATGAAACCTTTTGTAAGCTGAAATGGGATAAGGTGAAGAAGCAATTACCATCAACTTATACGGGAAAAATTTTTGACCGTTCTCACACCCAGAAAATAACCTACCAAAATAACTAAAGATTAAAGCACGGATGCTCACAGACGCTGTTCAAAGCTGTGGCAGCTTGGCCCTGAGATGCTGGGTGTAGTTCCCGGGGACGCCGCTTGGTGGCGCCACTCTCGCTGCTCAGGGTGCGCGCTGCCTCTAGAACGGCTCATGCGCAACAAACTGAGTCTCCTGCACGCTATTTTCACTCTTCGCCTATTTTCGCAAGAGTGGAAATCGTCTTCAGATTTCTTTTGGTTAGCAGAAACAGGTACTAATGGAGGCCTTTTGTGAAAGCAGTGGCATAAAGCGAACTTTTGGGTAACAGGAGCAGCCTGTATCTATAATGTATGTGCTCAGAATTTCCAGATACTAGTCCTTTGTTGGATGATATATGGTTGACAATATTTCCTCCTAGTGTGTAGCTTGTCTTTTCATCCTATTAACAGTCTTTCACAGAGAAGAACTTTTAAAATTTTAATGAGATCCGCCTAATTAATCAATTTTTCTTTTTAGGGATTGGACTTTTGGCACTCAGTTTAAGAACTCCTTGCCTAGCTATAGACCCTGAAGATTTTCTCCTATGTTTTCTTCCAAAAAGTTTTACATTTAAGGCCATGATTCATTTTGAGTTAATTTTTGTATAAGATGTGAAGTTTAGGTTAAGATTCTTTTTCTTCTTTTTTTTTTTTTTTGCCTAGCGATGTCCGATTGTGTCAGCCTCATCTGTTGAAATCCATTGGATTGCTTTTGCACCTTTGTCAAAAGTCCATTGGGTGTATTTGCGTGAGTCTAGTTTCGAATTCTCTATTCTGCTTCGTTGATCTGTGCGTCTATCCCTCCACCAGTACCACAGTCTTGATTACTGTAGCTATAGAGCAAGTCTTGAAATCAGGTGCAATGATTCCTCCCACTTTAGTTTTCTTTTTAAAAATTGCATTAGCTATTCGTTCCTTTGCTTTTCTACATAAATTTTAGAATAAACTAATCTATATCCACGAAAAACATTGCTTGGGTTTTGACAGTAAGTGTGTTAAGCCCGTATATTAATTTGGGGAAAAATTGACCTCTTTACTATGATGAGTCTTGCAGTCCACTAACAGAGTATGTCTTCCCATTTATTCAGATTTTCTTTGATGTCTTTCATCAGCGTTTTGTAGTTTTCAGCATGCAAGTCCCATATATGTTTTGTTAGATTTATACCTTAGTATTTCTCTTTTTTGAGTTCTGAAAAATGGTATTGTATTTTTAATTTTGGCACTCACGTGTACATTGCTAGTATATAGAAATACAATTGATTTTTGTATGTTTATCTTGTATCCTGTGATCTTGCTGAACTCACTGATTAAGTCTAGGGTTTTTTTTGTTTTTTGTTTTTTTTGTAGATTTCTAGGAATTTTTTTATGTATACAGTCATGTCATCTGCAAATACTGACAGTTTCGTTTATTGCTTTCTGATCTGTATGCCTTTTATTTCCTTTTCTGGCCTTACTCCACTGGCCAGAACTTCCAGCACTGTGTTGAATAAGAAGAGTGATGAGGTCAGACATCCTTGCCTTGTTCCTGATCTTAGGGGGCAAACGTATAATGGCCTTAAACCATTAAGCATAATGTTAGCTGTAGATTTTGTGTAGAAGCTTTTATCAAGTTGGAGAAGTTCTCCCCATTCCTATTTTTCTGGGAGTTTTGGTCATGAATGGGTGCTGAACTTTGTCAAATACTTTTTTTGCATCAGCTGGTGTATTGTGTGGTTTTTCTTCTTTAGCTTGTTAATGTGGGTTATGTTAATTGTTTTTCAAATATTAACTGGCGTTTGGTTATGGTCTATAATTTTTTTCATATACCACAAATTCTATTTGCTAATATTTTATTAAGGTATTTTTTGTGTATATTCATGAGGGATACTGGTCTGTAGGGTTTTTATTTCCAACTGTCTTTATCTACTTTTGGTATCAGGATAATACTGGCTTTATAAAATGAATTAAGAAATCTTTCCTCCTTTTCTATTTTCTGGAAGAGATTGTGTAGAATTGGTGTTAATTCTTCTCTAAACATTTGGTAGAATTTTCCAGTGACACCATCTGGCCCTGGAGATTCCTTTTTTTGGAAGTTTTAAAATTATGAATTCAATGTCCTTAATACTTTTAGAGCTATTTAAATGATTTATTAAACATTTGGCGAGTTGGAGGTAGTTTATGTTCTTCAAGGAGATGACCCATTTTATCTAAGTTGTCAAATTCATGTGTGTAGAGTTGTAGTATCCTCTTTTTATCCCTTCGATGTCTGTAGTGATAGCCTTGTCTTCATTCCTGATATTAATTGTTTGTGTCTTCTCTCTTCTTTCCTTTGTTAGTCTTCCCAGTAGTTTGTCAATTTTGTTGATCTTTTCAAGGAACCAGCTCTTTGTTTCATTGATTTTTCTCTATTGTTTTACTGTTTTCAATTTCATTGACTTCTTCTCTTATCTTTATTGTTTCCTTTTCACTGCTTGCTTTGTGTTTATTTTTCTCTCTTCTAAGTTCTTGAGGTGGGAGTTTGATTATTGATTTGAGACTTTTCTTCTTTCCTAAGCTGCATTTAGTGTTATAAATTTCCTTCTTAGCCCTATTTCAGTTGTGCCCCAAATTTTGATATATTTTGTTTTCACTCAACTCAGTGTATTTTTTGATATCTTCGAGACTACCTTTTTGACTCATGGGTTATTTAGAAGTGTGCTGTTTAGTTTCCAAATGTTTAGAGATTTTTCGATCTTTCTGTTATCGATTTCTAGTTTTACTCCTTTGTGTTTGGAGAGCATCCTCTGTATGATTTCAATTGTTTTAAATCTGTGGAAGTTGTTTTTTGTTTTGTTTTGTTTGTTTTTAATGGCCTAGGATATGGTTACTTTAGTATATGTCCTGTGGGCACTTGCAAAGAATGTGTTGAGTGGAGTGTTCCATAAATGTTGGTTAGATCTTGTTTGTTGTTGGTGGTAAGTTCTTTAACATCTTTGCTGATTTTCTCTCTCGTTGTTCTATCAGTTATTGATAGGATGTGTTAAAATCTCCAAATATATATCTGGATTTGTCTTTTTCTCCTTTCAGTTCTATCAGGTTTTGCTTCATATATTTCACAGCTGTGTTTTTTGGTGTATGCACATTTAAGATGGCTGTCTTCTTGATGGACTGGCTCTTTTATCGTTAGATAATGCCCTTCTCTGTCTCTGGTAATTTTCTTTGTTCTGAAGTCACTTTATCTGATGTTACTATCACCACTCCTGCATAATTTAGAAAACTCGAGAGGAGAAGGAAAATATGTTGTATTTACCCATATTTTGCTTACCCTGTTCTTTCTTGATATTTCAAGATTTCTTTTATCATTTCCTATCTGTTTAGAGAGGTACATTTAGACATTCTGTTTGGGTAGTTTTGTCGGTGGCAATTTCTTAGTTTTCCTCTATCTGAGAATATCTTGATTTCCCTTTCATTCCTGAAGAATATTTTCAATGCATACAGTTCTTTTCTTTCAGCTCTTGAAAACTGCGTGCCACTTCTTTCTGGCATTCGTAGTTTCTGATGAGAAATCTGCTATCATTAAGATTGTTTTTCCTCTATAGGTAAAGTGATATCCCCAATTTCATTCCTGTGGCTTGTTTGGAGTTTGGTCATCTTCTTGAATCTGTAGGTTAATGTCTCTTGCCAGGTTTGGGAAGCTTTCAGCCACTGTTTCTTCTAGTACTTTTTTGCCCCGCCCTCTTTTTCTTCTCCTTCTGGGACTCCAATGACCTGAGTGTTGGATCTTTGATATAGTTTCATATGTCCCTGCAGTTTTATTAATTATTTTTCAATCTATTTTCTCTGTATTGTTCAGATTAGGCAATTTTTATTATTCTCTATTCTAGTTTGCTGACTCCTCTGTCCTCCGCATTCTATTGCTGAGCCCATTCATTGAGTTTTTGAAAAATTTCAGCTGTATGTTTTTAGTTCTAAAATTTCCATTTGATTCTCTTTCTATGCTTTTCTATCTCTTTGCTGAGGCCCTCTATTTTTTCATTTGTTTCAAGCACGTTCATGATTGCTTGTTGAGGCATTTTTAGGATGGTTGCTTTAAAATCCTTGTCATATAGGGGCTGGCCCCGTGGCCAAGTGGTTAAGTTCGCACGCTCCGCTGCAGGCAGCCCAGTGTTTCGTTGGTTCGAATCCTGGGCGCGGACATGGCACTGCTCGTCAGACCATGCTGAGGCGGCGTCCCACATGCCACAACTAGAAGAACCCACAACAAAGAATACACAACTATGTACCAGGGGGCTTTGGGGAGAAAAAGGAAAAAATAAAATCTTTAAAAAAAATAAAAAGTAAAAAAATAAAATCCTTGTCATATAGCTCTAATATCTATGTCACATTGGTGTTGGCATCTGTTGATGCTTTTTCTCATTCAGTTTGAGGTCCTCCTCATTCTTGGTATGACAATGACTTGATTAAAACCTGGGCATTTTGGGGTATTATGTTATGAGACTCTGCATCTTATTTAAGGCTTCTGTTTTAGCTGGATTCTTCTGAAACATCCCCGGGAAGGGAAAGTGGATGCTGCCTTATTATTGCCAGATGGGAGTGGAAGTCCAGATGGCCCATGGAGTCTTCTCTGACACCCGAAGCGGGGGGAACTCCTCATTACTGCTGGGTGGCTGTGGGGGTTCCAGCTCCCTGTGTGGCCTCCACTGACTTCATAGGGAGAGGAGGCAATCATTTCTGCTCCCTGATTGGCCTTCTTTGACGTCAACTGGTGGATGCTGTGGAGGTTGGGGCACCTTCTTATAGCCTAGTGAGGATGGAGTTCTGGGCTCCCCATTTGGTTTTTACTGGTGTGGGTGAGGGTGGGACTATGGTTTTTCTGGAGTAGGGTGGTAATTGTTTAAAAATTTTCTGCCTTTCTAGGTTACCCATTTCCTGGTCCTTTGGCTAGAGAAAGCAGGCTTTTGTTGGGCCTTTTTTTGTCCGTGCCTCTGGCGTTTCTTGGTTGCTGGCTTCTTTAGCTCCAAGTCTGGGATGTATGAGGCATAAAGAAAGCCCAGGGACTCACCATTGTGTTGTTCCTTAGGTCCTGATGTCCCCCCCCCCCCCCCCCAGTCTGCCTTCTTCTCTCTGCCTTTCAGAATCTTTTAATGTTTGTCTTGATATAACATCCAGGAGTTTTAGTTGTATTTGGCAGGAGGAACAGGGGAAAGTACGTCTGCTCCATCTTCCTGGGAGAGCAAGTCGTCTTACATTGATTTATTTCTTAACATCCCTCCTTGTGCAGACATGAGGATGCTTTTGTAGGGTAGACACTGAGAAGTGGAGCTGCTTGGTCATCAGCTGTGTGTGTTTTGAAACACCCTCCAGGATGCTGTGCCCACTTACACTGCCACCAGCAGGGCGTGAGCGTGCCTTTCCCCTCACACTCTTGAGTACACACCTTTGTCAACCCTGTAACATTTTACCCACGTGGGTGAGAAAATAGCATCTCATTATTTTACTCTGCAAGTTCTTTGATTACTAGCAAGGTAAATATCCTTTTTGTGGACTTCTTGACTGATTACATGGACCTTGCGTTCTAATGAGGGAGAGAGACAAAAAGCAAGCCAGGTAGCCAGGTGATTTCAGAGAGCGAGAAATATGATGAAGACAATAAAACGGCGTCGTGAATAAGAGTCCTGGGGGCTCAAGGGGTTCTGGGGCTCGTCAAGGAAGAAGAGATGACCACAAGAGGCGGTACCACAGAAGCTTTATTGAGGGGTGCTTGGACAGGGTTGCGTGAGGGGGAAGTCCCTCACAGCAGAGTCTGTCCAGAGGCTTCTGGAGAAGGAGCCACATCCAGGAGGGGACTCCTGGGAGACGGGGCAGAACGAGGCTTCCACATCTGGCTGGTCTCGCTCAGCTGCACGGGGCGGTGGGGTGAGCCTCTGGGGCAGAGAACTCTGAAGAGCAGTAGCGGCTGGGGTTCTTATAACCACAGGCTCCGTCTCCTCAGGGGCCAGCAGAGGTTGGGTGTACTTTTGTGTCATAGGCAAAGTAGGCAGGCCCTCGGGGGCTAAAAATCAGCTTGTCTGGGCTGCTTTTAAAACAATTGAATGTGTAAAATCTGAGTGTGGCACTGGTGGGCTTTTGCACCAACGGGTCTCAATCTGCTGTGAAGAAATGACCTAAGGGCCAAAATACAGGGGCCGTCCTTGGCTAATTTATATAACAAAGAGTTACGAGGGGGTGGTGGTAAGAGGACTACTTTACATGGGCCAGTCAGGGAGAGCATCTCTGAAGAGGTGACACTTGCGCTGACACCTGAGGAATGAGGAGGCAGCGGTGGGAAGATACAACAGTAGGAGGTAGGAAAGTGTATGTGCTCAAGAGACAGAGAGAGAGAGAGCAGGGGAGCTGGAGCTGCGTGAGCAAAGATGGGGCCATGATCAATGAGACGAGGGGAGAGGCAGGCCCTGGGCTGGATGATGCTGGTGTGCATGCTAGGAGAAGGAGCCAATTTCTGCTCTAAGCCCAGCACAAAGCCATTGAAGGATTTTGATTAATATTTTAAATATTATGCTTTAGATTTGGCACACTCAGGCTGTCATGTGGAGGGAGGAGGCGGAGGGCAACGGGCAGAAGCGAGACCCGTGAGGAAGCTCTCGATGATAGAAGATGGTGGCCTGAATTGGGAGGTGAGGTGGAAACGGGGACAAACGGGCAGGTGGTGGGGGCAGGGTGGAGCGCAGCCTCGGTGATGGGTGGGATGGGAGATGTGGGGAACGGAGACAATCGAGAAGGATTCCAGGGCGGCTGGGGTTCTGTTTCCTGAGATAGAGTAGACTAGGAGAGGAGCGAGTGTGGAGGAGATCAAGAGTTGTCAGTGCGAGTTTCATGCTTTCTGCAGCGTGGGGGCTGGAGGGCAGGAGGATCAGGAACTGGCTGTTGGCTCCGAGATGACCTATTTCTGTTTGTAGATTTAACTGAGGCCTCCTCGCTGTGTGCAGAAGACTCCAGGGCACTCTGTGTAGCCAAGCAAGAAAGTGAGAAACCAGACTTTAAACTGTCATTTAATCAAGGAACAAAAATAAATTCTTAATTAGGCTTTGCTGACTGCATATCAATTACAGTTCCATTTAAAGGACTTTTTCCTGAAAGTAGGGTGGTGGTGGGGGTGGAGAACAGAGAGAGAGAAGAAAGTGGAAAGTGCCACATAATGTGCAGGGCATTGCCCTCATCGTCCTCCTCCCAGCAAGCCCATCATGTAGGTTCTGTCATCCTCCTCTTACGATGGAGAAGCTGAATCTTGGGAGGTGAAATGACTTGCCCAGGGTCCCAAAACTTGTAACCAGCACAACCCAGATCAGAACCCTGTTCTTCAGACTCCAGAGCCTGCTGCTTATTTTTCCCATCCCTGTCATG
This sequence comes from Equus asinus, assembly GCF_041296235.1. Taxonomy (NCBI): domain Eukaryota; kingdom Metazoa; phylum Chordata; class Mammalia; order Perissodactyla; family Equidae; genus Equus; species Equus asinus. The sequence goes on from NC_091798.1 coordinate 8,601,256, forward strand.
TGCCCACCAGTATATAGTTCTTCATTTTCTTTAAATTGGCTTAAATTAAAATCCAAATCCCCATCCCGCCTGACAGGTCAGAAGGTCAGGGTCAGCCATTATGGGAGCAGGCTGCCCCCCAGTTTAAGGCAAAGGTCATGAATTCTTAGGCCTTGCCAAAGGCTCTGAGAGGTCCGATCTGTCATGGGGCGTTGGTGGGGCCCATTGACCACCATGGAGATGTTCCCTGTCTTGGTTCCAGCAGAACTGATGGTTCTGTGCTTTCTACGCTACTCTCAAGACTGAAGCAGCTTTGCCAAGGTGAGACCCTTTCCCATGTTGGGGGAGCCTCTCCCACCCCTCTCCTGCCACCTTCAGCGAACTTTTCCCTGCTCGTCACTGAAGACTCAAGCACCCTTGCCTTCCTGCCCTGCCTCAGCCCCCCTGCAAGTCAGGGAGCACAAAGCCGCCAACTTGTCTGAGATGCAGGAAGGGAGAAAACACAGGAAGCGCAAAGCTTGAATGATTGTCTCCGTCAATCATCCTGGACCGCTTCTCTGCACCTCCCTCCGGCTGGGCCTGTCCCAGGTTCTGGGTGCAGCATGTTGAATCGTGTCGGAGCAGCCCACGCTGATAGAAGGCCAGAGGTCTTATTTTTATTTTTTAATGTTTTATTATAGAAATATCAAACTTATACAGAAGTAGAGAAAGCAAACTTTTGTGCATCCATCACCCCAGTTTCAACAGCTCCTGGCTGATCTCGTTTAATCTATACCTCCACCCACCCTCTCTTCCATAGGATCTTGAAGCAAATCCCAGATATCGTATCATTTCATCCATAAATATTTTAGTTTGTGTCTTTAAGAAGTAAGGAGAGATATATTTTTAAAGGAAGAAATGTTTCCCAATTGAAAACCTTGTGCTTATTTGGAATGGAAGACCCCACAGTGAGGGATGGGCGATTCCAAGCTCTGCCCGGCCCTTCCGCACTGCACGTCAATCAGGCCCGCCCCTCGCTGCTGCCCTCTTCTCACCAGCGGAATGCAAAGGAGAATCTTCACTTTGCAGATGGGAAAACTGAGACCAGAGAGGAAAGGAGATTTGTCCAACATTCCCAGACTTCATAGACTTGGGCTAGCTGGAGACAAGTGGGCCACCTAAGGAGGCTAATGCTTCAGGTCCCTTCATTTTCTAAATACTTGGTGGACATCTGTTTAGAGGTGAGGTGGGTGCTGCACGGGGAAGGGTGGAGAAAGGGGACTCTGGTGGCAGCTCAGCCTGTCCTCCACTCTCGAAATTCCAGTCGGTTCCAACTTGCATAACACACCCAGCAGACCGAAACCTGCGGTCGCCTGCCCACTCTCCTCTGACGGCGGTTTAGCAAGCTCCTTTCATTATTCAGTTTGCCCTGGGAGTCTCATTCTTCCTCCACACTGCTGCTTCAGAGACTCATCCCGATCCCACAGGTTCTTTCCTGAGATGAGTTGGGATGAACCAACCAGGACTATTTCAGGTGCAAGTGACAGAAAACCCAGCTCACTTATCTCAGCAAAAAGGGAAAGTTGTTGGTCCATGTAAGTCCAATACATTCTCCTTCAGGGTCGGTTGGATCCAGGGGAAATCTGTGGTTCTCCCCTCCCTGGTCTTGCTTTCCCTGATGTTGGCTCCCTTCTTGGATGGGCTCTGCCCCTGTGGTGCAAGATGGAGACCTAGTTCTGGCCTGCATTGTCTCCTTTTATCAGGCCAGCAGAAGGGAGAGACTCTCTTTTCTGACTCTCATTGGCTCATTTTGGGTCATGTGCCTGTGCCTGAGCCAATCACCATGGCCCGGAGTTCAGATATACTGGTTGGATTAGCGCCAGGTCATCTGGGTGTGGGTCAGCCTCTCCCAAACCGCAGAGGAGTGAGACTAGAGGAGCTGGGCTCCCAGAGGAGAATCAGTAGGCTGTTACTGAAGAAGAGGGATGGCTGCTGAGTAGGCAGGTAACGGATTTCTACTCTCTGGTTCTATTGCCAAGGATATTCAGGTGTCTTAGTGGGCCCTGGGCAGCTGCCAGCTGCTCTGTCCCTTATTGCAGCATTGCTTATGTCAGAGCTGTAATTAGAACCCGGGACTCCCGGCCCTCAGCCCAGTGCTCTTCACGTCCTTTCCCTCCCTCTTTTCAAACTGGCTTGTGTGTCCCTGGGCAGGGCCTCCTGGGGCAGGCCTGCCTCTCCTCTTGGCAAAAGCAACTCCCAGCCTCTTAGGCTGAGGAGCAGGGGGCTGTTTCCTACTGGACCTGCTGTCGGGTTTGCTATGACCTCGAGCAGGCTCTTCCCATCTCTGAGCCTCAGTTTTCTATTTTGGAACATCTGTAAAATGGAGCTAATGGTGATGCTCACCTCTCAGGGCTGTGGGAGGCTGAAATGAGCTTGTGACCTGTAAGTGGTTGTGAAAATGGAAAGAATAATACTAACCATTACTATTGCTCCCTGCTTCTTCCCTCAGGGTTGTTTTTCTCTCCACCCCCTTCCCCTCCGCTCCCCACAGGGGAGCAGCCACTTGCTCAGGGATTTGATCCAGATGAGTTTTGATGGCTTGGAAGCTTTCAGAGCCGCCCACTCTTCCTCCTCCCACCCTGCTGAGCTGACAATTTCGCATGACATCAATTCCTCTGACAGCCGTGTAAACAGATGGTGGTCCCCGCTGCCCGGGGTGCTGGGGAGCGATACCATGGTAACCCGCTAAACTGTGACAGGTGCCAGGACGGTGGGAAATCCAGGACCTTCAGACGTGAATGCACATGGCTCAGGTGGCAGGCCCTGGGTTGTGGGTTTATCTCAGCCACAGAGGGTCAGGGCTGGCTGGTTGGCAGCAAAGCATTGGGCTTGAGTACAGACCCTGCCCCTTCCTAGCCATGTGACCGTGGCTGGATTGTGTCCTCTCTCCAGGCCCATGGTGGGTAATTAGCACCATCCCAGAGTAGCAAGGGTACGTGGACCTGAAAGTGCTTGAGCTCCGGGATGGGTACATTGCTGGTGCCCAGTAAATGTTTGTTGAATGAAGAAACAATGGATGAAGGGACGTGGAGGATCAACTCCCTGGAAATGGGCTGGAAACTGGGCCCCTTGCAGGTCCTGGTTGGAAGAAGGCCAAGTGTGCAAATGGAATCTGACTGTGCAAATGGGACCGAGACGGCAGCTTCCAAGGACCGCCACCTCCTGCTCTTAATCGTCGGGACCTAATACTTTGCAAGTGGTGGGATCTCCATTCCCAAATCCCCCAGGCAGGGAGGGTAGATTAACATTCCCAGCAGGGAAACTGGTGAGTGGGCCTGGGAGGTGCTGGGCTTACGGAATCGTGGGTTTTATAACTCTGCCTGATTGCCTCAGTTTCCCAAATTGTCCTCTCATCCCTGTCATCCAGAGCTTGGAGCTCTGCTTTAAACCACGGACTATCCCAAGCTCAGAGAGGGGCAATGACTTGACTAAGGCTACACAGCCAGCCATATAAACCACCTGAGCGTGGGCAGCCTACCCCGTTCTGCAGCCAGGCGCCATTGCTGGGGGTGCTCCCAGCCTCCCATCAGCGCTGTGAGCTCTGCTCTCTCACATGCTGCCCAGGCCATCCCCACTCCCTCCTCTTTTCCACGTGCCTTGGGCTGGGTTTGCCCCCTGCCTGCACAGGAGGTATCATAAAGAAACAAGGGGAGCCCAAGCCCACATATCTGCAATGTACGTAGAAGAGTGCCTGGCGTGTAGCACAATTTCAATAAATAGCAGTGATTTTCAGTATTGTGGAGACAAGATCCCCCAGCCTATGGGAAGATTGCTTTCCACAAATGGAATTGACTTCAAGCAGGATGCAGAGTGGCAAACCTACAGTGTGGGTGACAGCTGGATGCGGGCCAGGCTGTGTGACCTTGGACAAGCCACTTACCTTCTCTGAGCATCTGTGAATGGGGCTGATGGCCTCACCTGCGGAGGTGTTGGGATTGGACGGGCCCCTGGAGCAGGGCCTGGCAGAGCGGTGCTCGTGCCTGCTGACATGATGCTGCTTGTGGTAAGTTCTCTTGGAATGAGGGTCATCTCGATGCCATTGAGTACGGAGATGACCTGAGGCTGGTGTTCTTCATACTGTCTTCCTGGAAGGTGGGAGTTTAGCCTCTGCTTGCATACCTCTAGGGACAGGAGACTCACTCCTTCCTGGTTGGACAGCTCTGCTAGAAGCTGATCCTCTATGGAGCTCAGACTTGCCTCTGCGTGGGCTTCCTCTTTGAAGTGTCTAGCTGTGCCCTTGGGGCCACCAGGACCTGGACTGCGGTGGAGGACCAGAACGTGGCTGGGCCCCACGTGAAGAGCTGAGTAGGAGCCGCACAGGCTCTTGGGCCCGGGTGTGGGTCCAGCTCCCCTGGTTATAGCCGAGTTGGGGGTGTGACAGCAATTCCTGCCTCACAGGGTTCTTCTAAGATTTAAGCGGACAGAGATATTTTAATGTCTAACATGGTTTTTGGAATCTGCTAATAATCATCTTTTTGGAGCCAGTAACCACTGAATGGGTTAATCTGTTGCAGAGAGAAGCTTCAAACGAGCCAAGTTTTTAAACATTCATTACTCTTTCGGCTTCAAGGTTTTTTTAAAAAAAATTATTTTATGCTTCTTTTAAAATTCATCATCTTGGGGCAAGCTGGCTCCCTTAATAACAGCACTAAGAAAATGTTGATAAGGCTCTGCCAATAACAGATAGTCCTCCGGCAGGGAGGCCGCATTGGCGCCGTCTCTGGACACTCCAGTCTTCCTACTTGGTCTTTTCAAGGGGCCAGACCCCTCTAGACCCTCGTCCATGGCTGTGTCCCCTGGTGTCATATGTCCCACTTTCCCTGCAGGGGACAGGGCCATCGAAGGGAGGGCAAGCAAGGACCCCGAAGAAAGAAGGAAGTGAGCCATGCTCCCACCCTACTGTGTTCCAGGTTTGGATAAAATTTGGGTTTGCTTTCCCCACTTTTGTTCTCATTCCCATCATACATTATTATACTCACAGGCATCATGGAACTCCCAGGGACAGGGCACACGGGACTCCCAGTCCTTCCCTTTCATGCTGGTCCTGAACGAGTTATGGAATCCTGAACTTAGAAGAGACCTGAGAGATTGTTCAACTGGGCTGTCTGTCCAGGAGAAGGATGCTATGGCTTAAATGTTTGTGTGTTGCCCCCCGCAATAATCCCCTAGGTGACAGTATTGGGAGGTGATTAAATCATGAGGGTGGAGCCCTCGCTATGGGGATTAGCGCTCTTATGAAAGAGACCCAGGGAGCGCCCCCTTCTTCTGCCGTGTGAGGACACGACGAGAAGTCTGCAACCTGGGAGAGGGCCCTCGCCCACCACGCTGTCTCCCTGATCGTGGACTTCCAGCCTCCAGACTTGTGAGAAATAAATTTCTGTTGTTTATAAGCCACTCAGTCTGTGGTATTTTGTTATAGCAGCTCGAACGGACTAAGACAAGGTGTTACTGCCAACAGGGGTCCCTGGAGGGGGTGCGGCGGCCCAGGGCCCCCTGCCACTCCCTCAGTGGTGGAACTCCTCACCTTGCAGAAGGACCTAGGAGAGGGGAAGGGTCATTGAAGCAAGAAGAAATGGGAGTTCCTGTCCTGCCTGCACTGCTGAGTGGCTACATGACGTTGGACAAGGTGCTGCCCCTCTCTGGGTCTCTATTTCTTCACTTGCCAGCTTGGCAGGTTGGCCCAGCTGCTGATAATAACCTAGAAGTCATCATTGCTTGGGTGCTTTGTATGCACTAGATTCTGAGTTCAGTGTATCAGGTAAGTGATCCATTTTCACTCTCCCAACAGCTCTAATTTTCTTTGGAGAATCCAAGTGTCAATAAAGATCATATTAAATTTTAGGTCTTTTGTGTGTCTGAAAGCTATTCCAGCCGCACGTTTACATATTTGCAGACATCACCCTCTTGATAAAGAGCAAGGAATTTCCAATTAGATACAGTATCAGTCAGGATTAGATATTGTTGTATGTAACAGAAATCCCAAAGTAACAAGGGCTTAAACACCTAAGGGTTTAGTTTATTGCACAAAAGTAGTCAGGAAGTTGGCAGCACAGCAGTGCAGGGCTGGTGTGGAAGCTCCAGGAATTCATCAAGGACCCAGGCTCCTTCCATCTTTATGCTCTGCTGCACAAAACTTCCATCCTCAAGGTCATCACATGATCCAAGAAGACTCCTAGAGCTCCAACCGTCGTCAACAGCTGCCCTGGAGGCAGAAGGAGAAGGAAGAGAGGAAGGGCGGAAAGAAGTGTACTTCCGCTGAGTCAGCTCCCTTTAGGCAGTCTTCCTGGAAAGTCCACACTTCACTTCCGCTTGCACGTCATTGGCCAGAGCTCAGTCCTATGGTCACATCCACCTGCAAGGGGAAGATGAGAATCGTAGTCTATTAACTGGGCACATTGCTACCCTGAATAAAATCTGGGTCCTGTTCCTAAGGAAGAAGGGAAGGAACCCTGGCTGGCAAATGGGAATCTGTTACAGATGCCTTTGTGCAAAGGACTGTATGTATAATCACAGGCCGAGTAGACCATTTTGTAGGTGTATTAATGTAGCTGTTGGAACCTGGAACATAAAATACCAATGCTTGTATCAGCCAGGATTCTTTTGGTTGCAAGTGGCAGAAATCCCATCTCTGTCTGGGTTAAACAATAAGGATGTTTACAAGCCCAGGAATTTCACTTCCAGAGGTAGGGTCAGTTTCAGGGCTGGTTGATTCACCAGCTCACCAACGTCGTGGAGCCTGGAGTCCATCCACCCATCTATTCTCTTGTGTTGGTGTTGGCTTAATCAGAGGCAACTGGCTACACTAGTTCCAAGAATTATGTCCAGACCCAATAATATCCAGGCAAAGACAAGACAACATTATTTCCAGGGAGTCTCTCTTAGGAGCTACAAAATGTTCTCGAAAGTCTCTCCTGCCTCAGTGGCCATTGGATCATAATCTACTCCTGGACGGATCATTGGCAAGGGGCAAGGGCAAAGAGACCATGTCTGGAGCTGAGATCAGCTTCTTTGAAGTCCTGGCTGCCTAGGGGAGTAGTAGATATCTGAAAAAAATTGGGGTCCTGTGAGTAGGGGCCAAAACAGGAAGCATGCTGGTAGGTGGCCAACAGTGTGCATTATAGTCTGGAGGTGACTGTTATCATTTCCGTTTTGCAGCAAGGGGATTGAGGCTGAGAGAGGTAAAGTCACTTATTCGAAGTTGAACAGCCAATGGGCAGCAGAGATAGAGCCTGAACCAGAGAGGATTGTCACAGATCTAACACCAGGCCCTGCAATCAGAGGAGGGAGGGGTCTCAGAAGTCATCCCTAGTGCTTTCCAAGCTTCAGCCATTCATCCACCACCTTTGTGATTTTTTCCCTCATATTTGCTTATATCTGCATGGTAATTTACTCAATATTTTTACTTAAATAATGTCACCTTTATAATTTTTGTTCAAATAAACTCACAAGTTTTACATAAACAATTGCATTTAAAAAGGAAACACAAAGTGACATAAATGGAAAAATAGTATTGCTTTCCGGAAATAGAAGGTAAATCATGAAAAGAAATGCAATGAAAGCAAGCCCTCTTTTTCATTTTAGAGAGATGCCATTCCATGATAGAGGTGCTGAGCTCCAGGTCTGCTCTGTCCCTGTTATGAAGAATGACCAGGAGTGATGGAAGCACTAAGGACTCACCAGCACCAGGCCAAGACCACCTCCTGGATGAAACCAGGACTCCAGGGAAGGGAGCCCAGCGGCGCGTTCTTATGATGCAATTCAATACCATGTAAGGCTCCTCCACATACGTCTGAAATCGTCCCACATACCATTCTTTTAGAAAACGGAACTTGGGTTGAAGCCTGACCGGTTAGGGACTGCCGCATTGCACGCGATGACGAGATCTCGGGGCACGCGGCAACGCGCATTCATTCTTGGAGCTCTGCCACGGAGCTGGCCCTCGGCCGATCCAGGCAGGACTTGATTAGGTGACTCTGTTGTCTAGCCGGGAATAGCGTTGGCAAGCTGTTTCTGTGAAAAGTCAGAGAGTGAACACTTTAGGCTTTGTGGACCACGCAGTCTCTGTCCCAAAGACGCCGCGCTGCCGTTGGGATGCAGAAGCAGCACAGACACCGCACGGGAATAGGCAGGCTGTGTTTCAATAAAACTTTATTTATGAACACTGACATTCGAATTTCAGATGATTTTCACATGTGAAACAGTAGTCTTCTTTTGTTTTTTGTTTTTTTCCCAACCATTTAAAGTTGTAGAAACATTCTTAGCTGTAGGGCCAAACAGAGACAGGTGCAGGAATGGAGTTGACCTGAGGACCATAGTTTGCTCACCCCTGGTCCAAAACAAAAGCTGTCACTGTCTGCCTGGCTGGCTTCCTGGGTGTGTGTCTGTGGAACTGAACAGGGCCCCGCACATAGAAGCATCCACATCTGGTTTGATGCTCTGTTGTAGCCATCTTGAAACTATTAATACTTTTTGAATAAAGGACTCCATATTTTCATTTTGCAGTGGGACCTGCAAACTATGTAGCCAGTCCTGGCCCCTACTCACGAGATGTGTGGAGCCCTGGAGAATCATCTCCCAACTGTGGTCTCACTGGTGCATGCCCCCCTCATGGTGATGGCAGAACTCAGGAAGCTAAGTGGAAACATCTAGATTTTCTTAAGGTCTAGGTCTGAAACAGGCCCACTGTCACTTCTGTCCACCTTCTGTTGGCCAAAGCAGGTCATATGGCCAAGGCCAAAGTCAAGGAAAGGGGAAATATATCCTGTTTTTTTTAATGAGAGGGACTCTAACGTCACATGACAAAGGACTTGGATAAGGGGAGAGGTGAAGAATTGAGGCCAATAATGCCATGTACCACCACCCCTGTCAGACTGTGTTAATCATTCTGGTTGTTTGCATACCTCCAGTACCAAAAAACTCATTACTTGGTCCTCTTGTCTGTAAGCTGTATTAGTCCCCTGTTCCATCAGCCCAGGCAGGCGCACGCAAAAGGCTTGTGTGCGTCCTGAGGCTCATTTTGGGGGCAGCCATCCTAAAGAGACTTTCCTTCCCCTCTAAGGGAGCAGGAAGACAAACAGCATGGGATTGATTTCATTCACCTAGAAGCAAGAGACTAGAACTAGCTGGCATTTCTAACGTATGAGCCAGCACGCCAATCTCCTCCCACAAGCTTTCAGCCGGCTCCCTTTCCTGGAAGAGGCCTCTTGGGGATCTCAGTACCTTGGATAGCACCTTCGTGCTGCAAAACAGGAGGAAAATATGTCTGGCGCACATTCTGCTTGCGGAATTCTTTCTAGGTTTTAAACACATTTGAATAAACAGAGTGAGTCCACAAACATATATCTGACTATACCACTTCCCCACTTAAAGCCCTTTTCTGGCTCCCACAGCCCACATTTGGCCTCATATCATGGCCCTCTGGGACCTGGCCACTGCCTGCCTGCACACTGCGTTTCCTGCCACAGTCTGCTCACTGTGAGCATCTGGACACAGCGGTCAGCTTCCACCTAACGGCCTTTGCACCCACTGTCATACTTTGGAGGTCACCAGTGTGATACGCCATCTCAAACACTTCTAAACCAAAAAGGGAAAAGCTATTGGCTCGTGTAATTGAATATCCAGTGCTGGAGGGAGCGTCAGGTGTGCAGAGGTGCCTTGAAGGATAGATATGCTTTCCTCTGGGTTGGCTCCATCCTCAGGCAGGCACTCCCCTCCTGGAGATCAGCATCAGCTCCAGGGGAGAAAGAAAGTCTCTTTTCCAAACTTTCCAGCGAAGGGCCCAGGGCTGACTCTCACTGGCTTATTGGGGTCATGTGTCCATTATTAAACTAAAACTGCAGGAACTGGAGTGTACCGACATCAGGCCTGAATCATAAACCCACTGCTGTATCTGGGAGGAAGCGGTTATCTTCACTTAAACCACGGGGACCTAGCGAGGAGATTCCCCAGAGGGAAATCAGGGGCTGGTTACTAAATGAAGAGCAGAGGCTGGGAAGCCCAGACAGCAGACGTCCCCGCCCTCTGGTTGCTCTGTCTGGAACGCTCCCCCACCTGGGCTTCTCTACCTGGCAAAATCCCGCTCATCCTCCTGGCCCCACCTCTAGTGTCGCCCCCTCTTCCAGACCCCTCACCACAGTCTAGAGCAAGTCACTCCCTTCTCTGTGCCTCCATCCTATCACACCACCCTCTGCTGCCACGTGTCTCATGGGGCTGCCTGCCTCTGGAAGAGGTTGATGAACTTGGCCAGACTCCTCAGTTTCACAGCCTGTGCCAGTTCATGCCCTCCCTGATTTCTGCACGTCCCTGGCTTTCCTCCCCTGTGGTCCTCAGCTCCTGCATTGTGTGTGTCATCTCAGATTGGCTACTGCTGTGCACACCTTGGTGCCTTCCCCATCTCCACACGCTCACAAAAAAACCCTATCCCACTTGTGATTTTGTGGGTTTAATAGCTTGACTGAGGACCTGAGGGTGACAGAGGAGTCACAGGGCTCACAGCAGAGCCTTTTGCCATTAGGCTGGTCCCCCACTTGCCTCCTGCCCCCTTACACCCTTCTCCTCAGAGCAGCACCCCACTGGGCCCAGCCTTGCAAGGCACAGACCTGCCAGTCGCGTCTCCACTTGCCTGCCACTCTTCCCCCCTGCCTGCTCCTTTCCCCCCTAATTCTGGTGAATCATTTACATGGTGAAAATTCTAACGGGCTGTTGAGTCCCTCTCCTCTCAGCAGGCTCTGGGCTCCTTGCATCCAGGTCCTCTCTGCGTCTCCGGTGCCTGAGACAAGGCACGGCGCGGGCAGGTGCTCAGTTTAGGCTGAATTCAAAAACTACTTTTGACAAAAAGCTGCATTTAAAAAAAAATCAGCGAGGATGTCTTTGGCTCTGCAGGGAGTGCAGAGAGTGTGGGTGACTGATGATTTCAGCAGAAATGCCACAGGACGCATGGGTGCTCAATTATTTATGGGGCGAGGAGACGTGTTCCCAGAGCATGGTGCTATATCCCGAGGATGCCAGGGCTGGGGGGTGACTCTGTTCCTCGGAGTCCCTGCAGTCCTGCTCTGCGGCTGCCAGGGAGGCGCCTTTCAGCTTCCGTTTGCAGCGATAAAGAACAGTCTGTTTCGGAGCTCAGGTCTGCTCCTGCCTGGTTACTGTCTCTCAGTGCGCTGGCAAGGGTGGCAAGGCGAGAGTAGGACAGGGGGCTCTGGGCTCAAGTCCTACTCTGCCCTGGGTCCCTCTGCGCTTCCCCCTCTCTGGGCTGCCATTTCTCATCTGTGCAGGGGAGACCAGCACCACTTCCCTGCCAGGGGACCCGGGGCTTTCAGGCGAGCAGTAACCTGCCTGGGCTCACAGCCCGACACGGGGTGCACACAGCAGGTGCCTGTTCAATGTAGTCCCATGCTCTGTCCTGGCTGAGCTGGGTCCAGCTTGACCCCGTGAGGCTCTGGGTTCTTTCAGTCTCTCATCAGGTGCAGAGTTTCCGTATGGATTTTAAAAAAAGATTTATAGAAGATTTGCTTTTCATTCGAACCAGTGGGTAAAGGTTGTATAATTATCTGCAAGGGATTTCTTCTTGTTTGTGCAAGAAAGAGTCGAAGGGTTTCAGGCAAGACGGTTTGTGCTTTTCTCAATAGCAGAGGATAGGTCAGTTCCAAGGGCAGGAGTCGTGCTGGTCCTGGGACCAGAGGGTGTGCTGGTCCTATAGGACAGTCAGGCAGTCCTGAACTCCCGCCTTGTACTTGGAGCCCCCAGAAGTGGTTGGGGATGGAGGCAGCCCCTGCAGCCTTGTCCCCATTGCTGCTGGCTCTGATTTTCCCCATGAATTTCCACGTTCGGGTACATTCTATGATGTTCATATGATGACCCCCAGACTGTGATCACAGAGCCATCCTAAGGTCTGGTCATAGGTGCTTAAGAAATGATTGTTGAGTGAATTATTCGATGAGGAAACAGCCTTGCACTTGAGGTGAGAGAGAGCCGGATGCAAATTTTGTGTGCGCTCGGCTAAGGGTCTGTTCCCTTTGAATGTCGATTTCTTTGTTTGTGAAAGTGGGTATAAAGCCATGCACTTTGCTGCGTGTTCGCGGACGCAACGCGATGGCGGTTGGAGAAGCAACGGCACGTGGTTAGCGCTCACCCAGTGGTGGTTTCTCCGGGGACTGCCTAGCTGCCTTCTTCAGAGTATTACAAGCCTCCGTTTTCCCTTTATTGTTCCCTAAATAAATAATTTTCTCCCTTAAGTACTGCCTTCTAGATAAATAAAACTCTCTTATTTAATTTGATTGTTTTCTTGTTTGTTTAATTACTACCATTAAAACCTTAATGCTTTCCTGTATTTTTCATGGCAGATGTGATATTTTAGCTCCACTTTGGGTTACCGTATTTGTCAAGTTTCTGCTGTTGCAAGTATCAGAAACCTGATTCGAAGTGGCTTACGGGAAAGGGGGCATCTCTGGGTTTCTGTGGTGAAATATTCTAGGGAGCTGCTTTACCCAAGATGGGCTGGGACGAGCTTCTGCTTCTGGCTCGGCTCTCCCTCACCCTTGGGAAGAGCAGCCTTTTGCTTCCATCCCTTCCTCTCAACAGCACCATTGAAAGAGCTTTCCCCGCGCACTAGAGACGCCAAGAGTCCTGGGGCTTGGGTCCAAACCCTGCGACTGGGGACTGGGACATGCTGGCCAGCCCTGCTGGGCTCCACGCGGGGAGCTGAGGGTGGAGGCTCGGCCCCATCTGAGCCTCGTGGACTGCGGAGGCGGGGGTGGGTCCCCTGGGGAGCCAGGGTCGGGGTTCTGCTATCCGAGCCCGGGGAACAGCAGTAAGGATTATCACCATTTCTATTTTACAGGTGAAGAAGCAACTCTGCCCACTCTGTTCCATTAGCGCCTAACTCGACCCCCTCTGATAAGCTTATTTCCTCCAAAAATGGCCCCTGGGAATCACACAGTCCACTTGTAAAGCCCCTTGGGACCCAGGCTGCTTGTGTCGACTTCAGAGTCTGTCGAGGGCCACAGATTGGGCCTGGTGGTGAGGGGCTGGGGTGGGATCGCTGAAGAAGGTCGAGATCGGCCTTTGTCACAGCCCCTTGTCAAGGGCCCGCATGGCGATCTGGTGCCGGTCCACGTCCTGGGTCTTTATTCCCTCATCTGTGAGATAGAAACAAACAGCTTTGTCCTCCTAGAGAGGTTTGGAGGACTCGCCAAGGTGGTGAGCACTGAGCAAGCACTCGGTGATCGCAGAGTTGACCCTGAATCTGTGTGACCTTAGGCAAGTTCCTTCAGCTATTTGAGCTGTAGGGGAGATAAGGACAATCCCGCATCCAGGGTTGGGCATGCAGGAGGTGCTCAATAAGGGTTTGGAGGCTGAGAGGAGAGGGGACTTTGTAAACTATAAGTACCTACCCAGTGCCAGGTGTTTTCATCCACATGATCTCACTGTTACTTAGTCTCTGCTATTTAGATGAGGAAACTGAGGCTCAGAGAGGCACACTTACTTCTCCAAGATCACACAGCTCAGGGGCTTCAAGCTTACATCCTTGACACTGTTCCAGTTGCTTCCCCAGGGAGTTGGGAGGCCGCTTCTGTACCCCTCATCCCTCAGGGCCTGGCTCAGAGATCACCTCTGGGGAGGTCTCCCTGGGGTTCCTCAGCTGGGTTGGGACCCCAGCTCGGTTTTCCCTCAGCACCCTAGGCCCCCATCGCAGCTTTCACTCCCTGGGGTTGTAATTGTCCATGTGTCTGTCCTCCCCCATGGGACTGGGGTCAGGCCTCATGTGCCTCAGAGACCCTGGCCCGTGGGGTGCTGCTGACAGCGAGGATGGAGCTCGCTAAATGCAGACACATGGTATGGTAAAGGGAGAGCTTCGGCGTCCCCCCCAGTTCTCCTGGTGGACCTTGAGCAGGGCCCCGAACCTCCTTGAGCCTCAGTTCTCATCTGGAATGGGAACAGCGGTGCCTTCTCGGCGGTGCTGTTGTCAGGACAGAAGTAGTGTGATAACAGCAGCCGACACTCTTTGACGCCTTACTCCTTCTATTGATTTTCTCCAACAATCTTTTAAGGCAGACACTCGAGTCGTGTGCATTTTATGGAGAAGAAGCAGACTGAGAGAGGGGAACCGATCTGCCCGAACTGCATGGCTGGAATCTCCACCATGGTGCTGGGCCGGCCCAAGTGGCATCTGTAACAGTGACATCTGACACAATGAGTGTGCACAGGATAAGGAATGGGGGTGCTCCACACACCTCCCCACCATGTGGGTCCCCTGGCCCTCGTTCAATACACACTTGGCCAAACGGCCTCGGGCAGGCTACTGGGCTGTAGCTGGCTGGGGGGCTTCTGGAAGGAGGGCATTTGGGTCAGAAGAGAGGTCTTACCCAGGCAGCCCTGAGAAGCAGCTGGGCTCGTCAAATCTGGTGTTCTGATCTGGAGAAATCGCTGCCCCCTCCCCCGTCTTCATTGCATCTTTCTCTTAGCAGAACCTCTTCCTTCTGGGGAAGAGCTGCAGCAGCCGCCACATTTCCCTCAGGAGCAGCCTCCGACATTGCCAGGACACTCCATCGAGGAAGGAAGGGCTGAGGGAGGTGCAGCACAGGGTGGCCCGGGCACAGGACAGCCTGGGCTCAAATCCTTGTTCTGACATTCACTGGCTGTGTGACCTTGGTTGCGTCACATTCCCTCTCAGAAGATGGGAGCAACCAGCTCTCGGGCGGGGAGTGAATGAGGCATCAGTAAAAGGCCCTGGCGCCCAGCAGGGGCTCAGAAATGCTTTCTCTGTCTTCCTCCAGCTCCGCTCTTTCCTGAGACGCCCTCCGAGAGCCTGCCAGGCCCAGATGTGGCAGAGGATCCCAGGTTCTTCAAAGCCCCGCGGTGTTTGGAGCTGGTTACACAAGTCAATGTGATTCCAGTATGAGGGCACCTCCCCTGGCTCAGTGTCCTTGTCCGGGCATAATAAGATGTCCCTCTGCCAGGGAGTGCACTGTCCTGGCCTCCTTCAGCCTGGAGGCCCCAGGTGAGAGACCCATGGTAGAGGGGTGGGTGCCTGCCTGACCCCGTGCCCCACACGCACCCCCCACCAGCCTCCTGAGGCCCCTGGATGGGGATCTTGTAGGACTCAAGGAGAGGAGGAGGTCTGAGGGTGGGGACACTTTCTTAATCTCCCTCCTCAGGCTTGGCTGAGGTCACGCACTCAGCCAGAGGCAGGTTGGAAGCTGGGGGCTCTGGAACTTTGTTTTCTGCCCTCAGAGCTGGATGACCACGTCAGGGAGCCCTCAGGGAAGAGCTGGGGAGATTCAGAGTAAGAGGGAGGGGGCAGTGGGCACATGGGTGGGGGTGGCAGTGGTGGGGGACCTGAGAGACTGTCCCCCTGCACAGCCAGAGAGTGTTGAGGCTGAGGCGGGCACTGGGGAGGGGGCAGGGAGCGGGGAGGAGAGGTGCGCAGCCAGCTTTTCCCAGAGGGCTAAAGGAAAAGTAAGTTTAGGAGACAGACTTGCACCCACTGTCAGCAAGAGAATGATTTGCCAGAGAAGTAAGCTCCCTTCTCTGGAGGCATTTAAGTAGATAGTCATGACCATCGGGCAGAGACATGGAAGGGCGAGGGCACCAGGACCCTCAAGGACCCTTCCTGATTCTCTGTGTCTGGGGCAGATGACAGATGATCTGACTGATCCTTTGTTCGGGGTGACCTTGGCCTTTCAAAGAAGACCCCAGGGAGAGAATCCCTGGGCTGGCTTTTGGGGCCCTGTGAAGGACAGGGCTCTGCAGCCCTTGGCGAGGAGTCAGTAATGCTTCTCTTTCCTCATCTCAAGGATGGCAGCTGTTGACTCTCCCGCAGCTCAGCATCTGGTTCCGACAGACTCATGGAGGGTCATGTTCCAGGAGCTGCAAGTGACCGAAGAGCAGACGGGGAGCTCATTACCTAAGACCGAAAGGACAAGGAAGGTTGGGGGGCTGTGGGAGGGCACCTGGGTGAGGTGGCCCCCTGAGAGGTTGGGATCCTATGGGAAGCATTCTAGGCACGACCAGGGGAGCCGGGAGTGTGGAGAAGCTTCCTCAGAAAGGTGGCGTGAAGCACAGTCTTGTAGGATGGGAAAAATCGGGGACGAGGGAGGAGACACATTGCAGGCAACTCCTAAGCCTGAGACCAGTGCCAGAGGCTGGATCTGTCGACACTTATTTGGTGGCAACCGCTAGAAATGGGATTAAGCTTAAATGGGATTTGTTGCTGTTTTTTTTTTCACATAATTGAGAAGTCCTGCATTGGCTTCAGGCATGGCTGGATCCAGATTCTCAAATAATGTCACCATCTCTTTCTGTTACTCAAGTCTGCTTTCCCTGCGTCTTGTCTCAAGAAATGGCCACCAGCAGCAATTTCTTCCCCAGGAGCTCCAGAATAAGTATCAAGGATGGTCTCCTTGCTTTAGCTGGGGCCATGCCCACCCTGATACCCCTTAGCATCTGACATCTCACCTCTGGTTGTCTTGCTCCACACTGGGCTCCCTCCATCACCCGAAGATGGACCACCTCCCTGGACGGCTCAGCCTGGTCTCTAGGGCTTGGTCCCCAGCAGAGCCTGGACTCAGACGGCTGCAGGATTCCCTAGAAGCCAGTCCACAAAATCCAGAGACAAAAGGGGCTTTTACCCCCAAATAAAAGGCCCTGGGCTTTTGCCACTGAAAACAAGAACCAGTTCCCCGGTCGCAAGAGGCACAAGAACAGATAACAATTTGGAAAAAATATCTTGTATTTGCCTAGTTCTACAATTTACGAAATTCTCTCATTGTTCTCTCATTTGAGGCTTCTGCCAAACTCACTAGGAAGGTGTTACTCACATTTTTCAGATGCAGAAACTGAAGCTTAAAGATGAGTGACTTGCCCAGGGTCACACGGCTAACTAGTGAGGGAGCCAGCTTGAGGCCAGCTTCTCATCTCTAGAAACCTGCTGTTTAATGACTGCGATGTGGAGGGGCCTGGTGAGTGTGGATGTGAGTGTGACTGGATGTGTGTGTGTGTGGTAGATGACTATGAGGTCCTTGCATCTCTGTAGGCCTCAGTGACCCCACGTACTGGGATTCTGCTGGACAGAGGGACTACCGAGGGCAGGTATGCTCACCCCAAAAAACCTTTACTGATGATACAGTTGAGGCCCAGAGAAGCCAGGGGCCCGCCTGAGGTTGCACAGCAAATGGCAGGTGAGCTGTGATGAACACCAGGGCTTCTGTCTGTGCCGAGGGCCCCTCTCTCTGTCTCACTCACCCTGCCCTGTCCCCCACCGGCCTTGCCTCCTCAGCGGGCTCTCATACGCCCTGAAGGAGGACTCTCACCGGCTCCCCCTACATCCTCACCTTTCCATGCTCCTGGCTGCAGGGCTGGGCCCAAGGGCCCAGGGGGAGTTACGGGGCTGGAGTCCCGGCCCAGACTTACTGTATTGCATTGTGTCGTGGACCTTTGCTGGTCTTTGGACACCCAGCCTCCCTACCCTCTTCCTGTGCTGTGGGTGGAGTCGTCCTGGGGCTGTCCATCAAGGTGTCGTGGGTTCTCCAGGCCAGGCCATGGGGGTGGCCTTACTCCAGGGTCTGAATCACAGGGAGAGGCCACCAGAGGTCCTTCATCGCAGTGGTGGCACCTGGCAGAGAGTGGGAGAGCTCCCTCCCTCTGGGTCCCCAGCGCTGCGCTGGCATTTGCTGAACTCAATCCTCCAGCTTTCCCTTCGTTTTTCTGAGCTCCCTGACTTCCTTCCAGCAGATCCAGTTCCCTCGAGTCAGGGTTTAGGGCTCGCAGCCAAGGGCTCCTGATGGTGCAGACAGAAACCCAAGTGGGTAGTGGGAGAGAAAGTATTTCCCGAAGACTTCCCCAGAGCGATGCAGTGCATACTTATTGAGCACCGACTGTGTGCCGGCCCCTGGACACTGGTTCTAGAGGGGCATCAGTCTCCCTGGCAGCCTGGAGGAGCTCGTAGTCTGTGGGCAAAGGGACAGCAGAGGGACAGGGACCAGTGTCAGCTCCGCTGGGCCCGTGTCTCCCACATAATAAACTCCCAACTGCTCATTCAGCTGTCACCCGGAGGGTTTGCTCTGCTTCCTCTCATTGCCCCCAAAAACCCAATGAACTGCTCATGATGTCTTAATGAAGAATTAACCAATAGTCAATCTGCATTTGGCAGTTTACTATTTCCAGAGACTCCTGGGGGCACCACAGAAACCCTGCAGGTGCTCGGATTTGGGAAGGAACGTGCCTAATTCACACTGCCAGGAGGGAAGTGGCAGACCAGGGGTTCGATCCTGATCTGCCTGACTCCTCGGCGCTTTAACTCTTCTGTTAAACTGTGCAGATGAGGAGCTGCAGCTCCAGGAGCTGCAGGGCGGTGGGGCTGGGCCGCGGTGTCTTCTGCAGACGGAAGGCTTAGGGACCAGCAGTGACTTGCAGGTGGAGGAGCATCCATGTTCCCGCACTGCCCCCTGGTGGCCTCCCTGTGCCCGGCCTCGGGGTGTGCGAGCATGGAGCTGGGAGTTTCAGGCTGGTAGCCGTGGGTAGTTTCCGGGAGACCCTCTTGGTGGAAAATCCCCTGCTTTTGGACAGCTGAACGTTTAAGAACAGAAAACAGATGTCCATGTATTTGCTTATTTGTGGAAAACGTGTTGCTTCATTAATTCATTCAACCCATCTCCAGAGATCTCAGGCCCCAGGCTGCAATGCTGATGACTCAGCACAGCCCTCGCCCTCGGGGAGGGTCAGACCCACGGGTAGACGCCCATGATGCAGGGAGCTGTGTGCGCCGTGAGCCACGCCCAGGGCATCCTGGGAGCCCTAACCCGGGTGGGAACGGGGAGCAGGGGCAGGCAGGGAAAGGCTGGTTAAGGACCATGGTGATAGGTGGGGTGAGTGTGGGAGGGCGACTGGGGTCAGATGGCACAGAAGGGAGAGGCTAGTCGGCTGTGAAGCCGATGGCCCGAAGCTCCAGGGGCCCTCACTTTTCAGGGCTCTGGGCTTCTTCCCCAGCCTGGCAATTAGAGCAGAACACCATTTTGTGCTCTTTTCCTTCAGGAGATCCACCCCAAATTGTGTAAGCATCAGGGGCTCCACCAAACTTGGCTCTGCCCCCGGACAAGGGGAGCCAAGGCCAGGTGCGCAAGAAAGTGGAGCAGGCAGAGCGGAGGGTGGGGTGTCGTGGCAGCGGAGCAGCCGAGGATAGAATGATAGAGGCAGAGAGCGGCAGGTAGGCTCAGCTAAGAAGCACAGCCTCTGTCCTGAGGGCAATGGGCTCCCATGAAAACCTTTTGAGCAGAGGAGTGGCCAGGCCACTTCTGAGTTAGAAAGTTCCTACAGAACAAGTAGTTCTCCCACTGCAAGCCCAGACCCGGGCAGAGGGACCTGTGCCATGGTTCCCATGGTTTGGAAGACCCCAGTCTGGTCCACTAGCCACGCTGCTCTCTATGGGCGGAGTCCATGGGCCCAGGAGGATGTGCCCACTTGGAGCCCTCGCCAACCCCCCTCTTCCAGATCACACCGTGATTCCAGGATCTGCACAGGCCTTGCCCCAGCTCCAGCCTCTGGAGCAAGGACAACACTGACCTGACAGTGTGTGCATGGCTAGGCCCAAGGACAGCTGTTTTGGGGGTGTAGAGAGGGAATTGGAGGGGGCCTTCTGGAGGGCGGCAGGCAGCTGGAGGTAGGGGAGGGTGGCTGCCTCTGTGGCTTCTCTTGGTGACCTTCCTTCTCTCCACAGTGACCTATGAACACCTGCGCCACACCGTGTGCTGGGTTCACCCAGGGCCAGGCCAGGCAGGGTCTCCTGGGCCAGCTGTGCTCTGCAGGCCTGGGTGCGACTGGCAGGAAGGGCCAGGAAGAGGTCTTGCAGGCGGTTGTGGAATCCAGAGGCACGAGGGGTGTTCTGCAAGAAGACAGGCTGAGGGTTGACCGTGCCTGGTCCAGAGACACATGGCAGAGGGAAGGGTGGGGGAGGGGGCTAGACCTGAGGCCACAGGAGGAGCCCGCTGCTCACATTTCTTGGCTCTGGGTGTGTAACACGGGAGTAGGTCAAGCGGCTTAAGAGTCCAGGGCCGGGGTAGAAAAACAAGAGGAGAAGCCACTCTCAGGGCTGGGGAGCTTCATCTGGGGGTGGTGGTGTGGCCCATCTCTGGCAGTCTGGTCTCTGGGACACAGGCCAGACTTCCTGTTCCCTCAAGCATGGGATTCCCAGTGTGTCTGCAGCCCTAGGAGGCAGCAGGAGGCTCCCCAAGGGCGGGAGGAGGCGCTCCTTGGGCCCAGCCTGGTAATTAGACCCTTCAATTGCAATTACTTTTGCAATTAGCTCAGCTGGTAATTGGAACTGGAGGTGGTAATTTCTGTCCTTCACGGAAGCTCCCACTGAATTGGCTTTGCTTATCTGTCCAGGGTGCAGGGTGGTGCTCTGGGGAGCACTGAGCTCTGGTGGGAGTGATGCACACACATCAGGGCTTGGCTCAGAGTGAAGATTTGGGTTCTGCTGGACCCTTGGGATGAAACATTCTGGGCACAGCAAGGGGGTCTTTTGTACTCTTGAGTGTGGGCTGGCCTAGTGACTTGCTTGTAACCCATAAAATATGACAAAGGTGATGGGTGTCACCTCCACGATAGATTACACAAGATCGTAACTTCTGGCTTGCTAGCAGACTCTCTTTATTGCCTCAGGCTTGCTTGCTGTGAGGACGTCAGCTGCCATGTGGGAGAGGCCTGCGCAGCGTGGCACTGATCACAGCCAGCCAGGAAGAGAATGCTGCCAAGGACCACTGAGAGCCTGGCAGCCGCTCCTTCCCTGCTGAGGCTTCAGGTGAGACCGCAGACCCTGGCTGACGCCTTGACTGCAGCCTCCTGAGAGACTGAGAAGCAGAAAGCCCAGCAGAGCAGGTCCCAGATTCCTGACCCTACAAACTCTGAGACACCAAGTGTGTGTTGTTTTCAGCTGCTAGGTTTTGGGGTAACTCATTATACAGCAATAGGAAACCGGTGCCTACACAAACTATTAAATTAAATATGCTGTGTCCTTTGACTTTGACAAAGTGTACGCTAAAAACTGCCTAGGAGCTCAGGTTCAAATCTGGAATCTTTGAAATCCTTGGAGTTCTGCATCAGAACATGGTCAAGCGGGAGAGCTGGAGCTGGGCATGAGGCTTCCCCGCTACTCTTCCCACCTTCGCTCCATCCCATACACCCCAGGTCTTCTGCATGCCTCAGGGTTAAAACTCCACACATAGCCCTCTGCACATTCCCACCCCTGGGCTGAGCCACGTGCACGCCATCAGCACGGTCTGCCCTCATAAGGCTGGATGAGGGGACGAGGCCCGCACAGGCCCTGGAGCTGGGCTTTAGCACAATTTGGCCCAGGAATCCAGGGTCCAAATTCCTCCGAGTGTGGTTTAGGAGGGAGGGATGGGCTCCCGGTGGGCACATCCTCTTCTCCTCTGGGACTCCTGACCCTGTGAGATGGAGCCTGAGGGCCAGGGCAGGATTTTCGAAAGCTCAGGGACCACAGCAGGGGCCCCTCGTGCCTCAGTCTGAGGGTGGTCCTGAGAGACCCCTTGTTCCAACCTTCTCAGACAGGGGTGAGGCAGCCCCAGGGACTTGCCAGAACCAAAGCAACCCTGGAAAGAGAGGGAGGATAGAAGGGATTAAATAGTACCAGTGCAGAGGTCATTGGGGCCCAGCCTGTGCCAAGCACTTGCCAGGCCCTGGCCATCATGGATTGGAAGGACACCGCCCCCGCTTCCCAGTTAGCAGGGGAAGATGACGCTCTAAGCGGACCTAGGCCGTCTCTCCAAGCTTGCGGGTTCTTGAATAGCAGAGGTTTTGGCTCGACGGTCTCTCATCAGTTAGAATCCGCTGAGTACCTATTACATGCCAAGAGCTGGGGATGAAGCAGGAAGGGATTTATTAGCACAGGGGCTATTAGAAAGCTCACAGATTTGTGACAGAACTGGCTGGCCAGAGCTGTGGCTGCGTCCCGCCCACCAGCCTGATGCACGGCTGCCTGAGCCCATGGCTTTCTGCACGGAGCTTATTTTTAAATCAAAGGTGCTCACTGCCTTTGATCAGGAGCTTCTAATCCAACCACGTGTCTGAACATGAGGGGCGAAGGAGGCTGGGAAAGGCAGCTGTTTAGATTCTACATTGGGCAGGAGGAATTCACAATAGGGGAAACTATGAAAAAGTGAGCGAGGGCTCGCAGATTTGGGCAGCCATGATTGACAGCTGCCTGCCACAGCAAGAAGGACGTGGAATAGCAAGCTGAGCAGGAGTAAATCCAGCAGCCTTAACTCAGCAGCATGCAGAAGTGAAGTATTTACGTTTTCTTCTAATAACATGTCACTTTTGATTTTCAGAGGCCACTGATTTGAGGAAGAAGGATGGATCTGATCTTGCCAAATAAAGGATTTTCAATCCCTTCCAATTTTTTGAAAGTCACATTCTATTTCAATTCTGGATAAATATTTAAACAACCCCACGAATGAATGCTCACTCTGGCAGTTGCCGCAGTTTATAACCTCCAGCTCAGGACTTCCTCCCCCTTCTCACTGGTTTGTCACCCTCCCCCGTCTAGCTTTTGCCTGCATATTACCATAAAAAAAAAAATTGATTCCAGAATATAAAAATAAGACTGCAAAATCAAAACCAATCAATGTTTATATTTAAACATATTCTGCAAGCAGTAACATTATGCCAGCTGGTGAACTGCACTTGAATAAAGCACTAATAGAGTCATTTAAGGCTGCGTTCAAAAACATTTTAATATGTTGATGAGCTGTGGGGCAAGTCCTTCCCAATGAGTGTATCTGAACAGAAAGGACCTTCATCAGACGTCAAACTACAGGGTTTTTTAAACCTGGAAACCTTTACTATCTTGTTTGGTGACATGGGAAATAGTGATTTACTTTAAAATTGTGTGACTTTTAAAGCAAGTATTTACTAGGTACACAGAGGTGCTGGCACTTTGTATACATGACCTCATCCGATCCTGACTCGATCCTTAGACTAATGGTCCCTCCCATTTTACAGATGGGGAAACTGAGGTACAGATGAATAAGTAACAGCCCCCAAAGTTCCCTTAGAACTTGAACTGGAGCCAGAATTCAGCTCTTAGGGTTTTGAGGTCGAGAGAGGAGTGAGGGTCCTTCTTGGTAAAAACCTTGAGACCTGCAGTTTGCGTATTTGTGCTTTCTTCTTACCTTGCGTTGAAATAGAATTTGGTTTGTCAGCAATGGGATGGTGGGCCTGGCCACACTTTCAGAGAAGTGAAGACAGGGGCCCTAATCTTCCCCCACAGCCTTAAGAGCGATTTTGGTCTGGTTCAGTTTCTTGAGCTTGAAACAGGTCGTGCTATTTTATATGTCACTTGCTGTCCATGGCAGACCAGAAGTGATACTTCTAGGTAATCAAAATCAAAATTAGAATCTTTAAAAAAATGATTAGTGAGGCTGGCCCCGTGGCCTAGTGGTTAAGTTCAGCCTGCTCCACTCCCGCAGCTGGGGTGCGGCTCCCAGGTGCGGACATATAACACTTGTTAGCAGCCATGCTGTGGCGCCAACCCACTTACAAAGGAGAAGAAGAATGGTACAGATGTAGCTCAGGGCTAATCTCCCTTAAGCAAAAAGAGGAAGACTGGTAACAGATGTTAGCTCAGGGCGAATCTTCCTCAACCAAAAAAAAAAAAAATTAATTTGTGACCTTGTGGATATGGAGATATGAAATCCCTGTTGAGACATCTTCTTTGCCTCTAGGGGTTACCATGGATACCAACCTATGAATGGATTACCCAGAAGACAGCTCAAAAACAGAACATTCTTAGTATTTCTTAGTGCCAGGTCCTCACAGCCTGAAGCAAAGATTTGATGAAGCCAAATCAGTGGAATTGCTGTTGTCACCGGGCAGGACACTCCTACCGGTATGCTTTCCCATAAAGTTTGGTGGGCTGTGCAGAAGGGGAGCTGGATCTCTTGTTGCCCAGATGGACTGCTGACTAGTGTCAAGACCGGGGCCCACCTCTGTGTCCCTGAAGCGTGACAAGGACCACAGAGAGATGGCAGAGCGTCTTGGTGATACAGGAAGTCAGTGAGAGCATGCATGTGCCCGCCTTCTCCCAGCACGTCCTAGCGAGCCCAGGTGGGCTCAGCCAGTGTTTTCATAATGTGGAGTCAATCTCATCTCAGAAATAGGGTGGGTGGACCGGCTGCCCCTCCAAGAGAATGTCCCAAGTGCATAGGTATTTTTATTTCCGTCTTACATTTGGTGAAACGACACACACAACATGCCTTCCTCTTTTGTCTTGACAGATTGACGAGATCAGAAGTCGTGACCACTAAGAACATCCCTTATTAAAAGTACTTTTTATATAATCTTGAGTTGAGCTGAGCCATGGTTGACAGGTTATACTTGGTAGACATTGAAAGTATTGTATTTTGTAGATATTTAACTAAGCATTTATTAATTTTTTTAATTTACATTTTTCTTTTCATATTTTGGAGGCTCTGAAATTTTTTTTCAGGTCCCAAGTATCTTTGTAGTCTTGGAAAATCTTGTGCCTTTAGCGACTGATCGAAGGAGTGGCCCTGCCAGTAAGGGGCATTCCTGCCCACGGGCTGTGGTTAGAAACTCAAGATTTTGTCCAAGTGTAATTTTCAGAAGATTAAAAACATGACTCGTAAAAATGTATGGTCAACACGTGACAGAGATTAACTTAACCCATTAATGAGGGAACAAGCAGGATGCTGGAGCCGGCTCAAAGAAACATCTGAGGGACAGCTGTATATCTGGAAAGGAAGAATTTTGAAATAAGATTGATAAACTAGACACAAAACTGGGCAGTGTCCTACAGGACAATAAACTGTCCCCTTTGGTGTTCTTTTCTACTGGACAGAGATCATTTGCATTTCTACTGGGTCCAAAGAAGATCATTTGCAACTTATCGATCTTCCACAAGTTAACATGTAACTTCCTGGCCCCTAATCACAGAAAATAGTAAATCTACAGAGAGACTTTCCCCTGGAGAATCAGATAAGCCTGGTTGGGCCTGCTAGATACCCTCCTGGATGACACTCAGCGGACATGCTGTCTCCTGTTAGCCTTATTTCCAAATTTTGGATAAATTTTCCCAACAAGAGAAAAGGGCTTTTCTGGGGCAAGTCCTTGCAGGGGTCAGGGCTGGCCCCCGAGAGAGGGTGCCTGGCAGGTACACGGTTTGGCAGCCCTTCAGATCTATGCCTCTCACGCTCTGGTCAACATTTATTCAGTGGAGTTGGGGAGAATGGATTTTCCTGTTAATAAAAACTATACATGGAAAGAAAGTCATTACTCCTTCCCATCATGGTCCCAGTGGAGTCAGTGCTGAAAATACTCACTGAAACATTTCTCAACTTTTTGTGGTTATTCTTCCTTCTTTAGGCTGCCTTTGAGGAGTATCCAAATCAAATAACCTAGCTGGAGGCATAGTAGAGAGTTCCAATTTTAGGTAATACATGTTTTTGGGTAAGCAGCGTGATTTTCATTGACAAGCAGCAGGGACGTCACTGTGGATGCCCAGCTCACTCTGACTGCATGTGTCTATGGCAAAATGTCCAGAAAAGGGAATCTGTGGAGACAGAAGGCAGGTTAGTGGTTGTCAGCGGCTGGGAGAGTGACTGCCAGTGGGTATGAGGGTTCTTTTCAGAATGATGAAAGTGTTTTGGAATTAGAAGTCGTGATGGTTGCACAACTTTGTGACTATACTAGAAAGTTCTGAAGTGTATACTTTAAAAAGGTGCATTTTATAGTATGTAATTATATCTCATTTAAACAAACAAACAAACCCCGAGAGGGGATTTTAGGAACACCCCATCAGAGGGCACCATTTGCTTTGTCGTGAGTGTAGGGATCAACGAGTGTTTTGCCCACTAAGAGAGAGAAGGGCTCTGAAAGCCTCGTTAACATATTTGTGGTCTATTTCCACATTGTTTCAGGGCTCCCTACCCCACCTGGCAGGCTCAAACCACAGCTTGGCTTGGGCTGGCGTGTTTCAGCAGAGACAGTTTCCAAGAGCCGAGTGGACCCTCCCACCTCCTCTTCTCGTGGTGACATGAGTCTCAGCTATTTCAGACTGCTTGAAGCACCTGCTTAGATCTGCTCAGGGCTTTAGCATTCTATGCTGTGTGAGAGCTGATCTTCAAATTGGAGATTTCTATCATATTGTGTCTGGCATTGTGAGGCAGCCATTTTCTGGAGGATGTAACCATGAGGAAAACCCACCTCAAATAATTGTGTCTCTAGGTGTCCATCAGATGCTTTTATTCATCAGTTAATCCTCACAGCAACCTACAGGGTAGACTTTATGAACCCTGTGTGACCAAAATCACATCTGAGGGCTCCCGACCCCTTGAGAGATGGGCAAGGTTGGTTTGATCTCATCCATTCCCTACCCTCTCGGTAGTCCACAGTCTTCCCCGAGACTCTAGTGACTTCTCAAAGGGCTCGGATTCTTATGGTCTCCCCTGCCTCTTGGCACTTGCCTCCTCTAGGACACCTTCTGTTGTGTTCTATGTGGATACACATATGAAACTCTGTCTCCTTCCCAGATTCCCCACAAACGCCACTCACAAAAATATGCATGAGTGCAGTGAACTCTCCTGGAGATATTTTTGATGGAGGAGAGGTGGAGAAGGGTTTAGTGGATACAGTGCACACAACCATAAAGTGAACACTAGGCATTCCCTTTTCCTCAAATTGTTGTTTTGGGAATTTGCATAGTTAACTTCATCCTGTTCCCATCTTAGTGGCTCTTGTCTCTTTCCTCTTTTCCCATCCCTCCTCCTTACCATCTGCCACCCCAGACTGTGCCTTAGGAACTCCAAATTCTTCTCCCACCATTATGCAGATAAACGCATTTTCAGATTCATCCAGGTGCTCAACAGAACAGGGGACCCAGTTACCAGTAAAGGGTCTTTCTCTTGAAAAGGCTGTTTAGGTTATAAATAGCATTAAGGAAAATGTGCCCAGTACCACTATTTCATGGGTGAGAAAATGAGAGTCAGAGAGGACTGCGTCTGTCACTCCCACTGTCCTGTCTGGCTCAGGCCCCTAGATCAGATGCACACTGGGTCCCTGGGAGAGAGCTCGGGGTAAACTCAGAATGAGCTCTGTCTTTAGATCTCTATGAGACGTTGGGTGCCCAGGGCAGCCGACTTGGTCTCACATCCTGGACTGAGTTTTGAGGATGGTGGGGGATCTTCCCACTTTTGGGAGAGGGGTCATCTGCCAGGTCTTGGCATTCAGAAGGCTCAGAACTGACAAAGCAGGAATGCACAGCCATTCAGAGCAGCGTGTGGACATCTCATGGCTGGAAACTACGCCCATGTGAGATCACGGGGGGATGAAGTGGCCTAGGTCAGGCAGGGCTGGAAATGCCATGCGGAGGAGCATGTGCTCACAGTTGGTGAGAGCCACGTGGGTGTTTAAGCAGAAGAGTACTTAGAATGACTTGTATTGTCTCTGTGGCAATGGTTGACATTTACAGACCCTGTACTAGGACCCAAGTTCTTTTATCGCAGTGTTGTCCTAAGCACCTTGCAGGCATATCTCATTGAATCCTCCAACAACCCTGTGAGATGCTGTAGTTATCCCCATCTTATGGATGAGGAAACCGTGTGCAAGGATGTAAAGTAACTTTCCACACAGCCAATCAGGCACTGTGACCCACTCAACTCTGGGGTGCCTTTAGTGGTGCAATGAGATGGCCAGACATGTTAGAGGAGGAGAATGGGGACTGGAAAGCTGGTGAGGAGCTCAAGAAAGCCACGGCAAGGCCTGTCCCCCAGTGCTGACCATGGAGGTGGGAGGAGGACACACTGAAGACCCTCTCTGAGGATCTGGAGGCTCGTTAGATCTTTCTTGAGCACTGCAGAGAAACCTTGGTCGAGACAGAAGAATCCACATCCTCTCTGCACTTCTTCTCTGCTCTCCCCCCTCCCTCTCCAGCTCGCCCAGAGGGATGAGGGATGCACGGAGGGCTGGCAGTGTGGAGTCTGCTCTGGGTGGCAGGCCAAGTGCCACATCCCCACTCCTTCCTCCAAGGGCTCCCCCAGGTAACAGGGCACTTATCCTGTATCAGAGGCTAGGAACTGGCAGCCTTCTGGTCAAATGTGGCCTGTGAAAAGGCTTGGTTCGGTCTGTACAGTATTTTAAAAAAATTTCATCAACTTTTCAAAGATCGATCGATCTATCTGTCTATCTACCTATCTATCTATGTATCTATCTATCTGTCTCTATCATATCTATCTATCTATCTATCATCTATCTGTCATCTTTATCTATCATCTATCTGTCATCTATCTATCATGTATATCTATCCATTCATCCATTTATTTTAACACTTCTACAGCATTTACTATGTGATGAGCGCTTTTCTGAGAGCTTTAGAAATATTAATTCATCTAATGTTACTAAAAGAAATCCAGATTCATGGCTTCTCCTAAAGACGAGAACCTCAAACACATCCCCACGAGGCAACATCGTTGTGCAGCAGAGTTGCTGCTGCCCCTTTGGCCACCCCTTTTGGCCAGGTGATCCTCAGAATATTTACAGTAGTGTGGCAGGGGCATAGACAACAGCAGGGATGTGGGTTAGAAACCGCTGATGGTCTTTTCTGTTGTCTTTACCAGGGAACTTTGGTGGCCCCTGCAGGTGTCCAGGTCTGGGAGCCCCTGGGATGTGTGAGATGTGTCCGGTGACAGAGGCAAGCACCAGGAGGAGTGGTGAGCTATTATTAGGAAGCGGGACGGGGCAGTTTTGAAATGGAGGCGATGCCCAAGCTGGGATTTGAATGATGACTAAGGACAAACCAGGTTGGGAAGGCAATTCTGCTAGAGACACAGCCAGAGAGGGAGAGGACGTGAGAGAGCGTGGGCAGGGTGGGAGCATGGAGCAGAGGGAGAGAGGTGTGAGACGAGCCGGGATCGTTCGGCAGAGCCACACCACGGGGCAGCACTGAATGCCCTGCCCCAGTGATTATAATTTAAGGGGGCCGTGGAAATGGCGGGGGTGGGAGCATTGAAGGGCCTTCAACCAGGCGGTGCCAAGGCCCAGGTTTGAGTGCTAAAGATATTGCTGCAGGCCAGGGCAGAGGATGAACATAGAGTGTGCAGGAGACTGGAAGTAACTGTAATACTGGGGAGTGGGGAGACTTCAAGAGCCCCAGGGAACTTCCAGTCGCTCTGGAGACCCAGGGCTCCTCCCCACGAGGGCCCCGCTCTGCAGAGCTCTGGAGCCAGGCAGCTTTCAGGTCCTCTCCAGGCTCCCCCTCTGTAGTGGACTAGATGGTCATGCGGGAACGTTCCCTCCCACTCCACCTCGATTCCATGGTAGGGAGATTTACTCACTCCAACCATGGCTTGGCCGTGGGATGCACTTTGGCTAATGGTGTGTTTGTAGGCCAGGTGCTCAGGAACTTGAGGTGCACTTCTGCTGCTGGGCTTGCCCTCGTGTGTCCCTGTCATTTCCACACAAAGCCTGCTGGTCCCAAGAGAGGATGAGAGGCTCGTGGAGTGAAGCCCAACCGCTCTAGCAGAGCCCATCCTGGATTCACTGGCCTACAGACTCGTGAGCTAAATGAATGTTTACTGTCATATGCTGAGAGATCTTTGTGGATGTTTGTTATGCAGCACTACTGTGGCCATCACCAGCTGATACAGCTCTCACCAGCTGTGTGTCTTGGGCAGGCAGGGCTGGCTTCCTTCAGCGAGACCCCGAGGAGAAGGCAGGGCTTGGTAGAGCTCATGGAAAGCCTGGGGTGAGCCTAGGGAAGGCTCTGAGAATTCCTTCTGCCTCCATATCCTGTCCTGCACTCACTGGAGGTAGGACACCTCCAGGAGGAATATTCTCACTTCTAAGGGATAAAAGAAGCCACAGGCCATGGTAGAAAAGGCGCAGGTGGGATGGTGAGGCTGTGGGGAGCCAGCCCCCTCAGTATTGTTGGTGGGAGCTTGATTGAGCCACGCCTCTTGGGGGCCTATTGGACAGCACGTATGCCCCATGTCCAGAGGTACACTCGTAAGCATGCTAAACACATGTGCACACACACATAGCACCAACAAAGCCCACGTGCACATGTGTACAGGAAAACATTGTCAGATGATCAACGTATTGCTGTTTAAACAGCTAAAAATTAGAAAGGATTCAAATGCCCATGGGTGGGAGGACAGCTAAATGAACTGTGCGGTACCCGTCGCCTGGAACACTCTCTGGAGGTTACAAAGAGTGAAGGAGGCCTCTACGTCCTAATGTGGTTGAACCTTGAGACAAAAGATTGAGCTCAGTGCCTTAGGCGCAGTATAATTTTTATGTTTAAAACCAAACAAAACTAAACAGAACGTCGCACAGCAAACTGGGTACAGTGGGTGCCCCGGGGGAAATTGCTAGGGGAAAAGATGGGGAGAGGTGGCCAAGGAAAATCAGGCTTTCTCTGTAATGTCGCAATTTTGAAAAGAGGCTGTATCTATATATCACTTAATCTTTAAGAATTAATTTTATAGTATGAATGATAAAGAAAAGACCTGGATTTGGAGTGAAGCAGCTCTGGGTTGGAACCCCAGCTAGGTCACTTACTTGAGTTTTCAACTTTGGGTCGTCGTGTCCCTCTTCAGGCCCCAGTGTGGATGTCACGTTTACCTGGTAGGGCCGCCCAGGGGAAGAAATGAGCCAGTGCCCATGGAGAGGCCGACACAACGTCTGGGTGCACTGAGGGGCTCATAAATGTCAGTTGAAAGTGAAGGACAGGTTTATCTGGAGTCACACGGCCCAGGCAGCATGTCCCGCTGGGGCCCTATTTTCTTGAGAATCCAGCCAGGCCCCCTGGACTCTTGAGAGCCTTGGCAATGCCAAGTGAGGGCTGTAGTGCAGCCAGGCTGGAGCTCCGGCTGGCACGGGGGCATCTCGGGGCGTGGGAAGCATGTCCGCTGCGTGACCCTGAACTGGGAAGCCAGAGACATGGTGCCAACATCTGTAATGACCTCCAAAATCAGGAATTCTGAGCCCCTGAGGGCAGGGTGAAGGAGGACTTCTTCTAGTGACCCTGCAAGCTGTTGGTGATGGTTGAGAGCTTCTGAGTTATCACCGGAATGCTTGGAATTCTGGTGGGATTTTGGAAATCTGGTGGGAGATGTGTGTCCTCGGCTATCATTTCCTCCTTGAGTGACCTGGAAAGAGCCCCCTCAAATGGACACTGAAGATAAACTCTCCCAACACGCTCCAGATGGAGTTGAGTCAGCAAAGTGTGAACAGCTGGCTACTTGGCTGAGATGGCATTCCAATGGGATTTCCTCAATCCAGGCTACTGAGCACTCCCCACCACCCACCACGCTTCTAACCTGAGTTTAAATGCAGCGTGGGCCAGCGTGCACCGGGTCCAGTGAATACCAGGAACGTTTCCCTTTAGAACTTGCAGGCTGCCATGGCACACGTCCTCCCACACTCCACACACTACCCCTTCCTCCTGGCCTTGGCGACCCCAGCACTTGTTCCCATGTCCCATCCCTTCCCTGATTCCCTGGTAATATTTAGGGACAAGGCCATCTCTTGGGCGAGGAAAGGAAGGACTGATTCCTTTGGGTTCCCAGCATGCAGCCCGACGTCTGCAGCAGAGTCCGGGTGGATCCTAATAAACTGTGACTGTGGGTCCCCCCGGGAGCAGGGCTGCTCACGCTCACTGTGCCTCCGCCCTGCTCCCCCAGTTCATCTTCCAAACTGGAGTCTGAATGATCTTTTCATAACACAGACTTCCTGATCCTGATGAAGACCGTCCAAAGCCTTCCCTTCATCACAGGTTGAGACAATGGTCCTTAATGCAGCTCTCTCTGGGGCCCACTCTGCTCCAGGACTCCCCGCGGCAGCCCCTTGCAGCCTCCCTGCCTCCTCTCTCTTCTCCCAGCCCTCCCCACCTTGCCTACGTAGCAATAATGGCTTTGCTTCTCTTCCGCTTCCCACGGGTGGAATCTAAACCTGTTGGAACGGGAGTCTGGAAATTGTGGCTCCCAGGCTTCCAGCCCTGGCTGGTTGCCTATAAAGCACCCCAATATTCATTGCACCCACGGTTATAGCCCAGGGGACATTTCCCTGTCATTTCTTTCCATCTACACAGAACTGCTGAACATCACCTACTGACTCAATCTTCCACTTCATCTTTCCCAAGTCTCCCTTAACACAGCTTTGTCTTTTCTGCCCTGAAATATATTTAAACCTGTTTCAGGCAGATCAGCTCCCATAAGCTCTGCTTGCGATGACTCACAGTCTCTTCTCCGCTTCCTGTGGAAATTCACCACATATGTTTTTACGGGTTCTGCAGCGAGGCCAGAAGTTCAGAACACCAGAGTCTCCTACAGCCTCCTCCTCCCAGCCCGGGGACATGCTGCGGTTATCAAAATGTGTCGTTGACTCCGGCCAGCTCCCTCCCTTCATTTTCCAAACCCTTTCCTTGGTGCCTTTGCGATCATTCCTTGTACGGAATCCATGAATGTTTTCTTGACTTGGTTTCTCACTTGTGCCTCACCCACCTACTCTCTATTGCAGAATTCCTTGATTGACAAGTTTTCCATTTTTAAGCTGTCTTTTTCCCCCATTTAAAAAAAGGCATGTCTGAACACGACACCTTCAGAAACATTCCATTCCGCAAACACGTGCTGAGCATCTGCCATGCACCTGGCTCGCCAGATGAGCAGGATGAAGGCCTGGTCCTTTTTGTCAGCCCATCCCTCATGTCTAACATGGTGTTTTAAGATGAAACTTAGTTTCCTGAAAACTCCTTTACTTTTTAAGGTAATTTCCAAGTTGTCCTTTACCCCAGCATTTTGTCATAACTTTTTCTAAATCAAGACGTACCGTATGATGAAGTTTGGGAAGTATTCCCTCACCAGGGAGTTAAAAATAAAACCGTGAGGCAGCATCTGTTTCGATAGCTTTATTGGAACATCATGAGAACATGGATTTGGGGGCCCACTGCAGATGCTCCTCTCTAGACAGCATGCACCCCACTTCTGCAGCCAGCAGAGGCTCAGGCCTCTGGAAGGGTGGGGGCAGCTCAGAGTCAGAGTTGAAGGAGCCCCATGCAGTGGCAGGTGGTGAGTGGGCACCTTGACCTCAGCCCTGATCAGCTGAGCCTGTGATCAGCCAGACCAGTCTTAGGGCTCCATGGCTTAGAGGCCCGCCTGGCTCAGACTCCTGGGAAAAATTCCCAAGATGGGATTCTGGGGCTTCCGGAAGAAAGCCAGCTGGGGGCCACTGGGGCAAATCATGCCTTCAGGGGCAGTGGCAGATAAACTGCTTAAAGCTCCTACTATGTGTCAAACACTCTTCTAGGGGCTAGACATACAATGATCAACAGAAACAGCCAAGACCCACGACCTCCTGAGTGGGGCAGACAGATAGGGCTCGGGGAATCACACGTACGATTGTAAATTACAACCACGCCAGTGGCTTCCAAGGTCACTTCTGGGATGAGTGTTGGGGGCCTGGTCTACTAGGAAGAGTCAAGGAAGATTCCTCAAGAAAGTGCTGTTTCAGCTTAAATCTCGTGGCTGAAAGGTCGGGAAGAGCATTTCAAGTCATGGAAACAGCTCTGGGCATGGCCTGGCGGCTGGAAGGAGCAGTGAGATAAACGAACCAAAAGGAGAAGGCCAGGAGGGCTGCGGTGAAGAGACGGAGGGCAGTGTGGGGCAGGCGGGACACGTCGGGTGAAAGATGTTTTCCTCCAAATGTGTGACATGATGGGGTTTGCATTCTGCACAGCCCACTGTGCCTGTGGGCTGGAGAGTGGACTGTAGGAAAGCAAGTGGGGGAGTGCAGAGAGCTGTCAGGAAGCTGTCTCAATTATCCCCACAGCGGGGATGCCAGTGGGACCGCGTGATGACAGGGCAGGTGGAGAGCATCAAGCAGACAGTGGATACATGTGGGAGGACTCGAGAGGATTGACCATGAGGAGTCGGGAAAAGGGAGGTGCCAAGACCCTCAGCCTTTGAGGCCAATGGCAGGGCCTCTGTCTGAGAGGGGACCCCTGGGAGAGGAGCAGTGCAGGGACAAGATCAAGGTGCAGCTGTGGACATGCTGAAGGTGAGACGCCTTTGAAACACCCACTGGAGGGGCCGTCTGGGCAGCAGTGGGTAGAAAGCTCCCAGAAGGAGCCGGGGCTGTAGGACGAATCTGAGAGGAATCTCCTCAGAGGTAAATTCCATGGTGACTTGAGTTACAAGGGTGCAGACGAGGCCATGGAGGGAGAAAAATCTCCACGAGAAGAGAAGGCTCAGGACTGAGCCTCGGGGAAGGACCACATCTGATGGCCAGGGAGAGGACAGTGAACTGCCAGGGGGACTGGAAAGGCATAGGTGGGCAGGGAGGGGACACCAGGAGGGGGTCTTGGAACCAAGGGAAGAGTGGGCTCATGGAGGAGCAATGGCCAGAGAGGACTGTCCCTTGACACTGTCATCACTCTGGGGCTGTCACCACCCCCACCTCCTTGGGTCTCTTCAACCACCCTGTCAATAGGAAAGGTAGCCTACCCACTTGGAAGAGAAACAAAGAGCTGCTCAGAGGGGTCCCCTGACATGCCCAAGGTCATGCATCCAGCAGAGGGCGCTGTGGGGCCAACTCCCCCACTCAGGTCTGTTGTGCCCCCAACCTCCACCTCTCCTCCCTGTCACGGGGCACTTTCCCCAGCAAGTCCACGCCATGCCACTTGCTGCTGACGAAAAGCACCAGAGAGGGTCAGGACTGCAGCATGAAGGGCCCCGGGCTCCGGGCCTGAGCCTTGCTAGGAGGAGGGAAGGCTGAGTCAAGGAAGCATCTTGACTTCCCTCCTGAGAGGCAGTGAAGTGTCCTGTCAAGAGCGTGGGCTGGCGGCCTGGCTCCTCACCCATCCTCCCACCCGTTCATTTATTCATTCAACAACTATTTTCCGAGCATCTTCTATGAGCCTGGCACACATTCTAGCGAGTGGCCTTGGGCAGGCCCCATACTTCTCTGAGCCTCAGCTTCCCCATCTGTGGAGTGGGGACAGTGACCCTTACTGCAAACGGTGTCATAAGGGTTCCGTGAGTCAGGCAGGTGAGGACCTCGCACAGGGCAGGTGCTCATTAAAGGCTTGTTTACTTCCTTCCCGTTCCCTTCTCTCTCCTGGCCGTCATCCTGCAGAGCCCGCGGGGCAGTGAGAGGCTAACACTTTATTGACAACACCCTCTGCTCAGAAGGCAGCGTGCTCCAGCACGTACACATCTGTGCACACACGTGCATGCATTCCCGAACGTCCCGCCACCCCTGCTCATGACTCAGGGCCAGCACCAACGTGAGCTTTGAACCCATGGGATTCAGCGGACCTGGACCCAGGGGGTCCTGAACATCTGTCTGGGAACGCCGAGCACAGAAGGCTGCTCTGTCTTGGGCCCGAGGACCCTGGCACCCCACTGTGTGCTCTGGGAGTCCCCAGACTCAGCCTCAGCTGTGACTTTGGGGGGGCTGCTGGCTCCTTAGTGGCTCCAGGAGTCAAATCTTGGTGGCCAGGAACAGTATCTTCAGCGTCCTGAGGCTGGGTCTAGACAGCCTCGGAGGGCAGTGTCCTCACCGCTTCCTGGGGCGGTGTCCTCAGTGGCTCCTCAAACAGTGGCTCCCCCGGCTGCTCCTCCGAGGGGCCCCCCACATGTCTCTGGAGGAACCTAAGCCCCCACAGGCTCTTGCAGCAGCTCAGAAGGTTGCTGGAGCACATGGTGCAGGAGAGTGCTGGCTTCCTGCGGAGACACAAGCACAGATCAGGGCTGAGGTGACCACTGAGCAAGGCCAGGGGGCAGGGCCTAGCCACTGGCTTTTGCTTCTTTCAAGCCAGGCCCTGGGAAGGCTGGGGTGGGAGGGGGCAGGAAACCTCCCCTGTGCTATAGAGACTTCTTCCCTCAACCCACAGCGGGAGCATCCGGGAGAGTCGCTCTCAAATCCCAAGTCAGCTTCTAACATGCTGTGCACCCTTGGTCAAGTTACTTAACCCCTCTTGACTTCAAATGGAAGTAAAAATAACCATCTTTCCAATTCTCGAAAGGGTTAAGTGCTATAAAAATATTTCTAAAAGTATCCCACACATTGCCTGGCTCACAGCAGGGGCCCACCACATGTTTGCTATTTCTGAATCTTAATGAAATGATGCCTGAGCATCTACAGCAGGCCTTGCATGAGTTGGGGGAAGGCTGGGAGAAGACGACACAGAGATTTACTCAGCCTTGCATTAAAACCAGCTGTGAACACATCTATCTCTCCACTAGATGTGTGCTCCTCGAAGGCAAGGTGCCTGCCTTTCAAGGCCCTGCAACTGTGGCTGAACGCAGTAGGTCCCCAGTCAGTGAGTG
The DNA here is from genome assembly GCF_041296235.1 of Equus asinus. Classification (NCBI taxonomy): domain Eukaryota; kingdom Metazoa; phylum Chordata; class Mammalia; order Perissodactyla; family Equidae; genus Equus; species Equus asinus. The sequence continues at coordinate 8,637,627 of NC_091798.1, forward strand.
TTGAGTCAATCTGATTGAAGGTCGCTGAAGGGGAGTGAGCCAAACACTTGGCAGGGAAGTGTTAAGCAATGTATACATTTTCAGAAGAAAGAGGATTTGCTCACTTCTGGGCATACAGACGTCCTCTCCCTGCCGCCTGCTAGCCCGTGGGTGTAGATCGCTTTCTCTTTCACTACTTCCCGGGAGGAGGAATTCCTTTGTCACTTTTCTTTCAAGCCTCGTGAGGTCAAAGGGGAAGGGTCGGCGTGGTGTCTCCACATGCCAGCAGCTGGCACCTGCACATCTCCGCTTACTGCAGAGACAGAGCGGAGGCTGGGTTCAGTGCCTCTACCAGGCAACTAGCTCTGATCTGTGTCATTTATCTAGCTCACCAGTCTGTGCCTTTCCCACATGAGACGCTGCACTTCCATTTATGGCGATGAGGTAAAGTTTTCTTATACATGCATTTCAGTGAAAACAGTGAATTGGTGTAGAGATTTAAGTGCACATAATGCTGGTGGGAGAGGACTGCGGGCTGGATGGGGAAGCGATTTGCAAGCACCTGTGATTGGGGGAGTCCCCGGCCCATCCAGCTCACACTACGCCCAACACAGGGAAGCCGAGCTTTGCCTGGGTCCCCAGAGACAGTGTGATGGACCTGCGGCCCCAGGGCAGGACGAAATCCGGCTTCGGCAATGTCTGAGGCCACGAAGGCTACCTACTTTCTTGCTTCCCTCTTAGGCTGGAATGGTAGCTTTCCTCGTCCAGTCTCAACCTGGGAGCCACCCACGGCTTGTCCTGAGACCACTGCAATTCCTCTGGATGTGCCATGAAACTCCTGCCTGGCCTCAGCTCTAGCTGTCACCCGTTAAGGTCATCTGGCCACCAGAGGAATCCAGTTCACTGCTCCTTCCCCCTTCCACACAGGGAGAGAAAAGAGCATCTTGCTTCCCTTTAGAATCTATCAGACGGGAGCCGTGGATTCAGACACCTGACTTTGAAAGGCTTTGGGAGTAAGGACACAGCCAACAGCCGTGGCCAAACTCACACGCCCCTCAACGCGCGGTATGGTCCAGCTCAGCCTTTGCTGGGGCCCTGCGTGGCCCAAGCTCTCCCTGTAGGCCTGGCCAGCCCCTCCCTCTGCAGAACACCTGCGCTCACCTGGACCTCAAGGTCACACCCTTCAGAGGAACTTCAGAGGCTCCAGACCTGCTCTGCGCCAGCACGGCACATATTTGCCAAGCAGGCAGATAGCCGCTGTGGATTAACATTCCAGACGCAGCCTGCAGCTCCGATACAGTGACTTTCACTGAAATTGCTGACAGGAAGCTAGGTCTGGGCTAAGAAATAACCATCTCTCTTCTTCCAAATGGCTTAAAAATCACTTAAGATAGTATTATTAGGAGAGTATCACGTTCACGGTAAAAAATTCAGAGCGTAGAGATTAACAAAATGAAGAAAATAAACATCTTAGTAACTCCTCTACTCAGAGCTGTTACATGTCTATTCCATCCTGAAAGATTTTAAAATGAAATACGTCATACATCCAAAGAGACTACATAAAAAACACATACGCAGGGTTTCAAGAACAATACGGAATATTAAAATCGACACGAGAGCGATCACCTCTCAGGTTAAGAAACAGGACTTCCTCAGCGCCTGACTTGTTTCAGCAAATATTTTTGTATCCCGAAATGATATATTGTGTTGTTTTGCCAGCATTTTACTTGGAAATGGAATCATGTTTTATGATTTTTTCTGTAGCTACCCTTTTTTTGGTTAACATTACATTTTTGAGATTAAACTGTGCTGATCGTATACCTGTAGTTTATTTTCACTGTTACAAAGCATTCACTGTGTGAATCACTCCCATTTGTGCATCCACTCCCCCGCTGATGGACATGGGAGTTGTCTCTCATTTTTTATGGTTTCCCTTCTCGGGCTACTTTTGAATCGACACTATGCTGTGGCCTCATCTGATGAATTGGAGAGTTTCCCTTTTCCTTTCCCCTGATAGAGTGTGTGCAGGACTGCAGCGATCTCTTCCTTGCGGGTCTGGGAGAAGTCCTTTGCAAAACCAAGTACTACTGATGTTTCATCTATTTTATTTATTTTTAATGATCATAGGACCATTCAGATTTTCTATTTCTTCCCAAGTCGGTTTTGGCAAGTTCTGTTTTGCTAGGAAATCATTCACTGCATCTGAGTTTCCCCTGTTTGAGGCATAAAATTGATCGCAATGTTCTTATTAACTTTATTAATCTCTGCAATGTATAATAGGATCTAACTTTTATTCTTAATATTGTTTACGATGTTAATGATTAACTTCTCCTTGTAGTTCTGTCCATTTTACTTGACCTATAAGTTAGTTTATGGTTACATACAAGTTTAGAATTATCATTCTGGTGAACTGAACCTTTTTTCAAAATATGGTGACCATCTTTATCTTTAGTAACACTTTTTGCTTAAAGTTCACCTTGTCTGATATCAGTGTAGCTACTCAGATTTCCTTTGCTTAGTATTTGCCTAGTATATCTTATTTTTCCTTCCTTACACTTTCAACGTCTTTGTTTCCTTAAGTCTATCTCTTGTAAAAACATTTGTTCGAATTTAAAAAGTCAAATCTGACAATCTTCATTTTTTTTAATTGGCCAGTTTGTTCCATTTACACGGACTCTGATTACTGATATATTTTGACTAAGTTTTTCAACGTGATTTCGTGTTTTATATTTGTCCCACCTTTTCTAAAATTCCTGCCTTTTCTTGCTTTGTTTTAAACTGCCCTTTTTTTCTCATTCTCTTTCCTCCTCACCATATGGAATTTCTACCCTCTTATGAAAAATGTTGTCATGCATATTTACCTTGACAAGGTCTAGGGGCATGGAGCCCTGCTCCTGTGCTGAGTTGCCTTTCATGCCAGTGTGAGTTAGGGTGCAACACGAAGCTGGATTCCCATACTGTGTAGACTCTATCACATTACACATGCCCACAGATACTAGGAGGTCTAACATCCTTGACCCCTTTCACGGCCCCATGGCCCATCTTCGCCCTGAGCCTTGGAGGGAGGGCATGTTAATGGGGTTTTAGGAGAGCACGTAGTACAGCGTCTGCCACCCAGCAAGTGCTTATGGTGAACACCTGTCCTTTTCATCTTCCCGTTCCCAGCTCCCCTTCTCTTGGTAACAGCACCTTGATTCTTTGGGATCCAACCCTCCTTCTCTTTGTCCATGTGGGTCAGGTGGGTTGACCTCTTACTCTGTGCCCTGGCTCCAGGTCTGGGTACTGGACACAAGACCAAGTCCAGCCAATGAAACTCCAGCCTGAAACTTTTTGTTGAAACAGTAGGAAAGGGACATATTTTGCACTGGGGCTGCTAGGGTGAGATGTAAGCTGCTGAGACGGTGAGATGGTGGAGCTGCCGGTGGCACTCTGGGAGACTGACTGAGAGTGAAGTCAACACAGTGTGAAACTGCGTTGAAAGCTGGAGAAAGACAAATTTCTGATGACTTTTGAGCATTTGGATCCAGCATGCTTGAAGCTACTCCTGGTCTCTTCATTCTATGGGCCAATTCCTTACCTCCACCCATCCCAGCCTCTTTGAACTGGGTTTCTGCTGTGGGCAGCTGACAGTGTCCTGATGGGTAATATTCCTAAGTAAACGTTCTTTTGATCCGAACCTCATCTTTCCACATTGAGGGTGTTATAACACGTTCAGCCACCAAGGGTCAGGACCCAGTTTCAGTGCTAGTCTGTCAGAAGCCCTGCTCAGGTCCTCTCTGAATATCAGTTTTCTCATCCGTGAAATAAATTAATAACAGCAACCTCACAGGACTGTTGTAAGGACTACAGATAGTGAATGTCAGTGCCCTTTTGCATTATCCTCTACTGCTTCTAGTGCAAATTATCACACAGAACAGCTACACGCACATGTTAACTCTGCTATGTCTTATATCCATCCCTTTGCACACGTTGCTTCCATTGCTTGAAAATCCTTTGTTTTCTTCTTTGCTGTCCAACTTCTTCTGTTTCAAGATTCTGTTCAGGCATCACCTCCTCTGGGAAGCTGTCTCTGAGGTCTCCCAGGTTTACTGATTCCTGCTGGCCCCTATAGCCCCTCTGCTGAGGGACTCACCTCCTTGAATGAAGCATCAGTTTATCCGTCTATCTTCCAGACTAAAAGCAGCCCTTGGATCTTTCATCTTCTACTCCACTGTCCAAGTTTATAGTAGATGTTCAATTATGTGTGTGAACTAACGAATGAAAACCCTAACAGACCTCAGTTCAGACAGCAGTTCTCCGATCTCCTGACTTTGCCAGTTCACAGATGGACAGAAGCAGAAGCACTTCTCCTGGCTCCCTGGCAGCCTTCGCCCCAATGTGCCGTGTCTCATGCTGGCTTTCTTTCTCTATCTACCTTCCCACTCTGCTAGCCTGGAAGAGCCTCGTGGGCAGGGGCCCAGGAGAGACAAGGAGGGACATTTCCCATGTCAGCCAACACCTTCTGGGCACCAGCCGTGTGCCAGGATAACGGGGACAAAGTGTGAGATTTGGAACCAGGAGTCCTGGGTTCGGCCTGAGGCTTCTTCATTCCCCTGCCGTCGGGTCTCAGACAACTTCATCTCCTCTCTCAAGTCGCTCTCCTCATCTGTAAAATGGGCACAATTCCAGTGAAGGGCTGTTGAAGCCGTGAGACGAGATGGGAGAAGTGAAATGTTTTGAAATTCTAAGAAATTCTCCTCCTCCTCTGTTTCCTGCGCTGGGTACGGGAGAAGCTGCTTTGCCCCCCGAGGGTCACCAAGGACTGCTGGTTGAGGGACTGTGTTGAGGGTCTGGACCGATCCCTGGACGCAGGCCCTCGCCCTCCTCCAACAACACAGGAGAACCGCCAAACCCGAGGGTCAGTTTCACCGACATCCAGGGAACTGGGTCACCAGGAAGTCTCCTCTCCTGTATGAGGAAATGGAAGCGGAGGCTACCAGAAAGGGGAAATGGCTTTCCCGTCCTGGGAGCCAGCCACAACCCACCAGGGGACATCCTCCGGGCCTTGAGCTTTGGCCAAAATCAGCGGGAACCTTCTTCTCCAGGCCAGATTAATTTCTGGTTGTCCTAAAATCAGCTACAAGGTGGACATTTCAGGACACCGAGTCACCCAAGAGCCAATCAGAGTGTTTTCTTCAGATGCCTTTGTTTCCTACCACAAACCAGTAGAACCCAATAGGCTGAAACGACCAAACTTCAGCCCGCTGCTCAGGAAAGAAATGACTTTTTCACGGCCTCTCATAATTTTCTGGAAGTAAACACAAAGGTCTGCCTGCGCCAGCACCTGTTTTGAAGGGCGGAGGCCAGGGCAGGACGACGGGCAGGGACGGCACCCCATCGCAAGGCCATGGGGGAGCCCTCTTTCTGTCCTTCAGGAGCAGCGTCAGGTGCACGCAGGGCAGGCTTCCTGCAGGAGCTGTGCAAACACCCTGTGTTCACTTTCACACCAAATAAGGTGACATTTATCCAAGAAAGGCACCCCCAGAGCTCCCTGGGACTTAGCTGAGATCAATAGGTAACAGCCACAAAACCTTGAATCCCCTTTTGTTTTTCCCATGACGAGGGAAATAGATGCTGAGGGTCAGGGAGCTTCAGGCTCCTACAAGGGTTATGATGAGGGACTTCCCAGGGCACGATCCCTGAACACTGGCGGGTCACAGCCTGTGACCAGCCTGGGAGGTCATCAAGGGAGGGGTTGCCTGTGACTTTAGCAGTTCGGTGGGGCCCGGCACAGAGCTGGCATCTGTGAATGAATCAATGATTGACAAAAACTAGCATTTACTGAGTGCTCACATGCTAGCTCCCGACGGGGTATTTTGCATACTTTTTCTAGTTAACCCTCTCAGTGGCTATAGGACAAGTATGGCTGTCCCCATTTCACAGACCAGGAAACTGAGGCTCCGGAGGGTAAGTGATGCCCTGGGGTCACTCAGTAGCAAAGCCCAAATTTGAACCCACAGCTGTCAACTCCCAAGTGCCCTCTCTTCCCACTGTGGCATGCGCCTTCCTGAGGACCAGACCAAGTGACTCGACAGAACGGGACCCACAGGTAAGATGAGAGATGCGGACGATTAGGGCAGGTCACAGGTCTCAAGTAACTCATGAGTGTGAGTCGGTGTGTGGTATGTGTGTGCAAACACACGTGTGGGTATTGTGCACACAAGAGCGTGAGTGTGTGCCAGTGCCTGAGTGTGCGTGGGCATGCACGGGCAGGATTCTGTGGCACAGAAGCCATTTTTGGTCCTGGGGAGCAGGGGAGGCTCCGCGGAGCAGGTGGCATTAGAGTTGGGTCTGGGCGATGAGTGGGGCACTGGGGAGGGGAGGCTTCCTCAGGCCGAGGGGCAGCGAGCTGTGGGCTGTGCTCTGAGAACACATGATCTAGTCCAGCTGGAGAAGAAGGTGCCAGGGACACAGCGGGAGAGGAGACAGGAAGGGACACAGCAGCCAGAACGGTTGGGTCATGGTGGAGGAGTCTGCGTGTGACCTGGCAGGTCCTGGAGTGCTGCCGAGGGCTGGGGGCAGAGGAGTCAGGAACCGACCAGGGCGCGGTCTCAGCTGGTGGCCTGGCCTGGCCCTTCTCTAGGAACTTAGGACTACATGGGTCAGTGCGATTGCAGCTGCCTGTGCACTGAGACCCCCTGGGCGGGTGGGAAGGAGGGTGCCCCTCTGGCGAGGAGCATGCACCCAGCACCCGGGAGCCCAGGCTGCAGGCATGGGTCTGGCAGTTTTCATGGGTGTCTTCCTTAAGGCCCTCGGCCAACAGTCACAGCAAACGCTCATTGTGTGCTTGGCCTGCCAGGTGGGCACCGCCACCCTTATCTCTACAGATGAGGGGCATAGCCCTCCAGGGAGTTAAGTGACCTGACCAAGGTCACACAACTAGTAGGTAGAGGAACCAGGCTCTGTGCCACGTCTGCTATGTCCAAAGCCTGTGCTCTGAGCCCTAAGAGCAACTCAATGACAGTCATCACGTGCTGAGCTCCTCCTGAACGCTGGGCCCGACTCGAAACATTTTGTAAGTATTAGCTCAGTTAATCCACACACCAACCCCATGGGGTAGGTACTGTTATTTTCCCCATTTGATGGAGGAGGAAACTAAGGCACAGAGAGGTTAGGAAACTTGCCCAAGGTCACAGCCAGCCAGGGGAGCTGGGTATGTTACAGCACGTTGGGCTCGTTGCCTGAAGGAGACGTGGAGGCATGGGGAGCCTGGCCTCCACTGGACCCCTCCCCTGCCTCCATGTCTCCAGCTCCTACTGCTCACGGCCAGGCATCAACACCACTTTCACAAGATCCATGTTGTGACATGTGTGACATGTGTTGTGATGTGTAACATAGTCCTTATAGCCTTATTGCTAAGAGATGAGCAAGTCTAGGCCGAAAGAGCTTTAGTCACTTGCCTAGGAACTCACAGCAAGTAAGTGCAGAGCCTCGAGAGAGCCCAGCGTGGCCCGACCTCAAAGCTCGCCATGCCCCCACCCCCATACACAGGGGATTTGGGTCACGCTCAGATCTCCCCAGTCCCGGCCTTGTGTTCCCCCTGCCCCGCTGCTCGAACCCTCCAGGAGCCCCCATCTGAGAGTGCTATGTTTTCTGACAATGAAGGAACCCCAAAGACCCTGCACACTCTCGCCAGCGGATGCTCACGGGAAAAGAACCCACAGGGCCGAGGCACCTCTCAGTCACTTCGTATCACTCATTCCATCCCACCCCTGAGCGGCAGGTGAAGAGTCAGGCCCGTTTCATAGACGGTGGACTGAGGCTCGGGTCCTCCAGGACCCTGGGGCGCCGCATCTCGGGCTCAGCCCCCTGCAGCACCATTCTGGTCTCTGATGCAGACTTACGGGCTCTCTGGTCTCTGAACGGCTCAGGTCTTGGACAGGGACAGGGTCTCCCCTCTGAAAGCCCCTCCTCAGTCCTCAGTCCCTTCACAGACTCTTCTCCTCTCCTCCCTGGCCCCTCTGCCCATCCTTATGCGCTGGTGGCCCCTCCTCCTTGCCGTCTATACCCTCTGCCCTCGTCGGTCCCCTCACAACACTCCCCAGGAGCCTCCCCCTACGCGGCCTCGAGGAAGCGACAGCTCTGACGTGGCTGGTGGCAGGGAAGCCGTGCAGCCTGCCTGGAAGACAATTTGGCCAAGTATTACAACAGGCCCAACATCCCTCCCCTCTGACTGGTAATTGTTTCTAGAAATTCAGTTTCTAGGGAAATAATCTGAAAGACAAAATGTTCTCTGCATGGAGATGTTCATCACAGGGTTGCTTATAATAGCAAAAAATGTGGAGACAACAAAGGACAACAATCAGGACACATTCCAGTCAATCACGAGGCTCCTCGTGCACCTGTCCCTGCCAGCGAGCTGCCGTGGCCGGGGTGCAGCGGGCTCTCCACCTGCCGGATGCCAATCTTGGGTCTGCGTATTTATTCCCTCCTCTAACCCTTACACAACCCTGTGAAGTGAGTACTAGCAATGTCTCCATTTTACAGATGAAGAAACTGCAGCATGGGGAGGCCAGGTAAGGTCAGTCAGCTCCTAGGCAGCATCTGCCCCCGCCAGGTTCAACCACCTTGGAGCAAAATGCTCAGAGTCCCCCTCGCCGGGGAGCTGGGTGTTGAATGCGGGCCACTGTGTAGGTGTGTGCTGCGTCTCGGGGGGTGGGATAGGACATTATTTTAGATGTCAGGGGTTGCGTGGCTTCTCACCCTTGCTTGTCCCCTCGCCAGTGCCGCCCCCGCCATTCTGGCAGCAACTGCAGGTGAGGGCAGAGACCATTTCTTAAGGCCCACAAGGAAAGAGTGGTGGGAGAGGCCAAGGTCCTGTGGGTTTCCAGAGCCTGTGAGAGTAACGCCCCACCACCCCAACAGGAGGCTGAGGGTGAGGTGCCCCGGGCCCCTCCTTTGGGGTCAGAGCTCTGACCGGAGGAGCTCTGGTCATTATAGTGGGGGCCACTGAGGGTGAGTGTGGGGCCTGAAAGCACAGGTCCACGTGCTCCTCTTTCCAGCTGGAAGCTGGGACGAGGGAGGAGCCTCTGCCCACTTGGCAGTGAGGAAGCTTCACATAGCTGCTGTACCCCAAATCCTCTGCTCCCACAGGAGTTACAGGAGGTCCCTAAAATCTCCCTGCACCCACAGTGAACCCCAGCATGTGGCTGGGCCTTGGAGCCTGCCTGCTGGGGGTGCCCCAGAGGGGCTGGGGGCCTGCAGCAGAGCCAAGGCCCATAGGAGGATGTGGCTGGTCCTCAGCAGGGCCAGAGACAGCCCAAGAGCAAGCCAGCTGTGTCCCCCTGGGCCCTGCATGGCGGGCACCATGGACGGAGAAGCTGGCCCAATAGTTCTAGACTGGTCTAGAGGATGCCAGACAGTCTCTGGGAACTTAGCTTGCCCTGGAGGGAAGGAGCTGGGGAGGGGAGAGAATCTTGTATTGGCTGCGTTCAACTTCCAAAGCTACCATGCTTACAGCTGGAAGTGACCGAGCTCCCCTGACCTAGAAAATTGTGTTTCCACCACCGGTGAAATGGTGGCCTGTAGGTGCCCTGAGCAGACTGAAACAAAGAATCTCACAGCTGGGTGGACTCGGGGCTGTGCTCCAAGCTTCTGCCCCAGGCACAGGCATTGATGCCCTTGCTCCTTTCCCAGCTCCTTTCCCCAGCTCTGGGAAGGAGGTGCTATCATGACTAGCCCAGGTTTTCAGATGGGGACAAGAGTTTTAGAGAGGAAAGGACTTGCCCAAGGGCCCCCAGGCCAGCAACACAGGGAGGTCAGCCTTCAGAGCTCTCTCAATAGCCCACCGCGCTAAAGCATGGACTGGCTTCCCACTGCTGGTGAGGGCCCGCCTGCCCCGGCCTCCACACAGGCTGCCCCTTTGCCGGGACCCGCAGCTCCCACCTCTGTCCCTCAGCTTGGGAAATTCCTGTTGTGCTCCAGGAGTCAGCTGAGACGTCACCCCTTCCAGGAGGCTTTCCCTGAGTCCCAGGCGGGGCCCCAGGCCCTCGCTCTCATCACACGTGTTTGTGCCCCTCCCTGCTCATCTGGCGCCTCCCTTATTGGCCCCATCCCCCGACAAACACCTGCTGGGAACGGGCGCCAAGGGGGAGGGAATGAGTCAGCGCTACTGGCAGCCCTAGTATGGGACACACGTGGCCCATGTAGGGACACAAGGTGTGGGCCCTCCTGTGGCCATGATGTTAAGGCCACACCTGCTTATGACAGACAGGAAGGGAGCATGGAGCCGTGACTTCAGGGGTTGCGTAAGACTGCAACAGGAAGGGGCTTGCTCTCTGACTTTCACTGTGAACGTTCCACTTCAACAAAATGTAAGTATTCATAATTATTCTGTGTCTCCCAAGTCGGTGTGGAAAGGGGAAGTTCCCTGAATGTTCCGGGCACTGGGGATAGCCCTGCCACCCACCCATTTCCATCCCTGGGTGACGAGGGTACGTGCTCAGTCCTGGAACTAGAAAGGCCTGAGCCTCGCCCACGGGCCCTCCCCGCACGCTACCACCTTCTGCACGAGAAGCAGGCCCAGTGATGCTTTGTGGAGCCATCAGCCACTTTTTGGCAGTTGGGACAAACTCCCCCACCCACCTCCCCATCTCTGGGCAGAAAGGGAGTGGTCTTCATACTGTAGGAGAGCCTCAGGGGCTGTGGGCACCCCGCAATGCCCAGCGGGTCTCAGGCATGCCCCGTCCCTGTTCCCCGACACTGCCACAAACAGCCCTTAGGGGTTTAATAAACACCAGCGTTGCCCCAAAGCAGAAAGCCCTGTGACTCACCGAGGCTTCTTTAGGAGCGGTGGCAGCCACCAGAAGGCTTAGCTGTCTTTCACAGATAAGGAAACTGGGGCTCAGAGAGGGATGTGATCTTCTCAAGACCACACAGCCAGTCAGTGGCAGAGGCAGAGAGAGACGCAGGTCCCCTGTCTTGTGCCCAGCCTGCACCCCCACCTGCCCCTGGACCCCGCCCTTGAAGCTCAGGTTGTGACAAGGACACATTTCATTGCACTTGCCTCCACACTCGGAGCGATTCATTAGTATCAAAAACATGTTCCGCACCACCCTTGCCAGAAGATTCTTGACACATACAAAGTTGGGGGTTTGGCATAATTCCTCTCCCTTGTTAAGCATTTATGTATAATGAGTGCTGGAGTCGCCCCTTGAAACTGTCCAACGCCCCCCACTTTCAGAAGGCGAGGCTCAGGGTCAGGGTCAGGTTGGAGCAATTCAGTGGCACAGCGGGGACACGAGTCCACAAAGCCCGCCCTGAACTCTTCAGCTGCTCCTTTGCAGAGGGGCCATGAGGAGGAAAAAAAAAGAAAAAGAGAAAAGAAAAACTACCACTTACAAGCATCTACTCTGTGCCAGGCGCTTCACGTAAATCGGTGCTAAGCCTCCTCGTCATCCTCATGCAGAGGCATCCTTAGCCCCACTTCGCAGATGAGCTGGCTGAGGCTCAGAGAAGGCAAGCCCAAGGGCGCAGAGCTACACCAGGGGTTGGCAGCCTATAGCCTGGGGACCAAATCCAGCCCCAAACCTGTGTTTGTTGAAATGATTGGAAAAAAAAAAATAAATAGAAGAATAACATTTTGTGACTGGTGAGAATAATATGGAATTCACATTTCGGTGTCCATAAATAAAGTCTTACTGGAGCACAGCCATCCCCATTCGTTTACGCATCATCTATGGCTGCTTTAGACCCATAACAGCAGCAGGATTCAGTTGCAACAGAGAATGTATGGGCTGCAAAGTCTAAAAATTATTTACTATCTGGCCCTTTGCAGAAAAGGTTTGCGGACCCCTGTCCCATACTGTGCCATCTCCCGCGGGGTCTGGAAGGTCTGCAGGACCTCCCTGTGGCTGCGCAGACTGTTCCCAGCAGAAGGGCATCAGGGCTGACATCCAGACCTTCTGCTTGCAGCCGCGTGTCCTGGGGTTGGGTCCCCTGCAGAAGGGGCCTTCTCCGAATTTGTTCACCTGGAGTGCACTTGTTCTTACGGGGACAAGGTTACCAGCAGTGGTACCCACTCCTCTGCCCATCACCGTCCCTGGGGAGGCAGCCTCACAGCACAGCCCCAGAAGGAGCTAGAAGTGAAGGTGGGGAAAGGGCAGGGGCAGGAGATGAGGAGAAGCCAGAGGGAAGGAAGGGGTGGCTGGGCACAAGCTGGGCTTCCAGCTGGCTTCAAAGGCCCAGTCACCAGGGGCGAAATGAGAATTCTCTACCTTTCAAGTGACTCCTGGTGGTGGGGGGTGGGGGGGGGGGCAACGATTTATTCTTCTCGACTTTTGAGGCTATAAAAGGCTTCCCACCTCCTCTCCCTCTGCTCTCCTTCCCCTGACTTCCTCTCTGGGGGTGTGAGGGGGTCTCACTCCCCAAACTCTCTGAAGAGAGAAGATGAAAAGGACTGACTTCTGCTGTGGCCCCCGGGCTCTGCGGTGGTGGTGGCGGCAGCTGCTCGGCGGGGCTGTGTGGCTGTGCCCTGCAGGCCTGAGAGCAGCGGAGCCCCCTCCCCTCGGGCCTGGGGGGGGGGGTGGGCTGGGGGGGACTGGTGGTCCAGGACGCAGCCTCAGGCCTAGAGCTCCCCGCGCAGGACAACAAACGCTTGCTGAAGGAGAATTGGGAGCATGCGTGGAAGGAGGTGGAGAGGAGAAACAGAGGGAAGGAAAGAAAACAAAACCAAATGGAAGAAACAAAGGGAGAAGAGGCAGGAAACGAGGAACGTGGAAAACATTACACCGAGTGAGACAGCCAGGCACAAAAGAGCTGCATTACCTGGAATGTCCAGAACAGGCAATTCTATAGAGACAGAAAGTAGACTGAGTGGCTGCTTGGTTGGGGTGGAAATCAGGGACTGGGAGGTGATGGCTAAAGGCTACTGGGTATCTTCTGGGGGTGATGAGAATGTTCTAAAACTCATGTGGTGGTGGCTGCACAACTCTGTGAATATAAAAACCAGGGAATTGTACACTTGAAATGAGTAATTGTATAGTACGTGAAGCGTATCTCAATAAACTGTTATATAAAAGAAAGAAAAGAAAAGAAAAGAGACAAAACGAGAGGAAGAAAGGGGGAAAGAGATGGATGGTGAAGGACAAACCTTCGTGGCTGTTAAAGCACCTGCCGCATGCCAGGAATTGGGCCGAGTTCCTGCATCCCCACTCCCTTCGTTCTTACAACAACTCTGCAAAGTGAGTCTGACGGTGACCACAGCTCTATAGGTACGGAGACGCAGCTCAGACTGTCCCGTGACCTGCCTCACCTCACCCAACCCCTGACTAGTGGTGGGGCCCGGACTCACGCTGGGGCTCCCTAACCTCCACGCCCGAGGTGGGAGAACACCCCAATGGCCTTGAGGTGTGACCACCGCAGCCAGCAGGATTCCAACATGTAGGGGCAGCTGGCCCCTTAGTGAGGCGCGAGCTGCCCCGGGCGCCTGTAAGAGGAGCGCTCATGAAAGCCATTAAGAAAGGATGGAATCAATGTGCCGAAAGGTTAGACTATTTTAGACTGACAAATAGAAATGGTAAACAATAGGATATATTGGAGAATATGAGGAAGTCATTTGGTGTAAACCTAATTCGGCCTGACTTTGTTTTTCCAAAAGGGGCTGACGTGGCCGTGGCTGTTGAGCATGTGTTATATATCTGCTTAAGCATTTGCTCTGTCCCAAAGACAAGAACAAACGGCCTTAAGATAAAGGTGAAACTTCCCCTCACGTTGGCATTTCATTAAGGATAAGCATCTTTGCCTAGGCTAGGAACTGATTGCTGTGCTCACCTGTGACCACCCAGCTTGAGACAACAGACCTGCCCCCCTGCTGTGTCCACCGAGACAGCAGACCTACTACCTGCTGTGTCCATCAATCGCTGTGCTGACAGAGCAGTCTTGTGACTATTGTAAAAGGGACATTTCAATCCTATGTGGAACATCCTCTTTGAGGGTATACAACCACTCTGTACACCCCAATTCTTTGGTGCCCTTCCTTCCTTCGAGAAGGAAGGCCCCGGGCTACATGGTCCTCACATTTTGGCTCAGAATAAACTCACCCCAATTTTCATTTATAGATTGGATATGGATTATTTGTGTCAACAAGAACCACAAGTGACACAAGTCAGCAAGTCTGGGCTCCTAAAGGGGTAAGTTATGCAAAACTTCCTTTCTGAGCAACATCTTCTCCAGAAGCCTGTGTGCATTAGTCACGTCCCCTTTCACTCCCGTGGTACCGCAGCCTCCTCTGCAGAGACTGGACCCTGAGCTGACAGACAGTCAGCCATGCCTCCCCTGGGCCACCGGCCTCCGGCCAAACCAAGACATGCAGTGGAGGTGGACTGGACAGCTCCACGTCGTCTGGAACTCTGGATTGCAACCCCAACTTGGAAGGGCACTTCCTGTGCTTTTGGCACGAGTCACCTCACCTTGCTGGGCTTGTCTGTAACACAGCCGGCAGGGCACGCGGCTGGGCTGCTGCCCAGGATGCTTTTCTACCCGGAGACTGTGATTCAGAGCTGGCAGTGAATTCGGCTGGGAGGCCTGCCCCAGTGCCATCATTTAAGGGAAGCCCATTGTGACAGCCAAGTTAAAAAGGGAAACATGAATTTCTGAGTCCCCGCCGGGTTCCTGGAACTTGCCTCTTTGAGACTTGTCTTCCTGATCTCTAAAGCGGGGGCAGCACTTCTCATGGCTCTTGGGAACTTAGAATGAGGTATGTGCTCATTCACTCATTCATTCATTCAACAAATATTACAAGGCCTCTCCTGAGCCAGGCACAGTGCTAGGTGTTAGAGAGACAGCAGTGAACAACAGAGGCAGGGGCCTGTCCTCGGGGAGCTTAGGCTCTGGGGGAGCAGACATGAAACAGATGCATCAACAGGGATGAGAGGACGGCCTGGCCTGAGGGGAGGGCCCGTGGGGTGCCAGGGCCTTGGCTGTGAGGGTAAGACTCTGTACTGGGTTTTAAGAGCACCAGGAGGGGCAGGGCACGACCCCATTTCTGTTTGGAAATGCTCTCTCTGGCTGCCGAGAGAAGGAGAGCAGAAGGGGGGCCAGGCCCAGGGGAGAGAGGTGAGCTGGCCAGAGGGGTTTGGGGCACCTGCATCCCTTTGCACCTCTTCTCCAGAGGTCTTTCTCCAGGTGCCTGGGAGCACCGCCGCCCGGGCGCAGGGCTCTGCAGGAACGAGGCGCGCCCTCTGCAGAGGGAGACTGCAGATCTCCAGGTGCTTGTGAATGTTATTTCCCTGCCATGGGAGATTACCCAGAGCAAGAGAGTGTGGAAAAGGGACCCAAGAGCCCCAGGCAGAGGTCCAGAGATAGGGGTCTATTCCCAGACTCAGATAGGTCGCTTGTCTCCCTGTGCCTTAGTTTCCCCAACTGCCATCCATGGGACTAGCACTGAGTCTGGGCTAAGTTCAAGTCCAGGCAGCACTTCACTGTGGAAGGAGCTGGGGCTTTGGGGTCACAGGGGCTTGAGCTCGACCCTAGCTCTGCACACATGAGGCCGAGGGGCCGAGGCCGGCTGCTATGCTTCTGGAAGCCTGCTGCTGGCCAGGGGGCCCACACTTTGAGAGCCACTGCCCCAGAATAACATCCTTCAAGGATCAGGGCCTCTGCTTGGCTCAGTGTTGGGCCCTGAACAGTGCTGGCCCACAGCGAACCCTTGGTGAGTGCCTGTGGGTGAATGGACTCTGAGTGGCTTGTTTGACGGGAGCAGAGGGGGTAGAGGGTGGGTGTGGGCCTGGGGAGGGCGGCAGAAGGTGGTCAGGGACCAAATCATGAAGGGCCTCTAATGCCAGGTTAAGGAGCTGGGACTTGTGGCAGCTGGATGTGGTCTCCAGAGATGTCCACAACCCCATTGCTGAACCTGAGAATGTTACCTCACATGGCAAAAAGGACTTTGCAGACGTGATTAAGTTAAGGAATTTGGGATGGGGAGGTTATCCTGGACTATCCTGGTGGGCTTTAAATGTGCCCTTATAAGAGGGAGGCAGAGGCAGCTTTGGCTATAGAAGAGGAGAAGATGTGACCATGGAGGCAAGAGGCTGGAGTGATGTGAGGAAGGGGCCGTGAGTGTGGGCGGCCCCCAGAGGCTAGAAAAGACAAGGAAATAGATCCTCCTGTGAAGCCCCAGAAGGAACCAGCGCTGCCACCACCTTGATGTCAGACTCCTGCGCTCCTGGACTGTAAGAGAATACATTTGTGTTGTTTTCAGCCACCAACTTCATGGTCATTTGTTGCAGCAGCCCTAGGAAACGATCATGGGCCTATATCTAGTAGGAGCAGAGGAAGCTGCTGGGCAGGGGTGTTGGAGCAGACAGGGCGTCCAGGGGAGAGGTGATGGGGGCGGGGGGCAGAGGCAGCTAGTCGGGGTCAGGAAGGGTCAGGCAGAAAATCCTTCTTCGGAGGTGGCCGCTGGTTTGCAGCAGGGAAGGGAGGACTGGCCAGCTCAGCAGTCTCTCCTGGAGGCTCCCTTCCCCCCGCCAAGGGCAGGCCCAGATCAGTCCTAGGAATTCTAGGCTCAGGCACACACTCCTGCCCCCTTGGCAACGATAGGGCTTTCGGTCAAGTCAACACTGGCTTTTGTCCCCACTGGGAGAACAGGAAAGACACGCTATCAGTCATGGGGGAAGCTGGGAGCTGACCTTATGGAGGGCCACACGAGGCCCTGAACGTCCTGACAGCCCAGTGGGAAAATTATCCTCTGGCTGTTCCTGTTTCCTGCACCCCCATGTCCCTGCCATGATCTGAAGCCCTCTGACTGGTTCCCCATCCTCCTCTGCCAAACCCCTCTGCCCACGCTCCCGGGGGGCTGGAGGAGAGAGCACGGCTGTGGACCCGAGGAACATGTACTCCACGGCTGCTGTGTGTGACCAGGACATGGCCTTTTGGCTGGTCTTAGCTTCTCCACAGCCCCCACCCAGGGCGGCCATGAGGATCAGAGGAGAAGTGAGCAGAGGAGAAGTGTGTCCCCAGAGGACAGTCAGTGAGGGGGGTTGCTATTTCTGCTGATGCTCAGATCTTGGCTTTGGCTGACTCCCTAGCTTGTTGCTTGGGCAATTTACTTAACTTCTCTGAGCCTCAGTGTTCCCACCCGTAAAGCGGAAACCAAACAACCACCTACTCCACAGGGTTGTGTGAAAAAAGAGATGAGGCCATGCGTCTACAGGGCCTTCACCATCTGCATTTAAGGCTCAACTCAGAGGTCTGCTCCCTGGCCCGTGCACTGCCTCATTCGGGTGCCCAGTGCCCTGGGTTTCACTCCTTGGCACATGCTGCACGGCACCGTTGCCAGCCTACTCCTCAGCTGGACTGCGAGCCATCACAGGTAGCACGGGGTGGGGCTTTGCTTCATCTCCCTTCATACCCTTAGGACCTGGCACAGGGTTGGGGACGGGATGCCCTCCCAGAGGATTAACACAGAGAAACAAGGGCCAACAGATAAAACTGGCACCTAGCGGGTGTTCTGTAAGTGTTAGTTATTGGTGTTAACGCTTATTGAATATGCTTCCCTAGGGATTAGGGGGAAAGGCAGCCCATTAGCCCTGGGGTCGCAAGTAGGAAGTGGTATGCATGGCTAGACTGAACCATGATAGCTGCTTTGTCCTTTGTTTGCTTCATGAACTAAATGGGCTTTGCACTGGAGGCTGCTTCCTGAATGAGGGGGTGTGGAAGGACATGGTCAGATGGGCATCTTATCCATCAGGGCTGGGTGTGGAAGTCCCCAGATCTGCATTTTGGAGAGACACCTTTGGGTGGCTTGGAGGATGGATTTGAGAGGGAGACTCTAGAGGCAGGGAGGCCAGGAGGAGGCTGAATGTAAGAGCTTATTCCAGCAGGACAGCACTGCAAGGGTGGAGGGCCCGGGGCCCAGGGCTAGCAGGGAACACTCCGCACCTGGCTGCTGCAAGGACCAGAGGGGACATGAGGCCCGGGTGTCTAGTTGGACAGTTTGGCCCCCACAATCCTCCACAGAGGGCAGGATCCACAGTGTGTGTGGGTCTGCAGTGTCTGCCCGTTTTTCTCGAGGCTGCTGCTCACTGCTCGAGAGGGGACGTGCATCCCAGGAGGGATCGTAGGGCCTGTTCGCATCCCTTAGCTCACGTGCTTCAGGTAACTCTGGGAGGCCAGCAGGGCAGGCTGCGTGAGGACAGACCCCACACTCTAAGACATGAGGAGACTGAGGCCCGAGAGGGGCAAGGACTTGCTCAAGCCACAGAGTGAGCGAGGGCAGAGCTGAGATCGCGGCCACGCAGTTGACTTCCCATACCTGTTCATCACAACAAAGGCCAAAAAGATCATTTCTACATCCCCAGTGTTCAGCACAGTTCCCGGCACGTGGTGGGAAGCTGACAAATGTTTGCAAATGAATGAATGAATGAATGAATGAATGGGTCAGTCTCATAGACCAGCATTGTGGGAGGCCCAGGCATAGTCTGTTGGAAGAGAAAGGGAAGTGCCATTTATGGAGCCCTTCTCTGTGCCAGCTGTTCTGCAGCATCCTTTCATCTACTCCTCTCAACAGCTCGAGCTGACTAGACTCTACCTTCCTCTCCAAGCCGGGAGCTTCCCCAGCACCACTCAAGTCTTTGGTGGGGTTTCCTATAATACCCTGCACTGGCTTCATCACCAGGGAATTTATCTAAATCTCGTTCTGATCCTGTTTATCTTTTCAGCCTGGATACCTCTTGGGGATGGAATCCCCAGGCGTCCTCTCTCTTGCATCTCCTGTATCCTGAACATGCAGTGGTCTCCAACCTTATTTTTTTATGCCACCTTGATTTTGTTCTATTCTCTTCCCGTCTCTCAGGGACCAGTGCCACATCTCCCTTCACTGATGTCCTCATCTCATGTTTCTGGTTCACGTCTTAGAGGTGAACCAGAGCCCTCTTCCCAAAGCACAGATCTGCCTGGGTTGCCCTCACCCCAATTCTAATCCTTCCATCTTGGCCTAAGACCTATGAGATAATGTCCAAGCCCTCAGCCTTGCCTTCAAGGCCCCGCCTTCCCCACTCGGCCAGTCCTCTTTCTCGAGTCCTCTTTCTCCTGCGACTTGAGTGCCCCCTGGGGAATGAGCTGATGCATAGTAGGTGCTCAATGAATGCACACAAGCTAGGTTTCTCATGTGAACCCCAGGTGGCAGCATGTGTGCATGGCCATCCGAGGGCTGTCCTGGGTGGTTTGGTAGGTGGGCCTTAAACTTAGGGCTCTTGATTATAAGGACAACGTAGCTAGAAAACAGGGCCCACATGTTCTGGAGTTGGGGGACCCCTGTCCAGGTCCCAGCTGTGTGGCCCTGGCCAAGTTCTCTGAGATTTAATGTAGTCCTTTTAAAATGGAGGTGAAAAGTTCTATCTCAGGGGGCTGTTGAGAGGATGGCATAACATGAGGTTTGCAAAGTGCTCATGAAGAGCACCAGCATCTTGTGAACAGTTGCCACCTTAATGGCTACCATTAATGGGACCTCCTCCCCATGCCCCCAACCTGCATGCACACGGCGAGGGTAGTTACCTGTCTGTGGCTCCCCGGGGGACCGTGACCTCTGTCCCACTCCACACCTGGAGCTTCAGGGGCTTCTCTTCCTGCCGCCTGGGTTCTGGGCTTTGATTCCTGGACAGCTGAGAGCTGTTGGACCTCAGAAAAGTTTCGCGGGCGTTGCAGCCAGCCAACCTGCAGTGGAAGAGCTGCTGGTATGCTGTGCGGAAGTCTCTGTTCAGTGCAGCGTACAGGATGGGGTTCAGGGCCGAGTTGGCATAGCCTAGCCACAGAACGACGGCTTCAATGACCTCATTGACGGCTTCATCCCCTTTCAGCCCACGGTAGACAAACACGGTGAAGTAGGGGAACCAGCAGATGATGAAGGCTCCCATCACAGCGGCCAGCGTCACTGTGGCTTTGTGCTCCTTGATGGTGGCTGCCTTCCAGGAGCCGACGTGATGGATCCTCCTGGCCTGATCCCGGGCGATCTTGAAGATGCGGTAGTAGGTGATGCACATGACCAGCAGAGGCAGGTAGAAGGTGACCAGCCCGTCCACCAAGCCGTACACCAAGTTGACCTGGACTTTGCACTTCGAGGCAGTGTGATTGACCCCTGTCAACAGCTCTGACGAGCTGTTCTCGCTCCTGCTGTTCCACCCCAGGTGGATAGACAGGAAGGACAGGGTGATGGAGATGACCCAAATTAAGACCAGGGAGATGACCACCCGGACAGGAGTGACCAGCACGGGGTAGCGCAGGGGGTCCGTGACAGCGCAGTACCGGTCGAGGCTGATCATGAAGAGGTTGAGGATAGAGGCTGTGCAGAGCATGACATCGAGGCTGGTATAGATATTGCAGAACACCTCGCCAAAGCCCCACGTGCAGGACAGCTGGTAGAAGGCCGAGAAGGGCAGCACCAGGAGGCCGAGGAGCAGGTCAGTGATGGCCAAAGATACAATGAAGCAGTTGGTCAGACTGCGGAGCCGGCGGTTCAAGCCCACGGCCAGGCAGACCACCACATTGCCAGCAATGGTGATAAGGATGAGAACAATGAGGACCACGCTGACAGTGACCTTGCATGCGGTAGAGTCCAGACAATAAGGAGGGGCTGTGCCATTGGACGCCATCCTAGGACCCTACAGCACCTTCTTCCGCACGGCCCCTGGCTACTTTTCACCCAGCTCCCCACCGCGTCAGTTCCGTCAACCCCTGGGCTCCGGGCTGAACAGAGCCAAAAGAAAGCGTCCAAACATGAGGAGGCTACAATGACCTAGGCTGTTTCTCTAGAAATAAATAAAGCAGTCTCCTAGGAGGTGTTGGGCAGGAGTATTCATGAAGAAGAGGGAAAGCAGACAGGAATTCGTGGTTCACACTCCAGTCCTCAGATGGCCCCCTGCAGAATGGGCTCCTCCGCGGACTGGAGCGGGTCTCCGCTCTCCAGGGTCTGCACAGAGACTGGGGCACTGGGGCGTGTGTCCGCAGGTGGCTTTGGCTTTATGCGGGAGGGATCATGTGGAGACATGGGCACATCCTTCTCCATAGCTGGCGGCTGCTCCCATCCATGTGACAGGGGTCAAGGACTGCTGCGTCTCCCTCTCAGGACCGCTGGAGAGCAGGAGCTGAAAACGCAAAGGTCGAGGGTAGAGCACTTTGAAACCAGATCGAGAGCTTGACCTGATTCAGGATGGGTCCTTCTAGACCTTGACCTCCCTATGAGACACCAGGAGGCATGGGGTCATCTCGTTAGGAGCAACAGAGGCAATCAGGATACACAGTGGGAGGAGGAAGGGAGGCAGGATGCAAGGGGCTGGACCACTGTGTTACCACGCAAGATACAGGTGGAGGGGCTGGGACTGCTTATACTGGAGGAAGAGAGATCTAGACACAGATTCTAAGCTCCAGGAGAGCAGGGGCTGCATCTGCCTGCTCACTGCTGGCTCCCAGTGCCTGGCCCACAGGTAGGCATTAAGTGTCTGCTGGATAGATGATAAAATGAATGAATGAATAAGCCAGTGTAATGAATTATCTTTGAAACTGCTGAGGACAGTGTCTGACACTGTTTTACAAAACGTTATCATGCTCTAAACCAGAGGCCAACAACGTTTTCAGGAAACAGCCAGGTAGCAGATACTCTCTGCTTTATATCCCACAGGGTCTCTGTCGCAACTACTCAACTCTGTCTTTGTCGCACGAAAGCACCCACACTGACAGTGTGCAAATGAATGAGCATGCTCCAATGAGATCTTACTTATGGACACAAATGTGAATTTCACATAATTTTCAAGTGTTGCAAAATCTTCTTCTTCTTTTGATTTTCTCCCACTCTCTAAAACTATTTCCAAACTATTAAAAAATGTAAAAGCCATTCTTAGCTCATGGGCTGCACAAAACCAGGCAGAAGGCCAGATTTAGCCCACGGTCATAGTGTGCCAACCACATCCCCACCCCACATCTGCTTGCTCTAAACATCTCTCTAAATCTTACTTTTCATATTTAGCAGCACATGTGGGCCCACATCCAGGTCAGCTGGTACGGAACTCACTCAGTCTTTCTAATGACTGCGTAACAGTCCCTGGGGTGGCTGGCCA
Organism: Equus asinus; assembly: GCF_041296235.1. Taxonomy (NCBI): domain Eukaryota; kingdom Metazoa; phylum Chordata; class Mammalia; order Perissodactyla; family Equidae; genus Equus; species Equus asinus. The sequence goes on from NC_091798.1 coordinate 8,659,694, forward strand.
AGGTTTATTCCGCCATGCCCCTATCATGGGAAGTTGGGTGGTTTCTATTTCCTCTCTCCCTCCCTCCTTTCCCTCTGCAAACATCACTTCAGTAGAATGGCTGCACACACAATGCTTCTTGGTTAAATCTCAGATCCCCTCCTAGTGGTAACATCCTACGATGCCAACTGATGCAAAACAAGCTAAGGCCCTGCTGATTCCTGGATCCTTTCACGCAAGATGATCCTGGTTTCCCAGAGAGCAGACAGCAAGCAATCTCCTGGGGTTTGGGACTGTGCAGAAATCACATCGACAGCGGAACCCCTCTCAGAAGCAAGCTAAGTGTCATGTGACATAAATTAAGCCTCTCCTAGTCTCTTGCCTGAAGCGGTTTTGCAACCCGAATGTGAGAAGCCTCACTTAATCACAACCACTGTAGTGGTTGAGGGAGCACAGCTCCTGGTCACCTTCTGCTGCTCCAGCTGGCTTGGCCACGCTGCCTCACAGGCTGGGCCTCTGGGTATTATTTTTAGAAGATCTTTTCATTACATAAATAGCCCAAACAGCATGGCTCTCACCGCCACGCTTAATTAACTTTGTAGGGGGTAGCAGCCAGGGTATGTTTTTTGAGAATCCCTATTTCTGATCAAAATTCTCTCTGAGTTTCCTTAACAGCCAGGTATAGGTATTTTGACATTGGACTGATGTTTTAGCTAACGTTTGGGGGGTTTCAAATCTGAAGGAACCAGCCTCATATAATTAGAAATTAATTCCTCCCTCCCTGCTTCTCTCCCTTCCTTCGTCCTCTCTGCCCCCTCCCTCTGTTCTATGTGGCAGATATTTCTTTCAGAACTTACAATGTGCCGAATGCTCTTCCAGGTGCTGAGGCACAACGATGAACAGAAAGCAGCGGTTCCTTTTTTCATAGTTTCAAAGAAGAACCACTTCTACTGTGTTTCTATTTTGCATCCCAGGTCCCAGAAGTTTCTGGACCCTTTGTGAAGGCAGGGGTCGTTGCATGGAGCTCAATCCATCCTGCACCCCGTGGGTAGAACGCCTGCTGAGAGGGCCATGGCACCCAAGACTATCGCCATCACTGCCACAAGACTGTCGTCATCACAGTTAACATAAAACATACTTTGTTGAACTTTCCTTTCAAACTTCCAAAGCGATGACATGTTTATTGCAGTAAACGGAGTATCCTGAGGTACAGAGGAAGGGCCAGCTATTTGGGCTGTCACACACCCAAGCCCTCCTGCCGGTGTGAGGGGGTGACTGCTGCTGCCCGTTTGGCACAATGGGGGGGGGCTTCCACTCCTGTTCCCTGACCCTAGGTGCACACAGGCCCCGCAGGGCACTGCTTCACACACACTCCCCACATTACTCACCTTTCCTTAACTTTAAAATTCCCATTGTATAGTGGATGCCCCCTTAGGGCGCTGAGATCTAACTCATTCTTTTGGGGACCTAGGCCGTGGCAACACAGCCACTATTGTGCAAGGATGTACGCCTGTGTCAGCAGGTTTGCAAGCGGCAAAAAATGAGACACCACCTGAGTGTCCGTCGGCAGGGGGACGGTTCACCAAACTACGGCCATCCGTGCTGCAGGACAGTCCGGGCATGGTGGCGCCACGCACAGTAAATGGAGTATCGCTTCATCCTCACAATGCCCCGCGAGGGAGGGGATCACTGCCCATTGAGCAGCCGAGGAGATGGACGGTGAGGGGCAGAGTGCCGTCACACCCCATTAAGTGGCCAGAGAGCCGATGAGCGCGCAGCTCCTGCGCCTTCAGCCTGCCTTCCCACCCGTCCCGGGACCAGACCTCAGCCCGGCTTTCCAGCTGGATCTTACCTAACACCCCGCGTTCGGCGTTCGTCCCCGGCCTCCCCATTCATGCAGCCGGGCCTCTTCCTCCTGCCCTAGCCCTGCTGTCTCCTTCCCCAAAAGTCCCGCTCCCTCTGCTCACGGCAGCTGCTCTCCTTTCAAGGCTGGGCTCCAACACTGCAGTCCCCTGGGAGCTCCCGTGGTGCCTGGAGGTGCAGGCACCCTCCCTTGTCCTTTGTACCGAGTTCTGCTGTGGGCACCTGTGGCCTTGTGTTGTTAATATGGCTCGGCATTTGTCCCAGGTAGGGAGTGGATCTTGCCCACCTCTCTCCACCCCCCATCCACCCATCCATCTGTCTGTCCCTCCGTCCATCCATCCAGCCAGCAAACATTTTCTGCTGTCTATATAAGGGAGAACTATGAGGCACAGGGAGCGTGTGTGTGCAGGCGTGCATGTGTGCGTGGTTTCCTCACCTTGGAAATCTAAGGGTGCTCACATGGGATTCAGTGGGCTGGGTTAGTATGTCTGAATGGATGTGTGAGAAAAAGGCTATTTTCCCCAACATTTTACAGTGAAATTTTTCAAACACAAACAAAAAGTTGAAAAAACAGTACAACATACATTAGATCTCATGCAATGGTCCATGCACATTAGATAATTGTCTGTTCTCTCATTCTGTGCGTGTGTGTGAAAATCACATGAACTCAGTGGAAACAGAGTTCAGCACCCCATCTTGCGGGCAGCTGTACGGGTCACACTGCTCACTCTCGCATCGTCTCGTCTTTGCCTGCATGGCCTGTGAAAGGCACCATCTGGAGAACTTGCTCATGGGTTGTGGTGCCCCACCCCCAGCCCCCAGGGAGGCTCCTGACCTCCAGCTGGTCATCACCAAGCACTGAAGCCATGAGAAAGAGCAGCGGCCAGCTTGAGCCGCTGCACGGCGCACCTCTCCGAGGCTGTGCTGGCCCGCCAGCCCTCCAGAGCAGCTACAGCTCAGTATGTTGAATGCACTCAATGAGCTCGCAGATGTGTGTTAAGCCCACTATGCTGGGCTCTGCCCACAAATGCTGGGAGGTCTGCTCCAGTCACTTCCCATGACCAGCCTTGGTTGTCTCTAAGTACAGATCCTTGGTGTGGCAATCCAGGTCATTCCTGACTGGTTCTATCTTCCCTCTTTAGTCTCAGTTCCTGCCTGCCAGTTGTCCTTTAGTGTTTGAGGACAACACTTTGAGAAACACAGCTCTGATGGCATTTAATTCCTCCTGGTTTTGGAAAGTGCCGGGCCAATTCTGACTCTGTGTCTTTGCACATGCTGTTCCCACTGCCTGGAATGCCTTTCCTCCCATCCATGCCTGGTGAACCCTCACTCTTCCTTCAAATCCTGGCCTCCTCTATCACCTCCTCCAGGAAGTCTTCCAGAAATAGTTGCTCCATCCTCTCTCACTTCCTCCTCCCACTTGTACCACCTATGGCAGAGGCTTGTGCTTTCTGAGGGGCACAGGGTCCCCACTGGGTAGAATTCTGAGTTTTCAGGGCCCCAGGAAATCTCTCCTCCTACTGGGGTCCTGGGTGATTCACCATCAAAGTGTGTCTCCCCAGGAACTGAGTTGTAGTGGGTGGGACCCAGAATACCATTTCCCTTTTCCATCCTCCCACGCGGCAGCAGAGAAAATGGGGCTTGGAGGGTCACCCCACGAGCAGGGGTGTAGGTGGAGGCAAACCCAGGTCTGTCTGAGGCCCCAGCTTCCCTCTCACTGCTCCTCACCCACGAAATGCCAGAAAAAGTCCTGCGGGTGGTACGTTCTCTTTGCCAGTTAGAAGAGCCAGGCCACCCAGAAAAGCACGTCTGGGCCCCGGGGTCTCCTCCCCTCCAAATCTTATCAAGCCAGGTCCACCACTTTCTGTTTCCTTTTCACTGGGCAGTGAAATGAAGTTTCCCTTTCAGGATTTAAGCACCTAAACCTCAGGCGCAGCTGTGATGAGCTGGCAATTGCACAGGCAGCCAGCAATGTGGGGGAATCAGTTAAGGCTCCTTTGACTGGGTTTCTCACTTGGCCTGAGAGATGAATCTGATCTCCCATGCGATCATTTACAACAGGAACAGAAAACGGTCTGCATCCAGCAACAAGTGTGTGCTGGCACCTTCTGGGGAGACAGTGGGCAATCCTGCAGAGGAGGTGGTGTGACCCTTACTCTGCAAACATCCACACTCAGAGAAGTGAAGGGCAGCCTCGGGGCTGAGGGCAAGGCCTCTGACATTGCCCGGTCTGGGTTCTAACCTCTGTGCTGTCCTTTCACAGCTTGTGACCTTGGGATAATAATGTGTCCTCACTTGGTGGATGTGAAAATGCAGGGAGGAAAGGTCTGTAACATGCTTAGTGCCTGGCACCTGGTAGGTTGTATTATTTATAATAACGCTATAAAGTTATTATTTTATAATAATAAAAATGTTATTTGTATTGTTGTCTACAGCCACACAGCCAGGAAATAGCCTTCATGCGCTGTCTGTATGTTTACCGTGTGCCTTCCCGGGGCAGACACTGTGCTGGGTTCTGAGGATGGAGCGGTGAGTGCAACAGAGACAGACTTCTAGAAGCTCCTGTCGTGGCGGGGGAGAGAAACGTGAACAGGTCGCTGTGAAGCTGCTCACTGAGCTGCAGTCGTGTTAGGAGTCCTATAAAGGGGAGCATATGGCACCACAGGAAGCCACGAGGGCGACCGATCTGGTCTGGGGGATATCTGAGTTGAGCTCTGCACCTGCGGGAAGGAGGAAACTCAGCGAAAATGAGGGACAAGCAGGTTCCAGACAGGGAACTGTCCCTGCAGAAGCTCAGCGGCAGGAGACAGTGGATTCTAACCCAGAGCCACGGGAGCCTCAGGGGGGTCAGGGGGTGAGTGGAGTGGAAGGCAGGGGGCTACGTGTCTTCCTCTCCGCTGCACACCAGGGCCCGGGGTGTGGCAGCTGGGGGCAGGCCTGGGTCCGACCCTGCTGACCCCCACAGTTATCACTGCAGGTCATGAGACACCGCTGTCACTGGGTCCCAGGAAGGTAGTGCCTTGTGTTTATGAGCCATAATTTCTCAGAACTTTCCCCAAAAATCGGCCATTCCAAATGTTCTGGGTACCTGTGCTGAGGGCATCAGAAATCAGCCCAGCCTCAACCCCTGAGGAGCTCTGCCCCTGCCAGGAGTCCCAGACGACCCGAGAAGCAGGGGCTACGTCAGTGGGGCAACGTTCACTCTTTAAGGAGAGCACCGAGCCTCTGCAAGCCCCAGAGGGGCCACACTCACACGAGGCACTGAGCAAAGTGCTTGAGGCCTGGAGGTTGGGCCTGAACCGGCTCTGGCTGCCAGGAAGCTCTTCTTCTCCCTTACAGATGCTGGACCCAGGTGCAGCCCCACCTGAGAAGTGCCCACAGCATCCACTGCTGGGAGCTCAGGGGCCCCTGCTCACCGCAACTCCGGAGCCTGAGGCAAGCTGTGGGGTGGGGGCCGGGGGACAAGGGGGTCCAGCATCCTGCAGTTCAGATACAGCCAAGTGATGGGTAATTGGGGCCATGGTGGGGCAACGAGGGGTTGGGGGAACTCAGAGGAACGGAGTTTGGCTCTGCAGGCCGTGGCGGCAACAGTTTTGTGTGTGTGTGTGTGTGTGAGCATGTGTGAGCACACATATGCCAAAGGCAACATTCTAATGGGCCTGGAAGACCCCATGAATGTTGAAAACACTCACAGTGCTGAGCCGGCAGGTGCACTTCTAGGAGACCGTCCTGGGATTCCCCACAGCACTGTGAGCGTTAGCCGGGGCTGGAACCGGTGGGAAAGTGCACACGCAGCATGCCATGTGGCCATCCGAAAGATGCACCGGGTTGTCTGGGTGATGAGGGATGGTGTCCAAACGTGCACCGAGTGAGACATCTGAAGGGAAGGTATGTGTGTGTCTCTCACGTGGACACACGTTGACACCGGCAGACGGCTGGGGCGGGAGGGGAAAGGTGGTGCACTTTGTGCCCGCAATATCCTGAATAGGCCCATCCTGAGAGCCAGAAAGCAGGCTGGCGGTTGTTGGGGATCGGGGAGGGGGGATGGGCTGACTGCTTCATGGGTGCAGCGTTTCCTTTTGGGGTGAGGAAAATAGAGGTGCTGGTTGCACGCTGTTGTGAACGTCCTGAATGCTACCGAATTGTACACTTAAAACGGTTAATTTTATCTTATGTAACTTTCCCCTTAATTGAAAAAGAAAGAAGGAATAAAGACTGTCTCAGACAAACAATAGCTAAGGGAATTTGTGGTCACCCGATGTGGCTTCAGTTTCCCACACTAACTGTGGGCAGACGCCAGGCAAACAGCGTGGGGTCTCTCACTGATGAGAAAACATCCCAGCACGAACTGGTCACACAAGTAGTCAGGGAATGATCTGGACTAGATGCGTGCCTTGGGGTGGGGTGGGGGCGCCTATGGACGCTCAAAGACTATGGGACCAGGCCTGGTTCAAAGCCCTGCCCACCTCTTTACCAGCCGTGTGTCCTTAACCTGTCTGAACCTGAGTTTCACCATCTGTCAAATGGGAATAATGATAATCTCTGCCTCACAGAGATATTAAATTATCTGTACTGCTCAGCAAATGGAAGTGGTCAGTGTCCTGGCTTGTGGTCCAGGTCCCTTCCTCCTCACTGTGATGCCAAGCTGATGGGGATCTGGGGCTGGGCCAAGGGTGGGAGAAGACTTGTGCCATATGCCTTTGGGACCTTTGGAATCTTTTTACCTCAGGTCCGTATCACCGGTTCAAAACCTGACAGCCACATAGTTTGACAGGTGGAGAAGTGAAGGGGAGGGATGCGACAGGGAAAGGAGTGGAAGCTGGGCCATCAGGTCACACCCAGGGGCAGGCCAGCCACGTGGCCTGTCAGGGCTCCAGGGCAGGGCTGCCACTTGGTCTGCTCAGGCCAAGAGCCCTTTATAAGAAGGCCTCCACTCCACGCTCATGGTCCTCAGGGACCTCTCCTCTTCCAGGCTCATTGCGCGGTTTCAGAATCAGACTGTGCTGGTCTCTGGTCTCGCCGTGCCTCTGCAATGCTCCCCTGTGCCTGGCATCAAGATGACAAAGCCTGCATGATCTGGCCTCTGCCAGCCGCTCCAGCTGATCCTCAGGGGAGAAGTGTGCCTGGGGAGGAGTGCTGAGGAGTTTGAACTTAGTGCTGAAGGCAAGAGGAAGCTACTGAAGGTTCAGGCAAGGCCCAGGATTTCCCAGGGAAGTGGCAGCGGATGTGGGAACCCAGGTCTCTGGATGCCAGCCAGCTGACAAGCAATGAGGATACCATCACCAATCAGCATGTAGAAAACGGCACTTCATGGCAGGCCTGGGGCACTCTGCACGTCTCATTTACTCTTTACCACAACATCCTGAGGCGAGGGACTTTTATTTCCCCCCATTTTACAATGCAAAGAGTGAGGCTCAGAAAAGGTGAGGAATTTGCCCAAAGTCTCAACACCATTAGGCGGAAAGGTCAGGATTTGAACCCGGTCCGTCCGACTCCAGAATCCCTGTTCACCACCATGTATTTAGCTTCTCCTACAACGAAAAAAAGAAACAAAAACCCTCTGGCCTTTTCAAAGGGACCCAGTGACCGCCTGCGCTTTGGCACCCATCCTCCTCCTTCGAGGTACCCCTCCTGCAACGGCATCCGTGCCGCTTGGACTTCTCGCTCCTTACTGCCGTGGGCTAGATGGTCGCTCAACACCTCTTCAAGGTGGTAAAAGACTTCCGAGGGAGGCTGGGCATTAGAGAGAAAGGCCTGGTCTCCGGGGCCTGCAGCCACTGGGGCCCAAAACCAGGCACGGTCTTTCTCCGTCTTCCAGGCGCCTCGTCCCAAGCACTGCAGCCCCTAGGCGGGCCCTCTGCACAGGCTGAGAGGGGAATGGATCTGAATGTCGTCTGGAATGTGGGGCAGGTTCTGTAACCACCACTGTTGGCGCAGGTCGTGTGAGCCCCACCCGCCCTTTGGACATGCCTCCACCAGCCCAGAACGGGATGGTGGGATCAAAGTGGACATTTTCTTAAAGGAATGCAATCAGCTTGGCATCACAGTGAGGAGGAAGGGACCTGGACCACAAGCCAGGACACTGACCACTTCCATTTGCTGAGCAATACAGATAATTTAATATCTCTGTGAGGCAGAGATTATCATTATTCCCATTTGACAGATGGTGAAACTCAGGTTCAGACAGGTTAAGGACACACGGCTGGTAAAGAGGTGGGCAGGGCTTTGAACCAGGCCTGGTCCCATAGTCTTTGAGCGTCCATAGGCGCCCCCACCCCACCCCAAGGCACGCATCTAGTCCAGATCTTTCCCTGACTACTTGTGTGACCAGTTCGTGCTGGGATGTTTTCTCATCAGTGAGAGACCCCACGCTGTTTGCCTGGCGTCTGCCCACAGTTAGTGTGGGAAACTGAAGCCACATCGGGTGACCACAAATTCCCTTAGCTATTGTTTGTCTGAGACAGTCTTTATTCCTTCTTTCTTTTTCAATTAAGGGGAAAGTTACATAAGATAAAATTAACCGTTTTAAGTGTACAATTCGGTAGCATTCAGGACGTTCACAATGGCGTGCAACCAGCACCTCTATTTTCCTCACCCCAAAAGGAAACGCTGCACCCATGAAGTAGTCAGCCCATCCCCCCTCCCCGATCCCCAACAACCGCCAGCCTGCTTTCTGGCTCTCAGGATGGGCCTATTCAGGATATTGCGGGCACAAAGTCCATGTAAATTGGGAAGTGTGGGACTTGGGGAGAACCCTGGTTCTCTTTTCACTCTCTGCCTCCCCTTCATCTACCTGGGTCCTCAGGCTAGACACTTAGCATCATCTTGACTCCTGTCTTTCCTTCATCCTCAACAGCCAACTCATGAGCAAGCCTGGTGCATTTGCCTCTGAAACTCACACCCCCAGAGTGTGTCCGCCTTCCCTGGCCGCAGCCACCACGCTGGTCTCATCCAAGTCAGCACCATGTCCCGCCTGGACTTTCGTGACGGCTCTTGACTGGCCTCCCTGCTGCTCCCTTTACCCACCAACACCACCACCGGCTTATGTCTCGCCTGTGTGTCCCATTGCACCCTCTGCTCAGCTCACAAGGCCCCACAGATCTGCACCCACCTCTCTGATCTCCTACCTCACCCCCGGGCCTCAGTGGATACCTGGCCGCACTGACCTTGTTCCGGTGCCCTGGACGTGCCGCTCACTCCACCCTGGAGCTCTGCTGTGATCCACGCCGACATGGACAGTCACATCAGGCTGCAAAATCAGCTCCACAGTGGGCCCTCCTTGACCCCCGCAGCTGCTCCCTCACCTCTGTCCTAGCCCCCTTCATTTGGCTTCCGCAGCACCATTTTTCCCTGGCATTTTCCTGGCTTCCCTATTTGTTCATTATTTCTCTCTCCCCACTGAAAGTGAGCGCTGCTGAGGGCCAGGATCCCTGCTGCCTTGTGCCCCGACAGGCACTTCAGGGCGGCTCAATTAATACCTACTGGATTGCCTAAAGGCAGATTGAAAACAACCATCGTAACAACATCATATCCCATTTATCGGGCACTTTGGAAGCGCCAATCTTTACATGCCTTATCACGTTTAATCTCTGCAACACAGACTACACGCACGCCGTTACTCATCTCTGTTTGACAGAGGAGGAAATCAAGGTTTATGGTGCTGTGTGACTTGGCAAAAGTCCCCAGCCGGCAGCAGGCCGGCAGATGTGGGAAGGCCTGCGGAGGGTGGTCTCAGGGCAGGAGTTGGACTGTGCCAAACGAAGATCTGCCTTGTCCTTCTGGGGGAGGCGACGTTGCAGTGTTGCAGCGAGGCCCAAACCTCTGCCATCCAGCGGCAGAACTGGCCGGGGAGGCAGGGACCGGGTGGAGAGGGCATGGGCTGGGAATCTGGACTCTGCGGGTGAGTCCCTGTGGAAGTCTGACTTGCTGTGTTACCTCTGGCGAGTTTCACACCCCAGGTTCCTCCGCAGAAAGCTGGGGACATGTGCTTTGGATGGCAAAGGCCTCTTCCAGCAACTTTTGTTTGTGTGTGTGGGAGGGAAGGAATCCGAGCCCCGCAGATGACAAAATAGGAGGGCTCTGGGTGGAAACAAGACACAGGGGTCACCTGGTGTTTAGGAACTGCTTTTACAGCATCCCAGAGAGGCATACCTCCAACGACAGGGGGCTTACTATCTTACAACTTATTTGTCAGTCAGTCATGGCCATTTAAAGACATTTATGGAGACCTACGTATTCTTTTTTTTTGGAGGCCATACCCTACGGCATAACAAATATATTGTGATATATGCACATTCCATAGAAGATATAATTTGCATATAACTACTTTTGGGTTTTTTGGTGAAGGAGATTGTCCCTGAGCTAATATCTCTTGCCAATCGTCCTCTCTTTGCTTGAGGAAGATTGTCACTGAGCTAACATCTGTGCCAATCTTCCTCTTTCTTATGTGGGCTGCTGTAAGAGACGGGCTTGACAAGCGGTGCTAGGTCCGCGCCCGGGATCCAAACCTGTGAACCCTGGGCCACTGAAGTAGAGCGTGCAAACTTAACCGCTGCGCCACCAGGCCAGCCCCACATATAGCTACTTAATATAAACTGCCACGGTCTAGCTGCCACAGTATTACATTTGCAGATGTCTGATTAAACATTTATTACTTGCAAGTTTGTGGTTTTCTTTTTATGTTTTAGATCTGGTACGTGTGTGCGTGTGTGTGAGAAAGAGAGAGTTTGTAGATATTTTGTAGGTTCCTGAAAAGCTCAGAGGCCCCGGAGAACAAGTCTAAGTCCCTTTTTCCAGGCAGCCCTAGAGAGGTCCATGTTCTCTGAGTTTTTGCTTCTCTATGACTGAACAGCCCTCAGGTCCTTAAACTTGACCCATCAGCATCACCATTGCCATCGTGGCTACTACTGTCCTCACCATCATCCCACCATCATCACCATCATCACTGCCCTCACCATCATCCCACCATCATCACCATCCCATTCACCATCATCTGCACCAGCAGCAGCCGCTGCCTCATGAGCTGGGCACCAGAATGCCCCCGCCAACACTGCATCTTCCTTCCTCTGTTCTGCTTTCCGCCGGCCTCACTCCAGGAAGGTCTTGCCCTCCAGCAGGGTGCAGCTTGCTCTCACAGGCAGCAGTCCTGCAGCCAGCTGGGCCACCTTAACACTATCAGCAGCCCACAGTCAAAACTTGCCAGGCACATTCGCACACACCGGTTACCTCACATAATTCTCTCGGCCCTTCCCCGCTTTCCACCGCCCCTCCGCCTGCCCCGGGGCTCATTTTGAGTCCTGTAGGAGAACTCTGTGGAACTGCCAGGGCAGACACTGTTACCCCATTTTGCAAGTGTGGCACAGATAGGCTGAATGCCTAGGCCGAGGCCACACAGCTGGTCACAGTCGGGAAGACCCTCTCGGCTTCTAACTCCCGACAGCCTATCCCGTCCCACACCTCCTGGGTTTCTCAAACCTCATCTGTTCACGTTCCACCTCCACAATTTTTGCCAAACCCGTAAAATACTAGTTCCATTTTTTACCTAACATTTTTCTTTAAAGTGACTAAATTTATTGCAAAAGGAATTTTTTTTATCATTTTAATAACCACCAGGATCACTTCCCTTCAAATAAGTCACCCTGAAAATAAATGCAGTGAAAACACACCCAATGTTGTTATATTCCATGTAGCTGCTGCTGCCCAAGAGCCAGCCCAGCCCTGTGCTGGGCAGGCAGATGGACGGACGGACAGACGGACGGACAGACAGAAACCTCACTGACATTTTTCTGTGATGTGAGAGAAGGCTTGAAGGAGAGCGGAACAGGCATCTTCTCACCGTATGATGGGAGGTCTGTGGCTCTCTATGACACGACCCCCTGAGTCCACCTCGGGATCCCAGGCGGCCTGCCCCACAGTGGAGGAAGCGGTTCACTCACCCCAGAAGGCCAAGGCCGTGGAGGGGAAAGGAGCCGGGCTCCTCTCTGAGGCTTGGTTTTCCCACCACAGCACGGGGTGCTGGGAAGAGGAAGGTAAAGGTGGAGAGATGGTGCCAGAAGCTTCGTGGCTCCTCGGCAAACATTACTCCCCTCCCCACGGCCATCCTCTGGGCTTCATGTCCCACCTTTCCTTCGAGAGAAGGCACCCAAGGTCGCCAGATGAAGAAGGAGCCAGGAGAAGAAATGAGCCGCGAGGAAACACGGGTCTGCATTTGGGAGCGTCCGAGTGCAGGCGGCTGGGTGAGGCTAGAGCGGCTGTTTGGGTGCGAAGGCTGACCCTCACCCCACCCCCAGAGCAGCGCCCAGGACCCTGGTGAGAAAAAGGGTCTTCACAGCAGCACAGCGTGTCCTAATCCCAGCTCTGCCGCTCAGTGAGGAGAGCTAGCCAGGTGGCTTTGCCTAGGGTCCGCTTTCCCTTCTGCAACCAATGCAAATGAAACCCAGGGTGATACCACTGCACACCCACTGGGATGGCTAGAATCCAGAAGTCAGATAAGAAGTGTTGGTGAGGATGTGGAGAAACCGGACCCCTCACGCACGGCTGGTGGGAATGTAACCAGACGCAGCTGCCGTGGAAAACTCTCTGGCAGTTCCTCCAGAGGCTAAAGAGCATGATCACAGGACCCAGCAATTCCACTCCTGGGTATGTACCCAAAAGAAATGGAAATACACATCCTCACAAAAACCTGTACACAAACGTTCACAGCAGCGTTATTCATAACAGCCCCAAAAGTGGAAACAACCCAAATGCCCACCAACTGATGAATGGATAAACAAAATGCAGTATATCCATAAAATGGAATATTATTTTGGCCATAAAAAGGAATGAAGTACTGACACATGCTACCACACGGATGAACATTGAAAACATTACGCTGGGTGAAATAAGCCAGTCACAAAAGGTCATATATTGTTCCACTAATCATATGTTATATGATTCCACTGATATAACGTGTCCAGAATAGGCACATCAACAGACACAGAGAATAGACTAGTGGTTGCCTAGCCTTGGGCGGGAGTGGGGGTGGATAGAGAGTGACAGTTTTGTGTACAAAGTTTCTCTTTGGGGAGATGAAAATGTTCCGGAATTAGATAGTGGTGATGGTTGCATAACCGTGAATATACTAAAAATCACTGACTTATGCACTTTAAATGGGTGAATTTCATGGGATGGGAATTATACCTTTATAAAGCTTTAACTTTTTTTTTTTAAAGACCAGTCTGGTTGCTGGTGGGGGCAGAGTGGCAGCAGGGAGGCCAGCGGCCAACAGTGCAGTCACAGGCTCTGGTGCCCAGCACATCAGTGAATCCCCGTGGGTGCCTTGTTGGGCTGAGCCCATCGGGAAACGCCCTTCTCTAACCGGATTTCTCAGCCCGGCACTGGGGACACACTGGACAGGACAGCCTTCCGTTGCGGGGGCTGTCCTGTGCCTTGTGGGATATTTAGCAGCATCCCTGCCCCCTACCCACTATATGTCAGCACCCCCCGACATGTGACAATCGAAACTATCTCCAGACATTGACAGATGTCCCCTGGGGATGAAACTGCTCCCAGTTGAGAACCCTGCTCTAAATTCTCTTGCTCATCTAGTGAATTCTTGCTTATCCTTCCAGAACCATTTCAGACATTTTCTCTTCTGGGGAGCCTTCACCCTTCCTCCTCTGAAGCCCCACAGTTTCCTAAACTACCCCCTCCCCCTGTCAGAGCCCCGAGGACACTGTTTACACACCACTCTCACCCCAGCCCTCTGTAGAGATGGCAGCTTGTGTCCCTTTGGGTCCCTAGCATCTGGCACAGAGCCTGACACTTCAGAGCTTCCTGCTGAGCCATTCTTCGCCTGTAAAGTGTGGAGATGCACTGCTTTCCCCAGGGTCTCTGCGACAGGTGCACACATGTTGGCAGTGGAATCTGTCACCCTCCTGACTCTGGGTAGGACTGTAGGCTCTGGGTTTAGACAGCCTGCGTTTGAAACCCAGGTGATGCTGGGCAAGTGACTGAATTATCTGACTCTTGGTTCCTTCTCTGTAAAATGAGGATATTGATAAGATCTACCTCATAGGATTCTTGTGAGCACATAGTAAGAATACAACAAATGTCAGACGTTATTGGTATTAGTAATTTAGTGTTCCTTCTTTCTTCTAAGGGGCCTTCCAGGTAGCCCTATCATTGACAAGCATCCACATGCCAGCCCTGTCCTGGGTGCTGGCCAGGAGGAGGTGGGGTTGGGTGGGTTATATTGTCACTAGAAGCCAGACAGTTCTATGTCTACTAATTACTACAGTATACGCTAATTGCATAAAATCTAGAAAGTTCGGAAATTATAAAGAGGGAACAAATCTCCTATAATTTCACAGCCCACTGGCAAACATTGTTAACACTCTGGCTTACTCCCTTCCAGTCTTTTTTCTAAGTGCTTGCCACAAACTTGTGACCATGTCATACATATGCATATGCACAAGTGTGCCCCCATTTATTAAAAACTGTCCATTTTTAGTAGCCACATAGCTGTCCTGTAATTTACATAATTGATCCCCTATTGTTGGACATTTAGGTGCTCTCTGACTATTAACGAATATCGTTGCATTGGAAAGTGCCTTCGCTCATATTCCCATCATTCATTTGGATGTTCTCCTCTTCTTTTAAAACATTTTTGGCAAAGGAACCTCTCTAGCCTGCTGGGACGTACATTTTCCCATCATCAGGGATTTCCTGCTCAAGGGTGTGCTAAATCATTGGAATTGGGACTTAATCCTATTTCTCCTTCTTTGGGACTTTGGTGGAGATGGACCACAGCTGGCCTTGTTTTCCCGTCAGACACACCGCCTGGCAGGGTCAGTTCAGTTAGTCATCAGTGGAGGATGGAGAACTGAAGGTGCCTGTGAAGCCAGGAGAAGGGTCCCCGGCCAAGGTTAAGGGAAGTGAGGGTAACCAGGACAAGGCGGCAGAGGAAGGAAGAGAAGTCGGCAGGCTGGGGGAATTAGCCTGATTTCTGCTTCCTATGAGATGCCGAAGAGCGACCTTCCTTCCTTCCAGACCCCTAGAGAAGTCCCTCGGCAGAGGTCTCCAGACCCACGGCCAGCCTGCAGACTCACTTTCTCCTGGGATGAGGCAGCAGCTCTTCTTACTACACATGGAACAAGAAACCAACGCTGATCGGGCACCCACAGGTGCCGGGTCCTGGGCTAGGCACCTTTCACAGTCCTATTTTGGGGCCGGTGTGGTACTGTCAGAAGCACTCCGGAGTCAGGCAGACCTGGGGCCAATCCCAGTGCAGCCACTTCCTTCCAAAGTGCCCTGTGGGGTCGCTGAGTCCTGGGAGCCTTGGTTTTCTCATCTGTAAATTGGGTGTGATGACACGGGCTTCCCATGATTATTGTGAGGATGATAGCCAACGTTGTAGACATAAGGCACAGAGGACCAGGCATGCACAGGACAGGTACCAGAGAAATGTGCTTTTCTCATTCTATTCAATTCCTGTCGTGTCTCAGGGTCAGAGATGTCAATAAAAATAATCTACCTAGTTGCCTTTCATAACCTCCAGCAACAGGGACCTGATTAGTAGGTAGGAATTCATAACTTTCTGTTACAAATAAGGAAACAGACTCTCAGAGATTCAGCCAGGAGTCTTCACAGGACATAAACTGTCATTCCACAGAATTCACATCTTAGAGAACCATCAAGATGCGTGTCTGGGTTGGGGGGTGGAGCTCCCAGGTCCCCCAAATTCCCTGGGCCCTGCTTCAGGCCCAGCCAGGACACCGACCATCTCTGGCAAAGGAGACCAGAGAGGACCCGGCGCATACAAATGAGGTCCCAGGAGGCAACCAGTGCCAGCATTCTGACCACCCAAGTGAGGGCGTGACAACTGCCATTGGGGACACCACAACCCTCAGGTGCAGGTGCTTTCTTGCCACCTCCTTATCCTCACAGCCACCACAAAGGGGGCATTAGCATGCCCCTGTTCACAGGGAGGTAACTGAGGCTCGCATTTTCAAGGTCAACTGCACCACTTCAGCGGCGCAGAACTGGGTTTCCGAGCCCAGGGCATTGCTGGGCTCATCCCCTTATCTCGGAGGCGAATGGCTGTCCAGATGTGCCCAGAGGACTCCTGCCGAGCGGAGCGCTGCCCTGTCCTCGCTCCCGGCTCCCGGGCATCGGGCATCGGGGCAGCAGCCCGGGAGGACGACGGCTCCCGAGGGGCTAGCAGCCCCCTCCCCGCCCGTCCAGGCCCTCTATGGGCTTTCCTTAAGCAAAATCCTCCATGCTCCGACAGACACATCTCCCAGAGAAAACGCCACCGCCCACACCCGGGACACACCAGGGACTGTTTCGGCGCAAGTGGACTTTCTCAACCCACCCCCATGCAAGCAGAGGGGACGTACACCCGACCCCGCGCCCGAGCACTGCAGCGGACCTGGGCGGCATCCCGCGCTCGCAACGCCCCCTCGGCGCGGGCACGACCCGGCGGGTCACAGAGAAGGAAACTGAGGCTCGCAGGTGGAGGGACCTGCCCAAGGTCAGGCACCGCCAGCGAGCGGCGGGGCCGTGGCTCGAAGCCGGGGTCAGGGTGACGACGGCCGCGGGAACCCGCAGCAACCGCCGGGCGCGGTCCCGCCAGCGCCCGCCGGGCATCCCACCCCGAGCCGAGGCCCCGTGGAGGCGGCGGCCGCGTTACCTGGAGCTGCAGCCGCCGAGCGTGGCTCCGCTCTGGCTCGCCTCGGTCCTGCGCGGCGCCAGCTGCGCTCCGGGCAGGGATGGAGCGGGCGGCGCTGCCCGCCCGCGCCCCGCACCCACTTCCTCGTCTCCGCCCCCGACTCGCTCCTCCTCACTCTCAACCGCTCCTTCCCTTCCTTCCCTCTCCGTCTCTCTGTCTCCCTTTCTCTCTCTCTCCCTCTCCTCTCCTTCCCCCTCGCTCCATGCACGGCGCGCGCACACATTTTCTCTTCGTTGGCTTTTCTCCCTCTCTGCACTGCCTCTCCCACACTCTCACCCACTTTCTCTTCTGCTTTCTCCCAGACCTTCTTTCCTTCCCTCTCTGGCTCTGACACTTCTCCCTTCCTCTTTCTTTCTGTTACACTGCCCCCTCTTTCTCTCACTTTTTTCCCTTGTTTTCCCCCCCTCCCCCCTCAGCCTGGCCTGGGACCCAGCATCCCTCCACCTGTTCCGTAATTGGCGGAGTGGAAGGGGCTCCCAGCTGTGGCGCAGCTGGGGGTCAGGTGGGCCCCACACCTTGAGTGCCCAGCGCCCAGCTACTTCAAACCAGGCTAGAAGTGAGAGAAAGAAGTAGTTTGTGGGGGAAAACCCTGGCTAATTCTGGGATCTGTGGAACTTCAGAAAGCCCCAGAGTGGATTTGTTCTAGTTGAAGAAAGGAATGGTGAGAGAGAAGAGGTAGGGAGGAAGTCCTCGGGAAAAGGAACTTTTTGGGTAGGGAAAATAACGTCCACATTCTAGATAAGAAAATAGAGGCTCAGATGGGAAAAGCTGTCTCTTAAATATCAGGATGTCAAGGCTGCTGTGCTAACCATGCAGACCTCAGTGGAGGGAGCCTGGGTGGGCAGGATGGCCAAGGGCGTTGTGCCAGGCCTGGAATGGTCAGCCAAGTGTACAGGAGGCAGGTGGTCAGATGGGCTGCTCCTGGTTGCTTGGGGAACCTGATACCTGGAGGGGTGTTTCTGCAGAAGTTTGGCAAAGGAGAACGAAAGGATGCTGGTTCAGCTGAACGTAAATTTCAGACTGCTGAGGATGATTGACACACCACCCTAGGCCATTCTGTCCCTGTGGGCCTGGCCCTGTGCCATGTGCTAAGATGCAGAGACTAAAGTCACAGTCCTTAAAGCTCTGAGGTCACAGCTTCTGGGGAAGGCTATTGTAGGCCGGACATCCATGTCACCAGCATCTTGGAATGACAGCAGGAGCCTCCAAGCTGGTCTTATGGATTCCACTCCTGTTCACCTGCAATTCACAAAGCAATGTAGATAATCTCTAAAAAGTGTAAATCAGATCATGCCTCTCTGCCCCCCTGCTGAAACCCTCCAATGACTTCCTGCCGTGTTAGAATAAAATCCAAGCTCCTTACGACCATCGACGTGATCCGGCCACGGCCCTCCTCTGTGATCTCATTTCTCACCACTCTCCACCTACCTCCGTGGGCCTCAGCCACAGCAGCTTCCTGCTTGTGTCCAGAAAGGGCCAAGCTGTATCATACCGCAGACCCTTTGCGCTGGCTCTTCCCTCTGCCGAGAATGCTCTTTTCCACATCTTCCCATGGCTGCTCAAAGTCAGAGAGGCCATGAGGCCTGATCATCTCACCTAAAGCAGCCACCTCCTTGCTACAGTGTTTTTCGTATCACCCCTTTCTATTATAACAAAAACAGTTATGACTATTTAAAATGATTTCATTTATTCATTTGTTTCTATGCGTATTGCCTGCTTTACCTCACCAGAATGTACCAGCGAAGGAGCAAGAACCTCATTTGTGTCTGTCCCTGTGTCTCCCCAGGACCTGGAACAACACTCAGCACTTAGTGATACATGCTCCATAAGTGGTGGTTGAATGAGTGAATGAATAGATGTTGTAATGAAGAGGCTTAGGAAAAGGAAGAGATGACTGACCTCACCAAGCGAGAAAAGCTTGTCGTCAGAAAGGAGTGGTTTTAGAGCCAGATCTTAAAAGGAAAGCAACATTTCACAACATGGAGAAGAGCAGAGGCCGGTGAGGCAGAGGAAAAGGCGTGGAGACAGGCACAGAGCGTGAACAGCGTGGGGCATCAGGGAATGCAGAGCAGAGGGGTGGCAGGCAGGTGCGGACCGTGAAGGGCTTTATGGACATGACTTGGGTGGGAATCTGGACTTGATCTTGTGAGCCAGGTGAGGCTATGGCAGGTTTTCTGGCTGCGAGGCTGGAAAGGCTGGGATGTGTGTCCTGGAGAAGAGAAGGCTGCAGTGACCTTTGTCTGTATGAAGGGCTATCCGGGCAGCAGGAGCACGTGCAAGGGCAGCACTTGGATCAATGATAGAAATGGAGTGAGACGGATTTTGGCTCTGTAGAATTTTCTTTAAGGATCCGAAGAGGAAAATGGGGTCAGTGTGGCTGGGATTACTGTCCACTCACATTCATTTGCCCCTCCCAAAGAGAGGAAGGTATGTCTGTGACTTGGCTGGCCACCAGTGTATTGCTGGGGGTGATCTGCATCACTTCTCTGCAGAGGCTCTGGGCCAGCCAGTGTCCGCCACGTCCATTACCTCACCTTGGGTCCCAGAGTGAAGTCCCAGAACCCCTGCCAACCCCCAGTGGACACTATTGAGAATGAGAGATAAATTTGTTGTAGGCATTCAGGTTTCTGGAGTCGTTTGATATTGGCGGATAATCACAGTCCCTTGGTTCTCTTTACTGAGTTAGAGGTTCAGGCAAGCTGGTTCCAGCACTACTAGCCGTGATAGATTTCCAGAGATGGCCACAACAGTTTGGCCCAAGCTCCTTTGCAGTACAACAGCACCTCCCATCAAGACGTGGCGTCCAAGTCCCTTCTCCTAGTCTGGGTCTGCCTTGTGACTTGCTTTAGCTGATGGAACCCACTGGAAATGATGCTGTTCCACTTCCAAGGCTAGGCCTTAAGAGGCATTGGTGCTTCAGCTCTCACTCTCTTGGAATAATGCTCTGAGACCATCAGGCTGTGAAGACACCTGGGACGAAGGGCCACGTGGAGGGAGATGGCCAGCTGTCCCAGCTCCCACAGCCACATGGGTGAGCCTCAGGCAAGACCAGCAGAAGAACCACCCAGCCACCCTGCAGAACTGAACATCCTTGTTGCACTAAGCCAGTAAGCCAGTACGTTTTGGAGTGGCTTGTTAGAAAGCAATGATAACTAGATAAGGGGCCTTCGGAGGAATCAGTTCCTATCTCTGAGGCTATTTCCTTCACTATTAAATAAGCATAACAGTGATGTCTGCCTCAAAGAGTTTGGATGAGGCTCAAATGAAAAAGGGAGTTGATGTTAAATTCATTCAACACCTGTCTATTGGACCTACTATGTGTCAGACACTGGGTAAACCCTGTGTTATAGCAATGAACAAGGTAGACGAGGATCTGACATGCTAGAGGGAGGAGAAAGATGATAAACAAGCCAGATAATTTCAGCTAAAAAGAATTGCTATGAGGAAAGCAAAGCAGGGTGATATAATTGAAAGTGACTGGGGGCGGTAGTTTAAGATAGTTGGGGAAGGTTTTTCTGAGCGCATGACATTTGAGCTGAGCCAGGCACAGGAAGATGGGGAAACAGTGCCCCATGTGGAAGGAGCAATAAGTGCAAATGCCCCAAGGTAGGGACAAGCTTGGCCCTAGCAAGGAACATGGAGAAGGTCATCATGGCTGAGTGTACGAGGGGAGACAGACAGTAGTTGGAGATGCTGTTGGTGCAAGGCTGTGGTGAAGCATGTGGGTTTTATCCCAAATGCAATGGAGCCGCTGGAGGGTTTTAATAGGGAAGTGACACCCTTCATATGCTGTAAAGTGAGTTATTACTAGAAAAGGTTTGTGGCTGGCCACAAGAGATTGAGATGACATTTGCAATCGCTTCCAGCTCCAAAAGTTTCCAGTTCTGCACTAGATCTGAAAACCTTTGGAAACTGCCTTCGCAGTTTAATCATCTAAGAAGTCATCGTTATCACTAATAGGCTTCCCACCTTGCAATAGGGCTTTGAGATGTGGTGGCCCCAAGTTCCTCCCTACTCTGAATATGTAGTAAGAGCCATCTTTCAAAAGAAGCCGGAAGAAGCGTGTCATTCCGAGGAAACTCAAACCACTACTTGACCAAAATAGAAAAAAAACGTGGTTTCTTTAGATAAGTAATCTCTGCTGAGTGTGATAGCTTAAAATTGAAAAAAAGAATTTGCAACAATTAAGGTTATGAATGACATAGCATAGCAGTAACATTTACTGAAGTGTTCTGCAGAAAATTTTAACAAGACCTACTGGTTTTTGTCATCAGTTATTTCTTGTCTCCATCCTGGGATGACTCGGGTTGTGGTAGGGCTCCTGAGACTGTGGTTGGGATGTGCGCAGTGCAGAGTTTCCTCGCCAGCGTGTGCTCTAAGTCTTGAGAGAGGTGTTGGAAATGGCACAGGGCTGGGAGTTCCAGCCGATGCAGCTGTTCCGGCCCCACCGGGGCTGCTCCAAGGAGGCCAGACTCGGCAGTATTCCCAATGTCTCTAAGATCACATGACGCCCCAGTGCCGGCTCACGAGAGAGGAAGGAACAAAATCTGTTGAATATCTACCAACTTCTGTAGACTGTGCTGGGTTCTTTGCACACATCATCTCAAATAATTCTCGCCACCACCCACCCTGTGAGGTAAATGCTATTACTCCTCCAAGGTTACAGATGATGAAACTGAGGTTCAGAAAGTCAGAGTTTTCTCCAACGTCCCATAGCTAGCTGGGGGATTCATTTAACCAGCTCCAAAGCCCCTGCTTTTAACTACTCTGCTCTCCTGGTTCAGGCCACTAGCAAAATAGACTGTTCTGTGGGAACCCAGAGTCAGAAATTATGTGTTTAGCCTGAGTCTCCAGCTGGCTAGCCCACCCTGCAGATTTTGGACTTGTTAGCCTCCATAATGGCATAAGCCAATTCCTCAGAGTAAATCTCTTTCTCTCTATGTCCACATCCTGTTGGTTCTGTTTTTCTGGAGAACGCTGATTAATATACAGAGTAGGAACTATTAGCCGTCTCCTAAAGCGAGGATGGGAGAGAAGATTCAGAGCAGCTGGAGGATGTGTTGGCTGACACAGGCAGCTCCAAACTGGGACTCAGATAGGAGAACCACAGCCCGGAATGAAGGAAAAGCCAGATCCGGGAATCACGCGAGGCTGCCCCTGGGAGCCTGGCTGGGTGACTAATGAAGAATCCCAGGAGGCAAGGAGTATGGAGGTGAGGGTCAAGAGGTGAGCCTGGGGCCCGGCTGAAGGAGACTTGAGCAGCTTGTCCCCAGACCGAGTGAGGGTTCTTGTCTACCCCAGTGATTTCTACCCCTCTTCATCCTTGCCTTTTACCTTCTGTAAAGACTGGAAATTCAGATACTTGCTTTCCCATTCTCCATTACAGCTAGAGATTGTCACGTGACTCAGTTTGACCAATGAGACAAAGGGGACGTCTTTAGGGGATGTAGAAAATATCCCTCCTTTAATAGGAAAGAGGGACATGAGAAGGCACTCTCCTGTGCTCTGCCCACTTTTTCCACTACTGCCTTCTTTTGATCCTGCACCTGAGACAGCCATGTTGTGACCATGAGGGAAAAACCATGAGAACTGCAAAGAAGCTCAGAATACAGATATTGTAGGGCTTCCAGAGCGACTCTGGGAACACCAACTTCTCAGCTCTTTCGATTCTGAGATAATGAATTGTGAAAATGATTTACAGCTGTCACATCCTGATTCAAGGAGGAAATATACGGATGTGCAGAAAATACGGCCCATCCCCAGTTTGCTGCCCTTTGAGAAGATGGTGACTCCATTTTCCTCTGTTGGGACAGTCTTCCTCTCTAGTTTCCACCTGCCCCACCCCCCCGCCCCCCACCAAGCTTATGTGCTACTTCCTCTGGAAGTTCAACTTCAGGTTCCCAGGCTGGGTCATGTGCCCATCCTCAGAGCCTTCTTAGCCTGGTGCACCTTCGCTTTCATTGCACGTCATGTCGTGTAATGGCTTCTTTCCCACAAGCTGCTTCTCCTGGGTGCTCTGTGAGGGCAGGAAGAAAGGGGGAAGGGAGGGAGCCAGTGATATGCATCTCTCTCAGCCCACTTCCCCTTACGTCTCATTTGCCCAGACCTGCTGCATGGCCATGTCCAGCCACGAGGGAGGCTAGTGAAGTGACAGCCTTCCAGCCTCCATGGTGGGAAGCAAGCAAAGGAGAAGAGGGCTGGGAAAGGATGTGTTGGGTTGGGCACTAAGCAACCTCTGCCGCAAACGACAAAATATTTTATTAAGTTCTTTGATGTTTTAACAGTAACTGTTTTTCTAAATGAAAAGACTTTTCTTATTTATTACTGATTCTAAAAGTAAAAAAGCTTGTTGTAAAAATTCAGACCGTATAGGTTGTGAGTTTCTTGAAATCTTATTTCCCTAGAGAAAAGCCTATGAATAATTTGATCTACATCTCATCCCAGATTTTTATCTATGCGCGAAAATATCTTTAGGCATTTGTTTGTAAAAATGGGATCATATCACACATGCAATTCTGCCATCGACTTTTTTTAAACATAAGAGTAGCATGAACATTTCCCCATATTTATACAGATAGAGCTAACTTAACCCTACTGAACAGTGACACAGTTCTGTATTAGTGATCTATTTCTACAAAACTAATTAGCACAAATTAGTGGCTCCAAACAACATGCATCTATTACCTCACACTTTCTGTGAGTCAGGAACCTGGGGACCACCAGCTGGCTCCTCTGGTCGGTGGCTCTTAATAGACAGCAGCCAAGATGTCAGCAGGGTCACGTCCTCCTCTGGAGGCTCAAGTGCGGAAGGGTCTGCTTCCCAGCTCACTTACGTGTTTGTTGACAGGATTGACTTCCTTTGGGTTGAGGGCCTGAGTTCCTCAGCAGCTGCTGGCTAGAAGCCACCCACAGTTCCTCGCCACGTGGCCCTCCCCAACATGGCAACTTGCTCCCTCCAACAAAGCCAGCAAGGCACAGAGTTGGCTAGCAGGACAGCAGTCTTTTGTCATCTAACCACAGAAACGATACCCACTCAACCTTGAGGTATTCGGCTGGTTAGAAGCGAGTTATAGGTCCCACGCACTCTCAAGGGGAGGGCACCACACAACGATGTGAACACCAAGAGCCAGGGGGCATGGCCACCATCTGACATTGTGTTTTCTCATCAATATAAACAATGTCATCATCCTTGAACTTGTATCTTCATGAATTGGTGCAAGATTTTCTTTGGAAAATTCTTCAAGGTGGAATTTCCAGAGCTAAGGGCACATAGACTCATGGCTAGGTGCTTCCCTGAAGGCTGACCGAATGAATACGTTCAGCAGCGGTGCGCGAATGTTAACTCTTCACCCCTCACCACACTGAGCATTCACCAATCTGTTAAATGTTTTTCAGTATGATAAGTGCAAATGGATATCGCTGTGTTCCAGTTTGCAATTCTTTGTTTCTCAGAAGGGTTGAGTATATTTTTATATGATATCAGCTACTTGTTTTGGTCAGGATGTTTTGGTTACCAGGAATAAAAAGTTGTTTGAACTAGCTTCCGGTTTTTTAAAAACTGGAAGAGGGCATTTTCTCTTGGAACACAGAGCAGCTCCGTGAACAGATCCCTGCCTTGCCTGATGAGAAGGGGAGGGCCACCCACCCAACACCCCCCAGCCACATCCCCCTGCCGCTTGCTCTCTGGGGACCCCAGGGGTCTCTGTTCTCTCAGCCCGTCAGCTCTACTCCCTTCTCCTTCTTTACTGATCAGCTCCTCCACTTAGAGGAGAAAGCTTCCTCGCAGCTTTTGTTTGTTTTAGTTTTCAAACTAAAACATATCCATTATGAAAATGTTAACTAATGTGGATGTGTATGAAGCCAAATGTAATAACACCATCCCCACCCCAATCCTTCTCTCAGTGGTGGGGCAGTTAACAGTGTGGTGTGCATCCTGCTAGGCTGTTTTGTTCTGCGGATGATGATGATGACAGTTACCAGTTACCAAGAGTTTAGCGTGTTTCTAGCATTGTTCTAAGATAATGCATGTTTTAATCTTCGTCACGACCACCATTTGAAGATCATGCAGTTATTCCTCTCTGTATAGATGAGGAAACTGAGGTTATATCATTTGCCCAAAGCCATATGGCGGATAACATCAGAACCAGGATTCCAGCCCAGGCAATTTGAATCTTAAACACACACCCCCATCCATAAAATTACGATGTTGAAACATAGTTTTGTTAAAAACCAAAAAATAATATCACAGTTAATTTTGTGCATTTTTTCCTGTATATACAGATTTACCTCTTTCTTTTTAATTCCAACATGATATTCCATTTACAGATGAACTATAACTTTTTAGCCAGTCTCTTACTGATGGACGTTTAGTTGTTTCCAATTTGTCACTTTGCAGCGTCCCTCGTGATTACATCTGGCTTGAGGCTTCGGCTCGATGGCAATGACTCTGGCCTTGCCCTAAAATGACCAGTCAGCTCGACTCCCCACCAGCTGACCACAAGCTCTGTGACTCATCTCTCCATTCAGAGCTTCAAGAGAGAAGGTCCGATGGGTCCCAGGCCAGCAGGTGAGCACATGCGGCGGCCACTTTCAGAGGCCAGAGGGGAACAGGTGCTTCGTAAGGCACTGAACGCGGGCGCAGCAGCCTGCCCTGCAGCCACTGATCTCCTTCCCTGGCTGCATTTGTGTCCTTCGCCCATATTTCTATCAGACTGCTTTCTTGTCCTTATGGACTTATAAGAGCTCCTCGAACATCAACCTTTGTCTATCATCTATGTTGTGAATATATTTTCTCATTTTCTTCTTTGTGGCCATGCCTTGTGCCATAAAGAAGTTTTAAATCACCATGTGGTTAGATCTATTGATCTTTTCTTTTGTCATTACTCACCCCCATGTCAAGCTGAAAAAGTTTCTGAGTTTCTCAACTCAAAATTATAAATCTTTTTTCCCTTTATTTACTCCATGACTTTTATGGTTTTTGTCTTACATTTAAGTGTCTAGTCCATTTCAAATTTGTTTTTAAAAGCAAAGTAATCGTCTTTCAAATGAGTATCCCAACATGACTGATGGACTAAGCCACCTTTCCCTACTCATCTGGGATCTGACGTCCTATCGTCTCACTGCCTGTCGTACTTACACACGGGACATGGAGTTGGACAGACTTGGATTCTGGGCCCTGCTCTGCTACTCATTGCTGTGTGACCTTAAGCACGTGCATGTCCTGAGGCTTATGTTTCTTCATGTGTTAGGTGGGGGTCATCAGGTCTCCTGACTCACAGGATTGCTGGGGGGTGCGATGAGGTGGCACCTGCACAGCGCTCAGTAACCCTCCGCATGATTATTATTTGGTAACCTCCTCCCCCTTTTCAAGCTTCTGTGCCTGGGCTTTCCCTGTTTCCTCTGCCCCAGCTTCCCCATGTACCGGCCCCTGGTTCCACAGCAGAGTTAGTAGTCACTACACCGTAAGCTTCTCGAGGAGAGGGTTGGTGTCTGTATCTTCAGCACCTGGTATATAATAGGTGCTCAATAAATATCCACTGAAAGAATGAATGAGTAGTGCGAGCTCCTCTCTTTATTCCATTTCTTGCACGTTTTCTTGGCTGCTCTTGAGCATTGTTTTCTTCCAAATTAATTTTAGTTAATTTGCCAAGATCATCTCTCAAGCACTAATGGGATTTTTATTGGCATGACAACCTTACAACCCCCGGAACGTGGCCTGCGCTCTTTCACCCAGCCGTCCTCCTTGTTGTGCTTTGCAAGGCTGCATCGTTTCCTGGCTACTGGCCTTGTCTGCTTGCCTGTAAGTCTATTCCTGGGTATTTTGCTGTTTCTCTTGCTCTTTTGAAGGCATCTCTTCTCCGTTAGAGTGACTGAGACTTAGGATCCTGGGTTGGACGTCTCTCGCTGGCATCTGTGGTTCAGATGACTGGCTGTGGAGCCCAGCAGATCTGGGTGCGAATCCACTTAAGGCATGTGACCTGGGGAACTCCCCCAACCCCCCAAGTCTCAGTTCCCGGTCTGTAACGGAGAGGAGGTAGCGTGTGCTCGGCGGGCGTGCAGTAAAAGGTGCTGCAGTACAGCTTTCAGGATGTTGCCTGGTACTGTGCACATAAGCAACAAATGTCTGCTATTATGATTACTTAGCAACACTGCTGACATAAATATTTGATAACTCTAAGCAATGTACCATCATGCTGGGTGTTTGTCATTACTCTATACAAAAATATTTCTTACCCTCTTCCCCGAATCTCTTTGACAGCAGGGGGACATTTCTGTTCGCTAAGCACACGTCTCGAGTACTCTAATGACTTTTCAGATTCTTGAAAGTGATGCTGTTGGGTGTGGAAATGCTGGAAGAGAGTAAAATTGCTCTGCCTAAGACCAGGTGGAGAGTGGAGCTGGGGACCAGGGAATCTTGGGAGGGATGGGAGGGGTGTGGGCAAAGGTTCTGGGCAGTGAGAGAGACAGAGAGAGACACACACACACACACACACACACACACACACACACACACACACACACACGAGGTGATGGGAGGGGAGGGCAGAGCAGAAGTGTCAAGTGTCGTGGGGATTTGGAAGGGAGATCCCACCCCTCCCTAGCTGCTCTACCCCTGCTCACTGTAGTGGCTACCATGTGTGTTTTTTTCTGACACCATAAGGCAATTTTCCGACACCAGCTGGGTGTCCTACAGGTCAATTCAATTCCGACACTATCTACCTGGAGATAGCATCAGGTCCCACAGGTTAAGGGCTCAGTCCTCCAAAACTGTCCCCACTTCTGATGCCAATCACAAGTCCAGGTTGTCACCTGTGCTTTTGACCGACCAGCTATAGATTGGAAGTTCCAGTGACTCCCCACTCGGGTTCAATTAATTTGCTACAGTGGCTCACAGAACTCAAACAGTTTACTTACTAGATCACCAGTTTCTTATAAAAGGATATAACTCAGGAACAGCCAGATGGAAGAGATTCATAGGGCAAGGTGTGGAGAAAGGGCGTGGAGCTTCCATGCTCTCTAAGCGCCACTCTCCCAGTCGGCATGTGGTCTCTGGCCTGGAAAGAGTCAGATCCTTTTGGGGTTTTATGGAGGCCTCATTATGTAGGCATGAGTGATTAAGTCATTGGCCACTGGTGACTGAACTCCGTCTCCGCAGAGGTCAGGCAGGGGCTGAAAGTTCCAACTTTCTAATCACAAGGTTGGTTTCCCTGGCAACCAGCCCCCACCTTAGGGGCTTTCCAAAAGTCACCTCATTAGCATAAATTCAGGTGTGGTTGAAAGGAGTTTGTTATGAATTTCAAGACACCTTTATTGCTCAGGAAATTCCAAGGGTTTTAGGAGCTCTGTGCCAGAAATAGGAACAAAGATCAAATATATATTTCTTATTATAAATCGCAGTATCACAACGGCCAAGTAAGAAAGCTCTGAGCATCCCCGCCCTGACCCAGACCTCTCCCTGGTCTTTCCACGGGCCCTTGAACCTCAAGGCAGAGCAGCGGGCCCTGCCTCTGAACTGCACCTGCTGCAGTAAGGCCATGGAGGCTCCCAGGCCCTGCGGAGGCAGAAGCCCACCTGGAAGCCGAGCGGCTCCCTCCCACTCCTGGGGAGGCTGGCAAAGCGAGTGGGGAACTGGGCCACTGGTGCGGGGCCTGGCCTGGCCTGGCCTGGTCGCAGAGTCCCGGCTCTGGGGAACTTGCAGCCCTGCAAGCCTGGGTGTGGGGAGGGAGGCGGGAGCCTGGCTCTCTGTCCCAGGGCCCTCCCCAGCTGGCTGCTCCCGCCGGCACCATTCAGGGTTGAATGGAAGACCTTAACATACACACACCCGTGTCTGAAAGTCAGCCCCAAGCCCCTCTGAGGACACAGTTCACTGCCTCTTAACACTGTGTTAACAAGGGCATTCTCTCATCCCTGGCGCCCAAGCTAGTTTCCTGACAGCCCCTACAGGGCACATGCGTGAGACTGTCCTGGCAGGAAATGGATGGCACCCTCCAATTGGGTAATTTGAGGAGTGTATCAGAGGGACTTTTTTGCAAAGGGGCAGGCAGGGTGAAGGGAAGCCACGAAAGATGGTGCGGCACCCTGGCTGGCCGCGGCTGGGCACCACTACTCCTAGGGCTGGAGGGGCAAGAGAGCTAGCAGGTTCCAGCACCTGGACACAGAGAGGGCTGGGCAGAGAGAACTGCCTGGAAGGAGCTATGACCTTTGGTGGAGGGAGATGGCCACCCTCCTGGGTCCCGCAGGGAGAAGTGGAGGACACTGACCCAGCCCCACTCTCCCCAGCCCTCCTGACAGCTCTGCCCATTGGCGGCACACGACGGGGAGCCAGGGGCAAGGGAGCTCTTTGGTAGAGTGGGCCTCTGGGGTGGAGAGAAGGGCTGGAGGGACAGAGAGAGGTCATCCACCACAGCGGGGAGCTGCACGTTGGTCTCCAGGAGAGTAAGGGCGAGTACATGTAATACTGACCGCGTGCCAGGCTCTTTGTCAGCACTTCATTTGCATTATTTAATCCCCCCACAGCCCTCTGAGGTGGGTGCTGTTATTGTCAGTATCCATATTTTTCTCATAGTGAAACTGAGGCTCAGAGAGGTTAGGCACTTGCGCCAGGTCACCCAGCTACAGAGAGGCAGAGCTGGGATCTGGAGGTCTGGGGCCCTATACTGCACTGCCTCCCAACCCTCGTTCAGGGGTCCCCGGGGAGCTGCCTCCTGAGCTGCTGCGTGTGGCTGCCTTCCAGGGTGGCTCCGCACTGGGAAATGCACTAGGGTTGGGATGGATGCAAATGCTGAGACTCCTAGTAGGGTAGGATTGTACTCAGGAGCTGTACTCGGAGTGAGTCAATGGCAAAGTGTCAAGCCAGCAGACGATGAGCAGAGCAATCAGGTCGCCTGCATCAGTTGACGGCCCGTGGTACTGTGTGCATGCTTACATCAGCATTTCGGCTCCCACTTCCCAGCCAGAGCCCTGGACCCCAGCGCTCCTCTTGTGGAGTCATCCTGTATCCTGGGAACAGAGAGGCAGCCGGGTGTGAGTCTCCACTCCGTCGCTTCCCCGCCGGGTCTGGGCTGCCATAGCAAAGTGCCACACACTGCGTGGCTTAATAGCAGACACTGGTTTGTCACTGTTCTGGAGGCTGCTGCCAGCACGGTTGGCTCTGTCAAGAGCTCTCTTCCCGGCTTGCAGACGGCACTTTCTCACTGTGTCCTTGCAGTGTGAGCTCCGGTCTCTCCCTCTTCCTGTAGAGTGCTGTCCCATCCTGAGGGCCCACCCTCAGCGCCTCATCTTACCCTAATCACCTTCCAAACCCCACTTCCACATGCTAGTGCACTGGGGCTTAGGGCTTCAAAATAAGAGTTTGGGGGGACACAAACATTCAGTCCATTGCACTCACCTCACTTTTCTCGTTTGCAATGGGGATAATAATAGTATCCACCTCATGGTACTGTCGTGAGGCTTAACAGAGTGAATATGAGTGGTTAGATCCATTCCGGGCACATCGTAAGCACTATGTAAGTGCTAGCTATTGTTGCTCTTTATTATTATTATTATTATTATAGATCAGCTCTCTGACCACAGGCCTCCAGTCCAGGACTTCTCAACCCTGGCTGCACGTTAGGAGCCCCCTGGGAGGTTTAAAACGACACCCACACCTGGGCTCCCGGCAGATCACTCAGTCCGAATCTCTGGATGGGGTCCAGCCAGGGGAGCTTCAGCCTAGCAGGCGGACAGGAGGATTGGAGGGCCGGTGGGTGTCTGTGTTTGAATGTGAAGGGCAAGGAGCGTTGAAGCCAAGGGCACATTTCACAAGGGAAGGGGGTGAATTGGGGAGGGTCTTAGGACTTGTTTTGGACCGTGGAAAGGAGGTGGGCAAACAATTGACAGAACAGCAACAGGAAAGCTGGATGCACGTGCCTGTGTGCCACAGCCACTGCCTGGAGGAGGGCTGGGCACGTGGGTGGAGCTCAGTCAGTATTTGTGTAATGAAAGAGCACATGCATGCTTTAAACACTGCATTTGTAACTCTGAGATTTCTGTGTTTTCTGTCTGTATTAGTTTCCTATGGCTGCATAACAAAAAAAAAACCAAACTGGCAGCTTAAACAACAGATGCGTATTATCTCACAGCTCTGGAGGCTGGAAGTGAGATCCAGGTGATGGCAGGGCTGCTCCCTTCCGAGGGCTGTGAGGGAGGATCTGTTCCAGGCCCCTCTCTTAAGAGGGGAGTATAACACCGGTCATATTGGATTGGGTCCCACTCTAATGAGCTCATCTTGGTCATCTGCAAAGACCCTATTTCCAAATAATGTCACTCTCAAGGTACTGGGGGTTAGGCCTTCGACATCTTTTGGGAGGACACGATTTTAGTCCCCTGAGAGCTGAGACATTTACTCACTCTCATTCACTCCCTCCTTACATTTATTGAGCACCAAATGTGTACTGAGCCCTGGACACCGGAGAGGAAAAGACACTGAGGGTGGGTGCCCTGGTGCCAAGAGCTCAGCCCAGAGAGTCAGGCCATAACCAGGTAACGGAGGGAGGGGTCCAAGGGGTGGATGGTGGAGGTGGGCAGGGGTGGTGGGGGGGAGGAGGGAATGCTGAGAACAGGTCTGGCTGATGTGTGACAACAGGTCTCGGCCCCGTGTAAACAAGCCCTCAGTGAATCTATTTGCATTTATTATCCAAGTCACTGGCCTCAAGTTCCCCAGACATTTGCTGGGTTTGGTGGTGATGGTGGGGGGGGGTTGTTCTTCCATTTTCCTTAGTGAACAGGAAGTTTAAAAAAAATGACATACTTCCAAGCATATTCCAAACTGATTCTTTTAATAAATTCTTTAAAAGTTCCTTCAAAATCTGAACCTGGTGTCCAGGTTTTTCGAAATCTCTCTTCACAGATTCTAATCCCGGCTCATGTCTTGCAGGAAAAGTGTGGACTCCTCTATCTGATTCCGCTCCAGCCCAACTCTGAAGAGCTGGGTCTTCCCTTCCGACTCTCAGCTCCAATTCTCCCGGCACAGGAAAGTCTCTTCCCAGAGGGCCCGCAGCGCCAGCTGGAGTCCTGAGAAAGACACGGGGCTGAGAACACTGTATCTGAAATATTTGCTTTGTGTCCTACATTGAGCTGAGCATATGTACCTGTGTAAGTCCATTTCCCCCAGAGGTACACAGATCACTGTCCCTGATTTACAAGGGAAGAAATGTGGGCTTGGAGAGGAGGAGGGCCTTGCTCATAGTGACATTCAAGACAACTATATACAGCTGTTCAGGTTGTGCATTGCACAACTCCAAGTGGTGACATTTGCAAACTATGTGAATTACCTGGTAAAAGCCCGTGTCAAGATTTGAACTCAGATCTTTCTGGCTGCACAGCCCATGCTCTCAAGCACTATGCTACATGCCTTTTTAGGAAAGGAGGAAGGGACTCAGAGACCACCTTGCCCAGAGGTTGCAAACTGGGGAACTAAGAGTTGTGTTCAGTCTGTTTTATGTGTCTAGCACATTGGAGTCAGTATTTACAAATTAGAATATTTCACCTAAAAATCTAGATTTTTGTCTCCTTCTAAAAAGTCAGACACTGGGCTAATTCTTACAAGGCAGCATTCCACGGGATCTGAGTGGTGTGCCTCTGTGGACAGGGCGTGAGTTCCCTCCTTCGCGGAGGTCCACACAGCTCCTTTGGTCTCAGACGCCTGCCCACCTCACTCCTGTGCATCACCGCCCTGGGCCCTGCAGGCACTGGACAAGGTAACTTTTGCTGCAAATCTCCAACACCCATGCATGAGGCTGCCTTCCAGGTCCTCACGGAGCGAACCAGGCCTCCGTGCCATGCTTGTGCAGCTTCCTCCCCCGGGACGGCCTCCTCCCTGTCTCCCCTGAGAAACTCCTCCTCATTCTCTGAGGTTGGGCTGTCACTCAGTGTGATGAGCTCTGACTCATCCCCTCTCGGCATGACGGGCTTCCTGAGGACGCAGAAAGTATCTTTGATCCCTGCATCCCCAGTGCCCAGCGTGAGATCTGGCCCAGAGTCCACCCAACACCCCTCGGAGTCTGTTCCCTCCTGTATCCCTGTCTCTTCCCTATAGGCAGGAAAACTGAGGGTCAGCAAGGACATGTGACCTGTCCCAGAGCACGCAGAGCACGCAGCAGAAAGAGCCCCTGGCAACCACATGTTCCCACGCCTTGTTCTCTAGAATGGCAGGCGAGAGGGAGCAGTGGTCGGCCCAGGGCCCCACAACTGGTCTCCTGATGCCTAGTCTGTGCTCACAAATCTCTCTTCCCAGTCAAGTTCCGTCTCACGTCTCACCCAGAGTAGGAGCAGGTGCTCCTGCTGCTCCCGCCCTGTTGCAGCTCACAGCGGGCTCTTCCCTCCCAGGCTCAGCACAGAGGACGCCTCTCCTCGGAGAGCCCTCAGACTCCGCTGCACACCGGGTTGGCGCCTGCTAAGCTGGGGCTGACATTCCTCCTGAGCTCTTTCCTAGCAGAGTCAGGAAGTTTCTCTGGGTTTCCAGGATGTCTAATGGCACAGTTGGATGGGGTTAGCATGGAAGGTAGAGACCCCTGGCGTTTCTCAGCTCTCTTCGCTCCCTGAGCCAAAGACAGGATGCTGACTCCATCTACTTTAGAGTCGCTGACAGGACTGTGGAGGAAAAGCTCTGTCCCAGGGCTGGCTACCGGCCCTGGCCCATCCACATTGCTGTCTTTACGAGTATACCACTGACTCTGGTCCCAGGACCTCAAGCACCACTGGGCTCCCCTGTGTGAAGGCTACTCATAGACCCCGAGAGGTCCCGGCTCGCAGGCAGCTGGCTACGGCCCGCAGTGTTCATTCCCTCCTTGCCTGGGCTGCAACTTCGTCCAGAGCGGGCATCGTTGACTCTTCCAGTGACCAGGAAGTGCTCCAGACGGCAGCTTGCACTATTCTTCCCCTTCAGTTTCCTTTGGTGATGAGCTGTCTTCTAGTCCCCATCTGATTCTGTTCGCTGTTCACTGAGCTCTTATCCGGGTCCCTGCCCTCACAGAGGCTATGGTCCAGGGGGAAAGACAGAAAACAAGCAGAGAGTTACAACGCAGCAAATAAACAATACAAATAAATACAATAAACAAAATAGTTACAGCGTGTGATGAGATGCCGTGATAAGGGAATATATGATGGGGAGTATTGAAAAAGTGGGAGTAACATAGACGTTACCATCCAAACAACGCACTACCGCACAGCCACTACAAAGTGTGCTGGCATCTCTAGTGACTGGTATGGGAGGGTGCTCAGGACATGCTGTTGGCAAAGGCCACCAACCAAAGACCACCAGGGGCACAGCTGTGGTCAGAGGCAGGTTTATTCAGCTTCGCAGCAAGGGAGAAATGTACCCCAGAGGAACCCAAGAGTGGGGTTGGGTTGGGAGAGTTTCTTAGAGACTTTGGGCTTGACCTGAATGATTCTAAGGTGGGGTTAAGGAAGTGGGCTCTAGATTGGGTATTGCCAAGGAGCAAGGGCTCTCTGGTCATTGGGTATCTTAATGCTTTTTATTTTGGAGGCAGTAAAAAAAGGGGCAATTGTTCACGTAAGTCAAAGGAGGAGGTGGTTAGTAATTTTTGTGGCCTCCCAGTGGCTTTGTCTCTGTCTTGTTTGAAACACAGAGGCAGCGCGGTCCAGTCTGAATGCCCTGCCACTGGCACTCCGTTTGTATTCTGTGAGCATCGAACGTCGTTTATGCCCAGATGGGAACATCATGGTCTGGCTGCCAGCAGAGTCGTCTTCTGCTTTCTTATTGATAATAGGGGAAAAAACTGGTTTCAAAAGTTGGAAAAGAACACACACATACACACACACACACACACACACATATATAAGCATGATGTGATTTATTAATATCCCTTTTTTTTAATAGTTGACAGGTTTTGGCCCTTGTGGTATTTTTGAGACCTGGAAATTTCGCATAAAAATGATAAATACTGGCTACTACTGAAAAAAATAGGAAGATTTAGCAACATTGGGCTTAAACAAATTTCTTTTCTGAAACAAAATATACCAAGGTCTTCTGGAAAGGAAGGTATTGGAACCCCTACGCCCTGCTCTCTGATATTTAAAACTAGGAATTCTCATTGGGAAGCCCCTGACCTGCATCTGCTGGTAGTTCCCCAAAGGAGACTCCATCAGGAGCAAGGGGGGGCTGGGTTCATGGGAAGAGCTGAGTTCATGTGGCTGAAAGCTGCTCTGGACCCAGCCACCCTGGCTTGGGGTGGTGCTTCAGAAAGAAGAGCTGAGTAGACAGGATGTGTGCCAAGGGAGCTGAAATTTGGTGCCAAGCATGGGCCACAACTGTGGCATCAACAAGGAGGGTCTGACCAGCCAGAGAGAGTTGCGACAGTAGACAAATGTCCACAGGACTGTGCAAAACCAGTGTTCAACAGTGACCCCTGTGGCAATAACAGAAGCATCAGCCTGGTGGATGACTGAGTACCACTTCTCTCTCCTCTCCCCAAGGTGTTCAGAAGCAGTTCTCCAGTCCCACTTGGCCTCTTCCTCACGTTGCTCCAGCCACACTGATCTTGCTGTTTCATGAGCATGCTAAACCCATTCCTACCTCAGGGCCCTTGCACTTGCTGCTTTCTTGGCCTAAAATACTCTTCCCATAGCTTTTTATATGGCTGGATGCTTCTCATCATTTAGGCCCTTCCTGGCCACTCTATCTAATGCCAAGCTCCTTTCCACTCCCATCACTCTCTACCCCATTACCCTGCTTTGCTGTCTTCACAGCATGCATCACTCTCTGAAGTGTTCCCATTTACTCGTACTTGTGTGTTTATTGCTCATCTCTTTTCACTGGAATCCAAGCTCCTTGTTTGTCTGGCTTGCTCATCGCCAAATGCCCAGTGTGTAGAGCTGTGCTTGCACACAGTAAGAACTCC
Source organism: Equus asinus (assembly GCF_041296235.1). Classification (NCBI taxonomy): domain Eukaryota; kingdom Metazoa; phylum Chordata; class Mammalia; order Perissodactyla; family Equidae; genus Equus; species Equus asinus. Next base: position 8,695,145 of record NC_091798.1, read on the forward strand.
ATGACTGCTGGCTGAGTAAATGCTGGTTACTTGAATCCTTTCCCTGAAGGTCAGTTCACAGCGGCCCGGGACCCTGACTGGCCTGCGGTGGGAGGGGCGGCAGCTCTGTTATGCCCACTGGAGTCCTGACCTTGTCGGTCACCCTGTCTCGGCCTCTTTTCATCTGAGAGTTTTGAGCCTCAGTTTTCTCTTCTCTGAAAGCTGCGTAATGAGGTAACCGTACAGGATGCTGACCCTCTCTTAGGGGGAGCGTAAGTCAACTTTTTGTGTGTTTGTGAGATCTGCAGGGGGTGGGGTATGTGAGTTAGTCTCCAGAAGCAGACAGAGAGAAAGCCAGAAAAGTACATTTTTTTAACTTCATGGGCGCAGAACCAGGAGGTTCCCTTGTCCTGGGACCACCTTCCTGGAAGACCTAGGTGGGCGTGGCCAGTGGACACCTTGGAGAACGTGGCGGGGCCCAGCCTTGGCGGTCGCCCAGGAGTGTGGGCAGAGCCAGGACGTTGAATGAGGCTGGGAGCCGGCGCAGGAGTCCCCGGGGGGACAACACGGGGGGCCGGAGGGAGGCTGCGGGAGGTCAGAAGCTTGGACAGCCTGCTGGTCTCCCGACTCTCAGTCCCTGCCCTGTTCTGGGGGCCTGGCCTAACTCTCCTGGGCAGAATTAGCTGCTCCTTCTCCAGTGCTCTGCCTGACCATGGCCCACACGTCGTGACAGCAGTCATCGGGTGGACTGGCGTTATTTGGTCACATGGTGCCTCTTTGTTGACCTTGAAGGCAGGGATCGTATGCTTTCACGTTTATGTCCTCAGCTCTTAACACGTAGAATAGGCATTCAGTAATAGTTTGCTGAATGATACAAGAAGAATAAAGATGGCCTGGCGCAAGTCCCATTCCCACACGCATCCTGTGGATGGACACGCGGTTACCATTCTGCCCGCAAAACCTCCCTCCGTAGCCTCAGGTTGGAAGGACCTGCACAGGGGGCGTTTGCCTCTGTGGAAGAACATGTTTCCCCTCTTGCAGGTGGCAGGAGCAGAAGGATGATATGGGAGGGTTACCATCTATTGAGCTCTCACCTTGTCTGATATCAGCTCACATAGTCCCCACGCCAGCCCTTCTCTGATTGACAGAGGGAGCAACCATGGCTCAAAGTAGTGGGGGAGCCAGGGTTTGAAGCCGGAACTGAGGGGGGCCAGAACCAGACACTTCTGACTGCCCTAGGCCCCGGAGGGGCAAGAAGGAAGCCCCTCTAACTCGGTGACAGTGGGCCCCAGTGATCTGCCCTGCTCCGATGCGTGTGGGGGAGAGCTGGTCCAGGTCCTCAGCCGGGAGCCCAGCAGACTCGAGCTTCCCGAGGAGGTGACTGGGGTGTTTGGTTGGACCGGTGAGAAACCACTGGGCACAGGGTGTTCTGCCAGAGGGCACAGCTTCCAGAGGCCCTTAATCGCCCACTGATGATTGACATGGCGGCCAGGGCAGACTAGTGAACCACGGGCCTCCCTGTGATTGTACTGGCTGATCTTGTCTGCCAGCAGGAGGGCACCAGCCGCACGATGGCGTGTCCCCCCCCCCCCACCCAGGGTACATGTGCAAAATGCTGTCTTAGGGGGCCAGGGTCAGCCAGGAGAAATCCCTGCATCCAGTCCCCGTCTGCCCCAACTTTGACCACCAAGTGCCCCTGTCGCCCCCAGCGGCGCTCCGTCCCTGTGTCCGCACTGCAGGGTCCTCGCTGCTCTCCCGCTCCATGCCTCCAGGCCTCCACTGCATCCTTCCCTCTGGCCCCTGGGATTTTCCCAAAGCTCAAATGGAACCTGCCTGTCCCCTTAGAGCCGCTCCGAGGCCTGTCAGCCTTTGCCGGGATCTCTTCCTTGAGCTGCCTCCTTCCTCTCCTCCCCAAACCTGCCGGGGGGGTTCTTTTGCCAACATCTTGGGCTGAGTTCCCTGTTTTTGTGGATGTTGAAGCCGCGGCTGCTCGGGGGCTTTCTTTGCGACTCTGGGAGCTGCGTTTCTAGGACGCCCCTCATTTCTGATAAGCCCTGCAGAGGGATCAGTGTGGGCTCCAGAGTCAGCCCACCCTTCCTTGGAGGACATGTGATGGAGGCAAGCCGTTCGTTCATCTCCCGGGGCCTCCACTTTCTCATCTGCACAGCGGGCATGTCCATACCCACCTCGCAGGACGATGGTGAGGACGAAACGAGGGGAGCTTGTTGACCCCCCGGCGCAGTGCTGGGCACAAACATGGAGTTGTTGTTCAGCCATTCGGGCCACAGGTAGATCTGCTGCCTCGTGCAGGAGCCCTGGCCGTGGGCCTGGACTGAAAACTCGAGGGCAGGCAGGAGGCCACTCACCCCACTGGGAGGGCGACTCAAGAGCCCGCTCGCTCCTCTCCTTTACTCCTATATTCCTTAGGGGTGGATTTCTTGTTCCCCAAACCTCTCCTACCTCCTAGTCTTTGCTCATGCTGTTCCTCCCGCCAGCACGTCCTTCCCTCCATGTTTATTCACATATCCATCCAACAATTCTGTACTGACATGCTGACCCTGATTTTGTGTTGGGTGCCGTTCAAGGCCCTGAGGATATAACTGTGAACCAAACAGACCAGGTCTTTGCTCTCGTGGAGCTTGTGTTTGCGTCGGGAGAGAAACCAGGTGACGTCAGTGGTGTGAAAGGCCCTGAAGAAGGCACCTCGAGGCGATTGGAGAGGCCACTGTGGAGCGGGGTGGGGCTGGCTGCTTTGGGAGGGAGTGAGGAGTGGGCATGGACCAGAGAAACCAGCTCTGGCTGATGAACGCTGAACAGGAACCAAGTGGGCCCTGGACGGCCAGCTGGATCTACAGGAACAGAGATTGAGGCACAGGAAGCGGGCAGGGCCTAAATAAGGCCTCAGCCAGACCAGCCACAGCACAGCCGGCCCAGGAAGCTGCCGCCCTGCCTGGGACCGCCTCTGCTGCCCTGTTGACACTGGACCTGATCGCTCTCACCACTGTGAATCATTTCTGATGGTCCCATTGGAGAGGCTGAGGCTAGATAACATGCTTCCCAAGGGGCAGGAGAGAGAGAAACTGGATTTCTGAGCCTCCTCTGACCTCCCTGGTGTGAAGGCTGGTCTGACGCTCAGTGGCCAAGAACTGATCCGTGTCTGAAGAGGCGACATCTGATTTGAAGCCTAAATGATAATGGGGGGTGGTGAGCATTCCAGACAAAAGGAACAGCGAGAGCAAAGACCCTGGGGCAGGAACAAGCTTGAGGAGTTCCAGGAACAGAAAGAAGGCCACGTGGTGGGAGCACAGTGAGCGAGGAGGGGACCAGGAGGAGAGGTGGGCAGGGGTCTGCCATGTTGTGCAACGCTACCGCTGCCACAAAGCCCTTCCTCCGCCAGCTCCCACCTCCCCAAATTCAGAAGAGACAGCTTGGCTCTGAATTCCCCCTGAATCTGAGTTGCACTCTCCCACGAACACCATGTACTTTCTGTCTGATCTGGCAGTTAGTTATTTATGGACGTGCTGGACTCCCAGGGCCCCCAGAGGGCAGGGGAAGGTTACATTTCCATCTCTGTGTCTCAGGGCCCAGAGACAGCTGGGCGTGCACAGGTCTCGGGACGGGCTGCATGACCAAATGAGCTGCCACACAGGAAGAGCATGGCGGCGACGCAGCAGCCTGCGGTGAGAGGCGGTAAGCTTCTGGTGCCGCTGTAAGTCTCCGAGAAGCGGCTGTGCAGCTCACGAGAGGGCTCCTAGTGTTACTGTGGTTACTCGGAGTTTGGTTGTCAAATCCCCCATCTCAGAAACTTCCAGCAGTGTCGTAGACATGGGGATTACCTGTCCCACCGTCACTGCCCCTCGTCCTTGCTGATGGAACGCCAGGGCGATGCCGCTGGCAGCATGTCTAACCCCAGGGGCTGAAGCACGGTTGGTTGAAGCTGACCGTGGGATCTCGTCACCTCCTGCTGTCTGTGTAACAAATTACCCTAAACCTTCGTGGCTTGAAACAGCAGCTCCATCCTGCTGTCGCGGGTTGTCGCTGGGATCAGGAGCTGTGGAGGGCCTTGGCTGCGTTGTTCTGGGGTTGCAGTCCGATGTGGCTGGAGCTGGGACATCGCGGGGCTGGAGCACTTGGGGCTGGCCAGGCGTCTTTCTCTTCACGTAGGGCCTCTCCGCGTGGATCTGTGTGGGCTGGTTGGGCCTCCTGACAACACGGCGGCTCTGGGCTCCAGCACATGTGCTCCAGTGACCCAGGTAGAGGCTCAGTCTCCTTTTGTGACCTGGCCCTGGGAAGTCACATGGTGTCACTTACGCCTCATTCTGTTGGTCAACAAGTTCCTAAGGTTGGCTGGAATTCAAGGGGACCTAACCTTTTGTTGAGAAGCTTGAAAACTGCCACATCATATCATCCCCACTCTCTTGCTGCTGACTGGTCTAGGGTCGGTTATGTGACCTATTTCTGGCCAATGAGACATAAAGGATAGTCTCTTGGAGGTTTCTGGGGAGTTTTTTCTGCATGATAAGAGAGAGTACTCTTTTTATGCCATCTCCTTTCCTTCTTTCTTGGGATCCATTCATGATGCTTGGAGCTGTGGCAGCCATATTGCAAGCATGAGGGAAGATACTGCTGACAGAATGACAGGGGTAGAGTGGGAAATTGGGAAGTGTGTGGGTCCTTGATGACACAGCTGAGCTACTGCGTCTACCCTGGAATCATTTATGACCAGGCTTCTTGATATGTGAGAGGAATAAACCCCTGCTGGACAAGCACCTCTGCCTGCGCTTTCTGTTACTTGCAGCTGACTACATCCTAACTAATGCCAGCTAGTGTGGTAAAGAAATGCACAGGCTTCGGAATAAGACCTATCTGTGCTTAAATTCTAGCTCTACATTTGGTTACTGTGTGACTTTGGGCAAAGCACTTCACCTCTCTGAGCTCTATTTCCCTACAGAGAAGTGAAGGGACTAACTCTGCCTACCTCACTGGGATGTCGGAAGGATTAACGAGATCCTGTTTGCAATGCACAATGCACAGCCTGGCACATAGCCCGTGTGCAGTGACTCGTAGCTGAGGCTATGCCAGGATGTTGAACCCCATGACGGGAGCTACCCACCTCCGTTATCCCAACGCTTCTGTGAGGTGGGTGTTTATGCCTCTGTTTTGAGACAAGGAAACCGAGGGTCAGGAAGGTGATTTGCTAGAGGTCACATGCTGGTCGGGGTGGAGCCAGGGCCTCCAGGCCTGATCGAGTCCTCCGAGCCTTCCCCACTGTGTGTTTCATGGTGGCTCTGGCTCCTTCTGTTTCCTGGAGAACGAGCGTGTCGAGACTCTGCGGTGGTGACTTTTCCGCGTGCCACTTCCCAGCTCGGTTCTTTGCCAGATCCTCCCAAACCGCCTTCTTCTGCCCACCCCCAGGACCACCGCCCCTTCTAGGCCACATCCCCTCTTACCAGGGTCACTGCAGCATCCTGTGAATGGCCTTCCTGTGTCTGGTCGTGGTCTCTCGAGTCCAGGGAATTCTTTCTAAAACATAAATTGGCTTACACCCCCTGACCCCAAATGGCTTCTCAGCGCCCTTGGAGAAAAATGCAAGCTCCCGCCGAGGAGGCTCAGGGCCAATCCTCAAAAAAAGACAGAAGGAAGGGCTCTGGACTCAGTTCCTGTCCCCGCTGCTGCTCGTGGGCCTGTCCCACGGGCCGGTGTGGCAGCTTCCTTCTGCCTCGGTTTCCTATTCTGTCAAAGGGGGTGACGAGAGAGCCCACCTCATCACCTCATCGGGTTGCTAGGAAGATTCAGTGGAGCAACTCCCTCTGATGCCGTCAGAGCAGAGGCCGGGAATCGGCGCGCCTCAGAAAACACGAGCGGCTTCTTTCTCCGGGTCTGCCGGCTGCACTCTGCCCCCACCTGCCATGGAGTGCCCCAGGAAGCGCTCAGTGAGAACCTGTGGGTTGAGGGGCCAATGGATAACCTTCCTTGCTCCCCATCAGAGCCCGGTGAGGTGAGGAGGTGGGATTATTGTCCCCATTTGGCTTAGAAGGAAACAGAGGCTCAGAGTAAGGGAGCAGCCTGCCTGGGGCACGCAGCAAGTCAGGGGCAGGAGCAGAAGTCGTGCTCAACGTGCAGGTCACGAGCCTCCCGGTCAGACCTCTGACCACTGCCCACGCGGGGGACAGATGAGGCCAGGGAAGTGGTGGAGTCCTGACAGGTGGCAGCCGCCGGAAGGCTGGGGCTCTCTCCTCCTCCAGGTACAGGTGGGGGCTCTAGGAATCGCAGTCCACTGAGACCCCAGACCCCTAGTGCTTCCTGAGTACCTACTGCGTGCTGCCCTGTGCCCTCCTCAGGGAGCCTTGTCTCCACCTGGGGCGATCGTCTAGCCTCGTCTCTCCTCTACCCACAGCTCTTCTGGGCTCCCCACCCCCTGAGGTCCCTGGACCTGGCTTTCAAGGCCCTTCTCCTGGCTTGGATCTCTCTGAAATTCTCTTGTTCCTTGTCTGCTGGCTTCTTGCCTGTCTCCCTCTCCATGCTGAGCTTTGCGTCCGTTGTATCCACAGTGCCTCGTGCAGCACCTGGAGTCTTTTGATGCTGACTGGGTTTTCCTTGGATGAATGAACAAATGAATGAATGAACGATGTGGCCCTGGCCACCTCTCCAGCCACACCTCCTGGATTTTCGCCCTGCAGCTCCCCACTATGTCCTTTCGTGCCTCCGCCTTTGTACAGGCCCTTTTCTACCTGGAATGCCCTCTGTCTTGCGTTCCTGATTCTCCCCTCTTCACCCAGCAGGACTCAGCTCTTTCCTGACCTTTCCCCGCCCTGTCTCCAACTTCCAGGCTTCTCCCCTCTTTCTCCCATGGCCTCTTTCTTACTGCTTTGGGAATTAATGATACCCTGGACCAAGAGCTCCTTAAGGACGCCACGTCTGATCCATCTCCGGTACCCCAGAACCTGGCCAGCGCCTCAGACACAGCAGACACTCACTCAATGCTTGCTGAAAGGTGAATTGATTTTATCCTCACACACCCGAAGAGTTAGGGCCCTTTGTGTCTGGGACACATGCTTGCCACCGGTGAACGGCAAAGCTGCTGTCAACCCCAGCCATGGAACCGGCGGCCCGTTGCCTAGGCCGTGGTGTGAACCTGGGCCCTGCCATGCACCAACCGTGACACAGGGACGGGTCTCCCAATAGCCAGTGCTTCCATTTTTCCGCTTGTAAAAATAGAGAGAACAATAGGACCCCCTTCACAGCAGGGAGTTCAATGACTATTCTCATCAAACACTTGGCCAGAAGCTGGCACACAGTAGGTGTTCTACACCTGTGTGCTGCTGTCAGAGTTGCTGTGTCATTATCTTGACTCCACGTCTTGTGTTCCATTCCACTAACCAACTCCGTTACAGCCACATGAGTAAACTTTGCCAGAAAACAGAAAGCCACAGCGCTAAATCAGATTGTTTTTGACCTTTGGCTGCAAAGGTCGAGGTCTGTGATGTTTGAGATAAGCTCTGCCCGGGGCTTTGATCTGCCTACTGGGAAGACAGGCTGTCTGACCCCAGGGGGACCCAAGAGAAATAACGGGGTCATCTCTGCTGGGCTTCTCTCGACCCGGATGAACAGCCCCAGCGGCCAGACCACTAGGACTGTCCAATCCCGGCAGCCGGTAAGCAGGGAGGCCTCACTGTGAAACAGCACGCACAGATGCCGCCCCCCCCCCATCAAGATCAAAGTGCTCACTGAGAGAAACAGAGGCCCTTTGTGGAATCAGGAAATTCTGATCAGTGAGTACCTGCTCTGTGGCTGGAGTTTCCAAATACATGAGCTTGCTTGATTTTTCCAACCTCCCTGCGAGTCCAAGAAGCTGTGGAGGAGACTGTGGGCACCGGCCATGCAGCCCCTAGACATCCCCCAGCCATCCTTGCAGGTGTGGAGAGAGAGCCGTGTGATGACCGTGGTTCGGTAGCTTTGGGGTCACTTCTGGACCCAGGCAACTGAGAGCCAGTATTCCTCCTCCACCCCTCCTGTTCCCTCTGCCCTGATGACCCTGGAGACCATGTGTCTAGATGACACAGTTATAGGACAGAGCAGTGCTGTGCATGAGCGTGTGAGCTGGATAGAACCTCTGTTATGTTAAGGATGCATTTGTTACCACAGCAAAGCCTAGCTGACCCTGACTAACAGAGGGTTATTTTTCTCCTTCCAGATGAGGAAATGTAACCTTCTGGCCTTGAAGTCACTTGCTCAAGGTCATCCACCTAGGAAATGGCAGAGTGGGGATGTGCCATTGGCAGTTGAACTTACGTCTTTTTAGGACTCATTTCAAGCCAGAATCGTAGGCTAGGCAAGCTCAGGATCAGAAGCAGGGACAGGACAAGAAAGCACAGCAAGAGGTCTGGGGCAGTGACTGGGGAAACAGGGAATCTGGGAAGATCTGAGAGGTGATATAAGCAAGTGAGGGGCCCCAGCCTTAACCTAGGAAGTTGGGTTCAGGTCTGAAACTCAGGATCCAGGTCAGAAGGAGATATAGGGAGGGTCAGTGGGTACCGAAAGGTAAGCAGAGTGAGTCTACGTATGGCTGAATGATGAGCTCAGCTCCTGCAGAAGTCATTTCCAGGGACAAAACGTCTCCCAGGTGGAAAACAATAAGTTCAGAGCCTGGGAATTCAAGCAAGGCTTTGGGTGGGGGGGCTTCCCAAGGGAGAGGTGGTACAAGGAAAACTACATCTGGTTTTGTCCTGCCGCAGAGCTCACAGGAGAGTCTTTGGGATGCACTAATGTGACTCACGATGAGCCCCTAGATAGTTTTGGGACAGGGGATGGTTACCAGAAAGACCAATCGTGTGGTTAGAGGATTGGAACTTTGGGCCAATCTGACCCCAGGGAGGGGAGAGGGCTCGAGATCGAGTTCAGTTATGTGGCCAGTGATTTAATCGATCATGTCTACGTAGTGAGACTCCAATAAAAACCTCGACACTGTGGCATGGCGGAGCGTCCTGCTGGTGAACACATTGGTGTGCAGGACGGGATCTGTCTGGATCACAAACAGAGGGCATGCAAGCTGCGCATCCTCTCTTCAGGCTGCATCCTCTGTGTCTCTTCAGTTGGCTGGTGCTGATCTCTATCTTTTATAATAAAACTGTGATCGTAAGGGTAGCAGTTCCAGTGAGTTCTGTGAGTCATTCTGCAGAATTATCAACCCTAAGGGAGTCACGGGAACCTGCAAATTTATCGTCAGTTAGTCAGAAGTGTGGGTGGCTCCCGACACTCGTGGCTGGCATCTGAAGTAGAGGCAGCCGCGTGGAGGACGGAGCTCTTAAAGCTATGGAGTCTGAGGTTAGCTCCAAGACACCCAGTTGGTCTCAGAGAATCAGTGGTGGGGTATCGGAGATAAATGGGGCCACAAGTATTAGTCCATCTGAAGGCAGAGTTTGAACAGAAGCGTTGTGTGCAAGGATCCCAGAAAAAGAGATTCAGCGTGTCAGTGTCCCTACCCAGAGATGCCAGGATCCGCTCGTTTCAGCGGATCTTCCTTGCACTGATGGAAAGAACTTATGCTCAGCTGAAGGACCCCAGCCACCGGAATATTCAGTCACTCTCTGTGCTTTTTTATAAGATCATACTCACCATCACGATCATCATATTCATTCCACCATTCTCACTATCACCATCAACCACTATCACCAACATCATCACCGCCATTATCACCATCCCATCGCCATCAACACTACCACTGGCACCCTCGTCACCATCACACCGTCATCACTGTTACTAACATCCACCACGTGCCAGACCCTCTGCTGAATGTTTGCCACACATCCCACAACAGCCCGGTGATGCAGAAATTACAATTATCCCCATTTTACAGAAGAAGAACCTGAGGGAAGGAAAAGTGAGATGACTTCTCTGATAAACGCCAAGGAGGGTCCACCAGGATTTGACGCCTGGGTGGCCTCACTGCAAAGCCTGAGCTCATAGGTGCCATCCTGTAACCTGCCACATGGAAGTCGTCCTGCCTCCCTTGTCCAATTCCAGGCTATCACGGACCAAATGTTTGTATCCCCCGCAAATCGTATGTTAAAGCCCTAACGCCCAGTGGGCCTGTATTTGGAGAAGAGGCTTCTAAGGAAGTAATTAAGGTTAAATGAGGTCATAAGGGTGGGGCCCAGATCTGATAAGTTCAGTTCTCCTGTAAGAAGAGACCCAGAGAGCTGCTTCTCTCTCTCCCTCCTCCACACCCTTTCTTTCTCTCGCACAAAAAAGAGGTCATGTGAGCACACTGTGGGATGGCGCCTGTCTGCAGCCCGGAGGGGCGGCCTCACCAGAACCTGAACCCACTGCCCCTGGATCTTGGACTCTCCAGCCTCCAGAGCCGTGAGAAAATAAATTTCTGTGGTGTCAGCCACCTTGTCTCTGGTATTTTGTTATGGCAGCCCAAGCCGGCTGAGACACAGGCCCACCCCGCAGAGAGAAGGGGACAGGGAGGGGAGTCCCATTTACCGAGCGCCTGCTGTGGGCCGCCTGTTGAGGGCCGCGTGCTGCCCGTCCCTCAGACACATGGACACAGTGCCTATTTCTTTTAAAATCATAAGATAAAAAATGAAAAATTTTCTTCATGTAGAAAAAGAGAAATTTCCAGGGCCCACAAAATTCTATTCTGGTGGGAGGGACCCACAAAGGCAAAAGTTCCTAAGGCCCACAAAAGTCGCCCGCAGCACTGTACGTGCAACAGCAGTTGAGAAGAGGTGACAGGGACCGTACGCTCCACAAAACTGAAAACGTTTATTATCGGGCCCTCTGCAGAAAAAAATCTGCCAACTCCCACTGTATGTCCATCAGTTGAGTTAATCCATGCCCTGGGAGGCTGGGAATTTTGTCCTAACTTTTCTAGATAAGGAAACTGAGGCTGAGTGTGACTAAATGACTTGCTGATGATCGCACAGATTTCCTATGAGCAATCGGACTTCACAGAAGCCCCTATTCTTTCTACTACAACCGCCACCCGCTGGGGTGTTCGAGCTGCTTCGCTCCGCAATTTCCTTCTGTTCCTCCTGCGTGTACCAAGTGAATCTGCAACATTTAAGCAAGGCTTGTTACCACAATTAGTCTCAATTCAACTGGCGTTTTCTGTGCCAAGCCTTCCCTGTGCCTGGCGCCGTCCACATAAAGAAGCGCATGACACATTCTCTGGAGGATGGCGTCGGGCGGTGACTACAGCACGGGTGTGCGTGGGCTGAGTGACTCGGTGAGCGACTCCCCTGCTCGGAGCCCCCGTTTGGTCATACAGGCGTGAAGAGGGGGGTTCTGGAGGCAGCAGATGCGAGTTTGAATCCCGTCCAGCAGCTAAACCTCTTTGCCTCTGGAATTGGGAATCTAATGGGTCCCACCTCACAGGGCTGTCGTGAGCAGCAGTGCCTTAGGGCCGTGCCAGCGCTGAGTGAAGCTGAAGGATGGCGAACTCCCGTTGCTGCTGTGATGATGACGATGATGATGACGACGCACCGGGACCGCTCGAATTAAGGGGTGTGGCGAGAGAGCCTCGGGCTGGGGCGGCTGGAGCCGTGGGATCCAGTCCCATCTGTTTCCCACTTGCCGTAGGACCTAGAAAGTTCCCTTTCTCTCTCTGGGCTTCTTAGTTTCGCCAGCTAATCTCCGGGTTCCACCCAGCATTAGTTTCCCCTTTTTCTAGAGCCTTCCCACTGCTCTTTCCCTTCCAGACCTTGTCTCCTTTGGTGCCTGCCCAGAGCGGTCCCACCCTGGCCCCACTGCCCAAGTGACACATGTCACCCTGCCCGCCTGCCGATGGCTCAGGTGGCGAGGTCCTGGGAAAGGTCGGATCCAGGGGCAGAGCCCGCCAGGGCCGGATCAGGTAAAGAGGACGGGAAATGAGAAGAATGAGTTGTTGCTTCCTTAGCCCCAAGGTGTGTCCGTTTGCCTGGGGTATGCAGACAGGCCTGTGAGGAGAGATGGGGCCACTGGAGATTAACTCTCCGCTCGACACTGAAGGGGACCCTGGGAGGGCAAGCGTGTCATACCTCACAGGTGCGCTGCTCTCTACAGTTTACAGAGCACTCGAGGCCGGGACGCTTCTCTATTCTTGTCGCTTCCTCCAAAGACGCTCCTCCTCAGCTGGAACAAAACGCCAAGCCCGCTCCCTGGCCTCAGGCCCTCGGCACCCGCGTCCTGCCCCAGTCTCCCTGTCTCCTCCCTGCCCACCCGCTGCACCCATGCAGGCCTCCTGTCTGTTCTCCTGAGAAGCCAGGTTTGTTCCCACCACTTTTGCTCTATTTCTGCCGGGAATGTCCCCTGCTGCTCTTTTATTGGCTGGCTCCTTTTCACTCTCGGGTTCTCAGCTAGGGCATCACCGACACCCTTGCGGGAGGCCTGGCCCTCCACCCTTTCAGGTAGGCCTCCAGGTACCCTTGGCCTGTTCTCCGGCACTTTTGCTCCGGGAGCCTCCTCGTTGTCTGTGAGCTCCGAGAGGCCTCATCCATGGGGTCACGGCCACACCCGCGGGGCAGACAGTTCTCAGCAACTCCTGTGAAGGACTGAGGGAGTGGCACTCACAGAAGTCTTGGAGCTGGACCTGTCATCTTCTGTGAGAGGAGGCTGAAGGCCTGAGAGGACAACCGATGCTGAGAGCTTTTGTGAAGCAGCTGACAGCTTCGCTCGGGCTTCGGGCCCGGGTGCTGAGAGTTTCAGGAAAGAGTGCAGGCTTTGCATACAGGTGTGTGGGTCTGAGCACTTGCTCTATGGCTTACCCGCTGTGTGACCTTGGGCAAGTGACTCAACCTCTCTGATCCTCTTCTCCACCTGTAAAGTCATTACCTGGGAAGCAGTCTGGAAAGACAGAACCTGGTGAATGAGTGTGAGTGCTCTGTGTGCTGACGGGCACGTGGGGGATGAGGGTGCTCTTCGTGTCTGTTCCAGGTCCTGTGCAGACCCCACACCTGCCTAAAAGACAACTTAAATCTCCACCTAGTGCTGCCACCCCCTCTTTGGGATGCAATGGAGTCTTCTTGGAGTTTGTAGGACCGTGGCCTCTAAGAAAACATACAAGACTCTGGGCTACTTATTTATTTATTTAGATTTTTAACTGTGGTAAAATACACGACATAAAATTTACTATCTTAACCCTTTTTAAGTGCACAGTTCAGCGGCATTGAGTACATTCTCACTGTGGTGCAGCCAGCTCCACCATCCATCTCTATAACTCTTTTCATCTTGAAAAACTGAAACTCTGTTCTCATTAAATAATAACTCAATCTCCCCTCCCCCCGCGCCTGGCAACCACCGCTCTCCTTTCTCTCTCCATGAATTTGACTGCTCTAAACACCTCATCTAAGTGGAATCATGCAGTATGTGTCCTTCTGTGACTGGCTTATCTCACTTGGCACAATGTCCTCAAGGTCCATCCGTGTTGTAGCAGGTGTCAGAACTTCCTTCCTTTTTAAGGCTGAATAATATAATGTATATATCACATTTTGTTTACCTGGTCACCCGTCAATGGACATTTGGGTTACCTCTTGGCTATTGTGAAGAACGCTGCTGTGATCGTGGTGTACAGATATCTCCTCGACACCCTGCTTCAAATTCTTGTGAGTATATACCCAGCAGTGGAATGGCTGGATCATATGATAATTCTATGTTTAATTCTTTAAGGAACCACTGTTCTGTTTTCTACAGCAACTGTACCATTTTACGCTCCCATCAACAGTGCACAAGGGTTCCAATTTCTCCACATCCTTGCTAACACTTATTTTATTTTATTTTTTAATGGTAATCATCCTAATGGCTGTGAAATGGTGTTTCGTTGTCTTTTTAATTTGCATTTCCATAACGATTTGTGATGTTGACCATCTTTTGATGTGCTTGTTGGCCACTTGTGTATCTTCTTTTGGAGAAATGTCTGTTCAAGTCCTTTGCCTATTTTTTAATTGACTTGTTTATTTTCTTGTTGTTGAGTTGTACAAGTTCTCTGTATATTCTGGATATTAAGCCCTTATCAGATATATGATTTGCAAATATTTTCTTCTATTCCATAGGTTACCTTGTCACTCTTGTCTCCTTTGATGGACAGAAGTTTAAATTTTGATGTAGTCCAATTTATGTATTTTTAATTTTGTTGCCTGTGCTTTTGGTGTCATACCCAAGAAATCATTGTCAAATCCAGTGTCATGAAGGTTTACCCTGTGTTTTCCTCTAAGAGTTTTATAGTTCTGGGTTATTTTAGAAGACAAAAAAAACCCATTAAAATGTAGAATGATCTCAGCATGGCTTGGAACCCTCTGACCCAGAGGTCCAGAGCCAAGAGTTGGAGCCTGGGAGCCCCCGTGAGTGGAGCATCTTCTGGGGACCAGGGTGGCTGTGGCCTGCTCAGGCCCATTTGTGGGCAGAGCATACAAGGCAGGCAGGCAGGGAGCATCCCTTCCAAGGATGGAAGTCCTTGTGTCCCCACTTAAGGAGCCTCAGTTTCCCCATCAGTAAGATGTGCCTGCCTCGTGGGTGTGCCTGAGAATCGAATGAAAAGGATGTAAGGCCCCTGGTCTTTCCGAGTCACGGGGGCTGACAGGGTTAATGTTCCCAGCCCGGATTGCTCCCAGCCATGCAGGTGCCTTGCCAAGGTCGCCATGGAACCCTCAGGATTCCAGACCAGCCCAATCTCTGCAAGCAGCTGCTTCCGGGAAGTGCAGCCCAATCCCAGAAGTGATAAGCAAAGGAGCTCTAAATTTTACAAGCAACACTAGGAAACGTTCAAGAGGATCCAATTCGTAACCCCAGGACATTTGTTCACCCCCATTTTCCCTCCATCCCCTTCCAGCCCACAGTGCTCCAGGGCCTCTCCCTCCCCCAGGGGACAGCTGCCTCCAGCTCAGCAGTCACTATCTCTCCTTGCCACAGAGGTGGACGTGCCTCTGCTCCACCTGGCCGGTGCTCCCTCTCTTTCGCCCTTTCTCCAGAGCCTGCAGCACCGCAGCCCGTGCACCAGCCTGGATGAAGCTTGGAGAAGGTGGGGGAGGGGCAGGTGGGGAGGAGCTGAGAAGGGAAAGCAACGCTCTCCCTGGGAGTGGGGGTGGCACGTAAAAAAGTCCAGGTTCGCGATTTTTTAAAAAATCCCTTAACACGACATGGATGAACCTTGGAAGCATTATGCTAAGGAAACAAGCCAGTCACAAAACACCACATATTATATGATTCATTTCTATTAAATGTCCAGAATGAGCAAATCTCTAGAGACAGAAAGTAGATGAGTGGTTGCCTAGCGCTGGGGGGCCTGGGCTCCATGGCTGAGGAGTGCGGGGCTCCTTTTTGGGGTAATAAAAATGTTCTAAAACTGACTGTGGTTGTGGATGCCAAACTCTGTGAATACACGAAAAGCCATGAATTATACACCTTAAGGGTGAAATGGATATGTGAATTATATCTCAATAAAGCTGTATAAAAGAAATTGCTTTACACACCAAAGACACAGTCAGCCTCCAAGAGGTAAAGTCGCTGACCCAGGGTCACACACTAGCAAGTGACAAAACCGAGATCAAAGACTTGTCTGCATGACCCCAAAGGCTCTTTCAGTCCTCTATGCTCTGCTTCCTCCCTCAGGACAGGGCAAGGAAGGTGAGGGGTAGCATGTATCTCGCCAGAAATTAAACATCTCTGTAAAAGGGAGTTAGCCAGTATTTAACTGTATTGTCTCTGCATGATCAGGTTTGATCGCTTTGTTCTTTCTGGTATGGTATGAGTGTGTCAACACAAATAATCCATAATCAATCTATAAATCAAAATTGGGGTTAGTTTGTTATGAGTCAGGTTTGAGGACTATAGCCTGGGGGGCCTTCCTTTCCCAAGGAAGGAAGGGCACCAAAGAAGTGGAGTGTATGGAGTTGTTATATGCCGTCTTGGAACAAACAGCTTATGTCACATTGACAGAAACATCTCTTTTACTCCTGTTATGAGAGGCTGAGCTGGCACAGCAGGTGGGTGGTCAGCAGGTCAGTGGTCACAAGGTGAGCTCAGCAGGTCGGTAATTAATCCTTAGTTTCCAGGAAGAGATGCTTATCCTTAAGGAAATGATGATCTGGGGAAACCTACATCATTTTCAAGGGCATCATTCTTGTCTTTGGGACATTGTGAAAGTTTAAAGCAGACGTACAATGCATGCTCAACAGGCCACGTCAGAGCTTTCTGGAAAAACAAGGTCAGGCTGAATTGGTTTTAAACCAAATGGCTTCCTCATATACTTCATTTATTTATCAAGTGTTTTAACATAATTTTTAAAATACCTTTTTAAAGGAAAATATTATTCAAGAAATGAGAGTCAGTGAGTTCAGCAGGTGTCAAGAGTAAACAATTGCCCTTGGCGTCACTCAGCGGAGACTGAGCGCTTCTGTGAGCCAGGCTCTGTGCCAAGTGTGTGAGGTGTTGTGCTTGTAATCATCACACCAGCTCTCAAGGTGAGGTAACAAGTGTCCTCATTTTACAGATGAGTAGACTGAGGTTCCAAGAATGAAGTGGTGTGTCCAAGGTGACACAGCAGGTGGTGGCAGGGCTGGGGTTTGCCCCCAGGCCTGTCCAGCTCCAGAGTCCGATTCTAATCAGGTGTTTCCCATGGAGGCATATTGTCAAGACCAACAGAGACCAGGGTCTGGCGCCTGGCCGCACTGACTGGCTGTGACAACATTTGTGGAGGACAGGAGTCGGAGAGCAGGTGGAGAAGAAAAGATGCAGGGGGCCATGTTGTATGGGAACAGCTGGAGCTCTGAGGAGACAAGGGAGGGCTGCAAAACCACGCTGCTTCCGTCTCTGCCAGGCTGCGTTGGGCTTGTCTTGCACCATGAGGCCAGGAAGGAGGAAGGGAGGGAGCTGGGACCAATGCATGAACTCAGATGGGGGATGAGTTAGGATCTAACTCTCCAGAAACGGGATGTGGGCTCCCCATCACTGGAGGTGTGCGAGCTGAGGCTTGATTTCAACTTGGCAGTGACAAATAAAAATGGCAAGCAATAGGATATATTGGAGTATATGAGGAAGACATTTGGTATAAACCTAATTCGGCCTGACTTTGTTTTTTCCAAAAGGGCCTGACTGTGGCTATTGAGCATGCATTGTATATCTGCTTAGACATTTCCTATGGCCAGAACAAAGGCCCTTGAGTTAAAGGTGCAACTTCCCCCCACATTGGCATTTCCCTAGGGATGAGCATCTTTCCTTAGGCTAGGAACTGATTGCTGCACTCACCTGTGACCACTCAGCTGGAGACAACAGACTGCCACCCTGCTGTGTTCACTGAGACGGAAGACCTACCTGCTGTTTCCATCAATCGCTGTGCAAACAGAGCAGTCTTGCAACTATTGTAAAAGGGACATTTCAATCCTATGTGAAACATCCTCTCTGGGGGTATATAACCACTCTGTGCACCCCACTTCTTTGGTGCCCTTTCTTCCTTTGGGAAGAAAGGCCTTGGGTTATAATCCTCAGATTTCAACTCAGAATAAACTCAACCAAATTTTCATTTATAGATTGGTTATGGATTATTTTCGTCGACAGCAGAAATGGTGAGGTACAGCTTTATGCATCGGGTAGAGTTTAGACTAGATGGCCGTATGAGTCAGTGTGTGCTGGGTAACAGACAACTTCCCAAAATGCAGTGGCTTACAACAACAAATTCTTTATACCTTCTTTACTGAAAACTTACATTTTACTTTCCTCGAATATAAATTTCTCCTTATTAATTTCTAGTAGCTTTAATCACATATTAGAATTTTTTAACCCTTAGAAACCTTAATTTTTAAGTAAAAACTGAGTAAGCAATTATAAACTTTTCAGCATTTTGTGGCTTGGTAAATTTATAAGTAACTTTTATAATTTCTAAAAGCATGTTACTTCACAGTACAATCTTTTAATAAAACACAAGACATGTTTACCAATAGACCCAAACAGCTTTTAGTTTTTCTGTAATAAGAAGCCAAAAGTAGATAAACTTAAATTTAGTAATTAATGTCTAATATCTTATTTGGAAATGATCTAGATACTCAATGAATTTTATCATTTAAATTAACCTAGGAAGACTTCAAAGTTTCAAGTTGCCAAAGAGATTTTGGATGTTGTTTTAGATACACACGCCATAAACTAAAATTATTGCTAAAATTTTATCTATAAACTCTTATTTCATTTCTAACTAAGTCATTTGTTCCCAACAATTATGTTTAGATTACCCACAAAACTTTCATGAGACATTTGGCAAAATTAGCCGTCATTTTAAGGTCTTTTTGTTAAGCAGTTTTGTAATAGAGATAACATCAGCTCATTTGACCAACAAATGGAGAATAAAGCCTGCACGTCAGCCTCATGTCCAGTGCTGATAACTGCCGACATGTCCATTTTAATCAAACCAGCCAACTTCAACAAGCTTTCATTCAAAGATTATTTTATATCGTGTTAACTTGAAAGACACGTAAGTGCTTACTTTAAGTCAATTAAACAGAGCTCTTGATTTTGGCCGTCCCGTCCAGGGGTAAAATATCACATATATAATGTATATATAGACACACATAAACACACAGGTAGACACATGCAGAGATGTTAAATTTTTGTTATGAATCAGGTGAAATACAAAACGCACTAGTTTCTGAGAAACATTTGCATTTCAAAGAATGGCTCTCAGGTCCTAGAGAAGAGGGGAGCAGAAAATTTACATCATAAAGGCAGAGAAATCAGTTAAGTTTTCTTCAAGATGGAGTTTCTGGGGCATGTTTGCCCTATCTGTTTCTCATGTCTCAATCTTTTGTCTCAGTTAATATCTAGGAGCATTTGGAGGCACAGGGGGGCCCTGGGGTTGGCAGAAGACAGGTGAACTTTGAACTGCACTCTGGAACCACACCTCCAGCCTTGCAGAGATTGGTGAGACAAAGATGGTTGCTTCCGGTTCCCCAAAGAACCGGATTAGAGCCTGAAGGACAAAAAAAGAGGCTGACTCACCCCTCCAGCTACTCCCTTCCAATTGCTTCTTTATGTCAGGGAAAGTTTTAAGAGGTGAATCAAAGGTTCGTCTGTTCTAAAACTTTCAGGACGATGTATCACACCTCTCAACATCATACAATCAGACACGGGAAACATTCCCCATGAGACAATGTCTGTCTCCACAATACAGTTTATAACACAATCAGACAGAGAGATGCAATCACTTTACAGAAAGCCTGTAAATATATCAATTTCCTACAAATTTCATCTGAATTCCATCAACTCTTACACCTCTAATCATAGCTCTCATTAGGACTTTATCAATAGGTCTTGATCTTATGAAATTGGACAGGGGAAGTATTCCTAGCCAGACATTTTAGAACATACTTAGGCAAAGTAGATATAACCTCTTTGTAAAAAACCAGCTCAAACATTCCAACCTTTGTAATGTTATCAACACTTACACTTTTATATTTTCTCAATTCAATTGCAACCTGAGTCAGGGTCTTGAGGCTAGTCATTTTTTTTTTCTATACTTCCTTTTTAATTTGGCCTTTTCATAGGTACCGATAAAAATCATGATGAGAGCTCTCACAAACTTTTTCCCCCAATTTAGAAGTTTTCCCAGTTTAAATGATCCATCATCTGGCCACAATGATGAGTAGGATCTTAACAGTGACTCATACAAATAAGCTTAATCATGGACGCAAGAGGCATCCCCAAAAGAGATCCAAAAAGTTCATTCCCAAAAAATAGTCTAGAAGTAAAGCCCTTCATTGCACAGCAAGCAACGAAGGTTGAGCCAACAAAGGCTCCTTATGAAAGCAGTTGGGACCCCCTTATGACAAACTTCCCTGAGAGCTGACACAGCCAAAGAGAGTGTGTCCCAGAACCCCAGGCTACACGACTGGCCGCCAAGATGCGTGCCGGTACATGCATCCTCCGTTGGTGGGGACCAGAAAGGTCACAAAGCCAAGCTCTCAAGACATAGGACAAGACAAAAGGCCCAGACAACAGGCTGATAGAGATGCCTGTGTCTTATGACAAATGACAAAAAAAGACAGAGACAAGGAAAAATACTGTCTCTGGGAGGAAAAGGGTCTACAACCAATGAGTACTCAACCAAATCCTAGAGTCACTGAATCCAAGAAGCTAACCTCATCAAAACTTTCTCCTGCTAATCTAAATTTAGAAAAGCAAAAAAACTCACCACTCTTGCTTCCATTGGACCCTGCGGGCAGAGATCCGGGAGACTGACGTGGTAAGAACTCTTACCGCCTGCCGGTTCTCGTCATGAGTCCAGAATCTCTCGGCTGCAGGAGCCCAGGAGTGAGCAGTGTCCAGCCAGTGAAATTTTATCCTGTCCAAGTTGCCAAACTGTTGGGGAGGAAGACATTTCCTCTACCCTCTCTGGGTGCTTCTGGCTGGACTACGAATTAAATTCACATGAGACAGAATAGCAGGAGAAAATTGAACAAAGCTTTATAACATGTATATATGGGAAAGGCTCAGGAAGACTGAGCAACTTGCCAAAATTGTGGAGGATCTCATCTTAAACACCATCTTCAGTTACAGAGGGGGATGTTCGGGGTGGGGAGAGGCAGTCATGGGAGATCACCAGAAAAGCACAGTAAACAAGAGTAAGGTTATTATGCATATTTAAGTCCTTGCCTTCCATATTGACAAGAGTTTCTAGAGATAAGGTCATTCCCTCCTCCTGGTACAGAGAGGGAGACACCTTTACAGATGGAGATTTCCCTTACAAATGTAAATGTCTCTTACAAAGGGTAACTTCTACTTTTCAGAGTTTCTTTCCTGTCTGCAGTATTTAAAAGTAACCAGCCCAAAATAATCCTCACGCCAAAGAGACCTATCTTGGAGTTGCCAATTCCAGTCCCCCACAATGACCTTCCAGATGTCTGGTCCATACCAGAGAGACAGATTCATGATTTTCCACATGACTGGATCCCTCCAGGATCCAGTAAATCCATCACCATCCCCAACTTCAAAGTGTCCCCCTGCTCCCTCCTGCCTTTCTCTTGGTCTGTGTGCTGCATCATCATCCACCCATTCACGCCTTCCCTCTTTCCAGCATCCTTCCCCTCTTCTGACCAGAGATGAATCAGACCGTCTCTGTCCTTGAGTTGCTTATAGCCCGGTGCACGAGACACTATAGAAAGGAAAACCACAACACGTCACCCCTGGGACTCCCTTCGTTCCTAGTGAGGGATCCTGGAACTAGAATTCCGTCACATGAAAGGAAATGGCATATTAATACCCTGCAGGTTCTCAGTGCTGCTCAAGGATGGCAACTAGGAAGGGAGGCCCTTCGCTGAGTGAGCTGAGCCCCTAGACGGATGTGTGTGTCTAGGAGCTCCAAGCAGAGCAGGGGCCAGAGAGCTGGAGTCTCCTAACGGAGAGGAGACTTAGAGTGGGAAGACAGGGAGTGGAGAGGCGCTGCGCAGGCTGTCATAGAAGGAAAAGAGGCAGGAAAAGGTGTCAATAATCTAGCACAAAAGGGTGAATGCGGCCAGTGATGGATTCCTCCTGGTGGGCTTTTAGGATAATATTTGAGTCGAAGCTGTGTCCTGTGCCATCTGCTGTGTGCGCACTCTCCATTGCCCTAAACTTTCAGTGAAAGGCTGTCATGCACAGAACCTGTGTGCGTGGTAGTTTGGGTGAGAGGAGGTCAGGCCGGCGTCTAGCATGCGAGGTGGTGGGGGGGTCCTGGGGGAGGGTGAGAACTCAGAGGAAGAGGAGATGGCAGCAAAGGCTGGCTGGAGAAATGCAGGGACCTAGAATGGGAGTGTGAGCTACTCTTATTTAAATCTCCAAGAGTAAGGGGCCAGCCCAGTGGCTCAGTGGTTAAATGCACATGTTCTCCTTTGGTGACCTGGGGTTCGCCGGTTCAGATCCCGGGTGCGGACATGGCACCACTTGGCAAGCCATGCTGTGGTAGGCGTCCCACATATAAAGTAGAGGAAGATGGGCACGGATATTAGCTCAGGGCCAGTCTTCCTCAAAAAAAAAAAAAAAAACCTACAAAAGCAGGCCTTGCACCACAGGCTGGAGGCCCAAGGCTCTCCAGGGGGCTGCAATCTTACTTATATTTGGGGGCTTATTGGGGATAATTTTGGACTCTGTGGAGGACCCTTTGCAGCTTGGGCCAACCACTGCCCTGGCCCTGAGACAGAATGGTGTCCTCACCGCGCTGGGGAGAGCAGTCCCCTGCTGGCCAGGCCCTGAGAACACTCCCCAAAGTTGGAAGGAAGCTGTGCGAACAAGTCTGAACTCAGTCCCACAGCTTTCGGTGTGTGGGGCCCCTCAGTCTGCAGACAGTGGCAAGGTGCCTGCAGCACTGAGAACTTTCTAGAGCCTTTCAGCATAAGCAAATCCCCTGAGGCATAGGGACTTGAGGGAGGACAACCCCAGGTAGCTCATTTCAGGAGCATATTAGTGCGATATTGTGATCTGCAATAAGAAATCTATTATATTGGTCCCTGTCCCCTGTTCCTGACACAGGACTGCTGAACCCTTGGAATTTCCTGGGTGATAGGAGTGTCTTTTGTTCCAAGGAAGTGACTCTGGGTGGGCTCCTCGATGGCTCCTGGATGAGGGCTGGTCACTGGAAAGACCAAGCCATGATCAGAAGCTTGGCATGTTCAGCCCTGCCCCCCATTCTCTTGAGAAGGGAGAGGGGCTGCATATGGAGCCAGGGATCCATCACGCCTACGTGAGGAAGCTCCATAAACGTCCCACCAGGACGGGCTCAGAGGGCCTCCAGGCTGGCAGACACATCCACGCAGGAGGGTGACACACCCCAACACCACGGGGACAGAGGATCCCGGCTCAGGACCCTCCCAGCCCCTACCCTATGTACCTCTGCATCTGGGTGCTCATCTGTGTCCTGTAACAAACTGGTAAATGTAAGCGTTTCCCTGAGCTCCGTGAACCGCTCTAGCAAATCAGTCCAACTCAGGGAGGGGGTCGTGGGGACCTCTGGGCTAGAGCCAGCGGTCAGAAGCACAGGTGACAACCTAGGATAACCGGCATCTGAAGAGGGGCAGTCTTGTGGGACTGAGCCCTTCACCTGTGGGTCTGACACCGTCTCTGGGTAGACAGTGTCAGAACTGAGTCAAATTGTAGGACACCCAGCTGGTGTTACAGAGAATTGCTTGGTGTGGGGGAAAGCCTCCACACATTTGGTGACCAGAAGTGTCAGAAGTGTGAGTGTTCTCTACGAGTGTGGCAGCAGTGTGAGAGTCAAGGAGACACATGGGGAAGAAGGACATAGTAGAGATGAACTGGGGTTTTCTACTCAGGACGCAGACTGCACGGAGTTTTTCCTATTGCAGTTAGAATACACCGTGATGGGGTGTGAAGAAGGGATATACACGTCCAGGGAGGTATGAGAGGAAAAGCCACCAACTCTGCCCTGGAGGCCTCCAGAAAGCTCCCCAGGGGACACGACTTTTCAGCTGGGCCTTGAAGGATGAAGAGGAGTTCGTTAGATGGTGACAATGAGGGTGGGCTTCTTGGGTAGAAGGCAGAACATGAGGTAGAATCCAAAGGAAAGCGACACACAATTTCACTAGTTAACATGAGCTTTTAAATCTCATTTCTCATGTATTTCTGGTTCCTGTTAAAAATGAGAAATGTATTCAGATTTATGCAAATTGCACACCCTGCACCCGGAATAGAAAAAGTCGTGGGCAGATGCTGCAGAATCGTTACTCCTGTGGGAACGTCTTACCATAGGAGATGACAGAGTCCACGCTTCCGCAGAAGATATCCAGACTCTGGTGCCTCATGCCACTCCTGGGCTGGCCACACACTGTGGACACGTCACAGACCACACAGTCACATGGACTGGGGTTCAGTGCCTGACTCTGGCACCTGGGGGCTGCGTGACCTTAGGCAAGTCATTTTGCCTCTCTCAGCTTTAGTCTCCAAAAGCTAAATTAGGAAGCAGAGCTGTCCTCCTTTGCATTGTCTCTTCCAGGCCTGGGCACTTGGACTGTCTCCCTGCTAGTTTGCCAACTGGACTGCCAGGCCATCTCCTTCCTGGACCTGGAAGCTGCCTGGCTGGCTGGCCCGAAGCACAAGATCCCTTTGATCCCTCTTTCACTCAGTTGCTGAAAAGTCCTTTAAACAAGCAAGAGCAAGCAAGCGTGCACACCCATCTTCCCTCCTGGCCCTCAAGTCAGCTTCTTAGTAACCTCTCACCCAGAAGCAACAGCCCCGGCTCCTGCCGGCTGGACCCCCAGGCCCCTGGCTTCAGGGTCATGCTCAGAGGGGATCTGTTTCCTTTTCACCCTGCGTGGAGCAGGCAGAAGCCGCCTGTTCTTTGGATCTGGCAGACTCTCGGGAATGTCCAGAACGTGGGTTAGAATCCTGGTTCAGCCGCGATGCCTTGGGCAAGTCTGCCAACCTCTCTGAGTCTCGGTTTCCTAATCATTTCAATGGAGATGACAGCATCTCTACCTCACAGGATTATGAAGAGGAGGTCATTAATTGAGATAGCATATGCAAAGTGACAGATTATGACAAAGATATATTCAGTCTTTGTCTCAGTTCCTGTCACAGAGCTCCTAAAACACTTGGACAGTCTGCAAGTGATAAGAGGGTCTTTTGTATGCTAATGAGATGACTGGGGGCATTGGGCCCCTCGATAGGCTCAGGATGGGGCTGGTCATCCAATCAAGGCAGGATTAGAGGGTTGGAACTCTCAGTCCCATGTCAGGGTGGTGAGCACATCAAGGCGCTGGGAGGGTGGGGGCCCCTGAGAGGGCGTGGAAGCCCTGTGCCGGTCCCCTGTACCTTGCCCTATGTGTCTCCTCCAACTGGCTCGTCCTGAGCTGTAGCCTTTATAATAAACTGGCAATAGTAACTAAAGCACTTTACTGAATTCCGTGAGTCATTCTAGCAAACTATCAGACCTGAGGAGAACGTTGTGGGAAGCCCCTGAATTTACAGCTGTGGGTCATTAGTATAGATGGCAGCCTGGGACTCTCGACCGGCATCTGAAGTGAGGGCAATCTGTGGGACTGAACCCTCATGGGGGCCGGCGCTAGCTCCGGGCAGTCAGTGTCAGAACCTACTTGAATTCAGGACGCCCAGTTGGTGTCCCGAGAGTTGGTATGAGAACCGGTTGTGGGCGTTGGAAAAGCAGTTCACAGATACACCGAGAGAGCTCAATAGACGGTGGCCGTGCACCTTCGGACTGTGCTGGATTCTTCGGAAGCACTCGTCCATCCAGGATGCTGACAGGGTTTCGTACGCTGTCTCATGGTTTACGAAGAACTTCCTCTTGGGGTGTCATCTCATTTTCTTCTCCCAACACCCCTGTTTTGTTTGCTTGACCTCGTTTAGCAGGAGAGGCAGCCGAGGCTTAAAGTCTCCTGGTACCAGATTTTGGGCTTCCCGTAGGGGGCAGTCACGCGGGGGCCCTGCTGGGCTCAGGGAAAGACTCACAGGGACTGAGCACCCGGGGGGGGGGGGGGGGGGGGGCAGGGAGGCAATAAGGGATGCATTGTCTGAGAATTTAACAAGGATAACAAAATGAACTAAAAGTCAGTTCGCTTTTTTATTATCCTCATGTGCCTGCAATTCTGAACAACGTTGGCAATAAAACATCCCTCCCCGGGAAAATTGTCTGTTGGTGCAAGTTCTAAATAACTGCTGTGTTATTGCTGAGAGTTTTAATAATATATGTCAGCTTCAAATTAGCATATTTTTATTACCGTTTCTTGGAAAAATATGACTCTACCTGAAATTAATTCTGAGAATTCCCCATTCTACAGTCGACTATGACACACTCAGACTCAGCTACAAGCTCTTGTTTCGAGAATAAATTCATAAGGGTTTGGGATCGTTCAAGTTCCCTTTGGGAGGGGTTTATGATGCTCTGTGTTTCTGTGTTTGAACAACAGATTTGAAATAAGTGAAAACATAGAAATTGCACAGACAAAGAAACTGAACTTGGGTTTCTTCAGTTCTGTCATTCTACGTGGCTACTGGGAGTTTTTATTTGTTTTTGAAATTTAAAACAGTGGAACAAAATACAAACTGTGAGATGTAGGGGCTGGCCCCATGGCCGAGTGGTTATCCTTGAGCGCTCTGCTTCGGTGGTCCAGGGTTTAGCCAGTTTGGATCCTGGGCACAGACATGGCACTACTCATCAGGCCATGCTGAGGCAGCGTCCCACATGCCACAACTGGAAGGACCCACAACTAAAATATACAACTATGTACTGGGGGGATTTGGGGAGAAAAAGCAGAAAAAAAAAGAAGATTGCCAACAGTTGTTAGCTCAGGTGCTAATCTTAAAAACGAACAAAAAAAACAAAATATCTGTGAGATGTAATATTTTAGTTTGATAGTTCAAATTTTAGTGTATACATGAACTATATCAATTTCACTTTAGAAGATTATTTTATTCCAGATTATTATAATTTAATACTCACCTGTATAGAGGAAAGGATGCTAAAATAATGATCCGCTCTGGGTGTCAAATACGGTAGGGACACCCCTGCCAGGGAACCAACCGGACTGAGGCCAGGTCCATCGGGGAGCTGGAGCAGACTCCGCCTGCCCGCCTCAGATCAGCACTGTTCATGGGTCTGGGGCAGTGACCCTGTGTAACGTGGTTACGTGAAGGAGGCAGCAGCCGGTACGACAGATGAAACACAGGCTTCGGAATCAGAAAGAGCAGGTTTAAATTCCCAATAGCTGTGTGCCCTTGAGTGAGTCACTTCACCTCTCTGATCCTCAGTGTTGGCGTCTGTAAAATAGAGATGATTGCAGGACTTACCTCCTGGTTTGATTGGAGGGTTCAATGAGATAATGTGGCCACACTCTACCTGGCTTACAGTTGGTACGCAAGGATTAGCAGCCATTGTTAATGATGTAATTTCAGTACACTGAGGGCTGACAGGGAAGGAAAAGCCCGGAAACAGAACAGAGCGTGAGCAGGGCCTTTCCAGTAGGACCCAGGGTGGCCTCGGAGACCAGAAGAGCAGAGGCACCATTGAGGACACAGGGCTCAGGTCCAGGTCCCAGAGGGTCTGATTTCTCCCAAGAAAACTTGGAAATGGGGAGTTTAAGTAAAACCTCTCATTTTAAAATGCTGTCTCAAATAGTTTTAAAACAGTGGGAGAGTAAAATAAAACAAATCTGTGGGCTGAGTCTGACCTGTGGGTCGCTAGTTTGCAACCACAGTCTAAGAAAAGCTCCCTCTTGAAACACAAGGAGAAGGAAGTCTACGGCTCTGAGAAACATCCAGGAATCTCTCCGTGCCTCTGTCTCTGTCCTGGTCTCTCCCTACTCTCTATTTTACCTGCAAATATGTCAGGAGTTTTCTCTGAAAGGCAAGGACTCTTTAAGAACGTAACCTCAGGGGCTGGCCCCGTGGCCGAGTGGTTAAGTTCGCGCGCTCCGCTGCAGGCGGCCCAGTGTTTCGTCGGTTCGAATCCTGGGCGCGGACATGGCACTGCTCGTCAGACCACGCTGAGGCAGCGTCCCACATGCCACAACTAGAGGAACCCACAACGAAGAATACACAACTATGTACCGGGGGGCTTTGGGGAGAAAAAGGAAAAAATAAAATCTTTAAAAAAAAAAAAAAAAGAACGTAACCTCAATACCATTATCAGACCTAAAAAATTAACAGTATTCCTTCAAATACCAGTACATTTCCCCTGTTGCCTCATATATACATATTTCACAATTTCTGTGTCCTAACGCAGCGGTTTCTAATCTTTTATCACTATGGGCCCCTAGGGAGTTATGTAAGACATTTTTTCCCCAATCGTAACCCTCCCCCCCCATGAATTTTAATGCCGTAGATATACTGTATGCTTCTTTATGTACTGCGGCCCTTTGGAGGGCCACAAAACATTATAATAGCTAAGATTTTTCCACCCCCCAAGGAGCAATTTTTGCTCCGTTAGGGGTGATTCCTCCTTGAAAATGCATGCTCTAATGGGATCCAAAAATGGCACAGATCATACTGTAACAACTGTTGATGTGTTCTCCTAAATCCCTTTTAAGTTTCTCCCTCCAGCTTTCAATTTCTAAAACCAACTTTTTTGTCGTTGTGGAAATGTGCCCCCGCCCCCACAGTCCACCTTTGCTGACCGCAGCCTCGGGCGTTGTTTGACTTGTTCCTCTGTCCCCACACTCCCCGTGCATTGCTGGCTGGACCCGGTGGAGGCTGAGTCAGTAGGAGGATTCATCTTTTATTTTCTTTCTTTTGCAAGACTGTCTCTGCTTTTTAATGAGAGCAGACATTGATGATCATGGCCTGGATCCATTAATTCATTAGGAGTTTCTCTCCTTAAGTAAATGGTTTCTATGAGTTAATTCCTCAAAGGGCTGAAAACATTAGCATTTCATAAGGGTTTATCCATTGCACTCCCTGCAAAGAATATTTTAAACGGGCTTAATCTACAACACAAAGGCTCTACTGTAGTTAAAATTTCAATTCTGGTGGCTTCTGGGAGGCAGTGAGATAATATGTGTGACATTCATGCATTTCATAGCCCTCTACAAATATAAGGGGAAAGGATGACCAGCCAGAGAAAGCCCGTACTTCTGCCTTCTCTCCCTCCTTTCCTCCACTAACAAGTACTTTCTAAGCACCTATCACATGCTGGACCTGCCCGGGGCAGTGGGACCAAAGCTTGGGCTCGCTGGTGAGGGACTTGAGCTCCCTGAGTGGCCCTGCCCCTTCGCTGCAGCTCAGCCGGGGACTGCCTTCTCTTGCCCTGACTTCTTCTGTGGCGTGAACAGCAGCAAAAGCACACTCGCCACTTGGCCCGGGATCTGGGGCATGCTTCGGGAAGAGCTCTGGCTTCGAGTTAGGCAGGAACTAGTGACAGTGGTTTGTTGTGAGACGAAGGACTGGCAGTCCCTGGCTCGTGCCCACCCACATCCCTCACACTCAAATGTCCTCCCAGGGATCGCCAAGTAGCTGCTGGAAACCCTGTTTTGTCCTTATTTTAGGCACTTCTAACTTCCTGTCCCTCCCCACTCACAGATGCCGGGGGTGAGGTCGGGGTGGGGGGTGGAGGGCCTGAGATCCACACTCAGCTCCAAACAAGGACGGCTGTGAGCCTGGTCCTGGTCTCTCCAGCTCCAGCACTCTGTTCTCACCAGTTGCCTTCTCCTTAAAATAGGACCACAGCTTCCACCCGCCACCCCAAGGAAGAATCTGCTGAGTGAACCCTTTAGGGACAGGCATTCAAGAAGTATCTTCAAGGTTATTTTCGAAGGGGAAGAGGAAAAGCTCTTTTAAGAGCCAAGCGCAAGTTTGGAAGGGAAATAAGTCTGGCAGAGCTGGTTGAAGTGTGATCTTTAACAGAAGCCAGACTGCCGGGCAGGGCTCAGCCAAAGCCTTGCTTCCCGTGCTAATTAAGCAGCATCCTTGAGCGGGGGGAGGAACTGTGAGACTCTGAGCGGCGCTCAGAACGGGGACCTGCCTTCCCCCCGGAGCTGGTGTCTCTGGATCTCTAGTGGGCGCTCAGAACCAACTCTGCAAACACATGAAAACCAAGTGGGATCATGAGTACAGCCGAGTGAAGGACTGTTTTTATTAAGGTGAATTTTTCTCTTGACCTTGGACGGTGACGGTGGGGTGAAAGACACAGGAGGGAAAGGAATATCACGTGCCAAATACTTTCCAAATGTGGACCTTGTTTAGTTCCCAGAACCCTTACATGAAGTAGGAATTTTGTTTGTCAGACTCCGGAATTTCCTTTTGATTTTACACATTCCAGAAACATACTGGATGGGGTGCTAGAAAGCCCTCCCAGACAGCTCCCAGACAGCCCCCCCCCCCCCACCCCCTGTCTGTTCACTTCTGACTCACTCACTCCATGAATATGTATTGAGCGCAGGCCGACGAGGACACTGACTGGAGTTCAGAGGCAAGGGCTTACAAGCCGGATGACCTTTGGCGAGGCACTTACCTCTCTGGACTTTCACTTCTTTATGTGTAAAACCAGGATAATAGCATGGCTTTGTGACCTGCTGTGAGGATGCCCTGAGAACCTGGCACATAAAAGGGACACAGTGAAGCAGCAGGTCAGGACCACCCGACCTGAGTTTTCTTTACTGTGTTGATCGGGATTCCTACCTGGACCATATCACCCCCTGGGGGGCATTTGGGAAATGGGGGCAGCACATGCATTTGGGGGAGGGGCAAGGATGCTTGGGTCCTGCCATGGGCATCAAGGTCCTCACAGCAAGGCGCAGGAAGACTTTCTGCGTCCCTGCGGGCTCTCAGGCTAGACAGCACAAATACAAATCAGTAAGACTTTTAATAAGATATTTTAATAAGGAAAAGCTTTCACAAGGCACTATGTGAAATCCTACTAATTCAGGAGAAGCTTCCCACGGAGATAGAGGCTTCAGTGGGAGAAAAATTCTGTCTAGAGATTACTGACCAATTTCTCTTGTACGTGCATCTAACGCAAAGCCTATCATAGCATCTCCAACCTCACCCGCAGTTGAAGAGGGCTCCAGCCAGGCGTGCAGTCACAGCAAACGCAGTCACTCCCTGCGACTGCATAGTCCTTGTAACAGAAGAACCAAACTGTGTTAAATTAGTGGAGATACATGGAACGCAGAAATCTCACTCATTTCATTACTAGAAATTTCAAAAATAATCAAAATTATTGCCATTCAAAATAATTTTAAATATTCTCGCAGCCTAAGGAGAAGACACCTACAATCTAGAACTTACACATTAAAAATTCTATTTTACGGTTGCTCGTCATTTTTCACTTTTCCTCTGACAGAGCTTTCCATCGACCACACAACTTTTCTACAGCTCTTGTGTTGTTATTATTTTTCTTTTCCATCCCATGCCCTGTGTCTGTCTCCTCTGCAAGGACACAGATTTCCAGGTCTCTGAGATGCCTGCGTGCCTTGGTACGCCCTGAAATTTCAAGTCAGGAGATGTTTTCTGGACCCTTCGTCACAACCCTGTCACCTGTCACAACACAGGGAATTACCTGGACGCCCCCCTTATAAAGGAGGCCCAGCTTGTTTGGGAGACCTCATACTTCCTCACTTTCTCCCTTTGCTTGGCATGTTCATCAAACTTCTATTAAGGTTGTCTCCCTTCCTCTTATCCCACATAAATAAGTCGGGTCCGTTTACACTCACCCTAACACTGGTGTTTAACGTAAGGCCCACTCTGCCTCGGCCCCTTCACTTCTCTGCACTGCTTATGCTTTCTGGAAGGCATCTAGTCCCTCTTTAATCCACATTTACACACTGTAAATAGGAGCCAGTGGCTGACTGTCGGGTCACTTCACCATGTCTTCTCATGTACTCAGGCCTGAGCACTTACGTGTTGAAATATGTACTATTGTGCCATGAATTATTTCCTGTTATACTGTGGGTGGGAGATTTCATATTTGTATATATTTAAATCATGTGTGGAGGTATGTCATATATCTAAAATTTCAGGATGGTAAAAGGAACACTTAAAAATTGTAAAATGTGCCTTCACTCCAAGAGCTAATTCTTCATTTTGGCACAGATCGGATAGGCAGTGACACACTTTCCTGATTCACTTTCGAATGTTTATGATAAAAGAGGGCGTGGCAGGTAAGAGGGCTGGGAGCCCTGGATCTGGGCGAGTCCTGTTGCATCCGTCTCCCAGTGATAGAAACTCAGCCTGGGCAGGGCGTCCCCCGGGGCGTCCCCTCCCGGCCCCACTCCACCCGCCCTCCGAAGTGACAGGCTCCCAGCCACCCTCCCTGCTCACCCCCGGGCACGGAGGGTGTCAGACAGACACACGGAGCCCTCACGTTTGGAGAAGACATGCTCACCGCCTCTTGGGAGGCTCAGCGGTCGAAGGATCCGGACAGCTTCTCACCTCGAGCCTCCGCCTCGTTACCTCCATGCATTTTGGGGTCTAACAGTGGCTGAGGCAGGAGGGATGATTTGCTGGGTGCGTCCCAACCGGCAGTGTCTGGAGGACCATCATCCGATTTTTGCCACTTCCTGCCCATGCCGTGAGGAGGGTGTTAAGAGCATAGAATCTGGATCTGGGCGGCCGAGGTTCAAATCCTCACTCTACCCGCTACTGTGTGACCACAGGCCAATTACTTAGTCCCTCTGTACCTCTGTTTCTCCATCTGTAAAATGGGTGTAACAATGGCACCTACCTTACAGGATTGTTATAAGCTTTTAATGAATTAATCCATGAAGAGCAAGTCAGCATTACACGATTGCTGGATACACATTGCTAATTAATATTTTCTTGAGATAGTTCACTTTTTAAAAAAACTTAAGTTTAGCTGCACTCTAAGAAATAATTCTCCATAACAGCACAGACTGGATATGCCAGTTATCCATTTTTCTCATTCACTTTGGAGTAAACGCATGACTATTAAAGTGCAGGCGGTCAGTGTGCACTACACACCCGGGGAGGGCACATTGGGCCGGTTCCTCCCACCCCAGAAGGGAAGGCCCATCTCCATCCCCAGCATCCAGGGTCTGGGGCAGGGCTGGTGCTACCGGGTAATTCTTGGGTAACTGATTTGACAGTTGAGGAAACTGAGTCCTAGGGCTTGTCCAAGGCCCCTGCCAGCATCCCGCTCCACTGCCTGCAGCTGGCCCGCCCAGCCGCGGGGGACCGACGCCTCTGGAGTCATCACCACTGCTCTCCAGAGCCAGACTGTGATTGCTTTTTTGCTGAAGTCGTGCGTTTTGGAGCTATTTGGCTTGTCTCACACCCGCCCCTAGTGGGGCTGGCTGTGGAAATCTCGCTCTGGCAGATAATTAACATTTCAAGTGAGTGATGAGCCAGGAGGCCTGCATCTTCTGCCCAGGAGATGTGCCAGTGGGCTGGGCAAGAGGCCACAGCTGCATGGCCAGGGCGAGGGCCCGAGGGCACACGGAGCTGCCCCGACCTCCTCGCCGGCCCTTCTACCCTCTGCTGGGCCCACCAGGCTGCAGCCTTCTCTCACCTGCCGGGGCTCCTTACGTCCCATCCAGCCTGCACACAGCCCTTTCCAAACCAGAGGACTCTGTCGTTCCTGACGAATGCCCCTTGGCGGCTCCCCCCGGCCCACCCCAGGGGTTCTCCAGATGAGGCCCGGACCAGCCCATCGCCCTGGAACTTGTTAGAAACGCATATTTTGGCCACACTCCTGACCTACTGACTCAGGGACTCGGGGTGGTGCCCAGAAGTCTGTGTTTAACAAGCTCCCAGGGCATCCTGATGCTCGCTGCAGGGAGAGAACCAGTGGCCCAAAGGTCCAGCCTTATCAGCCGGGCATCCAGGGGCTCGGGATCTGGGACAGGCCCTGCCTGCGGCGGCTCACCCTGGGCTCTAGCCGGACTTGCGGCAGCGTCTGCACTGGCGCCTACTCCACGTCCGCAGGCGAGTCCCTCTCCTCGTGGTGCCTTGCCTTCTGCCTGCGCCATTACGCACAGGAGTGTTGAAACTTCAAAGGGGACAGCCATGTAGGGTGGCAGTTCAGTGCCTGGCACGGAACAATTCAACGATGACTATTGAACAACTACCGTGTGCCGGGTGTTGTTTTAGGCATTTGGGAGAAATCTAGGAACAAAGCAGATTAAGATCCCTGCCTTCATGGGGCATATATTCCACCTGGGGAAATACAGACTACAAGCAAAAAACTCAATAAATTAGCACATTACACAGGATTTTAGAAGACGAAGGTGCGTGGCAGGTGCGGTGGCGTGGTTCTGCTGTTACACAGAGCAGTGGGGGAAACAGCTGTGAGCAAGGGCTTGAAGGAAGTGAGGCATTAGCCAGCAGATGTCAGCGAAGGGCGTCCTGGCAGAGGCCCTGGGAAGGGAGGGCACATGCCTGGGTTGTTGGAGCAACGGCCAGGCGGCCAACGGCTGGAGGGAGCGAGAGGGGAGTGTGGTACAGCCGGGTCAGACAGGCACTGGACCCCACCTCATAGGCCAGGTAGGCACCGACTTAGAATGAGGGCTTTCGTCTGTGTGCAATGGGAGCCATGGGGAGTTTTTAAGCGAAAAATTACATTGATCAGACTTACATTTACAGAGGCTCACCAGGATTGCTGTGCTAAGAAAGGTCTGTGTGGGGCCAAGGGCAGCGGTAGTTGGGGCCACGGGGCTACTGTAGATCCAAGACAGAGAAGATGGCAGCGGCTTGGGCCAATGGCCCAAAGTCCTGGGATCCTGGGTAGATTTCAGTAGAAGCAATAGGATGTTCTGACAGATGGGATGTGGAGTGTGAAAGGCAGCGGGGATTCAGGGCTGCTGCCAAGGTTCTGGCTGAGCCGGTGGGAGGAGGGAGTGGCCGCACACGAGAGGGGGCTGTCGGGGGGCGTGTGTTGTGAGAGAAGATCTGAGTTAGGTTTAGACAGTTTGAGTTTATTTGTCTATGAGGTAACCAGTGGAGATTCTGAGAGGGAGGTTAGAAAGTGAGGCCGAGCTCGGGAAAGTGCTCTGAACCTGAACTTGGGACTTGAAAGACACAGATGACATCTAAAGCCATGAGTCCTGCTGAGAGCTCCATTGGGGGGATGTTGATGGAGAAGAAAGCGACCCAGGACTGAGCCCTGGAGTCCAGGAACATTTGGAGGGAGGGAAAGGAGGTCCTTAGAGCAAAGGACACTGAGAAGAGAGACCAGAGGGCTCAGAGGACCAGGAGAGCGGTGATGCATTTCCAGGAGGCCGGGGTGACACTTCCTGCCAGACGAGGCCACGGGTCCACAAGAGGAGGCTGGAGATGCAGGCTGGGACCTGGCCACGTGGAGTTCCTTGTGACCTTGGCAGAAGGGTTTTGTTGAGAGTAGGGGTTAAAGCCTGACGGAAGCGGTGTAAGGTGGGCGGGAGAATTGAAACCCCGAGCACAGAGAGCAAGAGCTTCGCTGCAGAGAGGAGCAGAGAAACGGAGAGGTAGCTGGAGGTGGGGTGGGTGGGGAAGTGAGATCCACACAGTAGAACCACCAGGGGTGTATTTGCAAGATAGACATATGGAGGCCATGATTTAGCAGTGATGGTGCCAAGCGGGGGCTGAGTGCGGCCGGCGGGAGTGTGGGTGGGTGGGTGGAGGGGGGAATCTCCAGCCTCCACTCTCATAGCTCCACCCGCTCCCCACGACCTCGGCACACCGCACGCAGCCTCAGTGGAAACGTTCGCCTGCTCGGCAGACACAGCAAATTCAATAAAGTTCAGGGTGGGGCCTGGGCGTGTGCATTTTTATCAGCTGCTCAGGTCATTCTAGTAAGTACGGCCAGTGGTCTAGAACTTTCTCTGCCTGGCAAACCTCTGCTCCTCCTTCGATGCCCAGTTGAGCTGGGAAAGCGTCCTTAGGTATTTTTTGAGGCAGGAAAGTCAAGGGCAGATGTGTGGGGGTGAGGGGAGGGTGTCCGGGGAAGACAGGAGACACGGTCCCTCCTTCAGTAGCTGGGGACGCTCAGAGAATGGGGAGAGGTGTTGGGTGTAAACATAATGTCTAGCAGACCCTTTGGGGTTATCCGATCCTCTAGGGGTCTGTGCCCTTCATGGTCTGGGATGGACCTGTTTCACAGCTCTGTAAGGTGCAGAAAACTGCGAGGGAAGCAAATGATTCCTGTCGATAGCAATGCAGACGAACTTTGCCCTGGAGCTTCCACAGACTCCTGCTCTGCGGAAGGCCAGGTGGTCACCCACTAACAAGTTCTTGGCAGCATTCGTGATCACCTCTTCAAGGCTCTGTTCCTTGGATTCTCTTTAAAGCTGCAGCAATATCTTCCTGCTCCCTCACCATTATTGAGCTAAATATATCTTCGACATTTGTTCATTCTGTGTTTGTATGGCAGTCCTGACTTTATCTTTTAAAAAAAGATCCACTAACAGTTGTTTACTATGATGGCTGGCGCAGTCTGTGACGGGTAAGGAATGGAGGTGAGGGCGAAGGGAGAGGACACAGAGAGCGTTTGCTTTGCAAGGGATAAAATCCCATCCAATCTAGTCCAGCTAAAGGGTTTTGCTGGAAAGATCCAGGCTCCTCTTATGAAACCCAGGGTAGGCAGAATGGCCAGGCCTCACCTAAGCTAGGGAGGGGGTGGGGAACAAAGTTCAGCTGCATGGAACAAAAATAAACTGAGGTTTCTTTCTCATACAAAAGAGCTATAGCAGTCAGAAGCTCAGGACCAGGATGACAGCTTCTCAAAGTCAGAGAGGACTCTGGCTCCTCCTGTTTTTCTGCTCTGTAATCCTCAGCACACTTCTATGCTCAAAGTCACTTCAGTGTCTAATAGGATTGCTAAAGCTCCAGCTATCACTTCTGTCTTCCAAGCATCAGGAAGGAGAAAATAAAGAAGGACTTACTTCCTCCTTGTTAAGAAAACTTCCAGGTAGTCCCACACAATGTGTCTTGCCCACACAACACTGCAGCTGGCCAGAACTTAGTCACACGACCACATCTAAATGCAAAGGAGCCTGGGAAATGAGGCTCATTGCAGCAAAATTAAAAACTCAAGATCGTAGCTGGAATCCAGCCTGCAGATATATTTTGGTTGGCCTTGACAATTTAGATTTTTTTTTTAAAGATTGGTACCTGAGCTAACATCTGTTGCCAATATTCCTTTTTTTTTTTTTTTTTTTCTTCATTCTTCTGCCCAAAGCTCCCTGGTACATAGTTGTATATACTGGCTGTAGGTCCTTCTAGTTGGGCTATGTGGGATGCTGCCTCAGCACGTCATGTCCGTGCCATGTCCGTGCTCAGGATCCGAACCAGTAAAACCCTGGGCCACTGAAGCAGAGCACGTGAACTTAACCACTTGGCCACGGGGCTGGCTCCTAGAATTTTTAAAAACACGATCAGGGGGCTGGCCTGGTGGCATAGTGGTTAAGTTTGCGTGCTCCACTTTGGCAGCCTGGGGTTTACAAGTTCGGATCCCGGACACAGACCTAGCACCACTCATTAATTCATGCTGTGGCGCCATCCCACATAAAATGGAGGAAGAGTGACACAGATGTTAGCTCAGGGCCAATCTTCCTCACCAAAAAAATCATGATCAGACATTTAAATATTATAAGATTTGACATTTTTAAAAAATCCAGATTTCCGGCTTCTCTTACAAACATTGGGGCTGACAATCCTGGGCTCACAGTCTGCATGGGAGCCTCTGGCTGGAACAGAGAGGTTGCCTTTCGCTGGGCCTTGCTCTCCAGTTTGCCCCACCCTGTCAGGCTGTTTACAGGCCCATAACTCTGAACTACAGCCTTTTTAAAGGAGACTGTGATGGGCCCAGCTCACCTGGTTACAGAAGAGCTGTCCTTGGAACTGTATCCACTCCTGGCCAGTCAGTGCTGGCGGTTAGTGGAGGAGGTTGGGGGCCTAGGGGCAGTTGTCTAGATTGGGCTGTTAGCACCGCCAAACCTGTCTATTATGGATGGTAATCCATCTGCGCTGGCACCTTGGGAACTCCAGCAAAACAGGGCCAGCTGCCAGAGCCTTGAGCTGCCCCTTAGTGAGCACCTTCTGAGTGCTGCCTCTATTGAACTCCAAACCCCATTTTTAGGCTTTCTCGAAGTGCAGCCCGGGGCCCTCCTGCACCAGCATCGCCTGGGAGCATGTTAAACTTTCAGCTCCTAGGCTGCATTCCAGAACTCCGAATCAGACTCTCTGGGTGTGGGGCCAAGGATTCTGCATTTCGGCAGACACCCGGGTAACTCTGACGCTGCATTTTGGGTGACTGCCTGATGTCAGCCCTGCAGCTCGGAGCATGGGCCGGGGTCTGTTCCCCGTGGCTGTCCAGGGAAGGCAGAGAAGCTGTGGAGGCTCTTTAATCAGGTGGCCGCTGGACCCTGCAGGGCTCTTGTCTGAAAGGCAGTTTGAGGCCACCAGGGGCATCTCCCGCCCGCGAGGGCACCCCTGGGCTACAGAGGGGTCTTCTCTGAACTCTCTGCTTCATTTAGGTGGGGGGAGGTGGGAGGGGAGATGGCCCGTGCCGGGAAGATGAGGAGTCACAGCTGGGTCCACTCCTTACTTGCCCTGGACAAGCCGCTTCCTCCTTGAGGCCCTGCCCGCGTCCCCCTCCGAAGTGGGTGGTCGTCAGCGTGATGGATGACAGCTGTTTTTATGTTGTTTAAATGCGATCAGTTTTTACCTTATCTATCCCCCTGCCCCCTCAGCTATTGTCCCATCCCCTTTCCTAGGGGGAGCTGTCTCTACCAGCAGAGCCCAGGGCGTGGGTGGACCACCCACCCCGCCACCAGGATGGGCCAGTGAGAGCGGGAACCAGGGCTCTAGTCGAAACCCCCCAGAGGAAGGACATTCTCCTCCTTGGCTGGGAGTGGTGGGGATGTAGGCGGGTGGCCAGCTTGTTCCCACAAAGGGCAGTTCTGCCCGGGAAGGGAGCCAGCGTTGGGGAAAGCAGGGCTGGGTGGGCAGAGGCCGAGACAACGTCCGAGGACATCCTGGAAACCCCTGGGTCCAGTCCAGCCTCAGAGCCCGTCCGCTCCAGCATTACGCGCCTGTCAGTCCCCGTTTTTGCTGAAGTTAAACTTGGTGGGTTTTCCGAGGAATAGAAGGCCTGCGACAACCAGCCGCCACCAGCTGAAGCCTGTTTGCTGCCAAGCGTGTTATCGCTGCTTCGCCATCAGCACTTGATCTCTGTTCTGGATCTTCTTTGGCTTCTTAGAACTTACGCTAGATATTTGCTCTTTTTTTCCCTTTATGATTTCACTCCTTACTGCTGGTAGTTAAATGCTTGTGCAGGAAAAGGCGTGCTGCTTTCACCCAAGTAACGACTCATTTCTAATTGGCTGGCTGGAATGCTGCCTTAGGAAATCAGTGGGAAACAAAGCAGGGCTTGATTAGCAATGTCTGCCATGGGAGCCGTAAACTAGTGCAAGTATGCATGTTACATCTGTCCCAGTGTGAATTATTCTTTTATTGATGTCAGTTGTTCCAAATCAATAAAAGGGAGTTATGATGGCTGTGTGCTCCATGGTTTCCCAAATTGGTGCCACTTCTCAGCCCAATTCAGAAATCGGAGCATGAGAAGATTTGTGGCCAGAGGTGACGGTGGCACTTGTGGTGGATGGGAATCCGAAAAGGACTTGGGGCAGTGATCAGAGGCTCCATTCAGCCTTGGCCACTTGCTGAGTGATCCTGGGCAAATCACCTCCCCTCTCTGGGCACCAGGGCTGTGTCTGCAATGAGAGAGAATGAACCAGGACTGGAGGAGGCCCTGTGATTTGTGTGCAAGAGGCACTGCCCGTGCTGTCCTGCCCCCGTACTTAATGCTCTGGTGACATCACATCGACTACTTGTCATTCCCAAATGCATTGTGTTTCATCTGTGCCTTTGAGGATGTTTGTCCTCCTGTGAGATGCCACCTTCACACACTTCTCATCATTCCTCAGCACCCTACTCAAATGGCCCCTCCTCCTCTCCAGGCAGAGGGCATCCAAGCTCCACTTGGGCTGATGTTGTCCCATGGCTGCATCTCCCTCCCAGCCCCCTGCCAGGCTGTGAGTTGCCTGAAGGCAGTGGAGGTCTGATTCAGCTCATGCCCCTGAGCTTGGCCTCTGACCTGGCACAGAGCATGTGTTTAGACAAGGTTTGTGGACTGAATTATTAGATGACCCTTTTTCAGAGGCATGAGGCTGCTGAGATACTGAGGGAAAGGCCAAAACCCCAATAAATTTAATACTCTATTTCTCCTCCCTCCCTCCCACCCTTCTTTCGTCACCCACAGAACTTCCGAGCAGAAAGCGGCTGTGAGATGCTCTTCTCTGCCTTCGGGGGTGACCCCTGACCCGGGGCTGGCCTGGCCTGACTGTGCTAGAGGGGGTGTGAGGCCCCAGCCTCCTGATGGGCCCTCGCCTCTGAGGCTGTGCAGCCAGGACCTTCCAAAGAGTCAGTCAGAGACACTGTTTATGCTAAAGCCTGTTGCTGTCTGAACTGCCTGTGAATTAGACTGGATGTGCTAAACGCATAATGAACCTGCCAAACCCTTTAATGCACTTGCAAGTGCTTATTGATTTCCTCACTGATTGCTTAGAATTTGCTGAGCTGATTTGGCTGTGTGACTTGGAAGGCATTTGGGAGAGACCTCCGTACTTTGTCACTCGACTCTCCCTGGGCTTTCAAATGAATACAGAATGATACATTAAAAAAGTGTCAGGATTGTGATCCAGATTATCTTCAACTCATGGCTTCACAGTCAATGCAGCCAAGTGTTTACTGAGCTCTGGTTATATGGCAGGCCCTGTGTGGGCTGCTGGGGTTTCGCTGATGAACAGGAGTATGTTTCTGACCTTGGTGGGCTCATAGTCTGTTGAGGGGCAGGAGTGGATGGACAAGCCCACAAGTGCTTTTACGATTCAGAGAGTGGGAACACGGAGGAGGAGCATATAAATTCATCTGTGACGGTCAAAGGAACCTGCCCAGAGAATCTGAACTTTGAGCTGGGTCGTGAAAGACGTGCGGAGTTTCCTGGCAGGCTGGGTAGGGCAGTTGCTGGTGCTCTTGTCTGCCAGCTTCCCTCCTCCCTTCTTTGATAATGGGGCCCAGCTTTTCTCTGAGAACTCCCCTGCCCCATCCCGCGTCCCAAGAGGCCCTGGTGGTTGGAGCCAGCTGAGCCCCAGCCACGCCCCACAGACAGGGTGTGGGTCCTTCAGACCTTACTCCCAGGACTTTCTATTTGCCACGGCGTCTTACAGGACAGAAGACAGCTGGAACTGAGACATCCCAAGATGGTCCTTGAATTTCTACTGCCCCAACCTGGATTCCTTCCTTCCCGAATCTCAGTCTGAGCTGCTCCATAGCCGGGGTTGGTTTCTTTTGCTCATAATCAAAAACCCCTAAGTGACACCCTGGGTGTGAAGGGCCTTTCTCCTTACTCCCCCTGAGAAAGAATTGCTCCTTCCTCGCTGACACCACCATCCCACAGCCACACCTCTCTCAGGGCCATGTGCCCACACCCCGCATTTGTATCCCATCCCCAAGTTCTCCGCTGAGCTCCGAACTGTCTATCTAACTGCCCCACAGCATGGGTGCTCTGCTCGGATGCCTAAGACACATCCGAGACATGCCCCTCGATTCCCGCTGCCCTGCCCCCAACAACTGCTCCCCTCATCTCAGTGAACGGCCTCACCATCGACTCCTGAGCCTGAGCTCCTTGTCCTCTGTCTGCTTGGTCTCTCTCTACTGCCCAATCCTAATCCCAATCCATCCACCAGTCCTGCTGGCTCTACACCCCGCCCTCACTCTCAT
Organism: Equus asinus; assembly: GCF_041296235.1. Taxonomy (NCBI): domain Eukaryota; kingdom Metazoa; phylum Chordata; class Mammalia; order Perissodactyla; family Equidae; genus Equus; species Equus asinus. Next base: position 8,736,302 of record NC_091798.1, read on the forward strand.
TTGGAACCTGTCCTTTTCTTTCCATATTGACTCCACCAACCTAGACCAAGGCATCCTGGCCCCAGGCCCCTGTAATAGCTTCTTAAGTACAATCTGAGACTCCACCCCCCTCTATGGCCTTCTGCCTAAAACCCTCCCAATGCATCCTATTGCACTTGAGATGCAATTCAAACTTCCCACTGTGGTCTGCCACATCCTGCTCCATTTGGCTCTTTCCCCCGTCTCTGGCCTCACTTCCTACCCCTCTTCCCTCATGTCCAGGCCATCGCCAGACAGGCCTTCCTGTTCCTGGAGCTGCGGAGCACTGGCAGCGCCCTCTGTGGGTGTGCTTCTCCCCCATCTTTCCCTGGTGGCTCCTTCTCATCATTCTGGATCAGAGTTTCAGCTCAAAGGTTGTCTCCTCTGTGAAGCCCACCTTGGTCACCCCAGGCACCTCTCTCTCCACCTCCAAGTGACTCTCTCACATTGTCCAGTTTTCTTTTTCTCATCAGACACATTGCTGTTCACTTGTTCAGTAGGCACTGAACAAGCGTCTTGCCCATTGGAATGAAGGCTCCAGCAGAGCAACATCTTGTCTGTTTGTCCACTGCTGTGTATGTCACCTGCACATAGTGTGTGCTCAAATATTTCTGTTGTGCAAACGAGTGAGTGAGCACACAAATCAATACCACGTATCTCAGTGCTTTGCATTCACCAGATTATTTTGTGCAATGGTCTCTCCTACAGACTGAGCTCCTTGAGGACAGGGACTGTGTCTGTTTTTAGTCTCAGTATCCCCAGCACCCAGCAGATAGCTGGCGCATGGTAGGTGCTCAATGAATGTGTGTTAAAAGAATGCAGAAGTGAATGGCACTCGTGGCAGAGGGAACAGGACAGGGAAAAGGGTGGAGGCATGGTTTGTATTGAGCAGATTTACACCCTGTTCTTGGAGAGGCACTAAGCACGACTGTTTTTACGGGACGAGGAGAGTGTGCATGCACACGCACAGTATTGCGGGAAATAGAGTTCCATCTGATAAAATTTTTGCAACAAACCCTCCCTTCTCATCTAAAGCAGCACTATAGAAATGATTTCCATGAATCAGAGTCCACAGGGAAAAAAGATGGGAGTCATGGATTCGCAGGAGAGGAGAAGGGCTGGGAGGGGAGGTTGAGATGTGATAAATGTCCAGACTTTCTAAGGTTGCGGGGTAAAAGCCACGTGCTGTTCTTCCAGGTCAAGGGTTCCCAAATGTCAGCCAGCAGTAGAGCCACCTGCAGATGGTGATCAACGGGCAGATGCCCAGGGCCGGTCCCCGGAGACTGGGATTCCCCGGTCTGAGCTGACTCACAGATGTCCCATAAATCTGTATGTTGACAGTCGCCCCCTGTTGATTCTGCACAGGTGGTCAGTGACCCTCCGGCCAGAGAAATGCTGAGCTAAACCAAACCGTATCTGATGCCTCGAATTCTCTCCGTAACTTCACCTCTGAAGGCCTTTCTTCCCGCCTGTGATACCCCCAGTGATGGGAGCTCACTGTCTTTGCACATTTAAGACTGCTAGGAAGTTTTATTCCTATTGTGTGTGCGTCGAGGGGAGAATGCCATTCGAGGCAGAAGGTACAGCATATACAAAAGCTTCTAAGAAGGAAAATTGCTGGTTTGTTGGAGAAGGACGAGTGATATGAAGCCAGATCAGCGAGGCCTGGGGTGCCAACTGGCGGAGTTTGGACGTTATTACTAGACACAGGGGTCTTGTTGAAGAGTTTTCAGCCAAGAACGCCTTACTTAAACCAGCATAGTGGGGTATGATTACTGTTTGGCATGGCTTGATCCAGGACCCTGTTTCTTTCTCTCCCCTTCTCTAGGCTCTGCTTCCTCACTGTTGACTCCATTACCAAGCCTCATATCACAAGATGGCTACAGCAACTCCAGCCCTTCCACCTTCTTTCTTGTTCCTCTCTACATGGAAAGAGCTACAGTATATTTCTTAAATCTGCAGAAAGAGTCTAAGGGCATCTCATTGGCTCTAACTGGATCAGGTGCTCATCTCTGACCAGTCACCTGACTAAAGGAATATGACATTCTGATTGGCCAGGCTTAAGTCACATGTCTGGGGAAGCAGGGATAGAGTCAACTTTACTGGAAACAAAGGGCTGCCCATGGAGGGTAGGTGGTTCCTAGATGGAGGTTTGATGAGTCAATTTAGAATGATGTAGTCAATGTCTACGGAGAACTGCTCTGCTCTTAGCTGTGTGTACTGGATGAAGCAGAGGTGGGAGCCCGTCCATGCAAGGAAACCTGGTGCTGCACAAGGGGAGGGTGCGGGTTAAGACAGTGGGGCGGCAGAGGAGGAACATTTGGAAGGAGACAGACCAGAGTGCACAGTGCTTAGAGGGTCAAGTCCTGGCCCAGCCATTTACTTCTTGGGCGGCTCTAGGCATGTTGCTCATTTCTCTGAGCCTCATTCTTCATCTCGAGAGTAGGACTTGCAATGTTTCCTTTAGAGAGTTGCCATAGGGAGCAGATGAACTTATGTTGTCCCCGGCACGTAATAATTACTCAATAAAAAGCAGCAATTACAATATTTCCTTGATTCTATGACAGCATTGACTGTAGATGAACCATGGATTTAACACGCTTTTGGGGAAGGAAAAAAAAAGCTGCTATGTCAGTTGTAGGAAATACTCTGACTTCAGAAATGTTAAAACATAAAAAAGAAGTGTCTTTGAATTGAGGAAATGAACAATGGTGATGCTGCTGCTGCTGCTGCTGAAGATGATAAGGATGGTGGTGGTGATGATGATGATGGTGATGATGATGTTGATGATGATGAAGATGATGATAATTAATGATGGTGATGATGATGATGGTGGTGATTGGGGGGCAGGTGAACAGTCGGTAAGAGCACAGACTTGGAGTTGACAGAATTGCACATAAACCCTGGTTTTGGTATGCACTGGTTGCCTGATGTTGAGAAAACCATAAAAAATGACTCAACAGATGGTAGCTTTCCCTCTTTGCCCACTCTTTGCCTCAGTTTCCCTTTTCATTCTCTTTTCCCGTGACGCCAAACTTCATTATTTTTTGCCTTCCTTACATGTATTTGTATTCACCTACTTATCTACAATTTTTTTTTTGGAGGAAGATTAGCCCTGAGTTAACTGCTGCCAACCCTCCTCTTTTTGCTGAGGAAGACTGGCCCTGAGCTAACATCCATGCCCATCTTCCTCTACTTTATATGTGGGACGCCTACCACAGCATGGTGTGCCAAGCGGTGCCATGTCCGCACCCGGGACCCGAACCGGCGAACCCCAGGCCGCCGAAGCGGAACGTGTGCACTTAACAGCTGCACCACCAGGCTGGCCCCTACAATTTTTTAAATAATCCAAATGCTTTGGTAATTTAGTAAAATTCTTTCTAGAAAGTTATAAGGAAAAAAAAATCATCCATATTTCCTTCCCATCCCCTGAAAACAACTCTTTACCATTTTCCTAGATTTCCTTCCATCACATTTTCTGTGTACAGGTTTTCTTGTTGTTGGAGTTGTAATCATCCTGTAATTGCAATTTCATATCCTGCTCCCCTCCCAGTTATTGCCACCTCACCCTAAAGAGAATTTTAATGACCGTAATGTATTTCATCATGTGTCTCGAATTGGTTTACTTAATCAGTTGCTATTTTTGAACACTAAGTAGTTTCCAGTGTTGACAACATAGGGATGAAAAATTTTCCAGGAAAACTTCCATCATATTTCTAATCACATCGTGAGAAACAATCTCGGATGTAGAAATATTGGGACAAGGGTTGGGACACGTTTTCAGTTCTTCGTTGCCAATGTGTTTTTCAAAATAATTTTAACATGACGTGATCTTGTAGATATCTGTCAGGCCTATTTCAAATGTTTGACATGTACACAAATGCGTGTGCACAAATGCACACGTGTGCACACGTTTAGCATTTGCCGTGAGTCCCCCCAAGGACACTAGATTTCGGCTTTAACGCTGAGGCCTCCCCCTTAAATCAGATGTGGCCTTGAAGCCTGAGGCCTTCCTTCCTCCCCCTTGCACAGTGCCATGTCCCCAGGCAGCTCCCTTAGGGCTTAAAGGACCATTTCCCTCCCAGGCTTTTGAGCCCCGCAAACCCTCCAGTGGGCACTGGGCTGGTGCCCTCACCAGGGAAATTGGCACCTGAAACACCTCTCCCACGGTGGAGGAAAATGCATTGGGATGTGAGAGTAAACACCAGAGTTCTTATATGTTTAAAACTTTTATTTTTGGTGAAAAATAACACATCTTCAGAAAAGTACATGCAATCAATACAAATGCACAGCTTAATGAATTGTTCTAGAATGAACATCCATGTAACCACCACCCAGGTCAAGAAATAACAAATGGTCAGTGCCCCCAGAAGCCTCCTGTCCCACTTTCAGTTCCACCCCTCTCCGTCCCTGCTAAAGGCAACCCTGGTCCTGACTCTTGTGGTAATCACTTCATTAATGTTCTTCACATTTCTATTACTTAGCTATGCATCCCTAAACACTCTAGTTTGATTTTGCCTGGTTTTGAGTTTTCCATAAATAAAGTGAAAAGTGTTTGTCCTCTTGTATCTGACTTCTTTAGCTCAAAAATACTTTTTTTTTTTGGATGAGGAAGATTCACCCTGAGATAACATCTGTGCCAATCTTCCTCTATTTTGTATGTGGTCACTGTCACAGCCTGACTGACGAGTGTGTGGGTCTGCACCTGGAATCCGAACCCGCCAAACCAGGCCGCTGAAGCAGAGCGTGTGGAACTGTAAACAACTCAGCCATGGGGCCGGCCCCTCAAAAATAAGCTTTTGCCATTTTTGTTGCTGCGTATTATTCCATTGTGTGAGTATACCACAATGTATACAGTCATTCTACCAGGAATCTGCAAACTACAACCCACGGGCCAAATCCAACTCGACCCCTATGGGTTGTAAATAAAGTTTTATTAGAACGCAGCCACACCCGTTCTTTTGTATGTTCTCTAGGGCTGTTTTCGCTCTACAACAGCAGAGTCGAGTAGCTGTGGCAGAGTGTCTGCCCCATAGAGCCTAAATATTTACTATCTGGCGTTTTGCAGAAAAAATTTGCTAACTTCTCCAGTGGATGGCCAGTTGGTTGTCTCCCTGTTTGGTGTTATCGGTTACTCCATGCAGCCATCATTATTCCGTGCATCCCGGTATGTGGTGCCCAAGGTTTCCAGGGTGGACACTTAAGAGTGGAATTGTTGGTTCACACGATATACACACCTTCAAGTGTCCTAGATAATGCCAAACTGTTGCAAAGTGGGGGTGGGGTACCAATGTCCACTCCTCCCCTGCGTGTAGGAGCTCCTATTGCTTCACACCCTCCCAATACTCGTATGGTCCGACTTTAAGTTTTGTTCATCTGACAGGTGTGAGTTAGTATCTTGCTTTAATTCACACCCCTCAACAACTGAGGTGGTCGAACGCTCTTTCATTTGTGTTTTGGTTCCTTATGTTTCCTCTTCTGTGAATTTCTTGTTCATTTTACATTTGGTTATTTGCTTTTTTCTTCTTAAGAGGAATTCTTTTATAGTTTTATAGTATAGTATTATAATTTATATTAAATGTATATATTATATTTATATTACAGTAAATTATATTACATCCATAATTTACATAATACTATAATAATGATAGTCACTCTTTTGCGTGTTGAGCGTCTTGCAGATAACTTCTCCCCGCCTTTGACTAATTGTTCCACTTTGTTGTTGGTCATTTGTACCCAGAAGTTTGAAATCTTAATCAAATCCACTCCTTTCCTTTGTAGTTTTGTGCTTTTTATATCTTATTCAAAAAAGTTTCTCCTATCCTGATGTTGAAGGAAATTTTCCCATAATTCCCTCTAAAGTTTTTCCCGCAGGAGCCGTTATGGACCACGTGTTAGCTCTTTAGACAGTTTTGTGGAGCAGAGGTTCACGCCCCCAGTGTAGTTGAGGACAGAGGTTCAGAGAGGTTGGTGACTCGCCCCAGCGGGCACAGCTGATAAGGCCTGCCTGCCTGCCGCACTCCCGGACGTCACCCCTGGCGCGCTCCTGTGGCCACAGGTCCTTCCTCTTCCACAGACCAGAGACGGGCACTCAGGGCCAGCTTCCTGACCAGCAGTGCTGTTTTAGTGCTGCACCGGCCGGGTGCAGACTGGCCTCAGGGCTCTGGGGCTCGGCTGTAGACAGCGGGTTCACTGTTGTCCCTGGTGGGGCCACGAAGGTAGACGCTTTTCCCAGAAGTGGGAGCCCTGCTTCCCTGTCTGCCTGGTCCTGCAGGAAAGCGCCCAGCCTCCATGCCCCCTGGAGGGCTCCCTTTCTGGGGACCGTTGGGCCGGGGTCCTGAGGACTCGGCCTGGCTTGTGGTGGCCCCACCGGGTCATGGGGATGCATCAGACGTGGTTCCCGCCTTGACGCCTCTCTTTTTGGGCTGTGATTTGTGACGTAACCCCAAGTGCACAAGCGGCTGGGCCCCTCGTGGGGCTGCCTCTGATCACAGGGACCTAAACCCACAATTTCCTATGGGGTCCAGTATTCACATAGTCCCCTCAGACTGCAGAAAATATCCCTTGTACAATGAGATTTAACCTGTAAGAAAAGAAGCTACTATTTGGGCTCTATGTGCATCATCCCACAAGCTCCCGCAGGTGGTCCTCTGGGCTCTCATTCTATGGACAAGGAACAGAGACTCAGGACAGGGCGCAACTGGGCGCCAAGGACGCACCCCGGGTAGGTGGCAGGCGCATACCAGCTCTGTTATTCACTCGACACATCTGCTGCAGTCCTACTGTGCGCTGGGCTGGATCCCCATTCTCAGGGAGCTATGGCCTTGCAGGGGAGGGAGGTACGGGCCAGGCAGACGCACAGGCCCACGGCGCTGCTGCAGCCTGGGAAAGTGCCCTGAGGAGGAGACGGGGGACAAGTCCACTTCTAAAGGGCTGGTCGGGGAGGGCCTTTCCGAGGAGTGGACTGGGGACTGATGGCTGACTGAGGGGGCAGGCCATGCAGAGATCTGTGGGGACCTTAATCTTGGCGGAGCTGACAGCAAAGGCCAGGCCCCAAAGCGGGAACAAGCCTGGGAGCTCAAGGAACAGAGAGGAGGTCAGTATGTCTGGACCACAGTGATGAAGGGGAAGTGGCCAAGGTGTGCAGGGGACAAACCACACAGGCCCCCATAGGCCACAGGAAGATTGAATTTGATGCCTAGTGCAACAGAAGCCACTGGAGCACATTACCTAGGGGAGCCAGGAAAGGAGATTGACATCTTAAAAGGAGTACGCTGGGCACTGTGTGGGTCAAGAAAGGGAGTGGCAGGCTAGTCTGCTGGCCATGGCTTCAGCTCAGGGTGACTGCTGGGACTAGAGCTGGCACAGTAGAAGTGTAGACAGGCTAGGCAGGGAGAGCCCCTGCGCCTCCCAGCGTCCTTTTTTGAAAAAATTGAGATATAATTCACATAATGTAAAAGTCACCATTTCTAAGTATACAATTCAGTGATTTTTAGTATATTCACAAGGTTGTGCAACCATCTCCACTAACTAATTCCAGGGCCTTTCTACCATCCCCAAAAGAAACCCCATACCCGTCAGCCATCACTCCCTATTTCCTCCTTCCCCTCCTCCCTGGTAATCACTAATCTCCATGGATTGGTCCATTCTGAACATATCACCTAAGTGAAAACCCACCATATATGGTCTTTTGTGTCTGGCTTCTTTCACTTAGCATAATGTTTTCAATTCATCCATGTTGTAGCATGAATTACAACTTCATTTCTGTTTATTGCCAAATAATTTCCCATTGTATGGACGTACCCAATTTTGTTTGTCAATTCACTATTTGATGGACATTGTGTTGTTTCCAGTTCTTGGCTATTATGAGCAATATTGCCATGAACATTTCTGTTCAAGCTTCTGAACATATATTTTCAATTCTCCTGAGTTTAGTCCTAGGAGTGAAATGGCTGGGTCATGTTTGATTCTATATTTAACTTTTCGAGGACCTGTCAGACTGTTTTCCAAAGCAGCTGGACCATTTTACACTTTCACCAGCAGCGTATGAGAATTCCAAGCTTCCACATCCTCATGAGCCAGCACTCATCATCCGTCTTTTTCATTCTAGCTATCCAAGCGAGTATGAAGTCGTATCTCATTGTGCTTTTTTTTTTTTAAAGATTGGCACCTGAGCTAACAACTGTTGCCAATCTTTTTTTTTCTGCTTTTTCTCCCCAAATTCCCCCAGTACATAGTTGTATGTTTTAGTTGTGGGTCCTTCTAGTTGTGGTATGTGGGACACTGCCTCAGCGTGGCCTGACGAGTGGTGCCATGTCTGCACCCAGGATCCAAACCGGCGAAATCCTGGGCCACCAAAGCAGAGCGCGCAAACTTAACCACTTGGCCACCGGGCCGGCCCCCTCATTGTGATTTTTTTTTATTAAGGTTATGAAAGTTAACATCCTTGTGAAATTACAGTTGTACATCATTATTAGTCATGTTGTAGGTACACCACTTCAACCCTAGTGCCCTTCCCCCACCCCCCTTTCCCCTGGCAACCACCAAGCAGTTCTCTTTGTCCATACGTTAACTACCACCCATGAGTGGAGTCATACAGAGTTCGTCTCTCTCTGTCTGGCTTATTTCACTCAACATAATACCCTTAAGGTCTATCCATGCTGTTGTGAATGGGACGAATTTGTCCTTTTTTATGGCTCAGTAGTATTCCATTGTGTATATATACCACATCTTCTTTATCCAATCATCAGTTGCTGGGCACTTAGGTTGGTTCCATGACTTGGCTATTGTGAATATTGCTGCGATGAACATAGGGGTGCATGGAACTTTTGGAATTGCTGATTTCAGGTTCTTAGGATAGATACCCAGTAGTGGGATGGCTGGGTCATAAGGTATTTCTATTTTTAACTTTTTGAGGAATCTCCATACTGTTTTACATAGTGGCTGCACCAGTTTGCATTCCCACCAACAGTGGATGAGGGTTCCCTTTTCTCCGCAGCCTCTCCTACATTTGTCACTCTTGGTTTTGGATATTTTTGCCATTCTAACAGGTGTAAGGTGATATCTTAGTGTAGTTTTGATTTGCATTTCCCTGATGATTAGTGATGACGAGCATCTTTTCATGTGTCTATTGGCCATCCATATATCTTCTTTGGAGAAATGTCTGTTCATGTCCCCTGCCCATTTTGTAATTGGGTTTTTTGATTTTTTATTGTTGAGTTGTGTGAGTTCTTTGTATATTACGGAGATTAACCCTTTGTCGGATAAATAACTTGTGAATATTTTTTCCCAATTAGTGTGTTGTTTTTTCATTCAATCCTGTTTTCCCTGCCTTGAAGGAGTTCTTTAGTCTGATGAAGTCCCATTTGTTTATTCTTTCTATTGTTTCCCTTATGTGAGGCGTTATGGTGTCCGAAAAGATTCTTTTGAAGCTGATGTTCTCTTCTAGAAGACTTATTGTTTCAGGCCTAATCTTTAGGTCTTTGATCCATTTTGAGTTTATTTTAGTAAATGGTGAAAAAGAATGGTTGATTTTCAATCTTTTACATGTGGCTGTCCAGTTTTCCCAGCACCATTTGTTGAAGAGACTTTCTTTCCTCCGTTGTAGGCCCTCAGCTCCTTTGTCAAAGATTAGCTGTCCATAGAGGTGTGGTTTTATTTCTGGGCTTTCACTTCTGTTACATTGATCTGTGCACCTCTTTTTGTACCAGTACCATGCTGTTTTGATTACTGTGGCTTTGTAGTATGTTTTGAAGTCAGGGATTGTGATGCCTCCAGCTTTGTTCTTCTTTCTCAGGATTGCTTTGGCAATTCAGGGTCTTTTGTTGCCCCATATGAATTTTATGATTCTTTGTTCAATTTCTGTAAAGAATGACATTGGAATTCTGATTGGGATGGCATTGAATCTGTAGATTGCTTTAGGTAGTATGCACATCTTAACTATGTTTATTCTTCCCATCCATGTGCATGGAATGTCTTTCCATCCCTTTATGTCGTCATCAATTTCTTTCAAGAAGGTCTTGTAGTTTTTGTTGTATAGATCTCTCACTTCCTTGGTTAAATTTATCCCAAGGTATTTTATTCTTTTTGTTGTGATCATGAATGGGATTGAGTTCTTGAGATCTTTTTCTGTTAGTTCATTGTTAGCATATAGAAATGCTACTGATTTATGTATGTTGATTTTATACCCTGCAAGTTTGCTGTAGTTGTTTGTTTCTAATAGTTTTTCTATGGATTCTTTGGGGTTTTCTATATATAAGATCATGTCATCTGCAAACAGCGAGAGTTTTACTTCTTCATTGCCTATTTGGATTCCTTTTATTTATTTTTCTTGCTGAATTGCTCTGGCCAAAACCTCCAGTACTATGTTGAATAAGAGTGGTGAAATTGGGCACTCTTGTCTTGTTCCTGTTCTGAGAGGGATGGGTTTCAGTTTTTGTCCGTTGAGTATGATGTTGGCTGTGGGTTTGTCATATATGGCCTTTATTATGTTGAGCTACTTTCCTTCTATACCTATTTTATTGAGGGTTTTTATCATAAACGGAGTTGGATCTTGTCGAATGCTTTCTCTGCATCTATTGAGATGATCATGTGGTTTTTGTTTCTCGTTTTGTTAATGTAGTGAATCACGTTGATTGACTTGTGGATGTTGAACCATCCCTGTGTCCCTGGTATAAATCCCACTTGGTCATGGTGTATAATCTTTTTGATGTATTGCTGTATTCAGTTTGCCAAAATTTTGTTGAGGATTTTTGCATCTACGTTCATCAGTGATATTGGCCTGTAGTTTTCCTTCTTTGTGTTGTCCTTGTCAGGTTTGGGGATCAGGGTGATGCTGGCTTCATAGAATGTATTAGGGAGTGCTCCATCTTCCTCAATTTTCTGGAATAGTTCGAGAAGGATAGGTATTAAATCTTCTTTGAATGTTTGGTAGAATTCTCCAGAGAAGCCATCTGGCCCTGGACTCTTATTTTTGGGGAGGTTTTTGATTACTGTTTCTATTTCTTTACTTGTGATTGGTCTATTCAGATTCTCTATTTCTTCCTGATTCAGTTTGGGTAGGTGGTATGAGTCTAGGAATTTACCCATTTCTTCTAGGTTGTTCACTTTGTTGGCATATAGTTTTTCATAGTATTCTCTTATGATCCTTTGTACTTCTTCAGTATCTGTTGTGATTTCTCCTCTCTCGTTTCTAATTTTATTTATTTATTTATTTATCTAAGACTTCTCTCTTTTTTTTTAGTGAGTCTGGCTAAGGGTTTGTCGATTTTGTTAATTTTTTCAAAGAACCGACTCTTTGTTTCATTGATCCTTTCTACTGTCTTTTTTGTTTCAATATCATTTATTTCTGCTCTAATTTTTATTATTTCCCTCCTTCTACTGACTTTGGGCTTTGTTTGTTCTTCTTTTTTCTAATTCCATTAGGCATCATTTGAGGTTGTTTATGTAAGATTTTTCTTGCTTATTGAGGTGAGCCTGTGTTGCAATGAATTTCCCCTTAGGACTGCCTTTGCTGCGTCCCAAATAATTTCGTATGGTGTGTTTTCATTTTCATTTGTCTCCAGATAATGTTTGATTTCTTCTTTAATTTCTTCAATAATCCATTGTTTGTTCAGTAGCATGTTGTTTAGTCTCCACATTTTTGGCCCTTTCCCAGCTTTATTCTTGTGGTTGATTTCTAGTTTCATAGCGTTATGATCAGAAAAGATGCTTGATATTATTTCAACCCTCTTGAACTTATTGATGTTTGCTTTGTTTCCCAAGATATGGTCTATTCTTGAGAATGTTCCATGCACGCTTGAGAAGAATATGTAACCTGCTGTTTTTGGATGAAGTGTCCTATATGTATCTATTAGGTCCATCTGATCTAATTTTTCATTTAATTTATAATTTCCTTGTCGATTTTCTGTCTGGATGATCTGTCCATTGGTGTTAATGGGGTTTTGACGTCCCCTACTATTGTATTGCTGTTGATGTCTCCTTTTAGTTTTGTTAATAGTTTCTTTACGAATTTTGGTGCTCCTGTGTTAGGTGTGTATATATTTATAAGTGTTATGTCATCTTGGTGGAGCATCCCTTTTATCATTATATACTGCCCCTCTTTGTCTTTCTTTATCTGTTTTGCTTTGAAGTCTACTTTGTCTGATATAAGTATGGCAACACCTGCTTTCTTTTGTTCATTATTAGCTTGGAGTGTTGTCTTCCATCCCTTCACTTTGAGTCTGTGTTTGTCTTTGGGGCTGAGGTGTGTTTCCTGGAGGCAGCATATTGTTGGGTCTTGTTCTTTGATCCATCCTGCCACTCTGTGCCTTTTGATTGGAGAGTTCAATCCATTCACGTTTAGAGTGATTATTGAAACGTGGGGGCCTACTGTTGCCATTTTATCACTTGTTTTCCAGTTCTTTTGCATTTTGTCCTGTTGGAGAGCTGTTACTTTGTGTTATTGTCCGTCTGCTTATCTCCTTTGTTCTGGATTTTGTAACCCCTTTCCTTTTTTTGATTTTTCAGGAATGAGGTTCTTCCTGAGAATTTCTTGAAGAGGAGGTTTTGTGGCGATGAACTCCCTTAACTTTTGTTTATCTGGGAAAGTTTTTATTTCTCCATCATATTTGAAGGATATTTTCACTGGGTAGAGTATTCTTGGCTGCAGGTTTTTGTCCTTCAGAGTTTTGAATATTTCATTCCAATCTCTTCTAGCCTGTAAGGTCTCTCCTGAGAAATCTGCTGATAGCCTTATGGGGTTTCCTTTGTAAGTTATTTTCTTCTGCCTGGATGCCCTTAGTATTTTCTCTTTGTCGTTGACTTTTGCTAGTTTCACTACTATATGCATTGGGGTTGGTCTTCTTGCATTAATAAAGTTTGGAGATCTATTGGCTTCTGTCACATGAAGTTCCATCTCTCTTCCCAAGTTTGGAAAGTTCTCAGCTATTATTTCTTTGAACAGGCCTTCTGCCCCCTTCTCCTTCTCTTCTCCCTCTGGTATACCTATAATCCTTATGTTGCATCTCCTAATTGATTCGGATAATTCTCAGAGAGTTTCTTCATTTCTTTTTAGTTTTAGTTCTCTCTCCTCCTCTGTCTGCAGCATTTCTATATTCCTATCCTCCAAATTGCTAATTCTGTCCTCCATATTATCGACCCTACTGTTCAGAAAGTCCAGATTTTTCTTAATCTCCTCCATTGTGTTCTTCATCTCCAGTATTTCTAATTGGTTCTTCTTTATAGTGTCAAGCTCTTTTGTGACATAGCTCCTGAACTCCTTGAGTTGTCTATCTGAATTCTCTTTTAACTCGTTGAGTTTTTTAATAATGGCAGTTTTGAAATCATCATCATTTAGGTTATAGATTTCATTGTCTTTGGGATTGTTTTCTGGGTGCTTATCATTTTCCTTCTGTTCTGGAGATTTAATATATTTTTTCATACTGCTTGATGGTGTGGATTTGTGCCTCCGCATAGGGATAGAGTTTAGTCGCTGCTTCCACTTGTTGCAACTGGTGTGTGTTGGGGGACAGCTGTTTAGACTGCACCAACCAGGAACCCTGTCAGCTGTTACTGACTGGACCTGGACCCCTCCTCGTAGTCACAGTGGTCCTGTGGGGTCCCTCGTCGGTTGTGGGGGCAATCACAAGAGGGCCTCAGGCTGCTGGTGCCTACTGTTGCAGCCCACTTAGATGTGCTCCCTCCTTGTGGTCTGCAGCGGTGAAGTGGGCTTTCCCAGCAGTCAGGAGCAGGATCATCTATAATCGCCGCTTTGCCCCTAACAGAGCCCCCAAGATCACACTTGTCCACTATAGGTCCCAGAAGAGCTATGGGTATCTTCTGCAGTCTGTCGTTAGCTCACCTAGCTGTGCTGCTTTTGCCCCAGGGCCTTCCTGCCTTGCGATTGCCAGTCGGGACCTCTCCACTAGTGCTGTGCAGAGGCTTTCACTGAGGCTGCTGTAGGAACCTGGAGATCCCCCCTGGGCTACGTAGCTGTTTCACCGGAGCTCCACTCTGCCCCCACTCCACTCTCACGGGATCTCTGGGAGCCCCTTGCCTTGTCTGGGACACGGCCAGAGTCCATGGGCCTGGCAGTAGCTTGTAAGCTGCTGCCTTGTGGGGAATTCTGCTCTAAGGAGCTTCCTGGTGTTCCAAATGCTGGGTGGGGCCTCCCTGCCAATGGCGAACAGAGGCCCTCCCTACTGGGGGGGTGCAGGACCCCAAAGCGTCCCCCCAGGCTGCAGAGCCAGGTGTTGGAGCTCCACCCAGTCCCCAAGCACGTCCATGGGAAGTCCTGGCACCCCCTGCACTGACCCGTGCACCAGAGACCATGGGCCCAGCAGCAGCTGGTGGTCTGGTGCAGTGCCAGGGAATCTGCCACCTGGGAGCTTCCCTTTGTTCTGGATTCTGGGCGGGGGACTCTCAGCTAATGGCAAGCAGAGGCTTTCCCTGCCAGGGGGTGCAGGACCCCGGAGCCTCCCCCCAAGCTGCAGAGCTGGGCACTGGAGCTCCAACCCTGTCCCTAAGCACATCCACGGGAAGTCCAGGTGCCCCCTTCACCGACCCGTGCACTGGAGACCGTGGGCCCAGCAGCAGCTTGCGGTCTGGTGCTGTGCTGGGGAATCCGCCAGCCGGGAGCTTCCCTTTGTTCTGGATTCTGGGCGGGGCCTCCCTGCTAATGGTGAGCGGAGACATTCCCTGCTGGTGGGTGCGGGACCCTGGAGATTCCCCCTGGGCTTAGGTGTAATCGCAGGGGGCTTGAGTAGGGCTGTTGTCACCTGTTTCCACCGTCGCTCTGCTGGTGAGTACACACTCCCGCCCTTGGTGTGTGGTGATGCTATGTGGAAGTCTGCTGGAAGAGAGCCTCCTGCAGGAACTAGGCTGTCTGGGGGTCGGGGGTTGGAGAGTTTTCACCTATTTCCACCTCCTCCTGGGGGGGAAGTCCATCCGCCTTCCGATGTATAGTAGTACAAGACTCTTAGGCGTCTTGAGATGCTATCTAGATATCCTTAGGTTGGCTCCCGTCTGGCCAGCTGAGAAGCTCCGCTGCTCCCAAAGGTGGCTTTTTTCCTCTCTGGCTGGAGTTACTGCCGCTTCTGCTTTCGTCAGGACTGTCCCTCGTTGTGGGGGTTCTTTTTATCCAGTTTTCAGTTTTCAATCCGGGGTGATTCTTCCTAAAATTGTTGTAACCTGGTTGTGTTTGTAGGAGGAGGCCAGTTCAACGTCTGCTCACAGTGCCATCTTGACAAGAACTCTCCCCCTCATTGTGATTTTGATTTGTGTTTCCCTGGTGACTAATGATGTTGGGCATTCTTTCATGTGCTTGTTGACCATTTATATATCTTCTCTGAAAAAATGTCTATTCAAGTCCTTCAGCCATTTTTTAATTGGATTATTTATATTTTTATTATTGAATTGTAAGAGTTCTTTATATGTTCTATATATGTCTCTCTCTTTTTTTTTTTTAAAGATTGGCACCTGAACTAACAACTGTTGCCAATCTTTTCTTTTTCTTTTTCTACTTTATCTCCCCAAATCCCCTGGTACACAGATGTATATCTTCATTGCACCTCCTTCTAGTTGTGTCATGTGGGACGCCACCTCAACTTGGCCTGACGAGCAGTGCCATGTCTGCGCCCAGGATCCAAACTGGCGAAACCCTGGGCCACCACAGCAGAGTGTGCAGACTTGGGCCATGGGGCTGGCCCCTATAAGTCTCTTATCAAATATATAATTTGCAAATATTTTATCCCATTCTGTAGGTTGTCTTTTTGTTTTCTCAATAGTGTCTTTTGAAGCACCAAAATTCATAATTCTGGTGAAGTCCAATTTGCCTATTTTTGTTGTTGTTGTTGCTTGTGACTTTGGTGTCATATCTGAGAAATCACTGCCAATCCAAGATCACAAAGATTTACTCCTATGTTTTCTTCTAACAGTTTTATAGCTTGACACATATTTAGGTCTTTGGTCCATTTTGAGTTAATTTTTGTATACGGTGTGAGGCAGGGGTCCAACTTCATTTCTTTCCACCTGATATCTAGTTGTCCATATCTAGCACACTTTGTTGAAAAGACCATTCTTTCTCCATAACCCAGGGTCCTTGAGAGGACTTGATGAAAAACAAGAGAGGAGATGGTGCATAGAAGGAGGCTTCGCCAGGCCCCCCATCTCATGGAGCTCCTCCTGGTCCTGGGTCCTCCAAGTCACTCTCCATTCCTGGGGAGAGCACAGTTGACTAGAGAAATGAGCTCAGAATTCAATGGGAACTTCCTTGATGCTCAGGGCCTCAGAATGATGTCCCCAGACACTGGATGGGAAGATCTGCTGAGTCCAGCAGCCTCACTTTACTGGGGAAGCATCGGAGGCTCAGAGAGAGAGAGGACTTGCCCAAGGTCACAGCCATTAGCTGTGGCTGGGCCCAGAGCAGCCTCCGCACCCCTCAGGCTGCGACCTCTAAGCGAGCACAGAAACGGCCCTGCCTCTCCTGCAGACCCAGAGAGTCCCTGGGGCACCGGGCTACCTCTGAGGACTCTCGGGAAATGAGCTGCTTCTTGGCATAGACTCAGCAGGAAATAGAATAATTAACACTAATCGCCACATGAAAAATGATTGCAGCTTTTAAAAATGCGAATGTTTAAGTCCTCTCTCTGGAAGGCTTGGAAGCAGCCCTCACTCTCAGGGCTCCCTGCATCCCCTCACCCCACCCTCAGTTCTCTCCATGGCTGGTGCCGCTGGGCACTCACAACAGTTCTCTGGGGAGGGGAGGCCTGGTGCCTGGTGGGATCACAGCTTTCCTAGAAGAGAGGCCTTAGAGGAGGCCCCACAGGAACACGCTGTCCTGGCCAGGAGGATGTAGGGCAGGGAGAGGAAGGTGTTTGGTGAAGAGAATAGAAGGCAGAGGGCAGAGATGGTTCTTCCAGCATCGTCGCTGGTCTGAGACTCAGTTTCCTCTTCTGTAAGATGGGGTATGTCCCCTGAGATTTGGCTGCAAGTAACAAAATACACAACAAAAGTGGTCTAAACATTGGTTTATTACCTCCTCACTTCACAAGAAGTCTGCAGGTCTATGGCTCCAGGTTTAATGCCCCAGCTCTGCTTGTCAGGACTTCCAGGCAGCCTCTCTGAGAATCTCTTTGCTTCTCTTCACGTTGGCAAGATGGCAGCCATGGTTCTCCAGTTAGTGGGGGGAAGATAGGCAATACTAGAAAGCAAGCACATGCTGAATGCGACGTGTGGTGAATGCCATGAAGATGGGCAGAGCACAGTGACAGAGAGCAACAGGGGTTTCTACTCCCAGAGGGTATCAGAGGAGATGTCTCTGAGGCTCCCGTTTAGGCGAAGGCACGGAGTAAGAGAAGGAGCCGGGTGTGAGATTGGCTGCGGAGGAGAGACTCAGGCATTTACACAGCACGTACAAGGTCCCTGATGCAGAAACAGCTCAGCTTCTCACCTCCTCAGCTTGCGACAAGTAAATTGGTGCGACCAGGGGCCATCACAAACAGCACACTACCAGGAGCACTGAAGTCTGGTGCGGGTACCCAGTTCTAAACTGGCCATCCAGGGGGTTCAGAACACATGGTGTTAACTTCCAAGTGATAACAACAAACATTTTTAGCGTGCAATCAACAGTCCAGATGAGAGCAAGGAATCTCTGGGAATAAGATCTCATGGAAACACCAGTTCTCCAGTCTCCTTGCTCCTCTTGTCCTCCTACAGTTTACTCTCCAACCTGAAACCAGAGAGATATTATAAAAACATCAAAGAAATAATGTCATTCCTTTGCTCAAGGCCCTCCAATGGCTTCCCATTGCACTAGAACTAAACCCAGACCCCTTCCCATGACTGGTAAGACCCTGCCCCATCCATCTCCTTGCTATTTCTCTGATCCCTTCTTTTACAAACCCCCTCACTCACTTGGTTCCCCCCTTCTGGTCTACTTGCTGTTCTTGGAGTCTGCCAAGGTAGCCCTGCCTCAGGACCTTTTCACATGCTGCTCCCTCTGCCTGGAATCTTCTTCCCCAGAGATCCACATGGCTCACTTCCTCACATCAGTCAGGTCTCTGCTCCAGTGTCACCTCCTCAGAGTCACTCTCTATCACCTTGCCCTGCTACGTCACAGACTTGTCTATACATTGTCAGCTTCATCAGAGCGGAGACTTTGACATATTCTGTGTCCCCCGCACCCAGAAAGTGCCTGGCACATGGTAGGGACTCAATAAATATTTGTTAAATGAATAAATAAAAGACAGTAGACCCGAGTTTGAGATCACACAGTTATTTGATGTCCCAACTTTTCATTTCTGAGTTCACAGTGACTTCAGGAGAGGGGAGCGGCAGGGAAAGAAAGACGGTGGTGCTCCTGGTTGGAACGCTGTCACTGAGGCGTCCAGCAGGGGAAGATCAGCAGGAGGGCGGGCTGGGCTGCGGAGGGGGACTCAGGAGTCATCCGCACAGTGGCGATGGTAACACAAATCCTAGGACCCTGCCTGTGGGCGTGTGCGAATATGAGAAGAAATGGGGGCTCTGTCTTGTGTGGCCTGGCGGGACGAAGAGGAGTGAGGAATGAACACCTAGACAGGGCTTCAGAGGGGGAGGAGGAGAGCCAAGGAGGTCCCGCGGCCAGTGGCCCAGTGGCAGGTGTCACAGGGCCATCGAGGAAGGGGAGGCTGGGGCGATGGCGGCGCTTTCAGGCACAGGGAGACGGGGAGACCTGGAAATGCATTTCTCAGATCATTGTTTCAGCTGTCCTTGGGAAAATAAACTGGCATTTCAGAAACAACTACAAGGTCTGAAACTGAGAGTACACGTTACTCCTAGTGCAAAGGACTGCTTTTATTCAGAGCAGTGGAGTGGGGCATTCTTTCCCAAGGTCCCAGAGTGGGATTTGCCAGTTACACTGGAACCACAGTGGGACCAGGAAGCGTTCTTAAAAAATGAAGAATTTGCTGCTAACACTTAAAAATTGGGAGAGTTCACATGAAAACCCAATTTCAAGCTTCTTTGAAAAACTAGAAGATTTGGAAACGCTGGCCCCTAATTCCCAGGAGGCATCAATTAGCTGCCCTCTTTATTTTATATTTAGTTTTGAATGTTTTGGTTAAGCAAATAAAAAAACCTTTCTGTTATGAAAAATGTCAAACGTTCTGAGAAGCAGAGACGAGAATAACATAGGGGGAGCTGCTGTGTCATCACCCAGCTTTGACAATTATTAGCATTCTGCCTTTCTTGTTTCCTCCATCTCAACCCCAAACTTTTTCTTTGGAGGGGGGGTGGTGGGGGTGATATTTTAAATCAAATTCAAGACATCATAGAATTTCACCCATGATTTTCTGAGAAATAAAGACTTTACAAAATCATAACCACAATGCTGTTATCACACTTTACAAAATTAATAAATTCCTTAATATCATCTAATATCCAAACTATGGTCAATAAGACCCACCCATTACATTTGGTTGACGAGTCTCCCAAATTTCTTTTAATCTTCTAAAAGTTCCTGCTCCCTCTCTTTCTTTCTTTCTCGTGTGTTGGGGAAACTGGGTCATTTGCCCTGTAAACTTGGCACATTCAGGGTTTAACTGACTGTTTCCTCCGACTGCATTCAACACGTTCGTTCGTCTCTCCTTGCATTTCCTCTAAACCAATTAGGGACTTGTTAGATTCACATTCTTTCTTTTCTTTTTTAACAAATATCACTTGTTGGTAATGCTGTTAACTTCCTATTGCCTTATATCAAGAGGTCCATGATGCTGATGCTTCACATTTCTTTTTTTAAAAGATTTTATTTTTCCTTTTTCTCCCCAAAGCCCTCCGGTACATAGTTGTATACTTTTAGTTGTGGGTCCTTCTAGTTGCGGCATGTGGGATGCCACCTCAGCATGGCCTGATGAGTGATGCCATGTCCAGCGCCCAGGATTGGAACTCGTGAAACACTGGGCTGCGGAAGCAGAGTGTGCAAACTTAACCACTCGGCCACGGGGCCAGCCCTGATGCGCCACATTTTTAAGAATGGTTAGCGAGTTCAGATGGTGTCAGTCGATCTCCCCACAATAAAGGTCACCCTCAAACCATCAATGATCATTGTCTAGATCACGCATTCTCAATGGGGGTGGTGATAACGCCTCCAAGGAGGCAAAAGTTGGTTCTTCGAGGAGGATAGAAAAAAAGTCTTATTCTTATAATTATAAAGCATTGATATACATATAGCACATGAATATAGATTCTATACTCTCTCTCTATAGTATATCTGCAGTATTAAAATTTCCTGGGAGAGGAGTGTGATTAGGGAGAAAAAAGTCTAAAATGTCTCGGGGGGTGGGGTAGGGATGGTGGTGTGTGGATGGAAAAGAAGGTTGGGAAATAACTGGTGTGGATGTATTATTTCATTAGAGATTGCAAATTAGTAATTTTCTAATGCTATCATTCCTTGGCTATGATTCTTCTATAAAGAAGAATCTTTCCTTCTCGACCCTTTGGTTTTCCTGATCCAGTCCACACAGGGAAGGCAAGATAAATGCTTGAATCTTATTTTTTATGTATCAGTTTTCAGTGTAATGAGTTGGTGCTTAGCAACTTCCAAAGGAACCAATGAGATTTTCTTTTGTATTATTTTGAATTTACAGATTTCACATACTTTGTGTGACTTTTCAATCCATTTCAGTGAATATTCTTCTTGATGCTCAAATTAATGTTGCTTTGTCCAACGAGAGCCCCTTCAAACAGGCCCCTGTGTGCACTGGCGTGTTCCCAGTAGTCTGATAGATTCCTGCTTTCAGCCATGAGGAGACGGCCCAGATTTATCTTTGACATTTCTTGTCCCAGACCTTCAAACACCTGTTTCTGAGGAGCACGGGTTCCTTTCAGAGGGAAATGGTACTCAGAGGCCACTCTGAGTGCTAAGGGTGCTCAACGCTACGTGCTTGTCGGTGCTTCCAGTTGTCAGTGAACAGAGTAGGAAAAAGATACTTTTAGAAATAGAAAAAATAATGAGCTCATACAGCTGTTTCCAATTCAAATGGAAAATTACAGATTGTATTTAATAGTTTTCATATATTTTCATTTTTTTCTATTATGCTAATTATCTTTGTTTCTAATGAAATTAATATAATTATTTATTTGCTTTATTATGTATATATAGCACACACACATATATATAGATTTAACATAACAATACTGTACTAATCTTTTTACTAAGTATTTGACTACTGAATGCAGTATAAAATCTTTCTATTTCTTTTGTTACTTTTAAAAAGTAACTTGAAACAATTGTTCTGTGTCTAGTTGTGCCACTAATTTCCTAGGTTTTATTTTTTTTCTGCTTCCTTTTTCTTTTAGAGATCTTTTTTTGCTTTGATTTTTTAAAAATTATATAAAACATCTACATGGTTACAAAATAAAAACTATAAAACACTGTGCGTTCAGAGAGGTCCAGCTTGTATCCACGTCTATTTCTTTTGGTATTTAGAAAGTTTTGTATTTTCATTCTAGTGGTTGCCTTTATATTAATAGCTTTACACAATCTTCTTAGTCTTCTCTTTATTAGTTAGTGTCTATTGGTTTCTTACTATGAGAAATACTGAAATTAACTAAGAACTTTTTTCATCTTCCCTGCTTCTTCCTCAGCATACATTTTAAAGTTAATATTTTATATATTTTAAAGTAACATATTTTTACCTCCAATTAATACCAATGAGGCCATCAATGAGATTATCCTACTTTTTATACAATCTCCCTCTTCTCTCCCTATGTTTCAAAAATTGTATTATACCTAGTTGTCAGGACACTGAACGATTATATGCCACCTTATTACTCTTGGCCCCATCACTCACTCTTCCTTCTCTTGTTAAACATACCTGGTGCTCCCCACCAGTCCTTGTGCTGGGTCCTCTTCACTCTTTCTCTGATTGTCTGAAGCTTGTCCTCTAGCAGATTTCTCAGGAAGAGATCATGGGATAATATTCTCTGAGTTCTTGGACGTTCACGGCTGGGTATAAAATCTTTGACTCTCGTATTCTTTCCTTGAGCTTCTTAAATATGTTACTCTTTCGAATTCTGATATAAAGTGTTTCTGACGACAAGTTTGATAGCAAACTGACTTTCTTTCCCTCTTAAGTAAATTGTTCATTTTGTTTGGATACCCAATGTACTTATTCTTTTAAAGTCCAAAATTTTTTCTAAAACACGGCTTGATATGATCATTTGAGGTTGCTTTTCCCAGGTTATATAATTCAGGGTTTGTTTTTTTCCCCAGAAAAGCTTCTTAGATTACAGTTTTTGCTATTTAGTTCCTGTGTTGCATTCTCCCTCCGCCCTTTGGGAACTATTATACGCATGTTGGACGTTCCAATCTATCTTCTATATTTCACTTTCTCTTAAATCTTTTCTTTGTAACGTCTTCATTTCTTTTTCTTTTTTTCCCCTCCTCTTCATCCTTTATTTCTCTAATGGTAATTTTCTGTGATGTCTATTCATTTTATCTCTAACTTATTCCTGAGCTTTTCTCATTCTGTTTTGTGTTGTTCTTTCTTAACTATCTTTTTTTTTTTTTAGTTTTCTAGCTCATTTTGAAATATTAGGTTATAGTTTTCCTGTGCTTGGAGACTTATATTTCTAATATGGTATTTTTCATACATACATTACTCTGATAATATACCTGTTTTGTCTTATTCTTTGACCACAACCTTTTCCTGTTTACTCATATTTAAGTGAGATGAGTTTCTGTGAAATTTCCAGAGGAAGTTTCTGTTGATAAAAGATAATTTTCAGAAACAGGTAAAAGCATGTCTCTCATATAGATATAAATATGAACACATGTTAAAAATTTTATTCTAGGGGCCAGCCCAGTGGCGTAGTTGTTACGTTTGCACACTCCACTTTGGCAGCCTGGGGTTCACAGGTTCGGATCCTGGGCGTGGACCTGGCACTGCTCTTCAATCCACGCTGTGGCAGCATCCTACATAAAACAGAGGAAGATTGGCAACAGATGTTAGCTAAGGGCCAATCTTCCTCACAAAAAACAAAAACAATATTATTTAAAAAATTATTCTATTTGTTAACCAACAAGGGAACCAGGAAGACATTATAACCAGGTCAAAAGAAAAGTCAGAAAAGCACAAATTCATGTGGAGTAAAGGAGCGTTGAAATGAATGGCAAGTGAAGGCATGTGTGTGGAGAGAAGTCGATTAAACCTCTATGAGACAGAACAGAACCCACATGTCTATCAGTTACACACTACGTGCAGAGTTGTAAAAGAGCCCCCACAGAACCAGAATCTAAGAAGGTAAGGGTGTGCTGTAGACAACACGTAGTTTTCCACCAAAGTGCTAGATGTTTTCTACACTGTGCAGGAGGTGGGCATGGGCTAGCTCTCCTGGCTGCGGTGACTGGATTCTCCCATGGCATAGAGGACTTGCCCACACCGTGCTGAGACTTGACCCAAGCTTAGCCTGGCTCCCACCTCTGCAAGGCCGTGCCCAAAGGTGACCTTGGCCCCCACGCTGAGTCTTTGCTCCAGAAAACACAATACAGCCAAACCACAAAATGTACATTGTCCCCATCCATGATGTGAAAATCAAACTATTTTCAGTAATTCTCCACTTCCCTCTCTTCGGTAATCTTCCATTTCCTCATGGCCCTTTTGCTCCCTCTCTGTTCTCCCATTAAAAGCCGCGGGTCACCTTTGTCTCAGTTGGCTGAGCTCTCTTTACACGGAGTCTGTGCCCTCCTGCACCAGTCTGAATGAAATCCGTCCTGCCACCTGCCACAGGTGACCAGTGTCTGCTGCTCTCTCTCTTTGTCATGGCACAGTTCTAGGGCTCTCTCTTCTGTTGCTTCTGCAAAGTGTAAAAACATAAAATCTTCCAGTGCAGCCAGCTCCCCTGACTTCCGGAGACCTAGCTCTCTGGTCCCCTCCCACAAGCAACTAAACCTTTCTCCCCCATTCCCACAAACTGCCTGTCCTAGTCCTTTCCCATTCTGTTATCGGCAGTTTCCCCTCCGGGTGGCTCTGTCTCTTCCCTAGGCATTTTAGGGAGCCCTGAGGGCCCAGGTCACCTGGCACCCAGCCCTGACGCTGTCCCCGTGCACTCACATGCAAGTTGGAGGCGTGTAGGCCCCTCCCATTTCTGTGTTTGGATTTCCTCTCCAGTCCTCCAGGCCACCTTCTCAAGGTGACAAACTGTTGGCAGTCTCTGCAGTTCCCAGCTCCTAGGACTTCTGGAAGTCCTTGTTTCCCCTCCACCTGCCCCCACACAGCCTTGACCCAGGTGACTTTGCCGCCAGCAGCAGCGTCGCTCCAGCCTCCTGTATTCTGGGATACTTGGTCATCTGGCTTTGTTAAAAATATTGTCTGTGGCTTCTTTTCTTTTGCTATCTTTGTTATTCTGTATGTGTTTGTAAGGAGCTGCAGAGATGGAGAAACTGCACTGTCACCGTCTGCACCATCTTTGGCTGCAACCTTTTAGACAGGACATGAGCTGTCCACAGCGCCAGGGTCCCCACCGGGCAGCTTCACTTCTTTACTCATGACATTTTACCCCCTGGTCATCGGAGGTCTATTTCCATATAGCCTTTACTTTTCTGCGTCTATTTCCGATTCTCAGCTTCTGGTTCAGTGTGTGTCTCAGAATCTGTCTGCTTAAATTCTTCCCTTTATGATACCTAAGGAGTTGTTCCCCTTTCTGCCTTCCTTCCCCCCTCCGTCTGCCCTCTCTTCCTTTCCTTCCTTGCTTTCTCTCGCTTTCTTTCTTTCTCTTCCTCTCTCCCTCCCTCCCTCCCACTCTTTCTCTCTCTCTCTCTTTCTCTTTTGGTATTTTCCTATATTGCTCTCTTTGCTTTGTAGTGATACCGACCCTGATATCAGTTTCCCCACATTAAACCCAGCATATATGGGGTTAAAACCAAAACACTCATTCCCTGTTTACTCTCTGGCTTCCTGGCTCCAGAATCCACTATCCTCCATGGAGACAGACACCGTCAAGGACAAGCACCTGGACCATCGCCCCCCGACAAAGAGATACGGGCTGGTGGGAAAGCTGCTGACCAGCAAGGTCACGGGCTCCCTCCTCTCTGCAAGTCATCTCAAGGCCAAAGACAGGCTGGTGGGAAAGCTCTGACCAGCAAGGCCATATGCTCCCCCTCCCCTACCTAAACCCCCAAATAAAAACCCTTCCTTTTAGCTTTTTGGAGAGTTTGGGATTTCAGCATTAGCTGCCCTCTCTCCTTGCTCATCGCTGTGCAAAAATAAAATTCCTACTTTCTTCCACCACCCCCGGTGTCAGAGATTGGCTTGCTGTGCAACGGGTGAGTGAACTCACTTCAGGTTCGGTAACAATTTAGCGACCACGAAGGGACAATGTCCCAGGTGGGCGTCTCACCTGTGGCACACTAGCCTCTGGCTAAAGGCCTCTCTTGGAAGCTGTCCTGCAGCTGCCTGAGCCCCTTGTCTCAGGGACAGCCCCAAGCGACTGGCTGCTAGCCAGAGGTCGTTTGGCCCATGGCGCTTTGCTTTGGTGGTGGAAGAAACTAGGATTAGGACTTAGGGAGACGTCTCTTGTAAGTAGCTGGTAGTTTTTGCCTTTGTCCTTGTGTTAACCTTTTCCAACAGGACCGGCCAAAAATAATGGGTACCTTGGCAGTCCTCTGGGCTCCATTTGTTTTGAAGTCACCGTGACGCCTCAGCCAAATTTTGGTAAGTCCCCCGGGTGTGCACAGCCGAGGTCCCCTGTCCTTGCTCATTTGGGAAGATCTGCATGGCGGATCTTCATTTGTTGGGCGCCCACCGAGTGTAGGACACGGACTAAGCTGGGACTGGAAGCACTTTGGTTTTTTGTTTTGGTCTTTGTTTTGGCTTCTGTTTGTGGCCAAGTGTTTTTGGGAAAGTGCGCTTGTTTGGTATTTCTTGTTGTTTGTGTGTTTGTCTGTCCTTTTAAAAGTGTTAACATGGGAGATGCTGCATCTATTCCATCTAAGAGCCCCTTAGGAAAACCTTTGGCTAATGGTCGACCTATAGCTATAAGCCAATGTCTAAAGAGGGATGATTTTCTTTTGTAACACCACGTGGCCACAATATTCTTTGGACTCCGGAGAGAAAAAAAAAAATGGCCAAACGATGGATCCTCAAGTTGGGAAACTTTTTAGACAGCTCTCATGATAAACAACTGTTTTACTGGTACCTATGAAAAGACCAAATTAAGAGGAAACTATAATGACTAGTCTTAAGAACTTAATCAAACTTGGGGTCTCAGCTTCTCCTAATCTTATAGATGCTAATGAAAATGTTAAGTTAACAAAGAGAAATCAGAAAGGGAAGAGTCATACGACTCATCCCAATGGGATAAATGGAACAGACATGAATGAAGTTAAAACAAAGGTTTTAATGAAACACTGCCTAAGGTTGGATGGGCTAAAGGGACCCCCTCTATTGGCTCCCCAACATTAAAGGACATCAGACAAATCTGTTCTATTTACCCCAGTTTGAAAAATTTAAAAGATCAGGAGGCAAAAATCAGAGTGAAAAACCTGACCAACCATTGTTTGGGGCAACAGTTAGGCTACTAAGATTAATAAGATTATAAAGATTAAAGTGTTTTAAGCTAATATTATATGAAGAGGTTATGTCAACTTTGCCTGGATGTTTTCTTTGGGAATAAATGTCATGTCTAACTGGGAATGCTTCCGCTGAACAATATTGTAATACCAAAACCTGTTAATAGAATTCTAATGTAAGTTATAATTACAAGTATAAGGGTTAGTAAAACTAAGATAAAGTTTTGTAAAAATTGATATACTTAAACAGGCCAATTTCAGTTCACCCAAACTGATGTATACTATTGGAAAAGCCAGCTGCAATAATAGGGAGCCTGTTTTAATCTTTTGAGGCTTCTAAATAAAATTAGAAATACTTTACTGCCTCTTTAAGAGAAAATAATTAAATAATTAAACATGCCAGCAGCCAACCCAAATCTGCTGCTTTTGTCTACTCTCTTGCTGAGCTTCCTAGCAAGCTGAGCTTCGCTTCAACTCCCCTAAAATTCCTGACCTAAAATTGAACAAGTAAAAATAAGCAACCTTTTGAGATAATTTGGAATTGTAACGACCACTATGAAAACCTGTTTCAGAAGAGGATTCAAAATCTCTCATAATGGAATGCAGTCTTTAATGAATATGCAAAAACTTCTAAGAAACAAAGTTATTTAACATGATATAAAATGATCTTTGATGAATGAAAGCCTGTTTAAGTTTGCTGGTTTCATTTAAAATAAACATGTCCTCGAAGTTATCAGCATTGGCTACAATGCAGACATACAGCCTGGGTTTACTGGTCAAATGAGCTCATGTCAACTATGCTAGAAAATTTATCAGCAAAACTCATAACTCAGTATAATAGCTAATTTTGTTTAATGTCTCATGGAGTTTTTGTAGATGATCTAAATATAATTGTTAAGAACAGATAAACTAAATAAATATATATATAATTATATGTATAATAATTATATTGTGATATATGTACTTAAAACAACTGAGGATAATACTTCATGCTGTAATGTCACATGAAGTTTTTAAGAGTAATTGTTAAAACTGGGTAAGAGTTTTAAGTACATTAATTATGTTTTATAGTCTGCATACTTAAAAACAGCTTCCAAAATCTTTTTGGAAGCTTAAATTTTATAACTTTACTAAGTTAAATTAAATGATAACAGTTTATTGGTTATCTAGGTCATTTCCAAATAAGATAAAATATTAAAGGTTAATTACTAAGCATATATTTGTCTTCCTTTGGTTTCTTATATCAAAGAGACTAAAAAGTGTTTAGGTTTATTGATAAACATGTTATATGTATGCTGAGAAATTTTCTATGAGAAAACATATATTTCTAAAAGGTCTGTATACAAAGAAAGTAAAATATATGTTTTCAATAAAAAGATATAAAGAATGGAAATATTTTTGTTTCTTGAGTTGAGAAAGAGAAATTTGTCCTACAGTGCTGGGACAAATTCTGAATGTAAAAAAGTAACCAAAGGTTTGTAAAAGCAAAACCCTAAAGAGATTTATGTATGGTCAAGTTGTCCAGGATTAAAGTAAATCCAATTAAGTAAATAAACTTATACGTCAAAAGTAAACTGGTACAAAATTAAAACTTGGTTTCGTCTTTCTTAAAAGGTTAATTTTCCTAAATTTTTAATCTGCTCTTGATAAAAAGATCATAAAAAGGCTTTTTTTTTGACTATTTTAACTCTGTTTCCCCTTGACTGTTTCTGTTGTCACTTTGAATAGATACCTGAACATGGTTTCACAGTGAACTTTGTTTCCTATCTGAACAAATGTTTTGAAGCCCTTAATATTTTTGACAAGCTTCCCCTCACACACAAATATTCAAGTCTTGAATAAAAGCTTTCTTTTGACCTGGAAGCGGAGGGAGAGTTTCTCTGGGGATTTTCAGAGGGCCCTGGGACTTCTCGGAGAAATTTGCTCTCTTCCTATAAGAATGCTAAACTAATAAGGCTTATTTTTTATCTTAAATTACATAAGAAGCATTGTCAAATAAGTAATGATATACTTTCTTAAATGATATTATATAAATGTTACTGATATAAATATTTTAAAATTATCTGATCAATTCTGATTGTCAGCTATAATCCTGGTTATTATCTCAAAATGTTATATATCACAGACATGGTCAAATGCCTCTGTCAATTACCATTTTTGAATGTTTTGTTATTTATGAACAGTGGCTATTTCACTTTGATGTTTTTTCAAGTATGTTTCATCTTCAGAGAAATTCATGGACAGGACTGACACTCTAGACAGGTTTCTAATAAACGTTCAGATTGTAAAACTAAACTAGGTAAAAATTACAGAACTCCAACAGAGAAACTGATGACCTCACAAACTGCTGACAGAAGATTAAGATCAAGAACCAATTACACAGGACAGAATAAACTGATAGGGATGATTATAATTTTTATGACTTTTTGATTGAGATATTGCTAATTTTTGATGTTTTGCTTTTTTTCAGAGCTAAGAAAACCTTTTTCTCTATTCTCTTAAAGAACTATGACTTACAGCAATTTATAAACAAAATTGAAGCATTTGTGTTTTCCTCCCTATCTGAGCCCCCCAAAACGCAAAAACCTCTGATGAGTAAGTATTCTTATTCGTATGGCAATATAGTTATTTGCGTAAGTCCAGTAAGAATGTGTTCTTCTTTGAACAGGACACAATTGGAAACACTGGTTATATTACCAAGGCTTTGACTGGAACATCATATTTAAAAAAAAATACAGGCTTGGATATAACAAGACAGCTTTTGAGGAATGAAGGTTGACATTCTGGAATAAAGCCACTTGGAAATATTGGCCTGGTACCGTGCTTATGGGTTCTGTAGCCTGGTAAGGTTGAGCAAAGAATGTCGCTCCCTCTGGCAGGTACAAGGAACCTCAATATTTTGGGGAACCTCACGAAGAGAGGGATTCACTCAAATCTGTAGGTACTGCAGGCAGAATCTGATAACGTGTCCTTTGCTTGGCTTTCCTTGAGAGACCTTTAAAGATCAACCTGAGATTCCTTATAAGGTTCCAGCAAAGCAGATTTAAAAGAGCCTATATGATCAACTACTATTCTTGCTGTACTTATGTAAATAATTATGCCAAATTTATTAAAACTAGACTTATTTTGCAAACCAGTAAGTCTTAATTTGGCTAGGTCTAGTGAAATTGGGGGTGATTTTAGGGAGGAAGATTATGTTTCAATAGAAACCATATACATGTTTATAAATATTGGATTTTAGTTTTTTCAATTATCTTTGAAATTTTTGTTTTACTTCTCTTAACTGGACTGGATCTTGAATTCTTCGTCTCCTGAAATATCTGGCTAAAAACCTCCAAACTAACATTTTCAGGGTTTTTTCCCCATTATTTTCATTTGGAGTCATTGAAAACTAAATCTGCCCTTTTTCCTAAAGCCTCACAAACTGAAGCTGGAGGACCTAATAGAAACTTACGAGAGATTCATGTCTACTGCTGTGAAGCCACTCAAAATGCTACCTGAGTGCCCGATGACACCATCAGAGACATTTCAAACTGCAAAAGATGCTTTGACCCTGACTTCTAGGAATCTTGATTGGCTGCCCCCTGGGCTCAGAAACTGGTTTATAATTTGCTCCAATCATTAACCTTGTTTTCTCTTTTTGTTTCTCTAGAAAAACTTCTTATTAAATACCTGGTTACTTATTTACATGATACAGGCCTAACTTCAGGAGCCCACCAGCATCACCGCCTTATTAAAAGACTGGTTCAATGAAATGAAACGACCTACGCCCCATTTCAGCAGGAAGTAGCTAGATCGGTCGCCGCCCCAAATCCCTCACTGAGGGATGGACATAAAATAGGGGGGAAGTTGATACCGACCCTGGTATCAGTTTTCCCACATTAAACCCAGCATATATGGGGTTAAAACCAAAACACTCATTCTCTGTTTATTCTCTGGCTTCCTGGCTCCAGAATCCGCTATCCTCCATGGAGACAGACACCGTCAAGGACAAGCACCTGGACCATCTCCTCCCCGTAAAGAGATACGGGCTGGTGGGAAAGCTGCTGACCAGCAAGGTCATGGGCTCCCTCCTCTCTGCAAGTCATCTCAAGGCCAAAGACAGGCTGGTGGGAAAGCTCTGACCAGCAAGGCCATGTGCTTCCCCTCCCCTACCTAAAACCCCGAATAAAAACCCTTCCTTTTAGCTTTTCGGGGAGTTTGGGATTTCAGCGTTAGCTGCCCTCTCTCCTTGCTCATCGCTGTGCAAAAATAAAATTCCTACTTTCTTCCACCACCCCCGGTGTCAGAGATTGGCTTGCTGCGCAACGGGGGAGCGAACTCACTTCAGGTTTGGTAACAGTAGTAAAAAGAATGAGATTCACTCTCTCCCTCAGGCACTTTCCAGGGACTTTCTTGAACTCTCTAAACCTCAACTTCTTCATCCGTCAAATGGAAATAATATACATACTTTGAGGACTTCGGGAAGATTAGGTACGTGCAGGTCTGCAATTGCGCCTTTCTGCCTCTCCAGCTGGTTATAGCACTGAAATTCAAGTACATTTTCAAGTGTTTTGTTTGCATTTATTGAATCATTTTACACTTTGTTTTGTTTTTAAAAACAGATGTGTATTGAGAATGTTTTAAAATTCCTCTTTGAAGAGAGACCCCCTGATGGGGAAAAAAAGAAGAAGAAAGGGAAAGGAAACCAGGAATTCGGTCGTATTTCCTTCTGCTGCTGTCAATCACTGTTCTCCCCCTCCAGGCCAGGGCCCCTCACAGGCAGAGAAAAAGAAAGAGACTTTCTGCTCACAATTCAAATGAACTGCTTTTATGACCATATTTTTTCCTTCTGAATTGATATCTCCCTGTGCCACATTTTTTAGCCTTTTAAAAAACTGCCAGAAATGATTAGAAAGGAGAACAAAAGGACTGGAGACTCTGAAAGGTAAGGACTCCCACGTTTGAATTCAATCCTCTCTTTTATTATGCAAATAGGTCCCCTTGGAGTCTGCCTTCCAAGTGTGATTAAATGGAGACTCTTGGGATAAATGGAGCGCAGATGCAGAAATAAAGGTTCCACACTTCTCAAGTCCTCTTTCCTCGGAAGCCAAATACCTCCCCTCTCCACAGCCCAATTATTTTCTTAGGAATGTGGTCCGTGTTCCCTGGGGGAAAAGGCATTTTGAATTATTATTACCCGTTAAGAGATAAAAACAAAACAAAACCCTGATTCTCTCATTTCCTAGAGCTGCCTCCATCATCCAGGTTCAGATCTGGGTGGTGTTTCCTGCCTGGTAGTGGAAATAATGCCTCGCATTTCCATCAAGTGCTTCGTGTGTGCCAGACATGGCGCCAAGCACCCTCTCCATCTGTTCTCTCTTCCATCCTGCCCACAGCTGCACGAGGTGGGCACTGGCTCTGATTATCTTTCATTGCAGATGAAGAGTCCAACACGTACCCAGGTGGAGTCACTCAGCTAGTAAGCACCAAAACCAGGATGGAAACCCAGAGGCAGGTTTAAAGAGTTGGCTCCACTACACGACATGCACAGAACCCCACTGACAGGGGCCCATACCTGGGTTTTGCATCATTCTGGACCCTGGGCTTCCAGAAGCAGAGTCAAACAGGAGGACTGGCAAAATGTGCTCAAAAGAAAAAGAATGAATGGATACCAAGCTAAGAACAATGCAGGATGGTAGAGCAGAGAGAACATGGGCTTCGGAATCAGAGCTGTGGGTTCCAGTGTCAGCCATGCCAGGGGCCTGGGGTGTGGCCTGTGCAAGTTGTTTGGCCTCTCCAGGTCTCACTTTTCTCATCCATCAAATGGTGCCAGAAACAGCTCCCTCTCAAGGGTGCAGGGAGGATGAAATACAATAATCCACAGGGAAGCTCTTCATTAATTTCATAGCATTTTGTACAGAGAGACACACAATTTATTGTGCAAACCAGGGCAATTGAGAACAGAAGGTGTCATTAACAATGACACCCAGTCAACTTGAATGCATGGCCATCCTTGCTCTAAGTGTGCAAATTGTCACCTCGGCTTCTCTAAGATGCTCCAGGAGTAGGGCCCTTGGAAGTGCTTACCCAGGTCGTTAATTCTGCCCTTCAGGCCCCTGACTTTGAGTACTGGCTGTGTCCTACCCACCCGCTAGTCTCCAGGCCACTCATAGGATCATGTGCTTCTCCGTTTAATTCAACAGAGGTTGAGATGATTGACACTGGAGTCTTATTTTATGTATTTGAATCCAATTTTTGCCTCTTACAGGATGTATGACCTTGGGCAAGATATGTAACCTCTCTGTGCGTCAATTTTGTCTCCTGCAAAATGTGAGTTCATGAGTTTTGTAAGGTTTGGGTGCTGAGCACAGTCCCTCATTAACTGGTGGTTTCCCTTCATTTCTTTACATGAACCATGGAGACTGTTCAAACATTTATTGAAATTCGAGCTTCAGAGAGGACAATGAAAATTAGATTGAGTTGGTTGTAATAGTCTGTTATATTTAAGTGAATACTGCAAGAAAAGATACCCTGTTACATGGACTTGTCCTTATGAGTAATAATAATGGTACCTGGAGCAGAAACCATGGATGAGACAAATAGAAATGGCAAGCAATAGGATTTGTTGGAGTATATTGTAGAAGGGACATTTCAATCGTATGTGAAACATGCTCTTTGAGGATATATAACCACTCTGGTGGGTTTCTCTGAAATCCTGCAGACTATGCCAAGAAACAGCAATGAAAATAATCCATAACCAATCTATAAATGAAAATTTGGGTGAGTTTATTCTGAGCCAAAATGTGAGGACCATGGCCTGGGGTCTTCCTTCCTGAGGGAAGGATAGGCACCAAAGAAGTAGGGTGTACAGAGTGGTTATATACCCTCAAAGAGCATGTTTCACATACGATTGAAATGTCCCTTCTACAATATACTCCAACATATCCTATTGCTTGCCATTTCTATTTGTCTCATCCATCGTTTCTGCTCCAGGTACCATTATTATTCAGAGAAACAGACTGGAGTCTACACTGAGCTGGCATTCGGTACCAATAGGGGTCCATTGAGCCCCCCAGAAATAAGGAGGAACCCTGGACCTGAAACCCAGACCTCCTTATTTTAAGTTGGCAGTCCAAGAGTTTATATGAGCTGGGTAAGGTCTTAAGACTAGGTGTCTTAAGGGGGTACTGGTACACACCCTAGGTAAGAGGAACCTAGGAGGAATTTCATAAGCCAGAGGAGCCTAGAGGAACTTGGGAGTGAATGGGGCAGGCTGACCTTTCAAATTTGGCTTTAAATTGGAAAGAATTGTGTTTATAAAGTCTGAACAAACTGCTTGATAGAGAAATGAGAGACTCAATGTGTTCAGCTCCAAAGAAAAGGGAACTCCACTCTCATTCACGGTAATTAATTATGGCTCATCTGGGGACGTGCATATAAGGGCTGGTCACCCAAGCACTCAGAGCCCCCACGGTGGTTTTAGACTGCCAGAGAGAGAAACTGAGGCACGTAAGAGGGTGTTTATGACTTTTCTCTAGGGAGTAACGCTCACAAGCAGTACATTTTCTGACCCATTACACTGTCCTTAGAAGTTGTTCAGACTTTATAACAAAACAAAATTAAAAGAGAAGCAGGAATGGAGCTTCTAAAACAGCCCAATCAGTTTTTGAATAGGCAGCCTCTCTTCCCAGCTCTAGTTGGCTTCATACTGTGACTGCAGTTGCTTAACAAAGGGGAATATTCCCAAGCCAGATTCCTAAGGCTAAAAGAAAGAAAAAAAAGAGGAAAAAACCTAGGAAAACAAGTTTTCCACTGTGGTCTGCTATGAGAAGACCTGACTCAGAAATCCAAGGAAAATCTTTGTTGTATCTATCTGTTGTTTGTGTGTGTCTATGTATGTTACAACTGTGTGGTATTTTACCTCTGGATGGTACAATTTCTAAAGAGCCCTATTCGATTGACTTAAAGTAAGCACTTACAAAAGTTTTTCTAGTAGAACTAATGCACATGTCTTTCAAGTTAACATGAGATGAAATAACTTTTGGTAAATGAAAGCTTGTTTACGTTTGTTGGTTTAATTAAAACAGGTATGTCTGCAGAGCTATCACCATGGGATATGATGCCGACGCACAGCGTTTATTCTGTATTTATTGGTCAGATAAGTGATGTTACCTCTTACAAAATGTTAACAAAAATAATAACTTAAAATGATGGCTAATTTTTTCTAATGGCGCATGAAGCCTTATAGGCAATCTAAATGATTATTGGGAACAAGTAAGTGAATAGATGTGAAAAAGATGAATGTTGGGTGAACTTTTAACAATAATTATATGTTACATGTATGTATTTAAAATAGCTTCCAAAATCTCTTTGGTAACTTGAAACTTTGAAGTTTTGCTAGGTTAATTTAAATGATAAAGATTCATTAAGTATCTAGATCATCTCTAAATAAGATAGAGTATTGGACATTAATTACTAAATGTAAGTTTGTCTACTTTTGTCTTTTTATTACCAGAAAAACTGAAAGGTGTTTAGGTCTATTGGTAAACATGTCTTGCGTTATGAAGTAACATGTTTCTAGAAATTATAAAAGGTATTCATAAATTTGCCAAGCCACAAAATGCTAAAAAATGTTTATAATTGCTTATTCTTAATTTTCACTAAAAATTAAGGTATCTAAAGGTTAAAGAATTCTAATATATGCGATTAAAGCTACTGGAAATTAATAAGGAAAACATATTTGTATTCAAGGAAAGTAAGGTGTAAGTTTTCAGTAAAGAAGTTATAAAGAATGGAAATATTTTGTTTGGTTGGTTAAGAAAGATAAAATTTGTCCTAAAGTATTAGTAGGAAAAAAGAAAGACATTGGACAAATTCTGGATGTAAAAGAAAGTGACAAAAAAGTTGGTGGAAGTATAAACTCTGAGGATTCTTATGCATGGTCAAGCCAGCTAAGATTGAAATGAATCTAATTAAGTAAATGAGTTTTAATATGAAAAAGTAAACTGGTACAAAAATTAGAATCTGACTTTCTCTCTTAAAAGGATAATTTTCTTAAACTCTAGTCTGCTCTTGATAAAGAGGTTATAAAACGTTTTTCCTTCTGAGTAAGTTTACCTAAAGGACAGAAGATCTATGTTTTGTTAAGATAATTTCCTATGTTCAAAAAAACTGAGGTCTCTATTCAGATTTTTTTACTGTTTCTGTTGTCACTTTGGTTAAATATTATTAACCATTGTTTCAGTGACCCTTGTTTCATGATGACAAGATCAGCAACCTCTTGATCTTGTTTAAAAAAGTGTTTTAAAACCTTTTGATATTTTTGACAAGCTTCTCCCTCAAAAAATATTCAAGTCCTGAATAAAGGCTTTCTTTTGACCTGGATGAAGGAAGAGAATTTCTCTGAGAATTTTCAGAGGGCCCCTGGGACTTCTCAAAGAAATGTGTTCTCTCTTCCTATAAAGAGGGGATACTAATTAGGCTTGTTTGGGATGCTAAATTGCATGGGAAGCATTGTCAAGTAGATGATGATAAACCTTAGGTTATATTATGTAGGTAAATATTATTCACTATTTTAACCCTGCTACCTTGCTTCCAACATCACAAGGGGAGAAGACCACGACTGCATTCTATTGTTTAACTTGGTTTACAGATAGGTCTTACTTGAACGATAAGCAAGGATATTATCAAGCTGGATATGCTGTCCGGCCCCAAGGATGCTTGCTACTCTCTATTAACTCTGCTAATGCAGTAAAAAGATTTCCTTCCATAGGCTCAGGAAATTGCTACAGAAATATATATATATTGGAAACTCTCCTACAGTGGCTCATACAGCCTCTACTTATTGTGCTATATGCCCAAAAATAATCTAGAGAAACCACTTCATGAGTCACAAGGCCACTTTCCCCTTCCTAAGGGACCCTTTGAGGTATAACAATTGTACTTTGTCCAAATGCCGCCATCTCAAGGATAAATATATCTTGTAATGATCTGTATGTTCTCACGTTGTGTTAAGGCCTTTCCTTGCAGAAGAGTGACATTAGG
Source organism: Equus asinus (assembly GCF_041296235.1). Lineage (NCBI taxonomy): Eukaryota > Metazoa > Chordata > Mammalia > Perissodactyla > Equidae > Equus > Equus asinus. The sequence continues at coordinate 8,772,870 of NC_091798.1, forward strand.
CCTTAGGTAAATTATTATTGAAAAGGATAATTGTTGTTGGAGGCATTCCTACAGAGTTACACAGTGACTGAGGAACTCATTAAATCTATTTGTAATATTTGGCAAATATTGCAGCATTTCCACTGTGCTTACCATCCCTGATCCCCAGGACTGATGGAAAGAACTAATGGCACAGTCAAAGCTTAATTGGCAAAGCTTTCAGAAGCAATTACTCTCTCATGGCCAAAAGCTCTTGTGCTTGTGTTCCTTAATCTCAGATCTACCCTTTTTGTAAACATCGGCTGTCTCCTTTTGAAATAATAATAAAACAGCCTATGCAGTTAAATGAAGAAATATATGAACCAACTTTGCGTAAGGGATGTATTACATTGTTGTCAGGGTCTTATTGAGGTGCTTAAAAGAAATGAAAGATTGATAGCTGACTCTTTCACAGAGAGCTCCCAGAACTTAAGGATCATGGACTATAACCTGGAGAATTTGTTTATCGAAAGAGACATCAAATCAAAGACTCTATGCAGCCCTGGTGGAAAGGACCACACCAGGAGGAGAAGAAGATGGCATCTGATGTAGACAGCTGTCCCAAGACTCCGGATCAGGCCTGTATTCCCAACCTTATGTCTCCTCACTTAAACCTTTGTTATGCTTAAACTGTATACCTATTTTATAATTTGTTTGGAATACTATCATACTTAAAGAAAGTGATAAATTTGAAACAGACTGGTCTTGAAGGCCAGGAATTTATCGAGCGACTCCTAACAGAACTCAATGGTTTTGCTGAACAAATCTTCGGCCTTGGCTACTGCCTGGATGGCTAAAACACTGCACCCTGAGTTTCCTTTAAAAGTAGGGAAGGCGTCAGGCTGAGTTAAAACCTATTGCCAATCTCCCTCTCTTTAAGGCCAGATGGGCTCATTCAGTGTCCACTGGTATGGCCACCAAGCGGCTATATTTGCTCCTTCTTTGGGGCTAAAAGATGTCGTTATTACATATGGAAGCCCTGACTAAATTTACTCAAGAAGCCCTTAATGATAGTCAAGGAGGAATAGCCTTATTAAATACCAAAACGTCTTTAATGAGAAAGGCTGTCCTTCAGAACAGAATGGCTTTAGATATTCTTACTGCATCCCAAGGTGGTACCTATACAATCATTCAGACTGGATGCTGTGCTTTTATACGTGATGGATCTTCCAATGTGTCATCTCTGCTAAAGCACATGAAAGAACAGGTGAACGCCTTATGTGATCCTACACCCAGTTTGATTTGTTTGGTTGGCTCCCTTCTGTTATGGGTTCCCTTTTTCTATCTGGATTACAATTCTTATTTCTATTACTTCTTGAAATTCCTGTACAAATCATAATATTCAAACTCGTTGTTTTCTTTACTTTGTGTTGTAAGACTGGCATACAAACTAGAATAATGGTTGCTTGGTGACTCCAGATGGTTGATCTATCTTATAACCTTGGACAAATTTCCTTTTCTGATAAGGACTATGTCTAAGAACTCATTTTAAACTAAAGTTTTCAAATATGTTGAATTCTTATCATCGTTACTGTACTTGTGCTATGATCATATGCAATGTAAACCCGAGGTGTCATAGAAAAGCACATATACAATGTGCAACAATCTAAAATTAATTGAAAATTATATAACATATGAAATACTTCCTTTGTGAATATATATACCTCTATGCTTGTCAACTATTTCCCCCCAACGTAGACAACTGGGCAAACAAATGAGATGAAAGCCTGGCACCGAGGGACACGATGGACCCAGGGCAGGCAGCAACCACCCTGGCACAGAGGGACAATATTTTGATCATCAATGCTTTCATAGATCAAAAGGGGAAAATGACAAATAGAAATGGCAAGCAATAGGATATATTGGAGTATATGAGGAAGCCATTTGGTGTAAAGCTAATTCGACCTGACTTGGTTTTTCCAAAGGTCCTGACATGGCCATTGAGCATGCATTGTACATCCGCTTTAAGCATTTCCTATGGTAAGAACGAATGCCCTTAAGATAAAGATGCAACTTCCCCCCACATTGGCATTTCCTTAAGGATAACCATCTTTGCCTAGGCTAGGAACTGACTGCTGTGCTCACCTGTGACCACCTAGCTTGAGACAACAGATCTGCCACCCTGCTGTGTCCACTGAGACAGCAGACCTACTACCTGCTGTGTCCATCAATCGCTGTGCCGACAGAGCAGTCACGTGACTATTGTAAGAGGGACATTTCAATCATATGTGAAACATCCTCTTTGAGGGTATATGACCACTCTGTGCACCCCACTTCTTTGGTGCCCTTCCTTCCTTGGGGAAGGAAGGCCCCTGGCCATGGTCCTTACATTTTGGCTCAGAATAAACTCACCCCAATTTTCACTTACAGATTGGTTGTGGATTATTTTTGTTGACAAATGCTCTGATGCAGCCCCCCCCGCCCCCCCCCCCCCCCCACCGGCCCTCCTGAGTCAGCCTGTGAGCCGACCACGGCCCTCCTCGGCATCTGCGTCTCTCTTCTCTGCCCGGGCCTTCTCTCTGTCTCTTCTCTCTGCCTCCCAGGGCAGCCCTTACGTCTTGGGACTGAGGGTCTGGATGAAAGCACAGCCTCCCATCTGTGGGGACATGATTCTGATGTGACTCCCTGCTGTTTCTCAGGCCCTTGGAGGGCCTGAGCCCCAGGTGCCCACAGCAGGAGCCCCTCAGAGCGACGCCCTGCTCCAGCTTCCCTCCCTTCCCTCTCCCCAGTTCCCCGCTGTGCTTCCTGGGTTTGCCTTATAAATAAACCATGAAGCCGAGTCTTACCTTTTGAGGAAGCCAGACTGAGCTGGTGGCTGGTAACAGCTCTGGTCTGAATGTTTGTGTCCCCACAAATGCATATGTTGGAATCCCAACCCCCAAGGTGTTGGGAGTAGGAGGTGGGGCCTTTGGGAGGCAATCAGGTCGTGGGGTGGAGCCCTGATCCATGGGATTGGTGCCCTTATAGAGAGACCCCAGAGAGCTCCCTCACCCCTTCACCGCGTGAGGACACAGCGAGGCTGTCCATGAGGAAGCAGACCCTCACCAGACACTGAATCTGCTGGCAGCTTGGTCTTGGACTTCCAGCCTCCAGAACTGTGAGAAACAAATGTCTGTTGTTTATGAGCCATGCAGTCTGTGGTATTTTTGTTACAGCAGCTCAAACAGACTCAGACAGTGACCAACACATATTAAACGCCGGCTGTGCACCCGCTGCTGAGCACTTTACCTGCCCCACTGTGTGCATTCTTCAGAAAACCTTATGAGGCAGGTAGTATTACTATCTCTATTTTACAATTGAGAAAACCGAAGCTCAAAGACGTAAGCGATTTGTCCGAATTCACACGGCGGCTTAGTAATTTTCCAGGACAGAGGACCTGGCCCAAACCCAAGTCTGCACTGGTGGATTCTGTTCCAACATGTCTGTTTCATGAATTTGATCTGAGGCATCTCATTCAAGGGGACCTTGGAGACCACCTCAGTGTGGGGGTGGGGGGCGCGGAGAAGATGTAGGCTATAGAGATCTATGGATCATGAGTTAGTGATGAAATTGGGATTCTGATCGATAGAAGAGCCTAGCGGGCCTTATGGAGAGGCCATAATTGTGTTCTGAGGACCTAACCAGAGGCATAAGGAGCGAGTTCGCTGACAAAAGCCATTTCTGCTGCGCTCACGGGAGGGGGTCTTCCTAGAGCAGGAGGGGTGCCCCGTGTTGTTCTCTGAAGCACATGTCCCATGACAGGGGTCGGCAAACAAAACTCTTCTCTAGGCTACAGCACCTCCCAAACTCGGGTCTGTGGCCTTTGAGGGCCTGCTGACCTTGGGGAAACTGAGGCGTCTCTTCTGGCAGTCTACGCTGAGCACAGAGTGCTTTCCTTTCCATCATGGACTCTAGTCTCCATGGCGGGACTTCTGATGCAACTTCACTGAGGAGAAGCCTTTAATTTTAGCTCTTGCCAATGAATTTATGATCAGATTACCAGGGAACTTAATTTCGAAATTAGACAAACTCCAAGAAGGAAAGTGTATTTTTTCTTTTTTTTTGAAGAAGGTTAGCCCTGAGCTAACATCTGTTGCCCATCCTCCTCTTTTTGCCGAGGAAGATTGGCCCTGAGCTAACATCCATGCCCATTCTCCTCTACTTTATTTGTGGGACACTCACTACAGCATGGCTTGATAAGCGGTGTGTAGGTCCACATCCGGGATCCAAACCGGCAAACTCTGGGTTGCCAAAGCCAAGTGTGCGAACCCAACTGCCATGCCACCGGACTGGCCCCTGTATTTTTTTTAATGAGGAGGAAATTAGAGTCTGGACAGCATCTAAGGGAGAGGACAGAGCAGTGGGGATGCTGAAAAGCTGCCTTTGTCCTCCCTCGTAGAGGGGTGCAGACCCCTTCCTGGCTGGGGGTCCTCAGGTGAGCCACATAGCTTTTCTGCTCCTCAGTTTCCTCATCAGTGCAGTGGGGATGACACAGGTTCCCATCTCATAGGATTGCTGTGGCGTCTAAACGGCGGTGCATGCAGATTGCTTAGCATAGGCCCTATGCATAATAGATGCTGGATAAATATTAGCAGAGTGAAGGGTTTATTGGGCATATTGTGCAAGGAAGACAAAGCAGGGAGGAGGCAGGGAGACCTTGAGATCTGAGATTCGGCCAATGCAGCACCAAGTTCTAGAGCGAAGATTGTTTTTAGAAGAATCAGCTTTGGACAGAAATGGCCAGGCCCAAGTACCCCGTCACACTTGGTCAGGGGCCGCGGCTTCTGGGGAAGAGCTGGCTCCAGTTAGAACTAGGATGCTGAGCTGGGTCCTGAGGACTGCAGCAGCAGGAGGCCAGCAGCCAGCCGCACTTGTAACTGAAAGGCAAACATTCTGAAGGAAACCGGAGCACGCCCCCTCCCTGGTGCCACTGGGAATCTCCTGGTAAGCAGACCCAGTTCCTAACCCCACTCAGGTCTGCCACCTCCTGAGAAACTGGTCGTTCTCTGGTCTCTATCCAGTTCGGAAAACCCCACCCCACCCATGGGGACTGGTTTCTCCCCGGGATCCACCTCCATCCCCCAGCAGTGCGTTTCCTCAAATCCCAGTCTGTCTAGAGCAGAACCTCATGGAGCCAGGGGGCTGGGGGGACAGCCAGGGGTGGCCTTGGGGCTCCAGCTCCCTCAGCACAGGCCCAGGTGTGGGTGTCATCCATATGTACTTGCTTTGACCTCTCCCCACCTCTGTGCTAGAGACACACCGTCTGTAATCTCAGTTGCCCAGCAGCTAAGTGAGGATAAAGTTCTTTCCCTCTATCACTGCTCCCAGGGAGAGGTGAGCTCTAAGCCTCCGCCTGTGACTGCTTTGCCCAAGGGGACATCAGCAAACATGGCCCAAACAGAGGCTTGATAAGTGCTTGTGCCCTGGGCTTATCCTCTTGGAAAGCTGCCCTGAGGCCACCAGTGGGGAAGCCCATCTAGCCACTTGGGAGATCAGAGGCCATATGGAGGTGCGCTGATGTGCCCCAGCCAACAGGCAGCACCAACTGCCGGGCATGCAGCTGAGGCCATCTCGGACCTTCCAGCAACAGGAGTGAGCCCAGGGGAGACCAGCAGAAGATTTACCCAGCCAACCCACAGAATCAGGCAAAGTCAAAAACCTTTGTTTCAAGGCACTGCGTTTGGAGTGGTTTTTTACGCAGCAATAGATAGCTGATGCACGTGTATCCCAAGAAGAAAAGATCATTCTCTGGAACCTCACAATGTCAGTCCACCAGGAGGCGGAGACATGGTTCCCAGCTGCTGGATCATTTCAAAGCTGCACCTCACACCAAGGGGTCAGAGGGGTCAAGATTTTCCATCACAGTGCCGAGCTCCATCCCTTGGCTCTCAGACTGTGCCTCCCAGCCTCTGGGAGTGAAGCACAGGGCCATCACTGAGCCCAGATGTACCGTCTGCACCCTTAGCTACCGAAGCCCTAAAATTGTCACATGCAGGGACTTGATGGGGGTCATGCCCATCCCTAGTTTCCGTGGGAGAGACCACGGAGGTGTCTTCTTTTGGATACACGAAGAGCCTTTGCTTTAGATGTCAGCCAAGGCACGTGTGTGTGCTGGACTCTTTTGTTAATTAATTAATGCATTCAGCAACCATTTTGCTGCAATTTGTCAGCAACTGATTGCTGACTCAGCAATTATGGAGGGTCAGCTGTATGCCAGGCACCCTTGCAATTTTCTCAAAGGAAAAGGACACCTACTTTGACCCAATTATGAACAAAGAGACAAGGCCAAGACTCAGAGAGTAATTTAGAATTATCGAGGTCAGGGCCCTAAAGCACTATTTTATAAAAAGCGCAGACTAAGACATTTCAACTGAAAAATGTGCAAAAATTAAAGTTATTTTATTTTTTCTAATTATGAAAGTAATAGCTACTCATTACAAAACACTTAGAAAGCACAAAAAAGTATAAAACAGAAAAAAACATCACTTGCAGTCTTACTGTCACTATAAATGTTTTGGTGTTCTTCCTGGTTTCACCCTGATTTCAAGATGGGCCGGTTTAAATGGTCTCTTAAGGATGAGTAGGAGTTTTGCCAGGCATGTGAAAGATGGAAAGGCCTTCCAGAAAGAGGAAACGGCACGCGTCCAGAAGATGTGACAGTGCACGGACATGGTTTGCACAAGCTGACTGGAAACAGACAGGAGGGCCCAAGAAAGGATACAAACTTGGACAGGCTGGCAGGAAAGAGGCCATGGAGGGCCTCAAATGTCAGATCAAGGGGCCAGGACTTTGTCCAAGGGCTTCAGGAGAGGATGTGCCTACTCAGGGGGTGTGGAGGGTGCTGGAAGAAGGAAGGCTCGCAGCAGGGGCCAGCAGAAGCTCTGGCCCAAGTGGAGATGTCAATGGTCTGAAACAGGGTGGGGGCAGCGGAGGCCGCAGAAGATGTTCAACCTCAAGGGGCTGAACCTTGAGGTGTGAGTTCTTACAGAGACAGTCCTGTCCTCTGTCAGGGAGGGAGTGAGGAAAGGGGCCCTGTTGCTAGAGTGAAAACTGGGAGTACCCTTGTGGAGGACAGTCTGTTTACCAGCTGTATGATTGAGGGCAAGGGATTCAACTTCTCAAAAGGCCTCAATTTCATTGCATAAAAAATGAGGATAATAATAGAATCTATCTCATAGAGGTGATGAGACGCTTAAATGAGATGATGAATAAAAGTGCGTATAATGCCTGGCACATCAAAATAAATGCCAAATACGGTTAGCTTTCATCATCATCCATCACCATCATCATCATCACCATCATTAACAAAACTTTAAAAGCTCATGTCCTGTGACCCAGCTGATCTCACTTCTAAGACCCTCTCTTAAAGAAACAACAGCACAAGAATGTAAAGCTACACACGACGTTAATTCACAACAGCGTCTTATTTTGTAATAGCTAAAACGTAGAAATAACCAAAATGTCCATCGAAAGGGGAATGATAAATAAATTATAGGGATTAATACTTCAGAATTCTATGAAGCTCTTAAGAATGAGGAAGATTTATATATATTGCCTTGAAAATACTTATGGTTTATTTTTTAAGGGGAAAAATGAGGTTATAGTATAATATGTATAACAGGATTTCATGTTTATAGACAAACCCAAACCAAAAACATTTACCAGTGAGCGTATATGTTTGCATAGGTGTATACAAGGTCTGGAGGCACAGAGACCAAGTTACACGGCTGTCAGCCCTGGAGGTGCTGGTTGGGATCAGGAAAGGAGAAGGGGGAAGCTGTCACTTTATACACTTCTGTGTTACCTTAGTCTGTTCTTATGAGCATGTGTTATTTTTGTAGTAGAAACAAAAAGCTTTTTAGGTCAGAGAGGTTGAGGCTTGAAAGGAGGCAGAGTGAGGAGGATGAGCGCATGGTGGACAGGAGCTGGGATGGGAATGAATGGAGGAAGCAGGTGCCGGCCCAGAACAGAGCACCCTGCAGGGCTCCAGAAGCTTCAATTTTCAAATCACAGCCTCCTTCATACTGGAAGCGTCAGAGCCATGTTCTCCAGAACCAACGACTTGCGGTCTTGGGGACATCGATTGTCTGCATTCGGCGTGGTTCCAGGTTCCCCTCTCCCGGGTTCGTCTGAATGGAGTCTTGGTGGTGGTTACCTTGGGGTCAGAGGCTGGCTCTGTCCCCTCCTGCAGAGGGAAGGCCGGCTGAGGGGAGGGCTGGGCCAGGACAGGAGGGGCAGCTGGTATATTGGCCAGGAAGTGTACAGCCAGATGCCCAGCTTCCGTTCTGCCTCCAGTCGATCTTGAGTGAGTTCCTGGAATGTGGCAATTGCATCTGTGAAGTGGGGACAACTACAGCAGTTATTTCATGGGCTGCTGTGAGATGAAATGAGGTGGTGAGAGGCAAAATCACCAATCAGTGAACGTTGGCCATCGCTGTACGTAAATGGGGGCCCACTGGTGGTTGAGTGGATTTAACTGATGATTCATTTCCATCCTCCAGCTCGGTGCTGCCATTCATATCACTGCAGAACATTAAAACCCAAGCCAGCACCCCCAAAGTCATGAAGTTATTCAAAGCTCTTCTTGATCTCTAGAACAGCAGTTCTTATTTATTTATATTTTTATTTGTTTTGAGGAAGATTAGCCCTGAGCTAACATCTGCCGCCAATCCTCCTCTTTTTGCTGAGGAAGACTGGCCCTGGGCTAACATCTGTGCCCATCTTCTCTACTTTATATGTGGGACGCCTGCCACAGCATGGCTTGCCAAGTGGTGCCATGTCCGCACCTGGGATCCAAACCAGTGAACCCCGGGCCACCAAAGCGGAACATGTGCACTTAACCACTGCGCCACCGGGCCGGCCCCTGATCTCTAGAACAGCAGTTCTCAATCCTGGCTGCACCTCGGAACAGGTTGGGGAGCTTAAAATGCCGATTCCCAGGCCACCCTCAGGTGTTGGGGTGCAATTGTTTTGAATGGGGCCTGGGCAATAGGGATTGTGAAATGCTCTGCAGGCAATTCTGGAGTGAAGCCAGGGTGAGAAACCCTGCCCTAGGCCAAACGGGGTGCCCTCTTAATGCCCAGCGTCTCCCCATTGCTGCCCCCCCTCTGTGCAGGGTCCCCCAAACCCTCTCAACCCCACTTTCAACTCCCAGACTTAGAGCTGCTGTGGACACTCGTCCAGGCGCTTTTCTGCCCGCTTCCTCCCCTCGCTCTCTCCAGGGTTTACTGTCAGGCTGTACTCAGCATCTTGGAATTCCTTTGTTTCCTTTCCCCCATTTGTCCAGATCTGGCCTCTCAAAGGTGGGCTGGGAAGCTAGAGGTTTGCTGGGAAAGTGGGATGCAGTCTGAGCTTCTTTCTTGGCAACAGTGTCCTCTCCGTCCTCACTGGATCGTCATCACTGGACTTTCCGCCATGACGTGCTCCCTGGGGAGGAGGCCGGGTCAGAGGAGAGCCTTGTGCCTGGTCCCTGTGCTTCTTGCACTGAGCAGCGCAGTGGGAAAGCCGCCAGCACTTACCGCTCTGCTTCAACTGACACCCCCGTCCTGGGGACTGGGTTCCCGGCATCCCCCTCCCACATTCTGCACTGAGATTGTTATGCGGAGTTTGTATCATGAGGTTGTGTCCTTTGGAATTTCAACAGAGTTGACGTTTTCGTCTCTATTTTTAGCTTTTTTTTCTTTTTTTTTAAAATTGTTCTCTCATGCTACCATACCTGGAGATCATGATTAAAATATATTTTCATTAGAAACAGGAATAAGGGGGCAGAGCTTGCTCTTGATTGCAGCCACACATGATGGAACAATCGTCTGACCCCTGGAAACGAGCTGGGACGACTCCCCAGCACAACTGACGTCTGTGAGCTGACGCTGTGGCTCTGCAGAAAGGACCTGCTTGTCTGTGGTTTCCGTTTCATGTTACTGCAGAGACAGTAAAAGGGCAAGGGAGGGAAAGGCATGACATAGGGGGTCTCCGTTTACCCCTCCCCCCCCCGCCCTTTTTGTGAGGGAGGTTGTCCCTGAGCTAACATCTGTTGCCAACCTTCCTCTTTTTGCTGAGGGAGGTTGTCCCTGAGCTCACATCTGTGGCAATCCTCCTCTATTTTGTACGTGGGGATGGTGCCACAGCATGGCTTGATGAGCGATGCATAAATTCGCTTCGCACCCGGGATCTGGGCCTGTGAACCCCAGGCCACTGAAGTGGAGCGCGTTGAATTTAACCACTTTGCCACCGGGCCAGTCCCACCCTTTACCCCTTGTAATCTTCAAAATAAGACTGTCAGGTGGATTTTATTGTCTCCGTTTTACAAATAACCAAACGGAGGCTCAGAGAGCGGAACTGGCTTGTCCCACATTATCAAAATAGTAGGGGCAGAGCTGAGGTTTGAATGCTGTTCTTCCCTGCATGAAACCCTTCAGAATGAGCCCCGGCTTTCAGGAGGAAGACCGCGCTCCGTCTCTGGGCACGGAAGGGCCTCATGACGGGCCCCCCGAGAACCTGGTGGCATCTTCCCTGAAGACCCTTCCCCTGCACACTCTGATCATCCACACCTTCTCTGGTCTCCAGGTCTTCACACAGACTGTTCCCTCCACCCAGAGCCCTAGTTTGCTTCCTGCCCCTTTTCTCCTCCCTGTGAGTGATTCCCACCCTCTTCCCCGCATGGCTGAGGTGCCACTCCTCAAAGCCCTCTCTGAGTCCCAGCACCCCTCCCCAGCTGGGTTCAGGGCTCTTCTTCCTAGTGTCATTGGCCCGTGTCACAGCACTGACGGCCCTGAGGGTAGGGACTGGGTCTGGTCTACCATCGTTCTGCATTCCGCCCCGCCCCCTCCCACCCAGAATCAGGTGCCCTGTACCATGAGCCCCAGTGGATGATCCACTCCTGCCTGTCCGACACCAAACCAGGACATCTTTCCAGCATGCCGCAGCTGGAGAGACCACGTTTTCTCGTATCTTCCTCTACCGCCTTCCTGACTTGGCCTTCGAGGTTCAGAGATCCAAGTTCACGGCCCAAGTTGGTTGCCTGGGGCCACCTGCCGTCTGCTCCTGGGGAGCACCTGGCTCCTGCCCCGGGATCTTGCAGGCAATGCTGCACCCTGGTGGCGTCTCTCCGTGCTGCGGCTCCCTTCCGGCCTGGAGCTCTGGCCTGAGGATCCTGTGAGCAGGTAGCACCCTCATCGTTTCCAGCGGGAAGCTGGACTCGAGGGGAGGGTTGGTGATTGCCTCAGTATCCCCAGCGCTTGTGAGTGGGGAGCTGTCAGCCCAGGCATGCCCACTTTCAAGGCTGGGCGGGGGGTGGGGGGGGGGTGGGGGGGGGTGGAGGTCACTGCCCACCCCTAGGGGGCACTAGAGAAGTGGGAGCTGCCTCAAGCTCCGACATGACTCAGTGGCATAAAATGAATACAGGTGCATTCCAGAAAATCTAAGAAACAGAAAACTGTAAAGAAAATAAAGATTACCTGTCAACCCAGAGGCAGCGTCTGTTAACCATTTTGGTGATATCTTTCTAATTTGTCTTTTACATCTATCAATGCATTATTACAAAATTGGGACAATAACCTAGAGAGATTTTTAAAAATAGCATTTAATATGTCCTAAGTTCAGAAATAGAAGCAAACCTGGAAAATCAGAAAAGCATAAAGGAGAAAATTTAAAAATCACTTATAATCCCAGCAGAGACAGCCTTTCCCCCCAATTTAGTTTATATTTGTGAGAACCATATATCTATTTTGCAAGAATTCAAATCAGAAATTTAAAAAAATGTCCTAAGGGAATATTCATTCTTATATCTTGGATTACCCCACAGTAGTGTACACTTTCTCTTTTTTCCTGCATGCAATTTCTCCAGAAACATCCTCCAACCTCTCGCTGACACGTTCCATCCACATGGCCCCACGGGAGTAGCCAGGCATTGCATGAGCCTGAGTGGATTCATCTGTGGGACTGATGCTTCGAAGTGGAATTGCTTAATAGAAGGTATGTGCTTTTATAAGTTTTGATACATGCTGCCAAACTGGCTTGCAGAGAAATCGTAGCCATTTGCACGCCCGCCAGCAGGCAGGAGAGCGCCTGTTTCCCAGTAGGATCACTAACAGAATGTCGTCAAACTTGTGCTGAGTGTGCACCGAGCCAAGCACCAGGCTCAGAGCTGTCTGTGTCTTAGTGCTCACTGGATCCTCACCATTACCCACGGACGGAGGTAGTAGCATCTTCACTTCACAGGTGAGGAAACTGAGGTTTAGCGAGCTTAGCCGCCTCAATGCACAGACCTGAACTGATTCCAACGCCAGCATTCATCCTAACATCTGCCCGGTGTTCTCAACCTTAAATGTATCAGAACCACTCAGAGGACTTGTTAAAAGCCGGCTGGGCCCCACCTTCAAGTTTCTGATCCAGCGTGTGTGGAGAAGGCCTGGGCGCACGCACCTCTAGTTCCCAGTAACGCTGATGCTGCTGGTCCAAGGGCCGCACTTGGAGAACCATCGCTCCTGTTACTCTCATATGGGACCCGATCTGGACATGACCTTGCTGACCTGCCTTCGACCTCAGTTGGGTGCTCGCTTGAACTCTATGTGTTCTGCAGACCTGTGGTTTGTGTACGTGTGGGAATGTGAATATACCTTTCATAGTCCTTTGAATGCACCAACTCAGGTTTGTGGCAAGTGATTTCACTTCTTCAAGACTGTCCCCCCACTTTTTTATTGAGATGATGCTCAGAGGAACCCCTGGGGGGGATTGCAAGGAGTAATGCATGCATGCACGTGTGTAAAAAAAAATGCTTTGAAGATCATAAACACTCTTCCGAAGCTAGTTATAAACATTCCTATTGATGGAGAAGCTGTGAAGGATAGTTGGACAGGCCAGGACTGAGATGGCGGTTGGGCCAGTGTGTGACACTAGATGTCAGGCCACTTCTCTGAGCCTCAAATTCCTTTTCTTACAAATAGGGATATTATGGGCTCCTTGAGCATTAAACAAGCCCCTATGTGCGTTGTCCCAAGTGCTCTTTCTGTTCCAGAAGCTCCAGGGACAGTGGCGCCCTCAGTGACAGAAGGGCTGGTTCTGGAACAATGGGTACAACTTCATTGCTCACAGTCATTTCCCCTCTAGATTCTCAGAAATAATGTTCATTGACACCTCTGTTCTCAGAAAATCTCATATTCCCTACTCCTTCCACATCCTGGTGATGATGTCTCTGTGACACAAAATGGGCTCTTTTCCGCAACTGGAAATTGGAAACATGAAGAACTGTTTTAGATTCCTGGAAAGAGCCCAGGTTGAACCCAATGCCCAAGTGGACCCTTGGCTGGTGCCAACTGTTCTAGTTGCTGGAGATGTGCCAGCGGACAAAAGAGAAACCCCTGCCCTCGAAAGCTTGTTGATACTGTGTCCCTAAGTATGTCAACATTGAAGTCGGATGCTTTCTTGCAATCTGGTAAGGGGTAAATATGCAAATTCACAGAAAATTTTAAGTTGGTCTGAAATGGATCCAACGAAGCTCAGATCTCCAGGAACCCCAGAGATGTGGCTAAAGCCAGAACTCCCCAAGCTATGACATGTACGAGGATCTTGGGCTCCTGTCATCCTGCAGATTCTGGTTCAGCAGGTCCAGGGTGGGGCCCAAGAACTTGCATTTCCAACAAGCCTGGATGTTGCTGGTTGTAGGGATCACACTTTGAATAGCTAGGGCTTACGTGACATATTATGTCATTCACCACCAAATGTAACCTTGACTGTCTTCAGCTTTCCGTGAAATTCTGAATGCACGAAGGGAAGACTAATTTTATTAGAGTATTCAGCGGTTTACATTTTTGGGCTGGGATGCAGGTCTGGGTGTCAGATCTTGGCTCGCACTCCAGTTTTCAAGTGCCCAGGGGCAGTGCGAGCACGCTGTCACTCCTGGAAGCCCCAGCTTTCTCATCTGGGAGCAGGCACTTTTCCCATCTCTGTCTCATTTAGGCAAAATCTTAACTGTTAGACATTTTAAAAGGATGGATTCAAGTGTCTCCATTTGACCATTTTAATCTGATATTTTTAGTTAGGTTGTGGCTTATCTCTGGGGAAGCTGCCAGGGTTCTGAAATCTTACCATTAACACTGATATATACAGGCATTTTGAACGCATGTCCAGTGTCTGTAGATGAATACACGATGGGCACCGTTCAGTGAACGAACTGCTGCACAGGGATCATCTTGTTCAATATTCAAAACAACTCTATGAGGCAGATTCGATTATTTTCTCCAAACAACCAAAACTGAAGGTCGCAGAGAATGTCAGCAGCCCAAATACGTATGTTTTACAAGTGGGTACAACCAAGATTGTACTGGGTCTGTCTGACTCCTAAACCCAAGCTCTAGAGCATATTTAAATAATTGAAGTGATGAACAGAGTTACGGTAGCAGGACAGATACAGAGATGTGACCAAGAAGGTTAAACTGCTCAGTTCTTTAGCATGTCTGTTAATAAGGCACTCCCCAGTCTTGGGTCAATTTAGATTTTCTCTGTGAACTGTGGAAAATGTTAGTTCCACATTAGAATCTGACAATATAAAAGCAAATTTGCCTCACCACCATGTGCAGTGGCCTTAGTCACCGGAATCTAAGGCAGAATCACCCCCCCGCTCATAATTTACGTTCCTGGAATTACACTGTGTGGGGCTTGGGTGGGGGGCTCTATGCATATGGTGTTCAAGAAGGTGGAAGACTGGCAGCCAAAACTAGAAACATATTTTCTGCTAAAGGCATAATACAAAAATATCTCTGCATTAGGCGTTCCTGATGGTACCCACATAGTAAGTCTCAATGGAAGGTGCCATCGATTCTAACACAAAACTGCATTATCTTTCACATACAAATAAAAGAGAGGATTTATTTTCATTCTGAGTTTATTTAACATTTCATCCAGTTGAACTGAAATAATACATTGAGTCCCACACTGGCAAGACACTGTGCTAATACTGAAATAAAAACTGCCAGCCAGTAAATACGCACAATCATAATTCTTCCTATCACGCTAATAGAAATATGAATAACTACTTACTTTTACAGGCTTATTGCACTTCATGTGAACTTTTCTCCAGAAAAGGTATTTCTAAGAGATCAGCAACGATTGCCAATCTCGGTTCATTTGTTCTCTTTTATAAACCATGATTAAACTATACAGTTAATATTTCTATATAAAAGCATCAAGAGTTGGAAGGTTCAATGTTTACAAAGACACATCTCCATGTTCATTATCCCCTTTATAACGGAGCTTTGGTTCTATCTTCCTGGTGCGTGTAAAATTTCAGTTAGTTCGTCAATCTTCCAACCAGTCATTAATTTTTCAGTGAAGGTTAAGATTCTGAAATGGAGCTACCAATCACCCGGGGGGTGAGAATTTGGAGGTGAGCTGGGGCTGGTGGGGGGTGCCTCAGTCCTTTAGTTTCTTGTTAAAAGCGCCCTTTAAGCACCTCATGGAGATCTGCCTTGAATTTCAGGCTTTTACCGCTTTGTAAGAGAAGCATCTATGGCAACAAAATGCATCCAAGGCCAGAATGTCGTGGGGAAGCTACTTTGCCTCAAATGGTTTAAGACAGAAAAATCGAAATGAGAAAATTCTGGCAGCATAAAGGAAGGCTCAGAGTGGCCCCAACCTTCAGATCCATTGATCCTTTCGGAGAAAAGAGAAACACAGACACAAGGCACGCCATGTTTTCTTTATGAGGAAATTCAGTTTGGTCGCATTGCCAGGAAAATCTGTCGAAACTAGGTTATACACTTTTTTCACTTAGAAGTCTCTGAATTACAAATTGAATTGAGTGGTCTACACTCAACCACTACCTTGTGTATGCCTTTGAACACCTACAGACTCGAAACATAATCTCTAGTACATTAAATATATCATACGTGAAACTACTACAGATGACGTAAACAGCGGTCCAAGGATTCGTTATTTTCAAACAGGCTGGAATGTGATATACATCATTCAAGTAAAATTCATGTAGTCACTGATTCACAAACACATTGTTTCTGTATCTTTCTGAAGGCCAAAGAGATGTATAAGCTTGACAAGAAAAGACAGGTAGGAGCTGGAACCGTGCTCTCATTGCTAAAGAATCAAACCAACCAGATTCAACCCCGTCACACAGCGTTGGTCTTGAATATTCTGCCAAAACTTGACATTTGTACATTTCAGTTATTCGATTATTTGATGCAAATAATTGATGATAAAGTCAACAAGTGCAAGGTAGGATTAACATCTTCATAAGAATGTAAAACAGAATAAATTTAAAAGTCAACCAAAGAACCCCCCAGCGACATGAAAGCATCCAGGCGTTGACAGCAGGGACGGCTCGCTACACTTGTCTATCACCATGACCTCCGGGAGGTCTGTGAAGGAGCTGTTATCCTACAGACCCAAAAACTCATCATCTACCTTGGGCTGCTGGCTGCCCAAACTGGCAGCAAACTACCCTTAATATTTATGAGACATTTTTCACAGCTGAGCCTCAGAGCTTTCATGTTTTCCCAAATCAGTGCTGAGACCTCTTTGATTTGAAACAAGAATGGGATTAAAAATTCAATATTTTAAACAGATTTCCTTTTCAGGGACTGGTAATCAATAAGTATTTATTGAGCATACACTGAACATCTACTCTATGCCTAGCCGTGCTCTTTAAAACTCTGGGTGAGGACTTGGATGTTGTCTTGAAAAACAATTACTATAAAAGCTACAGGAAGGGTATTTCTATAAATTATACCGTGATTCAAATGCAAGGGGGCCGACAGGCGTCGGGCACCTGGCCCACACCAGGCGCTGTACTGTAAGGAGCAGCTTGACTCTAAAAGGCTAACGCGGATCTTTAAAAGGTTTCTGTAACTGGGAGCACCCGGGCTGAGCAGGATTTTCCTCACCCATGCGGCGTGGCGAGCCCAGGTGCGCAGTTGGCAGGTGAGCTGTCGAGCTGCTCTCCCTAAGCTACAATCCCTTATTGAAGTAGACCCGTCGTAATTCAGGGGAGGTCTCTCGGATCCTGGCTTGCAGCTCAGCCTCCAAGCTGGTCACAGACATGGAACTGGGGTAAGGGAGAAACGACAGGGTTATCACACGGGCAGGGGTGAGACCCAGATCTGGAGAGGGCAGAGAGAGGACCGCCACCCACTCCCCCATGACTGGGGCAGTGAAACAGAGTCCTGTTTAAGCAACGCTTCATGTGCCTAGAAAATGAGAGACCTGTTCCTTTCAGAAAATCAGCTGTCACTAATAATCAAATAAATGCACCTTAAAGATCCAATAATTACTAAAAGCTTAAAAACCACTCATCGCTGGCAAGGCTGGATGGTATCGACAGTCTCAGACCCTGCCGGTATTGGAAAACTGTCTGTGGAAACTTGGCTTCCCGGGGAGAAGCACACAGCTGTTCAGCAGTAATGGAAAAGACACTGTGTGCTCAGTGGGACTCTGGATGCTAACAACTCACTTGCACTAATGTGCTTTTGTCCACTGTGTTATGATACATCCTCACCCTAAAGCTTTCAGGAAACACTAAACTGTACGAGAAAAACACCTCTGGTAGTCGCACCACTGAGAGATAATCACTGTTAGTTTTCGCTTTCTGCATTTAAAACGAGTACCTGAATGTATTCTATGTATGTACGTATTCAAGCTTATCTTTTTGTTATACAGGCGTACTTACTACATAAAAGTATGAAGACAAATTATCCAGAATGCTTACTACCAGAAAAACTGTTAACATTTTGATGTGGAATTAGTCTTTTCAAAAGATTTGGTCTGCACTATAGTTGAGATGTGATAAAACATGAGGTAAAAAGGATAAGCTATAGATTTACAGACAGATATATGCAAAGAAAAGAAAAACTAAGAATATAGAAAAAAACGCAGTGGCTATTTTCTGTGTAGTGGGACTTTGAGTACTTTTAAAAGGATGTTGCTGGGGCTGGCCCGGTGGCGTGGTGGTTAAGTTCGCGTGCTCCACGTCGGCCGCCCAGGGTTTGCAGGTTCAGATCCCAGGTGTGGATCTAGCACCACTTGTCAAGCCATGCTGTGGCCGTGTCCCACATATAAAATAGAGGAAGACTGGCACAGATGTCAGCTCAGGGCCAATCTTCCTCAAGCAAAAAGAAGAAGATTGGCAACAGATGTCAGCTCAGGGCCAATCTTCCTCACCCCACACTTGTTCACAAAAAAGGATATTGCTGATGATAATGGTAATGGCTCTGACTTATTGATCAGCTTTTGGGCCAGACATTAGGCATTTTAATCCTTATAAAAACCCTCAAAGTCAGGTATTATCCTCATTTTATAGATAAGGAAACCAGAGGTGCAACTGAGATGTGAAGCCAGGTCTTTCTCCACCCAAAAGCCATGCTCCTAACCACTAGGCTGTACTGCCTCTTGGTCCTTCTGTTTTTCCACGGGTCTATAACATAATTACTATTAAGATAGTTTAAAGGCTAACCCAATTTTGGAGTTAAAGTTATTCAAACCTTATTGGATGATGGGGAATATTCTCTTTTTTATCTTCTAGGAGAGTTTGTTTAAAATTGAAATAATCTGTTTCTTGACAGTTGAGGAAAACTCACCTGTAAAACCACCTGGTTCTTGTGTTTTCTTTGTAGGAAGCAGTTTAAATAATACTTCAACTTCCTTAATGGCTATAACACAATTCAGACTTTCTAATTTTTAAGCATTGTTAACATTTTTCTAGAAATTTGTCCATGTTGCCTGTTCTAAAATCTACTGACACGATAATGTAGATAATATTCTCTTATCATATTGGTCTCTGCTGAATCTATACCTATGCCTCTTTTTCATTCATATTATTATTTGTGCCTTTTGTCTTGATTGATATCACAAGACAATTGTCTACTTTGCTACAATTTTCAAACAACCAACTTTTGACTTTGTGGATCCTTTATTTTTCCTTGTTAGCTATTTTATTTATTTCTGGTCTTACTTCTTTCTTTTTTCTTTCTCTGGAATTTGTTCTTTTGTACTATTTTAAACTTAAGTTGGACATTCAGCGCACTGACTTTCAGCCATTCTTCCTTTCTAATATCGACATTGAAAGTGATAAATTTCTCTCAAAGCAATACTTTTGCTGCTCCCCAGGAATTCTGATAAGGAGTGTTTTCATTCTCTCTCATTCATGCAGAAGAATGGATAACTGTGGCGTATTCATACAATGGACTATTATATAGCAGTCAGAAAATGAAATGACCGGTAGCTCCATGCACTAATGTGGATGAATCTTAGTTACAAGATGTTGAACAAAAAGGACAAGTACCAGAAGACTACATAGTACACATAGGTACAGTATAACAGCCCCCAGAGAATAAAACTAAACAACAGTAGGCACACATATATCACATGAAAATTTAAAAATGTAATTGCATGTAAATGTGAAATTTACACAGTGCTTAAATCCGCAGGGGAGGCAGCGAGGCGGGCTGGGAGGGACCCACAGATAGAGCTAACTTTAGGGTAATACTTTCATTCATGGGTTGGGCAGTGGATTCATGGATGTTCACCGCATCATTGCAACAAATAAAATAAAATAGGGTCATGCTTGGACCAACGAGGACAGTGCCTTAAGAGCTAAGACATATGATTAATCCTACTCTATGCAACTGACAAGAAAGAAACAATAAAAACAAACATACAGACAAATGTATAAGTAAAAAAACTAGACTAATCATTTTTAAACAGAGGAAGCTAAGAGTGTTCTTGGACTCCCAAATGTAAAACCAAGTACTCTCCATGGACACGGGGCTTCATGGCACTAGCAGTTATAGAAAACTTTTAATTTCCATACCTAGAGTTTAAATTAATCATAAAACAAATGTTAGAATGAATATATTGTTTTTCTCATAACACTTAAACAAGATCAAAGCCTATGTAGGAAGCTTCTTTATGGATTTTCAAATCCTTTTAATCTCAGAATCATAACAGCTGCATTTATGAGGGGTTTCCTTCGTATCAGGCGCTCTCCTCAGCATTTCCCAGGCACTATTTCTGAATCTCTGAGTGCAAGGTCAGCTGCTGGACACTGGGATCCCAGTGCCATATACCAGAGAAACAAACTCGTCCTACGTTAAGGCCTGAGATTCTGGGGTCTGTACAGTTAGACAGTATGGGTATTCCTCTTTAGAGACGAGGAAATGTATCTGCACTGGGCTTGGAGAACAGGTCCTGAAGGGCCGCCTGCTCCAAGGGGGGTCTGGCTACAGGCACCGCGGTGAGAAAAGGGTCCCTCTCCTTGAGATTTAATTCCTTCCTTAAGAACAGTGGGGCTCAAAGTGGGGAGGAGAGGATGAAAGCTGGGGTTCTCATCAGGTGGAAGGACCTGAGAAAGTCAGTTCGAGAACAGAACACCTCATCCCGGACCTGCTTGGAAAGCCCAGGGCCTTAAAGACCAGATGTCTGGGACCGGTTGGCCCCAGAATAGTGTTACAAAGGCAGGAGCCTGGTGACACTTAAACAAAAGCAAGACAACAAAATGCTGGCTCTCCGTGCCTTGATGTTCCGTCAGGAGAAGGCTGAGACCTAGATTCATGCGACGCCGATTTAATGCCTGTCACTCCGGGCCTGACATCAAAAGCAGGATTCAAGGGCAGTTCGGAATGAAAGACAAGCGCACAATAAGGCTTTTAAGGCAAAAAACTAAGCAGGCAGAAGGGAAGCAAATACCCCACCCACCTAAGCCGAGTGTGTGCAATTGCCGTCCCGGGGGCGGGCCTGGAATGCTACTCTGTCCGCATTAGAGACGCATTTGCCAACGGCTGAAGGACAATGAACCACGCTTAAATTTTTATAAAAGCAAATTTGCATCAGACTTAACCTGACTCTTATCAAAGAATAAAGTGTTTTCAAATGTAATGGCAGTGGGTAGAAAAGAGCTAGGTAGCGAGTTTTGAAATTAAACAGACGCGCGTTTGATTTCTGCGTCTCTCTTCTGCTCAGAGACCCTGGCTTCACTCACTTTCTGCATCAACTTCCCCACCAGTGAAATGGAGCAACGGCCCCTGCGTCTTCAACTGGTTTCCAGGATTAAAACGCATGATCATTCTGAAGAGTAACAAATACGTACCTTTTCTGAGGAAACAGAGCGCAGCACAGGGGTGTGGCAAATACCAAACTTAAAAAAAAAAAAAGACAAATCAGAGTATTTGGAAATGGTTGGCTTTTTGGATTCTATTTTGCTTTTATAACAAACCCTTTTCTTTCTTTCGAGCATTATATTGCCTCACAAAAATATGGCCTGTTTGTGTAATTTTATTACCAAGGACTGCCAAAATAATATTTTTTAAATCAAAGAGATAACAGGAGTTTAAAAGAGAATCATGCAACTAGCCCCAAATGTAGGTTTCTCTGGAGTTTACTTCTAGCTAATTATTGGGACCATAAGATCCAGATGTTCTGGGATGGTCTCGTTTTCAAAACTTGTGTCCCATATTATCTACCCTTTCTTTCCCTCATCTTTCATATGCTATATACGTATCTTTAAAAAATAAGTTAATTATATCAAAGTAACTCTACTCACCAGAAGCCAACTAGTCCAACTTGAATAGGTGCGCTCATCCACGGGAACCTCTGTGTTGAGAAATAAATTATCTGAATACTTTTTACCTGGGGCTCGTAGAGACAGTTTCTCCTGCTGACTCACTGGAAGGAAACTCTCCACATCACAAGAGCAAGATGGAAGGTGATTAGCGACATTCGGGGGTAACACTGCAACAAGCGTGTTAGTCCTGACTCCCTGCAGCCCCACTTGATCGCTCGAGGAATGCGCATGCACAGACCAGTGGCTCTCGTTTTCCCGGTGCACGTACCATCTGAGTGACGCCGGGCTGTATTCCGGAGGTGGAGAAATCGCTATCATTTAGTTCTAACTTATCTCCCGGCTCAGGAGGCAGGCTAGCCTGGCGCCCGGTTGGAAGACAAACACACCTGCCCTCAGACCTCCGCCCGGCTGTGGGAAGGGCAGAGTCCGGCCTCTGCGAGTTCTGGCCTCCTTACCTGCTAATGAGGATCACAGCAGCCTCCTGAAAGTGTGGGGGAGACATGCAGATGACACTCATTGAGTACAGGGCTGGGGACAGGGCCGAAACCCAACACACGTTCCCCCCTCCTCCCTGCAGCTTGCCTTTCTTAGTTTTCGTTGCTGTCGGTATGGTTAAAACTATCGCCGGCATAAAAAAAGTTTGACTGCCACTTTTTTTAACGGAAACAAGTAAGTTGGTTGGTCTTTTGGAGAGTAAGTGCTGTTAGACCTTCAGTTTTCAAAAAGGAGTGGTAGCAAAATACACAATATAAAGGGCGATGAGATAGATGGTTATATAAAGGAGGCCACTGAAAAAGCTGCAACCAAGCTGTGAGTTGGTGTAATGAAATCAGCCGACTTAGTTACGAGTCAACACAAGCTGTTAAAAGATCAGGGTCCCAAAGAGGCTTGCATGAGAGGCGTACCCTCGTCCCCGAGAAGGCTCCTCTGGTGGGAAGGTACGTCACACGGGCTAACGTGAGGGGAGAGAGGCATGGACTAGAGAGGAAGGGAGAAACGTCATCAAGAGGAGGCAGACCCACAGAGCTCACGCAGAGGGCCCACCCCTCAAAGGAGAGCAAGATAAGAAAATACTGTATCCAGGGCAACCGGCTCTGTCTGAGGATGAAGGATTTTTACAAGGAGATGGTAAATCCTCACCCCAGCACTTCCCAGACGTGTGATGTCTGTGCTGGTAGACAGACTCAGTGATGGGAAGGCAAGCTAGGTACTGAACGAGATCCTGTGGAAGAAGGAACTTGAGCCCCTGCGAGCAGCCTCCTCATTTCAAGTGGACTCTTGCCTGCATCCTGGGGAACAGCTCGTGTAATCTCAAAGAAGAACGCATGCAAATGAAAGGCCGACGTGGTGGCAAGGATGGTTTGGTTGGAAAGGCTCTTGGTAAGGACAAGGATCCTGGAGAGATCTGACTGATCCCACGGAACCCAACCTGGTTGTCATCCGGTCTCCTGCCTCCTCTCCAGCACCCTGTCCTGCTTAATTCATCCCTCCTTCTTCCACAGAACTTAGTCTGAGATGGGATTAGCGAGCTGTGAATGTCTCGTCTTCGCCCACACACTCACAGAACTCCTCGGGGTAGGGACATGTCTCACATAGCACAGAACTGTGCAAACAGAGGGTATTTTAAATAAAAGTGTGAAGGAATTACAGACAGCAATCACAAGTTTAAAAGATACTCAATGAGGTAAAAGCTCAAAAAGTTACTATGACTCTAAATTCTTTCTCCTCCCAATGATCTTTTTTCCAATAGTTTTATTGACTTATGATAAACTGCACATATTTAATGTGCAGAGTATAAGTTTTGACATAGGTATTCCACTGTGAAGCCATCACCACAATCTAGCTGACGGACATAGCCATCATCCCTAAGGCTTTCTTTGTTCCTTGTGCCCTTGGCAATTCCACCCTCTCCCTTAAACCCTGCACCCTGTTCCCTGGCCACCTCTGATCTATAAATTAGTTTATATTTTCTGGGATTTTAGATAGAGCATCTACTCTGTTGTATAATTCTTTTGAGACTCATTCATGTTGCTGCATGTGTCAATAGTTCATTGCTTTTCACTGCTGAGTTGGGTATTCCATTGTGTGCATGTACCACAATTTGATAATCCACTCTCCTGCTAAGAACATCTGGGTTGTTTCCAGTTTTTCCTGCAAATAAAGCCGCTGTGAAGGTCTGTCTTTTCTGGACACATGCTCTCATTTCTCCCAGGTAAATACCTAGAAGTGAAAGGGCCGCATCACATGGTAAGCATATGTTTAACCTTTTAAGGAACTGCCAGATTATTTTCCAAAGTGGTTGTGCCATTTTACAGCTCCATTAGCAGAAGACAAGAGTACCAGTTCCTCTGCATCCTCCACAACACTTGTTATAGTCAGTCTTTTTAATTTTAGCCATTCCAATAGGTTGAGTGGTAGCTAACGTGGTTTTAACGTGAATTTCCCCAATGACTAAAGATACTGAGCATCTTTTCACGTGCTTATTTGAAAACTGCATATATTTGGTTAAATGTCTGTTCAAACACTTTGCCCATCTGTTTATTGAGTTGTTTTTTTGAACGAGTGTTGAGGGCTCTTTACACATCCTGGATGCAGCTCCTTTATCAGATACATGCTTTACATAAATTTTCTCGCAGTCTGTTTCTTGTCTTTCCATTTTCTTTGTAGTTTTCAAACACCAGAATTTTAACATTTTGATGGAGTCCAATTTGTCAATTTTTCTTTTATGTACTATGCTTTTGGGGTTGTGTCTAAGAAACCTTTGCCTAACTCTAGGTCTCAAAGATGTTCTAGTATATTTTCTTCTAGAAGTTTGACAATTGTAGATTTTTACATTTGCAATCTATGAATCATTGGAAATTAATTTTTATATATGCTACAGTCAATTTCCTACACATGGCCCACATCCTAGGACCTGACCACCCACAAGTCTCCCTACAAGCCATGCTCTGTGTCCCCTCTGAGCTTCTGCAGAGCATGTGCCATTGGCCAGACCTCTTCAAGTCTCTGCCCACTCCTGCAGTCGGGGGAGACGCCTCCACTACTTGCTCTGAGCCCTGTGCTGTAGACACCGTGCATCGGAGCCACTCCCTGTGCCTCTTCCCATCACCGTGCTATAAGGCCCCTGAGAGCAGGGCTCAAGCCCTGTTCTATGACTCCAGCACTAGCATGTTGCTCGGCATGCAAGGCATTCGGCAAAGGGCTGCTGAATAAATGAATGAATGAACAAAGAAATGCTACATTCACACTCAATTAGCAGACAATCCTGACAACCTACCGAGTAGGCGGAGCGGCCTACCTTTATTATAGGGACAGAGAACTAGAACCTAAGGAATGAGGAACTGTTCTCTCACCCAAACCATATCAGTTTTGTTCCCAGTGAGAGTGCCAGCAAGGTAAGGAGACCACAGGAGCTCTTGTTCCTGAAGACTGTTCTGAAGTACCAGATTTCAGGCAGTGAACTTTTTGGTTTACTGCACAGATTACCGTGAGCCACCTGCCTGCAGCTGCTGCTTTCTTCCAGCACTGCACTTGGGCAAAGATAAGGCGGAGGGGAAGGATGAGTCATGCCGAAAGCTCCCCAGGCTCTCCACTTAAAAAGCCAAGAATGTTCAATCCGCCTTGTGTTTGCAGACGAGTTGGGTCACGCCCAAGGTAAAAGCCCAGATAATTACATCCTTGCAGAGGCACATCTGGCCTCCAGAGCTATGGGAACAACCAGAGGGCCGAGCCGACCGAGGCAGACGCCACCCACGTGGACATTCTGAGCCACCGAGGACCGTCTCCGGGACTTCGTAAGGGCGCTCGGGAAAGCTTGCCTTTCAAAATAGCACGTGAAAATGCTTTGGAGATGGAAACATATGGAAGTTAATATAAGCCGACTCTGCCTATGTTTTTGTAATGGCTACACTATCAATTAAGTGTTACGGTCTTCTCCACATGGGCAGAATGCCGTATTTCAGTGTAACGGCAACCACGAACTTGGGAGTGGTATGTGTGTATGAGGAGCTCAACAACATTTAGCTGCTATGTTTTCAAAGCAACATTCTCCTCTGAGCTGTGGAGTATAGTTCCAGCCAGACCCCCTGCAGCTAGCGAGGCACTCGGACTCATGTTCCAGCTACTCTGATCCTTCCTCCCAACCTTGTCACGGAGGTTCGGCAGCCACTGGCCCCTTCTGGCTCTGGGGTGGGGCAGGCAGAGGGCTTCTTTGGGAAAGGGAAGCAAGATGGCACATCTCCAAATTATTACTGAAGGGTACGGTATCAAGCAAAGCTAAAAACCGCAAACTAACACGAGGAAGGAAAACAAAAGATTTATTCACTTCTTATTGTGAAAAAGCCTAGGACAGTGTGGCAATGGTAGCTAACCGCTTGTATCATTTGCTGGTTCCTTCATGTAAGAAAATGCCAGGCTGTGTCTATAGCAATTTCTGTCTGTCACAGCAAGAAAATTATGCAGTGTGACCAACTACGTCTTCTATTCAGTGTTTGTCACTGAGAGATTAGAGTAACTGTGGCAACTTTGCCAACAGCACTGAGACCCCAGGAGTTCGAAGGAATGCCTGAATTGGGAAAATCAAGTTTTCCCCGGTGACCTAACTTTTCAGCGTTAATGTAGGTACAAACGTGGACTTTCTTAGAGAATTTCTGGAATCCCAAGCCATGATCAGGACACATGTTAGCAGCCAGAGTGTGCCCAACATCCACAGGCTGGAGCTAGACACCACGGAATAACGTCCCAGCAACAGTGGCAAGAGGCAAGATTCAGAGCCTCTGCTCCAGAGCCCAGCTGCTGGACCCCTCTGCTACCTGGGCGCTGGGTGGCTCTGAGAGGCAGAGAGAAAGGAATGGGGAAGCCTCCACAGTGGGCATGCGGCCTCCCCACTGCTTTCACAGTCACCTGCAAATTCACGCAATCGTAACCCTGCTATCCTATGGGTGCAATGATCCGCATTTACCCCTCTTCTTTCGCAAAAGCTGTTACTTCTCTTCTTTCGCAAAAGCTGTCACTTTCACGTCAGACAAACTAACATGGTAAGATGACGGTTTCCAAGCCCTGTACCTACCTAGAAATCTGGTCTTGCTTTAAAAAACCTGCTTTTGCTTAAATTCAGTGGGAGGGGGAGGTTAGATGTATCTTTTCGAAACTTTGCAGCAGAAAATGACTTTGGAAAACTTTTTCAAGAAACATCAGAACAAGAGCTACGAAGTAGGTAACATGTAAAACAAGGCCACAGTTACATGTT
The DNA here is from genome assembly GCF_041296235.1 of Equus asinus. NCBI lineage: Eukaryota > Metazoa > Chordata > Mammalia > Perissodactyla > Equidae > Equus > Equus asinus. Next base: position 8,799,677 of record NC_091798.1, read on the forward strand.
GGTCCACACTAATAGCTTTACCGCTTAAATACACGTAACTGCTTTGTATTTCTGCTTAATCTTACAACGAAGGCTGTCAAAAACCCACAAAGGAGATGGATGGAGACTCAGAGGGTTTTTGAGGGTGTAGCTTCCTGGGGTAGCCCAGGGGTCTCTGGATTCCCTTTGAGGACAAGGAGCACTGGGACCATTTGGTCACTGCAGAGCCACTGTGACGCTCTACCTAACACTTCATAGCGTTGTGTAAGACTGCAACAGGAGGAAGCTCATGGAATGTGAGGCTTCCAGATTCCTAATGTTTCCAAGAGACAATAGGAGGGGGTGCTGCAGAGAGGGGCCCCTTTCACTCCCACGGGGTTGGTGCGTTAACACGTAACAACCTGGGTGTGTCAGTCAAATGAGATGCTCGACAGCACTGTTTCTTCATAGCAAACTTCTTAGCTTATTTTTCGAAAAATGTGATTGTACTAAGAGTGTTTAGGAAGTGTTGACTTAGTGTTGGCCTTAGTTTTCCATCTGCGGCCCACAGGGAGGGTTACAGGTTCATGAACACACCTGTTGACATTTAGAATTTTCTCAATCACTGAAATCATTCAGGAAGGGCTTGGTCTGAGAACTATGTCCTTTTTTCAAAGCTCTATAGTGTCCCATCGATGGCACAGTTCTAAGACTGAAAACAATTCACTCCAAGGGAGCTGTGGTCTTCACCACAACACAGCTGCCTCTCCAGCGAGGAGCCTGACCCATTTCTCCTGGCAGATCTAATGGTGTCACTTCCCAAACAGCATGAGCCCAATGAGTCACCCTACGCCACTGTCTCCTACTTGTTACAAGAACTGGAAAACTAAAGTGAAGGATAAATACTATTGTATTAAATCATGGAAACTACAAAAAGCAATGTAGAAAGAATGTATACAGTGCATGGACATTCCTTGGTTACAAATTCATCCTGTAATATTTTTAGACCTTGAGGGGAGGCAGCTGCTAGATTAATGAATCATTAGATATGATCACCAAAGAAAAATACATCAGGATACTAAATTCAGTGTTCCATGAAGCTACTACTCCATATTATTTCTTCATTTCTGATAGTATGTATGGAGAGTTATAAACATGGAATTCCAAATTCACACCACCTCTTCATTGTTACCTAGCGAAGCATCCAGTTGATGACTAAGCTAAGCATGTACCTGCATTGTAACTTCTCAACAGAAGTGGGGAGCAGTCTGCATTTATGAGAGCTTTTTCAACTTTCTGAGATTAGAAACAAAATGTTTCTGGAAACATCTTTTTATTTGTATAAGTGTCCAAATGTAACCAGCCCCCGAATTCTTTACTCAGTACTTATGTAGGAGGAAATATCTGTATAGTTTGAAGTCTGAAAGTGAATTGAAAGATTGAGACAATGATCAAGAGAATTGGGGCTTACCTTTAGAAAGGCTTTCTTTTCCAAAGTGTTCATGATAAATGGAGGGATAGCTGCAAGTAAAAATAGATCTACTTAAATCTTCACTTAATATCTATTTTTAGCTCACATTTGTTTCCCCCAACAATTTCACAAAAGGCTTAAGTCACTTTCAGGCTATTTTCACACTAGCAGAGTGAAGCCAATTGCAATAATTCTTGAAACTACTTTAGTATTTCAGAAAAAATCCACTATTCCCATTCTCTAGATTTTTGAAAAATAATGTAATGCTCTTTGCCAGGCAAAAAATTTTGTAATCTTGAAGAGAACTTTATATTTAACATTAAATATGTAACAGTACAAACATGAGGACCTTTACCCCCGTACTAATAAGACAAACCCAACCTCCCCTGGGTGTCCATTCCACGTGTATAAAGCAGCATAAAGATTGCTGCCTTGACTCAGGCAGACCACTGGCTAGCTGGTGCTCCTAGAAAAGTTACCTCACTTCTCTGAGCCTTAGTTTTCTGCTTTCCTCATCCATAAAAGGGGGAGAATTGGCCCAAACTGGCCAGGATGATTGGATGTAATAACACTCGTAAAACACTGGGCAGCGTTAGATGATTTACTCACAGGTTTCATCAGACTAAACGGTGACATCCATAACTCCAATATGTCAATCACCTTTTTCACTGGGATAGAAAAACTATGTTCTTCCTCTGGGGGCTAGATTATTATCTAAGCCAGAGGAAATGGATTTGTTGGGCTGGCTGAACTCCAAAGCGGAGACTCATACTTCAAAATGGGAAAGTACAAAACCAAAAGCAAGCCCGGCGGAGAAGCTGGATTTTGGCAAATCTGGAAATCTGGGCTCCGCAGGCGTGTCGGGCTTCCCCGCCACCTCCTGGCAGGTCAGTGGCTCGGGGGACCCCTGGCCTACATTTCACGACTGTGGTTTCCACAGTGCACCTCGTTACATCAGTTAATGGGGCTTCAGTCAGATAACCCCCATGAGCTGGAAGGTGAATATGATGGTCATCAAAGCTTTCCTTCATGCCCTCTTTTTCAACTTTGTTGCCCACTCCTACTTGTCTGCTGATGAGCATTCACAGTGATGAAAGGAATTTGAAGCCAACAACAAGTAGTGGGAAAACTTGAGAGTGGCTGATTACGTATGCTTCTGTTGAGAGCTTAGTTAACAGCCAAGTGCTGTTCGCATTCAGTTTAGATGAGGAAATTAAACGCACTAATTTCTATTTTTTCTGCAAAGGGCACTGTAACTCCCAGCCCTCCAGGTCCTGAGTAAGTCTGAGAACCTTCTCTAGGCCCGTGGCCTGAGGAGAGCTCTAAGAAGCCTTGGGAGTGGACCGGCGATTCCCAGAGGAGAAAACACAATGTAGATTTTCTGCTGTTGGTCATGTTGCTGCCAAGCCCTAAGGACGGAACTGAGTAGGAACCTGGTACACAGTTTATTCATGGCTGCTCCAGCCGACCCAACTTGCTCTGTGTTTTAAGGGTTTCCAATTGATACAAATACATTTTCAGGAGAAATTCCTATTCAAGAACTTCGGGAAGTTTCTTTGCAAGATTTACAAAGATCAAATTCTTTCCCTTCAAGTTCTCATCACCTCTACTATCACTGCCCTGGTCCAACCTGCCGTCATCGCTTGCTTGGAGCACTGCGACAGCGTCCCGACCAGCCTCCCCTGGAGTCGTGGACACATGAATGATGCCACTCCCCTTCAAAACCCTCTATGGCTTCCTATCCCTCAGATTAAAAGCCAGGGCTCCAAAGGCCTGCGGGCCATCCATGTTCTGCCCTCTGGGGCCTCGTTCACTCCATTCTCCTGCTCCCGTCTCCCTCTTTCTACTCCAGCCATACCTGCCATGTTGCAATGCTTCTGACACACCAGGCAGGCGCCCCCCCTCCTGCTGTTCTAACTGCTAGAATCTGCCCCCGGGCCACGCAGCTCCCTCCCCCTCTGCCCAGCACTCCTTCCTGGCCATCCTGTCCACTTCCACCCAAGACCCCCGTCCCTCCTTTTCCCCTCAGGCTTCATCATCACCTCACATATATATTTCACTTACTTATTTTGTTGATTCTCGGCCTCCCCCTCTAGAAAGTAAATTCCACCAAGGGGAATGACTTTTTCTTTGGTTCAAAGATGCAGAAACGCTCGCTCAATCTATGTTTATGGAATAAATGAGGGGAGGACAAAGTTCTACTAACCCATGCCTGGGGCTGCCATGAGAATCCTGGAGATGACTACCTGTGCGATGGCTTGTTTGGCAGCATTTGCCGACTCGCCCAGGCGGTTCCCATTTTCATCGGTGACAGGAATGCCAACTTTGAGTTCCCTATGGAGCAAACGGCACACAGACGTTCACAGATCCCGGTGTGCAATGGCTGGAAACAGCGCTTACGTTGTGAAAGGTCAGGTCCCTACTGATCCAAAAACCTGCTCAAGTGTCATTTGCGGCACTAATAAGTCTACTTTAAATAGCACGGACAAGTTTAATCTCGTGTGATAGGCACAAAAGTAAAATAACACTAGTAAACTTTGTAAAAAAGGTATAGCAGTTTTAAGAAAAATATGACTCAAAGGGCGAACGCTAACATAAAGGAAAGGCTAATTTCTATGCTCATGTGCAAATCTGAGCAAGTCTTCAAATGAGACAGACACAGTACAGAGCGTTAGTAAGCCAACTGACTACACTGACAGGGCGTCACAGGTCGCGGCACTTCTGACGTTGGCTAACTACACTAACACCAGAAGGAGAGCTCCTAGCGTTACCCCGTTTTTCGTTCTCCACTCCTAAATGCTTTTTCTCATTCTTTCTTCTCCTTTAATTTTTGCCGTTCTAAAAAGTACTTTCAAAGATATAGATTATTTTAAATCTCCCCCAAAAATTCTAGGGTGAAAAAGAACCTTTTTTAGAGAATAAACTTTCTTTGCGTAGACCTCCTCTGCCCAGCCCTAGCACAACTAAATGTAAGTGTGAGATATATTTTTTTAACTTTTTATTATACAGAAGTAGAAAGACTATTCTAAACCCTCAGGTACTCATCAGCCTGCTTCAACAATTAACAACTCCCGGCTAAGCTTGTTTCATCAATGGAGCCATCCTCGCCCCCAACGCCAGATTATTTTGAAGCAAATTTCAGATCTCATATAATTTCATCTGTAAATATTAAAATAAATTTTTAAGAGTTTCAACAAAGCTAATTATTACAAGAGATTCCAGTGTCAAGCACAAGTCCTAAGAGTGCACGTTAGTCTTACCTTTGTCTCATTAATGGAATATTAATGCAATTAGCAGCAGCCACCGCAGCAAAGGGAACAAAACGTCCGATGAGTGGTGAGACGTGCTGCAGAAACGAGAGTCCAAGAGTGTTGTGTGACTTTCCCTGCAGTATTGGAGGGAAATACTTGTTTCTTCTTGAAAATTGCTAAAAATGCAGAGTCCTGTTTGTACAGAAACTCAGGCCAAGAGAACTTTCAAAACTTGTTTCCTAGAGATATTTTCATATTTCCAGCATGGGCACACTGGGACAATGCAGACTTCTAGAACATTCTGAGAGCTTAGTGTGGTTGTCGGAGGAGGGGGCTCTGGAGTCCCAAAGTCTGAGTTCAGATGCTGGCTCCCCCACCTCTTCAGAGGGGGGGTTCTGAGGGTGAGCACTTAGCATTGAATTTAGCACTTAAAGCACAGTGTCAGGAAGAGACCAGGGGCTTGGCAGATCTTACCGGTGACACCCCTTCCCAAGCTTACTGGAAGATATAATTAAAATATACAGTTGAAGATAATGACTATAATAAAAAAGTACCAAGACTTGAGCTATTTTTAGAAATAATAGAGAGACTTAGAGCCCGGCAGGTGAGGACAAATTAAGAAGCTTTACTATGGGAATAAAAATCCAAGTACCTTGGTCAATGCATTGAGTCCTAGAGCTGTTGCCACAGCACCCGTTGTTGCAGAAACATAAGCCGTTCCCAATTCACTGAGAAGAAAGAGAACAGTGCATAAACGACTGCGTGTCAGGAAACTCAGAGACAACATTTTTTGAAGAAATGAGAGGGAAATGTGAAAGAGCATGCTTAAGAATGGAGAATGGAGATGCCACAAAATAATACTCATTATTACTCTACAAGTAGAGAAATCCAGAGAAAAAGCAAGTAGACCCACAACAAATGTGCTGCTTCACATGTAACCTGACTAGGACCCAAAACAAGCAGACAGAGAGCATACGGACATGCAGGGGAAAGAAAGGAAGGGAGCTGCGAGTGTGCAGAAACCCACAAACGTAAAGAAACACACACTGGGCCAAATGCTTCTAGTATGTTTGCTTAAATCAAAAACATTTCTCGGGCCAGCCTGGTGGCGCAGGGGTTAAGTTTGCATGTTCCGCTTCAGTGGCCCAGGGTTTAACGGTTCGGATCCCGGGTGTGGACATGGCACCGCTTGACAAGCTATGCTGTGGCAGGTGTCCCTCATATAAAGTAGAGGAAGATGGGCACGGATGTTAGCTCAGGGCCAGTCTTCCTCAGCAAAAAGAGGAGGATTGGCAGCAGATGGTAGCTCAGGGCTAATCTTCCTCAAAAAAAAACTTCTCATTTATTGAAAGTAAAAATACAATGCTGCCATTCTTAAAATTACATCTTAGTGTATAAAAATCCTCAAAGTTTCACCTTCAAAATACAATTAAGCCCAAGAAAGTCTACCTTATTTTAAAATAAATTTTAATTCAAGAATGGATGAAAGGAAGGGGTGGTAACACTGCTGGCTGCAGATTTCCAAATCCTTCATTCCAGGTGATGACAGTAGAAGAATACAGACTGTCAGACGCAATTTAAAGTGATAACACAAAAAAGAAAGCACTTCGAAGTGTTACACAAGTTGTGCTGAAAGCTCTGGTTAACTAATCACTTAAGCCTGTCTAAAATTTCTTTTACAGAAGGCAAAATTTTAAGCCCATTTTCTTTCTTTTTAGCTCCAAAGATGACCTATTTTAAAGACAAATCAGATCTAAAAAAAGCTGTCTTGATTTCTGCAGAGACCACATTGTTGATCCCCTATTTTGACTTGGTATCTGTCCCCAGGTTCAGGGTATATCTGAACTGCCTGCTGTGTGTTCTGCAGGGAGAAGGAGCTGAGGTGTGGGAGAGCTATGCTCCCACCAGCACCACTAACAGCACCAGGAGTGCCTAGAAGGGAGGCTGGAGAAAACAGTTATCTTGCTAGAAAGGGAAGAAAAGAAGCACTAAAATATGCTCCATAATAGTCTGAACAATATAAACAATTTGTCCAAATATACTTTTTTTTTTTTTTTTTGGTGAGGAAGATTGGCCCTGAGCTAACAACTGTTGCCAATCTTCCCCCTTTTTTTCGGTCCTTCCTAAACCCCCAGTACATAGTTGTATATCCTAGTTGTAAGTCATTCTGGTTCTTCTATGTGGGACGCTACCACCGCATGGCCTGATGAGTGGTATGTAGGTCTGTGCCCAGGATCTGAACTGGTGAACCCTGGGCCACCTAAACAGGAGAGCATCACCACTGAATCAAACGAAGGCTGGAGAGCGAAGAGGATGGCTACATCTTACAGTCTTACTTTACAGTGAGGGGCGCGTCTCCACTTCTGTTGGTGTAATTGACCACGGCGTTGAAGGACTGGTTAATCCACTGCCAGAACAGCACAGCCGGCGTGGTCCTGCAACAGAGCAGCCCATCACACACCCACCATCGCTCGGGGCCCGGCCGCTGTGCAGAACGGAAAGTGGGAACCCCGGTAACTGGAGGGCGGAGGGCTGGAGAGGGGAGAACTCTGAGACAAAGGCTGTGCCTTCTGGGTCAAAGGCTTAGGATCCGTGCGGCTAGAAAGATTTTTGTCCTTGTGATTCCGTTTCCTCATTTGTTAGATGTGGGTAACACCAAGCTTGGAGGGCTACAGTGAGGATGACATTACCTCACTCAATTTTGCAAACTTAATTTTGTAGAAAGCCTGGCATAGAGTAAGCGCTCAATAAATGTCAGGCCCCTTCTCTTGGGGGAAAAAAGAAGCCCTTTGTAGGCTAAATAGTCCTGATCCCCTCACTGCACGTACAAGTCTAAGCGTCTATGTCCACATCCACACCCGCACCCACGCTTACACCTTTATCATCCGGATGGATTAAAAAGAGAATTTGCTTAAAGACTCTCTTTATTTTCTTTTTCCATCTCATTCTCTTTTGGGTCTAAGATTTAAAGAAAAATTCAACTTCTGTTTGAACAAGAAAGAGAATACTATCCAGCAGAGGGAAAACATCAACAAGGCCCAGAGATAAAACATTTATACAAAATGGTAACATGAAATGACATTTATTTCAATGTAACTATTTACATACAAAAACGTAGTTTAAGCTTCTGTCCTATAAAGGGAATCATTGTTACATTTCCTTAACTTACCTATAAAATGTCATCATACAGCCTGTGATGGTCATGTTCATTGGCACCTGGGCTGACATTCTTCCTATCAAAATCATCTTCTCGCCAGTGTCAGGATGAAAAGCAGAATCGTAGATGTACTTTGCCCTCCATAATTCGTTTTCTGTAAGACCTGGAGGAACAATTCCTTGTCTAGGACAACAACAAACACGGCAGTTGTTCATTTCAAATATCTCACAGCGCTCGAGACACACACAGCTAGAAGGTTCTCAAGTTCACACTCACCTTAGACAACTGTGCCTGGAAGGAGGACACAGCTAATTATCACAAAGCCCGTGAAATTTTAATAACAAAAACAGCAATAAACACTTAAAACGAACACTTCAAACCCATATATCTCAAATTAGCTGCAATTTGGAAAAACAAAGACTTATATGATAGGGAAGTATTCAACATTGAAATCTTCTTTGTTTTAAATGACATATTTATAAATGTATTTTGCACTTTGCAAACTCAAATACTTTTAACTGATTCGACAAAAGGTGTGGCACTCAGGAAGAGTAATCCATTTTTAAACCTATAGTTGGACAACCTACACTAGAAAGGCTCATTATTTTTTCTCCTTATCAAAGAAAAACATATTCATTGCTAGAAATTTAGAAAATACAGAAATTCATTAGAGCAACTAAAATCATTCAAGCCTTGACCTTCTCATCACCCCTGGGAATCTTCTGGTGAACACACTGTCACTCTCTGCTAGGATCTATATACACAATACGTTTATTTAAAGGTATCGCACCAAATCTGCTACTTCATAACCACCCTTTTTATTCAATAATATCTTGTCAACGTTTCTCTACATTTAGATATTCTTCCATATCATCTACACCGGGTTGAATAGTGTCCCGCCAAAATTCACATCCACTTGGAACCTCAGAATATGACCTTATTTGGAATAGGGTCTTTGCAGATGTAATTAGTTAAGATGAGGTCATGCTGGATTAGCATGTGCCCTAAAGCCAATACCCGGTGCCCTTCTAAGACGGCCTGTGCAGCCACACAAAGAAGGCCACGTGATGACAGAGCAGAGAGTGGAGTGATGCAGCTACAAGCCAAGGAACACCTAGAGCCACCAGAAGCTGGAGGAGGCGAGGAAGCAGTGTCCCCTGGAGCCGGCAGAGGGAGCGTGCGTGGCCCTGCTGACACCGGGATGTCGGACTTCCAGCTCTGGAACTGAGAATAAATTCCTACTGTTTTCAGCCCCCTAGTTCGTGGTAATTGGTTCTGGCGGCCCCGGGAAACTCGACATATCATCCTTTTAAATGCTGCCCAGGACTCCACTGGACGACCGTGAAACAGTCTATGATCCCGATTCCCTACTGCTGGACGTTTGAATTGCTTCTAATCTTTCCCATTTGTAAAGGATGAGAAAGTGAATATCCTTATAAATAAATCTTTCCCCACATCCAAGATTACTTAGAAAGAAATGAGTACATTTGCTGAGACAAAGGCTGCATAAAACATGAAAACTGTAAATATGTCTTTTATCCTTTTTCTCTACTTGAGTATGTCTTTTCTATCATCAGCAGCAGCAGCATCATTACTATTTAGGTAACTTGTATATATATTATACACTGCAGATAATCTTGTTAGTGTTATCAGCTGTCTCGAAAACCTTTATTTTCATGTGGTCAGGTGGGAACAAATGAAGTTTCTGTCTAGAAAGGTCTGACCCATTTCAAGATTATAGAAATGTTCACCTATACTTTCTTGCATTTTCAAAATGGTTTTCTTTGTCACTTAACTTTTTAATCTATTTGGAATGTATCTTAAGATATGAAAACATGAAACTTGTTTAACTTTCCTTTCCGCTTGGCTGGTCTGCCACTCCAACGCTAAGATTTAAATGCTATATTCATCACCACTTGGGATTTGGTGAACGCCAGGCTGGACTTCTGGACTTTCTATAGTGTTCCCGTGGTCTGCATCTTCCGGTGGCCAACGCCCACCATTTTAATTTGACAGTTCGTTCTAGTATCTGGGAGAAGAATGGCCCCTCATTCATTACTCTTTCTTTTTCAAAAATGCCTTAGTCACACTAATTTATTCCTCTAGATAAACCTTGGAATTATTTTGGCAATTTTATGGGTGATCACATTGTATTTTGACGGAAACTATTAATCTGGAGAGAAGTGACATCTCTACAAATTAAGACTTTTCATCCAGCTCTACTACATTTCTGCAGTTACTCAAAGGCTTCTTTTAACGACCCCTAGTGGTCTTGTCACTGTTTCACAATTCCAGGTAAGTTTATTCCAGGATATTTTATACACATATTTATCATTCTTATGAATGAGATTAAAAAATATCATCTAATTGGTTATTGCTGGTGTATAGGAAACTACTGACTTTTTGCGTCTTATAAGCAGCCCCCTCATAGGTCCTTATTTGTTCCATTTGTTTCCCAGTTGATTGTTGAGCATATCATCATGTGCAAAAAAAAAAATTCTCATCTTTTCAGTATCTCTCCATCTCATTTCTTTTTCTGTTTTACTGAACTGGTTAGGGCTTCCAGAACAACGTTACATAACAGTGAAGGTAAGGGCAACCCTGGGCGGCTGCTGGATTTAACGAGAAGGCTCTCGGGGCAACATCTTTAGGGGAGCGTTCTCTCGGATGTTGATAGACGTTATGGGAAAAAAGAAAGGGCCCGTACCTAAGTCTGGGAAAATGGATTAAACAACTTTCCTTACTGCAGGACTTCCTGGAATCTTAAAAAAAAGTTAATGGGATGTGACATCCTCAAAGGTGCGATGTAAACTTTCCCAAACTTCACTACTAAAACCATCATCTTCTTTTTTTGGGGCAAATATTCCATAGGATGATTTCTCTGCAGAACTGTTTTCAAGAAGTGTCACTATTCAGTGTGATGCTGGCTGCTAACTCGGGCTATGTGTTCTTTATCATACTAAAGTACTGCGCATTATTCCCAGCTCATTAATTATTTTCTGAGAAATAGATGGAATTTTACCTTCTTTTGGGCATCTGTTAAGAAGGGTTTTTTTCTACTTTGATGTGATAAAGGACATTGATAGATGTCCTAAAATTAAATCATCTTTTTATTCTTGGAATAAATCCTACTCACTCATGTTTTAACATAAGGTTGGATTTGATGCTCTAGTATTTTATTTTGGATTTTTGCATTCTTAATTTGGAAGATGGACCATTGTTTTCTTTCTGTGTCCTTTTGCCTTCTATAGTATCAGGGCTGCAAAAGAATTGGGAAGCATCTCCTTGTGTTCTATACTCCCATAACATTTTAAATAACGAAATCAGTTTTATGAAGGTGTAACTGAAATATAATCAAAGTCACCTATTTTAAGTGTGCCATTTGAAGAGCTTTGAAAAATGTACACAGTGGCGTAACCACCTCCAGCATCATGGTACAGAACATTCCATCTCCTCAAAAGTTCCCTCAGGCCCCCTCAGAGTCATTCTCCCACCTCCTGGCAACCAGTGATGTGCTGTCTAGCACTTCAGTATTGCCTCCTTGAGAACTGCACATACATGGAATCATACAGTGAGGAGTAGTTTGCGTCTGGCTTCTTCCGCCCTGCATAACGCTTTGAGATGCATCTTTCTTGTTGTATCAATAGTTGGTTAATCACTGAGTAGCATTCCATTCCATGAATGAACTACAGTTATTTATCAATTCTCTCTCTCGCCATACTAGTAAGTACGAAGTGGTATCTCATTGTGGTTTTAATTTGCACTTCCCCAGCAATGAATGACGTTGAGTATCTTGTCATATGCTTACTTCCTATTCCTATATTTCCTTTGGTGAAGCATTGCCTCAACTTCTACTCAAATCTTTTGACCATTTAAAACAATTGGGTTGGAATTAAGAGTTCTTTATAACTTCTGGACACAAGTCCTTTATGAGATATAAGTTTTGCAAATATTTTCTTTCAGTCTCTGATTTGCATTTTTGTTCCTAAATAGTGTCTTCTGAAGTGGAAAGACATATTTTTCCCTTTATTCTTCATGCTTATGTCCTATCTAAGGTATCTTTGCCTATCCCAAAGTCAAAAAGATTTCCTCTTGCTTTCTTCTAGAAGTTTTATAGTGTTAGCTTGTATACTTAGGTCTGTCATTCATTTTGAGTTAAATTTTGCTTTAAGTTGTGAAGTAAGGATGAACATTCATTTTTTATACGAATACCCAATTTTGCCAGGACCTTTCACTGAACAGAATATCCTTCCTCTATTGAATTATCTTGGTACCTTTATATAAAATCAATTGACTTTTTATGTTTGAGTCTATCTCAGGATTCTCTATTCTGTTCCATTAATCGATGTCTATCCTTACAGCAATGCTATACTGTCTTGATTACTAGAGCTTTATAGTAAGTCTTGAAATCAGATAGTATAAGTCCTTCAACTTGCTCTTTTTCAAAATTGTCTTGAATATTCTAGGTCTTTCGTATTCCCATATAAATTTTAGGATTAGTTTGTCAATTTCTACAAAAACCCCCCCTGGGATTTAGGTAATTATGCTGCATCTCCAAATCAATTTGGGAAGAGATGACATCTTAACAATATTGAGTCTTCCAATCCATGAACATGGTATAGCACTCCATTTAAATTGTTTCAAGCAGTACCAGTACACAGGTAAGTGCTAGGCAGTGTTTGTATTTTCTTTTTATTATTTTGTGTTGTTCTTGAATTTCTTAAGCAGAATTCTCAGTTCATTTATTGTCTTCTTTGATTTCTCTCTGTAATTTTTTTTATGTATTTTGGTGTATTTAACATATTTTGTTAAAGTGATCTCCAAGTATTTAATATTTTTGTTGCTACTGAAAATAGTATTATTTTTAAAATTTCAATTTCCAGTTGTTAAATGTTACTATATAGATGTATAATTGATTTTTGTTATTAATCTTATATTGTGTGACTATGTTAAACACACTTACTCTAGTTGCATTTTTTTTTTTTTTGGTAGGTTTTTTCTATATACAGTCATGTGCTGTATAATGATGTTTTGGTCAACGATGAACCACATAGATGATGTGTTCCCATGAGATCAGTACCGCACAGTCTAGGTATCCCTACTGAGAAGTGATGCATGACAGTACATCATGTTTTCAGTGAATTAAGAGAGTTTTAGTTCTTCCTTTCCTACCTGTGTATCATTTATTGCTGTTGCCCTTTTCTCTTATTGCATTAGCTAGGACCCAGCACAATGCTGAATAGAACTAGTGAGAGCTGAAATCCTTGCCTTGTTCCTGATCTTAGGAGAAAAGTTTCCATTTTTTCACCATTAAGTTTGATGTTCGTTGTAGGTTTTTTGTGGATGTACTGTATCCCTTTTATTCCTAATCTGCTGAGAGTTTCATCATGAATGGATGCTGGATTTTGTCTGTTTTTCTGCATCTACTGAGATGATCATATGGCTTTCTGTTTTACTCTACTGATAGAGTGGTTTTCTAATGTAAAACAATCTTGCATTCTTGTTATAGCCTCACTTGGAATCTGCTTATTCTGAGTATTATCCTTTTTGTATACGGCTAGATTTAATTTGTTGGGTTTTGTTGAAGACTTCTGTGTTTATATTTATGAGGGATATTGATCTCTATTTTTTTCCTGTAATCCTTTGTCTGCTTTTGTTATCGGGGTATTTGTGGTTTCATAAAATGAATGTGGAGGGTCTGTCCTGAGGCCTAGTGGTTAAGTTTGGCACGCTCCATTCCAGCAGCCTGGGTTTTGTTCCTGGGCATGGACCTACACCGTTTGTCAACGTCCCACATACAAAACAGAGGAAGACTGGCACAGATGTTAGCTCAGGGCGAATCTTCCTCAAGCAAAAAGAGGAAGACTGGCACAGATGTTAGCTGAGGGTGAATCTCCCCAGCAAAAAAAAAAAAAAAAAGAACATAACAAAATGAATGGGGAAGTGTTCCCCTCTGTTCTGTTTTCTGAGAGAGTTTGTGATAGAACTGGTATTATTTCTTCCCATGAAGAAATTATTCCTTTTACCTGTAAAGCCAACTGGCCTCAGAGATTTTTGTAGAAAGCTTTTTTTTTTTTTTTTTTTTTTTACCATGTTGCTATTTGTTTTCTATTTGTCTCATCTCTTCCTTGTTCCTTTTTTCTCTTTCCTTGCCTTCTCTGCACTGAGTCAATTTTGGTAATTTGTATATTCACAGAAGGTGATATATTTCACCAAGATTTCTAAAATTTTTAGCAAAAAGCTAAATAGCAGTCTTTATTTATTTATTACTTCTTTCTATCTGTTTGCTCAAGAGGATCCACCCTGAACTAACATCTGTGTCAATCTTCCTCTATTTTGTATGTTGGTTGCCGCCACAGCACAGCTGCTGACGAGCGTGTAGGTCCATGCCCAGGAACTACACCCTGGCCACTGAAGTGGAGGGTGCCAAATTTAACCAGTAGGCCATGGGGCCAGCCCCAGTAATCTTTATTTTTACATTTCTATTTCTCTTTTAGGTAACTTTCTTATTCCTCTTGTTACAAACTTGGGGTTTTATTTATTTTGTATTGATTCAACATGTTTAGGGGCTTATTACTTATTTACTGGGTTTATCAAAGAACTACTTCTTACATTTATTTTTCAATTCTAGTAGTTAATTTCTGACTGGTAAAAAATATTAACTCCCCTCCGCTTTTCTTGAAAAGCAGTATCTGCCGTGGTTCAAGCATGAGCTCTGGAGTCAGCCTGTCCAGGTTCCTATCCTGGCTCCACCACTTACTGGTGTCAGGACCCTGAGCAGGTTAAACCTTAGTTCTTTCATCTGAAAAAAGGAGCGAACAACGGCATCTACCTCAAGGGAGGTTGTGTGGGTTGAATTAACGAATGCAATGTGCTTCAAGCTGTAGCAGCACACGGTATGCACTAGGCAGTGTCTGCTATTTTCTTTTGTTATTTTGTGTTGTTCTTTAATTTCTCAAGCTGAATTCTCGTTCATTTATTGTCAGTCTTTGTTGTTTAATAATAGAGACACGTAAAACTATAAACTTCCCCTCCGAGTACAATTTTGGCACAATCCCTTAAGTTTTCATATTAATTTCCTCATTGTTTTTACTTTTTAATTTTACCTTTGGTTTTTCTTTTGTACAGTTACAGGAAAGTATTTAAAAATTCTGATGTGATTGATTAGACGATCTAGCAAAGAGTGAGAAAGGCGTGTTAGGATTTCCTACGATTATTGGTTTAATCTAGTTCTATTTGTGTTTCTAACAGTCTTTTCTTTGTCTATTTTGATGCAACATTAACTGGCTCGTGAATGCTGTCTGTTCTATGTTCACTTTATCAACATCAAAATTTTTTGATCTATTTGTTCTGAATTGTATTCTGTCTGATTTTCATACAGCTTCCTTTTTATTTGCAGTTACCTTTGCCTTGCTTTGGAATATTAGCTATTTTTATTACCTCCTTTAGGGTTCATAGTGAAATAGCATTGTTGGTGTCCCACTGGAACTATGGGTTGGTATACACACTTCCTGCAGGTGCAACATGACCTAGCATCTCTCTGACCCCAACTGGCACTTTGAGCTCCCTCCCCTGAAAGCCCATGGCGAACGTGTCTCTTGCTGGGGAGAAGGGGAATCCTGGGGTATTTCTTACCCCTTAATTCAGCAATTGGTTTTACTGATGAACATATATTATATAATATTATATACATATTATATAATACAGATTATATATATATATATATAAGCTGACATATACAAAAGCAGCATCAAACCACAACAAATCCCCCTAAACCCCCAGTTGGAGCAGGCCTGGGCAGCTTACCACACAGACTTTAGGGGTTTATATGCCTTGAAAGGTGAAGAGGGAAGGAGGTGAGGCCCTCAGAGGCTCTTGGAAGAATGCATTGCATTTTCCCACGAGCAACGACCTCACATATGCAATTGTCATGTGGCCGGAAACCCTCATGCCTTCCAACTGGGATGCCATGTCATTATTGGGCTTTTTAAGTGTTTTCACTCAATTTTAAAGTCTGATTTTATCCTTTTTACATATATTGTTACTAAGCTCTCTGGCCTGCTCCATCTCATTTTATGTGGCATTTAAGGCTTCTATGTCAGTTCTTTGGTTTTAGTTTTAGTTACATTGATCGCATTGTCTTTGCTTTTATAAAGCCTCTGGGGTTTTAGAAGATATATACTAAGGTTTAACTTGACTAGTAGTTACCATTAAGGCTCTCCAAGCCATTCTATAACGCATTTCTCTAGCACAGTAAAGACTAAAACCATGTATATTTTTGAGCTTACCTGCTATTTAAAACAAGATGTTTGGTATACTTTGAACTCTTCCACTTTCTTCTTCTTTTTTGATATTACAATCTAGAGCTTTAGATTCAGATAAATATCACTATCTTTTACAAACATTTTTTATTGCTTTTGGCTTATAAAATGTATAACTAGAAATACAACAACTGTTTCTATTTTAACAGGTTTCAATTTCATTGCTAGTCTATATTAATTAAACTATATATAATATAGTTTATATTATGGCTTTCTTATTTTTTCTTTTTTTATTGTGGTAAAATATAGGTAATATAAAATTTGCCATCTTAACCATTTTTAAGTACAGAGTTCTGCAGCATTAAGTACACTCACATTATTGTGCAACGTGTATCACCACCATCCATCTCTAGAACTTTTTCATCTTCCCCAATGAAACTAGTGTTACCCATTAAACACTAACACCTGATTCCCTGCCCCTTAGGCCCTGGCAACCACCATTCTCCTTTCTGTCTTTATGAATTTGACTACTCTAGGGACCTTATATAAATGGAATCATACAATAATTTGTCCTTTTGTGACTGGCTTATTTCACTTAGCAAGATGTCTTCAAGGTTTATCCATATTTTAGCATGTGCCAGAATTTCTTCTTTTTTTTTTTTTTTAAATTTGAGGATGGTTAGCCTTTAGCTAACATCTGCTGCTAATCCTCCTCTTTTTGCTGAGGAAGACTGGCCCTGAGCTAACATCTGTGCCTGTCTTCCTCTACTTTATATGTGGGACGCCTGCCACAGCATGGCTTGCCAAGCGGTGCCATGTCCGTGCCTGGGATCAGAACTGGCAAACCCCGGGCCGCCAAAGTAGAACGTGCGAACTTAACCATTGTGCCACCAGGCCGGCCCCAGAATTTCTTCCTTTTTAAAGGCTGACTAGTATTCCATTGTATGTATGTACCACATTTTATCTATTCATCCATCCATTGACACTGGGTTGCTTCTACCTTTTGGCTGTTGTGAATAATGCTGCTATGAGCACGAGTGTACAAATATCTGTTCAAGACCCTGCTTTCTATTCTTTTGCGTGTATATCCAGAAGTAGAATGGCTGAGTCATATGGCAATTCTATTTTTAATTGTTTGAGGAATCATCGCGTACTATGGATTTCTTATTTTTGAACTCAATTTTGCTTCATCTCCTGAACTCAGGAGGGATTTGTGAGGAATTTATTTCTGATGTTGAATATTTTTCTGTCGCCTTTGTAAATAAAGACCATCTGGTATAAAATTCCTGGGTCACAGTGCTTTCTCCTGACACACTGCCCCGCGTCTTCTGGATTCAGTGCACAGATGACAAGACTGAGCCCTTCTGTCATTTATTCTTTTTTAGTAACTTTTTTCCTGTTCTTGGATGCTTATGAAATTTTTAAAAGTTTCTTTGTAGAAAAAAGAAAATAAAAAAAACTGCAGGCGTGGATCCCTTTGCTTGAAACGGTGAGTCTCTTTAATCTGCAGACATATTTTTACTCACCAGAGGCAAATTCCTTTCTTTATTTACTTAATATCACTTCTTTTGCATTTTCTTAGTTTCTCCTGTATAAGCAACAGTTAGTGACTTCTGCACTCTCCATTCGCTATTCCCCTTAAACAGGATTCTTTTCCACACCTCTCACCTTTTCATCTATATCAGGAGATAACAAGCCACAGCCCACGGCCTGTGAGCTAAGAGTGGTTTTTACATTTTCAAAGGGTTGTAAAAGAAAAGACAACAACAAAAAGAAAAGAATATGCAACAGAGACCATATGGCCTGCAAGGCCTCAAATGTTTACCAGCTGGCCCTTTGCAGGAAGAGTTTGTCAGCCTCTGATCTCCATGCTTGGAGAGCGTCTCCGCCTTCTTCTGGCGTCTCTGCCTCTGCTTCCTCTCCGTGTGGTTTCTGCCACGTTAGTTCTCTCCCACTGCCGCCAGCGAAGATTTGAATTTCACTCTTAACAGTTTTAGTTCTTTGCAATCTTCTTCACGTCTTCTTTTCCGCTTGTCTATTCATCTCAACCTCTCCTCTTTCTATGGCTTTTGTTCCAGATTCACAGAAGTTACTCTCCTGAGCTCCTGACATGGGCTTCTGCTGTCTGTCTGCCTTGTCCTCAGCACTGTCTCCGAAGGCTCCCTGACGCTCTGTTGTTTTGATTGGGCATTCCCTTTTCATGCGCGTTGGCACATGGTAAGATATGGCCACCTCGGTGTTCCACAACAAAGTTTATAAATTGCCCTTGGCCCCCCAACCACCCACGCGCCCATCACACACCTGTCTTGTGCGTACTATCTGCCCCCGCTAATCCAGCTCGCAGCTTCTGGCTGACTTTCCACAGAGCGCGAGTCAGCACACTACTGTCCATGGCCTCTAGGCCCCACTAGCTAAGGGTGGTTTTACAGCTTTGAAGGATTGTAAAACAAAAACAAAAAGTATGTGACAGAAACTGTTGGTGGTCCACAAAGCCTGAGATATTTCTTATCTGGTCTTTTATTGAGAAATCTGTGACCACTGCCTTAGAGTCTCTCTCTTCTCTCACCTCCTGCCTGGCCTTCTGAACTGATGGAGTGCATCCCAAACCTACGAATCCCCACAGGCACTGCCACCAGCGTCCTCCCATCTCAGCTCCTGCCTGTGGGGCCTATTCAGCGGGGCTTCATCTCAGAAGCAACCAACTCACCCTAATTCTTGGCAACTTGCTTTCTGCATGCTGCTGTTTCCATACAGAGACAGAAAGATGCCTGGAGTGGCTGTGGATGCAGGGGGCGGCTGTGGATGCAGGGGGCGGCTGTGGATGCAGGGCGTGGCTGTGGATGCAGGGGGTGGCTGTGGATGCAGGGGCTGGCTGTGGATGCAGGGCGTGGCTGTGGATGCAGGGGGCGGCTGTGGATGCAGGGGCTGGCTGTGGATGCAGGGGGCGGCTGTGGATGCAGGGGGCGGCTGTGGATGTAGGGGGCGGCTGTGGATGCAGGGCGTGGCTGTGGATGCAGGGGGCGGCTGTGGATGCAGGGCGTGGCTGTGGATGCAGGGCGTGGCTGTGGATGCAGGGGCTGGCTGTGGATGCAGGGGCTGGCTGTGGATGCAGGGGCTGGCTGTGGATGCAGGGGGCGGCTGTGGATGCAGGGGGCGGCTGTGGATGCAGGGGGCGGCTGTGGATGCAGGGCGTGGCTGTGGATGCAGGGGGTGGCTGTGGATGCAGGGGGTGGCTGTGGATGCAGGGCGTGGCTGTGGATGCAGGGGGTGGCTGTGGATGCAGGGGCTGGCTGTGGATGCAGGGGCTGGCTGTGGATGCAGGGGGCGGCTGTGGATGCAGGGGGCGGCTGTGGATGCAGGGGGCGGCTGTGGATGCAGGGGGCGGCTGCGGTAGAGTAGGAGGCAGGGTGCTGGGAAACAGGGACCTCACAGCTTAGTACCTAGGAGTTGGAGGGTTGCCTAATTTTCAGATTACTGTGAACTCTTGATATCTGCATTGAGGGTCAGAAATGGGGGATAAAACAAGTTTCCTATTTCCCACATTTTTTCTTTTTTTTGTAGAAAGGATTCCATTGCAAAAAAAAGTGGTAAAATCACTCAGTGAAGGTTTAAAGACAATAGGCTAACGTGACAATCGATTAATATCGTAAGCCAAAAGCACAGTCATTAATGTTACCTGTAATCATGTATTATTTTTCTTGCATTCTCTAGTTGTTCGTTGGTTAACAAAATATTCCTGGGATCAGTTACAGTGAAGAAATGATTGGCTCGTCCCACAAATGTGCTTTGATCCCATCGAGGCTCCTTGATGTTGATGTTCAGCGGAAGTTCTCCAGACATCGTCCTGGGCTGGAGGAGGGTCAAAAAGACAAGTCTAGTTAACATTTATAATGCTGCTACACATTTAGAAACTTCATAGTCACACTAATCTTCAAGTAAAGATTTGAGCACATTGCTGCTTACAAAAATAACTTTGCTATAAACAGCAGAAAGACAATCTAAATCCAAAGTGAATTTTGTCTACAAATCTCAGTTGATCTTAACCAAATTTCAGTAATTTCCCACATATTTCTCTTTGTAAGTACACTGTATTTTATCATTCCTTACTTTCGGAAATCTAGAAAATTGTAGAAAAACTAGAAATATAAAAGTTAAAAATACATCAACAGTAACAGGGTCTGAAATTTGAAACCCTTTTCCTGGGTGAAATAACCAATGTCAAACTACTACTGTACTCTGGTTTACTGAATTTGTTATTTCTACCAGTAGAAGTGACTAATTGTGCAAAAAAAGGCTTAATTGCTAAAAATTCTACAATTAAAAAACATTCAGATTCATTCAGTCTAGTTCAGCATATAAAGTGCCAATTGAAAACGAAAAATTATGTTCTTAAATCTAACTGGGACATAATGGGAAAAACACATTCTGACAACCCCCTGAACAGGAATAACATTGCAGCATATAATTTCCCTCATAAAACTCCTATTTTCTGGCTAAGAACCATTACTTTTTTCCAAAAGCAACTAATTTCTTTCTCTGAGTAATACATGCTTATCTTTGGAATGGCATTGTATTGTAATATGTGCTTACTGTAACATTCTGAATAATATAAGCTGATTATAGGAAATAAAGAATAAAGAAACAAAATCTCCTATAATTCAGCCACACTGAAGTAACCACTGTTGTTTTAGTCCATTTCCTTGCGGACATTTTCTAAAATATTATCATATAATAAAAAAAAATAAAGTTGATGCCATACTCTATATCTTACTATCCTGATACTTTTTGCACTTACTGCATGAATTTTCCCCCGGGTACTAAGCACTCATTTTGGGCATATAACAACACCTCTAGTGTTTATGTCATTTTCAGTTTTCACAAGGATAAATGACGCTGCATCCTTGTCTATGAGTCAGCCCCTTGTAGCTGGTGATTGCCTTGGACCAGATCGCTCTGCACAGCATCAGAAGGTCAAAGGATGCAGCCACAATGAAGGCTTCAAACCATCACTTTCTTATTCCTGTTTCCCTTTCCTGCATTTCTAACACCAGTTCTCATAGCAGTTTTCTTTCCTAGGTCATTTTTCACTAGGCTGTTTCTTAGTGCTTTACTAGTTCCCAGGCACACTAAGATGTCAGGTGCAGATGCTAGGCACTCCCGTCATTCGTCCTGTATCACAACCTCAAATGAATACATCTCATGCCACTGGATCAGCATCGAGCATGTGAGGCCCATGGATCTGAGCAATCTAGTGCAGGTGAAAGAGCCGGTCAGTGAGAGTGAGGAAGTAAAACTCAGCCCCACCATACTCGCGCAGGCTGGGACAGCTTGCACAGAGAAAGCCAGCTGCAGAGTCTGTGGGAAGCCATACTTCTCCCAAGGTCACAATGCAGCCAGAGAGTGTCACAACCCCCTTCTTTGAGTGACCACTGCTTTCTTATCTCACTGAGAAACCTTATTCTCTATAATCACAGACCACTGGGAACTGTGCTGTCTGAAGCCAGAACAGGAAGAAGGAAGCACCCCACTCGATGGAGCAGAGGAGCCAGGATTTACAATCCAGGGGCGGGGTCTCCGATTAGAGAGTCTCTGGACTCGACATTCCACGTCTTTCTTAATTTGTAGTTTCCAAGGAAACAAGGCTGCGGGTCCACCTCACGGTCCAGACCTTTACACCCAGCCCTGCTGTGAGCCGAACAAAGCTGCTTCATTAGACTTCGTCTGAACCCTGCCATTCTCCAAGGCGCTCTGAAAGACCCCTCTCCCCTCTGCTGGTGAGAGACCCCCGGTTCCTCTGGTGTGTGGTTGCAATAAACCAAGAAACAACTTCCTTAGACGACAGGTTTGTCCCTGCTGGTTTTCCGCCGATTGTGCTATGATAAGAGAAATGTCTGGACTTCAAATTAGAACACATCAAAGTCATGCATGTTTAATAAGTCCAGGGATACAAGAAATAGAATGGACATCAAAGAGCTGTGTCATTGTATGCAGAAATATCTAAATTTCAAATTAGAATACATCAAATGCATTATTTATAAAACATACAAAACGCCAAACAAAATTCCAGTTCGTACCAGGGGGCAGAGCTTCTAGACTGGTCTGCAGGGACGTGAGGCTCTTCGAGGTTCCACAGCGGCCTCCCGGAGCACGGGGATGCAGGCCGGGGGGCTCCGAGCCCCTGAGCTTCACTCAACTAGAGCAGGTGTGCTTGTATTTGCCGTCTACATCCGGGTTTTATCGCAGCGATCATTTGAAGAGAGACTTCTACTGCTTGGGGGGAAAAAAAGACAAAAGTAGAAAAAGCTGAAAACTACTACAAGAGAAGACTATGAAAATCCACGAGATGATTCATAAAGTTCCAGAAGGTCCCAAAATTTCTCAATCTTTTTTTCACGCCAACTTCATAAGTCAACCCTGGTGTCATCTGACCAGCACTTCTCAAACCACACGTGGGGAAGAACCTGCTCTGGTTTTTCTAATTTCCAATCCCTATCATGAACCAATACTTTCGTAAAATATATTAAAAATGAATTTTGAGACAAATTAAATGAAAATGTTAGCTATAAAATAAAAGCCCTAATTTTTTATTATTAGATTCAGCAACTATAATATGACTCTGTCACATTGTTAAGAAAGTTTCTAAATGCTTACTTTCAATTTCTGTACTTACCTCAATGCGGACCTGTAAGAAACAGGTCCCACTGGCCTTGTCCACGGGTTATAACTTGAATGTACACTTATGTGTATAGTTCACAATTTGTTTCTACACTTAAATGTCACCAAATAATTGCTAATATAATTATGCGGATAATCTGGTCTTATCCCCTCCCATTTCTGAATGGGCGAATAAAAGCAACAATTCATACCCTCAGTTAGACCACAGTTTAAACAGAAGAAATTCTTAGCAGGACAAATCTTTTAGCTTTGTTTTTCCTTTAAGGTCTAGAAAATGCTGCTGCCTTTAGTGTTCACCTATTAGGCACCTACCATATGATACATTCTTGGGCTCCATCAGTGAACAAAATTAGCAATTCCTGCCCCAGTGGAGCTGACATTGGGATGGTGGGGATGGAAGAGGAGACAGGCAACAGCGCAAAACATCAAAGGCAGATCAACTGTTCATTATATCAGAAGGCAATAAACGGTGTAGGGAAATAACAGATGGGATAAGAAAGATCTGAGGACAGACTGCCTCTTTAAATAGGGTCATCGGGGTGGGCCTCATTGAGAAAATAACATTGGAGCAAGACCAGAAGGAAGTGTAGGGCTGAACCACGTGGGTATCTGGCGGAAGAGCAGAAGGAACAGACATTGCAAAGATCCTAAGGCAGGAAAGTGTCTGGTGTCTTCAAAGAACAGAAAGAAGGCCTGCAGCTGGAGGGGAGTGAGGAGGACAGACAGGGGATGAAGCGGTCAGACAGGTGATGGTGGGACACTGAAGCTGGAGCCAGACTCTCTGGGGCCTTGTGGCCTCTGTAAGGCCTTTGCATTTTACTCTGAAGGAAATGGCAGTCACTGGAGTGTTCTGATCAGAAGACTAAAATTTAAAAGGACTTACAATTTAAAAGGCTCTCTCTGACCGCTGTGTGGAGGATACAGTGGGAGATAGAGCAGACGCAGAAGAGCAATTGTGAGGCTCCTGCTGTAATCCAGGAGAGAGCTGGTGGAGGCGCAGGCCGGGGATGGTAGGAAGGAGTGGTGAGAAGTGCTGACATTCTGGATATTTTACTGATGGAGCCAACAGGATTTCCTGACAGCTTGGATGTGCGGTATGAGAGAAAGAAAAAGCATGACTCCTAAGGCGTTTCGTTGGAACAACCGGAGGAGGAGCAAGTCTCAGGGAGAAAACAGGAATCAGTTAGGACGGATTAAGTCTGAGATGCTCAGGAGACGTCCAAGCGGAGACGTCAGGAAGCGGCTGAGCAGGTGAGTCTGGAGTTCAGGGGAGAGGCCCGATCAGGAGATAGACATCTGGGCGTGGTCCATACTGGGACTGTATCTAAAGTCACGCCATGGGGTGGGATCACCTAGGAAGCGAATGAAAATAGAGAAGAGCTCCAAGGACTCCACGTTCAGAGGTCAGAGAAGTCTAACAGCGGAGGAGGCTGAGGGAGGGACCCGTGGTGGGGAATCTGGAGAGTGTGGTGTCCTGGAAGGCAGGGGAAGCGAGGCTAGCGCAGTCCCATTGGCCAAAAGGAAGAATACCTTGGCAGGTGCTCACTCCCATTTTGGGCTAGTGAAGAGAGGGGGATATAACTCCCGAGGGCCAGCCTAGGGGTGGGAACACTGCAAAGACAGTCACCTTTGTAAGTTCTGAAACTTCTAAGCAATGGTCGTAGCAAGTCGGGAGAGACTGCACGGCCTGTTAGATGCCCCTTCTCTGGGAACTGTTTATTCCTGCAAAGCCCCTGGCAGAGACCGGTGGTTCCTAACCCATGGCACACATGGAAATCACCCAGAGAGCTTTCGACAAAGACAAATGCCATCCCCCTTCTCAGGATTCTTGTTCAGCAGGTCTAGCATAAGGCCGGGCGTGTGACTCTGCAGGCACTCTGGGCCTCACCCCCGGCTCTCTAGGCACCAGGCTGTGGCTATACATGAAGCTGGGAGCCGTTTCCTGCCTGCATCTTTCTCTGCACTGCCTGTGCCCTCTCTCCGGCCTGAGCAATCTGCCGTGTTCCCCAGCGGATATCAGATGCGGATTTTTCTCATAAAATTGAGCACCGAGTAATTTTTCTTCCCTTTCAAGTATAATTCTCACTGTCGCTATTTCTCCTTTACGCTTCATACAAATAGTTTTTAAAAATTACAAAGTAGCTTTCATAGAATTCTAGTTTTAATAACAAACCATCACCAATTTGTTAAATATAAGCAACATTTAGGTCGTTGTGGCAAACATGATCTAGTTTTAAAATATGACTACTTTATAAAATAAAAATGTTCTAATAGCATAAGAGCTGGATAGGATCTTAAAATGAGCCACCATTTTAAAGCTCACCATATAGACGAGGAAAGCGAGGCCCAGACAGAGAAGTGACTTCGCGGGCTGTGTGACCGGTGCTGGGGTAGAAGAAAGTCTGGGAGGTCCCAAAGTGGGAGTGGACTCCCAGCCCTGCCAGGCCATGCTTTCTACTCTACTACTCACTTTTAGCTGTTTTATTCCCTCAAATATATCAAGTGATGTCTCCACAGAATTGGTCTCTTTGAGGCCCTCCTTTTTCCTTTGAAATAAAAACCAGTCTACTGACAATGCGCAGTTCTGACCACGATAACCCCGGGGTGGCTCCGCAGCGCGTGTGAGCAAGGAGAACGGCACGGAGGCCTCACGAAGACTCTTCTTCGACAGGCAGAGAAACAGGGGAGAGATGGAGAAAGGAACCACGATGTTTCTGGAGATTGTGTCACATACAAGGAACTGTGCTAGAGGTTGTCTAAGAGCGAGCTCCTGCCGTGCGCCAGTGCAGAACATTCTATCTCAGTTTTCACAATGGTGTGCTTTATGCCCACCGTGCACAGTTTCCAGAAGAGGAAAGTAAGATTCTGAGATGTCACACACAGGCAGCCCTTGTCTATCCAGCAAGGGAGGAAGCAGGCTTATTTTCAGACTTCAGGCCACGCCCACTAAAACAACACTGAGAGCTCGGATCGATTGGCTTGTATGTGGTGGACAGAATGACGGGCCCCCCAGGAGGTCCACATCCTAATCTCCACACACAGTGAATATGTTACCTCATATGGCAAAGGCACTTTGCTGATGTGAGGCATTTAAGGGTCCTGAGACTGGAAAACTGTCCCGGACTATGATGGCGGGCTTGATGTAATCACAAGGGTCCCTACAAGAGAAGGAGGCAGGCAGGAGAGGCAGAGAAGCAGATGGGAGGACAAGCAGAGGATGGAAGGACGCAGGGCCATGGGCCAAGGGATGCGAGCAGCCTCTGGAAGCTGGAGACAGCACGAAGCAGATTCCCTCTTGGAGCCCCCAGAAGAAACGCTGAACCATTTTAGACTCCTGACCTCCAGACTGTGAGAAGATGTGTTGCCTTAAGTTACTAAACATGTGGTAATTTGTTACAGCAGCAACAGGAAGGTAACACACCACTATTCTCCCTGCTGAAGGCTTTCAAACAGCACTGCATACTGGCATGAGAAACACCAGACTTGGTAACCTGTCCCCGCCTCACCAATGTCACAAACAGAAAGGTCATCAGGAATGCCAAGGAACATTGTCACACAGGTGGCTGATGGCAAGCCGGAGAACATTCTAATGATTAACTAGGACTCTCCTGTTCTCATTAGACGGCATTGTCACACATGAACCTTCAAGGGCATGCAGAGTTTTCACTTCTTCCACTCCAAATAAACCAACCAGTTTCCATACTTAGGAGTCCCATGTTTTTTTTTTAAACTTATTTCCTATTCCACACTGAAAACATTGGGGCCAGGCATTGTCCCCGTCACTGTCCTGGGTCACTCGACTCCCTCCTCACCCACCGTCCGCCAGCCTGGCCTGGCCACCTGGGTGGTGGGCGGGGAGCGGCTCTTTGCACTGGGTCAGGGCGCCGGCGGCAGGCCGACGGGGCACTGGAGATCCCCGTCATCGAAGCCTGGACCCGCTCCATTTTATACCGTGAGCCAGCCAACAGAGAGGGCCGCAGCTTGGGGCCCTGACCCCACAGTGGCTTCTTGGGCGAAGGCTCCCCCATGGCCTCGGCTACCACGCGGGGTCCCTGGGCAAGTCCCCTTTGCACCCGCCCGCTGTGGCTTGGGCGGGGTCTGGCCACTTGGTCGGCCTGCAGCATCCCACAGATCTGTGCTCTGGGGCATGTCCTGCCGTCCCCCCCCCCCCCCTCTCCTAGCACACTCAGTCCCGACCAGCGGGCTGCAGTGGGGGGCCAGGGCCTCCGCGGGCACCTTCGTGGGAAGGAGGCGAAGTCGCTGGGCTGGTGGGGAGGGGATGGATCAGGGTCCCCGCAGTGTGGTTGATGTGGAGACAGCACAGCCATCTGGCACCTGCTGTCTCTGGACTTGTCCCTCTCCCCACCGAGACCGAAATTGGTCCAGATTAAGAGATCTTTTTAGAAGGTGTTCTTAAGCACCCCGACCACCCAAATGTGACAGTATTTCATGAGCAATGGATGGTGACAGTTTTACAGCAGGTGCTTCCCAACTAGGAGTTTCTGCAGAGCACACTGGGGGAAGTCATCACGTTGTGCAGTTTAATGATGACCCTGGGGGTGGCATGGACGATCATGGAGCCCCATGGTTCAAAAGAAAGTCTCAGAGAACAAGATAGATATTTTCCAACTGCAGAGGTGGCAAGGACAAGGGACAGTCCTCCCTCAAAGGGGCAGACTGCAAAGCACGCCGAAGAAAGTGTTCAAGAATGTGACTTCATCAGCTTTATAACACCTGGAGCAAGCAAAGGGCGCCATGGAGAGACTCAGAAGACAGCAGTGGGAAGGATCGACTCTGCCGTGTCTGCCTGAGGCTCTGAGAGTTATGCAGAACCTGCGAAACATCTTCACAAATTCAGGCTGGGAAAGGAGACAGGGATGGCGGAGCCTCACAGCCACAGGGGGACCATGTGAAGAGCTCCCCCAGCAGTTCACTAACCACTGACCAGCTAGGTCAGCAACTGCAGACGGTCAGCAGCAAGACGTTACGGTTGACACAACACCATATGGGCAGATTTCTGATGTTCAACAAACTCATTTTCCAAGATCTGATGAAATGATGGAATAGGGGTGCAGAGAAGCGAAGGAGGCATAAGATTCTGGAACAGAGACTTCAGGAGGAAATGCCCGGTGAAGGGATGTCTCTCTATGTTTAAATAGCATTATGTAGCTTCCTGAAGCTTGACCAACTGAAGTGCTCATTCTGACTTGAGAATCTTTTTCACGAATGATTTAAAAGATAAATTTAGATTTCAAAGGTATTAAAATATTTTTTTGATATGAGAAAAAAAGTAGGATTAAAAAATTTTTTTCTGGGGCCGGCTCTGTGGCCGAGTGGTTAAGTTTGCGCACTCTGCTGCGGTGGCCCACGGTTCGGATCCTGGGCGCGGAGATGGCACTGCTCATCAGGCCACGCTGAGGCGGCGTCCCACATCCCACAACTAGAAGGACCTGCAACTAAGGTATACAACTATGTACGGGGGGGTTTGGGAAGATAAAGCGGAAAAAAAAAAAGGAAGATTGGCAACAGTTGTTAGCTCAGGTGCCAATCTTTAAAAAAAAACAAATTTTTTTTCTATGGTTGAGTGACACCCCTTTATGCTAAGAAACAAAGTCACTTAAAGACAAAATCACTTACTAGGGATGTCAGCTATCTGGGCCCATTAATAATTACAGCATTAGATTGCATCAAAATGAGTCATTCCTAAAGAGGTTATTTTACATATTATATATTTATTGATGCATTAATTAAGCCCTCAAAGGGGACAGAAATAACCTCTTAAAGGGGAAAAAAACCTGTTAAAATTTAATCTCTTGGCTAAGGCTTTGGGTAAATACAGTATCATGGAGCCTGATCAAAATAAATTTCTCAAAGTGTTTTTATTCATTCATCCAAAAACAAAAGTAATTTATGCATTCAATATCCACTGAAGGCCTTTACTGTACCCAGCACTGGCTTGGCCCTGGGTTTGGACAGACACAACAGACAAGAAACAATAAGCTGAAAAACAAACATTCTTTTTTTTTGAGGAAGATTAGCCCTGAGCTAACTGCTGCCAATCCTCCTCTTTTTGCTGAGGAAGACTGGCCCTGAGCTAACATCCGTGCCCATCTTCCTCTACTTTATATGTGGGATGCCTACCATAGCATGGTGTGCCAGGTGGTGCCACGTCTGCACCCAGGTCCGAACCGGCGAATCCTGGGCCGCCAAAGCGGAACACGCACACTTTAACCGCTGTGCCACCAGGCCAGCCCCAGCAAACACATTCTAATAAATAGAGCCTAAATTTCCTCGAACACTTACAGACGCCCTTCCCACGCAGAGCTTATTGTGTGGACATCACCCAACTCGGCTGGTGAAGTCTTCAACTTACTCTCTTACTGACCTGGGTATATCTTACTGAAGACTGTGATATGAATGACCCTAGTATCCAAGTTTGGACACACTTTTCAAAAATACCCATTATTTCAACGAAGTAAACCTGCTTTGAAATCCACACTAACTCAGTTACAGGATTTCTAAGCTTTTAAAGTGGAAGTGAGGGCCAGGCCACAGATTCTCTATTCATAACACTATAAGCCTATTGGAAATGTGAGTTAACTCCATCTTTTGTCAAGTCCTTATTCAGATTACATCACAATCTTCATCCACAATTCTGGGAGGGCAATGCTGCCTTCCTTTTGCCTGCGTGTCACACAGTCAGCGCACAGCTATGCAAGCACGAGGACCGTCCCCTGACTCCTAGGCCCAGGACCGCCTCCCACCACACAGAAGCCTTCCCGGCTGGTTAACGTCTGCTGCAATGAGGCAATGGTGATCAGTTTAGTTTCCAAATACGCTCCCTGAACCAGCTGGTTAGCTGAACTTGAATTCCTGGCTCCAGGCTGCACCTCCCGAACTGTCCTGTAACTTGGACCCTCTGGACGGGAGGGCTGAGGGGAGGCATGAGCAGAGCTTAGAGACCGTCTCTGTGGAGGCAGCAGACCTGAGTTCCAGCTCCAACTGCACCGACGACTCTGTGAGCTCATATCCATTAGCCCATGGCTCCCAGTTTCTCTATCTTTATCGACAAAATTAGGATATGGCCTAATAACACCCACTTATTCTAAGAGCTTTCCTTATATCATTTCATCTACCCTCAGACCAGTTTGGTTACAAGCTCTAGTCATCAGTTCCAGAACCCCGCTCCCTGGAGAGGTGGTTGTGACCCAGAAAGCATTTCCCTGGACATCGGGATTTAGTAGAGCTGTGGTGGGACCTAGGAATCAGATATTTCAGGAAGTACCCCAGGGGTATCCTATGATTAGCTAAGTCTTGGAAACACTATGCTGGAAAGAATATAAAAATTATAAATAAATAATGACCAAAGGCCCTGCCATTTGAGGGACGATGCTTATCCTCCTGCAGGGGCAATATACACATTTAGGTGACTGCCTGGCCAATCATGCTGCTTGCTGTCCCTGTTCTTTCTGGCTGGTTCCTGTTGAGGGAGGCTCCCAGTCCCACGGCCCAGTGCCTACCCTGACGACCTACTGAATCAGAACTGGACCTGAACAAATGCAATCTGGACCAGAGTCCTGAGTCCGTCCCTTCCTTTCCAGGCAGTCATGGGGTGAGTCACTTCACAGCTCTGAGACTCAATTTCCTCATCTGGAAGATGGAGCTGAGGGCTGGCTCACAGAGCTGGCAGGATGAGCAAGCTGAGGCGTATGAGGGGGCTTTTGAACCTTTATTTATTGCAAGATGCTAAATGAAGGCAGAGCCCATTTGTAACAAGCCAGTCCTTGGTGACTGGAAGGGCTCAAGCCGTGCCCACCAGCGCAGGCACTGCTGGCGGGGGTGGGGAGGCATGCAAGGGGGCTCAGTGGCCAGGGCTTCTTCCGAAAGATGAGAAGAAATGTCTAGGAAAAAGAACTTTCCTCCAAGATAAACTTTATTTCAGACTTTCAGCTACATGCCAGGAAAATGCTTAACTGTTAGAAAAAGAATTTTCCAAAATTTCCAACAAGTTCTCAGGAAATGTGCTTTATCAGGGATTCAGTAACAAAGCTCTTCACCCCTGGCTAAAGATGAACAATGAGAATTAACTTATTAAAACTGAAACCTGGCGTTGATTACAACCACTGCAGTTTGAAATAGTTAACAGTCTGGCTGCCCTGGTTTGTTTAGTAAGGGCCAGGCTGGTGTGAAACAGCCTGTCAACGTCACTGACGGGGGACATGACTGAGTGCCCATTATGTGACAGACACTGGGCTTTCCATGCATTGTTAGATAGCAAATCTTAATTTCAGCCCTCCAAGAAAATGTCCCCTATTTTGTAAAGTCGCTCAGAGAATCAAGTGCCTTGTCCAAGATGACACAGCGTGGAAATGGGGGTTGGGCCTGACTACAACACACTGCTGACCCTGGGGAGGCCAGAGAGGACATGTCTGCCAAGGGCCATCACCCTACACAGCACATTTACCCAGTCGTTTGGCTTTGGGCTGGTCCTCCACACTCAGCATTCCTTTCTTATGGGCGTCGCCAGGCAGGAGACCAAATTACAAATCAGAAAGCTGAATCCTGTACAAAGAATTAGATTCTTTCAAAGGGCATTTCCACTCAACAATGGCTTTCTGCTGCACACCCTCCTGTATTCCAGGGAACCTTTCTAGAATCAGGAAGACATGGAAAACTATTGCCTTCTGCCTGTCTCCCTGCCACGGTCCTCCCCAGCGCACAATGCACAGCTCCTTCTTCTATTGACTTTGAAACACCCAGCGGACAATTCAGTCATTGTTCATATCCAGTCCTTAAGATCAACTTTGGGTTTGGGTTTCTTAATCAATTTCTTAGGACGGATAAAGTTCTTACCCATTTTTTTAAAAAAATTCTATTGGTTTCCACTTGAGACAGTGGCATGGGCCTGTAAAAATGATCAAATACTACCAAACTAGTATTTTGGACATAGTCATCGTTGAATATTTCACCACCACTTTGAGAAATTGATGCACAGATTAGATAGACTGCCTATGAAAATATTTTACAAATTAATAATTAACTAAAAACTTAACTTTGAACTTTGTACAATTAAGTGTAAGTCTGAGACATAATTTTTCACTTTCTAGACAACAGTCAACTTATTTTTTTTTTTTTAAGAGACTGTTAATTACTGCTACTGACTTCTTACCTTTAACCTCAAGCAGAAGTTTGGTTCCACCCATGACCACAGTCCAGCTGAATGCACCTAACGACGGCTTGTGTGGTAGGGTCTCAATGCCCATTTCATTCTAAGGCATCAGAGAGCAAATATGTCGGACGGTGGACCAGCCTGTGCACTCAGTCTAACCCTGAATACACTGAGGGCATCTGATATCAGAGCTGGACAGACCCTTCACTCCAAACAGCATTTTTTTACAAGCGAGACACCTGCAGTCCTGAGGGGAGAAAGGACCTCCGTGGGGCCCCAGAACTTCTTGGTACAGCCTCCACTCATCCTCCTGAAGAGCTCCCCTTCATCTTACATATCTTAAGTGTCAAGGCTGAGTCCAGCTCCGTGAGAGCTGCAAAGCCCCCTCATCTCCCTGTGTACCCCACCCCTGCCACCCCCCGGCATCCATTAAGATGCCTGGAACATGGAAGCCGCTCAGTAAACTGTGGATGGACATAAGGAGGGAAAATCTAGAGGCACCCAAGTCAAACTTCAAAAGTGAGGTAGAAGAGAGATGATGACTTTGAGAAAAGTGCAAACAAAATGCCATGGGGATTCAGACGGCAGTGGCCCATGGACTGGTGATGTGCCCATGCTCTGAAGTCACTAAGAGCCGGGCTTTTTCAAGGAGGCACTTGACAAATATTCATGGAGGGTCTTCTCAGTGCAGCCAAATGCTGGGTGCAGGGGAGAGAGAGGGAAGCAAGACAAACAGGCCCTGATCGTAAAGAGAGAATAAAACAAGCAAGGAAACACAGTTAATTCCTTTCTTTTTTTTTTTTTTTTTTCCTTGAGGAAGATTAACCCTGAGCTAACTTCTGCCAATCCTCCTCTTTTCGCTGAGGAAGAGTGGCCCTGAGCTAACATCCACGCCCATCTTCTTCTACTTTACATGTGGGACGCCTACCACAGCATGGCCTGTCAAGCCGCGCCATGTCCGCACCCGGGATCTGAACCAGCGAACCCCAGCCCCCCAAGCGGAATGGGCGCACTTACCGCTGCGCCACCGGGCCGGCCCCAACACAGTTAATTCCAACTGGTGACAAATGCTATTAAAGAAAACACACAGGGGTAATGTAACAAAGGATGTGTGCGTGAGGGGGGCAATTTTAGACAACACTGTGAGGAGAAAGCATCTTTGAGGAAGCTGAGACTCAGATGGCCTCACCCTACAGACGCCAGTTGTGTGACCTTGTACAGGTTACTCAGCCTCTCTGAGCCCCAACTTTCTCATCAGGATCATGAAGGCAAAACCAAGTACCTCACAGGGCTGTAAGAATGTACAAGTAAACAGACCTAAAGCACCTGCCACCTTTCGTAGATATTGTGGTTATGGTCATTCTGGGAAGGCTGGAGACCTGTGCCATGTGGGAAAGATAAGGAGGGCAGGACGGAAATGCAAGCGCCACTGCTATCCAATTCCTTGCCTCTCGCTTCCCTACTAGACTGAGTTCTAGGGCACCGGCCCCGAGGAGGAGAAGACAAGAGCTGGGAGCATGATGGGCTTGGGGGTCGGGCCCACCCGGCCACCCAGCAATCGCTCGCGCGGTGGCCTGTCCCCGCGGCAGCCATCTTGGATGTCCTCCCCGCGGCGAGTTTCATCATGCGGCCACCGGGACCGCTAGGCAGGGCGCGCGGGGGCGTGGATGGCGGAGCCCCTCCCGTCGGCGGCGGGACCCACTCCGCGGCGGGCGCTCCGGCGAGCTCGGGGGGAGGTCAGGCTGCCGGAGGTGGGGAGCTGTCAGGCAGCGGCATGGCAGGGGTCGCAGGTGCAGACACCCCCGGCCCCGGGAGTCCCGGGCGTGCCGATGGGGCTTCCGACTCGGAGCGCCGCGCCTCCCTGCAGCCTGCCGCCTGCGCGCTCCCGCCCGAGCCCTCGCCCCCCGCCAGGTCCCCGCGCGCTTCCCACCCGCCGCGCCGGGCCCGCCGCCCGCCACTCACCGCTCCCCGGGCCGCCGCTCCCGGACCCGCGCAGGGCCGCCTCCGCGCCACCGGAAGCCCTCGCCCGCCGCCGCGGCCCCGCGCGCCGCCGCCAGGAGCGCGCCCTCGGAGCGCGTGCCCGGCCAGCCACGCGGCCAGGACTGGCCGCTCCCGTGCCCGCGCCTTCGCCCGCGCTCCTCGCCGCGCCCCCGGTCTGCATCCGGAGCTCCCACGTTCGCGCTCAGGGCGGTGCGCGGCTCTGCCCTGGCCGGTGCCGCTGTTTGCCGTTCCGGTTTCCCCGGGGAAGCCGCCCCTCACTTGCTCGTTTCTTTCTTCCCAGGGGCTTGCATGGAGTCAGCATCCATTCACTCGCTCCCTCATTTATTCATCTAAACCTGTGTTTCCCTAAGGGTGGACTTTGGCACCACTGGTGCTACAAGGCGATTTTAGGTGGTACGAGTGCCACGACCTGATTTAGGTCTTAAAAAGAGTCACTGGCTCTGTGTGGAGAGTAGGTTGTAGGGGGGATGACGTGAGGGCAGAAAGACACCAGTAGGGAGGCTGCCGTGGTTAACCAATCAGAGGAGAGACGATGGTGGCTTGG
The DNA here is from genome assembly GCF_041296235.1 of Equus asinus. Taxonomy (NCBI): domain Eukaryota; kingdom Metazoa; phylum Chordata; class Mammalia; order Perissodactyla; family Equidae; genus Equus; species Equus asinus. Next base: position 8,834,164 of record NC_091798.1, read on the forward strand.
ACCAGGGGGCTAACAGTGGAGGTGGTGAGAATTATTGGATTTGGGGCATATTTTGAAGGCAGATGAAACCTGATAAATAGTGACGTCATTTTCATAGATAGGAAGATTTAATTTTTCAAGTTGTAAATTCTCCCTAAATTAACCTATAAATACAATGTAATTCCAAACAAAATTCTGACAACTCTAGTGTGTATAAGACTGTGTGTGTATAACTTGACAGGGTGACTGTAAAACGTGTATGGAAGAATAAAGACCCAGAAATAGCCACAACAATTTTGAAGAGAGAGAGCAAGGTGGGCTGACTTACCCTTATATTTACCAAGTAAATATAAAACTTGTTGAAAGCGATGGTAAAGAAGAGAGGCAGTGCTTCGTTCAGGGATCAACAAACAGCTTAGCACAGCCAAACAGAGTCATCGGGTGCCCCTGCAGGTAGAGAAACCTGCTGTGGGCTGGGACCCCAGGATGGCGGGGAAGGTTAAAGATTCTTTGAATGATCCTGGGGCGTTTGAATCCCTACCTTATACCACATACAAACTCAACTCCAGATGGATTAAAGACCAAAAGATGAAAAACAAAACTCCCAAATTTTTAGCAGACAATTGGGGAGGGTATGTTTATGACCCTGAGATAAGGAGGCATTCTTAAATAAACACGAAAAGTATGAAATATAAAGGAAAGATCGAAAAGTTAAGCTTCATTAAAACTCAAAAATCCATGCTCATCAGTGACACCAAAATAAAAGTGAAAGAGTTCGCAGACTGGGAGGAAATATTTTCAACACATGGATCTGGCAAAGGATACATATCCAGAAAATATAAAAAACATTTACAAATTAATAAGAAGAAAGAGAAACAACCCAACAGAAAACATACAACAAACATGAATACTTGGAACTCACACAGCGGGGAAGACAAATGGCTCTGATACAGAAGAAAACATATTGACCCTGGCTAGTAATTTGGGCACTCAGCCTAGGTTTCATAGAGAGTTTTTTTGTGTGTGATGGTCCTCCAGCTCAGAATTCCTATGAGTGGTTCACCAGTTTCTGCTCTTTACCATACCCACTGCCAAGTGTTGGACTCAAAAGATTAATAAAGAAAAACCTCTCTCAAAGAGTTTATTGGCGAAAGAGCTTATTGGCAAGGAGATAAACATGTAAACAAATAATTACAATGAATGATTACAACTCAATATAAAAATTGCAACAGTATAACGTGAGCTATATAACTAAGTATTATGAGTGGGGATTGACAAGCTCTGCCTGCAGAATGGGGATGCAAGAGACATATGGGAGATACCCAGTGCATCAGTTATCTGTTGCCACAATAATGCTACATACAGAATACCCACAAAATCTCGGGAGTATACAACAGTAAACAGTTATTTTTGTTTCCAAGTCTATACATTGGCTGGCAGTTCTGCCGATCTGAGCCGGCCTCTGCAAGGCCTTCACGTGTGTCTGTGGTCAGCTGTGGGCTATCAGTGGCTTTGTGGATCTTGGCAGAGCTCTCTTGTGTGCCTGGGACCTCAGCCGGGACAAACAGACTGACTTGGCTCTGTGCCACGTCTCATTCCTCCAGCAGGTGAACCTGGGCACGTTCACGTGGCAATGGCAGGGGAAGGGAGGGAGAAAGAGAGAGAGACTCAAGGTCTCTTAAGGCCAAGGCTTGCAACTGGCACACTTTCACTTCCACTTGATGCTATTGGTTAAATCAAGTCACGAGACCAGCCCAGATTTAGGGAAAAATAGACTTTATCACCCGATGAGAGGAGCTACATAGTGACATTGTAAATAGGTGTAGATATACAGACAGGTGGAGAATTGGGGACATCATTCTTCAAAAATTCTGCCACGTAGGTTTTTTTGCCGAGCATTCCAATTTCTTTTGCGGAGCTCCCCTCCCTGATAGCGTATGGTCCTGGTCAGACTTTCGGTCATGACACTCTCTCTCTCATGCCTGCCACAGTCATGGGTACATGACCCAAGCTGGGCCAAACAGAAGCCAGCCCTGAATTTGTATGTCAACATACGAAAAGAAAGAGAAGTCATCCCCTCTCCTGTTCCGCCTGGGATTGCTAAACTGGGAGAACGTGGACCAGGGGCTGCCAGTGCTGCTTTCTGCCAGTCTGCAGAAGTGAAGCAAAGCTGAAAGATGCAGGAGAGAGAGAGTTCAGATGACATCATTTTGGGCCCTGGGCTCAGCCACTCCTGAAGCTGGACTGCCCTCTGGGTTTCCAGTTATGGGAGCCAATAAATCCACCCACATACGCATATTTTTGTTTTTTTAAGTAGAAGCTCTTTTGAGTTAGATTTCTATCCTCGACTAACTGTGGGGGTTCACAGCGGTGGTGACTTTTGAGCTGAGTGTAACTAAATTTGAGAAAAGTAGGAAGACGAGGCATATAAAGGAAGAAGAAAGGAGCTGAGGATTGAAGAATAAAAAGCAAGTGTCTGGGTGTGTTCCCACCTTTGGTTTAAATAAGCATCTTTCAAAAACAGCTTCCACGGAAGCTAAAAATAGTATTTTTCAGCTTTGTTGATAGGAAAACTGAGTGCTTGGGAATTCTCGCTAGGCCTGCATTGTCAAAGGTTGCAAAACCCTTGCATTCTAATATGGACTTTGAACCCTTCAGGGCACAGCAAAAACAACTCAATGCCGAGTCAGCAAAGACGCGGACATTTCTGAGCACAGTGAAAGTTCAGTGAGCTGAAGAAAGAGCTGGCTGAATCCGTCACAAGATGAAGGTTTCCTCGTGGTAGAGTCGGGCATTCAGTGAGAATCAAATTTTTTTTCAATTAACATTTTAATGAAAACTTTCAATTCCAGCTTATATTAGCAAAGTTATTTTCAGTGGTAAAAGAAAATACATAACCATATGAATTTGAAAAGTACGGTCAAGTTCACATTCCCACTCTACCACTCCCAGCAACCTCCCTGTTAGATTTTTAGTATATTTCCTTTTCTTTTCTGACTCATCAAACTTCTGTGCATCCTGTGCCTGAGGCTGAGCTCTCTGTACTAACAACCAGGATCACGGGGCCCGGCACTTGCCAGCACAGGCTCTGGAGCCCCACCAACCCGGCTCTGATCCCGCCTCTGCCCCGACTGGCTGTGAGACCCTGAGCAACGAGTCCCTTAACTTCTTGCGCCGTGGTTCTCTCTCTGGAGTAGGAAAAGGCTGTCACCTGCCTCCTGGGGCTGTTGTGAAGAGGACCTGAGATGATGTATTTGCAGAGACTAGCAGGGCGCCTGGCCCCCGTGAGCCTTGATAATCGAGAGCTTCTGTTATTCAGGTTCCAGAGTCATGGCTCCTGCAGCACCCCGTAAATCTCTCGGCAGGCTCTCACCGCCCAGCATTTAACCATAGCCTTACAGTCCTTCTTCTCGCTAGACCGTGAACCCTGTAAAAATGAGAAAGTTGATCTTATTCAACTTTCTGTGCCCAGCACAGTGCGGACATATGGAAGATTCAGTATTCTTTTTTGCTAAATATGGGGTTAGAATCATGATGCACATATTTTATGATCTGCTTTCTTCAGTTAAAGTTATATTTTATAAACATTTTCTTGGGTTGCATTATAATCTTCACTGTTCGTTCATTCATGCTTTTATTCAGTACATGCTTATCGGACACCAGTTATGCATCCGTAACTGTTCCAGGTGCTGGGGACTCTACACTGAACAAATTTAACCCCCTGCCCTCAGGCAGCTGATGCTCCAGGAGGGGCAGACGGACAGTGAACACAATGAACAAGGACAGCAGTGGTGATGGCAAGTGCTGTCCATACGTAAATCATGGCAGGTGGCAGGGTGTGTGGTCAGGGCCGACCTCTGGGGGAGGGTCCTTTCTCATTTGAATGACTGTAGAACTTTCTGTTGAGTGGCTATATCAGCATCACTCAACCTGGGAGGGGCCTCACTCCCACTCTCCACTCAGGGGCATTTGACTGGTGTTTTTTCTCAGGACAGGGGAAGACCTGGAGATTCAGGGTCCAGCAACTCAGCAGAACCTTATAGAAGGGAGGGACGGGAATAATAGTAACCGAGTGCCCGCTGTGAGCTGGGCACGTAGTAGTCGCTTTCACAAACGTCTTCTCTAGTCCTCACAGAAACTTGAAGTGGTTAACTACTTATATACATCAGGGTTCACTAGAAAAACAGAACCAATAGGGTATGTCTTGGTTTCTATCCCTTTTTGTCTGTCTACCTATCCATCTATCTATCTGTCTATCTGTCATCTGTCTATCTACCTATCTATCTATCCATCCATCTATCAATGGATCACTCTGTCTATCCGCCCATCCATCAATCCATCTACCCATTCACCTATCTATCTACCTGTCTATCTATCTATCATCTATCTTTCTATCTATCCATCTATCTATCCATCCACCCATCCGTCCATCAATCCATCCACCTTTCTATCTATCTATCTATTTATCTATTGAGAGATTTCTGGTAAGGAATTGGCTCACATGCTTGTGGGGGCTGGCAAGCCTGAAATTTGTAGGGTGGGCGAGCAGGCTGGAAAGTTAGACAGGAGTTAATGCTGCAGTCTTGAGAGGCTGAAATTCTCTCAGAAAATTAGTTTTTGCTCTTAAGGCCTTCAACTGATTGGATGAGGCCCACCCACATTATGTAGGACAGTCTTCTTTATATAAAGTCAACTGATTGTAGATGGTAACCACATCTACAAAATACCTTCATGGCAGCACCTAGTGTTTGATTGAATAACTGGGCCTCTAGCCTAGCCCGGTTGACACGTAAAACCAAACATCATACTACTCTTACCTGATTTTACATCTCCACTTTCACTCTTGTCTCTAATAATCCATCCACTTATCTTTTGAAGATGTGAGTCAGATCCTATCATCCCTGCTTTAAAATCCTCAGTGGCTCCCAATTTTACTTAGAATAAAATTTGAACTCTTCATCGTGGCCTATGGACCCTCATGATCTGTCCTGTCCTGTTTTTCCAGTTTCACCATATGCTACTCTCCTCCTTGCTCATGTTAATATTACCAAACTTTCTGAATCCTGAATAGGCCAACTTATTCCTACCTCAGGGCCTTTGCATATGCTGTTCCCTGTACCTGGAAAGCTTTCAGGTCAAATGTCACCTCCTCAGAGAAGCCTTCCTTGACCAGCTGTCTGGAGTAGCCCCTCCCACTCATATTGGAGCTCATCATTCATCACTCTTTTACTGCACTGTCACTATCCAAAATTACCTTGTTTATTTATTTGTGGAATTGTCTTTTCTCTGTCTCTTCAGCTAGAATGTTCCACCATAAAGGTGAGGATCTTGTCTGCCTCATCTTCCACTGTATTTTCAGCTCCTCGAACAGTGCCTTCCACAGTCGGCCCCTCCCTCACCCAAATCATGCCATAGAACCACTGTGGTGAGGACTCTGGCTCCAGCTCTGACCATCACACACTGCAGCTTGCACAAGAGTCACTCCTGCTCTGGAACTGCTTGCTGTAGCCACAACCGGAGTGGGTTCTCCATTCTCTGGGCAGGGGCATCCGACTGGCTGAGCTGAGGTCATGTGCCAGCACGACATCTGGCCTTTTCGGTAGGGGTCGTGGTCTCTGTCCCTGCACAGGCACGTACACATCACGGGGAACTGAATCACCCGGACGGTTCCCCCGAGCCCTTTCTCAGTCAATCCACTCCCGCTCCAACAGCTACCCTGATTCCTATCACCTGCTTTCTGTGATTTCTCTCACTAATTAGCTTTGTCTGTTCTGGAACTTTATCTCAATGGAATCCCACAGTAGACAGTTTTTTGCATGTGTGTCTGGTTTCTTTCACTCAGCGTCTTTTTGAGATTTATCTATGTTGTTGGGTTTAGTTGTAGTGTGATTTTTTCATCGTTGTGTAGAATTCTGTTTCACATGAATATACCACAGTTTTTTGTATTCATTTCCCAGTTGATGGGCATTTCCAGCGTTTCCAGTTTTTAGTTCTTATGAATAAAGCTTCTGTATGAACTTTCACATACAAACTTTTTACTGCCATAGGAACAGTTATTTTTTGCATTTAGTTCTCAGCGTTTGGTGGACAAGCTTTGACCGTCAGCTCTGCCTCCAGAGTGGCATTTCCAGGGTGTGAAGCGCACATCCCTCCCCACCTGAAAGCCTGCTCTTGCCCTCCTGATCACGCACACCCTCCCTGGTACGGCATTCAAGGCTTTTTGACATCAGTCTCAATCTCCAGTCAGTTCCACCTGCTGCCTTACCCTCTGCTGCAGGCATGTCTGCCTGCTCACTGTTTCCGGAATGTGTCAGGCTGTTTTCCTCCTCTTTTGCCTTTGTACAAACTGTGTCTGGAATGCTTTGCCCCAGAGAGTCTTGATTCCTGGACAAACTGATACATATCCTTCAAAGCCCAGCTCAAAAGACACCTCCTCCAGGAAGCTGGCCTTCAGTTTGCCAGGCACTCTATCGTACCTTCTATTGGGTGCACACTTTGGTATTAATATTTGGTATTACTCATGCTTTGGGATTCGTGTTGTTAAAGCACTTATTTCATCGCATATATTTCTGTGATCACAGTTTTTCTCCTCTTCTTGTCTGGGAGCTTCTGGAAGGCAGAGAAGGAGGCTCAGAGCTGTGAAGTAATGCGCCTAATGCCACAGAGCTGCTGCAGGTCCAGGGCTGCCAGATTCCTGGTGAAATGCTCTAAACACCATCCGTGTTGTTGTGAATGGGATGACTGTGTCTTTTTTATGGCTGAGTAGTATTCCACTGTGTGTGTGTGTGTGTGTGTGTGTGTGTGTATATATATATATATACCACATCTTCTTTATCCATTCATGTGTAGAAGGCCGCTTGAGTTGTTTCCTCATCCTGGCTATTGTGAATGATGCTGCAATGAACGTAGGGCTGCATAAGTCTCTTGGGATCGTTAATTTCAAGTTCTTTGGATAAATATCCATTAGTGGGATAGCTAGATCACATGGTATTTCTATTTTTAATTTTTTGAGACATCTCCATACTGATTTCCATAGTGGCTGCACCAGTTTGCATTCCCACCAGCGGTGTATGAGGGTTCCCTTTTCTCCACAGCCTCTCCAACACTTATTATTTCTCATCTTGTTAATTGTAGCCATTCTGACTGGTTTGAGGTGATATCTCATTGTAGTTTTGATTTGCATTTCCCTAATAAGTAGTGATGTCGAGCATCGTTTCATATGCCTGTTGGCCATCTGTATATCTTCTTTGGAGAAATGTCTGTTCATGTCCTCTGCCCATCTTTTGATTGGGCTGTTTGCTTGCTTTCTGTTGAGTTGTTATGAGTTCTTTATATATTTTGGAGATCAACCCCTTGTCAGATAAATGATATGCAAATATTTTCTCCTGGTTGGTGGGTTTTCTTTCTGTTTTGTTCATGGTTTCCTTTGCTTTGCAGAAGCTTTTTAGTCTGATGTAGTCCCATTTGTTAACTTTTTCTTGTGTTTCTTTCCCTTTCCCAAGTAGACATAGTATTTGAAAAGATGCTGCCAAGACCAATGTGAAAGAGCATACTGCCTGTATTTTCTTCCAGGAGTTTTATGGTTTCAGGTCTTACATGCAAATCTTTAATCCATTTTGAGTTAATTTTTGTGTATGGTGTAAGATAATGGCCTACTTTCATTCTTTTGCACGTGGCTGTCCAGTTTTCCCAACACCATTTATTGAAGAGACTTTCCTTTCTTTATTGTATGTTCTTGGCTCTTTTGTTGAAGACTAGCTGTCCATAGATGTGTAGTTTTATTTCTGGGTGTTCAATTCTGTTCCAGTGATCTGTGTGTCTGTTTTTGTGCCAGTACCATGCTGTTTTGATTACTGTAGCTTTGTAGTATATTTTAAGTCACGGATTGTGATGCCTCCAGCTTTGTTCCTTTTTCTCAGGATCGCTTTGGCTTTTTGGGGTCTTTTGTTCCATATAAATTTTAGGATTCTTTGCTCTATTTCTGTGAAGGATGTCATTGGGATTCTCTTCGGGACTGCATTGAATCTGTAGATTGCTTTAGGTAGTATGGACATTTTAACTATGTTTACTCTTCTGACCCATGAGCATGGAATATCTTTCCATTTCTTTATGTCCTCTTCAATTTCTTTTAATAATGTCTTATAGTTTTCAGTGTGCAGGTCTCTCACCTCTTTGGTTAAGTTTATTTCTGGTACTTTATTCTGTTTGTTACAGTTGTACATGGGATTTCATTCTTGATTTCTCTTTCTGCTAGCTCATTGTTAGTGCATAGAAATGCAACTGATTTTTAAAAACTGATTTTGTACCCTGAAACTTTGCTGTAGTTTTTAATTATTTCGAATAGTTTTCTGGTGGATTCTTTAGGGTTTTCTTTATACAGAATCATGTCATCTGCAAACAGTGAGAGTTTCACTTCTTCCTTTCCAATTTGGATCCCTTTTATTTATTTTTCTTGCCTAATTGCTCTGGCAAAAACCTCCAGTACTGTGTTGAATAAGAGCGTGCAAGTGGGCACCCTTGTCTTGTTCCTGTTCTCAGAGAGACGGCTTTTAGTTTTTCCCATTAAGTATGATGTTGGCTGTGGATTTGTCATATATGGCCTTTATTACGTTCAGGTACTTTCCTTCCATACCTATTTTATGGAGAGTTTGTATCATAAATGGATGTTGGATCTTGTTAAATGCTTTCTCTGCATCTACTGAGATGATCATGTGATTCTTATTCCTCATTTTGTTAATGTGGCATATCGCATTGATTGATTCACAGATGTTGAACCATCCCTGCATCCCTGGAATAAATCCCACTTGATCATGGTGCATGATCCTTTAAATGTATTGCTGTATTTGGGTTGCCAATATTTTGTTGAGGATTTTTGCATCTAAGTTCATCAGCGATATTGACCTCTAATTTTCCTTCTTCATGTTGTCCTTGTCTGGTTTTGGTATCAGAGTAATGTTGGTCTCATAGAATGAGTTAGGAAGCATTCCATCTTCTTCAATTTTTTGGAATAGTTTGAGAAGGATAGGTATTAAATCTTCTTTGAATGTTTATTAGAATTTTCCAGAGAAGCCATCTGGTCCTGGAGTTTTGTTTTTTGGGAGGTTTTTTACTGTTTCAATCTCTTTACTTGTGATTGGTCTATTCAGATTCTCTGTTTCTTCTTGATTCAATTTGGGAGGTTGTATGAGTCTAAGAATTTACCCGTTTTTTCTAGGTTATCCCATCTGTGGGCATATAGTTTTGCATAGTATTCTCTTATAATCCTTTGTATTTGTTTAGTATCTGTTGTAATTTCTCCTCTTTCATTTATAATTTTATTTATTTGAGCCCTCTCTCTTTTTTTCTTGGTGAGTCTGGCTAAGGGTTTGTCAATTTTGTTTATCTTCTCAAAGAACAAGCTCTTAGTTTCATTAATCCTTTCTACTGTTTTTGTAATCTCTATTTCATTTATTTCTGCTCTGATTTTTATTATTTCCCTCTTTCTATTGACTTTGGGCTTTGTTTGTTCTTCTTTTCCTAGTTCTGTTAGATGCATCCCAGGATTACTTATTTGAGATTTTTCTTGCTTGTGGAGGTGGGCCTGTATTGCTATGAATTTTCCTCTTATGACCACTTTTGCTACATCCTGTAAGAGTTGGTATGTTGTATTTTCGTTTTCATTTGTATCCAGGTATTTTTTAATTTCCCTTTGATTTCTTCATTGATCTAGTGGTTGTTCAAAAGTGTGTTGTTTATTCTCCACATATTTCTGACTTTCCCAGTTTTGTTCTTGTAGTTGATTTCTAGCTTCATAGCATTGTGGTCAGAAAAGATGGTTGGGATGATTTAAATCCTCTTGAATTTATTGAGGCTTGCCTTGTTACCCAACATACGGTCTGTCTTTGAGAATGCTCCGTGGGCACTTGAGAAGAACGTGTATTCTGCTATTTCTGCATAGAAGCTCTCTATATATCTATTAAGTCCATCTGATCAAGTGTTTCATTTAAATCTACTGTTTCCTTGTTGACCTTTTGTCTAGATGATCTGTCCATTGATGTAAGTGGGTGTTGAGGTCCTGTACTATTATTGTGTTGATGTTAATTTCTCCCTTTAGGTCTGTTAATAGTTGCTTTATGTACTCTGGTGCCCCTGTGTTAGGAACATATATGTTAATAAGTGTTATATCCTCTTGGTGGAATGTCGTTTTATCATTAAATACTGCTGCTCTTTGTCTCTTATTGTCTTTTTTAACTTGAAGTCTGATTTGTCTGATATAATTATGGCAACCCTTGCTTTCTTTTGTTTGCCATTAGCTTGGAGTATCATCTTCCATCCCTTCACTCTAAGCCTATGTTTGTCTTTAGAACTGAGATGTGCTTCCTGGAGGCAGCATATTGTTGACTCTTGTTTTTTAATCCATCCAGCCACTCTGTGTCTTCTGATTAGACAATTCAATCTGTTTACATTAAGAGAGATTATTCTTATATGAGGGCTTAATACTGCCATTTTATGTCTTGTTTTCTGGTTGTTCTCTGTTTCCATTGTTTCTCTTCCTTTGTATTTCTGACTGCCATTCCATCTTGCTGGTTTTCTGAAGAGGCTTTCTCTCTTTTTGTGAATTGTGGCTCTGCTCTGATTTTTGTTTAGTAGTTACCATGAGGATTGTATAAAAAATCTCATAGATGAAATAGTCCATCTTCTCATAGCCTCTTATCTCCATTAACCTAAGCAGGCTCCTTCCCTTTCCTCTCCCTTTTTGAGCTATTGCTGCAACAAATTGTTCTGTTTTAAATGTGAGTTTGCGACTAGGTTGAAGTGTTTATCATTACTTTTGATGCTTTCTTTCCCTTTATCTTTTACGTTATAATTGGGTCTTTGCCTCCCTGTTCTGATAGAGGGCTGCAGGTTTCTGATCATGTCTGTCTATTTATCTGCTTGCTCAGAGCTTTGTAGACCTTTGCCTTTTCGTTTCCAGCATGAGGGCATTTTTAATTGTATCTTGCAGGGGAGGTCTAGTGGCAATGAACTCCCTTAGTTTTTGTTTATCTGGAAAAGCTTTTATTTCTCCATTGTATCTGAAGGATAGTTTTCTGGATAGAGTATTCTTGGCTGAAAGTTTTTGTCTTTCAGTATTTTGAATATATAATTCCATTTTCTCCTAGCCTGTAAGGTTTCTGCCAAGAAATCTGCTGAAAGCCTAATAGCGGTTCCTTTGTAGGTTATTTTCTTCTTCCTTGCTGCTCTTAGTATTTTTCTTTGTCATTGACTTTTGCCGTTTTTATTGTCATATGCCTTGGAGAAAGTCTTTTAGCACTGCTGTAATTAGGAGTTCTATTGGCTTAGTGTAATTGTAAATCTGAACTTCCTCCAGGTTTGGGAAGTTGTCAGCAAGTATTTCTTTGAACAAGCCATCTGCTCCTTTCTCCATCTGTCTCCCTCGGGATTACCTATAATCCTTATGTTGCTTTTCCTAGTTGAGTCTGATATTTCTTGAAGAATTCTTTCATTTAAAAAAAAATCTTAGTTCTGCCACCTCCTCTACCTGTAGAATTTCTACATTTTATCCTCTATATCACTAATTCTTTCCCCATAATATCAGCTCTATTTCTTAAGGATTCTAGATTATTTTTTATTTCATTAATTGTGTTTTTCATATCCAGGATTTCTGCTTGAGTTTTTTTTTGTAGTTTCAATCTCTTTGGTGAAGAGATTCATTTTACTTCTGAGCTCACTGAATTGTCTTTCTGAGTTCTCTTATAAATCATTGAATTCCTTTGTGACAGCTATTTTGAATTCTCTGTCATTTAGGTTGTTAATTTCTGTGCCTTCAGGGTTGGTTTCTGGAGAATTGTCATTTTCCTCCTGGTCTGAGTTGTTGCTGTGGTTTCTCATGGTGTTTGATAAATTCATCTTGTTGGGGCATTTGTGGTGATATTAGGTCACAGATTCCGCCTGTTACCACTAGGGGGAAGCAGGAGCAGAGTTTCTGGCCCCTGCCCATGTCCTGGAAGCTGTGGGGGTGCTGTGGGCACTTGCCCAGCCTGGGGTGTGTTCAGATGCTTATGTGGATGTGCTTTGTGGGCAGGGCTTCCTTGCTGGACTGAGCTAGGGCCACTCCTTGACATCACAGGGGCACAGTGGGCTCCCCGCCCCTGCCAGGAAAGTGATCGCCAGTAGGCTAAGGGTTGCTGCTGCTTTTCCCACAGCCGCCTTAGACATGTTCCCTCTTTTGGGGCTGGTGGCCCTATGGGTGCTTGCACGAGCCTGCAGTGTGCTTGCCCCGGCATGTGGATCTGCTGCAGTCTCTGCTTGCCATCCGCTGGGCCACTGTGCTTGGTGGATGGGGCTTCCTTGCCGAGATTGAGCTAGGGCCACTCCTTAGCACTTGCACAGTAGGCTCCCCCACTGCCAGGAGAGCAATCATGAGTGTGGGCTAAGGGTCACCACTGCCTCCTCCCACGGTCACCCCACTGCGTGTTCCCACTTTCCTGGTGCTTGTACAGGCCGGAAAGCATTTGTGTGTGTGCAGAGGGCTACCAGGGGAGAGTGGGGAGTGCGCACCTATCTCCACCACTTCCCGGGGGGGCCAGGCCATCCACCCTCAAATGTACATCTGTGTGTGTCTCCCAGGCGTCCTGTTGTGCTGTGTGGGCTTCCTCCTTGGTCAGTGAATGTCCATTTAGTTGTAGTTCAAAAGAGGGAGAGACAAAGGAACAGCTCACTCTGCTATGTTGCTGACGTCACTCCTGGAATCTGGATTTTTAAAGCTTCACTATGCAGCCAGGGATGGCAACCTCTGTGGTAAAGGGAAGGACCAAATTCCAAAGAACTGACAGAATCGTGGATTCAGAGTGGCCCCTCCCATTTGTTCTTTAGGTGCAGGATCTTGGTGGTAACTGAGTTGCCCTGCCATCTGCCCCTTAGTTAGGCTGGATTGTGGTCAGCAGGTAGATGGGCCTTGGGTTTGTGTTTCTAATGTGCAGACAATAATCCTAAAAGCATTCTTGCTTGGAAGTGAAAGTCCAGTGTGTCTCTTGTACAAGGCATGTGAAAAACACATCACGAATTGGCTCTTTGTTTAAAAATGAAGCAACGCTAAATATCACTGGGAAGCCAATTGTGTCTTAAATAGGTCCCGGAGGCTAAATACAGTGTGGATTATTCCAAGAAAGCTGAGTCACTCCATTCTTGGTTTTAAGGAACTGGTTCATTAGTCAAATTAATCTTAACAAAATAGGGCAGAAATAAGGGAGAAATAATACTTCACATTTCTTTTTGTGCTGGGTAAGCACTTGCTATTGCATTTCTGTAACTCTTCTGAGAAGAATGCGATGCCCTGCTTGCTGCTCAGGTCCCATCATTCATCCATCCAACGGGTATTTAACCAACACCTCCTCAGCCTGCAGTGGACGGGGACCAGGCAGGGAAACTGAGTCCTTCCCTCAAGGGGCCACAGACAAGCCAACAGATGTGAGGTCTGCGGGCACGAGCAGTGGGATGGAGGAAGCTGGGCAGGAGGACAGAGCAAGGTGTGACGGGGCTGTGTCAGAGGGGTGTTCAGGGCAGGCCCCTCTGCAGGGTGACACTGGAGCAGAGAACTGAATGAAGGGAGGGAAGGAGCCATGCAGAGGCCCAGGGAAGAGCATTCCAGGCAGAGGGAAGGGCAAGTGAAACAGCCTCAGGATTTTCCTAAAAGCTGAGGCTGCAAAGGAACGTTTGAGCTGATATATGAATTTCTGGTGAGAATGTTGATCAGACGGAGACTCAGGACTCCAGCTGGCATATACAGTGCTTTTGTGGGAATTATAAAAGGTCACCCTCTCTGGTAGACAGATTACAAAAAGACTGACCCAGTGTGTAAGCAGAGCCCCTGCTGGATTCTAGCTCCCTGTCACTCCCTGAGTCGGGGGTATTTTTGTGCAGTGTACAGACTGTACAACTGTACGTAGCAACCCTCACTGAGGTTCATTTAAAACAGACTCATCTAAGTCACAGGAAAATGCAGGATGGAATAGATTTTATTTTTCTGGTTATTTTGTATGGTTTTGAAAACTCTCACAAAGAAATCTGAAACAGCTGTGGGGGATAATATTTCGAGAGATTAGCTGGTGAGCTGATTAATTGGTCTCCTCCCCCAACTCCCTTTGCTGTCTGTCCCCGTCCTTCCCCTTCAAATGACCAAGCTGCTCTGGGCCAGTTTCCTCAGTGCACCAGAAGGAAGTTTCTAGACTCTGATCTTCAACAAATCTGAGTCCTTAGGGGGATGGAGAGAGGTTGAGTGGAGACAATATGTTTGAAAGAAAAGGCCCCCTTAGATTTACTCACTCACTTTATCCTTATTCTCCACCTCTGTTTTCCTCCCCTCCATAGGCAGCAGTTCTCACATGTTCCTCTGTATCTTTGTAGGACTTGTAATGCAGTTTCAGGTGCGTGGTTTTTAAATTATAGACATGATGTTCTGCTGTAGATCTCATTTTGTTTCTTGCTTTTTCACTCACCTCTAAGTTCTTGGGATCTGTTTGTACTCTTTTGTACATATCTAGCATTTTCCTTCTAACTGCTGATAAAATTCTTTGGAGTGGAGCCACCATATTTTCCTTATCTGCCACTCATGATGGACACCTGGGATGCCTTCCACTTCTCAACGCCATAAACAACTCTGTGATGGACGCCTCCTCATACAGTCAGCTATGCTCCTGTTAATAAAGACTCTGAGAACAGACCGAGGGGTGAGATTTCTGCACACACAAGCACACAGTTTAGATGACACTGCCAGAGGTCTCTGCAGAATGGTGGCAACATCTACACACTCACCAGCGGTGTGCAAAAGATGCTCCTGTTCCCCCACGTCTCACCAAGAGTCGGTGCTGTTCCTCTCTCTGGTCTTTGCCTATCTGATGGGAATAAAGCACCATATTGTTGCTTTAATTTCTATTTCTTTGGTTATTAATGAACCTGAGAATCTTCTCATGTACTTGTTAGCACTTGCTGGATCACATTCATTGCCTGTTTTTTAAAAAAATCATGTTTCCTCTCCTTGTCACTTTCTGAGTGTTCCATGTCTCTTGTAAACATTGCAAATATCTTCTCCCAACCTGTCATCTTTCTGTTAATTTTGTCTGCAGTATGCTTTGTTGAACAGAAATCTTGAATGTTGCTGTAATTAAAGCTGTCAACTTGTTGCCTTGTGTTCTGAACTTTTGAGGTCTTGTTTCAGAAGGTCTCCCCCAATGCTAGGTTGTAAAGATCTTCTCCAATATTTCATTCTTTAGTTATGTAGTTTTACACTTCACATTTAGGTCTTTGATCTACCTGGAACCTACTTTTGTATAGGCTGTGAGGTAGGGATTCTACCTTATTTTCCTTTAAAGAGTGAGCTGGTTTTCACTACACTGTCGCCTGAACTGTGGATCAGGGGTTTAAGGGAGTAGAGAGTTTCTCCTCCTCCAGACTGGGCATGATTTCATCAGGATGAAGGAAGAGGAGAGAAGAGGGAATGTGTTCAAAATCCAGATATTAATACATTCCCGGGGGAGGGAGCCCACTTCCGGCTTCCCTGGCAGGCTCTATCATGAGTCTAGGGAGATGAGGTCTCATCTTCATTGAGATTGTCAGACTCCCAAGTGTGGGTTATGGAAACAGAGCTGGCAGATCCAAAGAGTCCTGGTAGATAGGAACGAGGGATATGTAAATATTGATATTTTCTAGGGATATGTAAATAGCAACCTCTTTGAATTAATGAAGGATCAATGGGACCGCCCACCATGCCTTGGAACTTAGATGCAGCCCTAAGAAAATGGGAAGGTAGGTGAACTTTTAACTAACCAAGATAAACTTTCAACCACCTCAGTGAAATCGGGGCTTGAGATGGAGACTCAGTTCAATTATGGAAGTTCTCATGTTATCAGCTGAGTGAAATTCAAACATACATCTTTGTTATTTCCCTGTTGTGTTACCCCTTAACCAGTATCATGTCAGAATTAAACTTTTTGATAATTGCAATCATAGTTCGGCTAAGAATACAAGAGTTTGGTGAAAATCAATGAAGCATCTTGTGAGAATCTGTTGCCTATAGGAAAAATAATACAGAGCATTGTAGAATTTATCATCATTTGCAAATTTTGTTCTACACATCCTTTGTATCCATATATTTATAATAAACTTACATATGTATATATATTTTTCAGAGCACTGGTTGTTTAACATTTAACCTACACGTCTGGCTCAAGGTTCAATTTTATCTAACTATCTGCTCACTCTACATGTCACCCAGGAATAAATTTTGACTACTCCAAGCCAATATTTGCTGTTCCAGTTCCTTTCCTTGTCAATGATTGGTTCCATATGGCCATGTAATCCTGTGATGGCCAATGAGATACAAGAAGAAATCTCCTGGGAGTCTTCTGGGAGAAGTTTTCTTGCTCTAAAAAGAGATTTTGTTTTTTAAAATTGGTCCTGAGCTAAGATCTGTTGCCAATCTTCCTCTTTTTTTTTTTCTCCCCAAACCCCCAGTATATAGTTGTATATGCTAGTTACGAGTCATTCTAGTTCTTCTGAGGGGTGCTGCCACAGCAGCCTGATGAGTGGTGTGTAGGTCCAAGCCCAGCATCTGAACCGGCGAACCCTGGGCCACCGAAGCAGAGTGCATGAACTTAACCACTCGGCCACAGTGCCAGCCCCTAAAAAGAGATTTTTCACAGGGTACTTTTCTTTGGGTCTGGATTTGTAATGCCTGTGTGATGTCTGGAATTGTGGCAGCCCTCATGTTGCCATGAGGAGAACTAACTGAAGATGAAGATACATTCTAAAGATTGCAGAGTGGAAAGATAGAAAGAACCTTTGTTCTTGATGGCAACATTGAACAGTGGAGTTAAGCAGCCCTGGAGCTGTTCTTCCTGGGAACTTCTTTTTTGGTCAGGTGATAAAATTTCCTCATTGTTTAACTTAAGCAACTGAATTAAATTAAACTGGAATTTTTCTATTGCTTACAGCCAAAGTGTTCTCACTGGTACCCTGGTCATATGAATGGTTTGCATGCTAGTTATTCAGTAATTGTCTCTCTGCACCAAACCCAAATTGGTATACTCTGTGGTTCCAGGACTCTGCAAACCACATCTCTGCTTTGCCAGCTGGCTCCAATGTAGGTTCTACCAAAGGAGGCCTAGGGGGAGATGGAGGAGGAAGGAGGACATGTCCCTTCCTGTTTGCTTGCTATTCTTTTTTTTTTTTTTTTTTTGAGGAAGATTAGCCCTGAGCTAACATCTGCTGCCAATCCTCCTCTTTTTGCTGAGGAAGCGGGTCCCTGAGCTAACATCGTTGCCCATCTTACTCTACTTTATATGTGGGACGCCTGCCATAGCATGGCTTTTGCCAAGTCGTGCCATGTCTGCACCCGGGATCAGAATTGGTGAACCCCGGGCTGTCGAAGCGGAATGTGAGCACTTAACCGCTGCGCCACGGGGCCGGCCCCGCTTGCTATTCTTTTTGGCATCACCTCAGCCTTGCTTCTTCATCCTGAGCCAAGTTTTTCCGCACTCCCAGACTCAGCCTCATTGCACCCCTTTGGAGATACCAGCACTGACAGATGGGGTGCCCCTCCTCAGAGTTCTGGGTCCGAGACCCGTGAGCGCTCTCCCCCAAGCTCCGAGACACTCGCACCAGCCGAGGAGCACTCTCTTCCCCAAGTCCTGAGACTTAGTGAGCCCAGCCACTTCCCTGGATTCCCCCGCATTAGGAATGGTAGCTGGTTCCGGCAGTCGCTACCTCAGGACGGCTTAGTGTCTCCTTTCGTCGTTCCAGTGTTCTAATCCCTGTTTAAACAATTCCTCAGATCAAATCCTCTCTGTTAAAACAGCTTGTGTAGTTTTTGTTATCCTGCTTGTGACCCTGACTGTGTTCAGTGGGCATTTGATTGCCTTTCAACATCCATTACAGCCCTTCTTCTGCCGAGAGTGCCCTGACTCAGTGCAGTTACCTCTGCCCTACTTCGCAGCAGCGGTTTGGTTCATGAGAGGTCGAGCGGATTTCATCTCTAGGGAGATTGTCTTCGTCCTCACAGCACATCGCACCCCCTTAGCTGCAGTTCTTGGCTCAAGGATAGGCACGAGTCCCAGTCTGGGACGGAGAGAGTGCATCCAGGATCGTGTTTTGCAAGAACGGGAGCTGTAGGGCTCTGGAAGTGCAAAAGGAATGGCTGAAGTGCTGGGCAGGGTCGACCCCTTGGAGGCGGAGGATGAGGCTGATGTGGTAGACTGCAGAGCCGAGAGACGGAGAGAAATCCAGGGGTTGGGAAGGAGGCCCGGCCTCTGGGTCCAGCCTTCCCTTACGGCCAGGGCAAGCCTGTGCTCTTCAGCTGTTCAGCCAATAAACTCCCCTTTGCTTAAATAAATTGGGTCAGGTTGTCTGTTACTTGCAATCAAAAGAATCCTAACTGATGGAATAGGGAAAGAAAACCAATATATTGAGCACCCACCGTATGCCCAGCTCTGGGCCAGGCACGTTCGTGTAGGCTGTGTTGTATGACTCTCCCAGGAAGACTATTTCCATATTACACACGTGGAAACTGAGTCTCAGAGAAGCTAAGTATTGTGCTTAATGTCACACAGAAAGTAAATGTCAGAGCCTACATAGTTTTTTCAGAAGAAGGTTAACTCAACTTTTTGTGATAAGGATAGCTATAATTCAGATATGGTTGGCAGCATACTATCTACACCCACTGAGAGGGGAAGGGGCATGGATTTGAGGAACAAATGAAAAAGAGGTTTTCACACAGAATGTCCCAGGCATCCTGATAGGAATTTGAGGTTGGCTTTATTGAGGAATAATTTATAAAAAACAAAACGCACAGCTCACAGGAAGCTGTATGGCTCACTGAGCTTTGACAAATGTATACACATCCATGTATCTACAGCCACAATGAAGACATACAAAATTCCCATTGCCCTTAAAATTTTCCTTTGGGCCCCTTTGCAGTCAAGCCCTCACGCCCAACAACCACTAGCCTACTTTCTGTAATTATAAACTAGTCTAGCCTCTTCAAGAATGTCAGATAAGTGGGATCGTATACATTAGTCTTTTGTGTCTGGCGTATTTGGCTCAGCACAGTGCCTGTGCACTCCATCCATGGCGTTGCGTGCATGAGTCCTTCCTCCCTTGTTATCGCCGAGTGGGCTTCCGTGTGCTAATATGCTGCCGTTTTTTGCCTAATGAGCAGATAGGATTTGGGGGCCAGCTTCTTGGGAGGCAGGAAATGCTACTGCCATAGCCTCAGTGGAGTGGGGCTTTTCACCACGAAGCCTCGGGGGCGACAGTGTCATTGCTGGGATGTCTGGAGGATGCCCTCGGGTGGTGTGGTCCTCCAGGTGTGCTGGGCCTGCTCCTGCTTGGATGGCTGCTGCAGGAAGGGGTGGCCTCTGAAACTCCTCTTTGCCTCAATTCTGTGGCCTCCAGACCACCTCATCTTAGCTTCCTCCTTTGTTGGTTTTTCAGTGCAGTCCTGACAGTGACCCTGTGAGGGGGTGTGGAGAGCAGGCCGTGGAGGCTCAGGGAGGGGTGGCGGGCCCGGTTTCTCCTGCACGGTGCACGTGTGCCCTCTTGTCACTTTAGCACTGTCCCGCACGGCATCCACACCTGCACAGGAAGATGTCCTCACTGTGTGGGCTTGGCCCGCAGCTCAGTCCCCCGTGCTCCTGGCTGCTGCAGAGTTTGAAAAATCTCTTGAGGAAAATTACCTGGGATTTGCTTTCGGCGGACAGGTAGGGAGGAGAGGATCATATACGTTCTCTGATTTACATCAAAGCCGAAGAGGGATGTTTTTTAAAGGGTCTTGAATACAAAATATCTTGTGAGCAGCTTTTGTGTATTGCAGCTAAGGCCCTCAAACTTTTCAGCACTGTTATTTTGCTTTGTTAAGAGATGCTGAAGTTAATTTATGAAAATTATTAGAAAAATATTCTGGCTCTTTCAAGGCAATTTCTAGCAGATCTGAAAGTATCTAGACTTCCCTTAACCCAAACGCTGCCTGCCAGGTGTACACTTGCTTTTTTAGATGTGTTTACATGCTGCAAAGTCCAAATGTATTTGACTCATTTGGGAGAAATGCCACACTGAAGGCTGCCAGCGCTTGGAAGATGTATTTGGACCTAAGTTCATTTCCCTGCTGGGTGGTACGTGTGCCCTCCAGGCTGCCGTGCTCTGAGGGCCACCTCCCTGGGGATTCTCAGCTTCAGTCAACAGAGGCCCCCTCTTCCTGGTTTAAATAGAAGGGGATTTGTTAAGGGATATTCGATAGTTTGCAAACCTCCAAGGGGTTTGGAGAACCAGACTTGGGAAAAGAAAAAACACAGTTGGGAGAAACAATCAGTCAGATCAAGGATTGTGTAAAAACACTATGATGCTGGAGACTGAAAACATCTGCCACAGAGCTCCCCAGCTGATCCTCTCATGCGTCAGCTACCCGCCTCCCTTCGCACGCTGCCACATCCGAGTCTAGCGATGTGTCAGACAAGCTGAAACCAGGTCGCACACCTGTGCCCTAGCTGCAAAGGAGTCTGGGAAATGTGGTTGTGGGTTCTTCACCGACTACAGCACAGAGAGGAAGCTGGGAGGGGCTTGGGAGGGGTGCTGAGTGAGCCTGCTTTCAGTGTCTCCCACAAGGACTAACCTGGAGTTGACAGAGACCATGCCATTCGAGGATGGGAGCCAGAGGCTATGTTGTCTCATTCGAAGCAAAGTTTCAAAGTGTGATTTTTGAGCCTCTGTTCCCTAGTTTGTAAAATGTGGCTAAAAATCCTACCTTACAGGGCACGGTGCATTGCTTGGGTCTCCCTTCAGGAAAGAATTCGCTGTTTCCCTGCAAAGAGTGAATGTGGCTGAGTGGTGAGCTGTTAGAGCCTCAGGGTCTGCCTTCACTTGTGAGCAGGGGCCTCACTCTTTCTAGGTAGCCCTCAGCCAGTGACCAAGCATGGTGGGAACACTCGGGCCGGTCTATTTCTGCCCGATGCAGGACTCCTGTGACGGGGAATCTTGGCTCTGGAGCTGCCCATTGGGTTGAGTTGGGTTGGCTGCAGCTGTCGTATGTGCCTCAGAGTCCTTTTCCTGTCCAGTGCTGCTTCCTTCCCTTTCTATCTTTCACAGGCACTTCCCCCTAATTCCACCTCAGTGTCTGCTGCCCAGGGGACCCGAGTGACACACAGGCCATATCGTGAAGATGAAATGAGGCAATAACCCATGCAAGCTTTGGACGAAGGGGGAGTCCAATAATTTCCTCTTTGATTGCTCTCTTTCCGTTTTAATCTATGTCTAACCCAACAGGAAATTTACACGTCATTTCCACCTTCAAAATGTATCTTGAATTTATCTGCTTCTTATTTTTAATGCTATTACCGTAGTCCAACGTACCCTTGTGTCTGGCCTTCGATTGGTTTTCCGGGTCTGCCATAACGAAGAGCCACAAACTGGGGGGCCTAAGAAACAGAAATTTGTCATCTCACGGCTCTGGAGGCTGGAAGTCTGAGGCCAAGGTGTCAGCAGGGTTGGTTCCCTCCGGGGGCTGTGAGGGAGGAGCTGCTCGTGCCTCGCCCCTTGCTCAGGGTGGTTTTCTGACAGTCTTTGGCATGCCTTCGCTTGCAGAAACATTGCCCCAATGTCTACCTTCTTCACATGGCGTTCTCCCTGTGTGCATGTCCGTGTCCGAGTTTCTCCCTTTCTAATGACATCAGTCACGTGGACACCCTGCTCCAGTGTGACCTCATCGAAACCTAGCTAATTACATCTGCAATGACCGGACTTCTGTACAAGGTCACATTCTGAGGACCTGGGGATTAGGACTTCAACACGGGAATTCTGGGGGACATACTGCAGCCCCTAATAGGCCTGGACAGTGCAACAGACTCTTATTCATGTCCCTGCTTCCTTTCCTGCTTCCTTACACAGAATTCAGGGCGATCTTTTGACCACTTGAGTCTAATTCCTCACCCCACTGCTGGGAGTCTCTCGGTGCCTCCTCTCACACATGGGAACACATCCAGCTCTTCACTTGGCTCCTGACTCGCTGCTGCTCAGGCCCAGACATCTCTCCAGCTTTGTCTCTCACCACTCTCATCTGCTGCACACACCCAGGCCTGTCTCCTCAAAAGTGCCAAGTTCTTTCCCCCTCAGGGCACGTGCTCTGGCTGTTCTGCCCTTTCTAGGAAGCTCTCCTCTCCTGCTCTTTACCTCATGGGCTCCTTGAATCAGGTCTCAGCTCAAATGTCACTTCCTCAAAGAGGTCTTCACTGACTGCCCTGCTGTGCTAACGGGTGACCCCAGATCTCAGGGACTTACAACAACGGTGTGTCCATCAAGGTCAGCTTCAGTCTGAGACTGCCTGATGGACAGCTTCCACTGGGACATTGCTGAACTTAGGCAGAGAGAAGAGAGATGGTGAACCATGGGCTGGTTTTAAGGTATACGCCTGATGAAAATACGCATCACTTACAGACACATGGATGCTCCCGAGTGTCACAGAGTGTCACAGGGTGTGGGTGAACAATGTTCCCTGGGGGGCACCCCAAGTCCTGGTAGTCAAGGGACTGGCCCTGAAGGCAGGGAACTGGCAAAGTATAACCTTCTCCCAGGGAAGGGCAGCAAATATTTTGAACAATAATATAATCTACCAAAAAGGTCATCCTCTGTCTGCATTCTCTCTTAATTTCTCTTTTTGCTTTCTTTCATAGTAATTATTATAGGTGTAAATTGTAAATAAATCCACATTTATTTAAAAACTGTGTGTGTGAGTGTGTGTGTGTCTGTGTGTGAGTGTGTGTGTGTGTGTATCACGGAGGCCCGGCCCGGGGCATGTTTTTGATGAATCATAATTGAATGAATGAATATAGAAACATGAAGAAACATGAAGAGACCCCAGGCCTTTCAGTCGGATAGAATTAAGCATGAGTCTCAGCCTGCCTCTCATTAGTGTGATCTCAGACAACTTAATAAATAATAGTGAGCTTCAGGTTCTCCATATTTAAAATAAGGCTGATAAAACTTTCATCAGAGTTGGCCCATAGGTGGCACTAAAAAACATGTTTCTGCCCCAATTTGTTGCTTTACTAGCTGTCATTCTTTTGGCGTGTGTTTCATTTCAGCACATAAGAGCATGAACATGGTATTTACCGTATTGCAGCAAATACAAAACAACATCTTTATGCTGGCTGTGGTTCAGAAACCTCATTCATTTGGCAATGGCTGTGTTTTGCGGTAATTTAACTCGTGTTCCTTCGTGATCTCTGGCTCTGCCACTGTGCCTCATATTCTCTAATTAACCTTCTAAATCTGGCTTTAAAAACATGACATCTGTTGATAAACTGACTGCTTTGTTTCAATTTATCAGGTTTTTTTTCATGCCTTTAAGTAGTTAAAGGAATCTAATTTTTTATAATGATGATGAGTCATAGTCCCAAATCAACGAACGTGATTTGGAGAGCTATCCCTGGCTCCTTTGCATTTGATGCAATAATTGCCTCTGGTATACAGAACCCCAGCTGTCCTCTATCCAGCATGGGGAGTTATGGTCTTTGGCGTCAGACAGGCCTTGCAAGACCGGCTCTACCATCTTGTTCGTTACGTGGTTTTGGACAAATCTCTGCGCCTCCGTTTCTGTTGAGTGAGGTGGAGATTCTGTGTGAACAGTCTCCTCATCCAGGCGGGATGGGTGCTGACCATTGTGTCATGTGTAAGAATCCGGACCCGTGGAGGTTGGTGGCTTTTCTGGCCCCTGGGCTGTAGTGCATGTGCCCTAGGGGGGTGAAGGAGGGAAAGAATACTGGAGAGACAGCAAAACAGAAGCCTGAGTGTGTTGTCAGAGACCTTCAGCCAGAAGAGCCTGGACACATGAGGTGACCCTGGGATGAAGCGTCGGGCACAGTGAAAACAGGGTGCATAACTGAGGCTCGGCATAGCAGACGTTCTTTGTTACATAGAATAAGTTAAGGAGGCCACCTGGCAGGCAGAGAGCTGCAGCTGCTTCTTGTGGAATGTCAGCGTTTCAGTTCATATTCTTTGGCCAAAAGAAACCAACCCTGGATGACTTAGGCGAGCAGGGGACTGGACTGTAAGGAAAAGGGGGAGTCCAGAGGCTGATAAGGAGAGCCGGTGCACCCTCCCGTGGAAGGTCAGGGAAGCGCTGGGTCTTCAACAGCGGGGACTCCCAGGCCACCCTCTGGAGGCTGCCATCTGATGGCTCAGTTCTGACCTCCTTTGCTTTTTATTGTGGTAAAATAGACATAGTATAAAATTTACCATCTTAACTATTTCTTTTTTTTCTTTTTCTTTTTTGGTGAGGAAGATTTGCCCTGAGCTAACATCCATGACAATCTTCCTCTATTTTGTATGTAGGATGCCTCCACAGCATGTCTTCATGAATGGTGTAGGTCCACGCCTGGGACCTGAACCTTCGAATGCCCGGCTGCCAAAGCAGAGCACGTGAACTTAACCACTATGCCACTGGGCCAGCCCCTGTACCATTTCTAAGTGTGGAGTTCAGTGGTATTAAGCACATTCACATTGCTGTGTAACCACCACCACCATCCATCTCCAGTACTTTTTTCTTCTTCCTTATCCCAAACCGTGTACTCAGTAAACAATAACTCTCCATTCCTCTCCCCCAACCCCCAGCCCCAGGAACCACCATTCTCCTTTCTGTGTCTATGACTTGACTATTCTAGGTAGCTCATATAAATGGAATCATACAGTATTTGTCCTTTTGTGACTGGCTTATTTCACTTAGCATAATGTCCTCAAGGTTCATCCATATTGTATTATGTGTTAGAATTTCCTTCCTTTTTAGGGCTGAATAATAGTCCATTGTATGTATATACTGCGTTTTGTTTATCCGTTCATCTATTCATTGATACTTGAGTTGCTTCCATCTTTTAGCTATTACAAATAACGTTACTATGAACAGGGATGTAAAAATATCTGTTTGAGCCCATGCTTTCAGTTTTTTTCGGTATATACCCAGACGTGAAATTGTTAGGTCAGCTGGTCATTCTATTTTTAATTTTTTGAGGAACTGTCATACTATTTTCCACCTTGGTGGCACTATTTTACTTTCCCACCAGCAATGCACAAGGGATCCAATTTCTCCACGTCCTTGGTAACACTTCTTATTTTCTGTCTTTTGATAATAGCCATCCTAACAGGTGTAAAGTGGTATCTCATTGTGGGTTTTGATTTGCATTTTCCTAAATATTAGTGATCAACATCTCTTCATGTGCTTATCGGCTGTTTGTATATCTTCTTTAGAGAAATATCTAATTGAGTCCTTGCCTATTTTTTAATCTTCTTTTTGAGTTGTATTCTGGATATTAATCCCTTATCAGATATGATTTGCAAATATTTCCTTCCATTCTGTGGGTTGCCTTTATACTCTGTTAATAGTATCCTTTGATGCACTCAAGTTTTCTATTTTTTTCTTTTGTTGCCTGTGCTTTTGGTGCCATATCCAAGAGATCATTGCCAATCCAATGTCATGAAGATTTCCCCCAATATTTTCTTCTAAGAGTTTTATAATTTTAGCTCTTCCTTTTAGATCTTTGGTCCATTTTGAATTGTTTTATCTATGGTGTTAGGTGAGGGTCCAACTTAACTCTTTTGCATGGAGAAATACAGATTTCACAACATTAGTTGAAAACAAAGCTATGACCTATTTTTTTCCCTCTGAGTTTCCACTCAAATTTCAGATGCCCGAGAGAGAGTCTGAACAGGGCAGTCTGGGTCCTGTGCTTGTCCTATGTAGTTGGGGCAGTTGAGTTCCATGACAGATGGGGAGGAAGACGACAGGTGAACAAAACAGAGGTGTCACTACAGCCAGGGATAGAACCCTAATCACGAGCAATTATTGTGAAGATAAGGACTCTGCCAGATTCATCCACTTACTTATCTTTGCAATGAAGAGAGAAGAGACAAGGTTGAATTCTGAGTCTCCTCTTTCTGGAAAAGCAAAATTGTAGTTTATAAAGCTTCCAGGAATGAGAGATGCCAATTTGAACATGTTCCCTGTGATGGCCAATCACATGACAGACTCTGAGAGGTGAGAAGCACGTTCCACAAGTCAGACCCTGAGCCCAGGTATCTCCAAAGAGACTTGTACGGACAGTGGGGCCCCTTGTGTAGTTTTGAAACAGAGAACTGTGTCTTATTCTTGTAAATGTTTCCTGCCTCCAACTTTATCTAAACTTTTTTCCCCAAAAGGCTGTAGCATTTAGGATTTTGTCTCCAAGTGCAGCCACACCAGCTTTCTTTTGTTCCTTTATCTGTATTTAGGAGGGTTTCCTTTGCAAGGCTGCACATATAATTCCTTTTGCTAGAATCGAATCTAATAAAGTAATGCTTAAAGAAATCTAAGACCTAACGAAAGAATATACGAGGAAGTAATAGGTTTCAAAGAAAGGGACAAGTGATGTGTGACTAGCATACCCAGAAGCCTCAGGAAGGAACATGGAAGGGGCAACTACAGGTTCTTCTCCTCCCTGCTAATCCCATTTTACCAGGTGTTTCCAAAGATTAGAGACACATAACCCATGACTTACCAACTCGCTAAGGCAAATGCTGGGATGATGATTGGGAGGCTGGCTGCAGCAACTGTGTGAGATGTTGAGACTCGGATTAGAACAGCAGTGGGGGAAATGAAGAAAAGGGGCAGATGTCTCCATGAATCTCAGAAGACGAATGAGCAGGAGTGGATGACTTTGAACATGGGAGGAGGAAAGACATCAGGCAATGTGTGGGCTTCCATTGTGGCGTCTGGGGGAGTAGAGGTGTCTTTCACCAAGAAAGAAATCACAAGAGAAGCAGCAAATTTTGAAGGAAGATGTGAGTTTAATAAAGGACGCAATTATAATGATTTTGTGGAGATGCTAAGTAGGCAGTTGGTGACACAAGAGTTCCAGAGGGGTGGGTGGCTGGAGACTGGGGCCACACAATATATAGGTGGTATAGGAAGGAAACCTTTTTACAAAGTTCCTGGGATTCTGTCTGCAAGGTTGTTGGCCATTCTCTGGGTCCTTCTCTGTGTTCCCTGTCTCTTCCAAATTGGAGCCACTGAGATTCACGGTGGCTTCTGCCTCTAGTTTCTCTGCCCCATGAACACAAGACCTGTTGGATACCCTGGAGACCCTCATAAGCCTCTGAATAAAAGCATATTGACCTTAAAAATGCTTGAGTTTCCAAAGCAAGGTAGACTCTTTTC
This sequence comes from Equus asinus, assembly GCF_041296235.1. Classification (NCBI taxonomy): domain Eukaryota; kingdom Metazoa; phylum Chordata; class Mammalia; order Perissodactyla; family Equidae; genus Equus; species Equus asinus. The sequence goes on from NC_091798.1 coordinate 8,861,351, forward strand.
TTTATATTTTTTCCAGTCTTCCAATCTTATCTCTCATTATTTCCCCCTCCCCTCCCACCACCATCACATCCTCCAGGTCTTTGGATTTACTGTTCTTTCTGCCAAATACACTTTTACCTCCTTCTTCATCTGGATATTTCCTTCCTTTCTTCTAAGGTCAGATTAGGTGTTGTCTCCTCTGGGGAGTCTCCCTTGGTCCTCCTATCGACCCTCCTGAATCTGGGATGGGTGCTTCCATTCTTTGGAGAAGTAGCCAATCAGGTAAACCCCAGGGTCCAAAATGTGGGGATTCAGAGCCTGTTGGCTCACAGGCTTCCAGGTGGAGGTGGCTGGGCCAACTCTAGGGATCATGGGCAGGGGGTTTCCCACTGGAAGCAGCTAATACACTGCTTTGTTCATTTCATCTCTTGAATGTTTGTTATGGGAAATGAAGTTTGTAAATGAGATAAGTCACTGGGAGGACTCATCGCTATATAGCACTATACAGGCTCTTCTGTTAGTTAGGAAAAACCTGACACTCCTTGTATTTAATTTTTCTCCTTGCTGACCAGGCAAGTAAAAATGATGAATCCATTTCATTTGAATCCAAATAAAACATGAAATATGTTTTTTCGTTTCTTGTTTTGCTGATAGAGCTCTCATAGAACTCTCTGGTTTTAGCAACAGAAATTCACCAGGGTTAGCCTAAACAAAAGGAAATTCCCCAGAAAGGTAACACTGCATGGAGGGGAGGTTGTAAAGCCAGGTTTGGGAACAGACAGGGAACCAAGCACCCAGGGTCCTAGAAGCAGGAGTTGCATGAACAGTCTTACAGCAGAAGCAGCGGGTCAGGGTGATGCATGACTGCCAAGCACTGTCAGTCTCTCTGCCCTTCTTCTCAAGTCAAGTCTCAAGGAAGAAGCCTCGTCAGGTCAGGTGTCCGCCCCCTTACCTACAGAGGGGCAGCCTACCCTATCAGACCACCAGAATGCGGACAATAAAGAAGAGGTAATTCCCCTCCAAAACACCTGGGATATTTTTCCCAGAGAAGGTGAAATGGGTGCTGGGCTGGCAAAACCCAACAAATGACACTTGACAAACCGCCAGCGTGTAAAGACAGGTAACATTTCCTGATCTCTGTCTATCCACCTGCTATTTCATAGACAGGACCTCTTTTAATCTTCTCAACAACCTTGCACCGTAAATAGTAGTATTTGTATTTTCAGGGGGTGGAAAAAGAAGATTAGAAAGGTGAAGAAACTTGGCTAAGTCTCCACAACTACATGTTAGTGGAGTCAAGATTCAAACCCAGGTCTGCCTGACTCATTGTTTCTCCCTCTGCAGCCCCGTGCTACCTCCTCACAGAACTGGGACACCTGAAGCTAGCGGGTTAGATTGACCAGCAGTTACGTTGTCAGGAGGGGAAGCATCTTACCCAACGGCAGAGGTAGGCTGTGGGGAAAAGCCTTGCTCGTGAATCCTTTTGTGCACTGAAGAATACTCTCTGGGGTCCTCCACTCACACATTGTCTCATGACAAATTAGCAGCTTTTGTTTCTCCATAGACATTGATTTACAGCCTCAAGAGCCTTTTTGAGCATTTTCTCCGCAAAACCTCTCCCCGGGCTTCGTGTTTTCTGTAAATGGCCTAAAGAAGACTCTCTCAGGTGACTTAAATCGAGCCTATATTTACACAGTATGAACAATTTTTGTGAATTAGCCTGTCTTTTATCTTAGCTTGGGTTATGATTTTGCTAGTATGAGAAGTAATTTTTTTCCAACAAAATTGAAACTCATGGCAATTCTATACTGCATTGAGTAAGATAGTTATCACTTAGTGCTGGACTATAAATGCTCTGAGGACAAGGATGTCTGTTTTGGTCAGTGCTATATTCCCAGCACCTAGGAAAGCACCTAGCCAATAAGAGGCACTCAGGCAATATTTATGGAATGCATGATGGCATTTGTAACCATTCCATCTCTTCTCAGAGAAGGAACTCTGCCCACAACTCCAGAAGGTCAGGCTGGACCAAACTGACTCCATATATCTCCCAAAACAGCGGGATTTAGATGGGGAACAGGGGACAATACTGGAGCCAATAATAACAGGTGAGCCAGGGCTAGATTTAGTGCTTAAGGAGCCCAGAGCCATGGGCCAGTAGCAGTGTGAGGGTGCACAAAACCAGAAGAAAATCAGTGTTGCTGAACCAGTCTTCATTTCCAACCCGAATTTCCCTTGCCTGCCTAGACTCCTTTGCCTTTTTAGATTTAAAATCTAAAAAGTTGAAATTTCCATTTCCAGACAAGATCGGGTAACAGGGACTAGATTGATCCTCCTACCTGAAACAATCAATAAAATGGGCAGAACCTATGAATCAATGGTTTCCAAGGTATTGGCCATCAGGCAACAAAGGACAGGAATCCCAAGAGATGGGAACCGAATGAGGTGAGCCTTATAACGCCCCAGCTTACTAACTCCAGACAAGTTCCAGGTCATGGTGCAGGGAACACAGGTGGAGTCTGGTGGACTCCTTGAGTTGAAGAGACAGAATTTAGAGTCCAGGGACCCCAAGGCAGCTATTGTTCACAGAACAGAGTACTGGAGAGGAGAGACCTGCACAGAGAGACAGAATGAGAGAACTCCAGAGCCCCTGGGAGTATTCAGCAGAGAACGAATCCATGGAAGACGTGAGGAAATGGGAGTGTGAAGATTACAGGGAAAATAGAATCCGGAATTCACACAGGACTAGGCATAGTGCTTGTTGCCATCAGTCAAACTGGGAAACGTCATAATTCCCAGGGCATCGGGTAGCATACATAGAAAAATCTCACCTGAGTCATGGAAAATAATTAGCCTCAGATGAAACACTGCTCTGGTTTTACCTACTAAGTCTTAAAAGCAATACTTGAAAGGGCCAAACTGTTTTTAAGTAATTTAAATACATTCTAGAGCAAAGCTCAAGAATACTTGTAGGAATATAAAAAGATCCAGCACCCAACAAGATAAAATTCACAATGTGTGGCATCCAATAAAAAATTGCCAGGCATGAAAAGAATTAGAAAAATACAGCCCATAATGAGAAGAAAAGCAACTGAACTGACACAGAGGTTGGAATTAGCCAAGAGGGACATTAAAATAGTTATTATAACTATATTTCACAAATTCAAAAAGTTAAAGAGAGACAGGGGATATGTAAAAAAGACACAAAATGAACTTCTAGAGATGAAAACTACAAACTGTGAGATGAAAAATACACTGGATGGGATTAACTACAGATTAGAAAGTGAAGAAGAAAAATATTAGTGAATTTAAAGATATAGCAATAGAAACTATCCAAAATGAAATACAGAGAGAAAAGAGAGTAAATAAAAGATCATAGCATCAGTGAGTTGTAGGCCAACCTCAAGCATTCTTATCAACATGTAATTGAAGAACCCAAAGGAGAGAAGAAAGGGGGAGACAGAAAAAAATATTTGAAGAACTAATGGCCAAAACTTTTCCAAATTTGACAAACACTATAAACCTACAGATCTAAGAAATTCAACAAATCCCAAGCACTCCAAGGGTTTGAAGAAAACGACACTAACGTACATCTTGATTAAATTGATCAAAACCAGGGATAAAGAAAAATAAGCTTAAAAGCAGCCAGAGGAAAAAAACCATGATAGGTGCAGAGTGACAAAGACCGAGACGACAGCAGATTTCTCACTGGAAACAATGCAAGTAAGGTGACAGTGGACAATCCTCTGAAAGCACGAAAAGGAGAAATTTGTCAGTCTAGACTTCTATCCCTAGCAAGAATATCTTCCAAAAATGAAAGCAAAATAAAGACTTTTCAGAAACAATAAAAGGTGAAAGAATCAATCACCAACAGACCTACAGTCCCGGAAAAGTTAAAGATCGTCCTTCAAGCAGAAAGACGATACCAGATGGAAGTAGGGATCTACGCAAAAGAATAAGAGCATCAGAAGTACTACAGCGGTCAATAAATGGGTAAATATATAATATTTCTTTCTTATTATGTAAATCTCTTTACGAGATAATTGACTGTTTAAAGAAAAGTTAATGATGAGGATTTTTAGGCTGCTTAATTTTAAAACGGTTTATGACGAGGATTTTTAGGCTGGTTACTTTTAAAACTACAGATAAGAAGCAGGCTCCGAGGAGTGGAATTTGCTTGCCCTTCGATCAGAGACAGTTGCATTTGTGAAGGAAATCTCCATGCCTCCCTCTCTGCGCCAGGAGGAAGGGGGGATGGCCTTATCTCTGGAGACTCTTAACGGGGAAGGCACGAACTTAAGTTGTTTACTGTCTGGCAACCTCATGTAACTGACCCCCCACCCCAAAATCCTCCTTTGTCTTTAGTTGAAGATAATATTTGAGTGGTGACCTGCCATTTACTCAGTCCGGTTTGATTCTTATCTAAAAGTTGTGGGACTGCCCAATGGCTGGACCCTACTGGCACTGGTACCATTTTAACTTTTTTTTCCTTTGTCTCGTAAAGAGATAACTCACATACCTATGCCTTAAATTTAGCTCTAACCCTCAACTTGGGGCAGCAGAAGCGGCAGCAGCAAGAGCAACATGCCGGCAGCATCTCTGCCTTCCCATGGGTCCTTTCCACATGCCAGTGGTGGCAGCAGCAGCTCCCCATGCCAGCAGCATCTCTGACTGCCCGTGGGCCCTGTCCCCATGCAGCAGAAGCTCTGATTGCCCATGGGTCCTGTCCCCATGCTATTCTATACTATTCTCTAAAGAAAAGAGCACTACTGCCAGATCTTAAGAGTCTAAGAAATCTTTCTTTCGACTCCTTGGCTCACCAACCCCGCATCATTAACAACATACTCTGAGGTTTGTATCACATGTAGAAGTGAAATGAATGACAACAGCGGCATAAAGACTAGGGGGGAAGACATGGAAGAAACTATTGTAAGGTTCTTCACTGTGATGAAATGGTGTAACATCACTCGAAGGCAGGCACTGAAAAGATGTATCGTATAAGGTCTACACCTCTTATGCACTGCAGGGAGGGGAAGTCAAAATGATGCTTTTCAACAAACTTTTATCTGGAGTTTTTAAAAATAAAGGAATATAGAAGTCACGCTATCAAAGGAAGAGCTTAGTCTCATAAAAGAATAAACAAAACAACTGAACTGTCAAGCATGACGTACACGTATGTGATGGAAACCCTAAAGCAGCCATGAAAATGAAATAACAAAGGATTGTAGAAAACAAGGCAATTAAAGAGATAAAGCAGAATCTTAAAAACCACTCAGTTAAGCGTAGAGAAGGCAGAAAAAGAGGAAAAGGAAAACGAACTCTGAGAACAGAAGCAACAAGACAAAACACATCTGGGCCCTGAAAGACCTCTCAACCACCACCCTAAGTGATAGTCGTTGATTTAAAAATTATTAATAGTGTCGACTTTTGAATTGTGTAACAACTGTAATTGTGTAATAACTATAATAACACGAGATTAGAGATTTCAGAGAAGCTGCACTTATGGTCTAAAACAAGCATTCTAGTTACTAACTCAAGGTCAGCCAAGCTGTATCTCTTTTCACTGACGTTATAAGCAATCGTGGTTGGTATAAAATCAGCTTTAATAATCCTGAAGCCTCCCAAACACATTATTTGTTGTACTTGACAGTTCAATGGTTTTATTTATTCTCTATGAGATTAACCTCCCGCTGTGATAGTGTGCCTTCTGTATTCATTTACTATTACACACTCCACATAAAACTTGTTGAAAAAGCATCGTTTTAACTTCCCCTTCCTGCAGTGCATAAATTGCAGTCGAGCTTAAAAGACATGCCAATTTGGGAAACAAAGGTGCTTTTGTGTTTGGGTTTCCATTCCCGGCATGATCGACGCTAATACCTGCCCTTAACATTCCCCTCCTGCATGTTTGTGGGGGAGATTTTTGTAGAACAAAAATGGAAGGCTTGATTTCACCTTGGCTTCAAGAGAGAAAAAAACGGGAAAACCCCCAAACCTCTAGCCAAACTGTAAGTTCCTCTGAAATTCACACTGTGCAAAGTGAAATAAACCCTGAGATTTAAGCTCCATTTTACCCTTTCCTGTTCCCTCAGCAATGGGGTTCAAAAATCAGCAACCTAGGTCCGGCAGGAAGAGCACTCAGGTGTCTGTCTTGGAGTCATGAGAAATTGCTCTTGTTTTCCTGGTGAGAGAAAACAAAATTCACAGGTCCCCCCTCGTCCTCCAGCTGGGGTCCTGAGCCTTTCTTGCGTTATGGGTAAGGAGGAGATTTAAAGTGCCCCCACTGAAAATGGCAGAAATGTACTTGTGGACGAGAAATACCTCTCAGTCACTACAAACTGGCAGATGCTGAGCTGATCACCCAGACCTGTCAGGTGAATGAGCTGAGAGAAAAAGACAGGTCAGTGTGGGCTGGTTTGGAAAAATTTTAGGGGATTTTTCAAGCAAAGAAAGAAGACATTTTTTTTTTTTTTTTCTGCAGCAGCTGCCAAGGCTGAGAGAAGCAAAGATATGAAGAAGTGTCTCATGAATATCACTTCCTTCCAAAAAGGTTTTGGTTAATATTTAAACTTCATATCAAATAGGTTTTGGCTGTTGAACTGGTATTTCATTAAAGGTGATGCCAGCTGAGACCAGAGCAGTTGCTACCGGGCTTCTTGTAGCTGAGACCGCCGAGGCGTGGGCCTTCAGGATGTGGCTGTCGTCCTTGTTTTAATGTAAAGAGCAGTGGGCATTGCCAGAGTTATGGCTCTGGGAGGGCTGGGGCAGTGGGGGCACTTTGCAGGGCAGCCACTAGAGAGAAATATTACCCCTCAAATCGGCCTCATCCTGACCTCCAGCCCCTCTTACCTCAGTCTTGGTAATGTGTTCTTTTGGGATTTCTTCGCATATGGGAAATCCCAGGGGAGTCCTCCCTCCTCCAGTCCAGCCGCATCTGCCCTTTCTCCTGGAGAAAAGGATCCCACCCCGTCCTGCCTTCCGGGGTTCATGCTGCATTTCCTTTCCCTGTGTGTTTCTGGGTAATTGCAGTGGAAACGTTCGTTTCAGGATGGGTGGGTAGAATGTGGAAGTAAAACGTTCAGGCTCACATGACCGTCTCGAACCAGAATCACGTCCTTTCATTTGTGTCTGTTAGGAAAAGGGAAAGAAAGATGAAATAAAGTCAAGAAGCTCGGGGAGTGACTGCCTTAAGATCAACAATCTGGCAGTATGATGTTAAGCATGGCTTAAGGCTTGACAAGAATGTGGTTCTTTGGGCATGTGGTAAAAACTATGTCTGTGAGCAGGACTCATGACTCATGGCGTCCCTGTGTGCGACAGCGAGGCCCAGGGTGGGAGGACAGAGTGGAGAGCAGAGGCACAGGAGGGTCTGTGTCTGTAATGTGGACCTTTCCATTAAAACCGAGGCGCAGTTTGTACTGGCTGATTGAATGGAATTACTATTTAGGTTCAGGGTTTTTACAGAGAAAATTGTCGGGCGCTCTGCGGCGCGGGGTTCTCATGGAGATAAGGCTGCGGGTTTCTAAGGAGCCCATGACCTGTGGGGCCTTGCCTGGGCGGCTGGGGAGGGCCTCAGGGGATCCTTCTCCCGCAGGCCCTCTTGCCTCTATCTTGCCCTCCCCTCTGTTTAGTCCCCTGCGTAATTGTTTAGTCTGTTGGCTCCTGCACTAGACCCGGAGCTCGGGGAGCAGTGACGTGTGAGTGAGAAGAACAGGCAGGTGAGAGGCAGGCAGCCCGCGCCCTCCTTAACCCTGTGACTCTGAGCACCTCTCTGCACCCGATTTCACACTCAGGTGGAGTGGAGCCGAGCAGGCCTATGAGGAGCGACTGTTTTAAGGGGTGAACCACATGAGGCATGTGCCTGGGACACAGGAGCTGCTCAGTAAAGGCCAGTTCTCTCTGGTCTCTTTGAGAGGAAGGCTTATATCTGGCTTACCCTGTCGCTGTCGGCACACAGCGAGCGCTCAAGAAATACATTGGTTAAATGAATGCATGCCAGCAAAGGGAATTTTTCACCCTTGTCAATTCTTAGGGGTATTTTAATCAGAGTCCCCTTCCCCAGGTTCTGGCAGTTAAGGAAGAGCGCATCCGAGCGCAGGTCCCGCGTGGATGCTGGAGCCCCTGCGGGTGAGGTGTACCCACGAGGGCGCAGCCGGGCCTCGGGGAGCCGCAGCTGCCGGCAGAGGGCGCCCCGGGCCGCCGAGCGCGCGGCGTTGGGGTTGGGGCGCTCGCCCGGCGCGGGGCGCAGGCTGCAGTCCGGCGTTGACCGCGGCCCGGGACGCGCCCGCCGCTCGGGCGGAGCGCGAGTGGGCGCCCGCGGGGCGCAGCGGCGCGCACGGGCCTGGCGGGGCGCCGCGCCGAGCCCTCCCCGCACGCGGTGAGTGCAGGCGCCCGCGGGGCACGTCTCACCCTAGTTGGGGGCACTTGGAGGCAGCGCAGGTCGGACGCGGGCGGGCTGTTCCGGCGGTCGGTGTGCGTGGGAGGGTGGGCAGGGTCCCTGCTGGCTGTGGTCTTTGGGAAGGGCTTGGGGTGGACACCAAGAGGCGTTGGATATCGGGCCGAGCTTTGCTTTTAGGAGACTAGGGCTTACTTGAGATTCTAACATCGGGATTTATCTCTCGGGCCCTGTCGCGTGCTGTCCAGGGGTCCGGGGGTCCGGGGGTTGGCGGGGTAACCTAGGGCTGGTGAGCGCTCACCTGGGCATCTCCAACTCTTTCACCATCCAGGGGAACCACGTGCGGCTGTCGCCCGCAACTCTGCCTGTCAAGCGAAGCCCGCCCCCGGGGCAGGGGAGGGGACGCGGGGGCGGGGTGGGCTGTGCCCCGGGGAACCGGCCCCTGCGCCCGCCGGTGCCAGCTCGGCTCTCCCTGCCTCAGTATCCCACCGGCTCCTGGGATGTAGCGGGCAGTGCCGCGGGGAGGCGCAGGGTCCTGCCCCGAGGAGCCAGAGGCCGCCAGAGGGAAAGGCAGCCAAGAAGGTGCCCAGGTGACTAGTCCTGGAGGTGCCGTCTCCCGAGGAGGCGCCGAGCGCCCGGGAGCCTCTTTTTCGGGTCTCGGACGCTTTGAACCGTTTCTGGCCGTTCGAAGCAGTGGGGCAGCGCCGGCTGTCTGGGCCCCGGCCCGGGATCCCGTTCCCAGCCCGCCTCGGCGACTGTTGGTGCATCGGGAGCCGAACCCGCGGGGCGCGCGGGGCAGGACTCGGGCGCACCTCCTGGGCGTTGTGGAGCTGTGACGCCCGAGAAGCCCGCCTTCCGAGCTGCAGGGGCGCTGAGAGAGAGGACCCCAAGGCAAGGTGGGTGGCTGGGACCGGGTTGCATTGGGCTTGACACGAGTAAAGATGTGGTCTGCTCGAGTCTTTGCAAACGACCTTCGCTTTCTCTTTGCTTTTTAGGGCGTTTGGGGAGCTGCTGCGGAGCTAGGGGCTCGGAGGACCGAGGCATGTATTTTCAGCTGCAGCGCAGAAGGGGAGAATTCTGTCACCACCGAAATGTGACTACAATTGACTAGCTCGGCAGAGGCCTGGGAGTCTCTGGGATTGATAGTTTAGAATATGCTAAAGAGCCAGTGCTCTCCCTGGGCAATCGAAGGGCCAGCTGGTCACTGTGACAGTGACCTGGGGCAAGGGAGTCAGAAGACAGTTGTAGAAAGCAAGAGGGCTCTCCCGAAGGGCTGCCTGGATTGCTCACGGCTGGCTCCTGCCGCACAATTGTTGCAGCTCTGATGGGGTGTTGCTGAGGTCCCCCACCCCGGGGAGCAGCTGGGGCTGCGCAGGGGGCTGCCTGGTGAAGGAGGACTCCTGCAGGTCTGACTGACCCATACTCTCAGCTTAGGAACTTGAGGGCTGTCAGAGCCACCTGTGTGCTCTCCCTCAGGAAGATGAGCACTCTGAACACTTCTACCATGGATGGGGCTGGGCTGGTAGGGAAGAGGGACTTCTCCTTCCGCATCCTCACAGGCTGTTTCCTGTCGCTGCTCATCCTGTCCACACTCCTGGGGAACACACTGGTCTGTGCCGCCGTCATCAGGTTCCGACACCTGCGGTCCAAAGTGACCAACTTCTTTGTTATCTCCTTGGCCGTGTCGGATCTCTTGGTGGCTGTCTTGGTCATGCCCTGGAAAGCGGTGGCGGAGATTGCTGGCTTCTGGCCCTTTGGGTCCTTCTGTAACATCTGGGTGGCCTTTGACATCATGTGCTCCACTGCGTCTATCCTCAACCTCTGTGTGATCAGCGTGGACAGGTATTGGGCTATCTCCAGTCCCTTCCGGTATGAGAGGAAGATGACCCCCAAGGCAGCCTTCATTCTGATCAGTGTGGCATGGACCTTGTCTGTGCTCATCTCCTTCATCCCAGTGCAGCTCAGCTGGCACAAGGCGAAACCTGCGAGCCCGGCCGATGGGAATGCCACTTCCCTGGGGGAGACCGTGGACAACTGTGATTCCAGCTTGAGCAGGACATATGCCATTTCGTCCTCCTTCATAAGCTTTTACATCCCCGTGGCCATCATGATTGTCACCTACACTAGGATCTACAGGATTGCCCAGAAACAAATACGGCGCATCTCGGCCTTGGAGAGGGCAGCCGTCCACGCCAAGAATTGCCAGACCACTACAGGTAACGGAAACCCTGTGGAGTGTTCTCAACCCGAAAGCTCCTTTAAGATGTCCTTCAAAAGAGAGACTAAGGTTCTGAAGACTCTGTCAGTGATCATGGGGGTGTTTGTGTGCTGCTGGCTTCCCTTCTTCGTCTTGAACTGCATGGTGCCCTTCTGTGGGTCTGGGGAGACCAAGCCCTTCTGCATTGATTCCATCACCTTCGATGTGTTTATGTGGTTTGGGTGGGCTAATTCCTCCTTGAACCCCATCATTTATGCCTTTAATGCTGATTTTCGGAAGGCATTTTCAACCCTTTTAGGATGCTACAGACTTTGCCCTACCACAAATAACGCAATAGAGACAGTTAGCATCAATAACAACGGGGCCGTGGTGTTTTCCAGCCATCACGAGCCGCGAGGCTCCATCTCCAAGGACTGCAATCTGGTTTATCTGATCCCACATGCAGTGGGCTCCTCTGAGGACCTGAAGAAGGAGGAGGCAGGTGGAGTAGCCAGACCTTTGGAGAAGCTGTCCCCGGCCCTGTCTGTCATATTGGACTATGACACTGATGTCTCTCTGGAGAAGATTCAGCCTGTCACACAAAATGGGCAGCACCCTACCTGAACTCCGAGATGAATCCTGCCAGCCATGCTCATCCCAAAAGCCAGAGGAGATTTCTCTGGGGCTTGCTGGTGAGACCCTAAGGTGTGGTGAGACTGAGATGTCAGGCAGGCCTTCCCCTGCAGCTTTCCCTCAACACACAGCTGACTCTATTTTAAATACATTCCAGTGTGTCTCCTGTGTTGTTCATGGCGAATCAAAGAGGGACGCGTGTGAAGCGAATGTTCACAAGGGACATGTCTTTGGCTCCAAAATTACTTTTAGAAAGTGATTCTTATCTTAGGACTTTAAAAATAAGGCAAAGAATCAACAAGAACAGCTTCGCTTAAAAATTAAACCTTTCCAGGAAGGAAATGAGAAGGGTTGCATTTGCTGTATACAAACAGGTGCTAACACTGGTCCAAGCAAAGAGTTCAGATGGTGAAGGTAGGTGCATGCCTTTATAAACGATTCCTCAAGAATACTCGAGCCTTACAGGAGGAAGGGGAGGGGTTTTCTTTTTTTGTTTCAGAATTGAGAGATGCTTTGTTGATATTGGTTTTATTTATTTATGGTATTATATGGATATTTTTAATTTATTATAATAAATCTATATTTATCATATTTAATAGCATAAACTGAGTTATCTGAAACCTTACAATCACATTTTTGTCCATTTAACTAGCACTTTATAAGCCAATGAAACAAACACACAGACTCTCTCAGATTCTAAATGCTCATGCGTAGCTTCCAGAAACACGGCAAAGCCTGATAGGAAAGGCAGCTGTGATGATTCCTTGAAATTCATTGGCATAAATAAATACGAGGTGAGAATTGACAAATGTTGTGAATGTTTCTTTTTCTAAAAAGATTTGGGAAAATTTTCAAAAGCATAGCTACTATGGTGTTCATAATTTTTCAAATGACACTCTCCCAGGAGAATGATTTGCAGCTCTGTAAATAAACGCCAGCCTAAGAAGAATCCGACTTTAAAGTTTATCATCTTAGGTGGTAATAAAAAGTATATGCCACTTTGTATTTATGTAAAATAATTGGCCCTCTGTGTCTTTTCTCATTTCACGTGTCAGCTTTTCTGAACCAATGACCCTGCTGGTCAGATGCGTGTAGTGAAGACAGTGGGTTTCCTTAACTCTCGTGTCACAGCAGCTTCAGCACTAGGCAGAGTTCAAACCCGCATCTCCATCTTCCCAGGTCAAACCAAGCCACTCAGTGAGGCTACTTTTTGTAGTGCTTGAATCTGAATTTAGAGTTGATTTTTTTAAAAAGTCTTTAAGTGTTAATGATGTACTAACTAATGAACCGTGCCTCATTATCATCCTTGAGTAAGACACTTCTGTTGGTGGGAAAAACAGGAGACCCCTTCTCTTGGGCTATGTTAAGCACCCCAAAGCCATCAGTACCTCTTGACAAATGCTAGCCCTCCTTTGTGCTTTGGAATCACGTTCCTATGTCATCGCCTGGACTGTAAAAAGAATCGTAACTCCCCCTCGCTAGATTCTAATTCATGTGGGGCATTTCAAGAGAATTTCTTTGAAATGTTTACAAAGCCTTCTTGTAAGCAGTTTTCTTAATATTTAGATGAAATGAGTAACAGAAAGAAATCTACTGAACAGTATCTCCTGCGTCAGGTCTGTGTTATTTATGCATTGTGAATGTTTTCTTAATTTTATTGCCTGTATGCTTTCTTACATATAATAAAATTATTTTGTGAACTCAAATCAACCTTGAATGAGCCGTGTTGCATTTGTTAAATGTGTTTTAAAAACTAGGATATTTCAGATTGGCAAGTAAGAAAACATGGGCATTTTCAAGTATATGTTACTTTTTTTCTTTTTAGTAGAAATTTCTCCTGTTGTGCATGCCACATGTTGCCTTTGAATATTTAAAAAGGAAATGTTTTGATTTGGGTTATATACTGTTGTCTTCCCTCTGTCTTAAAAACATTTGTTTTTTAAGAAATCCTCCTTCACTTGAGGAATTACTCTACTTTTCATTTCACAGATTGGAAACCTTTCTAAAATCTCTGCTTTTTCTTTCAGTGAGACCAGGGATTTTAAATATAAAAATCACAGAGAAAACTGTGGCGTGCTATGGGTTGTTGTGGGCCCTCAGCTTATGGCAACCTCTGTATGTGTAGTGTTTGTTTTAAGAGTAAAATATGACAGGAATTTTTTTCTGGAGAAAATACACGGATTGCGATGCTGGGCTTATCAAACTGTCTTACGTCCATGGATCCTGCTAAACTCCTGAGTTGAGGTGCCTGTGCCCCGGCCCCCTTTCTTCATCCTGAAGAAGGAGAATGACTGAACAGCAGGTGATGGAGAACTTAGGGGTTAAGTTTATAACTTGTAGCATCACACAACAGATGGCGTCTTCTGAAACTCCACATTTGCCTTCCCCAGGCTTTGGCATCTAATGAATGCATCTAGGATGAACACCCATATAGCGTGATGCCTTTCCTTTCTGCTTCATGACTTTCTGGATATCTTTATTCTTTGCAGTTTAATTTTGTTCTTTAATTCAAGTCCAGCAACACAGCTATAATGGTCAGGGTTGTCCGACCAATGACACATGGCACAAAAGCCTCACCATTTATTTCATTGGCAAAGAGTGAAAAATAAAGGATATGTCTAGAAATTGTACTAAACAATTGTAAAATTCAGTACACCGTGGATGAGACTATGCTTTGGGTTCCTGGCATGTTGGACTGATAAAGGATATCTTATGAAAGATTCGTTCTACTGACAGAATCTTTCAGAGAATTTAATTTGCAACTATAAAGGCAAAATTACAGGATGATTTTATTTTCATTTTGAACTATAGCGATGAGCCTTAGTAATGCTCAGTATGTGTGAAATATTTTAGCAAGACAGAGACAATTTAAAAGGTGTTCTTTTCCCTGCCCATCTAAGAAGGTGCTGTTCCTGTCACATAGATGCCGAGCTCTTAATGGAGAGGGAACAAGTTTTACGGAAGGGAGACTGAGCACGTAGTTTTAGTTGGTGGATGTGGGGTTTATGCGGGAAACTCACCGCTTTCTCTTGGGATCTAAGCAGCTCATGGTCTCAGTTATCCTGATCCGTTAAATGAGAGGAACAAAACAACTTCTGCATTAACTTCTTCAGTGTGTGTGTTGCGGGGTGTCACTGCAAACAGCAAACCGATATATAGTCCAACTTCAGGGACTTCCTGAATTCTCCACCCCCTGGGGCTCCATCGTGATTTCCCCTAGGCCCTGCACCAGAAGCACTTTAGCTGGTTCCTTCCACCCCCGTGGAGCCAGTCCACATGTGGGGCCTGGAATGCAGAAAGCACAGGCTTTGCTTCAGAAGGACATGGGTTCACATTACAGCTACCACTTTCAAGCTGTGTGAGAGTGAGCAAATGTGTGTGTCTCTCTGAGCCTGTTTGCCCATTTGTGAAATGGAAACAAGCAGCTTCTTGTGAGGGTTTCAATGAAGCTACTGTCTGTAAGGGCACTGAGCAGTAGCATGTTGGGCTCACTAATTCTTCGCAGGATCTCTACATCAAAGGGGTCGATGACTTAATATTTCTTGCATTGGTAGTAATGGAGCTGCTCTGCATCTGACTTCTTGCATGTTTGCTTGAAGCAAATGGAAGTGACTTTGACAGTTCATGTAGTGTGGGATTTTGCCAGACTCCATTCTCTTTTGCTGTGGTTATCTGGTATTCCAGCAGCAAGTGGCTTTTTGTATCTGTGTAGTTAAGACAGTTACCTTAATTTACCACAAGATACTGACTAAATAAATCTGTCCACAATGTTTTAGCTATGAAACGTACTTTCCTTGCAGAATTTGTTTCAGGATTAATGAATTGATGGCCAGCTGGCTCTGGGCTGTTAAAACTAGGATCTGCTGCTCTGCATGAGGTTACTGAGGTCATTTGAAGGAACTAACCAGTGGAGCGTGAGATTGTAGCATTATATAGATTAGATGCACCCCTGTGGATTTCTTTGAGATTTCCTGGATAGAAACGTGACATCAACCTGTTTATTTTTATAGAGGATTGAGGGGATGGTGAGCATTACAGCACAGAGAACCCCTCTAAGATTTTGTTACCAGGCCAATCTAGTCACGCCGCCTTCTGTCATGTTAAGTAAATTCCATGTGACGTACAGATTTCAAAAAGCAGCATTTGGACTGAGTGTGTTACATCATCCAAGATTTGGGAGTTGTAATTTAAATAGTATTAGAAGCTCAAGAATAATCTCTGATTTAAAAGGGTTTAACTTTTTAATCACTAGGAGAAAATAGTGATACAAAAAACCCAAACCAAACCAAACCAAACCAGTTGCAGTTTTTCTCCTGTTCATAGCAGGGCTGTTCTTCCAGCTCTCAATTGGGCAATGTTTCGAGCCATCGAGGACGGTCTTCCCTGAGTTATGTCCACACAAGTGAGCCCACCCAGCAGAAATGCCAGCCAAGGGGCAGGTGGGAGTGGGCCCCAGGAGGACTGATTTGCAGGGTAGAGTGTTTTATTTCATTTAAAACTTTTTAAAAAGATAAGTAGTTCAAACCACTTTACATCCCTTGAAAATAAGTGTTTTAATCTCTACAATAAGGGGATTAGAAGAGATGATTTCTAAGCTATTTTTTGGCTTGACAGTACTAGATATGGGATCCATTATGGGCAAAATAGGAGTCTGATAGATTTCCCCTGGTAGGTTTCCCAAGCCTGTGTTCTCTTTGCAATTAGAAAGCTAACAAAGTGATATTTATAAAATGCAAATATGGCTGTTATGCCCTGCTTGACACTCTTTGATGACTCCCAATTACTTTCAGGAAAAAAAATCAAGCTCATTCAGTGCCTTTCATGATCAGGCCCCTAGTGGCCCCTGCAGTCTTGTGTATTACCATCACCCCACTAGCACTGCCCCATAGGCATTCTGAACTTTGTACAGTTTGTGGAGTGTACAAAGTCTTTTCTTGTCTTGATGCCTTTGCACATGCTGTTCCCTCTGCCTGGAACACCCTTCCCTGTTGCCTTGTTTGCCTGCGCCTACCCGTCTGTTAAGATTCAGTAGGACGTGAGTGTAGAAGGCCTTTCTTGGCACCTTCTTCCTGCCTCTACTCTTCTTTCTTTTTTTTTTTTTTTTTTCCTGCTTTTTCTCCCCAAATCCCCCCCGGTACATAGTTGTATATCTTAGTTGCAGGTCCTTCTAGTTGTGGCATATGGGACGCCGCCTCTACGTGGCCTGACGAATGGTGCCATGTCCGAGCCCAGGATCCGAACCCTGGGCCGCCGCAGCAGAGCGTGCGAACTTAACCACTCGGCCACGGAGCCGGCCCCTACTCTTATTTCTTTCCAGGGGCTTACCAACTGTAATGAAATGATCTCCTTGTTTCCTTGTCTTTCTCCCTGGATTATGAGCATATTGAGAGGGAAGCTGTCTTATTTTCTTTCCCTTTATCTCTGTATTCCTAAACATCCAGCACATGGCCTGGCTTATGGCAGTTGCTCATTAAAGCTTTGTTGAACAAATGAAAGAACGAGCAAGTCAAAACAGGCGATGGTGAAGCCACACTTCCAGTGGAGAGGATTCCTGGGCTGCTTGCTGTGTCTGTGCAGGTCTGCTAGGCTCTCTATGGCCTGTGGGTGTCATCTCCACGTGGTCTCTGAGGGCTGTACTTCCCTGGGGTCTGACATGGTTGTATGGAGGTCATTGTACACACACGCACACGTGTGTTTATGTACATACTCGATGCCATCTGCAATCAGTAACCTTTGTGAGCACTTTCTATGACTCAGGCCCCGTGCTGGCTGCTGGCAATGAATCAGACACTATTCTGATCTTTGAGGAGCTTAAAGTAGAGACGTATATGCAAATAAACCATCACCAAAGAACGCTTTAAAAATGAAATGTATGGAGAATGAAAGTGTTTTCTTCCAGGTAATACCAATAGTTCCATTCCATTGAGTCTCAGTAACCATCTATCTGGCCTGGTGCCAAGCACAGTCCATTCATTATGTCATCTGTCCTCACACCCATTCTATGAGGTGAGCACCGTTATCATCATCCTCGTTTTACAGATCAAAATAATAAATATCCAGAGAGGACGTGCAATGTGTCCAAGGTCACACAGCTAGTAAAGGATGAGGTGGGTTTAAATCTGGGCTCTAGGACTTCAAAGCTTATTCTTTTGAATATGAACCTGTTCTGTTTACCAGGAACTAGTCCTAACTAAACGAGTAACTTAGGTTACTCAAATATTGTGTTTTCACCTCAAATATTGGTGGAGTGAAAAATACTTTTTATTACTGATGTTTTCAGTCATATACAAAATGTAGAGAGAGCTATATAATAAACTCCTGCATCCCCATCCCATTACCCAGATTCGAACGCTAGCAAGACTAAGGTTGATCGTCTTGGAGCAGTGACAACGGGAGGTATGTGTCTTTGGATGGAGCCAAGGTTGAAGAAGACGGTTAAGACAGTTTCGAAAACATGACCCTGTGGAGTGCGTGGCTGTTCCATTTCCGGCGACCACTTTGGTCAAAGCACACAGTTTAATTCAGCCAACATTTGTGTCCACCTGCCTGGTGCTCATCTCTGCTTTGGGAGAAGGAGTGGGGAAGGGGGATGAGAGGACGGGACGGGCTGGGGAAGACACTTAGTGAGGGACAGTGTTGCTGGAGGGGTGTGGGCACTGGGTATAGGGTCGGGAGGGAAGTGGTATTACCAGTGGGCTTGAGGGGTGGACAGGACTTTGGCAGACACACAGGGAGTGAGAACAGTTGAGGTTGGAACTCTAGTGTCTGCAAACGTGGGGCTGGGGAATGGGCCCTGGGTCAATTTGCTGGATACAGGAATTGCGTAGAGATGAACTTAAATTCACTAGAAGGTTTGGTCCAAATGGGGTCCCCCAGGCTGTCAAATTAATTGCCTTAGGGTGGTCTCCACCCTCTGCGGGGCCCCTTTCAGTGCATTGGATGATTATTCAGGCCGTCAGGTGATAATGGCTAGGCATGAGCATGAGCCCCTCCCTTCCTTACACCCTCCCTGCAGCCATACTCACCTATTCACTGCTCTGAAATAGACTCTGGTGACACCCCTTTGCCCTCTTTCCAGGTGGGACACGCTCCATCCTGCTCTTCCTCTGAGCCTCGTCTCAGGTGCCAGCCTCCCTGGGAACCCTGCCCAGCCCTCCCACGTGCTGTCATTACTCCCGTTTCTCAGGGCAACTCCTGGAGGCACGGAGTGTGTCCTTTTCAACTCTCTATTCCCCGTGCCCAGCAAAGCCTGGCACAGGAGTTGCCCAAGTTAATATATTTTTTAAATGAATGGGTGAATTGAAAACTGTATGAAAAGATTTAGGTAGCTGCTTAGAGGCATCCTTTAATTTTCACTGTGGGGTTGACTCTGCTGCGGGTATAAAGGCTCATCTTCTCTGCTAAGTTAGGTTTCTCCATCACTGACACAGTTGCAGGAAAATAATTGGAGCGGTATTTAAATGGCACACTAGGGCTCTCTCATCTATCGATGTGCATGGCGAGTGAGTGATCAAGCCTTTTGCATGGGAGAGAGAGGAAATGTCAACCAAATGTCACCAACGTGTTCGAGATGATCAAGCCACATGCGTGCTGCTTTGAGACCGAGTTTTTAGGTCAGATGTATTTAGCATTATAAACATGTTGACCGTAATTAAGATAATGTCCAACCCCATTTGTAAGATGCTGCTTTAGCACACACTGCTGTTGCTGTTAAACCAGGAGGAAGGAGGGAGCTCCGTGCTAAATCTGCCAGAACAGCTGTGGGGTTTTCCTAGCACGATGGTGGGGTCGCTATAAATCAGCATGTTCCTGACTGTCCCAGGGGAGGATTAAAGAGGATCCTCCACTCTGAGGGGGAACCAGGGGCTATAAAGTGGCGGTTTGTTGCAAAACCCTGGTCATAATACTTTCACGGAAAAAGCAAATTTTAATGTCATTTTTAGAAAGCATCCATTGCACCCCTATTGAAATTAAAACTTATTTGCTTGCTCATGGGACCACACAATTTAGAATGTCTCCCTTGGATGGAGCTCCATCATCCAGTAGAGAAGCAGAACCTCTGGGCTGGGGATGGCAAGCAGACACTTTCCTGACTGCTCACGGGAGTGTAGACTGATCTGGCTAATTGGAAGGGAAATTTGGTAGGAACAACCAAACTTTAAACGTGCACATGATTTGACCCAGCAATTCCGCTTATAGGAATCTGACTAACATATAGCCTCCCCTCTGTGCTCACAGATGTCTGTGTAAAGGATGCAGCCTTGCTTGCAAAAGCCAGCTGGAGACAACCTAAGTGTCCAGTAATAGGGCAATGGAAACTGAAGTGTAGGATGTCTACGGTATGTGCTGGTTTAAAAGAAAGGTGGATCCATATGCACTGTTATGGAAGGATTTTCGTGAAGTGAAAAAGCAAGTTACAAAGTAACGTGGATGATATGATCCTTTTTGTTTAAACAGTGTAAGAAATATTTCTTTTTTTTTTTTTTTAAAGAAGCTCCTTCATAGAGCCTGGAAATCAATCTTGTTTCTTTTTTGTTTCTTTTTTTTTTTCCTTTTTATCCCCAAAGCTCCCCGGTACATAGCTGTATATTCTTCGTTGTGGGTCCTTCTAGTTGTGGCATGTGGGATGCTGCCTCAGCGTGGTTTGATGAGCAGTGCCATGTCCGCGCCCAGGATTTGAAACACTGGGCCGCCTGCAGCGGAGCGCGTGAACTTAACCCCTTGGCCACGGGGCCAGCTCCAGAAATATTTATTTCTTATGTAAATATGTAGAAAAAGATGTGCGAAAATGCCCTCCTCCCTGAGAACAGTGGTATCTCTGGGGAGAAGCATGAGCTTGGAGGAGAACCAAGGGGCTTTCACTTTTTACTTTGTATATTTCTTGATATTTACAAGAAGCTTCTGTTTATATATATCACACGTGTGATTAAAATGTATCTATTTGAAGAAACATGCTGAGCCCGGTGTGAGCTCTGGCTGTGGCGCTGGGGGGCGTGGGCATGTCCCTGGAAGAAAGAATAGTAATTGAACACCTCGCGTGCTCACCCGTGAACACCTGTGGTGTGATGGGCGCAGCCTGATGTGACTGAGGCGGGGCCAGGCTCAGCACGGACCGGGGCAGAGCGGGAACCCCCGGCCAGCCAGCTCCAAAGCCTCCCCCTTCCGCAGGACACGGCCCTCCTCCGCCACACGGGGGTCACAGTGTCCTCATGCAGAAGGTCCTTTTTTACTGAGCTTCCAGAGAGCCCGAGTTTGGAATAATTTTGTTGATCAGACGCATCTCATTTAGAAAACAACAGGCCGTGTGGCCTTTCGATAGGTTACAGCATTTTCTCTGTTCAGCTTTTGGGAAATGATGAAGAGCACTCATGGTGGGGTCCCCGGGAAGCCCAGGTCGGGGTCACTAGTGAGAGTGTGTCTGAAGTCCTTGGAGCCAACAAAGACCAACTCTTCAGGGGCCTGGACTGTTTATATTTTCTTGGGAATTCTGACGTCTGTATTCACTGGCCTGTACTGTTGTTGCCCTGTGCTATCTTAGTGTGACTTTGGAATCAGGTGACGTAGGCTTCACGAAATCAGTTGGAAAGTGTTCCCTCCTCTTCTGCTTTCCGGGAAAGCTTGTAGAGAAATGTTGTTTCTTCTTTAAATGCTTTGTGGACTCACTGGTCCTGCAGAGTTCTTTCTTGGAAGGATTCCGTTTTTAAAATAGATATAGGACAATTCAGCTTATGTATTTTTTTCTGGGGTGACTTTTGGTAGTTTATGACTTTCAAGGAATTGGTTTAGTTCATCAAAATTGCCAAATATATGTACATAGAGTTGTTCATAGTGTTCTTTCTTATCTTTTTAATCTCTGTGGCGTCTGTAGTAATATCCTGTCTTTTATGTTTTCATTTTTGCTACTTTTTTCTTTTGACATTTTCGTATTCCTTTTATAACTTCTTATGGTGATTGCTTAATTTATTTTTATCTCTTCTCATTTGTTAATACAAATCTTTGAAACTATGGATTTTCCTCTGAACACTATTCATGGGTTCTAATATAGTTTTCTTTATTATTTTCTTCATGGTACCTAGACACATAGTGTAGATCTTAGAATACTCTTACTTGCGGTGTCCCAATGCATGTCACATCAAACAAATTCAGATGCTCTCACACCTCTCTTAAATAATTTTATTCCTGCAAAAAAGAAGGATTTTTAAACGTTGTTTTGAAATTATTTGTAATTTCAATTTTGCAGTTACTTTGTCATATTTTGGAACCAGTGCATTTCCCCTCTGGTCTCAAATATTTTTGGGTGCTTTTGTAAAGCCCAGAGAACCCTGAGGACCTCTATTCCCTTGCCCCTGAACAGACTACAGCAGGAATTTTCTCCAAGTTTGAGAGCAGAAATTCCGTGTGCTATTCGGAGTCTCAGGAGAGGCCATGTTGGCTTCCCTGCGGTGGTCTCTCTCCCTCTGGCTGGGCTGTGACTGCGCACATGCACAAGGGCCCCTTTTAAATTGTGGTCTACAACCGCAAGGCAAACCACTGCGAATTACTTCGAAACTGAAAACACCCTAGCGTTTGTTCTTAGGATTAACCTTTTGGGAGATTTTCAAATTCTATTTTTCTCATCATTGACATAGATATTAAATGTTTTAGTGATATTTTTATGTTAAATGCTCCCACAGGCTCATTTTAGATGTTTCAAGAGAATCAATGTGAAAAGGCTTCAGGTGGTAAATTTAAAGTGTGAGGATAAAAGCATTTGGGGCAGGATTGGAGGAAAAGACAGCCTTCCTGATTCGATCTTTGTTGTAAGAGGAGGAAGATTTCAGTGTGAAGCCTCAGCATCTGTGACCTTCGAGAGACTGGAACGGTGGGTCCAGTGCAGAGAGGGTGCGAGGCCAGACACTGACCAGGGAAAGTGGTCATTGCCACGTGCAGACAGAGCCACGAAGTTATTTCAGACACAAGTTTATATGGGAGACGGTGTTTGGGGACCTGGTCGGAACATCAGTTCACGTTGATGGCCAATTGCCGTGGGGAGATGGAGGCTTTTTGTCACCCGACCTCTGTGCAGACTCCCCCTGCTTCACAGTAACGAGCAGTGGGGAGCAGGGGCTCAGCTTTATTCCTCTGGTTTTGCACCGGGACAGTTAGCAAACTACTGAGGTTCACTGGACAGAGATTCCAAATTCAACAGAGAAGGAGGTGGAGGTGAGGGAGGGGGGTTGGAGGGGGAAGGGAGAGCTGGCAGAGGAGAGAGCTGGTGATTTGTCAAGAAATATGTGCTGGCATCTCACTTGTTAAAAATTTTATTTTAGAAAAGTTTTAGATTTATAGAGAAATTTCAAAGATAGTACAGAGAGTTCCCATGCACCCAGTTTCCCCTGTTGTGAACCTCTCACATTAGTATGGTCACATTTCATGAACCGTTATAGAAATATTCGTATTTACTAAAATCCATAGTTTATTCAGATTTCTTTAGTTTTTACCTAATGTCCACTTTCTCTTCTAGGACCCCAGCCAGGACACCACATTACATTTAGTCATCACGTCCACTTGGGCTCCTCTGGGCTGTGACAGTTTCTCACACTTTCCTGGTTTTCGATGACCTGACAGTTTTGAGTGCACTGGTTGGTATTTCACAGACTGTCCCTCAGTTGGGATTTGTCTGTTTTTCCCCACTCATTTCCAAATGAACTCAGGTCAGCCCTTTTTTCCTCTACCTCCTTCTGGGAGGTTATTTCATACATTTGTAAAGCAGTTGGATTCTTTGTCGAGGTTTGCATTCCATCCTCGGATCTTCTGACTTCCCAAATGGTTTTTTTTAAAATTTCCATATGTTAAGGTGCACTCTTTGTGCTGTTAGGTTCGATGGCATTTGAGAAATGCATGATGTCTTGTGTTGGGCCTTACAGAATTATACAGAATTGCTTCACTGCCCTAAAAACATCCCTTGGGCTTCACCTATTCAACAACTGACCCCCTGCCCGCCCCCTTGCCAAGCTCCTGGCAACCACTGGTCTGTTTACTTTCTCTCTAGTTTTGCCTCTTCCCTTATGTCATACAGATGCAGTCATACAGATGCAGTCATACAGGAAGTAACCATTTCAGACTGCCTTCCTTCCCTCATCGAAAGGATTCTTGGTTGCTCTCAGTTTTAGGTGATTATGAAAAAAGGTGCTATAAATATTTGCATGCAAGTTTTTGTGTAGATGTAAATTTTCAAATCAGTTGGGTAAATACCAGGAGTGCAGTTGTTAGGAATTGCTTCCTCTGCTTCTGTTTTCTGGGAGAGATTACAGGAAATTGGTACTATTTCTTCCTTAATTGTTTGGTGGAATTCACTTGTAAAACCATCTGGGCCTAGTCCTTGCTCTTTTCAGAGGTTTTTAATTATCCACTTGATTTCTTTAGTAGATACAGGGATATTCAGGTTCTCTCTTTTTCCTTGTGTGATTTTGGTAGTTTGTGTCTTTCAAGAAACTGGTCCATTTCATCTAGATTATCAAATTCGGGGCATAGACTTGTTCCTAGCATCCCTTTATTATCCTTGGAATCAGTAGTGATGAACTTTCTTTCATTTCTGATGTTGCCATTTGTGTCTTCTCTCCTTTTTTCTTCATTTATCAATTTTTGAAAATCAATTTATTGATCCTTTCAAAGAATCAGCTCTTGGGTTTGTTGATTTTCTTTAGTGTTTTTCTGTTTTCAATTTCCTTGGCATTGATGGCTGCTCTTTATTTTTTCTTTTCTTTTGTTTATTTTAGGCTTAAGTTACTCTTGGTTCTCTAGTTTCCTAAGGTGGAAGCTGAGTTATTGATTTTAGATCTTTCTTTTTTCTAATATATGCATTTAATGTTGTAAATTTTCCTTGGAGAGCCATTTTTGCTACATCCTACACATTTTGATAATTGTATTTCCATTTTCATTTAGTTCGAAATATTTTTTAACTTCACTTGAGGCTTCTTCTTTGAGCCATGTATTATTTAGGAATGTGCTATTTAATTTACAAAACATTTGGGAGTTATCTTTCTGTTATTGATTTCTGGGTTAATTCCATTGTGCCCTGAGAACCTACTTTGTATGATCGTATTCTTTCACAATTTTCAAGATGTGTTCTCTGACCCAGAATGTGGTCTGTCTTGGTGAACGTCCCATGTGAGCTTGAGAAGGATGTGTGTTTTGCTCTTGTCTGGTGGAGAATTCTATACATTCTATTCATGGACATAGGCTAAGTGGAGTAAAGAGACTCAGGGCCAGGGTCTGTCTGTCCAGGTGCATTGAGTTCAGCTTACGTTGCACCTGCGCGTCAGGCTATGCCCCGGAGACGCCTCTTAGTTATTTGCAAACTTCAGCCTTATGAGTAAAGGTATTACAGATCAGCAAACAGAGGCTTACAGAAGTCAAGTCACTTGCCTGAGATCTTTCTGCTCTTAAGTGCCATGTCCCAGGACTGACAGCAACATCAATACTCTACCAAATACCATCGCACCAGGTGGATCTGATTTTAGGATGACTGACTGACTGGAGTTTCGTGGAGAACGAGCTAGGCCTCTTTCTCGATCCAGCTGAATTAATCAGTGTAGGAGGCAGCAAGACTTACACAGGGGAAAAGAAAAGTCGTCTTTAACATGAACAAAAGGAAGGTAGGAGGAACTAGGCAAAAGTGGATTAGTAATAGGGTATGGGCTAAGGAATCTGACATTTGAAGTCAAGGGCAATTAGATAAGAAGTTTTAGTTACAAAGAAAATGAGCAGTTTGAGAAAGGGGAGAGAGCTGAAGGTTATCAGTGCTTCTGTGTTTCAGGCGCTGTGCTGGGCACATTTGCATTCATTTCCTCCTTTGATGCTCAGAACAGTCCTGTGAGATGTTCCCACAGCGGCAGAGTCTCCCTTCCACCCCTGGCCCACTGCGTAACGATGCTTCCCGGGGAAGAAGAGAGGATCCCAAAGTGGTGGGAAATTTGGAAAGGAATATAGGATGGTGACTGGGTGTCCCAGACTGAGGGAAATGTACCATCATCATTCTTTAGGAAGACAGGGGGCAAAAGAATGGGCATTCCCACTGCCAATTGTTATAGGTGGGCCCTGGGACTAGGGGAAGAAGGGATTGCCTCTAACCAGACACAGATGTATGGAGGCCAAGCCAGGGGTCTGATGGTGGGATGACCCCCTTGGCCTTGTGAGGTATTATGGGGCCCAGTGCTCTGACTCATCCACCTCTTTGTGTAGACGCCCCAAGAATTTAGGGGTGGACTGGTTCTAGGCAGAGCACGTGGCTTGATATCTGAGTTTTCTAACACAGGCTCCCTGGATCATGGATAATGCATGGAAGTGTGTGGCATGTATGGAGAGAACTGAGTCTCCAAGGAGCTTCCCTCGGGAGGGCAGAGGCGGGTGCGGCACCCAGAGCTGCAGGAAACACTCAGGGGATTCTCCACCTCCCGGGAGCCCGTGCCCTCCTTATTCTGTGTCTGGAGAAAACAATAAAGGGCCAGCACTGAGGACCCACCTCCCAGGCAGAGTTGGCCTGGATGGATCGGAGATACAGTAGTGTGGCCCCATCAGCCACAAAAGCTAGACGGTCCAAGTCGCCTAGGCCGGGTAGTGAGCTATTGAGCCAAGCGGGGATTTCTGTTTTCTGACCTTTTGATGATGACTACCAGACCTGCCTCCTGAGACTGAATCGACACCTCAGGGACATGGGGTCACGCTAACAAAGAAAAAAGACATGCCCTGATATATAGGGTAGGAGGGTGGAGCTGTTTCACTTGAATACTAAGAAAAAACTATATCTCAAGCTTGTGCGATTGGATGTGTCAGTTATACAGATAACTAGTCAGTTCGCCTTGGGTGTGGACTGAGAAGTGGCTCATGAGTAATCTTTTCACTGTCGGGGAGGTGGGCATAGGGGGTAAATGGTAAATGTATCCTGGATAGCAAAGATAAAGAATGCACATTTGTGTTAAGACCTGTCACATAATCCTTTGTGTCCTGCCAACACCCAGTACAGAATTCAGTCTGCAGTTCAACAGGGTACTATTTTAAAGATTTTGGCAGCTTCGCCAGGAAGAGGCAAAGAGAATGATCTCTGTAAATATTTGCTGATGGGTGGGTGAATGGCTGAATAAGTGGATACATGTATGGGTGGGTGGATGGACGGGTGGGTGGATGGTGGATGGGTGAGTGAGTGGCTAGAATGATGGGTGGAACAGTGCCATTTGCATTTCTGAGACTCAGTGTCAGTAGCAGAATTGAACACGACCAGGCTATTGCGTGTCTGGTGGTCAGCAGCCTGTCAATACTGTCCTATGGTGATGGCACTTCTGAATTTCTACTTGTGGGGCATTATTCAAGTGGACTATGCACCTTGAAGGCACGCCTGGGCACAGAGCCCATCCGCTGAAAGTGAGAGGGTGCAGTGGAGAGACCACAAGCCCGCTGTCGGACAGACCTGGGCTTCAGCCACTTCCCCAGCCATAGTGGCTTTACTGCTCTGAGCCTCAGTTTCCTGGTCTCCCAGGAGAGGATGAGAACCCCTGTCTCACAGGATGGAGGTGAGGACTAAACAAGACAGTAGTAGTAATTAGGGTTGATACTTACAAGAGATCCTACTGTGTGCCAGGTGCTGTTTTCAGAGGTTTACATTTACCGACTCATAACAATCCAATGAGGTAGGAACTATTACAGTCCTCATCTTACAGAGGAGAAACTGAGGCACAGAGAGGTTAAGAGACTTGACTGAGACCGCCAGCTAGTAAGGCAGATCTGGACTTGACACCTAGACAAGGTGGTTCCTGAGCTTCTGCACCTAGCCCTTTAGCCAAACGCCCTCCCGGACGCATAAGTGCTGAGCACAGCCCCTGGCACTCGGTGGGTCTAGTAAAGGGGTAATACCTTTTCTCCTGGTTCATTGGTCGCTCTGGATGGCCATCGTGGCCTTTCCCCATGGCCAGAGCTGACGGACACTGGACAGAAGCTGGTGGAGTCAGTCCTGGCCAGCCACGCGAAGCCCCTTACTGATGACTTTTCTTTTTATGCTTTGTTTGATTCTTAAAAAGTAAAGGACAGAGATTTCAAGCTCCTTTAGAATAAAACCGGTGTCCCTGACCTCAGTCCAGGCCTGGTAAAGGAAGGAGAAACACGCTACTTCCAAACGCGCTTTAAGTCAGTTCTGGGAAGTATGGTACAATTTTGGTGCACAGGCACTTTTAGAACAAAATAATAAGAAAACTGCTTTTTAAGAGCATGGCCAGGGCTATGTCCACTATTAATATTATCATCATTATTATTATTTGCTGTGTGTGTTTGGGCGAAATACATGGGCAGTGGTCAACTTTAGATTCTCTTCTCCTGTAATTTAGGTTGATACGTTACCCTGAGACCATTGCTCAGCCACTCAGAATCAGAGGTGGAAGACGTGTATCCATGCAGGCAGGAGCGAAGCTCCCATGAACGGAACAGGCAGTGTATCTCGATGGTTAGGACCATTGTCTGGGGAGGCGGGATGCAAACTTTGCTGGCAGTCCTTCCTGTGTGACCCTAGATTAGTCGCTGTCCTTCTCCAAGCCTCAGCCTCTTCCCCTTAAACAGGGCAGTGGTTTTACAAAGAGTTGCTGTGTTGATCAAACAAGATAAATTGTTACTAGAACTCTCCAGTGCTGGATAAATGGGAGGGATGGTGCTCATTTTTGGAAGGCCTGGGGGCCTGGAGTCAGGCAGACCTGGTTTGAATGTCTGCTCAGGCACTCTCTTGATGAGCCTTGGTTTTCTTATCTTCAAAATCGGGATAGTAATACATAACAGGATTTTTTTTCTTTATAGGAATCAATGAGATTAATGTGCGTAAAATGTTTGGCACAGTGCCTGATATAGGGTAAGTGCTTGATAAGTGTCAGCCAATTACAATTCAATTATGACCTCGGCTCAGAAGTGGTGCCGCAAAGACTAGGACGTGAGAAGAAATAAATGGTTTAAACTAATGATTGGTCGGTCCACTGAGCGTTCCTTTAGTTTCCTCCTGTCTATGTGTGTTTATACGTTTCTGTGTGTGTATGGGTGTTTACGTGTGTGCTTAGGCAGGGTTAATGACAAATTTCCACGGTGAGAACGGATGAGTCATAGAATCAATTTAGTCTTTACAACAATTGAAAATGCTACGAAGCACGTTCTTCTTCTGGAGGCCACGACCCCCTCTTGGCCGACTCTGGTGGGATTCTCTGCTATCCGGCTATGGTGAGCGCTCGCTGGGCAGTTCAGCAGGGCTCCTGGAGAGTGCAGCTCATTCTCAGTCAGAGGGCCGTGGCTCCGTGGCTTCCTAACGCATGACATGCTGCCAACCTCTGCAGATCCCCCCGGGCTGCATGTCCTGTGCAGTGTGGGCTTGCAGGGGGATGCCATAGAAGCACTTCATGCTTCTTTCTTTCCCTCGAAGGACAGTCACCTGAATGTTCCTCTGCATCTCACTGGACTACTGCACACCTTCCTCACAGGTCTGCTTGACTCCCGTCTCACCTCCGTCAGTCATTGACACATCACAGTCACACCCACTGTGTACACACCCTTGTCTGATCGTGTCACTCCTCTGCCAAAAACCTTTCACTGGCTCCCCATCACCGTCGGGGGAGAGTCCTGGCTGCTTTGCACAATTAACAGACTTTTCCTGAGTTGGCATCACCATGCCTCCTCAGCCCCTGCTCCCATGTGCCCTGTCATAATTATCTGTGCACACATTTTTGTATCCCACTAGCCTGTGTGCGACTCTCGAGCAAAAACTGTCTGATTCCTCTTGTAGCTCTGGTAACTGGCATATACGTGGTGCTGGGTAAATTCTTTTTTTTTTAAAGATTTTATCTTTTTCCTTTTTCTCCCCAAAGCCCCCCAGTACATAGTTGTATATTCTTCGTTGTGGGTCCTTCTAGTTGTGGCATGTGGGATGCTGCCTCAGCGTGGTTTGATGAGCAGTGCCATGTCCGTGCCCAGGATTCGAACCAACGAAACACTGGACCGCCTGCAGCGGAGCGCACGAACTTAACCACTCGGCCATGGGGCCAGCCCCTGGGTAAATGTTTTTTTAAGAGATGTTTCAGCCTAGTGTTTAAGAATTTGATTTTGGAGTCAAGGAGATCTGAGTTTGGTTCTTGGACTCATCAGTTTATTGATCTGTAACATAGGTTGCAGACTAAGACAGACTAGGCAGAAGCATCCAGCCACCCACTTTCAAAAAAATTGGCCATGAAAACTCTACGAATAGTGGAGCATTGTCTGATACAGTGCCAGAAGGTGAGAGGATGGCGCAAAAAGATCAGGCAGGGCTCTGCTCTGCTCTGCCATCCAGAGGGTCGCTAGAAGTCAGAATCGACTTGACGGTACTGATGACAAACATAGGCCAAGTAGCTAAGCAGGCTAAGTCTTAGTTTCCTGCTCTGCACAGTGGAGGCAATGGTGCTTACCTTGTAGGGATGTTTTGAAAGTTAGATGAAGGAATGCAGCAAAAGCCTTGTTGCAACGCCTGGCATGCAGTAAGAACTTAACAGACGTTACATTTTAATATTATTAAATCATTATTGAACACACATCATAGCATGGTCTATGGAAAGAAAGAATCATAACAGGGATACTGAGTAATAGTCTTTTGATTCTGGGAACCACCAAGGACACGTGATAGAAGATGCCATTCATCTGAGAACATGTGCTACTGGGGGTGACGGAAATTGTTGGGAATCGTTGACATCTGGTATTGTGGTAGGGTGCGTTCAGTTGCAAGTAACCAAAAATCCAACCCAAATGGGCTCAACCAATTTAAAGAAAAGATTAATTGCTTATGTAACCTGGCAGTAAGGAGGCTGGGTGGGCTTCAGTGCTGGTCTGATTCAGCCACTCAATG
Source organism: Equus asinus (assembly GCF_041296235.1). Classification (NCBI taxonomy): domain Eukaryota; kingdom Metazoa; phylum Chordata; class Mammalia; order Perissodactyla; family Equidae; genus Equus; species Equus asinus. The sequence goes on from NC_091798.1 coordinate 8,891,432, forward strand.
GTATCATCAGGGATCCAGGGTCTTTCCTTTCTGCCATGCCAGCCTCAGCCTAAGGCTGTCTTCTTTCTTGTTGTAGCTGTCAGAGGGCTGCCAAAATCTTCTGGGATTTGATGCCTATGTCCAGGGAGAGAGACAAGTTTGTTTCTAGAAACTCTCTCAGAAGAGTGAAACCTTGCTTTCCTGAAGCCACCAGCAAACATCTTTCACAATTTTGCTGGGCCTGGATGAATCACACATCCACCCATGAATCCAGGGCAGTGTTCAGGGAAGGAGGTTGTGCTGATTGGCTTGGCTTGAGCCACCTGCCTCATCCCCAGAACCAGGGCAGCTGGTCTGCAGTGGTGGGGTCAGAAAATCCAGGGACTGAAAAGGCAGGCAGGGTGCCAGGAAAGAAGCTGTTTTCCAAGCTTCTGAAAGGACCTGCAGCTCTCATGGCTCCTATACACGTTTCGAATGGTGGGAGGCACATCTCTATGCTTTTATTGCCTGATCCCCTGGGTGCTTTTAAAAGTGCTTTCCTGCATCTTTCATTTCCTAACCGCCATCAACAGCACCACAAAGAAAGTATAATAATGCCATTTTTTAGTGTGCCTCCTATTTGCCCTACTATCGTTTAGCTTTGATACTCTGAGGATGTTCTTTCCAATAAATAACTCTCCAAAGTAAGTGTTGCTAGGTTCTCTTTATAGATGAGGAAACAAACTAAAGCTCAGAGAGGTTGTGTAAGTTTTTCAAATTCACACAGAAAATTAGTGGCAGAGCCAGGATTTGATCCAGATCTGTCTGGTTCCAAAGTCCGTGTTCTTTCCAAGACTCCATGCTACTCTCCAATTCTGGAAGCAAGGCAAAGATTTCCATTTGAAAATGGATATGCAAACTTGATATTCTCCCCCTCTCCTTCTGGATACCATCTAAAGCAATAAGGAGAATAGAAAACAGAAAGCCAAACTCCTTTTTCAGTGAAGCTAGGACACAGACTGGAAAATATCTTGGAAGGACTTTCAAGAGCATGCAGTAGCTGTGTGTGAGAGGCTGTAGTGTGAGAGGAAGTGGCCAAAAGCAGAAGGAAGAGCTCAGTAAAGTATTAGACCAAAAAAAAAAAAAAGTTTCTTGAAACTGGGGGAACCATTCCGAGGGAGAAAATCTATATCTATATCCTTTCTATATATCTACATATCTATATCCATCTGAGGGAGAAAATCTATATCCTTTGATTGAAAAAGAGAATGAGGAAAGTGGGTAAGCTGAGAGGGAGAAGTCCCCCAAACTTGGTTAGGTTCAGAGAAGTGAGGAAGCTGGAAGTATCAGTCAGTTTTTGCTGTGTAACAAACAAGTCCAAACTCAATAAACATTTATTTCTTGTTCATGCCTCTTCAGGGTGGCTGCGGTTGGGGTATCTAGGCTGGTTAAAGCTGTGTCTGACTCTAGTCTGAGGGCTGGGTGCTGGTCTGCTCCACATGTATCTCAACCTTCGTAATCCAGTGGCTACCTGAGGTATACTCATCTCATGATAAAAAGCAAGAGCCAAGAAGGTAAACCCAAGTACACAAGCACGTTTCATGCTTTGCCCATGGTATACCCACTAACAGCCCATTAGCCAAAGCAAGTTGCATGGTCAAATCTGACGCCAAGGGGTCAGGAAGTACAATCCATCACCATGAGGCCGTGGCAAGGGTGTAGATGTATATCACTGTGGGGGATGAAGAAGTGAGAATAGAAATTTAATCCTCCACACCAGGTTACTTCTAGAAGCATGTAGATAACCTATTCTTATGAGAAGCTGTCTGACTTTGTGCAAGTGAGGAGAAGAGAGCTTCTGAGTTGTGAAAGCCACCTTGATTATAATTCTATTCTGGCCTCTCTCCACCTACAGAAACTTTTGCCTAATATTTGGCCCATAAAAATTCTAATGCAGTCAATAATACAGCCATACCAGTGCTGTATTTTCACAAATATACTATAAGATTTTTTCTTTTTAGAAGGAAAGGAGTGGCAAAATTTATAAACAAATAACACTCATTAGTAAAATGGCCTTGAAAAAGATTAAAATTGTGAACAAACCTCCTACCATGAACAAAATATCATGAAGAAATAATCATCTCTGAGAATAATCATTATGCAATAACTCAGGGATAAGATTGCAAGGCAGCAGCAGAAGATGAGATGCAATCTGGCAAAACTCAGAAAAGAAATAGAAGAAAAAGTAAAACCATTGCAAAAATGAAGACAAAATTTAAAAGAGGATAAGGGTTAGTAAACACTACAAAAACACAAGAAAGGACATAGAAAATGGAAATGAGAAGCATGAACAAAGTGAAATGTAGATATAGAAAGAGTTAAATAGGACTGGATAATGATCGATGTGGAAGACAGGCAAGGGAGATCAAATATATGTGTAATTGGAGTTCCCACAGAAAAACCCCAAAATAATGAAACAGAACAAATAGTAAAGGTATAAATCAAGAAAACTTCCCTAAAAATCCCCACTTGAATCTACATATTGCAAAGGCCACATTGTGTGCCTGAGAAAGATGTCCCCCAAATGGTCAACATTGAGATATCTTCTCATAAAGTTCGTGGACTTCAAATATAAAGATTTCTAATTCTCCCCCATCTATGGGACTTTAGTTTCTCTCTTCTCCAACTGGCTTCAGATTTCTCTGGAGCTACTACATTCAATCCCAGATGAAATAGAGTGACATTTAAACAATTTTTAATGAAAGAGAGTATGAATCAATTACTTTATTCCTTTATATTCTTTAAATATAAAAGCTAGAGAAATGCAATTTTAAAAACACAAGAGCTCAGAGAATGTCTTGCCACGAGCCCTTCTTGAGGAAAATAAAAATGACAAACTTCAGCCATCCAAGCCATCTTTTTGAGAAACTTTATACAAGGGCTGACAGTGAATATTGTGCATACTTGACAATAGAGTCAAGACTAATATTAATGTGGGTATTAAAGTGGTAGAATGGAAGATGAATGTTCTAAAACATTATAGAAATGATAAAACTTACAAAAACTGGGGAAAGAAAAGGTAAAGAAAATATAAGGAAAAGAAAGTATGTTGATCGTTTCATGTAATGGCTGGGAGCAAAAGAATATCATTTAAAGTTGACAAATAAAGTAATACAAACATAAGCCAGCTTTTGTTATATAATAACCAACCTCAAAAAGTCAGTGGTTTACAAGAACATCAACAAGATCATTTATTCTCACACTTAGCTGTTATCAGTTTGACCGAGGTTTGGCCTGATCCACAGTGGAATTGTCGAGTGGCCCTGCGTCAGGCTGTGGGTCATCCTGGGTTTGGCTCTAAGCAGTGGGTTGGGTTCAGATACCCACATGTATTAGTTCTGGACTCAGGCTAAAGGGGCAGCAGCCACCTGGAGGCAGGTCTTCTCATAGCACACCGCAAGAGTAGAGGAGGCCAAGCCAACCGATGAAGCACAGGGCCGACCTCGGCTGCTTCCTATCTGCCAGCATTCCATTGGCCAAAGCAAGCTACGTGTCCACGCCCATCATCAATGGGGGCGGGCATAATATATAGCCCCAGAGTGAGGAACTTAAGGCAATAAGCCAATCTATCATGGCATATTTAAGAGCCTGAACATAATCACTAAAAAAATATTAACTAAAATGTGATGATAGGGAACTAATAAGAAAAAAATAGAGGACTAGGAGTATCACATAAAATTATAATTTTAAAGCTAATGATTAAAGTACAAACTTTTCTAAATATCAGAGGAAGTATGTACAGGAAATGAAACAAAGAAAATTGATCACAAAGCAAAGAAAGCATAATAATATGTCGGAACTCGGACCAACATTTTGATCATACTATCAATGCAAAAGGGCTGAACTCACTGTGAGGGGAGGGATAATGGGCCTCAAAGATGTTCACCTCCATCCCTGCAACCTGTGAATTCGTTGGGTTACAGGCCAGGGTTGCAGGTGGAATTAAGGTTTCAGGTCAGCTGACTTTAAGGAGATTGTTTTAATTAATCTGGATTACCTGGGTGGGCCTGATGTAATCACGCGGGGTCTTTAAAGAGGCAGAGGGAGGTTTGACAATACAAGAGGAGTCAGAGTGATCCATCTGAGGAGCACTCAACCCACCAGTGCTGGCTTTGAAGATGGAGGAAGGGGCCACGAGCCAAGGCGTGCAGGCAGCCTCTGGAAACTGGAAAAAGCAAGGAAACGAATTGTCCCCGAGAACCTCGAATGAATGCAGCCAGGGCAGCACTTTGATTTTAGCCCAGTAAGACCCATTTCAAACTTCTGATCTCCAGGACTGTAAGATAATAAATTCGTGCCAGTTTAGGCCACTAAATTTGTGATAACTTGTTACAGCAGCAATAGGAAACTAAAATGCTCATCTATTAATGGAGAAGTAAATTCAGATTGGGTCACAAGTGAAAAGCAATATGATGATGTTTACAAGACACATCTCTGAAACTGAGGGATTCAACAAGCTGAGAAACAAAAAAACGGGCAGAGTATGAGTCTGAGTGACGCACTGAATAAACGCATCAGCATGGATTAAAGTGAACACCACAAGACTTACTTGGAGGAAAAAACAGATACATAACAGAAAGTCAGTAATAATGAGGGAACTTAACTGAATTCTGTTAGTCAAAGATATACGAAGTAGGCCTAAATAGTATAATTAACTAACACGGTAGATATAATTAACATATGGAAATCTTTGCACCTTAAAAACAGTGAATAGAATCTTTTTACATGTGCCTATGGAAGATATGCAACATTTGTCCACAAAGAAAATCCCAATTAAGTTCCAGTTTCCATATAGTACAGGCAATATTCCCTAGTTATGATTCACTAAAACTAAGAATTCAAAACAAAATCAGGAGAAGAAAACTCATATCTTGAAGTAAAAAAACTCTCTTAAGTCAGGGCAGCAAAAAAATTTCAATCAAAATTAGGTACTATGAGCACTGGCCAGGTGGCACAGCGCTTGGTTTCACATGCTCCGCTGCGGCGGCCCAGGGTTTGCTGGTTTGGATCCCGGGTGTGGACCTACATATAAAGGCATGCTGTGGTAGGCGTCCCACATATAAAGTAGAGGAAGATGAGGAGGGATGTTAGCTCAGGGCCAGTCTTCCTCAGGAAAAAAGGAGGATTGGCGGCAGATGTTAGCTCAGGGCTAATCTTCCTCAAAAAAGTAAATAAATAAATAAAATAAATTAAGCAATCACCATGAGAAGTTATAAAAGGAATATGAAAATGTCAAAAGAAAAAGGCAGCAAAAATGAAAACATAAAAGACAGGATATTACTACAGATGCCACAGAGATTAAAAAGATAAGAAAGAACACTACGAACAACTCTAGGTACATATATTTGGCAATTTTGACGAACTAAACCAATTCCTTGAAAGTCATAAACTACCAAAAGTCACCCCAGAAAAAAATACATAAGCTGAATTGTCCTGTATCTATTTTAAAAACGGAATCTTTCCAAGAAAGAACTCTGCAGGACCAGTGAGTCCACAAAGCATTTAAAGAAGAAACAACATTTCTCTACAAGCTTTCCCGGAAAGCAGAAGAGGAGGAAACACTTTCCAACTGATTTCGTGAAGCCTACGTCACCTGATTCCAAAGTCACACTAAGATAGCACAGGGCAACAACAGTACAGGCCAGTGAATACAGACGTCAGAATTCCCAAGAAAATATAAACAAATCAACCCAGCAACATATAAAATGAATAATATACCATGACTCAGTGGCGTTTATCCCTGTGATGAATGGGCTGGTTTAGTCACTGAGACGCAATCAATGTAATCCACCATATTAACAGAGAAAAGAAGAAAAACTACATGATCGTTTTAATAATGCAGAAAAAGCATTTGCCGAAATTCAATGTCCATTCATAAAAAAGACCTCTTAGCAAGCCAGGAATAGAGGGGAACGTCCTTATCCTGATAAACAGCATCTGAGACACCACAGCTAACATAATACTTACTGATTAGTGACTGAATGCTCCACTCTAACAACAGGAACAACTCAAGAATGTTCATTCTCTCCCATTCAACGGAGGAATAAGGCAAGGAAAAGAAATAAAAGGCACACGGATTGGGGAGGAAGAGAGAAAATAGCGCCCATTCACCATAGATGTGAATATCTATATGGAACGTACCAAAGAATCTACAAAAACCTCTCAGAACTAATAAGCGAGTTTAGCAAGGCTGCAGGACACAAAAGTCAGCACACAAAAGTCACGTTTTTGTATACTAGCAATGAGCAATTATATAGCAAAATTTTTAAAAATACCATTTATTATCTCCCCCACCAAAAAATCTTAGGTATAAACGTAACAAAACATATGCAGGATCTGTGTGCTGAAAACTACAAAATGTTAATAAAAGAAATAAAAGAAGATCCAAATAAATGAGGAGACATGCTTTGTTCATGGATTGGAAGCCTCAATATAGTTAATGATGTCAGTTCTTCTCATATTGATGTATGGTTTAGTTCATAAATCCATAAATCATAAATCCAAAATTAATACATCCATTTACTACTTTGATCAAAATTCCAGCAGGACTTTTGGAGACATTGACAAACTGATTGTAAAATTTGTATGGAAAGCCAAAAGATCTAAAATAGCCAAAACGATTTTGAAAAAGAAGAATGAAGTTGCATTTCAAGACAATATGAAATGCTGGTAATGACATGACACTAGATATGACACCAAAAGGATAATCTGTGAAAGAAAAAAATTGATAAATTGAACTTAATCAAAATTCAAAACTTTGCTAAGTGAAATATACTGTTATGAGAATAAAAAGACAAGCCACAGACTGGGAGAAAATATTTTCAAATCCCATATTTGACAAACAACTTGTATCCAGAATATATAAAGACCTCTTGAAACTCAACGGAGAAAACAAAACAACCTGATAAAAACATGGACCAAATATTTGAACAGATAATTCTCCAAAAAACATACGCATGGCAAGAAGCACATGAAGAGATACTCGACATCATTAGTCATTAAGAAAATATAAATTAAAACCATGATAAGATACCCCTACGTACCTACTGGAATGGCTAAAATTTAAAAACAAAAACAGAAACAGGAAATACCTGTCACTATCAAATGCTGACAAGGATATGGAGAAACTGGAATTCTGATACATTCCTGACAGGAATGCAAAATGGTACAGCCACTGGGAAACAGTTTGGCAGTGTCTTATAAAGCAAAACATACAGTTCCACAAGACCAAGCCATCTAACCCCAGCGTATTTACCCCAGAGAAATGAAAACTTACGTTTGCAAAAAACCCTTTACACAGATGTTTCTAGCAACTCTATTGATAGACACTGCAAACTGGAAACAACGCAAATGTCCATCTGTGGGTGAATGGATAAAGAAACTCTAGTATATCCATACGATGGAATATTATTCAGCCGTGAAAAGGAACAGACTTGATACATGCAACAACATAAGTGAATCTCAAAGGCATTAAGCTGAGTGAAAGAAGGCAGTCTCAAAATGTTACACACTGTGTGATCTCATTTGTATGACATTCTGAAGAAGACAAAACTATGGGGACAGAGAACAGATCAGTGGTTTGTTGGGGGTTAAGGACTCGGGGATGGAGTGACTGCAGAGGACCAGCATGAAGCAATTTGGGGGGTGATGGAACCGTTTTGTTTTGTAATGTTGGTGGTGGTTCCATGAATTGATACCTGTGGTGAAACTTATAAAACTGCACAACCAAAGTCAAATTTTTAAAATTGAGGTAACATTGGTTTATAACGTTATATAAATTTCAGGTGTAGGTCATTATATTTTGATTTCTGTGTAAACTACATCATGTTCACCACCCAAAGACTAATTACCATCCATCAATTTCATTGTACATTAATTTGAAAATTTTAAAAATGGAAGCAGAGATTAATAAATTAAGCAACAAAAACTCTAGAAGTAATAAACTAGTAAAACCAAAAGCTAGTTCTGGGAAAAATATAAAAAATATAGCCTAGCCAACTAACCAAGCAAAATGAAAGAAACTGCAAATTTGCGAAACAAGAAATGACAAGAGGGAAACACTATTAAAGCAAAATTTCTTTTTTCTTTTTTTTTTTGGTGAGGAAAGTTGGCCCTGAGCTAAGATCAATTTTCTTTGCCCTGGGAGCAATTTTGGCCCTGCTGAGACCTGTGTGGTCCCTCTCTGGGAGAGGTGAGTCCATCTCCTGTCTATCTAAGGCCTTTGGGGGCATGGCCAGCACCACTAGGCCTCCAGAGGGAAAAGAAAATTGGTTCTTAGGGGGAGAGGGAAAAACCTCTTACTCTTTGTGTGTACAAAGCACAGATATACATCAGTGCACAAGCAGATACACAGTACAGCTGTAGTGTTAGAATTTTATGGAGGGGGTGATTAAGAAAATAATGTCTAAAAAGGCTCCAGATGAAGGGTGATTTTTTTTTTTTTTTTAAAAAGGTTGAGAGACACTGATTTTGATAACTCTCCTCTTGGGGCAGCCTCAGTAGGCAGTTGCTTAGGCCAGAAATCTAGATGTCCTCCTTGATGACTGTTTTTCTCCAGTAAGTCTTAAAGGCCCCAAGATATGTCCCAAATTTAATCATCTCTCCCAGTTTCATGCTCAAACTTCAGCCCAAGCCACCATCCCCTCCCGCCACACTCCCAGGGCTGACACCATTTTTCCTTGGGACGATTAGAGAACTTGGATTTACTTGCCAGTGGCCTCGCCTGCCTCTTGATCAGGGTGGGCAAACGAGGGCCCAGTGCACAGCGTTACTGGGACACAGCCCACCCACTCGTTGGCGTGTTGTCTCTGTGCCTTACTGGTGGGAAAGAATAGTTCCATGTGGCCATGTGGCCTACAAAGCCTAAAATATTTACTGTCTGGCCCTTTACTAAAACAGTTCTGGACTCCGGTTGTTGCTATGAGCTACCCAGGGCAAACGATGAGTCTTGTTGAACTCGGTTCCCGGAGCCCAGCCCCGAGCCTGGTGAATAGCAGTCAGCGAGTGTTGGGAGATGAATGACTGAATGGATGAATAAATGAATGCAATGCAAGCTCGTTTGGAATAGGGTAGGCCCATGGGGTGGGAAAGCCAGAAAGTCGCTGACTTTTCTCCCAAAGTGCAGGGCGCAGCTCAAGTTCCAAACCAGCACAGGGCCTGCCCCCTCCTGCTCCTGCCCTCGGTTCTGCTGCACCGGGTTTTCATAAGATGAACATTTTCTTGTGCAGCTCAGATGGTTAAAGATGGACGATCCAAGTACTGCTCGCCTCTGGGAATCTTGAGTGATGCCAGAAAAAAAATTCCTAGGTTAACGTTGATTCTCAGAAGGTGGAAGTTTTTGTGCCGTAATGACAAATTCCACATGCTGCACACATCTGGGGCCTATCCTGCTGGCTCTAGTCATGATCTTGTTAAGAAGAACTCATTCCTGGGCTTGTTTAGACCTATAAAACATTACAGCGCCATGGATCACAGCAACAGCAGCTGAGGGAGTTGAGCACTTGCGCATTCCGGGACGTGGCGAGTGGCTGCCATGTATTACAAAAGTCCTGTGAGGAGTTCTGGTTAACCCCCATTTTACTGCTCGGGAAACTGAGGCTCCAAGAAGGAAGTGACTTGCTCAAGTTCACACAGCTGCCAAGTACAAAACAGGGATTTGACAGTCTGTTGGACTGCAAATTCCCTGTTCTTTCTATTCAATCAGGAGATTAATAATGATAATATTAATAATAAAATTTACCCGTTTGTTGGAAGCCAGATTCCAAAGAACAGGCTCCTTTTGAAGGAAAAGAGAATAAGGAAGTTTCCCCAAATGAGGAAATGTGATTCCAGGATTTTGATGAAGTTAAGTGGAAATGGCCTGGCTTTAAGGATGATACCCATGCATGAGAGCACTCTGGATGCACTGGTTTTCATGCCCCTGTCTAGTTCACATATCACTTGGCCATCTTGCTTGCTTCCGTCTCTGCTCTCCCTCCTTACCCATCGTAGCCTGACCCTTACCCTGTCTCTCCCAGGCTCCCTCCTGGTTATCTTTCCACGCCTCCCTTCCTTCTCTTCCCACTGCTAGGGCCTACGCTGGAGCAGGAACTAACCCTGGTCTCTCCACCCCCCTCCCCAGCCACCACTTCAAGCACTTTGAAAGTTCTGTTTCATAGAAAGCCATCAATTCCGTTCTTGAGTCCATCACCACTTTACTTTGCTCGTATGCTCATCTGCCATCCAGCTCCATTCTCTCCTCTGCTGATAGATGGCCCCTCCCTGTCCTTTTGGAGAGCAGTACTACCCACTCTTACCCATCGTGTTCAGGAGGCGCTGACCCTGCCCCAAACTCCAGGGGTGGGCCATGGCCCAGTCCCATCTGACCATCCCTCTGACTACAGTGATTGCTTCAGAGATGGGCACATGACCCAAGAGAGACCAATGGACTCAGTCCTGAGACTTTTGTCAGAGCTGTTGGAAACCCACTCTTTTGTTCATTGGAGCTCCTAGAAGTATCAATGAGGTAAATCTGAATCTGAATAAAGCCAACCCAGAGGAAAACAGAGCTGAGAAGTGGAAAGAGCCCCCAGATGCAGCTATGCCTGAAGCTGATATACTCTGTGGACTTCCAAATACCAGAGCCAGTAAATTCCCTGAACTCAGTTTGAATGGAATTTCTATCCATTTATAAATTGACTAATAAGTAAATTGAATGGAGCAACTTTCTCTCTCTCTGTTTCAGTTTCTTCAGCAAGAACAAAAAATTGATTCCTTGCCCAATGATTTGAGAGGCTGGTTAAAACGAAAACAATTATGAGATTAAACACAAAACAATTTTGCAAAATTACTTTATCAAAATTCATGTTCTATATCCTCCTATATAAATGCCTACAGTGCCTATTCTTTCCTGGATTGACCCAGTTATATACGTATTTATAATACGTACATATTTATGTATTAATGTAATTGACTTCCTTCCTCTTTTGTTCCTTCTTTTCCCCCATTGGATGCCTGCCATGTGCCAGGCTCTGTTTTCGGCTTTGACAGACGAGTAAGCATGATTTTGTCCACAAGGAACCCTTCATCCAATGTGGAAATCTAGACTCCAAAACCAGCAATTCTTATAGAGCATGATGGCCCCTGTGATGGAGCAGGGCAGAGGGCGTGTCTGACCTAGACTGGGGCGGTGGTCGAAGAAGGGAATGGAAGGCTGTCTAGAAGAGAAGGTTTTTCTTTTTGAGGGTGAGGAAGAGAAATCCAGTTAGTGGGAACAGCATGTGCTAAAGGAAGACATGACTGAAGAAAGAACAAGCCCCTCAATGTAGCTGGAGCCGCCACCTCGGTCACAGGAGCCACCACGTGGCCCCTCTGCCAACAGTATCTGCAGGCCCACTTCCTGAGCTGCAAAAAGGCCAGTGGATTTGCTTTAACACTTTATTATTACCAAAATGATGCTCTGCTTGCAACATCAGAATCTGAAAATGTCCACCTCCAATGGCATAAATTCACCAAAACGCAGCCTAGAAGTTGATGCCTAACACATGGATGCTTCACAAATATTTATTGAGGGATGAAAGCTAATAATATGTTCAGAAGACTGTTCTAAAATTGAACTTCATTGAAATTCCTACCTAGTAGCTGATAACTCCGCAGCCTTCCTATCTTTCTTTTTACCCGAAATGTACACATCCATGAGATTTTAAAGGTACCGTGGGCAGTTATTCAGCTCTTAAACTGCTCCCCTGCATATCTTACTTTTATAGAAAATGAAGAATATTGGATAAAACCAGAAGGATAAGGAAGAAATCCTATACTTATCAAGGATTTCTGTGTGCCGGTTGGTGAACAGTGTTTTACTTAATTCCACTATGGCCCAGAGGTGGGGAGCGTTCTTCTGGGTTTACAGATGGAAAGAGTGGGCTCAAGACGCCGCTGGTAAGGGCAGGGCTTGTATTCAAACTCTGACTCATCTGACTCCAGAGCTCTGTTCCCTGACCCTTGGGAATTAGAAGTTCACCCCAAATTCTCCAAATAGGCGCCTACAGATAGGATCAGAATTCGACTCTGACCCTTCCGCTTTTTTCACTATTTTTTCTGTTTTTATTCATTCCCTAAGGTTGGTGTGTGTCTTGGGATACAGACTCGAGCATCTCAGATGCCCTCCTCTGCTTCTTTCTTTCTCTCTTGCTGATACCTCGCCTGAGTCACATTCTCTCTCCACTTGTGAATTTGGAGGTGACACTACGCCACAGGGTGTGGGACCTTGGGATCTGGCTTCCTGAGCTGCCGCCAAGGGGCCAGGTGATGCATCAGGAAGTGTGGGGGGGTTATCTCCTGTGGGGTCAACCCTGGCCAAGGGGAAGGCGGGGAAGGGGTGAGCCAGACAGATGAAGAGCTCCTTCTCTCTTCTGGGTACTACTTGGAGGCAGTCTCTCTTTTCTCAGCCTGTCTGTGTATTGAGTGAACAAGCCTTCTGAGTAATGTGCTGAGTCTCTCAGCTCACTGTGAAGTGGCAACCCACAGGGTAATACGATGCACCACAGAGCATCATATTTTCCCTTTGCTTACTTCCCATTTTTCTTCATCATCAGAGCCCTGGGCTTGCACTCTCATATAAGTTGTGAGCATCTAAACCCTGGCCTCAGGCTCTGCTTTCTAGAAGGCCTGGAAAAGTAAAGAAAGAGAAAAAAGTCTCCAACTCCTGTGGGACAATAATGTTGGGAAAACTTCCTAACTCCCTAGTCCAGGAGAGGCAAGTTTTCCCCCATAATGTCATATGTTCTTGAATATAAGATAAGTCTTTTACCCTTGTGATGGTTAATTTTATGTATCAATTTGTCTAGGCCATGGTGCCCAGTTGTTGGGTGAAACACCAGTCTAGATGTTGCTGCGAAGGCATTTTTAGATGAAATTAACATTTAAATCAGTAGACTTTGAGTAAAGCAGATTGTCCTCCACAATGTGGATGGCCCTCGTTCAATCAGAAGGCCTTAACAGAAAAAGACTGAGGTTTTCTGAAGAAGAAGGAAAGCTCCTCAAGATTGCAAGAGTTTCCAGACTGCTGTCCTGTGGAATTTGAACTCAACACTGCAACATTCACTCTTCCCTGGGTCTCTAGACTGCTGGCCTGCCCTGTGGATTTTGGATGTGCCAGCTCCCAAAACATGAGCCAATTGCTTAAAATCTATCTGCCTATCTCTCTCTCTCTATCATCTATCTATGTATCTATCTATCATCTCTCTCTCTCTCTCTCTCTCTATCATCTACGTATCTATCTCTCTATCATCTATCTATGTATCTATCTATCATCTATCTATGTATCTATCTATCATCTCTCTCTCTCTCTCTCTATCATCTACGTATCTATCTCTCTATCATCTATCTATGTATCTATCTATCATCTATCTATCTCTCTATCATCTATCTATGTATCTATCATCTATCTATGTATCTATCTATCATCTCTCTCTCTCTCTCTCTCTATCATCTACGTATCTATCTATCTCTCTATCATCTATCTATGTATCTATCTATCATCTATCTATCTATCTCTCTATCATCTATCTATGTATCTATCATCTATCTATGTATCTATCTATCATCTCTCTCTCTCTCTCTATCATCTACGTCTCTATCTATCTCTCTATCATCTATCTATGTATCTATCTATCTCTCTATCATCTATCTATGTATCTATGTATCTATCTGTCTATCTGTCTATCTGTCTGTCTATCTAACTATCCTATCCTATTGGTTCTGTTTCTCTCGAGAATCCTAACATACATCCTCTGTTTAAAACAAAATGTTTAATACAGAGTGTACCCAGAATTAATTTAAAAAAACAGCAAAATATTATTTGGGAAAAATATATTGCCCTGAAGTAACCTTAATCAATGCTATTTTGGCTGCCTATCAAGGTCATTGCCAGAATTTGTAAAAGAAGAAAGCAGATAAATTGCTCCCCAATCTTTCACATGATGTGAGAGATTCAAATAAGTTAATGAAGGGATCAGATGGAAACACGATGATCTTCCTGCTCATCTACCATCTCTCTGGGTAGTATGGTCGGGGGAAGGGCATTTGCTAAACTCCTACCTTGTGCCAGGTGTGGTCCTGAGTGTTGGGAATATAGTGGTGACAAAATGTGGGCCCTGTCCCAGAGCACATGGGGCCCAGTGGGCCAGACGGACATCCATAAATAAATAAATATGTTCAACTAGTATGTTGAACAAGCGCAGCTCACGGTATATTAAAACATGACTTTTAAAAACAATTTCTGTTGTTCCCTTTAACATTTCCTTCCATGGGAGTTACTTTCTCGCCTCTGCACGAGCATTCTGCCACGTCCATGGCTTTTCTGCTCACGCCTAAGTACAGACCCTTCCACAGTCACTTTGCATGGAACATGGAGTCTCGATACAGTAATTAGAAAGCTGAGTCCAAGATAGTAATCGAAGTTCCGAGCTTGATTTGGCCTTGAATCTTCCCACCTTGGTGCCAACTGGAAGCCCGCTGTGGGGAAGATGGGCTTAATTAGGAACTTCTCTCTCCCCCACTTTGCTCTTTTCTCCTTTCCAGCCCCCCAGCTAACTGCCTGGCATCTGACCCCCCAGGGTCCGAGGGGAAGATGGTTGTCAAGGGGGGGGGAGGGTCCTTTCTGAAATGGTGCTGTCCTGTGTGTGGCATGTGTATTCCTTGGTCCTGGCAGATGCTTAAAGCTGGCTCTTTCCCCTGAGAGCTGCTTTTGTGTGCTTTTCAGAAGTTTCCCGCTGGGCACCCTCCCCGTAGGTCCTCTGACCCATCTTTATTTTGTGTGGTGGCTTGTGACTCTTTTCCCCAGCTTTTAAGACTTCAAACCAGCTATTTGCTGCTGGGGCGCCTCGATCTCTCTCAGCTGCCCTATTTGACGGGAACTAAGACAAACCGATTCAGGCTCTCTCTGCCATGCAGCCTTATTTGGTCCCGAGGAGGCACACAGGCATCCTTGCCCTGACAGCCTGGCAATGCAGCTGCCAGCCCTTTGGTCGACTTCCCAGGCAGGAGTCAGACCGCAGCCCATCCTCTGGGCCCTGGATGCAGGGCTCACGGCTGAGTAGCTCTGTGGAAGGTGGGAGAGGGATGGGAGTTCCAGCACAGCTCTCTCCAAGACGAGCCTGCTCACAAAATTCTCCATCCTCCATTTTTTCGAGCCTTTTATATTATCCAGGTGGGTGAGGAGTCCGGGAAATGATTCTCAAGAATGTCCTTTGAATATCTTGGTGATTCTTCACTCGGAAATGTCACACCTGTGATATATTGGTGCCTGGATGTAAAGTCGATTTTAACACCTTGTTACATATATAAGTAAAATTGTGCTATAGAACATAAGTAATATATTATGAAAATTGAATCCCGTCTCTATCACTTGCTATGAGGACTTCAGCTGCTACAAATTCTGGGCTTAAATTTGCCTGTCTGAAAATCGAGAGTAATGTTATTGACCTCACCAGATTGCTTTAAGGATTAGAGATAATGCAAAGTTCTAGCACATCCTAGGCACTCGAGAATTTGAGCTGCAATGATCTGTTACACGACAACAGAACTTTAAGAAGTGAGTCCCTGGGAGGACGCATGCCCCATTGTAGAGACAGACAGTGACAACAAAAGAGGACCAGAGTGTTTGCCCCTGGTTTCTTTTTCCCATTTAAAAAACCTGCAACCATAAAAATTGCTTTTCTATTTTGAAAATAGGACAATTCAATTATTAAAGTTTAAAAAATATGAAAAAGGAACAAAAACATAATCCCAACATAATTCATGTTATTATTTTGAAGTTCTTCTTTGCATGTTTTTACATAGTTGTAGTCACACTGCATATAAAATTTTGCACCCTGACTTTTTTCACAGATATTGTATTATGGATATCTCTATTTTATTGTATATCCTAGTAACTGTAATTTTTAATGACAGCATAATATTTCTTTGAGTGGATAAACTATACTTTGCTGTTTTCTAATTCCTTGACGTTTGTTTGGTTTCTATTTTTTTCTGCTTTTATAAATTGAGTCAGTAAGTGTTCCTTGTTGGCAGGTAAGAGAAACCAGCTCTGGATAGCTCAGGCAGGAAAGGGATTAATTTGAAGGATATAGATGAGCTCACGAAGTCCACAGCGGGATTGGAGAACCAGCTGAATGAAAAGGCCAGGAGTTGAGGAAGTTCCGGGGGTCTGGGTGGCAGGGCGACTTGACAGTCTGGTTACAGCGCTGTTGTTAGAGTGAATACATGTCAGCTGTGCTTTCCTTGTGTCAGTCCACTAGAGAGAGAGAACACGATCGGCCTCCCTTGAGTCCTGTGCCCAGACCTAGGCGAGGTGAAGGCCCAATGCCTAGATTCACAGTAAGATCAAGGCCATAAACAGTAGGGGCGGGGTATGAACCCCTCAGAGAAAATGAGGACATTGGTATTAGGTGGCCAATAAACCAAGTTTCCAATATATAAATACCCCATCTTTGTACACACAGCTTTTTCTAGATTTTCGAATCATTTCCTTAGATGAAATTTTCCAAAGTGGAATGACTGGATGACAGGGTGGAACTTTTGGGGTGGTTCTTAATGTACATTGTGAAATACGTGTATGGGAATACAGGAGGAACGTTTTCAGAAGTCATCCATCGGGAGTGGTGGTTAGTTAAAATGGGGAATCAAGGATTATGCAAACACACCTTAAGCATTTCGTTTACATTGCTAATCTTCTGGTGTAGACCTGAGACCTTTGTGTACGTGTCCTCTTTTGAATTTTCATGATGTTACCCATGATGCATTGTCCGAAATTTCTAGTTTAGGATTCTGTAAAAAGGAGCAAGAACTTAGAGATCTTTGTGAAACAATCGGAAGGCAGCATCCTTCTGGATTTTTAAGATTCCTACCCCCTCCGAACCTTTTACTGTTGGCTCGCCCACACCTAATTCGACATCCATAATTTTTCATGTGTGATTTGCTTTTTTTTGAGCCTTTCCAAAGCCTTCAATTTAGTTTTTATTGAAACGACAACTCTCATACTTATCCCACTCATATTTAATTGGTTTTTATTATGTTTGTTTTAATTATGTAATTAGAAAAACAGTTCAAGTGGTCCCAACAGGCTTGAGAACAAATACAACTTGCTTTTGGTAAACAGACAGCTCAGCTGGTGGGAGCATTAGCACAGTCTGGAGAGTAGCCTGCAGTGGGAAGGAGGACGTCCCTGTGGGCATCGGTTGCATGCTTTCTGGGGGAATGCTGAGCAGGCTGAGTGGAGCTGTTTAGGAGAAATTCTACTGAACCAGTTTAAATGAACCCTCTCCATATCTTACATAATAATAATATAATATCAACACCATGAATTTGACGTTGGTGCAGTGTGTGTGTTTAGTTCTGTGCCATGTGCGGATGTGGGTAACCCTGCCTGCAATCTAGACCCAGGACTCTTCCATCAGCACAAGTCTCTCGCTAGTGCTAACCCTTTACAATCACCTCATCCTTCCTTCCACTGTGCCTAACCCAGGGCAACAACCAATCCACTCCACATCTCTCCAATTTTCTCATCTTGGGGATGTTATTTAAGTGGACTCATACAGTATTTGCCCTTTTGAGACTGAATTTTTTCACTCAGCGTAATGTCCTTGAGATCAATACAAGGTGCTGTGTGCATCAATGACTGGCTTCTTTTTATGGCTGAGCAGTGTTCCCTCGTATGGGTGGACCACAGTTTGTTGAACCATTCGCCCATGGAAGGGCATTTCAGTTGCTCGCAGTTTGGGGCTGTAACAAATAAACCTGTGAACCGTCGCACTCGGTCCTTTATGTGGACACGGGCCTTCCTGTCTCTGGGATACAAGTCCCAGAGTCCAAGTCCTTGGGTTGTTGGGTAAGAATGTGCCAAACTACTTTCCTGGTGGCTGGACGTTTTATGTTCTTACCAGTAATAAATGAGAGATCCAGTTTTTCCACATTCTCACCAGCATTTGGTATTGACAATATTTTTAATTTTAGCTGCTCTAATAGGCATAAAGTGATATCCCATCATGGTCTTCGTTTGCATTTCCCTAATGGCTAGAGATATAGAACATCTTTTCATGTGCTTATTTGTGTCAGAGGTTTGAAGGGATTTGGGGCAGATCAGAGAAAAAGATGTGAGCATGGGAGGTAGTGACACACAACAAGCCTTTTCAGGTGGTGCTTAGACAGGGCAGCATGTGACGGCAAGTCCCTCGTTGCAGGAGTCTGTCCACAGGTGATGGCTTGAGGGGTCGCTGCTCAAAAGGGCAGAGGAGGACCAGACCGGAGGCTGACATGTTTAGGGGATGTTCTTCAGCAGCATGTGGGGTGTCTGTGGGTCTCAGAACTCTGAAGGACCAGAGTCGCTTGGCGTCTTATAACCATGAGACTCCAGCTTATCAATTGTCGGCAGATGTGGGGTGAGGTTTCTTGGGGAATGTAAAGCAGGCAGGCTCTAAGTGGTTGAAGTCTGCTGGATTGGGCTCCACTGAAAACAACTGGATGTGTAGAAATGTGAGTTTGGAGCCAGCAGGCTTTTAAGCTAATGGGTCTCAGCCTGCAGGGAAGAAATGAGCAACCTGGGGGCCACTACGCCGGGTCCATTTTGGTCCTTTACATAACAATTCGCCATCTGTTTATTCTCTTCTATGTAATGTCTCTCTACGGTTTTTGCCCATTGTCCAACTGGATTGACTTTTAAAACGTCTTGAGTTTGGGAGTTCTGTATATGTTCTAGATGTGAGAATTTCATCAGCTAAGTAGTTTGCAAATATTTCCTCCCAGTCTGTAGCTCGTCTTCTCATTGTCTTAACAGTCTTTTAATTAAACCTGAAGAGCTTTTAATTTTGATGACGTCCAAGTTATTGATTTGTTTCTTTTATGGATCATGTTTTTGGTGTCGCATCTAAGAACTCTCCACCTAGCCCCGGGTCCTGAATATTTTCTCCTTTTTACTTCTAAAAGTTTTATAATTTTATGTTTAACATTTAAGCCTGTAGCCAATTTTGAATTAATTTTTATATAAGAGGTGAGACTTAGATTGAGGCGTATTTACTTTTTTGGAGATATTCAATTGTTCCGGCTCCGTTTTTTGAAAATACTATCCTTTCTCCACGGATTTGCTTTCCACCTTTGTCAAAACCAGTTGACTGTCCTCGAGTGGGGCTATTTCTGGGCCCTCCATTCTATTCCATTGGTCTATGTCTCTCCTTCTATCGATACCACACAGTCTGGATTCCTGTAGCTACATAATAAGCCTTGAATTCAGGTGGAATGATTCCTCCCACTTTATTCTTTTTCAGAATTGTGTTAGTTGTTCTAGTCCTTTAAAAACTTCAGAATAACCTTGTCTTTACTTACAAAATCTTGATGGGAATTGCATTAAATCTGTATATCAATTTAACGAGAACTGACATCTCCACTATAGTGAGTTTTCCAACCCATGAACAAGGCATGCCTATGCGTTTATTGAGATCTTTGATGTTTTTTCATCAGTGTTTTATAATTTTCAAAATCCAAGTGCTGTACATATTTTGGAAAATTCACACTTAGACATTTTGTTTGTTTCAGTGGTTACAAATGGCATCGAGATTTTAAAATTTTGCTGTTTACATATTCATTGTTAGTATATAGAAATAAAATTGATTTTTGTATTTTTATTTTGTATCCTGCATCTTTGCTGGACTCACTTATTAGTTCCAGATTTTTTTGTGTGTATGTGTGTGGGTATGTATTCCTTGTGGTTTTCTGTGTAGATAGTCATCAATTATACCACTTGCAAAGAGGGACAGTTTTGTTTCTTTCGTTCTGATGTGTATGCCTTTTATTTTCTTCTCTTGTTTCACTGTGCTGGCTAAAAGTTCCAGTACTATGTTGAATAGCGGTGGTGAGAGTGGACATCCTTGCCTTGTTTTCAATCTTAGGGCGAAAGTATTCAGCCTTTCCCCATTAGGTATGATGTTTAGCTGTATTTTTTTTTTTTTTCCCGTAGATGTTCTTTATCAACTTGAGGTTAAAGGATCTATATAGGCAAATAGAATAGATAGATGGGCATCTGTCTATTCCTAATTTTCTGAAAGATTTTAAAAAATCACGAATGGATGTTAGATTTTTGCCAAATGCTTTTTCTGCATTAGTTGATGCGATCGTGTGATTTTTCTTCTTTAGCCTGTTAATGTGGTGGACTACATGGATTGATTTTCAAGTATTGAACCAGAATTACATCCCTGGAATAGACCCCACTTGGTCCTGGTGTGTAATTCTTTTATGCCTTGATGAATTCTCTTTGCTAATATTTTGTTAAGAATTTTTGCCTTACGTTCATGGTGTGTAGCTCCTATTCTTTCTTCGTACTGTCCTGTCTGGTCTGTGGAATTCAGGGTGATACTAGCTTCATAGAGTAAGTTGGGAAATATTCCCTCCTCTTCTGTATTCTGGAAGAGAATATATAGAACTGATATTAACTCTTCTTTAAACATTTAAACCATCTAGGCCTGGAGATTTCTTTTTTTAGAAGATTTTTAATTGTGAATTTGATTTCTTTAATTGTTGTGGGGCTGTTCATAGGATTGATTTCAGCTTGGGTGAGGTGGGATAGATTGTACTTGTTGAGTAATTGGTCCTGTTCATCTCCGTTGTCAATAATGCCTGTACAGTTGTTCATAGTGTTCCCTATCATCCCCCTGCAGAGTCTGCAGCGCTGTCCTCTCTTTATTCCTGACATTAGTAATGTATTCTTCTTTATTTTTTCTTTGTTAGTTTCCTAGTGGTTTGTCAATTTTATTGATTCTTTTAAAGAATGAGGTCTTTATTTCATTGATTTTCTCTACTGCTTTTCTGTTTTCAATTTCATTAGTTTATGCTCTGATCTTTATTATTTCCTTCCTTCTACTTACTTTGGGTTTATTTTGCTTGTCTTTTTCTAATTTCCTTGGGTGGGAGCTTAGATTATTGATTTGAGACTTTTATTCTTTGCTAATATATTCATTTAGTGCTATAGATTTCCCTCTCAAAGCTGCTTTGGCTCTCTCTCACAAATTTTGATCATATTTTCACTTTTATTCAGTTGAATGTATTTTTAAAAATTTTCCTTGAGACTTCCTCTTTGACCCATGGATTATTTAGGAGTATGTTGTTTAGTTTCCAGTGTTTGGAGATTTCCTTTTCACCTTTTTGTTCTTGGTTTCTAGTTTGATTCCGTTGTGTTTACAGAACACACTCTGTATGTTTTTAATTCTTTTAAATCTGTTCAGGTTTGTTTTATGGCCCAGATAATGGTTTATCTTCATGTATGTTCCACGAGTGCTTGAAAATAATGTGTTCTGCTGTTGTCGGGTGGAGTGTTCCGTAAATGTTGATTAGATCCTGTTGATTGGTGGTGGTGGTAAGTTTTCCTAAATCTTTGCTGATTTTTTGTCTAGTTGTCTCATCAACTGTTGAGAGAAGGATGCTAAGTCCGGAACTATAATTGTGGATTTCTCTCTCCAGTACTTTTGTTTGTCACTAACTTAGTAGGTGAAAATCAGAACAACATTATTATTTGAATTTACATTTTTGACTTTCAGAGAGAGTAAACTGTTTGCTTACCAATTTTACCTCCTCTTTGTGAATTAGCTGTCATATCTTTTTCCCTTTTATGTAAAGGCATATTTTGTATTTCTCTAAAAAAATTTTTGTTTTGGGACTGGCTCTGTGGCCGAGTGGTTAAGTTCGCATGCTCTGCTGTGGCGGCCCAGGGTTCGGATCCTGGGCGCAGACATGGCACCACTCGTCAGGCTACGTTGAGGCGGCATCCCACATCCCACAAATAGAAGGACCTGCAACTAAGATATACAACTATGTACCTGGGGCTGGGGGGGGGGGGGTGTGGTGCGGTTTGGGAAATAAAGCAGAAAAAAAAAAAAAAGATTGGCAACAGTTGTTAGCCCAGGTGCCAATCCTTAAACAAACAAAATTTTTTGTTTCACCAATTAGATCTAGCTCTGTAAATAATAAATATATTAATTCACTAGTCTCCAGGGAGTGGGATTATGGGTTATTTTAGTTTGTTTATTTATTCTGGTAATAAGGCAATGTTTTGAAAAATTAATGAATCAGACTAACCTGCTTAAAAATCTTATTTTTAAGAAGGTCTTATTTTCTTAGGGATGGCCTCATTATTGGGGAAAAATGATTTTTCCTTCTACTTCTCAGTAGGGTTTTGTGTCTTTGAGGCCTGCGCTTCTTTTTTCCCTCTTGAGAGAATTAAGAGGACTTTGTTCATGAAACCTTGGCCTGTGGGAGAGATTAGGCTGCACTGCCTAGGAAGACAGGACTGAGCCTGTGGGACTCAGCAGATGAAGGTGAAGAGTGGTCCAGTTCTGAAAGGGACTGCCTAGATACCGAGGATGGATGGCAGGTTTCTTGGCAAGGCAGAGATTAGTGCTTCTGGAGGAGCGTTCCCGGAAGTTGTAAGACCTTGTCATGGTTAATTTGATGTGTCAACTTGACTGGGCTAAGGGATGCCCAGAGAGCTGGTGAAACATTGTTTCTGGTGTGCCTGTGAGGGTTTCTGGAAGGGGTTAGTACCTGACTCAGCAGGCTGAGTAAAGAGATGTGCCCTCAGCAACGTGGGCGGCATCAGGCAATACACTGGGGACAGGAATGGAACAAAAGGAAGGAAGCGTTTCTCTCTCTGCTTGAGCTGGTGTGTCCACCTTCTGCCCTCCGACATCGGAGCTCCCGCTTCTCAGGCCTTGGGACTCCAGAGCTGACACCAGCAGCCCCCTGGTTCTCAGGCCTTTGGACTCAAACTGAATTACGCCACCAGCTTTCTTGGTTCTCCAGCTTGCAGACTGAAGAATGTGGGTCTTCTCGGCCTCCATGACCATGTGAGCCGATTCCTATAATAAATCTCCCCTTTTATATATCTCTGCATATCCCATGGTTCAGTTTCTCTGGAGAACCCTGAGTAATACAGATCTGATAGCACAATGATGGACCAGGGCATTGAGACAACAGGATGCTAAGAATCTTTACCTTGGCAACCTCAATGAAGGTCTCCATTTGGGGAACTGTGGACTGTGGAGATGGCAGCTGTGAGAGGAGTTCTCTGTGACTCCCCAGGAGCAGCAGTGCCCTGCAGATGGTGGAAGGTTGGTGTTCCATAGGGTCATCTTTACAGCAAGAGGAGCAAGAGGAAGAAGGGTAGCTGTGAGGAATTGGAGTCAGGTCCTGCCACTGTTTTCTGGAGACCATCATCCCTGAGAGAGCTGTGCAACTCAGTGGAGGAGGAGGGCCTCCTAAGAGGACTTCTAAAGTTCATACTGTCCTTGGCCAGTGAGAACCGAGAATCATATTTAATTTAATCCAGAAAATTTAGAAAATGCAACATGTGTTTCTCTTTTCCCTTTGTGGAGAAATTATACCTATAATATACCTTTCTGTATTTTTCCAAGTTTTGTGCAATAAGCCTGCATTCATTTTAAAATTAGGAAATAAAAAATGTTACATGCACTATATTAATGCTTTGCATGTTTGCTATGCTTAGATTGTTTTTTTTACCAATCTGATTTTTAAGTGTTAGTTTTAGTTAAGCATATTTTTGATGAACAGAAGTTTATAAATGTTTATTTAATCCAATTTTCCCTCATTGTTCTGAAAAAAAATCTCCTAAACTTAAAAAGCTAACAGTTTTATCTCTCCACCACTCAGGTAGCTCAATAAATATTCAGATTTTTTTTCTATTTTTTCTATAGATATATACTAGGGCACTAAGGTAGGACCCTTGTCTCAATTTCAGTCGAAGTATGAAGACAATAGGTATCTTACTCCAGGTTGGGAGTCTCACGCAGAAATTTCAAAGGAGATGGTCTAAAACTCTTAAATGACTTTTAAATCTTTGCCCATATCAAGATCATAAAAAAAGTTAGAGACTAAAAGAAAATTTGGGAAAATATTTTTCTGCCTGGAAAAATCTGATGAATTTAGAGAGCAGCCTTTTGTAGCAGTTGGAAGGACTCCGGTTTGGAGAGAGACTGTGTTCTCAGTAGTCCCTCAGTCAGAGAAAGTGTGAGCGCTTCCTGTGGACTGGCTGTGTGCCTGCACATGCAGGAGGGGTGAGGTGGTCTCTGAAGAATCCAAGGCGGGGGGGGGCACGAGATAAATGATCAGGCGTAATCATCCCCCAGGGTGTGAGCGGTGACATTATCAGTCATAGTCACCTAAGAGCTCTCCTACCCTACTCACCTCTTTCCCCTTCTCCTCTTCAACCCTGGAGGGATCAGAGACTGGTTAGCAAACCTGGGGGGAAAGTGGAAGGTAGGGAAATAAAAAAGCTGAATGCTCTTCTTCTTATCTGTAGACTTGCTGCCTACCAAGTCCTGAGCTGGGGAAAGAGGGAGAAAACATTTATAAATTGTGTGAAGGAATTTTTTTTATTAGAACATTAAGACACAGAACTAGATGTTTAAGTTACTGAATTGAGAACATGTTTTGAGACTTAAAGAGAACTGAGATTTGAATGTACCCAAGGAGCTAATTTATAACTGAGCAGAAAAGTCATGAGACTACCCACTTATAGGAGAGAATTCCTTGTGGCCCATACCACTGACAAGGTGGGTGCCATTTTGAAAGCACCTCTTTCTGGAGACACAATTTAGAGCTGGGAGTTTACATTTTGTGGCTTTGCAAACCTTCAGCAAGAAGAATAATTAATCATTTTTGATTTAGGCATTTAACCTTCTTAATTGTCTCCAAATCCCACATTGGTTGCTTGGTTGTTTATTTCTGTCCAATCTTCTAAACAGGAAATAGTAATCCCTTCTTATCCCTCTGCGTTTTTGGAAACAGAGCCAAAGTAATCCAATGAGAAAGGGATAGTCTTTTCAGTAAATGGTGCTGGAACAACTGGATGTCTGAATAATAATAATAACCTTGAATCTTACATCATACTTTATATAAAAATACACTTGAAATGCATCACAGATTCAGCATCATCTAGGTGAATCATCATCATCAACTAGTTCAACATCATCTTTATTATTTAATCAAGAAGCTGAAACAAGTTTGACCTCCTGTGGCACTATTGCCCCTCCTTTAGTAACGGAAAATTACTCTTCTTTTGTCTGTGACAGTGGAGGTACAAATGCTAATGAAAGATACAGCTAACGACTATATCTGGGTCACTGCTGGCTATACCTCACTGCCCAGGAGACTCTTTTTGAGGTTGCTGCTTCCCCATAATCACTGAGTCTTCATGACATAAGGTATAAAGTGGGGTGGGGGGAGAAGTGTGGGGGGTGGGGCTTGGAGAAAGACAATAAAAAGAAGTAGATATACGACCTGTGCCTGTTAGGGGGCTAAGGCAGAGTGAGAGGCAAGAGAGGGATGAAGGTTGACTGCTGTTTCATATGGGATGTTCAGGGAAGACCTCTCTTATAAGCAAACATTTTCGTGTGTGGTGTTGCTCCAGTATTTATTTCTGTCATGCACTTACTTATTTTCTTACTTATTTACTTATTTTCATGCACTTATCTATATTTTTATAGAGATAGAATCTATATTAAATTAAATACACCCATTTCAACTGTTCAGTTCAATGAGTTTTGACAAATGTATGTACCCGTGTAACCATCGCCACAATCAATCTATAGAACATTTCCTTGGAATTTCCAAAAAGATTCATTCTGCCCCTTGCTAATCAATCCCCAGCCCCCACTCCTGGTTCCAGGAGACCACTGATCTGATTTCTGCCATTGTAGATTAGATTTGTCTTTCCTGAGTTTCATGTAAATGAAATCACAAAGTATGTACTATTTTGTGTCTGACTTCTTTTGCTCGGCGTGATTTTGAGATTTATCCATATGCATGTATCAGTAGTTCATTCTGTTCTTTTGCTCAGTAGTATTCCACTGTCTGGATATATCACAATTTGTGTGTATGTTTAAATTTATAGGAAACTGCTAAGCTTTTCTAAGGTGATCGTGCCATTTAAACATTACCCCTTAGCAGTTCATGAGAGTTCCCCTTGCTCCACATCCTCACCAACAGCTGTGCTCTCCATCTTCTTAAGTTTCCCCATTCTAGGGTGGCTGAGGTCGCTTCTCATGTGGTTTTAAGTTGCATTTTCCTGACAACTAGTGATATTGATCATCTTTTCATGTGCTTATTGGGAATTCATGTATTTTTTCTTGTAAATATTTCTTTAAAGCTTTTTCCCATTTTTAACTGAAATATTCATCTCCCTAACATTGAGTTATATAGGTTGCTTATATATCCTGGATACCAGTCTCATATCGGATATACCTTAATAGTGTCTTTTGAAGAGCAAAAGTTTTATATTTTGCTGAAATTTGATTTCTCAGTTTTTTCCTCTATGGTTTGTGCTTTTATGTTCTAATCTGAGAAACATTTGCCTACCCACAAATCAAGAAAATTTTCTCCTATATCTTCTAAAAGTTCTATAGTTATAGTGTTTAAGCTTGAATCTGTGATGCATTTAATCTTCGTATGTAGTATGATGTAAGATTCAAGGCTGTTATGATTATTATTCAGATATGTAGTTGCTCCCACACCATTTACTGAAAAGACTATCCTTTCCTCATTGGATTATCTTGGCCCCCTTTCCAAAAATCAATTAGCCATATCTGTGTGGGTGTACTCTGTTACGTTCCATTGATCTATATATCTATCCTTACATCATTACCAAACTGTTTTGATTATTGCAGACAAAGTTCATAGTATAGCAAATTATAGCCCATAGGCCTAACCTAGCCCATGGTTTGTTTTGTACAACCGTAAGCTAAAAATGGTGTTTTTTTTTACATCTTTAAAGGGTCATATATGGCACACAGCCAAAGATATTTCTTTCTGGACTTTTATAGAAAAAGTTTTCTGATTTTATACAAGTCTTGACGTGAGGTAGTATGAGTCCTTCAAATTTGTTCTATGTCACAATTCCTCTGGATACTCTAGGGCTACTGCATTCACATAAATCTTAGAAGCATCTTGTTAATTTCTAAAAAAAAAATACTGCTGAGATTTTGAATGGGATTGCATTGAATCTCTAGATCAATTTGGGGATAATTGGCATCTTAAAAATATTGAGCCTTCCACTCTATGAACATGCAGTATCTCTGTATTTGCTTAGGTCTTTAATTACACTCAGCAATGTTTCGTAGTTTTCTGTGTCCAGGTCTTACACATATTTTACTAAATTTATCCCTAAGTATTTTAGGTTTTGATGTTATTACAAATGGCATTTAAAAATTTATTTCCAAATTATTTGTTGCTGTTAAGTGGAATTACAGTTGGGTTTTGTATTTTGCGCTTGTTAACTATGATTTGTCCTCAATTTGCTATTAGTTCCAGTAGCTTTTTGGGTAGACTTATGATTTTCTATGTAAATGATAATATCATCTGAGAACAAAAACAGTTTTTCTTCTTTCTTTCCAGTCTGTTTCTTGTCTTTTACTGTTGTGTTGCATCGGCTGGGATCTCTCATAGGCTGTTGAACAGCAGTGATGAGAGTGGACAGCTGTGTCCTATCCCAGTCTTGGAGGAAAGCACTCAGTCTTTCATCATTAAGTATGGCATTTTTTGCAGATTAAGTAGGTTTTTTGCAGATTCTTTCTATTTGGTTGAAGATATTTCTTTTTATTTCTAGTGTTCTGGGAGATGGATGTTGAATTCTCTCAAATACTTTCTCTAGTTCTATGAAATGATTACGTTTTTAATTTTTATTATCTGTTAATATGATGAATTATGTTGTCTGATTTTCTAGACAAACCAACCTTGCTTCCCTGGGATAAACCCTGCTTTTTTTTTTTTAAAATCTGTTCAAAGAACTAGCTTGGCATTTATTGTTTTTATTTAAAGTTTCTATTATTTGACCATTTTTGATTTCACTGATTTCCATTCTCATCTCTATTATTTTCTCTCTACTCCTTACTTTGAATTTAATTTGCTCTTGTTTGTTATTCTAGCTTCTTATGGTGAAAGCTTAGATAATCGATTTTAGGCCTTTGTCTCTTTAAAAACCATAAGTATTTAAAGCTATATGTTTCCCTCTAAGCAATGAGTGAGCTATATCCCACAAATTATATTTTTTGTTTCACTTCATTTTGTTAAATATTTTCTAACTTCGCTCATGATTTCTTCTTTGATCTGTGGAATATCTACATGTATGTTGTTTAATTTCTAAATATTTAGAATTTTTTCAGATATCTTTTTGTTATTGATGTCTCATTTAATTCCATTGTGGTCAGAGGACATATCCCTGTGATTGAGGTCCTTTTAAACATATTAAGACTGATTCTGGCCCAGCATGTCGTCTAACAGTATTTTCCATGTGCGCTCGACCAGAGTGTGTATTCTGCAGTTGTATATTGTCTGGGGTCTCTACCAAATGCCCTCAGTTTTTGGTGAGTTCTCTCCACTCTGGCTCAGAGGAACTCTAATGCCTCCCAGCTACGTGTGAGCAATGGGAATTGTTCAGCTTAGCTCCACAGCAGCTGTTCTTTGCATTTTTGTAGAGTTTTGCCCCATACATGCACAAATTAGTATTCACTCAAAGACACGAAGGGAAACCTTATGCAGATTTTTGGAGGATTCTTCTTTGCTTAGCTCGCTCCTTTCTGGTATTCTTCCCGAAAAATTTCAGTCGCCTCTGTCTTCTAGTGTTCTTATCTAGTCTCTTCAACTGAAGAAGTTTCTATTTGGGTTTCTTCTTCCTATTCTGAGTTCCAGAATTTAACTCCAGATGGAAATCCAATGCATTTGTAGAACTCATCTTATTTGCTTCCCTACTTTCAGTATCTTTTCCACTGGAATAACAGTACTTTTCTGCTTATTGTCCAATGTCTGAAAAAGATTTCTTATATTTTGCCCAGAATTTTGGGGGGTTTATGGTACAGGTATCAGGCATTTCCTATAGGTGAACTTTAGACAAAGACTTTAATGAAATGAGCCAGCAAGCCATTAGATAAGATATGGGAAAGAACATTCTGGGCACAAGGACAGTGGGTCAGAGTCTCTGAGATGGAACTATGTGTGGCTTAGGTACCATTATCCCCACTTCACAGTGAAAAGACTAGGATCGTAGAGGTTAGCCACTTACCTAAGACCTTCCAGGTAGAAAGTGGCAAATTCAACCCACATGTGCAAACAGCGTCTGAGCTGCTTCCTCTGGGTCTCATCGCCTCCCCTGAAGACTGTTGTGTTAGTGAAGAGGAGATTTATGGACTGTGACTAACTGGTGGAACTTGCTATCCCGGGAGGTTTTATGAGCTGAAAATACAAATTGCTTAAACACGTGCCTTGACAAACTCAAGGTTGGTAGACTTCTAATGGCTTATGGGCACTAAGGGAATTTCCAGCGAAGGTTTGTTAGTTCTGGCAATGGCACTATGTCAATACATTTTCCCTTTGCAGTGCTTTCGGTGTGCTCCCCTGGGTCGCGGGAGTGTGCTCTCTTGTTTGACTCAGCCAAGTCACTTCTCTAACTCAGAGGAGATGGGAGCCAGCAAGAGACGTGTGTGTGCATAACACTTACCGTTACTGCCTGGTGCGCTCAATGTGCTTCACAGGTATTACCTTGAGTCTGCACGACCCTGTGCATAAATATGTGTAAAACCTATAATAAAACAAGTATCATTACACTATTTTATTGAGCGAGAAAGGAGAGCTCTGAGAAATACCTTACCAGGTCCACTCAGTTTGCAAGTGGTGGGGCCGGGCTTTCATCTTTGCCTGTGCTGTTTCCACCCCATTTTATTCTGGTGTTGGCTAAACTTTGGGACAGAAGGACCCAGTGTGGTGAATTTTTGGGTCACCTCGTCAGATATGAAACTTTTTCCTTTCTTTCTTTTTCTTGCTTTTCTGTGGTTTCTGTGAGAAGATTAAAGAAGAGAAAAATAGACGGCTGAGTCAAGGGGAGTCGCTGTGAGGTGTTTTTCCCCCTCTTCTAAGACTGCGGTTCTGTTTTTTGTTAATTTTGGGGGGGGGGTTGGGAGCTGCGGATTTCAGGATTTTGAATCTGAAAAAGCATAGAGCCAAGGATAGGTTGGATGGGGGAAGAGTTAGTGTAGGTTCTTAGATGTGTGAAGTGGTGCGGGTGCCAAGACCCAGGAAAAGAGAGAGGGGCAGACCCCAGCCAGCTGTGTGAGCACCTGCTTCAGAGAGCTTGGGAAGCCAAAAGGAACCATTAGACTCTTCTGCCCCAAGGAGAGAGGAGGAAGACTGTAGGGGTGACCCCCAGCGTCCATAGATGATTTGACTACTGTGAAGTTTTTTATGCTAACCTTCTGAAACACAGTATTAAGACCGCTTGCAAGGTGGGGTACAGAGCGGGTAAAGAAGAGGATGCTGCTTATTCAGGCTAATAAACATTTCTAGCCTTACCATATGCAAGCAATGTGAGAAATCCCTAAAAGTAGTAATCTCTTTATAGACCAAACGAAGACATCAAGGTTATTATTTTTTTCTTTCTTTTTTTCCATAGCATTTACTGGAGTAAGAATCTTTCTCTCCCCTTATAGCCCTCAGCTCAAACTTAATATCTCTGGCTCTTTGGGGTATAAAGAAACTATAAAGAAGATTTAAAGTTACCTAGATTTCAGAATCTTAAGAGAATTTATTGACATGATGCCTGCTAGAATTTTTCATTTCACACATCCAATGTTCATGTATGCATATTGCAATCTTTACTACATTACAAAATCGCCGGTGAGTTCAGTGCTCCTTGTATCACAATAACAACCCATATCACATGCTAAGCAGCTGGGAAGTAATGAAAAATGACGGAAGAAGCAGAAACTCGCAGGACCAGGTGAAGCATCCTCTTCAGCTCTGGTCAATGAGCAGTTCGCAGACAGATCTGGGCTCTTTTGACACCAGGGCACCCAAGGAGGGCTGCCATGGTCCTCTGTCATCACTACATGGGTCAATATCAAAAGAGCATAAACTTTACACGTTAACTAGGGGAGAGGTGAGGTGAGTTCTGTGACGGAGGGATCTTGGTGTAGGTTTCTTGCTCAGTGGCTCTCTCTAGAAGGTAAGAAAATGTGGATGAGGGAAGTCTCTGCCATCACCTGGTCAATTGACCAAAGATGATTTAATTCCAGACTCCTGCCATTTAAACACTATGGATTCTGACTGCACTCTCTTCTCAACATTACCACTTAAAAAAAAAGCAAAAAGATGTGAAGTGGCTCACAATAACACCAAAGATAAAAGAAGATAAAAGCCAGTAATAGAATAAAGAACCTAATGGGAGGGACTAGAAAAACATATGGAAAGAGCACATCTCTGGAAAGGCTGTAGTATTTGCATGCAAAACTTAGTTCTGAGCTTCCTGACAAGCTTGGTGAAGAAGGAAATGTTAAGGCTGACATAGCTCTTATAGTCTGGGGGAGGGAAAGCTCCGAGTTCATCAGGATCACAGCCCTGAGCTCTGGAAGAGTTTGTCTGAAGCCCTCCACACAGGGCAGGAAGCTCCATGTAATTGAGGAGGAAGATTTTTGTGCAAAGATGTTTCATGCAGCTCGTGATCTCAATACTGGCATAAAATGAAAATACTGATGTTTCTGTATTTATTTCATTTAATACCAAACTATATTTTATTTTCATTTGATTGACCTAATTAATTTAATTATTAATTTAATGACTAGAATTCAATATAAGTAAAAATGAATAAACGAAATGAAAAGACAGTTACTGTAATTCAAAGAAAAATGTATTCAGATTTTGAAACATGAAGCTGAAACATCTATACAAATACATCCATTATCATTCTAATATACATGATTAGCTGATGCTGGTTCTGCTGCTTTCTGGAATGTCAGTCCTCCTGCTCTGGGCACCGGTGTAGCTGGCCCTCTGGGCTTCCGCACTTTCCTGCAGAGTTTTGCTCCCATGAGTTGAGCTTTCGGGGAAAACCGCTCTTGAGCGGGGATTCTAAGTTGTTGACAGTTTTAATTTCTCTCCCTCCCCTCCTGCAGTTGTGGTCCTGCTCCGGGTTTTAAGCGACCCTCTTTGCAGCTTCAGAGAGTTCTCCCAATGCCTCTTCAGGCCAGGTCTTCGCCAGCACTTTGCTTTGAGGGATGGGAAGTGGGGGTGTTGGGGGGCAGTTGCAGATACTGAATGCTAAAGAGGGGCTTCAAGGGGCTCTGGGAAGGGTTTCAGGTGCAGGGCAAGGAGGCAGGATTACAGACAGAGCCAGTGAGGGTGGGCGGGATTGAAACCCAGGGCCCAAGACACCGCTATGTCTGTAAAAGTACTAATGTTCAGTAGAGTCAAAAAATATCAAATTGGCACTGTAATCACTAATTGCTCATTACCTTTGAAAGGAAATGATATGTAACAATCTGAATGTTCAACTCTAAGGACTTGCTTAGATCAATATGCGTCCAAATGATGGAATATCCTATGACCATTGATGTGTAATGTCAAACAATTTTTAATGACATGAAACATATTGCAATACAATGTTAAGAAGAAAAAGTCAGAGAAAACTCTATATTCATCATGATCTAACAAAAAAGACACTGGAAAAGACTGGAAAAAGTAAACCAAATGTTATCATGGAGAGCAAAAAGGGAGAAAGGGAGTTAAGCCCTAGTGTTGCCATCAGGGGCCAGGCTGGGTCCTTGCCCAAGACCCAGCTTGATACCTGGGGGTGGACATGCTGGTCATGTTTCTGTAGCTTCGAGCAAGAAGTCAAACTTCTCTTAGTTTCTGCTTCTCCTTTCCAAAGAAGGCAAAAAGAGGACTACATCTCCAGCCCTACCACTTCTCTGGGTGTCAAGTGCCATTTGTTCACGAACTCAGGGATAATGTAACTTTTTTGCTTTTGACTCGTGTGGGTTGAGTCTGAAGGTGGAACTTATAATACATTTCTGTCCCTGACTCTTTGTTCTCACAATGCAGTTTCCTAGAAAAATGAAATCATCTTAACAAAAACATGTTCAGTTAATTTCTGATCATTTAACATGACTATGTAGGCAGTTTTATAT
Organism: Equus asinus; assembly: GCF_041296235.1. NCBI lineage: Eukaryota > Metazoa > Chordata > Mammalia > Perissodactyla > Equidae > Equus > Equus asinus. The sequence goes on from NC_091798.1 coordinate 8,924,437, forward strand.
CCTTGACTCCAACTCAGACAAGTGTCAGTGCACCTGGCCCCAGACATGCCCCACAGATTTATTATATCAGTGCTGTTCTGGTCAAGACTTTCACCTTCTCTGACTTTGACCACTAGAAAAATGCAATCCTATGGGACATGCATTGCTAAGGCTTTAAAACAAGTTCTGGACTTTCTGGATTGTAAGTGCTCTAAGGTATACACTTTATTTCTCTCTCTTTGCAAAAGAGCCTAGCCTGGTGCCTGGTACCTATCAGATGCTGAGGGGAATTGGATATTTCTATGGTTGCCATGGAGGTCAACAAAGCTCATACCCATTGCCTGCTCAGTTGCTCAGCTTAGCTTATCCAAAACAGAACTCCAGACTTCCACTGCCAGTGAGTTCTTCCCCAACCTTCCGTATCTGCATTCATCCAATAGCTTAAACCCAGTCCTGAGAGTCATGCCTGACCCGGGCTCTTCTTTCTCTCTCCACCACATCCAACCCAGCAGCAAATCCTGCTGGCTCTACTTCTAAAATAGACGCAAAATCTTACCAGTTGCCTTTGTGACACAACTCTCTCTCAAAGGGACTATGGCAACAGTCTCTGAACTGGATGTGTTAGCTTCCTTGGGCTGCCATAACAAAATCTCACACTCTGGGTGGCTAACCAACAGCAATGTATTTTCTCATAGTTCTGAAGCAAGAGATAACCTGTCAGCAGGGTTCGTTTCTTCCGAGGCCTCTCTCTTTGGCTTGTAGATGGCTGTCTTCTCTCTGTGTCTGTGTCCTAACCTCCTCTTCTTATAAGGACACCAGTCACAGTGGATAGGGCCCACCGGAATGACCTCATTTTAACTTAATCACTTCTGTAAAGACCCTATTTTCAAACGAGATACTAAGGGTTAGGGTTTCAACATATGAATTTTGGGAGGACACGATTCAGCCCATTACACTGGTCTCCCTGTTTTCATTCTTGTCTCCTAAAGTCTGGTTTCCATATTTAGTCAGAGGAATCTTTAAATATGGTGGAGCAGACCTTGCCACTCCTCGCTCTGAAAACTCTTTCACGGCTTCCCATTGCTCCTCTATTTACACACAAGACTCCTACCTCGGCCTGTGAGGCCACCCAGACACCTCTCCATCTTCAACTCTCATGGCTCTTGTTTGCTCAGCCCCTCTGGCCTTCTTGCTATCCCCCAGGCTGCCCAAATCCTGCCCACCTCAGTGGCTTTGCACCTACCCTTCCTTTTGGGTGAAACACACTTCCTCCAGCTCTTCCCCAAGGCTGGCTTCTTCTCATCACTTAGGCTCACCCCCAGAGTTACTCTCACCTTCCGTGCTGCTGTTCTCTTCTGCCTGCCATGATAATGTCAGCTCCAGCACCCAGGCCCTCCCTAGAACCTCTTCCTGTTTGACGTCTTTCATAGCATAATTGCTACCTGAATTTTTGCGATTTAAAATTTTTTAAAAATTATCTATCTTTCCCACAATAATGTAAACTCCAATATAAATTCATAGCCCAGTGAATAATATTTATTTAATCACTGAAGGAAACCTTCTTCAAAATATGGACACAGCAGACTTCAATGCAGCTTTTCATTTGCCAATAAACTGACATCTGTTAACCTACGCTGTTCACCAAAGACATCACTGATTCATTCATTTGACAAATACCGATCAAATGCAGGCCATTAGAGTAGGAAGAAAATGAATTCTACAGTAAGCAGCTGGGGAATTAACTTCAGTCTCTATCATTTATTTGTGTATGGGCTTTTGCAAAATGTGTAACCTCTCTGAAACTTTGTGAATCTGTAAAATGGGATTAAAATGCACTTGTACTTACTTTAAAATGTATCAAAAAACAGGGTGGATTGATAGATGTGTAGAGGGATGGACAGATGGAGACAGAGCTGATAATGCAAGCAGCATAGAATGTTCACTGTAGAATCTAGGTAGTGGGTAAGCGAGTGTTCATTGTAAAATTCTTTCAACTTTTCTGCATGTTTGAAGTTTTTCAGAGTAAAATATTGGGGGGAAAAGTAAAAAAAAAACCTTGCAAGTTTGTTTTCAGGATTAAATGATAGGGCGTTCAAAGGTACATCGCAAAGGCGCCTGAAGCACTGCGGGGTTCCGTAAATGCAAACTGCCATTGTCCTTATTGATAGAACGGGGTGAGTAATGTGGGAGGATCCGAGAGGAGCAGGACCCGTTCCGGCGCCTGGTGGAGAAACAGGTGCAAACACTCCTTGTACAATGAGGAATTGCTCCAGTCAGGCCCGTGCACTGCTAGGAGGCTGCGGGACCACAGGGGAGGCAGGACTGAGCCCGCCTGCAGGAATGGTGCAATGAGTCCTGAGAGCAGACTCTGAGGGGGCCTCGAAGGATGAAGAGCTGTTCAAGGGCCAAAAATGGCCCCAGGCTGTTTAGTGGTCAAATGAAAGACATCCCTTTCCAGCCTGCGACGATTAGGGCTGTCCTTCCCACAAACATTTCCTTGAGTTTTCAGCCACATCTTCCCAACTTGTCTGTCAGATATACCATTTCATCTCTTCTTGTAGCTGAACTTGAGCCCTATCTTGGGATGCAATGAACTTCTTTAACCTTGCACTCAGAGCAGAAACTCAAGTGATTAGGGGATTTCTTTATCTTTATTCCTGGGTTCAGGTTCTGGAAGAAAACCTGGTTCTTGTAGGATTACATGGCGCCTTAGCATGCAATCACCTAGCAAGACGTTGTGATGGGTTAGGCCTTCTGGAAGACCAGCGTGGCAATCAGTGGGGTAGATTTTTTATATGCCTTTTGCCCTCTAAACAGGAAGATATGATCTGATCAAGTCAACAGAATTTTCTGTTTATTGGGGATAACTATTTTTCTCTAAGGGACTTGCAGATAAACTGAATATATTCAGTTTTTGCAGCTGATCTTATTTCTTCCTGGGAAACCCAGGCAAAAGAAATGTCTAAATGCAGCTTAAGTCTAGAAGCAGCCGACTGTCAGCTTCTAACACAGAGAAGACGTGCATCAGAGTCTTTCCAGGTCAGGTAGCTGGACCACATTTCAATCATTCCCTCCACAAACCCACACGTTTTTTTGTTCTGCGCCGGGCCTTGTGCCAGGAATCGGGACGCAAAGATGCTTAGACACGTGGCCGTCCCCCCGGAGTTCACAGGCTGTGGGACGGATACCTGCAGACAAATGTTAGCTCTTATGATCAGGGCCAACAGAGAGGGATGGACAGGGGTCTGGGATGTGCAGAAGAAGGACGGACGGCATGAAATTATCTTGACAGATGTAAAAGCTCTAAACTCCTGCAGAGGAGTCAAAAACAGAACGCCTTTGCTTTGTTCTTTTCCTTAGGAAATTGTGAACAGGGAAGGGTTTGTGCTTACTTTTAAGCAAATAATGTCAAAAATGCCAAACACAGCCTTAGATCCTAAGGAACTTTAAAAGAGATTTCACTGAGGTTTTGTTGATAAAAGAGAAGAAGGGAGAACCAATGAATATGGAGCACTTACCTCGGGCTGGCACTTACAGAGGGCATTTCGTTTAATCCTCACAACAACCCTGGGACACCGCAGTGGGGAGGGAAAGGAGGCTCCGAGAGCTTGGGTGCTTTTCCCAGGCCACGGGGAGCAGAGCTGGGATGCAAACCAATCTTCCAGTCTGCAAAGCCCGTGCTCGCTCTGCCTGCCCCTGTCTCCTGAGTCAGACAGGAGAGATGCTGGGGCCTTCTGCAAAGAAGGGTGCAATCAACTTTCCACGGGGCAACTCTGTGTCTTATGTGGCTGTTTGGGAGGTCAGGACCAAGGCTATTGACCTTGACCCCAAGCCATGGTAACCTCTGAAGACGGAGGGGAGGAGGTAAAGGGACAGCCTGATGGTTATGTCTTTAGGTGAAATTCCTCCAAGCTAGACTGGGATTTAGGGCTCCCCTGCACGGTTTATCGTCTCTGGTATTTCTCTGAAGAGGCCCAGGTAAGTCGACAATGGAAGAAGCACTGGTCCGTTTGGATGTAGTCTTAGTTGCTTTTGGAGAGGTTGGACACGAGGGTAGGGTAAAGTTGGTATGGGATGGTATTATGAACAAGGACCCAGGAGTGCTCAAATCCTGCTCTGCCTATCACCCTGCACCCCCTGAGAGGGCACCTAAGGCAGTTTTATACCTACTACAGGAGCAAAATTGGAATTAAAGTACCACTTTGTCAATGTCTGGGCAAGTATCTTAGCAGCTTTCTGGGAAACGTTTCTCCAAACTACCTCCCCTTCCTCAAATCTAAATGAGGGACCAGAGGCCCATGTGGGCCTTCCGGGAAAGAGAGAGACACGCAGGCGCCCTGGGAGGTCCACTTCTCCACCCAGCCCCGCTGAGCAGAAGGGGGAAGAGGCTGCCTGACTTGTCTGAAAGAACCAGCATGTCAGGAGACACAAGAGAGTGAAGAGAAAACCTTTAAGGGGCCGTCGCTCCACCCAGGGGTGAAATGAGGCCATACTTCATCTCACACTCTGACCAAGGGTCGGCTGGTCTTCTTCCCTGTGGGGGAGCTATGAAGGGGACGGGAGAGACCTCCCTGGTATGGCAAGAGGGCGACGAAGAAAAGCCTTCCTCTACACAAGCATCTCTTCTCCGGGCAGTGCACCTCAATCCGTAAGGCCATGGAGGGGGTCACTAGCAGCCATGTTGGTTCTGTACGGGCCTGTCTTTCTGGTCATACTGACTGGCGTGCCCAGCCAGAGCTCTTGGCCTACAACATGGAATCTGTGTCCCTGGGGAGGCAGTCTTGCTGCACCACTAGGCTTGTAACACGTGAGCTTTGGGACTCTAGGTGGCATCTTCTGAGTACCCGAGGACCAAGCTGCAGAAAGAATAAGTTTTTCCAGGAGAAAAAGAAAATGCAGAGAAAAGCAGGTGCCAGAGATGCAGGGAGCATCCCAATGGCCTTCCCTGGGTCTGTTCCGTATCCTTCTGAGGTTCCCACTGCTTCCCTACCCTGGGACTCCATGAGACGCATCTGTTCCCTCTTCATACATTTCTCTTAAGGACTCTGTTCCTTGTAACCAAAAGAATGATGTCTAATACAGTGAGTAAATAGGCTTAAACAGAGGATTATTCCATGTCATGCAACTGTACGGAGTTCCTTCTCTAATACTATTTTATATATTCTTGAAAAACCCTGTGCTCTTTAAAACTGGGCCCTAAATTCCACTTCTAGGTATTTATCCTAGAGAAATGTAAACTTACGTTCACACAGAAACCTGTGCACAGCTGTGTACAGCAGCTGTCTTCATAACTGCCAGACACTGGAAATGACACAACTGCCTTCAGTGGGTGAATGGATGAGCAAACTATGCCACATCCGTACAGTGGAATACTACTCAGCAATGAAAAAGAACTCACTACTGATACAGGCACCACCTTGGATGTATCTCAGAGGCACTGTGCTGTGTGAAGGAATCTGCCCTCAAACGGTGATGCTCTGTAGGATTTCATTTAGGCAACAGTCTCACAAAGACAAAAACACAGGGACAGAGAACAGATCCGTGGTGGCCGGGGAGTGGGGGTGGGGAGAAGGCGTGATTATAATGGACAGAGGTGGGAGTTTTCCTGGGTGATGGAGGCACTGCTCTGGATCCTGATTGTGGTGGTGGTTACACAAGTGGATGCATGTGTTAAAATTCATAGACAAACAAGGTCGGTTTTCCTGTATATTAACTTAAACGTATGACAGGGCTGCACTCGGCTGTGTTGGCGAACGTCCTGTTTTCTGACCAGCTGCTACCACTTAGCGGCGTAAATCACGGACGTGCTGGGAAAAATGAAGTAACGAGCTTCTTGCCTCGTGTTGACGTCATTCCTCTCTGTACCCGCTGCGTGGGAGCCAGCTGGAGCTGCTGGAAGACCCTCGTGAAAGGACAGATGTAGCTGGTGAGATGGGAGGGTTGATGAGCAGGCGCAGCCGCCCTCATTACAGACTAGAGCCCAGCCCTGTCCCAGCCGCCCCTCGCGGTGTGGAAGCAGCTCTCCGTGCTCCATCTGGCCACCTCGCCTGCTGCCGCCTCTGCCTCGAAGCACTTCCCTCCCTCCCTTTCCGCCTGAGAAGGATCTGGTACCAGCTCCCTTTAAGTTGTGACTTGCCATCTTGACTGTACATCAGAACCACTGGGAAGCTTTATAAAATCCCGATGCCCGGGCCAGGCCCCGGACCAGTGAACTAGCCTCCCTGGGGATGGGCTCGGGCGCCAACGTTTGCAAATCTCCCCGGGTGACCGCGCGCCTCCGGCCTGGCGGCACCGCGCATGTCTGGACACAGACCGCCTGGCAGGGAGCTGCCGGCTCCTGCCAGAGCTGTGTGTCGGACTCGTTCTGGGTGATTTTTCTGTTTTGGGACTTCTTGCTCTTATTTGCTTCCTGTGTCTCCATCCTGTGACCTTTATGTCGCCGCCATCCTCCCCTCGGCTCAGCCCCTCGGGGTGGATAACTGAGGCTTTTAGACTCCACTTCCCCAGGACGCTGCCTCTTAGGAGCACAGCCTAGAGCTCCGGGAGGAGGCGGTCAGGCGGCAGGAGTTGGGTCCCTGTCTCAGCTGCCCAGTGGGTTTGGAGCACGGACCTCTGCCCTTGCAGACGGGGCAGTTCTGCCTCTGAGCTCCTGCCACGCCGTGTCCACTCCCCGGCACAACCCTGACAGCCCCAGCGCTGCCTGTCCCCTGCCAGATCAGGGCATCACCCCAAACCTCGAGGAGGACCACATGATATTTCCCGTCTTTTCAAGTCCAGCACAAGGCCAGGGACAGTTGGTGTTCACTAAAGGTTTTAGAAACGAAATCTCAGCCTCATCCTCAACAGTCTCTGTCTTGGGCCCTGGACCCTGCTCCTCAGGCCCCTGGCCACCAGCCCGTGTGTGACCACAGTTGCCACTTGCTGGTTCTGAGAGTCACGGCTGCTTCAGCTCCTCTTGTCCTGACTCCTCCTGCCTTTGGAGGCTGCCTGTCAGGTTATGGTCACTAACTCCTTCCTCGATGGTCTTGCTCTTCATTTCCTTCTCCCCTCTTCCTCCTCCACCTCCTCCTGTTCCCCAAGTTCCAGGCCCCTGGGGACCCAGCAAGACCAACAGACGAATCCATTTCTCAAGTGTGACTTAACTGGCTGTAAGAGTTCCTACAGTCCCACCCTCCCTTTTCCCCACATCTCCTACCCTCTAGGAGCTCACTGTCTGGTGTAGTCAATGAACAAATTCCAATGCAGGATGTAGTGTCATAAGAGAGGTCTGTATAAGAAGCTGTGGGAGGAAACAGAAGGGACATCTGCCTTGGTAGATGTGTATATGGGGAGGCGTTCACACAGGATGGCATGCAAGCAGGGTTTTGAAGGATGAAGAGGAGTTCATTGGCAGATAGTCAGGGGAAGGGTGTGTCAGGAACAGGGCACAGGTTAGGCAACAGCATACCTATTTAGAGGGGCACCAGGCAATTTTGTCCCTGTCTGATTTCTTTGTGGACTCTTTTTCACTCCAGATCATCTCTGCTCTTGAATTTTGTGGGAGAAAATACTGAGACAGATGATTTAAAATGGAAATCTTTTTTATCTCCTTTCTGAAGAGTTGGTGGCCAGACAATTGCAATTTAGGCAGAAGGCCTTCCTTAAACCAATATTCGGTGAACTTTCAGAAGGGAACATTTGAGCGAAGTATAATTCACAGATTTTGCGAGTTAACTTCTGCTGAGTCTTTGTCTTAACCCTACTATCTAAGAAGATGTTCTTTGTCCCAAAAGGAAACAGTCACTGGCCTTGGAGTTGGCATTTACGGGTGTGTAGCCTTCAAGGTGTGCAGCAATGACACCCACCACTTGTTCTTTTATACCCGAGCAGCAGACACGACCCCAATGGCAGAACCAAAAGTTGAACCCACATCTTCCCCAGGGGCAAAGGGTGAATCTGAGATATGTGTGTAGAGTTGAATGGACAGAACTTGGTGGATGACCAGATGCTAGGGATGATTGGAAAGGAGGGCTCAGGATGACCCCAGGCTTGCGTGATGGGAGGCAGGGGAGGGTATGGGGTCAGTCACCAGGTTGGGGACGCCATTCTCCAGAGTACATTGCTGGGAGCCTGGAGAGAGAGGCTTGCAAGCAGGCAGAACCTAAGGATTTCTGAAAACTACGAAGCAGGAGCCAAAATAGTTCCTTGCAGCAAGAATCTTCTGGGCCGGGAGCTGTTGCTGGGAGATAAGGATGGTGGAATAGCATTCTTTGGTTGCAAACAGTAGCAACAATTATACGCCTACATTGGAAAGATAACAAATTTTGATCTGAGATACCAGGGACTAACTAATTAAACTCCAAGGCTTAGGCCCAAGGGGGTGTCTTGGAAGGCTCTTGGGGGAGTTCTGTGTGGGCAGTTGGGCTGCAGGGAGAGTTGGTTCCCAGCCTGCGCTCTCCTCCCTTCTCTGTTCACACCTGGCTCCATCCAGTGCCACAAGGGCCTTGCACGCTCCCAAGAGAATACACCAGTTTTCTGTCTAAGCTCTGTTTACACTGCCCACAAACGGCCGCTTCTAGGCTAGCCCTTGGGCCAGAGGTGTGAATGCCACAAGTACAGATTGGTCTGGGAAGCATGGCACTAGGAAGGGGGCCAGGCTGCCCTGGAAGTAGACTTGGTTGTTTCAGCAGGAATTGCAGACAGTGGTTTCACATACCCAAAGCATGGTCTCAACATAGGGAAGAGGTGTGGGCCGGGGGGCCTGTGGACTCTTCACCCTTCGGGGAGGACTGTGGCAGGAAGAGAGCTGTAGAGGGCCTGTACAGTATGGGGCCCGGGGGAGGAGGCCCTCTTGCCTAGGTATAAGAGAGCACCAGTTGGAATGCGCTGACCAATATGGTAGCCATTAGCCACATGTGGTTATGTACATTTAAATGAATTAAAATTAAATAACCTTTAAATTAATTTCCTCAGTTGCATTAGCCACATTTCAAGAACTGCATAGCCACATGTGGCTCATGGCCTCCACACCGGACATCACAGATATAGGACATTTCCATCATCACAGACAGTCCTGCTGGACAGCACTGGTCCTGGAGTCTCAGAGAAGTCGAATGATTTGTCTAGGGTCACGTAGCCAGATAGGTCTGGGGCTGAAATTTGAACTGAAGTCTGTCTGATTTTAAATCCTCTCTTCATTTCCTTCCCTGACCTTGAAGAAAGTCACTTTGCCTCTTGCAGCCTGTTCCTTCATCTGTAAAACAAAAATAAAACCCTCGAACGGCTGTGATGAGGATTAAATGAGATCATGTCTATAAAATGCCCGCAACAGAGTAGAGTGTTGCTGGTTCGCAGTAAATTTGGTTTTCTTCTCCAGCCTCGGCAGGGGCTGGAGAAACAAGCAGTGGAAGGATCAAGAAGCTCTTTCTACTTCAGATACTCAACATGAGAGAAAAATGGCTTGAAAAGGGATGAAAGATGCTGCCTGGTAAACACTTCAATGATTAGACACCTACGTTGGAAAGACAGCTAATTTTGATGCCAGATACCAGGGATTGGTTAATTAAACTCCAAAGCGAGCATTTTTGTTTGAAAGATAAAAATAATTTCACATGCGACTGGAACTTTTTTAAAAAAGGTGTGGGGAGTATATTCATTCTCTGATTATTTATAACCGAGAGGCTGGGAAGAATCCATTAGGCATTAACGCTTCACACTTTAGAGCTGGATCCATTTCTTATAAATGCTACTTTCAGATTAAAAACGGCATCCTTGTGAAAATGCGTTATCTTCCAGTGCAACGTTAAGGACCCTTGTCTATTGTGAGGGTGCTGGTCAGACCCTTCACTCTTCTGTTCTGTGACCTCGAGCGGTCCTCTCTCCTCTCCGGGCTTGCTGTCCCCTCTGGGAAGACAGGGACGGGAAAGGGAGTTTTAGGGGCCTTTTGCCCCTGATCATACGCAATTCTATAAACAGCAATCTTTATAAAACAATTCCTTAAAAAATGTGAAGTGGCTTGCTTTATCTTTCATACTCCACCAGTGCTTAAGCATGCTTAAGAAATCTCCCATCAGTAGAGGAAGATTTTTGTGCCATTTTTTTGTAAAAATGGGAGATGGATTTTTTTTCCTTTTCTATTATATCACTGATTAAGAAAAGTTAGAGTGGCCGTGCAATAAAATTGCTTGTTTAGATTAAAAGAGAATGTGTGGGTCTTTCCTTGAAGGAAGTTTTCTAATCCCCATGATGCTGAGGATATTCCTTCACACATCCACTGATTCAACAAGGACATACTTAGCCCTGACGGTGTGAACTAGGCAGGTGCCAGGCACTGGGATGCAGCAGGGAGCAAAGTAGACAGAGCCCTTGCTCACGGGCTTACATTCTAGGCTGGGACGACAGGTCGTCAACAAGAAAACAATGAACGATGTAATGTGTCGGGTGAGAATAAGCCCACCAACAAAGCCTAAGTCAGGGTGAGTAGATGAGGCGCCATGTGGCCCGGGGAGGCTGCTGTCTTAGATCAGGGGATCTGGGGAGGCTTCTTGAGGAGATGACCTTGGAGCAGATTCCTGCCTGACTTGAGGAAGCGTGTCTGGTGAAGATGTGGTGAAAGAACGTGCCAGGCAGAGGGAGGAGCAAAAGCAAAATCTGAGATGAGAAAAGCCTTCGCAGGTGAAGAACAGAAAGGTTGCTGTGGCTAGAGCCAGGGGTGAAGCTGGGCAGCCCAGAGCAGGTTGAGGAGGAAGGGGGAGAGAGGCCAGAGAGGTGACCAGCGACTAGATCAGAGATCAGCAAACTGTGGCCCATGACCCAATGCAGCCTGATGGCTGAGTTTTTAAATAAAGTTTTATTGGCACGCGGTTACACACGTTTGCTTACTCTCTTCTGTGGCTGCTTCCACGCTGCAATGAGGTAAGTGGTGTGACAGGGAATGTCTGTCTTGTAAAACCTAAAATATTTACTATCAGGTCCTTCACAGAGAAAACATCCTGTCTCCACTTTATTATTTGGCTAGTATATCTTTTATTATATCAACTTATTTTCGATGTTGCCGGGCCATTATAATGTCTCACAAGACAGAATGTAGTTGGGCATTTTCTTATACAATATGAGTGTCTGCGTGTTTCCAATGACATGTATTTGAATCTGTTTCTACCGTGTTATGCTTTGCATTTGATGTGTCCTCCTTTCTCTCTGCTTATCCTTTTCTGGATTACTCGATTCTTTTGTATTGATACATTTTTTCCCTCACTTTTACTTTGTGGATTTATTTGTCAAAGTGCACAAATAAAGTTGACACTGCAGGCAAATGTCTTGATAAGGTTTCGGATTAGAAATTTTATTTTCCACCAAGACAAAGTAAAGTAATTGATTTAATGGAAAAGATAAACAGTAAAATTTACCTCCCAAACTGAGAACTGGTTTTAGAAGCTAAAGAATCTATAGAAAGCAAAAAATGCAAAACGATACCAAAGCTAAGTAAGAGTACAATAACCGAGGGCCTTCTTGTCTACTAAGTATCAGAAATTGGTATCAGAAATGATAGTCTCCACATTTTTTTTCCAAATTTTTTTTTGTGGTAAAGTATATGAACATAAAGTTTACCATCTTAACCATTTTTAAGCGTAGAGTTCAGCGGTATTAAATATATTCATAACGTGCCACCATCCCCACCATCCATCTCCAGAGCTCTCTGCATCTTGCAAAGTTGTAACTCTCTCCCCATTAAACACGGACTCCCATTCCCCCTCCCCCAGCCCCTGGCAACCACATTCTACGTTCTGAGTATTGACATTTTTAAGATTCCCTTTTTCATTTCAAATCAAGTGTAAGTAAGATCCATATGTTGCAATGGGTCGACTTTGCAAACGTTTTTCCTGCCTGAGTCACGTAATAAATTCCAGCAAAAACGTTTATCCCTTAGAGTTAATTTGATGTTGTTGCTACTTGATTAGTTTTTCTATATTGTTATCACTGCTTCAAGCTGAACTCAGCCAGTTTTCAAATCTCCTCTCAAGCTGTTCTCGCGCATCAGACTGTGGGTTTCACCCTCCTGAATCCATCTCTGGGAAGTTCTGGCCTCGTCCACTCTGGACAGGCGCCCCCTGTGCCCGGCATACAGCTTCCCTCCTGTCGTCTCCATTCACGGTCCTCCCCAGGATTTCCTCCTCGTCCTCCTGTTCCCTGCCCCCTGTCTTCCTCTGTCTTGCCCCACCACCTCATTTTGAACTGGCGCAGTCTCAAGCTGCTTCCTGACCAGGGATGCATGGGAGTGCTGAGACCTTGCATTTCTGAAAATATCCTTCATCTATATTCACACCTGATTAGCAATTTGTCCAGTTCTGGATTCTGCTCTGGAACTGATTTTTCTTTGAAATTTCGAAGGCATTCACCATTGTTTTCTAGTTTGCAGTTGGAAAATCCAAAGCAATTCTTAAACCTGATCTTCTGGATGTCACAATTTCCTTGCTGGAAGCTTGAGAGATATTTTTTCCCCAGTGTTCAGAAATTTCACAATTATGTCCCTTGGCATTACTCTTTGTTTTTTCTTTTTTTTTTTGCTGAGGAAGAGTCACCTTGAGCTAACATCCATGTCAATCTTCCTCTATTTTTTAGTATGTGGGCCGCCAGCATAGTATGGCTGCTAACAGAGCAGAGTAGGTCTACACCCAGGGAACCAAACCTGGGCCACCAAAGCAGAGTACACCACACTTAACCACTAGGCCTCTGGCCTTGGCCTGGCATTAGTCTATTTTTATTCCCTGTGTCGTCCCTGGGTGGGTTCTCTCAGTCTGGGATCTCCTGTTCACCTGGGGAATTTTCTTGAACTATTTTGATGATTTTCTCTGTTCTGTTTTCTCTTTCTTTCTTTCTTTCCCTTCCTTATTTTTTGAACATTGGGCTTCCAGGACCTCTTTTTTTTAAATTTTCCACTTTGTTCTGTTTTTTGGGGGAGGAGAGGGCAGGTTTCCCTAACTCTATCTAGTCCTTCTATTGAGTTTTTAGTTTCTGTTTTTTCCAAGATTTTTTGTTTCGTATCTTTTCATGTGATTCTGAGGATATTAATGATAGCAAACAACATGGAGATCTTCATCAGCAAGGGATCTGGACACTTGGAAAATGAGAAATCCCTTGATGTGGGGGGTGGGTGGAGAAGAGGGCCAATGAGGAAGGAGTCTTTGGGGAGGAGGGGCAAGAAAGAAAGGATGGAGAAGATGCAGGTGCTAGGAGCGATGGATTCCAGAGACAGTGGTAGGAAAGAATTTTTTATTTATTTTTATTTTTTATTAAGATTATGATAGTTAACAACCTTGTGAAATTTCAGTTGTACATTATTGTTAGTCATGTTGTAGGCATGCCACTTCACCCTTAGTGCCCTCCCGCGACCCCCCTTTGCCCCTGGTAACCACTGATCAGTTCTCTTTGTCTATATGTTAACTACCACCTATGAGTAGAGTCATACAGAGTTCATCTTTCTCTGTCTGGCTTATTTCACTCAACATAATACCCTCAAGGTCCATCCATGTTGTTGTGAATGGGACGACTTTGTCCTTTTTTATGGCTGAGTAGTATTCCATTGTATATATATACCATATTTTCTTTATCCAATCATCAGTTGCTGGGCACTTAGGTTGGTTCCATGTCTTGGCTATTGTGAATAATGCTGCGATGAACATAGGGGTGCATGGGACACTTGGAATTGCTGATTTCAGGTTCTTAGGATAGATACCCAGTAGTGGGATGGCTGGGTCATAAGGTATTTCTATTTTTAACTTTTTGAGAAATCTCCATACTGTTTTTCATAGTGGCTGCACCAGTTTGCATTCCCACCAACAGTGGATGAGGGTTCCTTTTTCTTCACAGTCTCTCCAACATTTGTCACTCTTGGTTTTGGATATTTTTGCCATTCTAACAGGTGTAAGGTAATATCTTGGTGTAGTTTTGATTTGCATTTCCCTGAGGATTAGTGATGATGAGCATCTTTTCATGTGTCTATTGGCCATCCATATATCTTCTTTGGAGAAATGTCTGTTCATGTCCCCTGCCCATTTTTTGATTGGGTTATTTGATTTTTTGTTGTTGAACTGTGTGAATTCTTTATATATTATGAAGATTAACCCTTTGTCGGATAAATAACTTGTAAATATTTTTTCCCAATTAGTGGGCTGTTTTTTTTTTCAATCCTGTTTCCCTTGCCTTGAAGAAGCTCTTTAGTCTGATGAAGTCCCATTTGTTTATTCTTTCCATTGTTTCCCTCGTCTGAGGGGTTATGGTGTCTGAAAAGATTCCTTTGAAACTGATGTCAAAGAGTGTATAGGAAAGATTTTTAAGGAAATCTTGCTTGGTTTGATGCCTTGCAATTTCCTCTTTACATGCTCCTTAAGAGATCTTGGAATATGGACCTGCCTTACTTTTCAAGGCTTTTGTAGTTGTACTTGCATTTCTTTCGGATGTGACCCACGGCCAGGGCTGCCTTGAGGGCGACTCATTTTCACATGGATTGTACCAGATCCCCTGGGGGAATCTGATTTCACCTGGGACCTCATCTAGGAAGTTACTTTTTTCCATGAAGAGGTGGAGTACAACTACCCTCGTCAGGCTCAGAGCAGTGTTCCAAATCAGACAGAGAACTATAGGAACGGGCAGGCAGAATTGCCATTTCTTGACCATCACTAAATAGCACAGGGCATTTTTCAGAGGGCCATGGAGTAAGCAGAGTGCCCTAGGAAGGCACTAGACGAATTCTGGGCATGGATGATAGCAGGGGAAACTGAGGGACACAATAGGAGAAAGAAGTGTCTCAGGATAGACGGGATATATGCAGGCAGAGTTTTGCTAACCCAGAAATCCAGGAGGAAAACAAGACACACATTGGACCTGAGCAGACCTGAATGGAAAGAGTCTCCTAGCCTCAGCTGCCTGTAAGATTTTACCAATTGCTCAGTAAGAAGAGGATGGAAGCGAAGATCAGAACTCTGCTATGAAGGGTTAGTAGTTACCGTTTATGCTTATTTCCCAGCATGACCTCTTTCTTAGAAAGCTTGCACAGATGGCTGGCTGCTGGTCAAGAAAGAAATCCGGAATTCTGGATCCCGAGCCGCTCATCTGCTTCCTCTGGGCACACACTTCTACTGTTCACACTCAGTTCGGGGTACGAGGGTGATGCTTTGCCCTGATTTATCATCTTCATACAATCTCCCATTACATAGCTCACCAGAGAAACAGTATGTACTGTGTGGTCTTATTTTTGAAAATTTTTTCTATATTTACCCAAATATATTTGCATAGAAAAAAGATAAGAAGGTACAATATAAAAGTATGCACAGTGTTATTTTGATCAGCGAGGCTATCCATGGTTTGAAATTTTTCTGTTTGCATGTCTGTATTTTCTAAATGTTTTAATATGAAGATGATTACTTTTAATAAGATAAAAAGTTACTATTTCAATCATAACGGCTGTGCTCACACTGGCTGACATTGGCGAGTGCCCCCCTGTGCCAGCCACTGTGCTGGGCGCCTCACGGGCATTTTCCTGTTTCTTCCCCTCAGCATCCAGTGAAGCGGGGATTCTCCTTCTGCTCCTTCTGCAGAGGAGAAGCCTGCACGCGAAGCCACACGCCTCAGCTCACGCGGCTAGTGAGAGGCAGAATTGGGGTCTCTCTGACTCCAAAGCTCATGTTTTTTTAAATTTTTTTTTCTTCCTGAAATGTTTCCTAAGGAAATGCTGTGCAGTGAAAGATGTTCAGTGCAGACTGTTTTCCCCTAAGGATGTTGTGTCTTCTAAAACGACAACTTTATAAGTAATGTGTCTGCACGTGGCACAGTGTGGAAGGAATTTGCATGTGTAAATGATCATTTCAGGTTGAGAAGATTATAAAGCGTATATTTTCTTTTCTTCTGATTTTCCCTGTGTCTTTTGATGTGATAGATGTCCTAGCCCTAGAATGAGAAGTGCAATTTAAAAAATCTCTCTGAAAAGCCAGTGTTTCCTTGGCATGTCACCAAGACGCAAAATCCCCAACATTTTAAAACAAAAATACAACAGACGACTGTTCTGGCAGCCCTCAGAGCCCAGAGCCGTAATCTCAGGTTTGGAAAAGTGGGCAAGGAAAATGCTATTCAGACCTTTGAGACTCTGATGAAATGATTTTTCCTGTATCCCCAGGACTCCGACAGACGCGTGTTGTTATCACAGCTCCTCAGAGCCCAGAAGGTCGTGGCTTCCGGGCTCTGCGGCAGCCTAAGCCGGGCTTTGCCGTGGAAATGCCGCAGTGTCTTCACTTCTGTCTGGACCGCTATCCCTGCTGAGCCGCAAGTACAGGCTTTAGAAGAATGAGGCTGGTCTTTTCTAGGAATCACTTTCCTAAACTATCTAGATTATTTCTCTGGGGGCGTTATTTGTGTCTTTCTGACCAGGTCGTATTTCTACCAAGAAAGGGATGCACATGAACTTAAGAAGGATCCTTCTGTTCCACTGTTAGGACGTGTGGGAAGTTGTGCAACATCTTCCCTCCCTTAGTGCCCTCATAGCTTCTCATCTGTTCCCCTTACCAGTCCATTCTCTACATGCCCCAGAGGGAGTTTCCTAGGAAACAAAACCCCTCATCAGATCAACCATGTTTTATATCATTCAATGGCTCCCCAGTCCCTCTAGGACCAAGTTCAGCCCCATCAGCGGGGCATTCAAGCCCCTCTGCTCCAGCCTTCTTTGCCAGCCTCACCTGTAGCAAATGCTCCCCTCATTCCCCTGCATTCCATCCATTGAAAACTGCTTGTTTTGCCTTGAATATGCCATGCACTCTGAAGCTCTGTCTTTGCTAGATTGTTCCTGGTGCCTAAAATGCTAGCCTGACCCCTTGTCCACCAGGAACACTCACCAGGATTCTATTAAATTGGGCTCAGGTGCAACTACCTATAGAAAGCTCTTCCTCCTACTTGCTCCCTCCATCCCCTTCTGCATTTCGCCTCTCCGTTGAATTGCTTCCTCCTGTCCTTGCGCCTCAGTGTCCCCTGTTCACCCCTCTGGTTCCCAGCATGGATTTTGAAGTCAGACGGACCTGGGTCAGGATTCCAGAGTTCCCACTTGTGGGCTGTGTGACCTTGGGAAGGTTACGGCACCTCTCAGAGTTAGTTTCCTATCTATGAATTGGGACATAAGAGAACCTCCTTGCAAGGTTCTGAAGATCAAATGAGATCACGCACGTAAAGTTCAGGCCTGGCACCTGCAATAGAGAAGCTCTCAATGAGTGGCAGCTGCTGCTCTTATTTCTGTCCTTGGTCGGCTCTGTGTCTGTAATCACGAGATCTTTAGGAGTAGAATTGTGCTGGTTCATAAAGTAAATGCCCAGCTCAGGGCCTGGTCCAGAAAACTTTCTGGATTTTGCTGAATGCAAAGCTCCTGTGAAGGGCTGCCATCCTTGATAATAATGAAAAATCAGTATTCCAATCGCAATGTGAATTGGTCCAGGTACCTAGTGCCATCCCAACCACCAGAGCTTGGCCTCAGATCCCAGCAGGAGCCCATATTTGCAATGCTATCTCCACTTCCCCACTACTCCCTTAGGCTCCTTTGCAAATTTTATGCCTGGAAGATTAGAGAGTCACACTTGCATTTTAGCCCAAATTTTGCATTTTACTTACAAATGCTCCTTGATTCACCTAATTCCTAAAAGTAGTCATCATTCTCCCAGAATTCCCTCATACTTAGGAAATTGGGCAGAAGCCAAAACATGGGAAATGCAAAATTAATTTTCTGGTTCAGCTGAAGTCTCCTGGAAACAACAGGGCTTGAGGACCTTTGGAGAGAATCTCTTCTTGGAGTCGTGGAGCCTGGGCAGGTAGGCCCGCCTGGGTGGCCCAACTCTGCCTTTGCTGAGCCTGTCACCCAGCCACCTGTCGCCTCCTGAGCCTGGTCCTGTGACGTGTGTGGAGCTGTGCCTCCCCAGGGCTGAGCCACCTGTCTAGTACTGAGTGGGTGCTCAATTAGTGACTATTATTAATGATAATGTTTGATAGGATTATCCTGATGGGTACACAGTGGGAGCCCCGGTCACCCTGTGGCTGCTCAAGTGAAATGGTAGGACCTTCCTGATTGCACTGCATATGTCAGGAGGCTCGGAGTCTCTGCAGAGAACTACCTCCAAGGGAGGAGGGTACCAGGGGTGGCTGAAGTTGTTATCCAGTACGAAGTCTTAGTCATTAGAGGGAAGTAAGGCTCTGTGGTAGACTGTGCAGCAAGATATCCAGTATTCCACATGCCCCTAGACCAGCTGCCTTGGAGCGCGTCTGGATTCTAGCAAGAGAATGCATGTGCTGCAGTGAACAAAGGAGAGTGAGCTTTGGAAGTTCACGATGTAACACATTGGGGTCCAAGCAGCTCTGCGCGGGGTTCCTTTCTCTTCTAAAGGGGAGAGAGCCTTTCTTCCGCCCTACTTTGCCATGCGTTTCTGTGACCCTTGACCCAGAGTGAGTTGGGGGTATCTCTCGTGGGGAGCAGACTGCTCTGGCCAGTGAGGAATGGCCCTGCCTCTGAGAACAGAGGGATGCTGTAGAGAGCTTAGTGACGGAGCCAGCAGCTGGCCTGGGCCCAAGGCGGTGTCTGAAGAGCCCTGGGGATGCCCATTATTTTTGCTGCAGTCACTCTGGGGAGCTGCTTTCCTAGAGAGGGAGCAGGAGGGAGGAAAATGGCACCCACAGGACACACAGAGAGATGCGGCAGCCCCAGTGGGAACCTCTGGGTCCAACCAACAGCCTCTATGACTGACATGTGCTGGCAAACCAGGGAGGACCACAGAGCAGGCAGTGCGGGGGGGGGGGGGGGTGGGGAGGTGTTTCTGCATCCAGGGGAGAGACGTGGAACAGAATGGTACCAATGGAGACGTGAACTTCAGGCTTAAGACGACATCTCTGCAGCGTGGAGCTGAGGAGCCTGGAGGAAGGGCGGGGAGTCTGCAGAGTCTGTGGGAACAGAGTGGGGACATGAACACACAGGAAGCTCCTCTGGGGCCTTCTGGAACTATGTGCTGGGTGCTGGTTGCCATGTGCCAGCCACAGTGACAATGATCCAGGGCAACTGGAGTCATTACGGTTCTCACTGACCTCGTTTACACTCACAGGCCGACAGGGCTTAAGGACATTTGGGTTATAAATTTGGGGACTTGCAAGCGTAAGGTGTTGTAGGCAATAATAAAAGATTCTCCCTACACAGTGTCTAGGGTACCTTCTTCATCCAGATGCGATGAATCTGAGCAGAGCTGCCCTCGAATATTAGTAGAACTTCGTATTCAAAAACGTCTTCAATTTCTTTCATAATTAATTGGAATTGTTCTCTCCCTGTTGTCATGCTCTACAAACTATGAAATGATGAGATTAGATTGCAATTTGCATATATTAGACTTCAAATAAAACTTTCTCCCATTGTGTTAGCCTTCCTCGTAGCGTAGCTTTAGGACATTCTCTCTGCCCTACCCTGCTGACCTCCTGACCCCGCTGGGCGGGTGAGCTTGGGGTCGAGGGGCGGAGAGATTTACGGACAAGGTGACTTCAGCAGGGTGTGGAAGTTTGATGTTCGAGAGGGGCGGCATCAGATGGAAGAGGTGGAAGGGGTTCTAGCCGGAAGACTCAACGTAGGCGGAGGGTGACAGAATGGCCCAGGCCTGCAGAATGGCATACGGGTGCCCCTAATATATATAGGGGAATAAAGGAGGGACGTGAGCAGCAGGAGATGAGAGCTGCCAGGTGGGCTGGGACCTGGTCGTGACAACACCAGGACGACCTGTACCCGCTCAGTGCTCCTCTGCTTGCCTGCTCCAATGCACTGTTCAATGTTTGCCTGTCCTTGGGTCCCTTCTTTTTGCTGCTGCAAGCTTAGGGCACCCCAATGCCCCTGCCTCTGACATCAGCTCTGCTCCTTTTCTTATCTCCACTCTGAGCTTAACCTGCAAGCTCCGTAGGTGGGGGTTGGGGGAGTAATTTGATTGTCTGCTGGTCAGTTATGGGAGCCGGGCAGGGGGAGAGGCAGGGCTGACCTTGGATCCATCACAGGGTGGGAGTCATAGCCTAGAAGTCAGTTCTGGGTTCAGGCGGGTTGTTGAGACCCTCAGAGCCTCATTTGCTCATCCGCCAAGTGGGGCTGGTAGTGTCCACTACAG
The DNA here is from genome assembly GCF_041296235.1 of Equus asinus. NCBI lineage: Eukaryota > Metazoa > Chordata > Mammalia > Perissodactyla > Equidae > Equus > Equus asinus. The sequence continues at coordinate 8,944,548 of NC_091798.1, forward strand.
GGCTCCATGGAGGTCATGAGCATCCCTCACAGACAGGCAATGCCTCTTGACGGAAAATTAGGGATGCTGGAGAAACGGCCATTAGGTGTTTGCTGAAAGCTGCTCGTCAGACAGAAAACTGCCATGCAGTGGGACAGATCCAACGTAGCAGTGCTCTGCTGCCACCAGCTGCTGTGGCTTGTCTCACCTGCTTGAGAGGTGGGGGCATAACTCATCTGAAGCAGAGCTGCCCTTTCGTTGGGAAGACATCTTTGTAGGCTTTCGGGGTGTGCAGGGGAGACGAGGCTGCTCTGGGGCTGACGGAGCAGTTGTGGATGTTGAGTGGCTCTGGGCTCTCAGGGAGCGGGCAGCTGGGAGCCAAGTGGCTGTGAGAAGCGGGGAGCAGGAGAGAGAGGCTCGGCTCTGACAAATAAAAATGGCAAGTAATAGGATATATTGGAGTATATGAGGAAGCCATTTGGTTTAAACCTAATTCGGCCTGACCTTGTCTTTCCAAAAGGGCCTGACCGAGGCCGTTGAGCATGCATTGTATATCTGCTTACATATTCCCTATGGCAAGAACAAAGGCCCTTGAGATAAAGGTGCAATTTCCCTCCCCCTCCCAACGTTGGCATTCCTTTAAGGATTAAGCATCTTTCCTTAGGCTAGAAACTGATTGCTGTGCTCACCTGTGACCACCCAGCTCCAGACAATAGACTTGCCTCCTGCTATGCCCTCCAAGATAGCAGACCCACTACCTGCTGTGTCCATCAAGCACTGTGCCGACAGGGCAATCTTGTGACTATTGTGGGAGGGACATTTCAATCATATGTGAAACGTCCTGTATGGGGGTATATAACCACTCTGTATACCTCACTTCCTTGGTGCCCTTTCTTCCTTCGGGAAGAAAGGCCCTGGGCCATGGTCCTCAGATTTCAGCTCAGAATAAACTCACCCAAATTTTCATTTATAGATTGGTTATGGATTATTTTCGTCGACAGTTCTTGGCGTAGTCGTGGCAGGATTTCAGAGAAACCCACCAGAGACCACCTGGAATCTACAATGAGCTGGCATTCGATACCAATAAGGGCTCATTGAGCCCCCCCAATCACTGCATTCTTCAGGTGACCCTGGTGCGTTCTCCTGAAACCTGGACCTCCTTATTTTAAATTGACGGTCCAAGAGTTTATATGAGCTGGGTAAGGTCTTAAGACTAGAGGTTAAAGGGTACCGGTACATACCCTAGGTAAGAGGAACCTAGGAGGAATTTCATAGGCCAGAGGAGCCTAGAGGAACTTGGGAGTGAATGGGGAAGGCTGATGTTTTTAATTTGGCTTTAAATTGGAAAGAATTGTGTTTATAAAGTCTGAACAAACTGCTTGATAGAGAAATGAGAGACTGAACGTGTTCAGCTCCAAAGAAAAGGGACATTTCCTCCACCCGGCCTTTACCAAAAGACATCCTTAGGTGACTAAGGACCTCAGCGGGAGTGTCAGAGGATCAATCCTCGAGACGTGCAGCGGTCCCATAGGGAACTCCACTCTCATTTACAGTAATTAATTACAGGCTCGTCTGGGGATGCGCACGTAAGGGCTGGTCACCCCGCGCTCTGAGCTCCCACGGCAGTATTAGGCAGCCAGAGGGAAAAACTGAGGCACGTAAGAGAGTGTTTACGACCTTTCTATAGGGAGTAACACTCACAAGCAGCACACTTTCTGACCCACGACATTGTCCTTAGAAGTTGTTCGGTCTTTATAACAAAACAAAATTAAAAGAGAAGTGGAACATTGAGCTTCTAAAACAGCCTGATCAGTTCCCAAATGGGCAGCCTTTCCTCCAGACTCTGGTTGGCTTCATGCTGTGATTGCAATTGCTTAACAAACGGGGATCCCAAGCCAGACTGCTAAGGCCGAAAGAAAGAAAGAAAGAAAGAAAGGAAAAAATTGGGAAAACAAGTTTTTTCACCGTGGTCTGCTATGAGAACACCTAAGTAAGGTCTTTGTTCTGTCTGTCTGTGTGTGTCTATACATGTTACAAAGGTTTTTATATTTTACCTCCGGATGGTACAATTTCTAAAGAGCTCCATTCCATTCACTTAAAGTAAGCACTTACAAAAACTTTTTCTAAAAGTTCTAACCCAAATGTCTTTCAAGTTAACATGATATAGGTTAATCTTTGGTTAATGAAACTTTAAGTTGTTGGTTTGATTGAAAAGGCATATCCTCAAAAGTTGTCGGTATTTGAATATGATGCAGGCATGCAGCCTGGGTTTACTAGTCAAATAAGTTCATGCTGTCTGTTAAATTCGTCAGCAAAATAATAGCTTTAAATGATGACCAGTTTTGTCTAATGTCTCATGAGCTTTTGTAGGTAATCTGAACATAATTATTGGAAACAAATGGTTTAAATAGATAAAAGTGGGCAAAATAACTGTTTTATGGTCTGTATACTTGGGAAAAAACAGCTTCCAAATTCTTTTTGGTAACAATCTTGAGTTTTGCTACATTAAATTATAAAAGTCTGAATATCTGGGTCATTTTTGGATTGGGTAGAACACTGAAACATTATTGCTAAACATATGTAAGTTTATCCACTTTTGGCTTCTTATTACAGAGAGGCTAAAAGTCTTTGGGTGTTTTCAAGGAAAGTAAGGTGTAAGTTTTCAGTAAAGAAGGTATAAAGAATGGAAATATTTTGTTTGATTGGTTAAGAAAGATAAATTTGTCCTAAAGTACTAGGAGGAAAAAAAATAAAAGGACATGGGACAAATTCTGAATGCAAAAGAAAGTTATAGAAGGTTTGTGTGAAAGAAATTCAGAAAAGAGTTTTATACCTGGTCAAGTTGGTTAAGATTGAAATGAATCTAATTAAGTAAATGGGTTTTAATATGAAAAAGTAAACTGGTACAAAAATTAGAATTTGGCTTTCTCTCTTAAAAGGATAATTTTCTTAAACTCTTAGTCTGCTCTTGATAAAGAGATTATAAAAGGTTTTTCCTTCTGAGTAAGTTTACAGAAGATCTATGTTTTGTTAAGGTAATTTCCTAGGTACAAAAAGACAGAGGTCTCTCTATTAAGGTTTTTTTGCTGTTGTCACTTTGGTTAAATATTATGAAGCATTGTTTCATTGACCCTTGTTTTACAATGACAAGATCAGCAACCTCTTGATCTTGTTTAAGTAAGTGTTTAAAGATCTTTTGATATTTTTGACAAGCTTCTCCCTCAAACAAATAGTCAAGTCCTGAATAAAGGCTTTCCTTTGACCTGGATGAAGGAGGAGAATTTCTCTGAGGATTTTCAGAGGGCCCCTGAAACTTCTCAAAGAAATTTGTTCTCTCTTCCTATAAAGGACGGATACTAATTAGGTTTGTTTGGAATGCTAAATTGCATGAGAAGCATTGTCAAGTAAATGATAACAAACCTTAGGTTATATTGTGTAAGTAAATATTATTCACTGTTTTAACCTTGCTACTGATGAGGATTATTTTTGGCTGGTTGCTGTTAAAACTGCAGACGAGAAGGAGGTTCTGAGGTGAGGAACTTACTTGCCCTTTGATAAGAGACATTTGCATTTGTGAAGGAAGTCTCCTTCTGGGGTGTTCCCCTCTCTGCACCAGGAGGAAGGGATGACGACCTTATCTCTAGAAACTCTTAATGGGGGTGTCAAGGACTTAAGTCTTGTTTATTGTGCTTGTCTGGTGACCTCATGTAGCTGACTCCCCCCCACCACCAATGCCCTCCTTTGTCTTTAGCTGCAGATAGTATTTAGGGTGGTGACTTCTGGCACTTACTTATTCCGATTTGATTCTTATCTAAAAGTTATAGGACCACCCAATAGCCAGACCCCACCTGCACTGATACCATTTTAACTTTTTTACATATTCTTTCCTTTGTCTTGTAAAGAGATGACTCACAAGCCTATGCCTTAGATTTAGCCCTACTGTCAACCCGTGTTGCAGCAGCAGCTCCTCCTGCCCATGGGTCCTGTCCCCATGCTATTCTCTAGATGGGAGAGCACTACTGCCAGACCTTGAGAGAGTCCAAAAAATCTTTCTTTTGACTCCTCAGCTCACTGACCCCACATCAGCTACATTGCTTCCAACATCACAAGGGGAGGAGACCACAACTGCATTCTATTGTTTAATTTGGTTTACAAATGGGTCTTACTTAAATGATAAACAAGGACAGTTATTAAGCTGGATATGCTGTTCAGCCTCAAGGATGCCTGCTACTTTCTGTTAACTCTGCTAATCCAGTAAAAAGATGTCCTTCTATAGGCTTAAGAAATCACCATGGAAGAAGAAAAAAATATATATAGGTTACAGCAAAAGGGAAAAATAATACTTTTGGGAACTTTCTCCCAGTGGCTCATATGGCCTCTACTACTTGTGCTATATGCCCAAAGTGTAATCCGGAGGAGCCACTTCATGAGTCACAAAGCCACTTTCCCTTCCTAAGGGACCCTTTGAGGTATGACAATTGGACTTTGTCCAAATGCCATCATCTCAAGGATAAATATATCTTGTAATGACCTGTATATTCATACATTCTTTTGAGGCTTTTCCTTGCAGAAGAGCGATGGCTTTAGATAAATTATTATTGAAAAGAATAAATTCCTGTTTGAGGAATTCGTACCGAGTTATGTAGTGACTGGGGAACTCATTTCACCAGATAAATAATTGAATCTATTTGTAATATTTGGCAAATATTGCAGCATTTCCTCTGCGCTTACCATCCTCAATCCTCAGGATTGGTAGCAAGAACTAATGGCACAACCAAAACTTAATTGGCAAAGCTTTCAGAAGCATTTACTCTCTCACGGCCAAAAGCTCTTGTGCTAGTGCTCCTTAATCTCAGATCTACACTTTTTGTAAACATCAGCTGTCTCCTTATTGAAATAATAATAAAACAGCCTATGCAATTAGATGAAGAAATATATGAACCAAACTTTGCTTAAGGGGTATATTAAATTGTTGTCATGGGTATTGAGGTGCTTAAAGTAATGAAAGATTGGTAGCTGATTCTTTCACAGAGAGCTCCCAGAACTTAAGGATCTTGGACTATAACCTGGAGAATTTATTTATTGAAACAGACATCAAATAAAACTGTTTGCAGCCCTGTTGGAAGGGACCACACCAGGAGGAGAAGAAGACGGCATCTGTTGTAGACAGCTGTCCCAAGACTCCGGACCAGGCCTGTATTCCCAACCTTATATCTCCTCATTTACACCTTTGTTATGCTTAAACTGTATGCCTATTTTATAATTTGTTTGGAATACTATCATACTTAAAGAAAGGGATTAATTTGGAACAGAGTGGTCTTGAAGGCCAGGAATTTATTGAGTGACTCCTAATGGAACTCAGGGGTTGTGTGGAACAAATCTTTGGCCTTGGCTACTGCCTGGATGGCTAAAACACTGCACCCTGAGTTTCCTTTAAAAGCAGGGAAGGAGTCAGGCTGAGTTAAAACCTGTTGCCAATCTCCCTCTCTTTAACGCCAGATGGGCTTGTTCAGTGTCAACTGGTATGGCTATATCTGCAACTATATGTGTTTCTTCTTTGGGGCTAAAAGATGTCATTATTACATATGGAATCTCTGACTAAATTTATTCACGAAGCCCTTAATGATAGTCAAGCAGGAATAGCCTTATTTAAATGCTGAAATGTCTTTAATGAGAAGGGCTGTCCTTCAAAACAGAATGGCTTTAGATATTCTTACTGCATCCCAAGGTGGTACATATACAACTATTCAGACTGAATGCTGTGTTTTTATACGTGATGAATCTTCCAATGTGTCATCTCTGCTAAAGCACATGAAGAAGCAAGTGGATGCCTTATGTGAATCCTGCACCCACTTTGATGTGTTTGCTTGGCTCCCTTTTCAGTATCAGTTCCCTTTTTCAATCCTGTTTGCAATTCCTATTTCTATTACTTATTGGAATACTTGTACTGGTCATAATATTCAAACTAATTGTTGTTTTCTTTACTCAATATTGTAAGAGTAGAATACAAACTAAAGTAATGATTGCTAGACGGCTTAAAATGGTCGATCTATCTTATAATCCTGGACGAATTTCCTTTTCTGATAAAGACTTTATCTAAGAACTCATTTTAAACTAATGTCTTCAAAAATATTGAATTATTATTACTGTACTTGTTCTATAATCATGTACAATGTAAACGCAAAGTGTCCTAGAGAAGCACATGTATGTTGTTTGTGAAACAATCTAAAATTATTTGGAAATTACATGACATATGAAATATTTCCTCTGTTAATACATATATCTCCATGCTTGTCCACTATTTCCCCCCAAAGTGGATGACTAGGCAAATAATGAGATAAAAGCCTAGCACCGAGGGACAGGATGGACCCAGGGCAGGCAGCAACCACCCTGGCGCCGAGGGACAATATTTTGATCATCAATGCTTTCTATCGAAAGATTAGAGATCCAAAAGGGAAAATGACAAATAAAAATGGCAAGCAATAGCATATATTGGAGAATATGAGGAAGCCATTTGGTATAAACCTAATTCGGCCTGACCTTGTCTTTCCAAAAGGGCCTGACAGTGGCTGTTGAGCATGCATTGTATATCTGCTTTAGATTTTCCCTATGGCAAGAACAAAGACCCTTGTGATAAAGGTACAACTTCCCTCCCCCTCCCAACGTTGGCATTCCTTTAAGGATTAAGCATCTTTCCTTGGGCTAGGAACTGATTGCTGTGCTCACCTGTGACCACCCAGCTCCAGACAATAGACTTGCCTCCTGCTACGCCCTCCAAGATAGCAGACCCACTACCTGCTGTGTCCATCAAGCACTGTGCCGACAGGGCAATCTTGTGACTATTGTGGGAGGGACATTTCAATCATGTGTGAAACGTCCTGTATGGGGGTATGTAACCACTCTGTATACCTCACTTCTTTGGTGCCCTTTCTTCCTTCGGGAAGAAAGGCCCCGGGCCATGGTCCTCAGATTTCAGCTCAGAATAAACTCACCCAAATTTTCATTTATAGATTGGTTATGGATTATTTTCATTGACACCTGTAAATCTACAGACTATGTCTGGAGCAATACATAAGGAACTAGAAGCAGTGGTTCCTTTGGAGGTAGGAAATTAGAGTTTGAGGAAGTGTCACTTTTTGAGCATATACCCTTCTGTGTATGTGGACTAATAAAGTAATTTCAAATATCAGTTCTCTTGTTTTGTTTTGGAATTTGTCTGTAACAAATGCCAAAGGACCCAGCAGCCTTCTCTTGGTGCTGCCTGCAACCCGTGAAGGGCGAGGCTGGTTTCTCCACGCCTGGGAGAAGGGGCGACCATAAGTCTGGGGCAGGGAGAGAGGGGGGGAGGTAACTTCTGGGTGGGAATAAGTGGCAGCTGTGGCCAGGAAATCCTCAGAAATGTTTGGGAGGAGGCTGGCTTTCCTGTGGTCCAATGGGCTGGGGACTTGGGTTTCTGGGCCCGCAGTTCAGTTCCAGACTGGGTGACTGGGTGACCCCAGAAGACTTCCCATGAGGACTTGGGAGCTCTCAGAGTCAAGCAGATTGCTGTGGGAGAGAAGGAAAAGAAGAAAAGATTGAGCACGCTGGCTCAGAGCTGAGCGTCTCCCCTTTCTTATCTTGCATAATCTTCACTTCCGCCTGACTCTCACTTTATTGATTAGGAAGCTGAGGCTTAGAAGTGAAGCACCTCGTTCAAGGCGAAGAGATCTGTCTGACTCCAAGTTCAAAATGCTTTTCAGCGCCTCAAAGCAGCCCTTCCTAGGGGGAGGAGGAGGGACGACAAGATGGAGATCCAGAGGGAAAAACAGATGGGACTTGAACAACCCCTGAGGACTGGCTCGTTAACCTGGAGGGCTGAATAATTCGTGGACACAGCTCAAGTTCCTGATGGAGCTTCCAAATTAGAGTATAGCAACTTAAAAAAGAAAAGTGTGCTTTGAAAGTTGGAGGGGGTCTCCTTAGAAGTGCACACTCGCAGAGAGGGCTGACGGTGGGCGGGGAAGGGGAGGACCACGAGCTGGAGTCCTTTAGAGACCGCTCGTCTGTCTCTCGAGTAGGAACATGGTGGCCACAGCTGTTTTCTCTAACAGCGCCAGGTCACACCCTGCTGTCTTGGTTTGAGCGGTTCACATGGCAAAGAGGAGAAAATGCAAACTAGACTGGCTCAGGAGATTTACTGAGTCGTTTCACCCAACAGTCCAGGGACAGGAGTGTCACACCGGGTGAGCCCCGGGCCCAGCGGGCAGTGGAGACGCTCTAGCTCTCAGCTCCATTCCTTGGAGACCGTCTCTTCCCAGGCAGGCTGTGTCCCAGTCATGGTCCCGCAATGGTGGCCAGAAGTGCCTGGGGCCGCATCCGTCTTCATTCATGTCCAGCAGGAAAAGAGAGGGCTTCTCCTTAGCTCCCTTGGATAAAGAGAAAACTTTTTCCCATTGGCTCCTTGGATCTAATTGGTAACCTGCCCAGCAGGGTCCGCTGGGAAGCTCGATGGAGGTTCAGTCTCATCCACACCAAATGACCAAGGGGGAGGAGAAGTGGATTCCCCAGTGGCTTCTTGAAATTCTTCACGACTGTCGTGGTTGGAAAGCAGAGATGGGTAGAAGAAGCTGGTTCTTGTGGACAGGCTCCCCATGGGGGTCCTGCAGCTCTGGTCAATAGGGCGTGGAAACACGGACAGAGTTCTGTATGGTGGCCCCAGCCTGATCCAGCAGTCCAACCACAGGCTTAGTTCCTTGAAAAGGGCTCTGGTGGATATTTTGGGGTCTCCTGGTGTTGGCAGGTGAGGCATGATATATTTCTGAATGCTTTATTTTTCTCCCAACTTTTTATTGTGAAAAATTTCAACACATAGAAAAGTGAAATATTGCAAATACCTAACACCTAAATTTAAAAGTGAACATTCTGTCGTATTTCCTTTATATATATGAACCCCTTGAAAGTCAGCTGTGCACATCAGGACTCTTTCCCATAAATGCTTCTTTACGCATCTCCTAAAAATAAGGATATTGTCCTACATAATCATGATGTCATTGCCACACTGGGGAAATCAAGACTTACTCTCGAGTATCATCTCGTGTCCAGCCTCAGAGGTCCCCCAAAGTCTTTTTAGCTGCGTTTCCTTGAACCAAGAACCAGTCAAGCTTCATGCCTTCACTCTGTAGTCTCCTTTATTTTAGAACGTTGCCTCCACTTTTTAAAAATGACACAGACTTTTAAAAGAGATGGTCTGATTCTTTCCTCTTTCTAGTCTATTCCTTGTTATTCTTGTAAATTTGAGGTGAAGTATGAAGTCTTAATAATTGGATTCAGGTTAAACACTTTGGGCAAGAATATTTCGTCACTAATGCTCTCCTGCCATTTGTCTCATTGGGTAGGCAGTTAATTTGGTTAGGACAATGCTTGTCAGAGCCTGTCATTGCAAAGGTACTTTTTTATCCAGAAGTATTGCCCTGTCCCCAAAAAACCTTTCACCTAATAGTTTGAATATTTAATGATGAAACTTGCCTGAAGAAATGATTTTGTCAGAAATTGTAGGATGATGTTTTTTCTAATTCCATCACCTGGGGTTATTTTAGAGCGAGGAGAAACTCCACTTCCAAGGCTGGAGCCAGGACAGAATAGGAAAGTTAGCATGCCTCCATCAGGTGCTCTCCACCTGCGCGGCTCCCGCTCCTCCTTCAAGTACTGGCTCAGACACCACCCGTTCTGAGAGGCCTTCTCTGACCAACTCAGTCTAAACCAGGGGCCCTTGCTCATCTCTCTCATTGTCCTCATCACAGCTAATGAGGAGAGTCTTATTTGAAGGTTCTATGCTTAATCCTACCGGCCTGTGTGCCCTATGGGGGCATAGGCCGTGTCTATTTTGTTTACCACTGTTCGTCTAGCTTGAAGCTCAGAGCCGGGCATGGAGTAGGCGCCCAGCAAATATATGCTGATTGGGTACAGCTGGTTGAATGCACAGACTGTGGAGTCAGAACTGAGTTCAAGTCTTGACGAGTCTTGGGCAATTGTTTCATGTCTCTGAGTCTCAGAGAGGTTGCCTGTTTGAGGCTCAAACAAAATAATATTTGTAGAATGATTCTCTGCACAAGTGAGTTTCCTTTCCTTCCTTCCCCAGTTCCCAAAGCCCACTTTTTACCCAGGCCCTTTGCAATCCTGCTCCAACTTGTCTTCCTAGGCTTCTCCATTCCACTCCCCTTCCCCACTCCTGTCTTACATTCCAATGATGCAAGATTAAGCCTTATGTGGTAAAGGACCTTTGCCCGGAGATAGGTCTAGCCTTTGCACTGGGCTCCTGGGAGGTGATCTCTGAGTCTTTGGCATGTCCTGCCTGTTCAGAGTGTCTTTCTTTACCTGGGGGTATTGACCACACTGGATAGTCTATATTAATAACGTGATTTATGGTGGGAGCTTTGGGCCTCAGAATATCAGCTCCACCTCTGTTTGGGCTGGAGACCAAGGTCAGTTACATGAATGGTCAACCATGTCTACGTGACCAACACCCAGTAAGAACTCTGGCCAGGGAGGCTCAGTTGAGTTTCCCTGATTGGCAGTACTTCATGTGTGTTGTCACACACCATTTCTGGGAGAAATAAGCATCGTCAACGTGACTCAGCTGGGAGAGGAGACTGGAAGCTGGCCCTTGGAACTCTCCTGGGCTCTGCCCCAGGTGCCTCTTCCGTTGGCTGATTTTAATCTCTATCCTTCCACTGCCCATAAATACAGCCGTGAGCATAATAGCTTTCAGTGTGTTCTGTGAGTCTTTCTAGCAAATTATCAAATCTGAGGGTGCCCTTGGGGACTCCCTAACTTGTATTTGGTGTCATAAGTGAGGGTAGTCTTGGGGACTGCTGATCCTTACATTTATAGTTCCCCAAACTTGCTGTGTTATTTCAGAGCTCCCCCTGGTTGTCCGTGCTGTCCACTCTTCCTGGAACACCCTCACCCTCTTGTCCATCCACCAGAACTACTCTGCTGCCATTGTCCATCTCTCTCAGGCCTTCACACACTCTCCATACCCGGGGCAGAATGGTTCTTTGCTGCCCCTGGGATGTTGTTGCATTTACCACACAGAGACAGAGGAATTATTTATGAATTTGCCATTTTCCCCTCCTAGTCTTCCCAAGTGGGGCTCAGGCCTGTTTTCCTTCAAGCATGAATCTATTTGAAGACTCTTGCTGTCTCATACAGTTCCTTTAGAAAAATAGGAAAAAGCTCCCGTGGGGCTCCACAGCCTGGCTTGGTCAATGGAGTGTAAGCTGTATTCCAGTCCTCACTTGCTCCCTCGGCTGGGTGCCCTCATGTGGTGCGGCTCCTATGCAGCTGCTCTGCATGCACGCATGCATTTTTCATATTCATTCATGCATTTGTACATTCCTACACTCAATGATCCTGCAACAACATAAACTGAGCACCCACTCTAAAGACACAATGATGCATAAGACATAGCTCTCATCTGTGAGTCCCAGAGCTTGGCACAATGCCTTGTTCCTAGCGAGTGTTTCAAGAATACATGAGTAAATGAATGATTAAATAGATTATTCAATTTAGGGAGACTGTGGCAATTACCGCATGCTCACCAAGAATGTAAATTTAGACTTTTCCCCAAGAGCAGTAATTCTGACCCTTATCTTGGTCATGGACCTCTCTGGAGATCTGATGAGTTTGTGGTCAGTCTCCCACTGGAAAAATACGCACATTGGCATACGGTACAAATCAGGTTAGGTTAGGGTCTTCTGAGGTAACCAACAGCTCCAAATCCTTCTTGGCTTAACACCACAGAAGTCTCTCTTTTGCTCAAGATACATGCATCCTGGAGGATGACAGAGACTCTACTCCATATAGACATTCTGGCCCCAGAGTGATGGAGGCTTCACCATCTTAGAACACGGGGTCCACTCAGTTTCTCTGAAGGGCTGTGAAAGAGCTGGAGGTGTATTCAACAGCTCTTCTAAGATCTGGGCTGGAAGTGGCACAAGTCGCCTGTATCCACAGCTCATCGGCCAGACCCAGGCACACGGCCCCGACTAAGGGCAAGGGCATGGAGCAGGCACGCCGCTTGATGAACCCCATTACCTCTGAAGCCTGCACACACACGTATGCACACGCAAATGTTTATACAATATCAGGGTGATCCATGCATCTTTTGGGGAACCCTGTGCTTGGAGCTCCTGTCTTAGATTATATGAGCACAGTTAAGGGTTCAGCCATGAAGGATTTTGAGTGCCATGCTAAGGAGTTAGGCCTTTTCTAGTATAAGCCAGGACTGGCAAGTTAAGGTCGCACAGGGCCGGGTGGGCGACAGAGCTGGCCGTAGGGCGGGGGGCCTGTGCATGCTGGGTATGAGCGGCGAGGCCTGCGGGGTATAGAGCCGTTGTGTGGGGGCTGCCTCCTCTCTGCTCAGAGCAATGTTTTGCCCTGTGGGAAGTGAGTTAAACGTTTTCATATCTTCCAAGGTGAATCGGAAAACAGATTGTAATTAAAGTCTCCAATACAAGTAAAATTGGTTCCCTTAAGACACAGACGCCCTGCTGGTGTCCCCACTGGCCACGGAAGCCTGTCTGTGGGCTAGATGTGGCCCAGGGCCCCTAGCAGCTTTGACCTCTGCTGACAGGCCACCTTTGCCTTTCTCTCCAGCTCTGGCACTTTGGTCACCTACACCCCCCACAGTCCTCCCTGTGTCCTGGGGGCCAACCCCTCCTACTCAACTGGCGCTAAAAAAGCTGCACGTTGATTACTTTTCCCCAGAGCACTGGCAATCAGACTCTGCCTCCTTACAGTCGGTGGAGAAGTCCTTTTAGCCCCGAGCTCATGGGGTCTGCACAGTGGCCAGTGGGCTGTGAAGACAGCTTCATTTCATGAGCTCCTCGAGCAAATACACTCTAAGGACCCAGTCCTCCCTCTTGTCATTTCCATGTGTCCCTCGGGCCTGTCGACCAACCAAGACTGATTTATGTGAGGGCAATAGGAGCTGAACTGACAGATAAAACGGGAGGCCCAAGGCTTTTACGATGCTTCGAGAGAGAGAACGTGCTGGGTGACTCTCTGCCTGGCCCAGTTCCCGTATTTGGGCACGCTTTAGGGGGCGGAGGTGGTAGTAGTGGTGGTGGTGGGTCCTGCCTGCTCCCTACAAGGAAACTATCATGCCCATCACTTTCTTAACGTTCATTTACCACTTTAGCCAGCCTTCCGGGTGCTTTGACATTAGTCATCCCGCGTTACCATCCCTGCCCAGATGAGGTCTCAGATGTTCAGAAAGACAGTGGTGTGGCCCTCTCCAGTTTCTAGGATGTGACATGTCCAAGTGAAGCTCCTCCTCAGGACTGTTTCCCAAAACTATAGGATTTCATATAATGTCCAACATTTAGCCCATTTCCATGAGCCGCGTGTACTACCTCACACTAAGGAATTTTCTTTGGGTCGACTTTGAACAACTCCTATTTTTACTTAGCCTTGCCTGATGCAATAACGTCTGCAAAATCATGGGTGTGATGTGCTGTTTACAAACTTTTCTAAGAGAAATAGAATAAAAGCTCTTTTATCCAATGTGACAGAGTCTTATAGTTGAATGGTGAATGTTCAGGTTAAAGCAGGTATTAAAAAATGATACATATGCATCACAAACAGTTTATTCTAGTTTTAAACATGTACGCTGCTTGGTGTAAACAATGCACTCCCTTGAGCGTGGTATTGTGTTAGTACCCAGGGGCTGCCGCACCAAAGTACCGCAAACTGAGTCCCTTAAACAGCAGAAACTGTCTCACAGTCTGTAGGCTAGAAGTCCAAGGTCAAGGTGTCTGCAGGATTGCTTCCTTCTGAGGGCTGTGTGGGAGCGTCTATTCCATGCCCCTCTCTGAGCTTCTGGTGGCTCGCCGACCATCCTGGGTGCCTTGGCTTATAGATGCATTGCTCCAATGTCTGTTTTCATCCTCACATGACATCCTCCCTTTGTGCTTGTCCAGGTCCAAATCCTCCCTTTTGTAAGGACGCCAGGCATATGGGATTAGGGGTCCATCTTACTCCAGTGTGGCCTCATCTTAGCTTAACTACTTATATCTGGAACGACCCTATTTCCAAATAAGGTCACAATCTGAGGTCCTGGGGGTCAGGACTTCAACATATCTTGTTTGGGGGGACACAAGTCAACTCATAACAGGTATATTAACTAGGATTCTGCGACATCTAGCACAAACTGCGCCCACAATGCATTGCCCACAATTTCCAAATTCAGATTATTTAAAATGGGGTGAGAATCCAGACCCCTGGCTATAAATCTGAGTGTGAAACTCTTCTCGGATTCATTACTCTTCCCTACTCTTTTTACAGCTGTCTTCCTGTCCACCTAACTCAATTTATAGCATCATTTTTCAGTAATTCACCTTTATCAAATTTCTCTAAAATATTTGACTTCGGCTTTTCTTTTTCCCTACTCAGAGTTCACTGATTTACATGATACTTAATTGAATCACATACTTACGGTAAGAAAACCAATTGGCATAAACTGGTTTGGGAACAAACCCAAGTGCCTCTTGGTGAGGATGCAACAGCCTGGTGGTGGCAGCGGAAAACACAGATGGATGAGAGAGCAGACGTGCATAGGGGTGTGGGTGTCGGTCCACCCCACTGAGCAAACGGCGAGTTCAGTGAAGCAGACGTTGAGTAAGAGAACTTCTACTATATATTTTCTGTTATATTTGCTGCAACCAGGTGAACTATGTAGTTTGAAAAAAGTATACACTTATCCCAATGGGTCTTACTTGAGAAAAAGAGTTAATAGTTATAATTTTTCCTTTTTATCCTTTCTTTTCCCAAAGAGAGGAGGAAACTCATAAAGTGTGTGATGTGTGTTAAGGGGACATCGTGATTATAAGGGCGAACTTGTCTGCGGGCCTCCTAGAGCCACGCCCACTGCTTCACGAGGGCCTGACACACAGGGGTGCCTGGAAAGCCGGCCCCTCTCCTTCCCTTCGGGCATGATCCCCAAATGTGGGGAGAGATATCTAGCAGGCAGCTTGAAACACAGGCCCAGAGCTCAAGATGATGGCCTAGGACATATAATGGTCTTAGTTTCCACATTTATTAGATGAAAAACCCAAAGTCTGCAGAAAAAAAGAAACAAAAAAATAGGTATTGCAGTTCTTTCCAATTTAAGTACAGAAAGTCAGTGTGGATTAGCTTAAGTGAAAAAATAGATTTTGCTGTCTCATGTAAGTGAAAAGTTCAGGGATGTTTTAGTTTCAGGTATGGCTGGATCTAGGAGCTCAGACAAAGTCATCAGGACCCAGTGTCTCTCTTTTCTCATCTCGTGACTCTGACTTATTCTGCACTGGCTTCCCTTTAGGTAGGCTCTCCCCACATGGTGGCTACCAGTAGTTTGTGTCTTGCTTCATCTTCAGAGTTAGGAATTCCAGTGGAAAAAGAGCTTTGTTCCTAACAAGTCCAGGAAAAGACCTGGAATTGAATCCCACCAAACCAATCTGGCTCCTGTGCCCTTTGCTAAACCAGTCACCCTACAGAAACAGCAGGGCTTGAGAATCAGTGAGAGGTTTCTCAAAGAGAAGTCAAGATGCTCTTACCGGTGAAGGATTGGGTGGCTGCTGGGCAAGTGAAACCCCCAGATTTCCAGGGTAGCATCCTCAGGGGAATTCTCATAGTGGGGGCGGGTAACTCAGACCATCCCAGCTTTGAGGTCACAGCTGTCAGATGGCTCACTCTCCAGGTCCCACAATCATGGGTGCTGAAGCCCAGGCTCTGTTCTGAGTGAGGCGGCCTTACGTCAGTCTGTGGAAGTGCAGCCCACGTCATAGGCCAGCCCATTTTCATGTCTCCTGAAAGGTTATATGACCAAGACCCTGCTCCATGGGAAAAGCGGGCCTCCAGCACCCCTCGAGTGGGATTCTCTCCACCCCTGGCCAATGTGGAGCTGGGGTGACCGCCAGAAGGAGAGCATCGTGTGTGGGTTTCACGGGAATCCTGTGACATTGGTACAATTATTCCCATTTTAGGGATGAGGACATTGAGGTGCAGTGGTGAAGTCACTTGTCACACAGGTGGCAGGTGATGGAGCTGGCATAGGCTCCTGCATCTGCTTGACCCTCCAGCCCACACTCTGTTGCCATCACATTTCCCTCCTAACACCTCAAACTGTGATCGTCAAGTGTGTTGATTAATTAACAAGGTCAGAATTATGGTAGAAATTCCCCCCCCACACAGGACACAGGGTACAGCTCAAATTGCATCGAAACCTTCCCCAGATCTTAGCCAGCAGCCGCTGTGGAGCAGAGAGAGGGTGTTTGTGAGCATCTAGTGTGTTCTTGTGTGTGACGAGCTCACGTGGGAGCCCAGAGAAGGCAGTTGTCCATTCACTCACTAAACAAACATCTCC
Source organism: Equus asinus (assembly GCF_041296235.1). NCBI lineage: Eukaryota > Metazoa > Chordata > Mammalia > Perissodactyla > Equidae > Equus > Equus asinus. The sequence goes on from NC_091798.1 coordinate 8,960,911, forward strand.
TGAGCACAGACTATGTGCCGGACACTGTTGGGGGTGCTGGAGAAAGATCAGGGAACAAGACAGACACTCGGTCCCTCGTCTCCTGGAATAGCATTCTAGTGGGAAAGAAATAAGCAAGTGAACAAATGAAATTCACGCAATGATAACTGCAATGGAGAAAAATAACGCAGCTTAAGAAGAATTTACTTTTTGAGCCCCCTTAAGTGTCAAGCCCTGTGTGGAACCCAGTCATCAACATAAGTAACCTGGGGTCTCTGCCCACATTGCTCACAGCTCTGGGGGGAAGTCAGACATTAGAAGAATAAATAAGCCCACAAATCAGTTTGTAGCTATGGATTCTGATAAGTGAGACAGGGAAAGATGATGCAGCTCTGTTGGGGGGAAGAACGGGAGAGCCTAACTAGCCAGTGTCTCAGTTCCAGCTGCGGTAACAGAATCCCCTCGAGCAGGGGCTTCAACAGCAGACGTTTACGTCTCACAGTTCTGGAGGCTGGGAGTCTGAGATCAGGTACCAGCACGGTCGGCTTCTGGTGGGGCCCTTCCTCCTTGTTTGCAGATGGACCCTTCTTGCTGTGCCCTCACAAGCTCTCTTGTGTCTCTTCTTATTGGGGAACGAATCCCATCATGGGCTCCACCCTCAGGACCTAATCATCTCCCAAAGGCCTCGCCTCCTAGCACCTTCACATTGGGTGTTAGATCTTCAACGTGTGAACATATTCAACACAGGGATTTGGGGAGGACACAAGCATGCAGTCCATACCCGCTGGCATGGCCAAGCAGAGCCCTCTCGAGATGACATTGGAGCTGAAACCTGAAGCATAAGAATTTGCCAGGTAGAGAGAGGGAAGCAAGGGGACATGCGTGTCAGGCAAGATTGAAAGAGAAGGTGCCCCTGGAGCTGGGTGTTGAAGGATAAGTTTGTCGAGGAAAAGGAGGTGAGGCAGTCATGGCGGGGGGATAAGGGGGAGCGTCGTGAGAATGGGAGCATGGTTGAATAGCCGCGGCTCTGAGTCCTGCCTGGGGGTGCGGGAGGGGGCGCAGGAAGCGATGGGAAGAGAAGACCAAGGCCAGAGGTGCCTTGGCACACACTCAGCTACATGCATAAGAGCTGAGTTGACTTTTTGAGTTAGTCCTGGGCCTTTATGAAGCGAGTGCTGTTGATTTTAATGGAAACGGGCGTAAATTATTCACAGGTTACACATGAGACTCGTTCAGTGCTACACGAGGAATAAAGAAAAATAATGTTCACTGAGCACTGACCATGGGCTAAGAAGTGGAAACAAGTTGTTCACTCTTTAGGAGAAAGCTCCGCAGCTCCACAGACTTTTATCAGGTTCTGGAACATTCCGGCTGCTTCTGCCTCACAACCTAGGCACCTGCTGTTGCCTGGGCTGGGAAACTCTTCCCCATCACCTGCCATGTTTAATTTCTGTTTACCCTTCAGGTTTGGGGGAACTTCAACCTCCCTAGACGGTTCCCTGAGCATCCAGTCTAAGTCAGCTCCCCCCGCCCCCGCCACACTGACTTTCTCTCCTATCACCCTATTTTTTAAAACCTTCTTTGTGCTTCTCACAATTTGTGGTTATGGTTTTATTTGTGTGTGTGTGTCGTGCTTGCTCCTCCACTAAACAGCAGACTTCATAAAGTCAGGGGCCATTTCCGTCCCACTCATACCGAATGGATATTTGTTGAAATGAAATGAAATAAAATGAGTCAGGGGTCATGATAAGAACTTCCACAAGTAATTGGTCATTAATCTTCACAGCGATCTGATGAGAAGAGAATGTCATCGCTATTGTATGGATGTGGAAACTGAGGCCCAATGTCGCACAGTTTGTAGGAGCTGAGTTCAAGTCCAGGACTCTTCCTTTGCTTTGAAGGCTCTGAAGACAGCAGCATGCACCTCTAACAGGCTGTATGCACGTGCTGAGAAGGAAACACACGCACACACACGTGTGCACACGTGCACACATACTTTTTTTCAAAGAAGCTCCTTTGTTCCGATGACTGAATTCAGTCTCGCCCCCTCCCTTGTTTTAAATGCTGGTTTCCACATGGATGTAGTGTTCATCTCCTGTGAATCTCATGGAGCTTTACAGGCGTCACTCCTGTAATCCTCCCCTGAAATAAAATGATCGTTTGTTCAGTGTGGGAAGAGAGTCAGGTGATTCAGAGCTGCGGGAACATGAAATATGGACAATTACACCGTGCACGTCTCAGAAGGTATGCCGCATTACTGCACGTGTTCCATGCAGTGCATGTGTTGAATGATTTGTTCTGGGGGCTGCAGGGCAGAGCTGGTGTATCAGTCAATTTTCCCTAAAGTATAACTCCCTGGCATAGCAACAGAAACCCCCAGAAGCCTCAGAGGTGCCACAGAAGTCCATAGCTCTTTTCGATATCTTTGGAGACATGATGGAAATTGCACTTTTCCTTGTAATCTGCTCTGCCAGTCCCCGTGGTCCTCTCCTCTGGGCTGGCACGATAACGTTCCCTGTGGCGCCTTTTATAACTCCTTCTCTCTTTGGAACCACGTTTTGGGGAAAGATTTTGCTTTACCAAATCGACTGTGGGTAGTGCTGAAAAAGACGCTGTTTTCTTGGTTTCTTCTAATCTCAAACACAGAGAAAAGCTTGTCAGAGTTTCTGATTGGGGGGTGTGAGGAGATAATAATGGTGCTCCTGGGCCACGGTCCTTTCTACGGAATTCCCAGGTGCTCAAAGCTCTGGAAACAGAAAGCAGTTGTGTAACACAATAAGCCGCGGGTCAGCAGCCTCGATCGTTGTCACAGAGACTATGTCCTCAAAGCCTAAATATTTCCTATCTGGTCCTTTACAGAGACGTTTCCTGACTTGAGGCAGCAAGACCTGAACTCAGTGAGGCTAGTTGTTTGTTCCACTGAGCGTGATATTCAGATGTTTTGCTGTAGACATGTTACTGTGTTTGATTATGGGAGTGTGGTCCAGAAGCCTCCGCTACTCTTTCTTAGTGCATGGCATATGCAATGTATTATTTTCTTAATATCCAAGCTTATCCAATATTATTTCTTAATATCCATCTGGCATCAGGGTTTCAGATAGAGAAATGTGGACCTGCGACACTAACCTGCTAACCACCAACACTAACCACTGGACCTGCAACACCTGCTAACACTTCCTGCTCTCTCTGTGCCAACGCTGCACTAAGTAGTATCCATGTAGTGACATTTAATCCTCATGCAGCTCTCCCAGATAAGTCATATTATAACGCCTCTTTGACAAATGAGGACACTGCCGCAAGAGAAGTTAGCCCGCGTGAGGTCGCCCTGCTAGTAAATGGCAGCAGGAGATCCCGGGCCCACACGCAGCCTCCAGAGCCTGTGGTCCCATCCCTCCCCCGGACGGCCTCTCCCAAATGGCCACTTCCGATGTGGCGATGCAGACGCCGGGGCACTGGGGAGGAAATGTGGGCTTTGAGGTCAGGGGGCCTGGCCTTGCCACTTGCTGGGTGTGTGACCTCAGGCAAATGCTCAGCTCTCCAGACTCCTTCTCTGCAGCGTGGGGACAATAAAAAGCCACCTCCTGGGTTGTTCTAGGGCTTCCTGATATCGTTGATCATGGGAGCTCATGCACCCATAGAATTACCGCATGCCCACATGCCACATGCCCAGAAGCCATTTCTATACGTTAACTCAGTTGTCATAACAATCTAGGAGGTAGCTACTACTATTATCCCCATTTTACAGATGAGGAAACTGAGGCACGGAGAGGTAAGTGACCTGTCTGTGTCACTCACTGGTCAGTAATGAAGCCACGATATGAATCCAGGTGACTGCTCCACACTCCATGCCCACAACAACCATACTCGGGTCACAAACTGACCCTCCGTTACATACTTGAGCCTTAATTTCCCCATTCCTGAAGTGGGGATCACTGTTCGTGCCTTCTAGGATGGCATGGGATGCTCCAAGTAAAAGAGCCTGATGTATAGCAGATACTCAGCACAAGTCAGTAAAATACATGACAAACGTTATCAGGAGATAACCGTATCTCTTCCGAAAGCATTCAGACAATTGCAATGAACCCATTTCCCCCAACATTCGTCATCAGAGCTGAGTTCGGGCTTCTGCAGAGGTAAAAACTGGACAGTTTCTCCTGGTGCTCCCCTCTCTGGTGCATCCACCTTGTGGTCTGTGTAGATGATGCTCGGGACTCTTGGATTGCTTTTTCTTTCTCCATGTGTCCCATCTCTTGCCACTGACTCCTCACAGAAACTCCGCTCTGTCCTCTGTCTGTTTTTACCTGGCCCTGATAAGGCACAAGCGACGCTTCCTGTTGGAGGCCCTACCGACTTTGGCCTGGCATGAGTCCTGGGGAGTTCCTTCTCACAGCTGCCCTGTCATGACACAGCCTCACGAGCACAGTACTTGCTCCAGGTCAGCTGCTGGCGACGGACCCAAGGCTCTGGGAGGGCAGCAGTGCCTGATCCCCTGGGAGGGTGCCTCTCAAGCTCTAGTGTTCATAAAATCTACCGAGGGGCTTCTTAGACACGCAGACACTGGGCCCACCTCCGGAGACTCTGGTTCAGCAGTGGGCCCCAGAAATTGGCATTTTCAACAAACGAACTCCCCTCCCCGCTCACTGGTGGAGGCTGAAAGTCCTTATGGGCAGCACGGGGTCCGCCTGGTTCCTGCCGACAGTGCAGCGTGTGTCAGGAAGACGATCTGCGCGCATTTGTTGGGTGACCGGGAGGAGAAAGTGCTGCTTCCACCTTAAACAGTCTCTCACTGTGCACAGGGCACCTGTGGTAAAAGTTCCTTTGGTGGTGGCGGTTGGGGGCTCCAGTCCTATGGAGTCAGAATCTCTGGGGATCCAGACTTTCCCCCCCTTTTCTTTTAAACAAGCTCTCTGGCTACTTGGTGTTCACTCACAAGCTTTCCGGATCACGGCTGTCAGCTGGGAGTGGACACGTTAGGCACCTGGATTGGCAGTCTCTAGAGGGCAGGACCTGTCTTGCATCTTTCTCCTAAAGCTTTCCTAGAGCTGGGCACAGGGCAAAAGTGAGCTGCACGCACCGTTACTGAATTACTGGGAGGGCAGGGTCTGCCCCCAGCGTCTGTTTGTTGTGGCTGAGGCTTAAAATGTGTAAGGTGCGTCACAAATTCACTCTCCAAGAATTGGTTTCATTTGAAGAGGCAGGGATGGGCACTAGAATTTATTACTCACCTGTGAACCAGACAGAGCACAAAACACTGTATATATGTTGTGCCATTTAGTCTGCCTCACAACCCAGTGGGATGGAGATGACAACTCCCCGTTTTACAGCTGTAGAGACCGAGGCTCAGACCTGCCCAAAGCCTGGCAGTGAACAGATGGAGAGCTGGGACGTGAAGGTGAGACCATCTCCCTCCCAGGTCTCTGCCCTTGTGTTCCCTTCATTTTGGCCACACCGTCTTTCCTCTGGGACCCCTGTGCTGAAAGTTGTACTTATGCTACTTCAGAGATGAGGAAACTGAGGTTAGAGAGGCTTCAAGGTCACCCAACCAGTGGGCAATGGAGCCGAGACCCAAGCCTGAGACCTTCTGATGCTCAGTCCTACATGTTCATCTCCCTCCCATGGAGGCAGCTCATGTGGAGGAGGTTGCAGTGGCATCAACATGGCTGGATTCCTAGGTCATCTGGGCATGTGGTAGAAACTCCCCCTCGGGTTGGGCCTCCTGGGCCAACTGGGAGGCATAGGCGTGTTGAGGTGGATGCAGCCACGTGTCCCTGGATTCCTGGATGGAAGCTACGAGGATTCAGAGCAAGATGACATGCAGTAGGCTCAGGGGCTCTTGTTGCAGAAAGTAGGTGAAGCCAAAAGAATCAGGAGAGGCACAGCCCTGAGAGACACAGCCCACCATGCTTGGAGCCCAGGCTAACATCAGCCCAGCTAAACACAGCTGATCAGGGTGGGGCTTTCTTCATCACCAGCTCTAACCAAATCACTGTTGCTCGTGTTCAAGAGATCCTTTAAAGCAGCTGGGAAAAAAAGCTGAACCACTGAGATGCAGGGGTGACAGGATAAGGAAATAATACACAGGGGAAATTATTCATCCAGTGGGCAAAGAAGTACAAAGTTGAACGAGGGGCTACTCTTTTTATACCTACGAAATCAATAACATAAGTGGGAAACATAACTCCCAGTGCTGGTCAGGATGTGGTAAAACCGGCCCCCTTATGTCCTGAGACGGATGGTGTGAATGGACACAGTGCATTTTGAAAAGTAGTAGCATGATGTAAGAAGAGCCAAAAAAATGTTGCTTCCTTTGACCTAATAATTTTACTCTCCAAGGAAAGAACTTAATGGAAAGAAGAAACTATATGCACCAAGAGGTTCATTGCAACAGTATCTAAAAGGGCAAAAAAGAAAAAGAAGAAAGAAGGCCATGAATGCACTCCCTAGCAGCTATGCATATGGACAAGAATGGGGCCAGCAGGAAGGCCCTAGCGTGCAGGGGCAGCTGCTGGTGGAAGGGCTGGCATTTGGCAGCCAGAGTGGCAGCAGCTATAGTGATGGAAAGAGGGGAGAATGGTTGAATGCTGAGCCTGGAGAACAGCAGTGCTAGATAACATTTACTGAGCACTTACCCTGTGTCTGCACTGTGCAAAACGACCCCACGAGGCAGGCACCTTCATTGTCCTCGTTAGAAGTAGAGGCACAGAGAGGTCGAGTTCCCCACATTCATACGGTTAGTAAGGCCACATCCTTCAGGGCACAGACTCTTAACCGCTATGATGCTGCCCCTAAGGGGGCTAACATCTGCCTCTGACGTGCCTGCGCCGTGCCAGCTGCGCTGGGTGCTTCACAGGCTCATTGGCTCTCCTCGTGAGCCCCGTGTGGTCGGCTGTCGCCTCCTTATAGGCCACTGGACAGCAGATTTGGAAGGAACATTAGATATTTTATGGCTAAGAAGACAGGCTTAGGGGGTAGTAAGTGACCTGATAATTAAGGGCTATTAATTAATTTAAAAAACATCATTTTTGTCAGGTGTAACTATTACTTTCCTCATTTTGTAGATGAAGAATTGACGGTAGGAGGGTTGAAGCAGTTTTCCCAAGACCACACAGCTGGTTAAAAATTGAGCTGAGGATTCCCAGCAGGTTTGTCTGCCCAGAGGGCACAATCTGATCACTTTCCCACTTCTGTGGGATAGCGGAACAGGACATGGGGTCCCCAGCTGGGGAGCAAAGAGGCCCAGGTCATTCCAGGCAGGAGGCCTTCTGGAGTCTGCGCCAGGCCCAGGTGCGGGCCCTGGGGCCTGGCCAAGCCCTGGAGGTTGGTGGCCCGAGCTGCCGGTTGGCTGGGCATGGCAGGGGGCTCAGTAGGCGAGCTGGGCCAGGCTGGCCCCGCAGTTCGGCCTTCCCTTGTCTGCTCCCCTCCCAGGACCTGTGCAGGTGGCAGGAATTCTTTGCCAACTCTGCTTCTGTTGAGCTTGCAAAATGAAGATGAAAAGCGAAATGCCTGGGGTTACAGTGCTGGATTTGGAGAGGAGACAACATAATTTTTCGGAGTTTGTAGCTCACTTGTCGACGCCCACACTCGTCTGGCGGTTTGGAGCTGGTGTGTGTGAGCGAGCCAAGAGGCTGCAGCAATATTTCTGCCTCCAGGAGGCACAAAGGCTCAGGCCAATGCTGAGGAGAGGTGGCTGGCCACGGTGGCTGCTGCATGGTCCCACCGACCAGCCCGGGGCCACATCCCTGATGTTGTCCTGTGTGAGGGTGGAGCAGATGATTGATGCTGGTTTGGGGGCTCCAATCTTGTGTCCCGCAGAGGAGGCGAGAGCAGCGGATTGGAAACGAGTCAGCCCTCTGAACTCAGCTGGGCCTTGCACAGTCGCTGCCCCTCTCTGAGCTTTGCGTCCCTCATCTGTAAAATGGGGATAATAGTAATTTCCACCTTGCGGGGGTTCAATTAGACAATGCACAGAATGGGTGTCAATCCCGAGTACACAGTCCTTTTTACCTGTTATTAGTTCTTCTTATCACAGGAGTTCAGTTTCTGGGAGACTGCAGGGTAAGTAATTTTTCAATAAAAGAAAACCCAAACACTCCCATGTTTCTGGACGGAGAAGTGCTCAGCAGGGAGAGCCGACAGCACGAAGGAGCTGACTATTGGCATCACTAGCTCTGACCCCGTGGTCCCCCTTTAATGCTGTGGCCTCCACCCAGTGCAGACCTTGACCCACTGTCCACTGAGCTTGCGGAGATAGTCCCTGCACATTGTCCCATGCACATTGATAAACCCTCAGGACAATAAAGCTGGAGAATCCGGGCAGCACAGTCACAGGCCAGCCTTCCTTGCTCTCGTTCTGGAGACCCCTCCTATCCCCTGGGTAACTGGTGGCAGGAAGGAGGAACGACAGTCTCTCCCTTCCAGGGAGAGGTTGGTTTTGCATGGAGAGCTGCTATGTTTTCAGTCTGGCAGACTCTCCACGCCATCAAAGCTTCGCAGAGCATCCGTCCCCTGGATGAACGTGCAGTGTTGAGAGGGGCTTCCATCTATAGAGGATGGGCTGGAGACTGGACTTCCACCAAACCCCTCGGTCTCCACTCCCCTCTCACCACCCCGTGATAGTGCAGAGGGCAGAGGAAAGCAAGAGCCCCACTGTGAGAGCCCTGGGGTACCCTCTAGTTGGGGCTGAGAGAGGGGAATAGCGCCAAGGCTGTGGACTTGCCACTGCTCCATAGCCTTGTTATTGTAACACCTTTGTTTGTCAGCCCAGAGCTTCTGGGAGCCTATAATGAGAAAATACTTGTTCAGCAAATAAATCCCTCAAATTTCCAATGTTAAAGTAATAGGCCCCTCTCCGGGCCTCAGTTTCCCCATTTGTAAAATGAGCTGATTGACCTAGATCAGCTCTCAGTTGCTTTGAATCTCTGATAGATTTCTGTGATTTTTCTGCTTCCCCAGCACTTGACAGCCTCTGTGGACAGGTGGAGATTAACTGGGAAACGGCCCAATTCAAGGCCATGGGAACTGTGGCCTGTTGTACTTGACAGCTCGGATCTGCTAATGAGGCTGCGTGTGGTGCGGTCAGGGCGAGAGGTAATGACAGGCTTAATTAAACTGATTAAATTGCATTTCTAGTCCGGAAAGCTAGGGTGAGAGCAGAGGTAAAGTTCTGCCAAGGACTTTTTGAAAGAGGAAAAGGAAATAAAGGAATGTGTTTTGAGCTCCCTTCTGCGTCGAGAACTGTGTGCACATCGTGTCTTTCTGCCGTCGCAGCAGCACTTCTATGTTGTCGTTCTGGTCTCCCTGTCCAAGCCAAGCAAGCGCAGCCTCAGGAAAGCTAGAGTTTCCCAAATTTCCCTGGGTCTTGGGTGGAAGAAGCAGGCCTTAGGGTTCTCTTTAGTCTCTGCACCTCAGTTTCCCCATCTGTAAAATGTAGACGGTACTACTAACAACCTCACAAAGTTGCAAGGATTCATGAGCAAATACCACATAAAGCAGAAGGAAGAGAGTGCCTCCCACGTGGTGTGTTAATAAACGTGAGCCTCCCTGACAGCCGGGCTGGCAATTCCCGATGCCTAAGTTCACCCGGGGGAATTCCAGAGCTCCCCCCAGCAACAGACCGACCGAACTCCCGTGAACCCAGGCTGCAAGGATCCCCACTTTCCAGGGCCCTTAGTGCCTCAGTCCATGAAAGCTCATGAGACTCTAACGGCGGCTCCTGCGGCGTGAGCCTTGATGTTTCCATACACTCACCTGCAGGGAATTTTGTCTTTGCCTGGAGGATACAGACCTGTTTTTGTTTAATGCCCACTGACATGGGGGCAGAGGGCAAACTTAAGCTCACGCCCATGTGCATGGACACCAGCGGGTCCTCTGGGAAATGTTAAATGTCTGCGTTTACAGGAACAGCCGCTGCTAATGACCTGGTCCTGCGTTTGTGAATATAGCTGCACAGCTAGGTGCATGCAAAGAAAAAATGCTAAAGGTCCTCTCGAAAAGGTTAATGATTAGTTTAGGATGCTGGGCTTGTGGTTGGCTTTTATTTCTTTAGTTATCTGCATTATCTAATTTTTCTCCCATGAACACACATTGCTTAGTAAAGTAAAATAGAATATAATGGCTGTTCTTTGGCAACTCTTTTTGGTGTGTTTGCCGGACATTATACAACATGCTTTTCTATATGTTAGCTCCTGAAACCTCACAGCTGTCCTGCAAGGAAGTGATTATTATTTCTATGCATTTAAGGAGGAAACCGAGACTTAGAAAAGCTGGGGAATAAAAGCTGCCACCGGATCTTTTCCAAATTCGGGGTCCTTCAATGATTCCACTTAGACCTTTCACCTGAGGCCCAGATGATGCACTCTGGCCCTCTGCCTTTCTTGCTAAGCAGCCAGTGCCGTGGAAGCCCCTCTCTCTTCCACAGGTCCATGGGAAGAGGTTTTGCAGTATCAGGGCTCAGCCATTGTGTGCTCAGCTCTGAGCAGACACTGCATTGCTAGGGCCTGCTGGGCCCGGAGGCCATGGCTTGGCAGCTCTCTCAGCGAAAGGAGCTGAGGCGTGAACAGCCTGTGAGCACAGAGACCTGAATTTCCAAGGAGGCTGCCTGAGGCTGGGCGGGTGGGAGGACTGAGTGAGGAGAACCCAGAGCTGGCCTACCCTCACCCCATGAAACTCTAGATGCAGAAACGCAGGTCAGCTGGGGGTGGGAGCTGGTGCCTTTGTCTGGGTTCCCAGGGCTGGTATCAAACAATTATTAAAAGGCTGCATCAGCAGAGATTGCAGCCAGATTTGGCTTGGTGGGGAAGGCTTATTTTGTATATATCCAAGCTGAGCCCCACTGACTGCAATTCTAACCTGGGAGTACGATCCCACGCTTCCCTGGGCTGACGTGAGGTGGATGTGGCTGACTTGGTGTCTTGGGAAATTCCAAGGGCTCAGTAAATGGGAGTGGAATCAGCTTCCTGCTCACCATCTGGAGGGGTGGACAGGCTCATCACAGTCAGAGGCTTTCAGTGTGAAATGTGCCATGAAAAGGCCTGCACAGAGTGTTGAGGGGCCCAGAGATGGGAGTCTGGGGTAAGAGAATGGGGTTTTTCGGAGGGGGGTAGCACAGAGACCTCATAGAAACACAAAAGTAAAGCGGGCCATACATGGGGGTGTGGTCATCTGCTGAGCATTTACTGGTTCTAGGCAATGTCCTGACACCTTAGAATATCATCTCACTTCCCTTGTTCACAAGCCCAGGAGTTGATATTATGATTTTCAGAGGCAAAGTTCACCATAGGAGCAAAGTTCAGAGGGAGCCTACAGGGGATTCCTGAGTAGTCCTGAGATGTCTGCTCTCCTGTCTGCCAGTACTTCCTCCTCAGGTGCTTCAGTCTAAACCAGGCTCTAAACCAGGCTTTCTCTACCTCGGCCCTACTGTCATTTTAGGTGAGGGTAATTCCTTGCCGTGGGAGCTGTCCTGTGCATTGTGGGATGTTTAGCAGCATCCTTGGCCTCTACCTACTAGATACTAGCAGTATTTTGGTTGTGGCAGCCAAAAATGTCTCTAGACATTTTGTTGTTTGGGGGCAAAATCCACCCCCCCCCAAGAACTATTCAGCCTCCAAAATATTTCCTGAATCCATATACTTTTCTCTATCTCAACCACCTTCCTCCTCGAGGCCAGCCTCATCTCTCACTTGGATAATTCATGCACCTCCTTAACCAGACTCGCTGCTTGACTCATTTCAGTCCATTCTCCAAACAACTGAAAATGTGGCCTTTTTAAAGCTTTATCCTGATTCTATCATTTCCCTGCCTAAGCCATTTCAACCACTTCTCATCAAAATAAAATCCAAACTCTTAACCATGGCCTTTAAGGCCTTGGTGGTTCTGGTCCTGGTCACCCTTTCTGGCCTCATCACATAACCTCTTCATCTTGCTGAAAGCCCTGCGGCCACATTGCTTTCTTTCTGTTCCTCAAACAGGGCAGCCTCATTCTGGTTTCAGAGCTGTTGCTCTTTCTGTTCCATCTTATGGAAATACTTTGCCCCCAAAAGGTCAGTTTGTTCTTTTCCCCAGGCCTTTGCATTGTCTGTCTTCATTGTGCACCCCCGCTCTTTGTGTGACCAGCTCCTTTTAGTCCAGATTCAGTATTAGCTTCTCATTGCCTTTCATTGGCCAATCCTAAATCACTCCTTTAATTCTGTTATCCTCTGTCTCAGGACTGTTTCTTTTATTTCACTTGAAAAATATGTATTTATACATTTAGGTGTTTACTTTTAAAATCTTTTTCCCCCAGTAGAACATTGCCTAGCACACAATCTGGTGTGAAAAATGTTTGAAATGAACTGTTTAATATGGTTGAGATTGAAGTTTCCAAGATTTTTCCAAGGAGAATTGTTGAGAAATGGCCTCCAGCTATTTGCAGTCTCCCTAAGAAGACTCTATTATTGAAGTCAGCAGGGAACTGAACTGCAGGGGTTAGTTCCAGCTGTCTCAACTTGCTTTCATGACCAGGCATTCCTCAACAGCCTTGGGAGCCAGCAGCTAGCAGGTGCATCAGGGAGCTGTCCTTGGTGCTGATGCTGATGAGCCAGCGAGGCAAGGATGGAAGATGCTACAGGGGGACAGTCTCAGCCCCTGCATATAGAAAAGATGCATGCTGACTGCCGGCAGCTCTGTGAGTTTCTAAAGAAGTTTGGGTAAAGGAGGGAAGGGATGTGACTGGCAGCAGGAGGGGACGCCAGGGAGGCAGTTCCTCCTGTTTGAAGTCCCCCTTCCTTACACTGTGATCCTTCTGCTGAAGGGCCCATGTCTTATTTTCATGGTGGATATTTAAACATTAGGATGATCTCTGGAGGGGAAAGATGTTTCAGGGTCTTGCCATTTGTTCTGCTATCAACATTCAGGTATTCACTAATGAGACAGTTATTATGCTTTTACTTTAAAGACATCAAAGTGCTAACTAAGTAAGCTCCCCTGGAAGCATTTTATATGGTTCTTAATATTTATTCACTTATTCAACATACATTCCCTGAGCGCTTGATATGTGCCAGACCCTGCTCTGGACTCTCATTTCATAGATGTTAATTTCTACACGTGATTTCTACAAAACACTTGAAACAATTTTTTATTCCCCTTTTGTAGATGAGGAAACCAAGGCTCAAAAGGTAACTTGTGTAGGATTTCACAGACAGCAACAGAGACAAGATAGTTCCAACTCTAAATCCCATGCCCTTTATTTTCCTTTTAGAATTTATTTAAAGGTATTTAACATACATGCAAAGATATAAATAATAATATATCATCCAGCTTTAAGAAAGAAAACATTATAAATAAAGATAAAGTCTTTTGGCAAAGCAAGGCACACCCTCCCTCCCATCGCAAGTTCCATGTCCCTTCTCCAGGAAACCATTATTATAAATTTTGTATTTATTTTTTCCATGCATATCTTTTTGTTTCTTTGTTTGTTTGAAGAAGATTAGCCCTGAGCTAACTACTGCCAATCCTCCTCTTTTTTCTAAGGAAGACTGGCCCTTAGCTAACATCCATCCATGCATATCTTTTTGTTCCTACCACATATATGCATATTTATAAAACATATACAATATTCTTGCATTTTTAAAAACTTTAATATAAATATTATTTGCTCCGTATGTATTCTTCTGTAACATCTTTTCACTAATATTATGATTTTGAGATTTTCCTAAGTACGTCATTTACAAATGAAAGTAGGTTTATTTTCCCCATGATCTTACCATAAGACCTCACCTTCAAAGGAGCTCAGTCTAGTGGAGACATAGAAAGATGACTTATAGAACTTTGAGATAAACAATAGTATGGCTTAAAGAATCAGAGGGCTATAAGAACCCTGACAGCACCCAACCCAGCCTATGGGCATCATGGAGGGTTTCATGGAGGAGGTGGCACTTGAAAAAGTTGGAAAAAGAAGGGAAAAGACAATCCAGATGGCAGGGACAACATGTGTAAAGGTATGGCCATGTAAGAGAGAACGGAGTTCAGTGTTGCTGAAACGTAAATTTGAAGAAGGAAAGTAGTGGCAGGAGGTGAGAATGGGGGGACTACTGGGGACTTTTGTTGCCCTTTCCTTGTGTATAGTGCTCAATTACAAAGGCTGGTCATGGTCATTCTGAAATTGGGGAAATCAAAGCTTAAAAAATTTAAGTTACTGCCCCAAAGTCACATAACTGGAAAGTGGCACAAGTGGGAATCAAACTTGAGCCTCCCTGATGCTTCCTTCTGTGTCATAGATATGAAAGTTACATTGGCAGATGGGAGGAGTAGGGAAATGGTTTTAAGGAGGCTGGATGAGGGGTAGGTGGTGAAAATTGATAACGTTTATATATACAAAAAAAGAACAATCAGACTATCTGATTTCAACTTATAAAATAAATATAAATCGAGGCTTTTAAAATAACATTTTAAGCATTGATACTTCACTCAAAGACTTCAGAAGCATGGACCCATCCAAACATGTGTGTGGCTTACCACTACTGTTTGTGACTTTTGCAGACACGCCCCAGCAATGCCCTCGGAAGGAGTCTGTTACAAATCTATAGATAGATAGATAGATAGAAATTTTAGAGATAGTTATCAACCGTTTTATGGATGAGAAGCTGAGGCCCAGAGGTGAGAAGGTTCACACAACTAGAATGGGACGAGCAGGGACTTAACCCCTGTATGCGTCCTTTTCACATACTTTTATCTCACTGCCTCTCCATGTGGAAGGCTGTGGCCATACAGTGGAGTCTGTTATTCTTCTTTTTTACCTGACATCTGCACCACCTTCCTCTGTCTGAAGACTCCCACATCTTTGGGACAGAATCCACCTTTCACCGTAAAAAATGAAAATGCCAAATCTTCTTTTCCTAGGCTCTACATGGTACTGGATTTTTCCTTCAATTGGACCCACCCCAGATTTTCAATGGCAGGCTAGAGACACAAAAAAAGGCAGGACCACGCCAAATCTTTTGTGGTGAGGGGTCCAGCTCTATCCAAGTTCCAGGTCTACTCTCACTATGTGTAATATTGGCAGTGTAAGCTGCAGGGTCTGTCCCCAGCTGTGTCTATGAATTGGTGTCTTTCCTGGGTTGATAATGTACAGTGATGTGGAAAAATTGTCCTTGGCTGCATAGCGTCTGTACCCAGTTCTCCAGCCATCTTTGAGATGCAAGAGGTATCCAATATCCCTATAACAAGTCATTTCTCTGCTTAACTTAGTTAGAGCCAATGCCCAATACAGTTGCCTAGAAAATACAGGAACCCTAGAAAACATACAAGAGATCACTGGAAGCTTTTCGTGGTGATTTTTCTTCTTTCAACACTTCACTTGCCAAAGTTCCATTTAAAATTACTGACAACAGTTTTCTAATTGCCCGTGATAATATATTCTGGCTATTAACAACTCCATCTGTGGGGAGAAAAAAATCCTCCTGAATTCCTTGAGTGACAACCTTTGCAAAATTTGCTTTGCCCTCTTGTTCTTATGACTGCTGGTCCTCTAAGGAGCCGTGTGGAGCTGACTGTCTTTCTTTTCAAATCACAGGAGCCGAAGTCTTCTCTTTGAAGTCTCCTCATTTTCAGAGAATGTGAACGGTTGCATAGCTTCAGCCTGCTCTTTCCTTAGGTATTTGTATCTTCTTCGTTTTCCCAAAATCCTTGTTTTGGAACACTGTATCAATCAAGACAGGCTAGATTATGTCATGGTAACAAGCAATCCTGAAATCTCAGTTTTTTAGAAGAATGAAGATTTATTACTATTCTGAGTCAACCAGGTTTTACTCTAAGTCTTCACTCTGAGACCCAGTTGATGGAAAAACCTGTCTAGAACATTACCAGATATATAGCAGAAGGAAAAGAGAGGGAACAAAGCATGTTCTGACTCTTAAAACTTTTCCCAGGAAATGGCCTATTACTTCCTTCCCACTATCATGGGCCAAAAAAGGCACATGGTTTATTCCTAAGTTCAATAGAGTGGGAATGTATTATCCTCCCACAGGGAAGGGAAACACAGAGGGAGAAAGTCAACTCTTCTAGTCACCAGGTATTGAGTTCCTTTAGCCTACCTCAAGCAGAAACACTCAACACCTCTCTAAAGGAGTCAATTTAAGTGCCCCCCACTCCCAATCCAGTCACTGTTTCAAACTCATAGTTCAGCATCTCTGCAGGATGTGTGGTAATTTCTGCATGGTCTCTACCAGGTATGGAACTCGTGGTCAGAGAGCAATTGTCATAGTTGGGTTTCCCTAGAAGGGGAACCTGAGACAGGGATTCAAGTGAAAATGATTTATCTGGGAAGTGAAGGAAACACTGATAGAGGATTGAGGAAATGGGAGAAGAAAGAGAAGGACAAGAAAGCCAATAAAAGGCGTGGACAGCTGGAGCTAAATCCCACTGGAGAAATTATGAGAGCCGGTGAAGGCACACACCTCAAGATTATCCCACTTGAGGGACAAAGAATGTTGAGTATTTATACTTTGAGTGCCATCAGTCATTGGTTGAGGGCTGCTCCCAGGGGAGGTTGATGCCTTAGCACTTCTAGACTGCCACTTGGGCAGAGAAAGCCTCAGGCAAAGAAATTCGGGCCACATAGTTGAAATCCAGTGGATGTGTATCTGAGAGTTAAGGGTGAGGGGACAGGGATGGGACACAAACATCATCACACATCGATGAACCAAAAATACAAGTTATCTGTTTATTCCTACCTAAAATGCAGTGGTGGAATGGAATGGGATAATCTCAATAAATACTCTCATTTGGAAAGGGAAAGAATGGGGGGCACACAGCAGTCATAGGTCCATAGCAATTCTGTAATCCTGTACGTCAGTCATTATGAGATTTCTAGCTGGGAATGAGACAATCCTTCTCAATTGTTCTCCTTCATCTTCTGGGATGTCCTTCCTTTTCCATTATCTTTCCCAGATGCAACTGAAGAGGGCTTTGGAGAATATGTTCTCAATCGAGGCTGAGTAGCTCTCTTACCTGCTTCCTCTCGTAGAAGGTTGAAGAGACACAGGTCATTTTAAGTCTCACACTGTCATAATCTTTTTTGTCAAGAGTGATGGTTCTTTTGACTTAAAAGTCTCAAAGACTTAGCTAGTATCTCTCAGTCAACACCATGTGCCGGGAGCACCCACAGTTCTTTTTGAGACATGACTTTCAAAATTTAAATGTGAGTATCTTGGGTTTATCAGTTTTCTGAGTGAAAGCCATACCCTTAGAATCTTTTCCCTGAGCCATTTGGTGCAACCAAAAAAATTTATTAGATGCTATGTTAGTTTTCCGTTCCTGCCTAACAAATTACCAGAATCTCATTGGCTTAAAATAACACACACAATTATCTCATAATTCATAGGCCGGAAGTCTAGGTATGGTATGGCTGGGTTCTCTGCCTAGGGTCACACAAGGCTGAAATCAAGGTTTCAGCAGCGCTATGGACCTTTCTGGAGCTTGGGGTACTCTTCCAAGTTCACGTGGTTTTTGGAAGTATCTACTTCCACATGGTTCTAGGAATGAGGTTCCCGTATTCTTTCTAGCTATTATTCAGGAACCACTTTCAACTCCCAGAGGCTGTCCTCAGGTCCTCACATGGTAGCTTACTTCTTCAAAGTCAACAACAGAATTTCTCTTTTTCTTCACATATCTCAAACCTTTTCTAAGGGCTCACGTGATTATCAGGATCACCCAGGTAAATCTCCTTTTTGATGCACTCAAAGTCTTCTGATTAGGAACCTTAATTACATTTGTCAAATGTCTTTTGCCACATGATTTAAGGAGACCATGGGATTGATATCCCATCATGTTCACAGTTTCTACTCACACTCAAGGGGAGTACAATGTGTGTACGCACACGCCAACTCAATTAGAATACACAGATGCCAATTTAATTCAGAGGGCTTAGCATGAGCTGTGATGGCTGCATTCTTGACTTGGCCCTTCCAAGGAGGCTAAGTTTTAATCAGCCTTAACCACTCAAAGATCTCAGTTTTTTCTTTTCGTGTTTGGGTTTGAGAAGGAGTAGCTCTTCAAAATATACAAGGTCTTGAGTTTCTGGACTCCCTAGCGTTTTACTCTTGACAAAAAATTGGCCATTTCCTTCTGATCTCAACTTTTTCATGTACTACTTTGTCACATGCTACAAATAGCAGTCAAGGCAGGAAGCTGAAATTCTGTTTGCCTCCCTTTTAGCCCAAAGTCACAGGATCATAAGGGGATTACCTGTTGTCTAACTTACGGAAGGTAAAAGTTTTACCAAATGTTTCACCACCACGTTACATGGACTGCCATCCTTCCAGTTTCAAATGCTGCATATGTTAGAGTTTGTTGAAGAAATCCCACTTTTGGAACTAATTTCTGTGTTAGTAGAACCAGCTGGGTATGCTGCAGTAGAAGCGACGGCTTAAAAATCTCAGCGGCTTTCCACAAGGAAGTTTTATTACCTCCCCTGCCACATGTCCATCCTGGGTCAGCTGCATCTTCATTCTGACACCCAGGGAATGGAGCAGTCCCTACATGGGACAGTGTCAGTTTTGTGGCAGAGGGGAAAAGAGACATTGGTAATCATGCCAGGCTCTTAAAACTTCTGCCTGAGTGACAAACATCACTTCTGCCCACATTTCATTGTCAAAAGCAAGTTAAATGGACACTCCTATGTTCAACAGGTTGGAGACATGCATATGGATGGAGATGTGTAATCCTACTGCAAGGATGCGAGGGAAATTAGAATATTGAGAGAACTGTAATACAATCTATTACTTCCATGGCTCTATGAAAAGGCATTTTCATCTCTCTTCAGGACTGGAGTTCTGGCCTTCTACTTGGTCTCTCTTCCTCCAGTGTCCGTTCAGAAATACACCTTTGGAATTTGGGAAGTGGGACTGAGATCCCTCTTAAAGGAGTTGGTAGAATTGTCTATTTTGACTAGCATTTCTCAACCATTTCCCCGGCAGGGTTTGGGCACTGTTAAACCCTCTAACTCCTACGTCCTTGTAACAGAGCACTCCCAGTGATGACCTGCACTCTTATTGTCTTACAATATTTATCTTTGTCTCTCTTGATTTACATGTAGGACTTATGTAATTTTTGTATTCATTTGACATGCTGTTTTTGGATAAGAGGGAGGACCTGAGTGCCAAGATTTCAGAGGTCTTGATTGTTTTTGCAGCATCTTCAGCCTAATTGGCAGTTCTGTTGGTCAACTTTCCAAAGGCCCATAGAGAGATAACGGGGCTCTAACTGTTTTCTGGATTGTCATGATGATGGACCTTCATCAAAGTCCAGTCAGGAAAAGAGGAACCACACCAGTGTGATGTATGCTCTTATGATGGCAAGCACAGCTGATTGTGGGAGGCTGAATAGAGAAGGGCCTGGCGGTGAGCAGGAAAAGCTCCGTCGACACTGCGATGCTTGAACTGAGCCTCAAAGGAAGAAGAAGAGTCTGCCAGATGGAAGAGGTAAGAGTTAGGGTGGTGAGACTGCGCATTCCAAGCAGAGAACAGGCATGAAGATTTGAGAAGCAGTTTGGTGCGGTGGTTACGAGTTTAGGCTTTGGAGTTAGACTGTTTCGGCTTTGATTGCCAAATCTTATCCTTACTAGCTTCCACCCTCAAAGGGGTGTTGTGAAAATTACAAGAGACAACATATTATTTGTTATTAGGAACACCGAAATCACTTTTAATAAAGGCAGATAAATATAATAGAGTAGGGTGTCACTAGGAAAAAGACGTAGATTTATGTGTGGATAGGATGAATGTGAAGCATCATGCCCCAGAGTTGGGGGAGGCAGGTGACAGAAGATGAAGTTAACCATGTAAGTTGTGAAGTCTCAGGTGTCTTTTGAGATAAGGGTTTTGGATTTTACATAAAAGCAAAAAAGGATGATGGAAACAAGTGGCTAAAGACATAACATGGTCAAGTTTGGGCATAGAAAGCTCATGCTGTAGCAGTGTGAGGATAAACTGGAAGGAGGGACCAGTTAGGACACTGGCATCATGGCCCAGGTAACAGATAAAGTGACTTGTTCCAGGCAGGGTCATGGCCATGGGGATGCTGACACTCTAGAGTTCAGAGTAATTTGTTGTGAAATCAAAGACCGATGAGGATAACACCCACCTATGTTCTGATAAGGGGCCCTAGAGGTCTTTGAGGGACCCTAATCTCTACTAATTAAGGGTATAGCCAGCCCCAGGAGTTAGATATTCTCATCCTCATTCCTCAGAAGTAAAGACCGAGGCTTTGAAGCATGACAGCTCACTTATATTAGTCAAGGTGGACTGTAAACTTTGTAACAAACACACCCCAAACATCAGTGGCTTATCACAGTTGTGTTTACTAATTACCATTGCTGCTATGATGGTCAATTTTCTGTGTCAAGTTGGCTAGGCCGCAGTCCCCAGGTGTTCAATCAAACACTAATCCAGGTGTTGCTGCAAAGGCATTTTGTAGATGTTATGAAAGTTCGTAACCAGTTGACTTTAAGCAAGGGGGATTATCCTAGATATTCTGGGTGGACGTGATTCAATCAGTTGAAAGGCGTTAAGAGGAGAGCTGAGATTTCCCTGTAGAAGATAAAACTTCACATGTGGTTTGAAGCTTCAGCTTGTGCTGGATAGTTCCATCCTGCCCTTCCTGATGCCCTGCTCGAAGGATTTCAGACCTGCCTTGCCAGGCCCCACCATGATGTAAGCCCATTTCTTGCAATACCTGTCTTAATATATATCTCCTACTGATTCTTTTTCTCTGGTTGAAAGCTGAATGACCAATAAGGGTCCAATAACATTCAGGGATGGGGTTGGGCCTTGGCTCCATGCAGGCCTTCAGTGATTCCAGGTGTTTTCTATCACACGCTTCCACTGTATCCTAGGGCCTCAGAATTTTCCACTGAAACTTTTTCAGTTGGTAGGTGAGAGAAGAGAAATAAAGTGTAGAGAAGGCACACTCTTAACCCACTTGTCCTTGAGTTGACAATAACACTTCTGGAAGTCAATATCTCATTGGTGAGAACCAGTGTCATGACTAGCAAGCAGTTTGGGAAATGTGGTCTAGCACTGTGCTCAGGAGGAAGGCGAGAGCTCAAATACTAGCGGGCACTAGCAATCTTGACCCCCAAGAGAGTGAAGGTGCCCTGGCCCCTTCCCTTAGTGCAGTTCAGCTGCGAGTCTGTTTGGTCATTTGAGGCCATGGGTGGTATTCCCTTTACCAATTGTCTCTCAGATGCCCAAATCCTGCACAACTAGATTCTGAGTAATGCATCCAATTCAGGGCATCAAGAAAGATGACTGAGATTGAATGTAGGGAAACTAAGTTCAAATCCAAAGGGTGTCAGAGGACCAAGAAGCAACCCTAGCTGTGTGTATTAGTTTTCTATGCTGCATAATGAATTACCACACACTTAGCAGCTTTGAACAACACACGTTTACAAAGAGTTTCCACAGGTCAGAAGTCCAAGCATGGCCTAGCTGGGTCCTCTGCTCAGATCTCACAAGGCTGTAATCAAGCTGTTGGCTGGGTTGCATTCTTATCTGGAGACTTGACTGGGGAAAAATCCACTTCCAAACTTCCTCACATTGTTGGCAGAACCAATGTCCTTATGGCTAAGGACTGGGGGTCCCTGTTTTCTGGTTGGCTGCTGGCCAGGGACACCCTCAGCTTCTAGAGGCCACCACAGTTCCTTGAGGCTGTGCTCAGATTGCTGCCACATGGATCACCTTTGCAACACAGCAGCTTTTTCAAAGCCAGTAAGGGAGACTCTCTCCCACTCTGGTCTGCTAAGATGAATATAATCACAGGAGAGACCTTTGCCATGTCCTATTGGTTAGAAGCAAGACACATGTTCTTCAATGGCAGCAGTCACTCCAGGAAGTATCCACCATACTCTGTCCCAGAGATAGGACATAGTAGGTACACAATAAATATTTGTTGAAGAAGGGAATGAGACAAGAGTGAATCTTGTGAAAGAAGGTCTGGGGAAACCCCAGACAGGACTTTTGTCTCCATACCTTTGCAGCATTCATTCACATAGGCATGTGAGTTTGTTTAAAAGAGAGATAATAGAAGGGACTCTTGGATCCTAATTCTCATCCTGTGTTTCTCCCTGGATACAGGATGGTCCTGCACAGAATTGGGCAGCCAGGCCGTGGGGTGGGGAAAGCAGGTGCTGATTGCCTTGCAAAGTGAATGATGATGTCCCACCAGGTAAGTGCCAAGGTGATGGGGGAAAGTCTCCTAATAGAATGATGCTTCCTGTGTGAAGTGAGCACCGTTACTGTAATGAAGAGGATGATTGGACTACATTTCCAGAACCACCACATCAGCTCTGCCTATCGAGATATGAAAGCCCAAATGCTAAGGGTGACCCAATTCCTTCTGTGGCTGAAGTTTCCTCTTCTCTAACCAAATTAACTTTTCCTTTTTCAGGCCTTTCCTGGGAAAGTCAGTAACTATAATCTGAAGTGCCATCTGTCTTTCTGGCTTCAAGCCGAACAACTTCATTAAAAACTGGGGGAGACTTTCCTGGACTGTTCTCAGCGTGTGCCGTAGCAGAAAGAAAGGAGTCGGCAAGGAGAAGTGTCTTAGAGGCAGAAGTGGAGACAAGGATTTGAGTACACATAATTTCTGAGAGGTGATCCCAGGAGGCACCAGTAGGGGAGTGGGGAAGTGAGACAGGGAAGGGAAAGAAGCTCACACAGGGTGCATTTGTGAGCTGGTTACTGCCGTCTCCTACAGAGGCACAATCCACTGGTAACCCTGGGTAACGAGGAAACATGCCTCAGAGTCGTCTCAATCAAAGGGCAAGAAAGCAGGGGATTTATCACCAGTTCTTGTCCACGAAGGCTTGAGGGAATACCCCCAAGGCATTATTTCCCAGGATTCTGCAGCCCATGGAGGACAAGCAGAAGTCTGCAGCTACAGGTGCTTATAATAAGAAGTCTGACACGTGTACAGGAAAAGGGAGTGCCATGGGGATATGGCAGGACATCAACAGCATCTGCTAAAAGGTGCCTCAGGTGGTCAATATTGAGAGTCCTGCTAGGGGTCTGTAGGCAGGAAGGAAGCACCAGTCTACAGAACATACCTTTTTATTTGTGGCTGGATTCAGTTTGCTGGTATTTTATTAAGATTTTTTTGTATCTGTGCTCATGACAGACACTGAGCTGTAGTTTTCCTTTCTTGTGGTGTCTTTGTCTTGCTTTGGTATCAAGGTAACACCAGACTCAGTAAATGAATTGGGAAGTTTTCCGTCCTTGCCTATTTTCAGAAAGAGTTTGTGTAGTATTTTCTTCCTTAAAGATTTGATAGAATTCAACAGCAAATCTATCTGGGCCTGGGCTTTTCCATGTGGAAAGATTTTAAATTACTAATTCAATTTATTTACTTGATATACGTCTATTCTGATTTTCTATTCCTTCTGGGGTTATTTTTGGTAATTTATATCTATCTAGGAATTTGTCCATTTCATCTAAATCTAATTGGTTGGTATAAAATTGTTTACAATATTCCTTTACAACCTTTTTAGTTTCTGTAGTTTTGTAAAGATTTTCCTTTCTTCATTCCTGACTTTGGTGATTGTGTCTTCTTTCTTTTTTTTCTTAGTCATTCTAGCTAAAGGTACGCGAATTTTGTTGATCTCTACAAAGAACTGATATTTGGTTTCATTTATTCCCTCTCTATATTTTTCTCTTTTCCTAGCTTATTGATTTCTGCTCCTACAGTTACTTTTTACTTTCTATTTACTCTGTTTTTGATTTGTTCTTCCTGTTCTAGATTCTTGAGGTAGAACCTTTGATTATTATTTTTGATATATTTTTCTTTTTCTCCAAGTATTTAAAACTATAAGTTTCCCTCTAAACATTGCTTTAGCTGCATCCTACGGATTTTGATATGTTGTGCTTTTATTTTCTTTATTTTCCCTTGTAGCTTCCTAGCCTCGTGGATTATTTGGAAATGTGTCATTTAATTTGCAAGTATTTGAGAATTTTCTAGATTCTTCCTGTTGTCTGTCAATTTCTAATTTAATTTCATTATAGGCAGAAAATATACTTTGTATCATTTCAAGTTTTAAATTTTATTGAAATTTGTTTTATGGCCCACTGTATAGTCTGTGCTGGAGAATATTCCCTGTGAAACTGAAAAGACTGTGCTCTCTTGTGGGGGGTTGGTGGAATGTTCTAGATGTGCTAGGTCATGTTGGTCTCATTGTTCTGTCAGAAACTGAGAGAGAAACACTGAAATTTCCAACTAAAATTGTGGAATTATCTATTTCTCTTTTTAATTATGTCTGTTTTTGCTTTTCTAATTCGTGTCTTTGTTTTTGGAGCAGGTACATTTATAACTGTTATCTCTTTCTGATGAACAGACCCTTTCATCATTACAAAATATCCTTGTGTCTCTAGTAGTATTCCGAGTCTTAAGGTCTATGTTGCCTGATATTAATGTAGCCACTTCAGTGCTTTCTCTTTCTTAGATTTATGATTTTTTTTTAAATGTTGTGGTAAAAAAATGAACAATGTAAAATTTACCATCTTAACTATTTTTAAGTATACAGTTCAGTCGTGTTAAGTATATTCACGTGGTTGTGCGATAGATCTTCAGAACTTTTTCATCTTGTGCAAATGAAACTCTGTACTAATTTAACAATAACTCACCATTTCTCTCCCCCTCAGCCCTGGGACAAGCAGCATTCCACTTTTTGTTTCTGAGTTTGACTACTTGAGATACCTCATATAAGTGGAATCATACAGTATTTGTCTTTTTGTGACTGGCTTATTTCATTTACTATAATGTCCTCAAGATTCATTCAAGTTATAGCATGTAACAGGATTTTCTTCTTTCTTAAGATGGAATAATAGTCATCACATGTCTATACGACATCGTGTTTATCCATTCATCTGTTGACAGACACTAGAGTTTTTTCCACCTCTTTGCTGTTGTGAATAGTGCTGCTGTGAACATGGATGTGCAAATATCTCTTCAAGATCCTACTTTCAATTCTTTTGTGTATATAATGAGAAGTGGAACTGATAGATCATACAGTAATTCTATTTTTAATTTTTTGAGAAACTGACATACTGTTTTCTATGTTAGTTGTATTATTCTACATTCCCACCAACAGTGCACAAGGGTTCCAATTTCTCCACATCCTCCTCAGCACTTGTTAGTTTCTGTTTTTTTGATAGTAGTCATCCTAATGGGTTTGAGGTGATATCTCATTGTGGTTTTGATTTGCATTTTCCTAATGATTAGTAATGTTGAGCATCTTTTCATATGCATGTTGGCCATTTGTATATCATCTTTGGAGAAATATCTATTCAATTTCTTTGCTCACTTTTGAATCTGTTTATTTTCATTGTTGTTGTTGAGTTGTAGTAGTTATTTATATTTTCTGAATGTTAACCCATTATCAGCTTTATGATTTGCAAACATTTTCTCTCATTCCATAGGTTGCCATTTCACTCTGTGGATTGTGTCCTTTGATGCACAGAAGTTTTTAATTTTGATGTAGTCCAATTTGTCTATTTTCACTTTTGTTGTCTGTGCTTTTGGTGTCCTCTCCAGGAAATCCTTGCCAAAGCCAATGTTATGAAGCTTTCCCCTACATTTTCTCCTAAGAATTTTATAGCTTTAGGTCTTATGCTTAGATCTTTGATCCATTTTGAGTTAATATTTGTATATGGTGTTAGGCGAGGGTCCAACCTCACTCTTTGTAATATAAGCGCCTGACAATGATTTTTTTTTTTTTATTGTGATGTAAGTGCCTGGCTTTAAACTTTTGATTGCTGAGGCATCCATTTCAAAGACGGCCATCGTGGGTAAACATATTGCCAGCTACGCAACTAGGTAAAGAGCCAGGCTGTTCCACGCATGAAGCTCCCCTTTTCGAAAGCCCTCGGTAACCTAGATAGATGACTGCTTGAGCAATCCCACTTTTCCCTTCCTGTACTTTAATCTTAGCTCTTACGTTTTAAATTCACCAATAAGGAGTGAAACCGCAAAACCCTAGGGACCCCAACCCAGACCCTAATAAAGGCAGAACCCCAAGTCCGCATTCTCTCTCTCTCTCTCCCATGGCCTTCCTGTGTGGTACTGGGCGTGCTATCCTCCAGGACTTGTGAGTAATAACCCTTGTTTTTTCTAAGTTCTCTGATAGTTGTTGCTGAGTTGCATCCTGCAGTCATAGTCAGAACCACAAGGACTTGTCTAGCCACAGCATTGGCCCTGGTGGGAGAAATATCTATCGGGTCTCACCACTAGTAGTATGGGTCCAAATGCAAGCTCCCAGGCATTCCTAGCCTAGAGTATCACAACTGATATGCTGAGACAGACATGAAACCCTCTTTCATGTGGATATCTAGTGTCAATGCAAATAATCCATAATCAATCTATAGACCAAAATTGGGGTAATTTATTGTGAGCCAGACCTGACAACTAGCCCAGGGCCTTCCTTCCCCAAGGAAAGAAGGGGAGCAAAGAAGTGGGGTGTACAGAGTGATTACATACCGTCTTAGAACAAAGAGCGTCCATCACATGTGATAGGAATGTCCCTTTTTACAATTGTTGCTAGATGCTTTGCTGTTCACAGATCAGTGAACACAGCAGGTCAGTGGTCACAAGGTGAGTACAGTAGGTCATTTCATAGTATTCTTTTCTAATCCTTTTTATTTCTGTAAAGTCTGTTGTAATGTCCCTCTTTCATTTCTGATTTTAGTTATTTGAGTCTTCTCTCTGTTTCTTGGTCAATCTAGCCAAAGGTTTGTCAATTTTATCTTTTCAAAGTACCAACTTTTGGCTTATTTGATTTTTCTCTATTGTTTTTCTATGCTCTATTTCATTTATCTTCACTCCAACCCTTATTATTTCTTTCTTTTGGCTAGTTTTAGGGTTAGCTTGTTCTTTTTCTAGTTCCTTAAGGTATAAAGTTAGGTTGTAGACTTAGAATCTTTCTTCTCTTTTAGTGTAAGTGTTTAGAGCTATAAATGTCCCTCTTAGCACTGCATTGCTGCATCCCATATGTTTGGGTGTGTCGTGTTTTCATTTTCCTTTGTCTCAAGATATTTTCTAATTTCCCTTGTGATTTCTTCTTTGACTCATTGGTTATTTCAAAGCTCAATTTCCACATATTTATGGATTTTCCAGCCTTCCTTCTCCTATTGATTTCTAGTTTCATTGCATTGTGATCAAACAAGACCCTTTGCATAATTTCAATCTTATTAAATTTATTGAGACTTATTTTGTGGCCTAACATATGGCCTATCCTGGAAAATGTTCCATGAACACTTGAGAGAATGCGTATTCTGCTGTAACTGGGTGGAGAGTTCTGTGTGTATCTGTTGGGTCTGATCGGTCTGTAGCATTGTTCTAGGTCTCTATTTCCTTAC
Organism: Equus asinus; assembly: GCF_041296235.1. Lineage (NCBI taxonomy): Eukaryota > Metazoa > Chordata > Mammalia > Perissodactyla > Equidae > Equus > Equus asinus. The sequence goes on from NC_091798.1 coordinate 8,988,264, forward strand.
TTATCATCTGTCTAATTTCTCTTTCCATTATTGAAAGTGGGGATTGAAGTCTCCCCCTGTTATTGTAGATCTGTCTACTTTTCCCTTCAATTATGCTAGTGTTTGTTTTACATATTTAGGGGCTCTGATATTTGCTGGATATGTATTTATAATTGTTATATCTTCTTGGTGAATTGACTCTTTTATCATTATATACTGTCCTTTGTCTCTTGTAACGCTTTTTGGCTTAAAGTCTATTTTGTCTGATAGTATAGCCACCTCTGCTCTTTGGTGGTTACTATTTGCATGGAATATCTTTTTCCATCCCTTTACTTTCAACCTGTCTATGTGGGTCATTGAATCTAAAGTGAGTCTCTTGTAGACAGCAAACAGTTGGATTCTGTTTTTGTTTTTGTTTTTTTAAACTCATTCAGTCAATCAATGTCTTTTGATTGAGGAATTTAATCTATTTACTTTTATAGTAATTACTGATTATGAAGTTCTCACCTATTGCCATTTTGTTAATTGTTCTCTCTATGTTTAGCAGCTTTTTTTGGTCCTTCATTTTCTTTCTTACTGCCTTCCTTTGTGTTTAGTTGGATTTTTTTGTAATAATGTGATTTGCTTGTATCATTTCTTTTTGTGGATATTATATAGATATTTTCTTTGTGGTTAACATGGGGATTACATAAGACATCTTGAAGTTAAAATAACCTTTTAAAAAATGACAGCAAACTAATTGCAATCACATGTAAAAATTTTCTCTTTTACAACTTCACCTCTCTCACTTTATGTCCAAATTACATTGTTATATATTGTATACCCACTAATTTATAGTTATTTTAATTTTAAATGGTCTGTCTTCTAGTTTGCTGATTCTTTCTTTTGCCTGATTAAGTCTGGTGTTGAACTCCCCTAGCATACTTTTCAATTCAGTTATTGTATTTTTCAGCTCCAGAATTTCTGTTTGGTTCTTTTTTTTCATGATTTCTAACTCTTTGTTGATATTCTCATTTTGTTCATGCGTTGTCTTCCTGATTTTGTTTCATTGTTTGTGTTATCTTTTAGCTCATCGAACATCTTTAAAACAGTCATTTTAAATTCTTTGTCAAGTGTCTCAGAAGCTTACATGTCTTTAGGGTCAGTTTCTGGATATTCATTTTGTTCCTTTGATTGGAGCAAGTTTTCCTGTTTCTTTATGCACTTTGTGATTTTTGTTGAGATTTGGGCATTGAAACTACAGCCCCTTTCCCAGTCTTTATAGACTGGTTTTGTGCAGGGGAAGATCTTTACCAATCAGCCCAGCATAAAGGGTCTTCATTCTCTCCAACTTTTTCTGGGGATATGTCTTGTGCATGTGCTTTTATTCTAGTTCCTGGTAATTGTGGCTGCTTTAAATTTCTTAATTTTCCTATGAATCTTGCCTCTGCCTCTTCTTAGAACCCTAGGATTTCTATTGTATTCCTCTGCCCATAATCTCTTGTTCCCAGGTGCCCGCAGGACTGCAGACTCCCTGCAGCTCTAGGGTGCTGAGTTGCCCACCACTGCTTTCAGCAGTGTCCAACCTGATATCCAAACTATACCACCATTGCTATCAGTACTCCAAGTCAGGTGAGACAGAAGCCAGACCCTTGGGAAGCCCCTAGACAAGCCAGAGCACTGCAAACAAATTCCAATCTTCCCCTTCTATCCTAAGGGAGGAGCTGAGAGTTGGACAGCTTTCTCCTGATCATACTACTCTGTTCTGGGTAGGGGAAGGGGTAAGTGTGAGCAAGATGCAGTGAAATTTCCTATTGCTTTGGGTGCAGTTTTTTCTTGCTTAGGGGTTTCCTTAATTGCTTCAGCTTCTTAACTGATTTCTAGAGTTCTCACAAAACTATCTTGGTCTGTATATTGTTGTTAACTTGGTGTCTCCGTGGGAGAACTAAGATCTGGAGCTTCGTAGTCTTCTGTCTCTCTGGCACCACTCTGTTAAGGTTACTTTTTACATGATAAACAATTTTCTATCCTTTTACTTTCAACCCAAGTATTTAGCCTTTGCATCTAAGAGATATAGACAGCATAGAGTTGGATCTTACTTTTTTACACAGTCTGACAATCTCTGCCTTTTTTGGGGGGGGGGGGGAGTTTAGTCCATTCACATTTAATATAATTACTGATGCAGTGATATAGATATAGATAAGTATCTGCAATTTTGCTACTTGTTTTTCTGTCTCTCAGGTCTTTTTTCTTCCTTTTTTTCTCCTTTACTGTATTCTTTTGTGTTAATGAAAAAATTCTGTGTGTACCATTTTAATTCCTTTCTTGCATTTCCTTCTTTTTGAGGGAGATTAGCCCTGAGCTAATATCCACTACCAATCCTCTTTATGCTGAGGAAGATTGACCACGAGATAATGTCTGTGCCCATCTTCGTCTACTTTATATGTGGGACGCCTGCCACAGCATGGCTTGATAAACAGCGTGTATGTCCATGACCGGGATCTGAACTGGTGAGCCCCGGGCCACTGAAGCAGAATGTGGGAAGTCAACTGCTATGCCACTGGGCAGGCCCCTCCTCTCTTGCTTTTCAAGCTATATTTTTCAGCTATTATTTAAGACTTTTTAGGAGTCCTTTTAAAGAGCTTTTAAGACAGATTTTAGGAATCCATTTCTCCTGCAATGGGCAGCCAATGATGTCTTTGCTCAGTTTTTTATTCTTGTTTTTATTTATTAGCCTTGCTTCCTAGGGGCACCCTTGTGTTTTTGTATACCTGAGTGGTCAGCCAATGATTTGAGTACAGGTTGTGCTCAAACACCCTGCTCCCCTAGGCTCCCAGTATATGCTCATTGATATGGATGTGGGTTGGGGAATGCACTCAGAGTTGCAGGCAGTTCTCAAGTTTCCCTAGTCTTTCACCTTCTGCTGTTCTCTTTTGGTCTTTCTTGAACATATGTGTAGTTTTTCCAGTCAGCCAGCCATGTGTGTAGAACTTATCTCAATTCTTTGATAGCTTTTTCACTTCCAGGATTCTGGCTGTTCCAGAACTCACCCTGTCTGAGGTCACAGTCCTGGGTTACCTAAACTAAATGTGTTCCCTGTTCATTTCCAGCCAATTTCGCTGCTTTTACCTGGCAAGATCACAGGGTTTTTACCCTCCCTCCACCTTAAATTCAGTCTTCCTTTTGGCAGCAAAGCTGATGATTTTCAAGGCCACCTCCATGCTGGTAAAACTCCTTTTTACTGTCTAAGATGGTAGGTGGAGGATGGGAGCAATTCCAAGTAAGAAGGTCACAGACTCCTCCTGTTCTTACTTGAAACTCTTGCTGTTTTTCAACAATAGTTCCCAATTCATTGTCTGCCTTTGTTCAATTTACAGTGATCCCAAATTGTTGCTTTTGATTATTTTGTCCAATTTTATACTTTTTTTCTCATGAAGAGGAATCGTGGATGTCTTCACACCACCAAAAAAAGAACTTCCTCTTCTCCTGTTGTTATGGACTGAATTCTATCTCCCAAGCCCCAAATTTGTATGTTGAAGCCCCAACTTCTATGTGTCTTTGGAGATACAGCCTTAAAAAGGTAAGTAAGGTTAACGAGGTTATAAAGATGGGGCCCTAATCTGATAGGACTAGTGTCCTTATGAGAAGAGGGAGAGACGCCAGGAATGTGCACACACGAAGGAAAGGCCATGTGAGGACGCAGCTAGAAGGCAGCAATCTGCAAGCCAAGGAGAGGCCACTGGGGAAACCAGACCTTCCAGGGCGTGATCTTGGACTTTTAGCCTCCAAAATTCTGAGAAAATAAATTTTTATTGTTTGAGCCACCCAGGCCATGGCATTTTGTTATGGCAGCCTTAGCAGGCTAATACAGTCTCATATCTTGAAGCCACTTTCATCAGACCTTTGCCCCGTAATTGTAATAAAACTTATCTTGGTCCTATCACTGAATTCTCAGTCTTCCAGTCTCTCAGTCCAGATCCACAGACACTCTTGATCTGTCAGCAGCATTTGACACAGTTGATCACTTCCTCTGCTTTGAAACACTTTGTTTGTTTGCTTCCAATTTTGCACTCTGTGCTGATTTTTCTCCATCCTCACTGGCCAGCTTCTTAACGTGGAGTGCTCCAGGACTCATCATTCAACCTCCTATCTTCTCTATCTCTATCATTTTCTTGGTTATATCATTTAAAATCATGGCTTTAAACATCATCTGAAGATGATGAAGCCTAAATTGATACCTCCAGCCTAGACCTCTTTCCTAAACTGTGAACTCCCATATCTGTTTGCATATGGAACATCTCCATTCGTATATCTTAACAAGCCCAAAATGAAACTCTTAGTTGTCAACTCAGGTGAGTTTGCACCTAAATTATTGACAATTTAATTCTTTCAATTCCTCAAGCAAAAAACATTGAAGTCTTTTTGTCCCTACCATTTATCCTACTTTGGCTGAATCAACAAATCTTTTTGCTCAATCTTAAAATACAGCTGGAATCTGGCCACTTCTGACCGGTTCCACTTCTGTCATCACGGTCCAAGCCATCATTGTCCCTCATCTGGATGACTGCAGTAGCCTCCTCACTGGTTACTTGGCTGCTACTGTTTTTCTCTACTCCACATGAAAGCCAGAGTAATCCCATTAAAGCATGTCAGATATCATCACTCCTCTGCTGGAAAACCTTCCATTGCTTTCCATCTCATTCAGAGAAAAAGTCAGTATTCTTCCAAGTCCTTCCAAAGGCCACACACAGTCTCACCCTATTGCCTCTGGGACCTCGTCTGATTCTCTCTCTCTTTTCCGGCCACAGTGACCTCTTTGTTCTTCCTCACATGTGATGCGCATACTCCTACCTCTACGCTTCGCATATGCCTTTCCCCCTCTTTGTAATGCTTTCTCCCTTCCTTCAAGTCTTCACCTAATGTCAACTTTTTAAAGAGGCCTTCTCTGACTAACCTATTTAAAAGTGCAAACCCTCCCAGCCCCACACTTCTTATCTCTCTTCTCTGCCTTATTTCTACAGAGTATTACCACCTTGTAACAATCTGTATTTTTTACTTTTTTGTCTACTGCCTGTCTTCCTTCACTAAAATATAATTTCCACGAGAGCAGGGGTTCTTTCTGCTCTTTTGTTCGTTTCTGTACCCGTGGTGCCTAGAAGAGTGCCTGACATGTAAGAGATGTTCAGAAAATATTAGTTGACTAAGTAGATCATTGTCTCAAAAGTGGATCCAGGAAAGAACTTCATTTTTCATTTGTGTGTCCGCAACTCAAAGCACAGAACTTGACCCAGAGGGTCCACACACACACACACACACACACGAGCAATAGTAAGAGTCCAAACTGCTCCTGCTCCTGAATGAGCAGCTGTTCGGAAGGGTTCTACAGATGAGCTGCACCGAATATTCAACCCACAGACAATCCCCATTGGGGATGATGACTTCTAGAGTAGAGTTCTATAGGAAGAGCTGGTCAATGCATTTCATGAGCTCGGAATGACCTTGATGTGTAGTTTGAGAAAAGAAGACTACAGGCTGACTGCACTTTATAAACATAAATACAAATAATACCAAACAAAAGATCAGTCAATGAGTTCTAATCTTGTAAAATAAAATTTAAAAATCAGACATTTTAAAGACAGGCCCAGGATCAACTCTTCTAGCTCTGCCATTGTAACTGTGTGGCCTTGGCAAACTCAACTTCTTAGAGCCTCGGTTTCCTTATTAATAAAGTAGGATTGTTCTCTCTCATTCATGCACATTTTCACTCATTCTATTTTCCTTAGAGTACCTGTTCTGCGCCATACGGTGTCCTGGGTCCTGGTGACTGGAGTTGGCACAGTGGCTGCTGTGGTGGCCTGTGAAGATTAATCAGTGGAAATTTATGAACACAGCACAGGCCCTGGTACATAGTAGGTGCTTGAAAAGGATGGACTCCTTTCTCATATCCAATCCTCGAGCCAAGCTCTCAGTAGTATCACTACCTCATTTTCATACGCATTCTCATCTCTCATATGTCACCTTTCAAGGGAGCCTGTCCTGGCCATCCCATCCAAATAGCTGCTGTCCCTTTGTATCAGATCACCCCATCTATTTTCTTCATAGCACTTTCCACTTTATAAACTTATCTTTAAAATAGTATTCCCTTTTATTGTCTGTGTCCCTCTCTGAAAATACAAGCTTCCTGAGGGCAGGGACCTGTTGCTTTATTCTCCACTGAGTCCTCAGCACCTGCAAGGGTGCCTGGCACACAGAAGTGCTCCAAAAGTAAGTGGGCAATGCAATGACGGGGGGCCTGTGTCTTTTTCCTCTCTGTACCTCTAGTGCCAGGCACAGGGCTTGGCCCGGAGCAGGGGCTCAGAAAATGTGGGGAATGAATGTTTTGTTGTGTGGCAGCGGCAGGGTCTCCTTTACCTGGCGTCAGCGTGAACTGCGTCTCTACAAAGCCCTGCGGCATGGAGAGTGTTGGGTGTGACATCAGCGGGGGCAGTATGCCTGGAGTGGAGCCAACACTCTAGCCTTCGAGATGTGCCTGTAAATACCCACAAGGATGCAGTCCCTGCATTTCCTGCATTGTGCTTCTGAGTGAAACCCTGCTCCCCACACCTACTTCTCTGGCTTCCCAGGGAGATCTGTAAGTACAAAAGAGCAAGCGTTCAGAACATTACAATTTCCAAACTTCATTTCTCCTCCAGAATGTCATTGGCTCCTCACGTCAGCCCTGGGAGGTAGAGGATGTCTCTGCTCGTTGCACAGAGCAGGGGACCGGGTGACTTGCTGTCGTGACACAGCGAATAGATGGTGAAGCAGACCTATGACTAGGTCCCCATTTCCCCACTTTAATTTGCACCTCTTGGCATGAGATGGGACTAGAAACTTGTTGAATTATGTGTTCAAGTTGGAAGGTAAGAACATGAAAAAGAAAGGAAAAATAACACTTTTATTTTCAAGGGTTTATCAAGAGTGTAAGAGGGAGAACGGATGATTAAGGTTGAAAACTGCCCCAAATTTACTCTTGGGTGGAAAAAATACCAGGTGCTCCATATATTGCATCAAAAACAGCAGACATTAGATAATGCTATCTGTTAAGAAAGAAATTAGAAAACTTTTAGTAAGTAATCATAGAATATTTTTACTTGCCTTTTTAGATAGAAAGTAAAAACTTTGAAGAGGATGCAAAATATCCCAAGTGATTTGACAATGCTTACAAGAAAAAGAGTTAAGATTTAAAAAAAATTCAACACTTTGTGTGTGTGTGTGTGTGTGTGTGTGAGGAAGATTTGCCCTGAGCTAACATCTATGCCAATCTTCCTCTATTGTATGTGGGATGCCTCCACAGCACGGCTGATGAGTGGAGTAGGTCTGCATCCGGGATCTGAACCTGTGAACTCGGGCCGCCAGAGTGGTAGACATGGATCTTTAACCACTTGGCCACGGGTCAGGCCCTCAACACATTTTTGAATATAACATGTTTATCAGACGATTCTAGATTCTAGCACTTTGCCTCTATAACTCATTCAATGCTCACAATAACCTTGCAAAGTAGGGCTTCTTCCCTTCATTTTAGAGTTGAGCTCAGAGATGTGAAGTGATCTGTCTAAGGACACGCAGTTAATAAGTGGCAGGGCCAGAGTTTGAAATGCCCCTTCACCAAGCTGTTTGTTTGGGTCAAAAGGGTCATGGGCCACATGACACATGGGGTAGAGCGAGCCCTTGGCTCTGGGTTCAGAGCGTGGGTTTGGTGACTGCATTGTCAGGATGAAATGGCGTGGAGGGGAGCTGCACTTGGGAAGCCCTCATTCCCATGGACCTGTGCAATCACGTGCAACGACAAGGGAAGGTAGACATACAAATATCCCGGAAGGAACACACTATGTTTCAAGGCAGATGGAATCTAGGATCTGAGGAATCTGAGGGGTGAAACAGAGACACTGAGATCCCCACGCAATTAACAGATCAGCTCCACACAAGGCAGTGCTTGCTCTGGGTGGGCGGACACGAGACATGGACCAGAGTGGGCTGCAGAAGTGGCTCAGAGGGGGTCAGATTCAGCAAAGGAAAGAGGGCAGAACTGGAGTTTTGGCGGTACCCTGCCTCCTTCTGCGCCACCTGCTTCACTTTACCAACACCCCGTTGAGAAGGGCTTGGTTGTATCTAAGCAGGATTTGTAATTTGGAGAGTGTGTGGAGTACACATGTGCACAGGAGTGGAACACATGAGCCCAAGCACACACACGTGCGCACACACACACACACACACACACTTATAATTAGACTGGAAAAATTATTTCTTTTTCTTCCCATAGAATGGTTTTAATTCGCATTAATTAATTTTTTTAGGTGGAGAGAGGAAGCCTAACACCAGGTAATGATTTTTTAAATTTTTAACACTCTTTCAAGAAAATGGGAACTTATATGGCAAAGGTGCTCATATATAAAACACAAATAGTACTTCGTCGATATGTATTTTACAATTTCAAATTTTACCATTTGCCTTTGCTGAAGTCAACGAGGCCAGCAAGGCAGTCAGTGAACTCACAGTTTGAAACTGAGGCTTGTGGACAGCTGCCACGCGTTCACCTCAGCGTCCTGTGAGGTCCTGTATTTTGTTTCATAGTTTAGTTGTTCAGGGTTGAGAAAGTTTCGATTCACACAGAGAAGTAGCTACAAATGGCAGACTTTTTTTTAACTACTATGTTTTTTCTTCTTTCTAGAGATGTGACATACAAGTTTTCCGGTCAGTAATGTCCCACTGCACATTGTCCTAAAGCAAAGCAGACAGATGACTGGCAAAGCCGTGCTGCCCCTCCCCATGCTGAGCTGGACCAGTGGGACGCCATCTTGATAGAGAGATTTTGAAAGGAAGAAGGAATTGAAGTCATCTTTTTGTTAAATTAAACTCATACCACCCACCCCAACAGAAAACCTGACAAACTGTTATGCAGAGAGGGTTTTAAACAAACCTGCACAAACACGCTCAACATGTGATAAGGAAAAGACACCTTTTAGTCTAATTCCAGTGCACAGCGGCCATTCATCGGTGCCCAGGAAAACAGCAGAGCCCACGGAGAAAACACTTTTGCCTCCATAGCACTAACAACTAAAAAGCACACAGTATATAACACTCTGATCTTCAAGAAGGTAATCAGGGAGATTCCAAAAATAGAGCCTCTGGGTTAACTTGAATATTTATCTATAAAAATGTGTTTTTTTCCAAAATAATTCTTAAAAGAGGCTTCTAGACACAGTGAGACTACATCAGGACAGCAGAAGACAAAGTGATAAAAGGACAGCCAATGTGACAGTGGGAGGTGATTTTCACATGTGGCTTTTAGTCAAGGACGTCTCTTTCAGTTGATTCCCATAGCCAAGATGAGCTGTGACAATAGGGGCTTCAGAAATCCCATGACGGGGGCGCTGGTTTGAGTGATACTCTAGATAAATCCTCCCAAACTGTCCTCACACCGCTGGGCTGTTGGATCTGAAAGACTGAAACTCTGACCAAGAGTGAAAGAGCTTGGGTGCATAGAAAATCCGTGCCAAGCCTGCTGTGATGCTGGGGACAGAGGGGGTTCGTGCCGTGGGCCATTCCACGTTTCTGAGACACTGACATGTATGCTGTGGAAGGGGCCTCCAGGTGGAGTGCTCTTTGCTGGCCCCAGAAGTCTGACTCAGAAGCCGCTGAGAGCTGTCTGCTCTGGGAGGAGCACTGAATACACAGTGTTTCAGGGTCAGGAAATTTCCTTACTGACTCATCAATAATTAACATTAACAAAGAGCTACAGGGCAGCCAGTCTGTCCGCTGTGTTCTCCTATTACCATCAACCAAAGTCTCTCCCAGTCTGCTGGGTAGGGATGTCCAGGATGACACCACTGCCTGGAGGAGAGAGTTGTGCCACAGATTTTTCTGGGAAGGTGGCATAAAAGATGATTTGCACAACAAAGTCACCCCTGAACCACTGCTGAAATCTAGTCCTGGCCTCCTTCTCCTGCCTGGTAGTCTAGAAGCGTCTTTAAAAGCTGAAACGCAGTAAATGTGAGCAGCATGTTGAGTACATCCCCAGCCACTTCATCTTTGTGGTGCCGTATGTTGCTGGGAAGGTCGCCATGTTGAATATGGGAATCTGCTCCAGTAGCTCGTTTTTTTTTTTTTTTTTGAGGAAGACTGGCCCTGAGCTAACATCGTGCAAATCTTCCTCTATGTTATATACGTGATGCCTGCCACAGCGTGGCATGATAAGCGGGGTGTAGGTCCACGTCTGTGATCCAAACCTGCAAACGTGGGCCTCAGAAGCAGAGCACGGGAACTTAACCACTATGCCACGGGGCTGGCCCCACCAGTAGCTCCTTTTTAATATGCTTTTGTATATGTATGTATATGTATTATGTATATGAACATACATTCATTAAAAGTAGACACGTAGATGAATTGATTCTCTTCCGTGTTTTCCAACTCCTGGCAGTACTGGTCTGTGAAATTCCTCTGTAACAAATAGAACTTGTCATCCTTGAAAATGTCCTCTGAATATCCAACTACAACTTCAAATTTGACTTCAGAGGTGGAGGAGATGTCAGCGAGAACCCGTGGACCTCCTACTGTGCCTGCAGTTGGTTTCACCCTCCCCTGTGCCCGCGGAGCCTGACCTGCCTTCAAGGCGCGTTGGTGGGCTGCCAGGAGGCCTCAATGCCAGGGCCACAGCCTGCCCAGGTGCTGCCCTCCATCTGGCTGAATCTACCACCAGTGCCACTACCTGAAGATGTTTGTTTTTACCTCTCTCTGAGTCATCACAGGATGTTGGACAAACAGATCCAGCACCTTGAAAGCCTAGGACAAAATTTCCTTTTCAACATTGAATCATTGATGACATATTGGCATTTCTGGGTCGCAAGTATACAGTTTAGAGGCAGTCAATGCATAGACCCTTGGAATCCCTATTATTTAGTATTAGAATCCCCATTATTTAGAATTTTATAACATGATTTGTTGTTAAAGTAATGACTAGCCTTGTGAGTTTCAAAAGCTGCCTGAGTTCTTGTGTTTTGGGCCCCAACTTGGAGTGTCAGCTCTGTTGTGGACACTTCATCTGCAGTGGGAAGCTTGGTGACACTGTGACCTGTCCAACAGAACTTAATCACATTTGGAGGGGAAGCCCCTAGACTTGCTGCCAACCCCACAGTTGTCCTAAAAGGACAGAGATGCATTGTGCCGTGTGAGCATTCACCTGGTGTCACACCCCTGGCATGACACCTTGATGAGCAAGTGATGACACCTGATGAGACACCTTGATGTCATTTGCACTGAGCAGGTCTATTCAGCATTTACCCAATGATGCTAGGCACATATTTTGCCCTAATATACTCACTTGAACAATTTTACGTGAGGTAAACATGGCCAAGCCAAGCTTGACTTTTTAAAAAAGAGCACGTTGAATCATTATAATCATTCTAGTCAGTGAGCCCATTTTCCAGATGTTCAATGGTAAATACAGAGGTGGCAGAAGAATCTTTCCTTGGACGGCTGCGTTGACGTGAGTTCACCTCAAAGCACACAGCAAAGCCCTGGGAGGCTCCCGGGTACCAGCGTTTGGTATCTGAGACAACTGGGTGTGCGCTCTTCTATGTGATGGCTTTGCAAATTATAAACGTTCATGTAAGAATGATACTTAAGTCAGACTTTTGCAGCACCTCAAACACCACCATAGTTTAAAGACGACTGGCGTAGGGGAAAAGGAGCTCGAACTGGATCCTGACTGCTGCTTCTTAACTATGTGAACGTGACTCCACTTTATAATCAGTTTCTCATTTCTCAAAGGGGGCGGCCATTCCATGGGGTTGATGTATCGATTAAACGAACAATGTGTGTAAGGTGCATACCACCAAGGCCGTGCATATGGAGGGCACCGAGCAAATACTAACTCATCTCTCCCTGACCTTTTCAATCCTAATTTCATAGAAAATAGGTATCTCTAAGGATGTGAGACGTGAAGCAGAATAGCCCCAGGCCACATTTGCTATCAGCCTCCTAGGAAGAGCAGGAAACGGCGTAGTCAACAACAGCGGCTGTCAGCCCTGGCTGCACATAAATCACATAGGGAGTTTTGGAAGAATGCTGATGCCTGGGCCCCACCCTCAGAGCTTCCCATCTAACCAGTGTGGGACGCTGCGCGGGCATTGGCATCTTTCAGAGTTCTTCAGGTGATTTTGATGTGCAGTCGGTGTTGAGAGCCGCTGCTCTAGACAGAAGAGCCGTCCGTCGTTAGCATTCTGCCACGGTCTTGGCACAACAGTCTCACTCTATCTCCTCCTCTGTGCCCTGCAGGAGTGTAATTTGCTCTCCAAATTATTCCCATGGCCGTTGTAAGCGCTGCCGTCCCTGGCAAGGTGCCGATGCCACCATATGCCGCACCATGTGCCTCCCCTTCTCTGCTCTGCTGCTGCCTCCACAGCTCCCCCTGAGCTCCTGAAGCAAGAGGCCTGGCACATTCACCGCGTGCCTTAAGGAAAGTGCAAGTGCTGCTTTAGGATAAGCCAAACCTGGCATCCTGCAGTGCAGAGGGAACACGCCTAACAGCCTAAGGCTTCTGCTTACGCTGCAGGGGGGGAGTGACATAATTTAGGATGAAAGAGAAAAGGCTATGGGCTTTACACAGCCTGAGGTCCTTAAAATAGCGAAAGATGGCAGACAAGACATATCTGGCCATAGACAGCCCCCCCCCACCCAGCCCCCGTCATGAAATGTTTTCTGGGCTGAGCTCAGAGGAGAGGACATTTACTCCTGCCTCCAGGAGGCAGAGGAACCTTCACAGAAGAGGTGATATTGGATCTGGGTTTGGAGGAGGTATTGGAAGTTGTTTGAATGTTGGAGGACATGTGAATAAAGACCAAGAGTGATCAGCATGAGGAAAAGCATGGAGCTGAACCATCAGATTGTGTGTGTAGACAGCGCATCATATGGAAAAGGGATTGGGAGGCCAATAGTGCATGGATCAGAATGGGTTAGGTCACAGGGCAGTAACAAATAGCCTCCAAATCTTAGTGGCTTAACGAAACACATGTCTATTTCTCACCTGTGCTAGAGATCAATCCTGGGTCTGCGGTGGGGAGGGGGACGTCTTCTTGAGGTTGTCCTGACTGAGGGAGATAGACCTTCTACCGCCTGGATCATCGTTGTTCACTGGGGCAAAGCGGCAGGAAAATGATGAATGAACTGGACTTTATAGGCTTCTACCTGGAAGTGACAAACGTCACTTCTATGACTACCATGGGGAGGAAGGCCTTAAAAATCTCCCCAGGGAGCTTCGATTTGAGCTTGAAGGAATAGGGGAACCAGCGGAGGTCCGTACGTGGGAGAGCCATGTTTAGAACTGAGGTTACACGGAGCTGGGCTAGAGAAGAACACTTATTCCTTTGCGCTGGAGAGTCTTTTTCTCTCTTTTTAGATCTCTCTGCCTCCATAAGAGGCACAGTATTTATCTGCCCTCTGCTTTTTGGTGAACTTAATAGGAAAGACTGCCCTCCCACCGTTTACCCTGCAGTTTTGAGGGTAAGAGCCATTCAGGGGATTATTGTCAACCTACTTGCCCCCAGGTCTAAGGCGTGTCCTCCAGCCTAGCTTTTATCAAAAAGAACAAAGCTGACATGTTCATTGCCATCTGACTTCTGAGCCAATTTCTCAATTAATTGGTTCCTAATTCATGGAGGAAGAAAGGGGCTTTCTTTACAGACCCCCTCAAATCCCAGGATGGATTAGAAGGAGAGACGAGGAAGAAAGAAAACCAGTAAGAAGGTGTGCACAGAGGCCAGACAGAGATAAAGATAAAAACAGTGTGGAGAAAAGAAGAATTCAAGAGAGAGACTTCTGACTGAGTGGAGTGTGGGAGCGAAGAGGAGCAGCGCAGGAGCCAGGCTGCCCGGGCTCCAGTCCCTAAGGGATGGGAGCAAGATCTTGCGCACATTTCTTTACCTTTCCCGGCTTCACTGAGCAGCTCTGCAAAATGGGGGCCATATTAGGAGAACCCAAATTATAGCCTTCTTGTGAGAAATAAATGAGTGAATCCTGGCCACGTGTTTAGCATAGTCTCTGACATATGGAGTCCTTGATAAACAGTTGTGACCAATGCAGCTTTGCATGGGGAAGTCACAACTGATTTGGGTTGAATGTGTATGAAGATCCCTGGGCTCCTGACTTCAGCTAGAGTCCTTATTTTTTGCCTCTTGCCCCTAAAATCAGATTCCTGTTGATAAAGAGATTTGGTGACTCACTCCAAGTGATTAGAGCTAGTACATTTCTCCACATCTTTCTGCCTCTTGTCCCTTGTGTGGTTCAAATTCTATTTTTCCTTGGAACTTTAATAAACTTTTTCTTGTTTTTGTTCTCACTAGGCTGGTTTTCATTACCATTATAAATTCCAGTTCCTTCAATCTCCTCAGGTTGGCCTGGGTCACATAATCTCTCCATGGGAGAGATTGATTGCGACTGATTATTATGACATTTGCTAATGGTGGTGGTTTGGGGGAACAAACTCTGCTAGCTCACAGGATTACTCCATGCCCTAGACTGGAGTGTAGCATGCATTTTCTAATATTCACTTAATGCAAGCAGAACCAGATCTATTTTCACAGCAGAGTCTTCACTTTAAAAATTGTGTGGAAGTTCACCTTTGCGGAGGGAACTTTTTCTTTAATTCATATACCTTGGTTACATTTTCTCGTTCAAGAATGCCCTACAGGTTCTTACAGAGGCGCATCTGAGATTGTGGCTAAGAGCCAACATTCCATTTGTGGGACTGGAATTAATTTTGTGGGACGTCTTAGACTGAGGTCCCTGGAGGGGACTCTGAGACGGAGGTTGGCATGCTAGAGGTGTACTGAGCAGTGTCTCTGAGCAAACTTGCAAGGATGTGAGGGGAGCTGGGTTGGGCTGAGAGGGAAGTTGGGCTGTCATGCAGTCACAGTAGAGGCTTCAGGTAATCCCCCAGGAGCTTGGGAGCTGGGATGGCCCTGCAGAGATGTCCTGAATTGATGCAAGAGGTCTTTGTACATGTACATTAATCAGTAGTTAGATATGGTCTGTGTTAGGGAAGAGGACAGAATATCAGGCGAGGTGGATCTTTTTGGTTGAGGGCAATTCTTGGGGAGGGACACACGTATGAGCCCTCACTAGCCACTATTCCCAAGTAGGGGGAAATGAGTGCCTCGTTCCTGAAGGGAGGACCTGGGTGGTACACCACCCTACACGCTATGAGGGGTATTTCTTAATAATTATAACATCATTGGAACTGCTGAAAAATGTTGGCTGAGTTCTTTTTCTCTGTGTGCAATTGGATTAGTTTCCTAGGGCTGCATAAAAAAACACCACGAACTTGGTAGCTCAAAATAACAGGTGTTTACTATCTCCCAGTTCCAGAGCCTAGGAGCCCCAAATCAAGGTGTTGACAGGGCCACACTCTCTGAAGGCTCTAGAGGAGGACCCTCCCTTCCCTCTCTCCTAGCTTCTGGTGGTTGCCAGCAATCCTTGGTGTTTCTTGGCTTGTAGAGGCATCTCTCCAATCTCTGCCTCTGTTGTCACATGGCATTTTCCCTGTGTGTCTCTGTGTCCAAATTTCTCTCTTCCTATAAGGACATCAGTCATTGAGTTAAGCTGTATGCTGATGCAGTATGACCTCATCTGAGCTTGGTTAAATTCTCAAAGGCTCCACTTCCAAATAAAGTCATATCTACACTCTGGGGAACAGGACTTGGACATATCTTCTTAGGGGACACAATTCAACCCATAACAGCCACCATTTGAGAAGATATATTAATTCATCTACTGGACATCATCCCACCCACATCACCCCATCTTGCTCACTGAGGCATCATTAAAGATGACATCTCCACTTCCACTGTCCTTTTTCAGGTCTCACCATCTCTCTCCTGGACTACAGTAACAGCCTCTCTGCTGTTCTCCCCCAAGTCCCTCTGTCTCCATATACCCTCCTCGTTACCCCAAGGGACCCTCCTAATTGAGGAGATTGAAGGTTTTTTTGCTGAGGAAGATTCACCCTGAGCTAACATCCATTGCCAATCTTCCTTTTTTTTTTTTGGCTTGTAGAAGATTGTCCCTGAGCTAACATTTATGCCAATCTTCCTCCACTTTATATGTGGGTCACCACCACAGCATGGCTGACGAGTGGTGTAGGTTAGTGCCTGGGATCCAAACCTGTAAATCCAGGCTGCCAAAGCGGAACGTGCTGAAATCAACCACTACGCCACAGGGCCAGCTCCCTAAGGCTCAGTTTTGATTGTATAACTCTGCTGCTCAAAACACATCAATGGTTTTCAATTCCTTACATTAGGAAATCTACACTCTTTAGTTTGATTTCAAGGTCCTGTGTTACCTGACCCTACTGATCTAAAGAGCCTCATCTCTGATTTGTGTTTGCTTTGCACTTTACACTTAAAAAATATTAACTTGCTTGTGTGTGCCTACCATGTAACACTCACTCAAAAAATGGCAGCTCTCTCTCCTCCCTCCATAGTGTACAAAAAGACTTCTCTAAAGATTTAAGGGAATTCTCACAATCACTTGGTGATGTAGGCATTTTCACAGGTAATAGATGCAGTTGATGAGGATGCCGAAAGTCAGAGAGGAGAAATAACTAACCAGCTAATGATGAAGCCAAGAGTCACGCCCAGATTTCTGACTTCCAACATGAGATCATTTCTGCTGTGTTGTATCTGTGCAGTTCACACTTACAAACTTGACTTTCAGTAAATTTAAACTTATCACCGGTTTCTCATACTAACTATCTTTGCAAGCTGCAAATATTGAATTTAGGGGGCAAATCTCTCCTACATTACACCAGAAACAGAAATAACTGTGGAGGAAGAAATCGACTTTCCCAAGTTGAGGATACAGTGAACATTTAAGGATAGAATAAAAAGGCATTTGGGCTATGAGAGACTACACTGCTCTCAGAATTTCTCCCTTACAAAAAGATGGATGCGCATCAGTAAATGTCCCCTCACTATATGTCAGAAAGGCCCCAGGAATTGAATCAAAGCATCCATTTATGGCTATGTTTCTTTAAGATACAGCTGTGTGAGTCAGAGGTGCTATGCCAGGTGTTACAGAAGTTTCCATGGCAACTTCATCTGTATTTTCCTTCCTGAATGGCACTGTTAAATGGTGTCTTTGAGGCAACACCCATTTGAGATTCTCCGTCTTAAAGGTTCTGTTCCGTTGTAAGCTCCATTTACATATCTCTGAGTAGAGAGGGGAACTGAACAATTTCTTGAGGAACTGGGAAAATACAGACCTTTCAGCTGATTTGGACTAACTATCCACCTTGTCCTATTATAACTATTATCACCGTACTGATGCTGTGATTTCTTTAACCTTCAACTGAGCTTTTCCTTGGTAGAGGTAGCTGAAGACACTTCAGATCCTCAATCTCATGAAGGAGACATTTCTAGAAATTATTTCCAGAAAAATCAGGTCAAGATCATCAAGCAAGTATGAGGTAGAAAGAATTGCAGTATTTAGGCAGTCAAGAGGGCATATCTAGAAAACTGGAGTGAGAGTAGATGTGAGTGTAGTTATGTTTCATATTTCACAGGCCACAGGGAGGGGCTGGAACGGACTACACCTGATAGCTGATCTCAGAGTCATGGCTGGTGCTGAAGTGCCCATTCCTCATGACAACACCATGGGAGAAAACCTTGGCAATGGACTTCTTATTGATAAAAACCTTCCACAAAGATGTTTGCAGGCAACTGCCTGCTGTTCTTCTTTTCAATATTTTCTTCTAAGATTGGCCCTAAAATTAGTCAGTGTCTTATAACTGAATTGCAGCCATCAGCCTTCAGTCAGAACAAGGACAGTGGACAGGGCCATGAAAGAGGAACCAGGTGACCTGATTCTTGTTAGAACTCAGTCACTCATTAGCTGTGTGGCTTGGATAAATCACTCAAGCCTGCAGCACAGTGCCTGGCTCTTCACAGGTGCTCAATTTATCTTTGTTGAAAACATGAATGGAAATGCTTACTGAGTAGCTACTTCCTTCAAGGCTCTTTTTGAGGCACTGGGGCTAGAGAGGACTCAGAGGTAATCCGAGTCTCAGGGGAGGAAGAAAACACGTCATTGGCCATGGCCTACAGCATGGGCATTTAGGTTATTTGCAAGTGTTATTCATAGAAACAGGGCTTCATTGGACATCTTCGTGTATAAGCTCTGAGTTCATTTAGATTAGCTAGATTCCTGGAAGTGGAATTGATGGGTCAAAAAATGAGATTCACATGCTATCAGAGGCAGCCCGGGGATCATGAGAAAACTGAGAAGGGCAAATGGCTCTTGACCGGGGCAGGTTGAAGAGGACGGTGATTGAAGACTTCTGGATGAAACTTACAGGATGAGATAAGAATGATCCAAGGACAGTGGGAGGTAAGCAACATTATTGTCACTGCTGTCATCCTGCAGATGAGGAAACAGAGACAGAAGAGGTCAAGAAATTTGCCCAAGATCCCATAGCTACATGGGGAGGAGCTGCGGTCCTAAGGCTGTTCACTTCTGCTCACTGTGTGTGGGGGGTGGGGGAGGGGGCAGAGGAAAGCAGTGGGGAGTAGAAGGAAAAAGGAGGGAAGGGGAAAGGAATTCCAAGCAGAAGGAACAGAATGTGCAAAGATAAGATGGTCTTAAAAGCCATGGTGTAGTTATGGAAACGTAGGAGACTTATTGTTATGAAGAGTAGGTATAGCCCCTAGTGGAGTCCTTCTGGAGAACTATTTCCAAAACGTTTAAAAATTGGTTCTGAAAATCCGAGCTATATACACTTTAGTTACTTTGAAGGGCTGTTGTTCAGATAAATTGAGACAGGTACTTTGAAAAATGCAAGATTCTACAAAAGTGTGAATACTTGTTACTATCGTCTAAATGAGCACAAATTGGAATGGATTCAATTTATACTCAGTTTGATTAATTTACTTTGGCTTGTCCATATGGTGCTCATGCTAGCTGCTAGGGTGCTCCTGGCTGGTGGATAATCATTTTGTCGATGGGGTATTGCTGCTTGCCAGGCCCACAGCTCAGTGCTTTGTAAACAGTGTTTTTTATCTTTTAAATACATTCCAAGGGATGTGATTTCAACTCCATTTTATAGATGAGTAGATTGAGCTCAGACACATTGGATGGTTTTTCCCAAGGCTCCCCAGCAAGGCCTGGTGGAGTGCAATGTCTCACATTACACCCAGCAAGCCCGGAAGTGGTCAATGGCTAGCAGTTACTGAGATAAAGGATAACACTTGTGTCTACACAGAATTTTCACAAGCAATCTGTTTGGTCATTTGAATGAAGGATTAAGTAGATTCGTTGCAGTTTTTTGATGTGATGACATCACATATGTGACGTTGAACATCCGCTGCCTACCCTTCTCTCCCTCACACAGCTAGCAGAATCAGCCTCATTGGGGACCCCAGCTCCACCCCATGCTATGGGATCTTGGGCAAATTTCTTGACTTCTTCTGTCTCTGTTTCCTCATCCGTAAATGGCAACAATGGTAATAATGGCAATAATAAAATGGTAATAATAATAATAGTGCCTGCCTCCCACTGTTTTTGATATTGTTGCTACCTCATATTTACCAATTTTTCTTTTTCATGATGAGAGAATAACGTATTCATTAATTACCTATTTCTCCATTCACCCATCAATTAATCTAATTTATTTATTTATTTACTCACTCACTCCTTTATTCATTCAACAGAGTTACGAGCTTGCTGCTAGATTATGATCTGGGGAAGCAGAAATTACGTGGATGTGGATTTTCTGGGGTATAAATTAAGATTACTTTGGGGTTCTTAATTCAGGAAGGATCTTGGAAGGTAGTCGCACGGGCTTGTGAGCTGTTTTTGATATTAACATACATCTTCTAAGCCTGAGCAGGATATCAGAAGCTGTGTGGGCCTTTGCTTCCATGGAATTCTCCCAGCCCTTTCCCTCTGCTTGACAGGGTCATAAGCCTTTAATTAAAAACTCATGCTCAATAGAGGCAGTTAGTTGAGTAGATAGGATCTTTTAAAGAAGTCTGTGTGCTGGGAGGGGTCTCAAAGGAAATCCTGGTGCTGAAAGGATTAAAGGATTACGAAATGGCACATTTAGCCTGAGAGCCCTGTGGGATTTAGAGTCGGATAGATTTGGACTCAAAATTACACATTAACTGGGTGACCTTGGGTTAATCACTTAATTTTTCCGAGCTTAGTTTCCTTCCTTGTCAAACAGATAAGCACATGTACATTATATTTTTCCATGCAGTCCTGTAAGCAAAGTGCTGTGCCTGGCCGCAGGAGGAGTTCAGCTTGATAGTCCTTTCTCCTCCCTAGGTCATCAGCTTATGAAACAAAGGAAGTACTTTCACAATCTCTTTAAGCAGGCAGATCCCTCTTGCTCTCTCCAGGGATGGAGAGCTCACTATTTTATAAAGTCACTCCATCTGGGACAGCTCAGACAGTTAGAAATTCTCTCCTTATTTTGAGCCAACATCTGTCTTCTTGTAACTTCCCACTGATCCAAGTTATGCTCTCTGTAGTTATTTCAGTAAGTTTAATTCTTTATTCCTTGTGACAGTCCTTCAATATTTGACAACAGCTTTCATGTCAACGCCTTCTGGACGGATGTGGTGAGGATGGTGTGTAATAATGATAATGTAAAGATCTCAGCACAGTGTCTGCTGTGTGGTGAGACCTCTGTAGATGCTGGCTCATCAGGCTCTGGGCCTAGAAAGTCCTGGGGTCAAATCCCAGCTCTGTCACTTCCTAGATGTGAAACTTGGGGCGAGTTACTTAGCTGCTTTTCAACTCAATTTACTTCTCTATAAAACGGGGATTAAAAAAATTTGCTTCATAGTGTTGGTTTGAATTAGTTATAATTGAAAAGCATTATTATAATTAATATAAATTATGTCCCCTACACACTGAAATTTTACATAGGATTCAAGATAGAGATGGGAACTTCTAGACTTCCTATGGAACTCGGAACCAAAGGGAACAAACCCCAGATGAGGAAGCCATGCTATTTAGAGAACAATGAGCCCAACCCAGGAAAGAAATGATGGGAAGTTGTAGAGTTTCATCTGTGTGCAGGGCTAGAAGGGGACAATTCTAGAGAGAAGCAGGAAAAGGAGGACTCAGGAAGGGTAAGCTCCTTGCAAAACGGGGCCTTATTAGAATACCTGATGTGATGGAGCTTTTAAAAATTTTAGACTTACTGCTTACAACAAATTGCAAGCAGAAATAATGATAATTAGACACTATAGGGACAACGTAAATCTGTAGAAGAAAGAAAATAGAATCATAGTACCCTACTTGGCTCTGAAGGAAACAAATTTAATACAGTCTTAATAATAATACAGTCATGATAATGTTATTATTCACCAAAAGATAGTGATGCAAGTGTGCTTGGATGATGGGAGAATGAGAAGTGGAGGTGAGAAGTGTCAATGAACTAGTCCTTATCTAGCATAATAATATCTATAACAAATAAATGAAGACTTAGAAGTCTAAGCATATGGGTGGAATATGTTGGAAACTACCAAAAGAACCAGCTCACATAATTAAAAATTGTTGCCTCTGGGGAGTAGGACTGGGAATTGGAGAGGGACAGCAAGCACTCATTCATTCATTCAAAACTGTGTATTTACTTATTTACTGTGTGCACAGCAACGTTCTAAGTGATACATCAATGACCAAGATAGAACTGTGTCCTTACACAGCTTACCTTCTAGTGGAGGAAACAGACAAGCAAGTAGACAATGTCTGATAGCGATAAGTGCAACGGAGAAAGGGAGGAAAGAAACAGAGAATAATGGGGGGCAGGGGATACTATTTTCAATATGGTAATCAGGGAGGGCCTCTCATTGAGAAGGTGAGACTTGAATCTGAAGGAATCAAGGGAATGAGTCCAAAGAAGACCCAGAAGAAAACCTTCCAGACAGAGAGGCACAGACCTGAGATGGTGACGAGTGTGGCATATTTGCAGAAGGGCAAGGAGGCCAGCATAGTTGGCTGTGAGAGCGGGAAGCACGCAGGGGATTCATTTGGAGAGGGAGCTATGGGCCATCTCCTGTAGGGCTTGTGCGCTTTGTTATGACATTTGGAATTTGTTGCGTGGGAGTAGAAGAAATTGGCACAGTAACCCATCTGCTTCATATTTTTTAACTGTCTCTTTGGCTGCTGTGTGCAGAATGGTCTGGATTGGAACAAGAGAGGATTCACGGGGACCAGCTGGGCAGGAGTACAACTTGCATGGGAGAGACGCTAAGGCCACGGAGGAGGTGGAGGAAAGAGGGCAGGTTCTGAGTGTGTTTGGAAGGCACAGCTGGCTGATGGCACTTGCTGACAAATGGCAATTCATATGTGAGCAAAAAAGAGGAGTAGAGGCCGACACCAAGATTTTTGGAGTCATTACTGAGGTGGGAAAGGCCAGGAGAGTAGTGTTTCTGGGGAGAAAATCAAGAGTTTAATTTCAGACACATTATGTTTGAAACGCCTTATTAAAGAGTTTTTTCTTTATTGGCATTTTGAAGTTATTTGATATTTTAACCACTAGTTTGCTGTATATTTGAATTGTAGAAAAAACACATGAGAAAAATTTTCAAGAGGAAATACACACACACACACACACACACACACACACACACACATACGCACAGAAGCATTCTCTTTGAGTATACAGTTGTCCAAACGATCCTCTCTGAGGATGGGGTCTGCTGATGAGGTTTACCGGAGGCCTCAACTCCAGGGAAGAACAGATTACCCAGCCACTTGTTGAGGGTGCGTCTGAGCTTCCTGAGGTCACACTGCAGCCTCCAGGAACGTCCAGAGCAGAGGCAGGTCCCCTGGAGAATTATAGCTATTGCAAGTCTTGGTGGGGTTTTCCCAGAGAAACGGCTGAAAGGCTGGAAAGGTCCACTCTCCTCCTTTTCAAGTCTGATCTCATTTTTCCCTTGCTTGAAGTCCTCTGGAGATTTTCTACTGATGTAGGAAAATGGCAACTCTTAGCAAGTCATTTAAGAAGTGATTCCTCATGAAAGATCCTGAATAGATAAAGAAATTCTGAGAAAGAAGAACAAAGCAGGAGGCATCACACTTCCTGATTTTGAACTAGACTATAAAGCTGTAGTCATCAAAACAGTATGTCACTGGCATAAAAACAGACAAATAGACAAATGGAACAGAATTGAGAGCCCAGAAATAAACCCAAGCGTATATGGTTAACTGATACTTGACAAGGGAGCCAAGAACACTCAAGGGAGCAAAGGCAGTCTCTTCAATAAATGGTATTGGGGTAACCAGATATTCATATGTAAAACAATGAAACTGGACCCATATCTTATACCACACACAAAAATTAAATCAAAATGGATTAAAGACTTAAATGCAAGACCTGAAGTTATGAAACTCCTAGAAGAAAACATAGGAATAAAACTCCTTGACATGAGTCTTGGTAATGAATGTTTGGATATGACTCCTGAAGCACAAGCAACAAAATAAAGAATAAACAAGTGGGACTACATCAAACTAAAAAGCTTCTGCCCAGCAAAGGAAACAATCAATAAAATGAAAAGACAACCAACAGAATGGGAAAAAATATTTGCAAACCATCTATCTGATAAGAGGTTAATATCTAAAATATATAAAGAACACATACAATTTAATGGCAAAAAAAACAAATAACCCAATTAAAAAATGGGCAAAGGACTTAAATAGACATTTCTCCAAAGAAGATATATGAAAGGCCAACAGGTTCTTGAAAAGATGCTCAACATTACTAGTCATTAGGGAAAGGCAAATTAAAACCACAGTGAGATATCACCTCATGCCTGTTAGAATGGCCATCTCAATACAACAAGAGATGACAAATGCTGATGTGGATGTGGAGAAAAGGGAGCCCTCGTGCACTTTTGGTTGGACTATAAATTGGTGCAGCCACAGTAGAAAACAGAATGGAGTATCCTCAGGAAATTAAACATAGGACCATCATAAGATCCAGTGATTCCACTTCTGGGAACAGATCCAAAGGAAACAGAAACACTAATTCGGAAAGCTATCTGCACCCTCATGTTTATAGCAGCACTATTTACAATAGCAAAGACATGGAAACAACCTGTGCCCATCAATGGATGAATGGATAAAGAAGGGGGTATGTGTGTATATATATAATGAAATATTCAGCCATAAAAAATGAGGGAATCCTACCATTTGTGACAACATGGATCGGATCTTGAAGGCATAATGCTAAGTGAAATAAGTCACACAGAAAGACAAATACCATATGATGTCACTTATAGGTGGAATCTAACAAACAAACAAACACACAAACTCATAGAAAAAGAGATCAGACTTGTGGTTACCAGAGGCGGAGGGCAGGGCGAGGGGCAATTGGAGGAAGGTGATCAAAGGTACAAACTTCTGGGTATAAGATCAATAAGTACCAGGGGTGTGATGTCCAACAAGACGACTAGCACTAACACTGCTGTATGATATATTGAAAAGATGTTAAGGGAGTTAATCCTAACAGTTCTTATCACAAGGAGAATTTCTTTCCTTTTTTCTTTCTTTTCCTTTCATTTTATCTATAGGAGAAGATGGATGTTAGCTGAACCTATTGTGGTAGTTATTTTACAATATATGTAAATCAAACCATCATGCTGTATGCCTTAAACTTAAAGTGATGTAAGTCAATTATTTCTCCATAAAACTGGACAAAAAGAGATTTTCCTATTGTGACACAGATAACAAGAGGCTAAGCCAGTGTAAGAAGTTGCTCCTGACCGCTTATATTTCAGGTGTTTTTCGTGGCCCTCCAGAAACATCTCCTGCCCGGGTTCCTTTCCGGGAGCCACACCACCTGTCTGTCGGTTGTCACACTGTGGTGGCTGCGTGTTGCTGAAAGCGATGCCACCAGTATTTCAAATACCATCAAGGTCTCACAGTGGACAGGTTTCAGCAGAGCTTCACACTCAGACAGACTAGGAAGAAGGACCTGGCCACCCACTGCCAAAAAATTGGCCATGGAAACTCTATTCAGCAGTGGAGCATTGTCTAACAGAGCGCAGGAAGGTGAGAGCATGACCGGGCGGGGGTCCGCTCTGCTGTACTCAGGGTCACCTGGAGTCGGAATCGACTTGATGGCACTACAAGAAGAACCTGAGACATCTCCTGCTCTCCTTCCTCTGGCTACAGCTCTTTGTACCCATTGTCACTGGTAACCTGCCCTTTTTTCCCCCCAATTTTTAAAGTGGTGAGCCAGCCCTGATGGCCCAGTGGTTAAAGTTCAGCGCTCACTGGTCTGGCAGCCCAGGTTCATTTCCTGGTTGTGGAGCCACACCCCTTTTCTGTCAGCTGCCAAACTGTGGCGCCAGCTTGCACAGACGAACTAGAAGGACTTACAACTAGGCTATACAGCCATGCACTGGGGCTTTGGGGAGGAAAAAAAAAAGAGGAAGATCGGCAACAGATGTTAGCTCAGGGCAAATCTTTCCCTGCCAAAAAAAAAAAAAAAATTTAAAGAGGTAAAATACAACTAACAAAAGTTACTGTTTTAACCATTTTTAAATGTACAGTTCACTGGTATTAAGTACATTCATATTGTTGCATAACTATCGCCACCATCCATCTCCAGAACTCTTTTCATCTTGCAAACCAAAACTCTATCCCCATTAAACAGCAGTGGAATTCTCTGTTATTATAGAAAGGTCCATTTGCTGCCTCAATTCCGTCAATTTGTGCTTCACGTATTTTGAAAGTCTGTCATTAGGTGCTTGTGTTTCTAATGGTTATATCTTATTGCTATATTGAACATTCTATTTATACAATGTCCTTCTTTATCTCTTGTGACCTTTTTCTGATTTAAAGCCTGTTTTGTCTCGTGTCAGGACAGCTCTCCTCCTCTCTTTTGGTTACTACTTGCATGAAATGTTTTCTGTTTTTTCACTTTCAACGTGTCTCTACGTGTCCTTAGATCTAAAGCTTATAGACAACATATAGTTGGAGCCTGGCTTTTTTTCAATCCATTCAGCCAATCTATGTCTTTTGATTGGGGAGTTTATTCATATTTAAAAAGTAATTACTGACAGGGAGGGACTTTGCCATTTTAATTGTCTTCTTTGTGTCTTGTAGCTTTTTTGCCCTTCATTTCCTCCTTTACTGCCTTCCTTTGCGTCTAGTTGAGTTTTTGTAGTGAAATGTTTTAATTCTCTTCTCATTTCCCTTTGTGTGTATTCATTCTACAACTATTTTCTTTGTGGTTGCCATGGGGATTACATTTAATATCCTGAAGTTATAACACTCTACTTTGAATTTATACTAGCTTAACTTAATAACATACACAAACTGTGCTCGTTTATGGCTCTATCCTGACCCCTTTTCAGTTTTGATGTACATCTTTGTACATTGTGTGTCCAAAACCATAAATTAATAATTGTGTTTTTAAAATGCATTAGTCTCTTAAACAATGTAGAAAGCAAAAGGTGGAGTTACAATCCAAAGTTACAATAACATTACCTTTTAGACTAATAATTAGCTTTTAAAAATGCATTAGTTTCCTAAAACATGCAGAAAACAAAAAAGTGAAGTTATAAACTATTGTTGAAATAATGCTAGTTTTTATAATTGCCTCTGTCTTTACTTTTACTGGAATTTTTATTTCTTCAGACAGTTTTGAGTCACTACCTTTCATTTCAACCCGCTGGACTCCTTTTAGGATTTCTTGCAGGGCAGATCTGGTGGTAATGAGCTCTGTCAGCTTTTGCTTATTTGGGAATGTCTTAATTTCTCCCTCACTTTTTTTTTTGGTGAGGAAGATTTGCCCTGAACTAACATCTGTTACCAATCCTCCTCTTTTTTTTGCTTGAGGAAGATTAGTGCTGAGCTAACATCTGTGCCAATCTTCCTCTATTTTTGCATGTGGGATGCCTCCACAGCATGGCTGATGAGTGGAGTAGGTCCATGCCGGGGATCCAAATGCACAAACCCAGGCTGCCAAAGAAGCAGAGTGTGCAGAACTTTAACCACTTGGCCAGGAGGCTGGCCCCTCCCACACTATTGAAGGACCATTTTCCCAGATATAGAATTCTTGATTGACAATTTTTTCTTTTAGCACTTTGAATATATAGGTACTATCTCTTGATATACCTCTCCACAGTGTCTGACAAGAAATTTGCTGATAATCTTATTGAAGATCCCTTGTCTCTGACGAGCCACTTCTCTCTTGCTGTTTTCAAGATTCTCTCTTTGATTTTGTCTTTCTGCCATTTGATTGTATTGTGTTTCAGTGTGGATCTCTTTGAATTAATCCTACTTATAGTTTGTTGAGCTTCTTGGATGTTTATATTCATGTCTTCCACCAACTTTGATGAGTTTTTGGTTGTGTTTCTTCTAATATTCTCTCTGCTCCTTTCTCTCTCTCTTCTCATTCTGAGACCCCCACAGAGTGTATGTTGATCATGATGGCATCCCACAGGTCTCTTGGGCACTGTCCACTTTTCTTGAATCTTTTTTTTTCTATTCCTCAGACTCAGTAGTTTCAGTTGTCCTACCTTCAAATTCACTGGTTCTTTCTTCTGTCTACTCAAATCTGCCTTTGAATCCCTCTAGTGAATTTTTCATTTCAGATATTGTACTTTTCAGCTCTAGAATTTCTTTTTGACTTCTTTTTAGGTTGTCTATCTATTGATATTCCCTTTTTGTTCATACATTGTTTTCTCGACTTTCTCCATGTCTTCCTTTAACTCTTTGAACATGTTTAAGACAGCCCTTTTAAAATATTTATCTAGTGGATTTGCTATCTGGTCTTTCATAGGGACAACTTCTGTTGGTTCTTTCCTTTCAATAGGTCATTCTTTCTTGTTTCTTTGTATACTTTGCTATTTTTTTTATTGAAAACTGTACATTTGAACCTAAGAATGTGGTAACTCTGGAAATCTAATTCTCTTTTTCCCCAGGGTTTGTACTTTTTGTTTTTGTTTTTGTTTTTTAAAGATTGGCCCTGAGCTAACATCTGTTAGCAATCTTCCTCTTTTTTTCCTTCTCCCCAAAGCCCCCCCAGTACATAGTTGTATATTCTAGTTTTATATCCTTCTAGTTCTGCTGTGTGGGATGCCACCTCAGCATGGCCTGATGAGTGGTGCTGGGTCCATGCCCAGGATCTGAACCAGTGAAACCGGGGCCATCAAAGTGGAGTGTGCAAACTTAAGCTAAGTTTGCCTTAAGCCACAGGGCCTGCACCTATTTTGTTTTTTTGATTGTTGTAGGCTGTCTCCTTGCTAGGGATCAGCCTGAGTTTTAAAACTAAGGTCTTCTCAGGTTTTTTATGA
This sequence comes from Equus asinus, assembly GCF_041296235.1. Lineage (NCBI taxonomy): Eukaryota > Metazoa > Chordata > Mammalia > Perissodactyla > Equidae > Equus > Equus asinus. The sequence continues at coordinate 9,016,568 of NC_091798.1, forward strand.
GCCTTTCCCTGGGCATATGTGGTGACTTTCTAATTTCCTTGCTTGTTAATGTCCTAGTCTTCAATGTCTGGCTCCTGAATGAGAAAAAGGGGAAAAATAAAGGGGAGGGAGGGTACTAGCCCTTTAAATCTGCTAGAAGCGCTTCAGAAACGGGAGAGGGGCGTCCAACATTGCAGAAGGGGGTACATCAATGGCTGCATGCCCTGTGTGCACCTCCATGGCCGATGCAGGAGTCAGTGATCAAAACACAGACCCCCAATATTTGAAGGACAAGATCTCTATAAGCCCACCCTGGCTCCCGCAAGCTGCATGTGGGCTGTTCCAAGAACACATGCATGGCTGCCTGCCACAGGGCTAACAGGTGGAGGATGGGTAGCTGCTAGTGAACTAAGGCCTGAAATTGACCAGAAGTTATACCCAAGCCTTCTCCTGGAAGTTGCAAGCCTTCAATACGCTTGAGTTCCAAAATAGTTATATCAGACAAATTCTGCCAGTGTAACTGTTGTCTAAGTGGCATGACAGATTCCTGGTACTTCCTACTCTATCATGTTCTCAAAATCTCCCTAATTTTAACTTGTTTTTAGTAGAAAGCTTTAGTAGAGAATTTCAGCATGAAATTTCAAAAGTAGAGAAAGTAGCATAATGAACCTCTATGTACTCATTTTCCAGTTTCAAAAACTATTAACTCATGGCCAATTTTGTTTCATCTATATTCCAACCTAATTTAAAACCCTCCCATATTATTATTAATCAAATTTATTTAGGTATAATTTATATAACATTAAGTTAATCCTTTTAAGTGCACAATTTGATGAGTTTTAACAAATACATACTTTGTACGTTTATACTTGTGTAGCTACAACAATCAAGATATAGAAAATTTCCATCATCCCAAAAAGATCCCTAATATCCCTTTACAGTAAATCCCCATGCCAACCTGGGCCTGGGCAACCACTGATCTACTTTCCATCATTATAGAAGAGATTTGTCTTTTCTAGAATGCCACTTAAGTGAAATTATATAATATACACTCTTAGGTGTCTGGCACATTTTGCTCAGCACAATGATTTTGAGGTTGAATCATATTGTACTTATCAGTAGTTTGTTCTTTTCTATTGAGGAGTACTAGCCTGTTGTTTGAATATACACAGTTGCTTATTATGAATAAATCTTCTATACATATTCACAGGTAGACATAGGTTTTCATTCCTCTTGGTAAAACATCCAGGAGTGGAATGGCTAGATCATATGGTAGCTCTACGGGTAACTTTTAAAAACAATAAACTGTCAAGCTGTTTTCCAAAGTAATTGTACCTCCACATCTTTGCCAACCCTTGTTAAGGTCAATCTTTCACATTTTGGCCATTCTAGTGAGTGTGTAGTGGTATCTCATTGTGACTTTAATTTTCATTTCCCTGATGACTAAGTGTATCGAACATCTTTTCACATGTTTATTGCACATTTGTATGTCTTCTTTTGTGAAGCATCTATTTAAATTTTCACCCATTTTTATTAGACTGGTTATTTTATAATTATAGAGTATAAGAGTTCTTCATGTATATTATATATAAGATATCTAGCAATCTATATCAGATATGTAGTTATATACATATATGTGTGTGTGTGTTTGTGTTTGTGCATGTTTTGTATGTAAGCCACTGTCACAGCATGGCCACTGACAGATGAATGGTGTAGGTCCACGCCCCGGATCCAAACTCGGGCCACTGAAGCAGAGTGTGCTGAACTTAACCACTAGGCCATTGGGGCTGGCCCTGTATATATACTTTTTATATCTATCTATCTCTGTCTATCTATCAATCATTTATCATCTATCTATGTCTATCTATCATCTATCTATCCATTTTCCTACAGTCTGTGAATTACCTTTTCATTTTCTTAACTATATCTTTTGAAGAGTAAAAATTTTAAATTTTTATAAAGGTCAATTGTATTATTTTTTATTTTATGGTTTATGTTTTTTGTATCCTATCTAAGAAATTTTGCTTACCTCAATATAAACAAAACTTTTCTCCTATGTTTCCTCTCTGAAATTTTGTAGCTTTAGCTCTTATATTGAGGTCTGTGATCCATTTTGAAGTAATTTTTCTGTCTGGTGCGAGGTAAGGGTCAAGGTTTTTTCTCTCCCAAATGGAAGTCCAGTAGTTCCAGTATCATTTATTGAAAGGCTACTCATTATCCAATTGAATTAACTTTGCACTTGTGTCAAAAATCAACTGCCATATAGGTGTTAGTCTATTTCTGAACTTTCTTTTCTGTTCCATTGATCTATGCATCCATTCTCATGCCATAACCACACTATCATGTTCCCTCTAGTGTTATACTAAGCCTTAAAATCAGATAGTGTAGGTCCTCCAACTTTGTTCTTCTTCAGAATTGTGTTGGCTGGTCATGAGGAGGAAGTATTAAATATGCATGGGGGTCAAGCAGCCTCCTAGGAGGAAAGATTGGAAATCCCCTTTCTTTTTGAGGCTTAATGCCAATGGAGATCCACCAGCAGCAAAGGACATCAGGAGCCTGGAGTGCAACTCACGAGGAAGAAAGGGAATTTCTAGGTGGGTGAGTGACCTGAGCTCAGCTCAAAGGGTCTGAGGACTGGGCTGCTTCCAGCACAGCTCATGGCTGTAGTTGGAAAGCCCCATCCAGAGTCAATTACTCTGGCCCAGTGGAAATAAGGGCTGTGGTTTTATGTGAAAGCTAAGGGAGCTGTCATCACGGAGATCTTCCATGTGGACACCACTGCCACACTGTTGGGGATCTGGGCCAACCAGGATGTGGTGCAGTAGCGGACACACAGCCCCTAGCCCAGTGCTTCTCAGAATGTAAGGTGCCTGTGAATCACCTGTGGATCTTGTTAAAGTGCAAATTCTTATTCAGTGGGTCTAAGATGGGGCGAAGATTCTGCATTTCCAACAGCTTGTCCAGGAAGGCGGATGCTGCTGGTCTGTGGATCACGCTTGAGTTGTCACACTGAGTAGCACCCGTGTTCAACAGCAATATTGAGCAGCAGTAACAAAAATTACAGCAGTGGCCATCACCGGACTGGTCAGACTCCCCAGTTCTCTCTGTTTCTGGCTTTATTTATGTACTGTTCTCTCTGGCTTTTAAAAGGAAGAGGAAAAAAAGGAGTCCTAAGTTATTAGGGATTTCAGGCCATTTGGGAGCGGCAGGGAGACCTAAGACAGACATACTGGACTATTTTCTAACAGAGGCATTAAGGGAACAATTAACGGAAGCGGTCACAGAAACGTGTCTCCTAGAGCAGCAAGCTGGTGAAACGGGATGTCACCTGTTAAGTTTTCAGTATCACCTCATGGGACTTCATAGCTGACTCGCACCCTTGGCATGAGGAACTGGGGAGTTTAAACAGCCCTGCGCGGAGGGAGACACGCTGTGAGATGAGCGATAGGGACTTTTTATCAAACAACCCTGCAAATGCCAACCGTTCTCCAGCAATGCCGTTTGAAAAATTGCTCATGAAGAAATTTAGAGACATTAGAATATGGGAGAAGATTTTGCTATAAAAAAGCTGTCGCATAGTAGACACTCATTAGGAGGAATGAGTGGTGAGTGAGTGAGCGAATGAATGCATGCAGACGATGATGAGACAGGAGATTTTCCAAATCTGGTTAGATTTCTGTTGCCCATGTTTTGAGTATCTAGCAACATGTGGTAGAGGGGATAATGATTTGCAATTTAATTTTAATCATTTCAGTTAAAACTGCTGAGCTTCTTGAAACAGGCTTTTGGAACGCAAAGCATTCATCTCAGAATTAAATGGTAATGAAACCCACTTACTCAAGATGTCCAGAGAAAGCCATTTAGCTCTGACTCTGCACCCTGAGAAAGGACTGTGGTTATTAAGACAGATGCAACTTCATACCCATGAATTGATTTGTCCCACATGGCCTTGCTGGAGCCCTAATGGCGAGGCAAATGTTATCTACTTTTATTTCTTTATCCTTCTGAATCATGACTCCCCTGAGGAAACTTGGATCTTATGGTCCTAGGAGACAAATAACCTTCTTCAGTGACCCTGGAAGTCTTGTCTTAAGAACAAGAAACTCCAGTGGGAGACTTTCTCTGCTCCTCTTCTTTTCCTATATAATTCAACAGTATTTACTGGGTGGCTACTTCATCCTGGACCTGACAGCCACGGCCACAGAGAGGAGCTGATTCAAGGGCCGTGCCCTCGGGGGCCACAGTCTAATGCGGGAGATGGAGACAGACACAAGAATCTGCAACATGGACTAAGTGCAAAGAAAGCATGTTCAGAATCTCTTGGCAACAGAGAGGAGCAACAAATGTTTGCAATCAAGGAAGGCTTCATGGAGAAGATGAAATGCAGCTTGAGGGGTGAACAGGGCTTTCGACAGAGAAGGAGGGAGAGGAATTTCAAACCCATAGAACAGTGAATATAAAGGCATAGAAATGTGGAAGAGGTTTAGAATTGTAGAAATCTTGGGGAAGCTTTGAGAGGTCTCAAGTCTCAAGGGCTGGGAGGCGTCTGCTGACATCTGGATGACCTGAGTTTAGCACACAAGCGCTAACTCTGAGGGAAAAATTAAAACTTCACCATGGGGTCAACAGAACCGGTTTCTCTGGTTTCAGATCCTTCCCCCAAATCAGTCTAAACCTGAGTGGCGTGGGGCCCATTTCCCAGACTGATGACCAAGAGAAGGGCTTTGTCGGGGAGGCTTGCACTTGGTCCTTCATTCTATCTGGAATAGGGGTCTTGAACACCGGGATGCCTGGCTAGAAGGATGCCCATAATGTTTATACTCATCTTGAATATTTAGATTCAACTGACAGATAGCCCAATTTAAACAAGCTTACGATCCCAGGAGGCGAGGGTCACTTAGCCCATGAGCTATATCCAAGGGAGAATGCCCAGCTCCCATGCCAGGAAGACCAACTCGCTTTTGGGACCAGAAGCCCAAATATGGACACCAGGAGGTGGGGATGATTGGGAATCACTCCAGAGGGTGTCCCACAACACCCTTCTCAATCTAAAAGACAGAAAAGCAAAACTTCCTGTTCCTCCTTTCAGGTCACATTCAAAAATCTGCTTCTTTTGAAAAACCTTTCCAGGTTCTCCCTTCCTACTCTAGGCAAATGGCCTGGCTGCCCTCCTGCGGACCCACAATCCCTGTACATCTCACCCTGCTGGTGGTACCTGTCTCCCTGTGCTACAGCCATCTGTGTAGATGTGCCTCCACCGTCAGACTGTGAGCTCCCAGAGGGTGAGCATCTTGCCAGGCATGGGGCTTAGTGGTGACAACAGGCAGACAAGGGCCCATTCCACATGAAGTCCCACTCTTGGAAAAGGCAGTCCCTAATGTGATAATTACATAAACAATTATTATTTCAAATTGTGATAAGTGCTGTGAACTCAGAGTTCAGGTACAGGGAAACGGAGGGCTCCAGTCTGGTCTGTCTTGTGTGTTCATCTGTGTAGCACCAGCTTCCAGCGCCAAGCAGGGCACAGAGGAGGCAATTAGCCAATCTTTGTTAAGTCAAAGAAAGAAAGAAGGAAAGAATCAGTTAAAAAAATATGTTTATCTTTAGTCTTCCTGAACAGAATATAAATTGCCTGAACAGGAGGACTGTGGCCTAATCAACATAGTCAATATAATTCGAGCTCAGTAAACAGCTTAAGGGTTTGACTTAATATATTATTTGTTTTCAATTCTTATGATTATTATTTTTAATATGTTATTCAGGATTTTTTGTTGTAAATGGCAGAATTCCAGGTCAGACAAGTTTCAGCAACAAAGGGAGTTTCTTATTTCTTATAACTGATAATTGGTAAGTCCAAGGGGCAGCACTAGTTTTAGTCATGGGGTCCTCATTGTCACCAGTACCTGACAGCTCTCCATCTCTTGAATCTGCTTTCTAGGAAGCCTCGGACAGACTCTTCTAGGGGTGACAACGGTGGCCACCGGCAGTTGCAGACTTAGTAACCGCAGCACGTGGCCCCCAGGGATGGACCGGCCTCCCCACGCCCCTCCCGAACTACAGACAGAGAGAGGTCAGAGGTGGTTCTGCATGGAGGTGCCAGCCTGTCAAAAATCTCTATCCCTGTTTACTTATATTCAAGGAGACACGGAAGAGTACGACTCCTTAGATTTCAAAATCGATGGCTCAAAATAAACTTTTACATAAACAGACAAAGAAAAGCCTTTCTATTATGATTGCAGAGTAGAGTTTCACCTCCTATAAAAGATCTAAAAATGAAGACTGAGTTAGATTGCTACATTTTATAACCTGCCATTTCTAGACAATGGATAAGTACTAATTATTTCTCCCACAACTCCTTAAAAGGCAAATAGTGCTGTTCAAATAAATCTCTCTCCGATTAGGAAAGAGAGAGCTTGTGACAACATCTGCGCCAGAGAACAGGACCGATATTCATGGTTCTGTTAAGAGGTCTGGGGTCATAAAACCTGAGTTTGAACTCTTATTCCTTCTCTAATAGGCTGTGTGGCTTAGATAAGTCATTTCATCTTTCTGGGCAATAATGATACAGCCCTCAGAAGCCCCTAATGAGGACTAAAATATATTTTTAAATTGTACAACTGATGGGCAATTCATTTCTTCAGCCGGCCAGTCAGCATTAATTGCCCTCGACTCCACACTCGAGGTGAGAGTCCTGTTCTCGAGATACATGCACTGGAATCAGCCACCGAAATAAAAGACCGCCATGAGCAGTGCAGTTCTTGAGATAGAGGCCTGCCCCAGGGGCTCTGAGTGGGAAGGAGCTGATTCTCCCAGTGGGGAATGGAGGCTGGCTCGCGAAGTCATAAAATGAGATTTGAAAACTGTGTGAGCGGCAGAAAGGTGAGAGGCAGGTGACGTAGACCCCTGGACAGGTGCCTGCTCCCCAGAGCTCACGAGAGCAGCTCTGCAGATGGGCCCTTTGTAGCGTGTTTCCCAGCACAGGGCCCTGTCTCCGCCTGGCCACAGCTGATTGGACCACGGTGGACAGCTGACCCAGGAGACACCCTTCATTGTCTGAATCGAGCCAATCAGATTCTCTTTCCTGGGAAGGTGGAATTGGGAGCTTGGATCAGAGAGTAGGGAGTGCTGGACCCTCAAGCTCCTGTCCACGTGAGGCTGAGGATATTGGGTGATGATAACCCCTTGACACCTTCCTCCATGATGGGCAAACGGAGACAGCATGTTTGAGGAGAAATCTAGAGAATGAGCATGAAGAGAAAAGCAGAGAGACACACACACAGGAAGGGAGCAGCTGCACTGGCTGCAATGCCCGTCCTGCAATAAACCACCTTTAACTCAGGCTTCAGCGTGTTGTTTGTTCATAACAAGCAACCCCTGACCCAAACAGCACTCCTAGCAGGCACCAGCACAAACAAGCTCCTGGAGATGCGATCTCTTAATTTATACTATTTTTCTCCTCTTCTTTTATTACCTTTACCTTCAGTTCTCTCCTCCTTGCCTCTCATGAAGCCAATCTTTTCTGATCTTCTTTAACAGTTTCTGGGGTTTTCCCTGAAAATGGCAAAGAATACCTTTCCAGTACCTGTCTTACTGTCACCATCCGCATTGTCTTAGTCCACAAAGTCAGAAATAAGAAAGTCACACGTGTTTATTTTCTTTAAGCTAACTTCAGACTGACTTGGAACTTCCATCCATCTGGTGGGTGGGAAATTTAACCACAGGACTACTGGGTCACATATCAAGCCAGGCTGCTGTTTCCGTGGCAGGTCTGGTCCCCTCCTGGGGTGCTGCCAGCATCCTGCGCTGCCCTTTGCAACTTGCTCAGTCTACAGGAGATCCTTCCTCATCTCCCAAACTGCCCTCAGTAGTCTCCCCTCCCCCTGCATAATCGGGCACCTGTTTTGGAAAACAAAAAACCAGAAAGCAGCTCCTGGAGGAGAAATACAGGAAGAAAAATGAATATCTCTGTAAGTCTATAAGTTACCATGCCACCCAGATAACACTGCTTTAATGGTTAGTTGAGCACTTACCAGAGGTCAAATGTTGTGCTAAGAGCTTTTTACCCCCAATTTTTAACAAAATTGTGATAAAATATATATAACACGTGCTAAGAATTTTACGTGCCTTATTTTATTTAACCTGGATGTTGCATCGTCCCTGGATAATATATACTATAATCATACTCTAATATATTGTATGTACTGTAATATTATCTCCATTATAAATGAGGCATTAAGGTTTAGGGAGGTTAATTAATATTCCTAAAGCCACCCATGAGGATGTGGCAGTGCAGGCATCCACACGGGATCAGTCTGATCCCGGAATCTTCATTTGTGCCCATGCCTTTAGTCGATCCAACTGCAGGATGTCATAGGAAGTGGTCTATCATCTCTAAAAATGAAAGGAATGTGAGCTCTCTGAGTTAAGATGCTCCTGAAAGCTCTGTTTCCTGGATCCTGTTCGTGCCATTTCTGGGGCTATTCAGAGGAATTTGAAATCAGGAAAGATGAAAGCTTTAGATCTTGAAAGGCCATGGTGTTTAGCTTGAGGCGATTCTTACCAACCTGGAGAGTAACAGCAGAAGATGTTTTGTCAGTGATCCGTTCAGATGGGTCACAGTCCCAAAGTGAAGTTAGAGAAATCATCCAAACATGAGGCTCACCATGGGGAAAATGTTCTGAGATGGCTAGCCAGGCTGATAGCCTTGTCATGAATCAATGGTCAAAAGCAATGATATTGATTTTCTCCAATGAAATGTGGTGGATGAGATGAAGGGACTCGTGTAATGTGGCTGGAGGTGGCGTCTCTGATCAGAAGTCATACCAGGGCCATGGATGGGACTGCCTATAGGGCAAGGATACCTCTGTGGACTGAAACTTTGCATCCCCCCCCAAATTCCTATACTGAAGCCCTAATGCGAAACACACCTCAGCCCCAAAGACAAACACAGACTCAGAGTGAAGGGATGGAGAACAATACTCCAAGCTAATAATGAACAAAAGAAAGCAGGTGCCGCTATACTAATATCAGACAAGGTAGATTTCAAAGCAAAACAGATAAAGAAAGACAAAGAGGGACAGTATATAATGATAAAAGGGACTCTCCACCAAGAAGACATAACACTTATAAATATATACGCACCCAACACAGGAGCACCAAAATTTGTAAAGCAACTCTTAATAGAACTAAAAGAAGACATCAACAACAATACAATAATAGTAGGGGACCTCAACACACCATTAACACCAATGGACAGAACATCCAGACAGAAAATCAATAAGGAAATAATAGAATTAAATGAAAAATTAGACCAGATGGACTTAATAGATATATATAGAACACTTCATCCAAAAACAGCAGGTTACACATTCTTCTCAAGTGCACATGGAACATTCTCAAGGATCGACCATATTTTGGGAAACAAAGCAAACATCAATAAATACAAGAGAGTTGAATTAATATCAAGCATCTTTTCTGATCATAATGCTATGAAACTAGAAATCAACTACAAGAAAAAAGCAGAGAAAGGTGCAAAAATGTGGAGACTGAAGCCCTAATGGGATGATATTTGGAGGCGGGGCATTTGGGAGGTAATTAGGTCATGATAGCAAAGTCCTCATGAATGAGATTGGTGTCCTTATGAGACACAAGAGCCATGTAAGAACTGCAAGCCGTGTAGGATACTCTGCCATGTAAGAACACAGCAAGAAGTTGGCCATCTACAGCCCAGGAAGTGAGCCCTCACCTGAGACTGAATCAGCCAGCTGCTTGATCCTGGGCTTCCCAGCCTTCAGAATTGTGATGAATTATGATAAATTTCTGTCGTTAAGCCACCTAGTCTATGGCATTTTTGTTATAGCTGCTCAAGCTGACTATGACAGATGCGTTAGAGTTGACCCTGACACGGGGGGCACTGCCCAGCAGCCTCCACAGTGCCAATAGGGAGTCGTCAGTCTGGCAGAGTTCGGGCAGCTTGTAGCACTGTGCTGATTCTTTCCCTTCCTGTTTTAATTCAAAATTCCCTGAGATCCTACTCCCTGAGAGATGAATCATGCCCAGTCCCCGCCCTTGTGGAGCTCCCAGGGGCTTGAGGCAGGACTGGGCTTGGGGAGGCTCTTCCTGTCCATGTGTCCATGTGGAATTCTTGTGTTAGTTCAAACCAACCTCTCCCTGCCAAGTCCTGGCGACACAAAGGCACATGGCAGTCCTGGATCACTGACATGTGAGGGCTGCAGTCAGTCCTGTTGCCGTGAGCTGTGGATCTGGTTTCCAGATTGAGACCTTGACCTCTAGCTTTCAGCTGAGCACAGACTAGGGGCCCAGGAAATGTTTTTTGAATTGAATTGGGAAGGAAAGTGGACAGATAAATTCTCCTACTGCCGGCTTCTTTGTAGGACCATCTTTGTCAAATTGAATAGGTGAGTCTATAAAGGCAGCTCCTGAATCTAAATTCATTAAAGTGAAAATGCTGACAAATCTCCACTTTCCTTTTTATGTTTACAGGAGGCCAAATAAATTTGATTTTTAAAGAATATTCTGCTTTGTTACTTACCATCTCAATATTAAGAGGACAAGTCACACAGACTTACCAGAAAATGGACATCAGTCTAGGATTCATGGTGCCCAGTTCACAGCAGCATATGAAGGCTGGAAAACATTGCTTGCAGCTTCCTCCAACTTGTGTGAGTGCATGTGAGGATCCATTCCACGACCTCCCTCCTTCATTCTCTCCCTTTCTCCATCCCTAAGCTTCTGATACCGAGCAAGGGCTCAACCTGCCAGCCTCAAGATAAAAGGGCAAGCAGATGGAGCCCTTGCTCAGTATCAAACTGGCCACCATGAAAGGACCTTTAAGTTCTGCCCGTGGCTAGCCAACCTTGGATGGACAATCTCTCGGGTAAATCACTAGCAACTGCCGAGGCCCTTTTCATCTCAGGAATTTGTCCCTTTTGGTTTCCCGTTCCAACACCAGCTGCCTCTAAACACTGTCTGTGGTGGAAAAGAGAAACAGTTATCTCTGGTGAGGCAATGGGCTCAATATGCAGCAGGGTAAATGGCCTCGGCCAGGCCTCCTGTGAACTTCCTGTCTCTTGCAGGGGAAATCCAGGCGGGATATCCCAGCCTGAGTGTGGGCGCTGACTAACAAGAGACATAGTGTAGGACCACCTGGACTCTCCTGGGTGCACCTGTCTGTTCTGTTTGGGATCCTGTCTGTGTCTCGTGTCTGTATGCTTGTAATTCTGAAATGGGGGAACTCCAGCTGTTCCCAAGAAAAGCCCTCTGGGCCGCTTCTTGGCTCAGTGGGCTGACTTCGGCTATGAGCCATGTCCAAGAAGAAGATGGTTTTCTTCTGTACCACCACATGGCCACAGTAGTCTGTAGACTCTGGAGAGAAAATGGCTGGACAATGGATCCTTAAGTTGGAAAACTTCTAAATTGGAAAAGTTTTTAGAGACCCCTCATTATAAACAGCTGTTTTATTGGTACCTATGAAAAGACGAAATTAAAAAGGAAATGCAATGACTAGTCTTAAGAACTTAATCAAACTTGGGGTCTCAGCTTCCTTTCAGGGTCTTACAGAAGCGAATGAAAATGTTAAGTTAACAAAAGAATAAAAAGAAGCTGAGAGGAAAATAAAGGGACTCATCTCAACAAGGTGGACGTTTTTAAAGGAGTATTAAAAAATAATAATAAGATAAATAAGACAGTGGGATAAACAATACAAATATTTAAAGTGGGAAAAACAAAGAGGAATCAGAAAAGCAAGAGTGACAGGACTCACCCCAGCAAGATGGAAATCTCCAGCTGGTTATTAAATTAATAAAAGAAAAATGAGATGAGTGAAACACAAAGCAAGGAGGTTAAAACAAAGGTTTTAATAAAATGATGCCTAAGGTTGGGGGGGCTAAAAGGACCCCCTACTGCCCTCTTCAACATTAGAGGACCTCAAACAGGCTCATTCTATTCACCCCAGTTTCAAAACATTTTTAAAAGCCAGAAGGCAGAAATCACAATGAGAAACCTGACCAGCAATTGCTTGGGCAACAGTTAGGCAGTTAAGGTTCCTAAGATTATAAAGATTCAAGTGTCTAAGCTAATATCATAAGAGGGCATATCAACTTTGCCTGAATGTTTTTTGGAAGTGGATGCTATGTCTTGCTGGGAACGCTTCCCCTACAGAGTATTGTAACACCGAAATTGTTAACAGAATCCTAGTGGGAGTTATAATTAGAGGTATAAGAGTTGATAAAATTAAGATAAAACTGAAAAAAAATTGGTATATTTAAATGAGCTTTCTGTGAAATGATTGCATCTCTTTTGCCTGATTGTATTATAGATTATGTTATGGGGATAAACATTGTGTTTCACTGGGCAACTTTTCCCTCCCTGATATTGTAAGAGCATATAAATCCACCCTTCAGGTAATATTAATTAAACATGCTAAAGAAGATCTCACTTTAAAATGGTGCAATTTAGTTACCAAAACTGGTGTATTTGCACATGCAATTGGAAAACCTCAGCTATAAAATTAAACAACCAATGGGAAGCCTATTTTAATCTTTTGAGGCTTCTAAATGAAATCAGGGAACTTTATTGCCTCTTTAAAAGAAAGTAGTTAAACATGACAGATTAGTGGATGTCATTGGCTGTGCTAGTGAAATGAAACCAAATCTGCTGCTCCTCTCTCACCGAGCTTCCCTGCTTCAACTAGCCTGAAATTCCTGATCCGAAATTAGGCAAGTGAAAGTGGGTAAACTTCTGAGATAATTTGAAGTTATAATGGCCATTCTGGGGAAGCTCTGTTTCAGAAAAGGTGACCTTAAGGGGGTACCCTTAAAAGAGAGGATTCAAACCCTCTCACAATGGAATGCAATCTTTGATTAATGTGCAAAACTTCTAAAAGACAAAAGTGTCCTCACAGCAAAAAGAAAAGAATCTTTAGTAAAAATCTTTAGCCATCTGAGCAGGGCCATCTGCCAAGGAGCAATTTGGATCCAACTGTTCTCTTGAGTTTTGTACCCAGGATCTGGCTAAAATTTTGAAGATCTGTTTGTGTCTTTCTGTCTCTAGATGTATCTATCTGCCTCCAGATGATATAATTTCTAAAGGAGCTCTATTTAATTGGCTTGAAGTAAGTGCTTGTGTCACCGACTAATTGCCCCGAGGAACTCAAGGATGGGTTTGGAAGCATTTAATTGTTTTCCAAATTGTTTTTTTTTCCTTTTGTCATGTTAAGGAGATGCAATCACCAACCACCCAGAACCAGGGGAAGCCTCGCCACAAGAGCTACCCTATGACTTTTGCCTTCTCTTTCATGCTAAGATCTCTCCAGGAGGAGCTTAGGCCTCTTTACCGCAACCTGCAGTGTGTGTGGATGCATGTTTTCCAAGTGAGCCCGTGCAAGCGAATACCCGCCTCTCCCTTCTGAATATTCATTCCCAATCCGAAATAAAAGATCCCTGCTTCCCTTTGTTTGGGGATGCGATGACTTTGGAAATGATTCCGCATTGTCTCCTATTTGCTGCAAATATGCTTTACATTGTGAGACAACTACTTCTCGTGGAGAGTCTGATTTAACTCGCCAAGATGCGAATCCACTTTGGTTTCGGTAACACTTATATAAATTATTTCTGAATGTAATAGATACTACCCCAGAAGTCTTTCAAGTTAACATGATATAAAATGATCTTTAGTAAATGAAGGCTTGTTTAAGTTTGCTGGTTTGGTGAAAATAAACATGTTTTCAGAGTTATCAGCATTGGATATGACACAAACATGTTATCTCTGCTACAAAATTTGTCAGTAAAAAATAACTTAGAATACTAGGTGATTTTGTCTGGTATCTCCTGAGGGTTTTGCAGGCAATCTAAATATAATTATTGGGAATGAGTAAACTAACTAGATGTGTTATGGTGTATGTACTTAAAACAACTTAAGATGATGGCTGACTGATTTGATGTCATCTGAAGTTTCTGACTGATTTAGTGTCATCTGAACTTTTTGTGAGTAATTGGAACCTAATTTTGGGGAACAAATGATTTAAATAGATGACAATTGGCAAGAGTTTTTGGGTGCAACAATTATGTTTTATGGTAGTATACCTGAAAAACAGCTTCTAAAATCTTTTTAGTAACTGGAAACTGGAGTTTTGCTAAATTAAGTTAAATGATGAAATTTATTGAGTATCTAGGTGATTTACACATAAAATAAAATATTATAAATTTATTACTGGACATAGATTTGTCTGCCTTTGGCTTTCTTATCTCAGAGAAACTGAAAGATGCTTAAGTTTATTAGCAAACATGTTTTGTGCCGTGCTTGGGACTTTTCTGTGAGAAAACACATATTTTTAGAAAGTATGTACACAAGGAAAGTGATATGTGTGTTTTCAGTAAAGAAGGTATAAAGAATAGAAACATTTTTGTTGTCTTGTTAAAAAAAGATAACTATGTCCTAAAGTACTAGGAAAGAAAAAAAGGAAAGAAAGCATGGAACAAATCCTGAATGTGAAAGCAAGTGGAAGAAAGTTTGTGTAAGTAAAACCCTGAGGAGTTTTGTGTATGGTCAAGTTGGCTGAGATTAAAATGAATTCAATTAAATGAATGAGTTTCAATATCAAAAGTAAACTGGTGTAAAACTAGAATTGGGCTTTCTGTTTTAAAAGGATAATTCTTTTGAACTTTTGGTCTGGTCTGGATAAAGAAGTTATAAAAGGTTTTTCTTTATTTTTGAGTAAGTTTACCTAAAAAACAGAAAATCTATGTTTTGTTAAGATAATTTCCTATGTTCAAAATGACTGAGATCCCTCTATTAAGGTTTTTTTTCTGAGTGTGTCCGTTGTCACCTTGATTGAATGGATAACTAAGCATCATTTCCTATTTGAATAAGTGTTTTAAACCTTTTGATATTTTTGGTGAACTTCCCTCAAGGCTTGAATCCTGGGTAAAGTCTTTTCTTTTTACATAAAAAAAGAAATTTTAAGAATTTCCCATTGGCCCTGGGACTTTTTCCTCTCTTTCTATAAAGAGGAAAATACTAAACTAGTTAAACTTATTTGATATATTATATTACATGGAAAGCATTGTCGAATAAATGATGATAAGCCTTCTTAGGTTATACTGTGTGGGTAAATGTTATTAATATAAGTGCTTTAAAAAACTATGTAACATTCCTAAAATTCTAATCTGTCCGAATTATCCATCATAATTCTGGCTGTTATCTCAAAGTGTTATATGTCACAGTCTTTGTCAATTACCATTTTTGAATTTTTTGTTATTTGCAGGCAGTTGTTTTACTCTGATGTTTTTGCAGATGTGTTTCATCTTCAGAGAGATTCATGGAAAGGACTCTGACACTTACTCTAGAATACAGCCTTCTGATAAATTTTCAGATTATGAAATCAAGCGGGATAAGAAATTACAGAACTGTAACAGTGAAACAGATGGCTTCATGAAACTGCTAACAGAAGATCAAAAGTTGATATCATGGGACTGAATAACTTGATGAGGATGATTGTAATTTTTATGACTTTTCATTTAAAATATTGCTGATTTTTAAAAAATGTTTTGTTTTCCAGATTTAAGGAAATCTTTTTCTCTTTTTTTCTTAAGGAACTATGACTTAGCAATTTGTAAGCAGAACTGAGGCATTTATCTTTTTCTTCCTATCTGATTCCTCCAGAATTTGAAAACTCTCAATGAATGAGTATTCTTATATTCATGGCAATATAGCTGTTTGCATTACTTCAATAAAAATCTGTTCTTCTTACAGCAGGATACAATCGAAAATGCTAGTTATATTACCAAGGCTTTGACTGGAATGTCATATTTGAGAGAAACATGCACAGACTCAGACATGACAAGACAGCTAAGAAACAAAGATTAGACTTTATGAAACAAAGCCACTTGGAAATATTGGCCTGGTGCCTTGCTTACAGGGTTCCCAGAAATCTTACCAAGTGAGTAAAGAAGGTCACTTCCCTGGCAGGTAAAAGGAACCTCAGGATATCTGAGGGAACCTCAAGAGAAGCTAGATTTATTTTGCAAAACAATGAGTCTTAACTTGACTTTCTTTGGTAAAAAATGAGGGTGATTTTAGAGAGAAAAATTGTGTTTCAACAGAAACTGGAATACACATTTGTGAATATAAGATTCTAGTTCTGTTAATTGTCTTTGAGGTTTTTATTTTCTATCTGTAACCTGCACTGGATCCTGAATTCTTCTAGTTTCTTCAAATATCTGGTGCAGATCTCCAAATTAATGTTTTTGATTTTTTTCAGTCCTTTTCATTTGGGATTATTGAGAACTCTTCTCCTGGATTCTCTAAGGATTAAGGTCCATTATGGAGGAGATAATAAAATTTGGGCTGTTTATTTTGCTAATATTTGTGGTCATCTATGTAATTATAAAATGTAGACTTGAATGTTGTTCCAAAGCCATTGATCAGAGTACTAAAATATTAGTCATGCAAAACGTATCTTGCTCTCTCCACCTGGTACTCCAAATATTTTAAAATAAAGGTAGAACAGTTTCATTCCTCTGACACCGATCTTTGCCCTTTCAAAGCAGGAAACAGCTGGAGGAGTCTTTGCCCTCATTCCCCAAGATTGACAAATGATCATAAGACAATGGGGTTTGAAACCGAGGACAAAGGAGTTAAAGTTTCCCTGGATTAGGATGAAATTGCGCCTGTACCCACAAGGTTAACATGGGAAACGAAGAAACCAAAGTTTCTGAGCTTGCCTTGCAGAACAGTGAGAGGACCACTGATAAGAGAGCAACTTGCTGACAGCCCTCTGCCTGACTAAGCATCTTGCAGGAGCACTGAGAAGCTGAAATGACTGACTGATTTCACATGTCACAGACTAAAGATCCACCTCATGCAACACATGGAACCCTCTCAAATTTGTAGATGCGACTCATGAAGAAATGTGAAAGACAGTCACCCCACCCAGAGGACTCTTAGAACTTCAGCCCCTGAGGCCACATGCTCCCCTCCCTGTCTTATTCTTACAATGTACTTTGGAAAAATGCTTAGAACTGCACGTAGGCAAGCTAATTTGTAACTGGCAGAAAGAATAACTTATTAGCAGAATATTTATGTCCTTTGCCCAAACTGTCCCTCTGTCTCAGATAAGGAAGGAACTGAGGTTTTCTTATATTCCTCAGGAAATGTTGCACTCAGCAGATCTGAGAGGAGCTGAACTTTCTGTGGTCCTCTGTCACCTGACACTCCTTAGACCCCTCCCTAACCCTGTTTGCCTTATATAAGTCATTTCCAAATCACTTCCCTTTAAGATGTGTTTTTTTTTAGTATGATAGTCCATTATCTTCCAATTTGCTGGCTTATTGCTTATTAAACTTCTTTCTCTATCACTGCCTGGCCTTTTGTCTTGTGGTGAGCAGATCGAACCCTTTCTTGGTATCACTTCCTTCTTTCCCTCATTCCAACATATATTGAAAAGATGCTCTAAAGAGAGCCTTGCCAGCTGCTCTGCATACAAACACGAATATGACACAGTGCCTGTACTCTAAGAATTCATAAGGCAGAAAAGATACAAAAAACAAACAGTTGCCTTATAGCTCAGATACTGTAGGCTTACCAAAAAGTCTGTTGATAGAATTCAGGTGCTCTGTGAATTTGGATGGGGAAAAATGCATCTTTATTTTCACTCCCTTCTATCTGAAATTTAGCATTCTCTCCCATTATGAATATTATATATCTGTGACTGTCATCAATAGAAATCACGGATATTTTCTTATCTGTTCTTGTTGATGTCTCAAAATAACATATTCTCATCATTTTGTCTGCACCATGCAACCACATGTGGGTCCTTTTGCAGGTGGAGAAAGGGGCAATGTTCCCAGGTGGCCCCCTGGAGAGGGCTTTGGAAATGAGATCCCTGAGCAATGCTGGGTGTGAACATTGAGGGGGAGGAAGAAAGTTGAGGAAGGACAGAGAGACAGAGAAAAACAGAGGCACAGTGGGACAAGGACAGGCACAACAATGAAGGGGACCTAAGTAGGGCAGAGACTCACAAAAGAGACAGGAGACAACAGAGCCCTTAGAGATCCACCAGAGTCACCAGCTCAGAGCCCAGGGAGTGACCTGCTGGGAGCCTCAACTCCATTACCTGTTTGTCATGTGGTTTTGTGCAAGTTACTTTCATCCCTCAGGATGGCAGTTTCTGTGTTGGTTTCCCAGGGCCGCCATGACCAAGTGCCCTAAAGTGCGTCGCTTAAACAACAGAAATTTCCTGTCTCAGGGCCTGGAGCCAGATGTCCTAGATCAGGTGTTGGCAGGGTTGGTTCCTTCTGAGGGTTGTGAGGGGGAATCTGTTCCAGGCGTCTCTCCTTGGCTTGTGGACTCCCTCTTCCCCCCGTGTCTCCTCACATCATCTTGCCTTTCTGCATGTTTGTGTCCAAATTTCCCCTTTTGGTAAGGATGCCAGTCATATTGGAATAGGGCCCACTCTAGTGACCTCATCCTAACTTGCATCCTTCTGTAAAGACCCAAATAAGGTCACATCTGAGGTACTGGGGTTTAGGACTCCAATACCTCTTTTGGGGGACACAATTCGGCCCACAAGAGTTTCCTTGCCTCACGCTGGGGTAACGGGACGAGTGCCGCCTAACTTACCTGCTGTGAGGGTTACAGACTTGAACGTGCGTTGTGTGCTTGGTGAGACACCCGGCACCCAGTAGACTTAAGGAACTGCTGGGTAGCCCCTGTCACTGCCACTATTACTAAGAGGAGCTGGAGGAGAGAGCGAAGACAGCGGCGAGGGAGTGGGAAGGAGGGGCGAGGGGGCGGGAGGGAGAGGAGAGAGGAGAAGCGCGCTTGGGGCTCAGCCAAGCAAAGAGGCAGGCGGAGGCATCAGGCTTCCTGGAGAGCAGGAGGCTTCATAAAAATGGCACAGTGTGCAGACCGTTCCCTCTGGGTGCTAACTTGGTGTGGGCAGGGGTGCCAGAGGCCTCCACAGGCCTGTGGGAACCAAACAGGCTTCTCCTGGCTATGACCACAGTGACAGTCCCTGCCTAGGGCACTGGCACCAGAGGGGGACATGGCAAACGACAGCTGGGACACCAGAACCGTAGGGATCTGAACTACGTGATGGGCTTGGCACCTGACACTTCTGGGAGCGGTCACG
The DNA here is from genome assembly GCF_041296235.1 of Equus asinus. Classification (NCBI taxonomy): domain Eukaryota; kingdom Metazoa; phylum Chordata; class Mammalia; order Perissodactyla; family Equidae; genus Equus; species Equus asinus. The sequence goes on from NC_091798.1 coordinate 9,035,697, forward strand.
TTATGTAAGGGGGAGACAGCCTGCTCTTGGCTGACGCCCAGCCTGGGACTAAAATGGAGCCTGTGACCCCTAGAAGGATCCTCAGAATCTCAAGAAATATGCAATTTGAATAAAGAGAACTCACTGCGGTAGCAGCCACAGCTATGAAGGAGCAAGTAGTGCACAGACGCAAAGAGGGTGGGTCCCCAGGTAAACCACTCAGCCGGGCACTGTGTGGGCAGCCCCAGGGACAGCAGGAGGTCTGGTGTGTCCTGCTCACAGCTGTGTCCTTAGTGCCTAGAACATGCGGAAGGCTCCCCATAAATGTCTGCTGAATAAATGCCCTGTAAGTTCTCAGTGAGAATCTGAATATACAAACGGACAAGGCCAGACCATATATGACCATGGAACTCTGACCCACGACCTTGCAGTAGTCTTCCCAGAACCATGGGGACTTGATCAGTGACTACCAGCGTCCCTATTTTTAGCCCCCGCTTCCAACTCAGGACCAAACAGAGTAAGCCAAATATTCTCCCCGAACCAGTCACATTCAGTGCCCTGCTTCCGGTTAGCCCGCCCCCAGCTTCCCCACGCCAACAGCCACCAACCAGAGAACGTCTGAAGCCTTCCTTCCCTGTTTTCCAAGGCAAAGCTTTCCCACTTCCCTGCCTGCCTTTGAGCCTCTGCCAAACCCAAGCGATGGTGGCTGACGCCCTGGCTACAGCAAGCTGGGAATAAACAGCCTCTGTTTGTTCTCATTTGGGTGGTCTGTGTTTATTTCCACATCAGGAATAGCATTTGTCCATTGCCCCGCCGCTCCCCCCGCTGGCTGCCTGTTCCCCTGACTCTCATTGAATTCACACAGCAATCCTCTGAGAACGTAATTTCCGTTTTACAGTTGAAGAAACTGAGGCTCAGAGAGGTGAAATGACTTGCCAGGACTAAAATCCAGTGATGCTTGGCTCCAAAGCCCCGAGCTCTTTCCCCAGCCTGAGTCAGGAGCCTCATACCGTATTGCTTTTTGCAGAGTCACAAGTAGTTTTATTTCAGCTTTTCTCAGCTCCCTCTCATCTCCACGATGACGACACAGAGGCCTAAAATAACCATAGGATTGTCTTTGGGGAGGCTTCTTGCCTTTACCACCGTCACCACGTCTGACTAAGTTTCCTGGGTTGGACGGATGCATCTGAGCCCTAATCCTCTGTGCAGAACCCTCTGTGAGGTGGGTGCCACCTCTGTGGTGTGAAATGTGTAGAGATATTTTAGGCAGGCATGTGTTACTTCTGAGAGCATTCTCCTGGGGGGCAAGCTGTATTGAAATTGATTAATTTGATTCCTTCATCCATTGCTCAAAACCCTTACTGAGCACCAGTTGTGTGACCGACCTTGTCCTGTGCATGGGACACTTGAGGTCTGCAAAGTGCCATCCACAGACCTCTTGCATCAGAATCCTGGGTCTCACTCCAGACCCACTGAGTCAGAGTTTCTGCTAGGGAGGCCTGAGGATCTGCATTCCTAAAAAGCTCTCAGGGGATTGTTATGCTCGCTAAAGGTGAGCGCCATTGGCTTCAGGAATGGGCAGCTCAGGTGAGGAGCCCACGTTGAATTGAGTTACTTATCCAAGGTCATCCAACTAGTGAGTGGAGAGAGCTGACTTTGAATTGTTAGGTTGGCCCTAGTTCCTCCTTCCTCTGCTTCACTCTGCCCGAGTGTGCCAGGCTCTCCTCATGCTTCTGTGTCTCTACACATGAACTCTCTGCCATCGGGAATGGCCTTTCTCCCATTCTCCACCTGGTAAGTTCGTATTTATTACTCAAAACCCATCTCCAACATCACCTCCTCTAGAAAGCCATCCCCGATTCCACCTCCACTCCTCACCTCAGTCCAGCAGCAAATTCTCACGGTATTTTATGTAACTTTCTTTTAAAAAGGACATATTCTAGCCTCATATTCTGCCAAGTCCTCGAGACAAGAGATGTCATATTCCAAAGCGAGATGCAAACCGCTCTGCAGGACTTGCAAAGGAAGAGATCAGAGCCCAGCTCTGCCTCTATTAACCTTTCACTCCCATCAAAGGTAGAATACCTTTGGGAGTTAATTAGGGTCTGGCTCATGCCTGAGTGATCTAAAGAATGAGAGGCCAGCTAAGTGCTGGGGTGGTGGATTAGGGTCTACACTCCGCCCTGAGCACGCTGAAGGTGTGGGGTTGCCCCAGACTGTGCCCTAGAGAAGCACCAGGAAGGAAGAGGCGAGCTCAGTCAAAGCTGGGGGTGGACCACTGACTTTGGTGAGGATGAGACGTAATGAGCAGTAGGAAAAGCTGTATTTGCAGAAGCAAGGGAATTATGGGAGAGAGATCACAAGCAACCAGCACCTCTGAAGAACCCATACAGGCTGTCTTTAAAAAAACTGCAAAGGGACTCGAGGCCAGATTGGGACAAGACAAGGAAAAACCATGCTGCTCCCATAGCCTTCTTTCTTCTCTCTCCCCAGATCCCAGCCCTGCAGGGGCCAGTGTAGTGAGCTAAGATGGGGAGGGTTGATGAGTAACTAGCAGTTACTGAGACCTACTGTGCACCACATACCACATTCAGCTTATGTGGTCTCTTATTTCCTTTGTTTCAAAGCAGAGGAAACTGAGGCACAGAGGGGTGAAGTCATTTGTCCCTAGGTTGAAAGAGCACATGGATGACTATTCCTGAAGCTGCATATCCCGAGTTTATGGTTCCATCCCGGGCCCAGCCAGGAAGCCTTGGTGCTCATGGGGAGGAGGTCATGCAACCAACCCAGCAAGATCCCAGAGCACACACAGCCCACAGTGGTCCTTAGTATTTGGAGTCATGAACCTTCTGGGGCGTCTGATAAGAGCTATCAGTGTTTCCCCTGGAAAATGCTCATATGCACACACAATGCTGCGCACACACAATGCTGCTCACACACAAGAACTCTGGAGCTGGAGCGCTGCACTCAGACGGGCTTCAAAGTTATCCCTTCCTCCCAGAGCAGGATTCAGATTCACAGTAACAGGTCGTGAGGCAGGGCCAGTTGCAGTCCCTGCCATCATCCTACATAACCCTCACAAGGGGTTTTATTCCCATTTTACAGATAGGGATCTGGAGGTTGAGAGAGGTGAAAGTACTCACCAGAGCACACACGGTGACTGCGGTGGAGCCAGGATACTCACCATCTGTGTCATCTCGAAGACTGCCTCCAGGTGTCCGGAAGTCAGAACTGGTGATGTATAGGCTAGGGAGGTGAGCAACTAGCATGGTTTGTCATTTTTGTGGTTAGCTGCGCCGATGCCTTCTGCCTCTAACAGCTCCCGGAACACTTTTCCTCTTCATAAACACTTGCTGTCCAAGAGGCTCTTGGCAAATCACTGCCAGAGGGTTTCTTCTATTACTTTGTCAAAGTCATTGAGCTTCTCCCAAGCCCAACCCCCTGCTGGGAATGCCTGTGCCATCCTCCCAGAGGCAAAGAGAGCCTCGGAACATCAAATAAACTTATCAAGGGTGGGAGTCGGGTAGAGGTGGGAGGTGGGGGAGGGGCAGAACCTCTTCCCTTCTGGGCCCTCCGCCCCAGCCTCCTTGCTCAGAGTGAGGCAGCCAAGTCCTCTCTCTCTCTTCCAACCCACCCCATCCTTGCCCCATCTCTCTTTTCTTCTTTGTCAAGTCAGGAACGCATAAGTATTTATGGAGCACCTACTCAGGGGTTTGATACCCTGGTCTAACTCTTGTAATGATGCTCAAAGGGCATCAATTGATCATTACTTTGGGCCAGGTCCTATTCCGGACACTCTACACCCGTGATTTCCTTTAATCTCCAAACAAACTGGGAAGTGGGATCTGTTATCATCTCCATTTTACCGATGAGGACGATGAGCACCATGGGAAGTGATTGTAACATCCCTCCTTGTTTTATAGATGGGCCAACCGAGGCTCCAAGAGGTGAGGAGACAAGCCCTAGGCGGCAGAGCTGGGAACAGAAACCAGAGCTTATAACCCCAGGTTCAGCGTAGCTTCCTTTCTCACTCACGTCTTGTCTGTCTTTTAATTTCCTCCCTCTCTCTTTCATTTCATCACACCGCTTTAAGCAGATGGTGACAGAAGTAGGCCTGGGCTCTGTAATGGGGGCAGGACCTCTGGGCTCTAGGGACCAGCTTGTATAAGGAGGCACACTCCCGTCCAGGGAGGCTCTGAGCTTACTACCGCGTCCTTTTGGGTGAGTCCCAGGCTGGCTGAGTCTCATCTCACTTATTGGTAATGAGCAGATTCATAGCTCCCTCCACCCAAGGTCACATGAGCACTGAAGGAGGTGATAATGCGTGCAAAGTGCAGGGGGCAGAGTGGATCCAGGTTCACCCCGCCTCCTTCTCCTTCTATGTCCAACCCCTTCCAATCTCCTTCAGTGTCCAACCCCTGCCGCAGAACCTAACTCCTGTGCTCCAGGATTTCCTAGAAACTCTGCAGCATCACAAGGCTCAGATAACTGTGGCCCCGGACCTGACCCAGTTCAGCAAGCGATGCAGCCTGAAGTGAAACAGAAGCAAAGTAGTGACCCCGCCCTGGGCCCAGCCATCAAATTGGCCCTCGGCCAGCTCTGGCCAGGGTTGTCAGAAACCCAGCACACACCTATTGGAAGCCTCTGGAGCAGAAAGCAAGAGCATGGCAGCCCAGAAGGTTCTGTACAGCAACCACCTCCAGCGTTCCTTGAAGTGTGTTCCTGCACACTTCCTCCTCCTCCTGCAAGGAGGAGCCACCTGCTACCCTGTGGCTTTCTGTCCCTGCCCCCTGACTTTTCTCTCCTAATATTGATCTTAATGACAGTTACACATTTATCAGTGCAATCATTTGTGTAAAGTCTCTTTCATCCACTCTACTCACAGTGCTGGCCTCTGACCAGATAAGGAGTTTGTACCAGAATGTCAGTCACGATACGTCCTTCGTTGAGAAAGTCTTGCTATGGAGAACGTGTCACCTGAACTAAGCAGAGAGCACGATAAAACACCGTGCGCTTCCTAGCACGCGAGTCAGTGGATGGAACAGAGGGCTGGGACTCCAGACCCCACTTTGGGTTGCACTGCACTAACCCACGATTTTGTGTGGCTGTTGTTAAGGGTATAGTCACTGGAGATACATGCCCCTGGGTTCAAATCCCAGCTTTGATAATTACCATGAGACTTTGGCAAGACCCTGTGCCTCCCTGTAAAATGTGCAGGATAACATTACCTTCCTCACGGGTGTGTTGAATGAGTTGGGTGTGAGGTGCTCAGAGCAGTACTGGGCAGAAAGCTAGTGCTTGTTATTGTCAGAAGCTCTGCAAGAGCAGGAACAACATCCGCCGGCATGCCTTGCGGTCGAAGGTGCTGTTAGTGCATGTTCAGTAGACAAACGAGGAAAAGGGTACTTCGTGGGCTCAGGTCTACCAAAACACAGGCTGTCTCCCATCTCAGGTTCTCGGGCTGGTGTTCATCTGGGTCTTGCTGAAGACTCTGGTTGTAAGGCCAGAGACCTCAGCTCCCTTGAGTTGCTCCATCTTCCTCTCAAGGGGTCAGTCCCTCGAATGGGGATAATCATAGTACCCACCCCATAGGGCTGTTGTAGTTAACCAGTCAACGCATGTAACACGCGTTAGCAGGGGCAGAAACGCCTGGTGCTCAGTAAGCGCTCAGTAACATCTTAACAACTGTTATTATTATTATTATTTCCAGAATTTTTCAAAAGGAAACTGCTCACACTGTTTTCCACTTTCCCGCAATGCTTCTGAGAGCTCGTTCTGAAACACAAATGTAATCCATTCATTCTCTTGTGCCCCAAAATTCTTAGGAGAAAGTCCAACAAAAGTCATGCGTATTCTTGTCTGGATGCATAATGTATGCCAAACACTTGTATTTACGCACTTCATTTTATTTGATCCTCACAGCCATCCTGAGAGGTACGTGATATCAATTCCATTTCATCAAGGAGGACATAGAGCTGAATGAGGTTAAACCAAGCGCCCAGATAGGGCACGGGGACCCTTAGAGCCCCAGCCCCGCCCTGCTCATCCCTCCTTCCCAACAAGGCTCAGGGCCGCCGTGCTTCTCACCATCCATCTCTCTGTCGCCTGTGCTCTTTCAAGTCTCCAGGCTTTGCCCATGCTGCTCCCTCTGCCTGAAATGCCGTCTCTCTTTTCTTTATCAGGAAAACTCATATGTATCATTGGAACCTCTTTTATATTGTTGAAATCTCAACCTAAACATCACCTTTGGAACGCTCTTCCATCTTCCTGTCTTCCTCTCGCAGAAAGAGTTCATACTTTCCCTGCGGGGCTTCTGCAGCCCTTGGTTGATGCTACTACTCTGATTATTACACCGTATTCTAGCCGTGGCTTTCTTGATCTGAGAGTTCCTCTAGGAGGGGATTATGGCCTGTTTTTCTCTGTGTCCCCAGCACCAAGAACAGTGACAGACACCTAAAAGGCACTAGAGAAGGGTTTGATGAGTAGATGAATTAATTGACCCTCCCAACATTTAAACACAAGACACAGAATTCACACAATGATGAGACCATCACACAGTACCTGAAACAAAAAGACAAAGCTGAATTTATTGCTCACTATAGCAAGGGACAGCCGTGCGGTCGGGCTGTCTCTCTGAGCAGAGCAGACCGCTGGCTTGGTGCAGGGCTGTGGGGCGGTGCGGAGCGAAGGGCTTGGCGGACTTTCAAAGCCTATGCTGTTGACATCATTTATAGAAGGGCAGGTACTTAGGTTTGATTATTGCTGGTTGGTTGCTCTAACGACATTGTTTCCTGGCATGAATTTGTCCCTGTTTGGCTGGCTTTCAGAAGCAAGGGGCTGACACGAACTGTTTGCAAAGGCAGGCTGTCACTGACCAATTGAACAAACTGAAAATCCACTCCTATGGCTACTTGTTACCATGGCTAACTTCTCTCTTTTCCTAAGTGTATGGGACCTTTTTTTCTCTCAGAGAGGAAATATTTGTGGTCCAATACATGATATTAGTAATTTTAGTTAATGTGAATAACTTCGAGGGGCTCCCAGTTTCTCAAATTTGTATAATAAACAGAAACAAACTCTTTTATAATCACGAAATCCACCTTCAGTGCTTCTAGGAAGTTCGACTCCAATGTTTCCCCAAATTAATGACTTCTCAGAATCAGCCTCCAAGTATTATTCATAGCTTTGAAAAATTGTTTGGTGCTGTTGGCAGGTCACAAATAGAAACGGGGGCCTTGATTCTTTATTTTCAGGCAAATATTCGTAGCATGTCGCTTTTTTAGTTAAATGAACTGCACTTAAGAAAGCCTTTTGGAATTTTGTACAAAATACAACTTCAGCCAAAAATAAGTAATCATTTTGTTCTAAGTCAGCCTGTTTCTGCCCCACAGGCTGGGAAAATTCCAAAAAGTCCCACAGGGACTGTGGTAGATGGCAGCCCACGTGATCTCAGAGCACAGGGGGCTTTCCAGAGGTCACTTCTCTCTCCAGTGGTCCAGCAGGAAAAGGGCTGCACGTCCTGGGGCTGGATTCACAGTGTGTTTATGGGCGTCCTGTGATCTTAAATGCTTGTGCCCAGGGGCATGGTGACGTAGCAGGGACTGCGCAGCTGTCCAGGCCACTAGGGACCTCCATGGTGCCAAAGGCGATAGTCAGTTCCCGTGGAGGCCTGACTCGGCCTCTTGGAGCATCTGACTCAGTCTCTCCCTCACACGCTCTCCTCCTGGCTTCCCTCCCACCTCACAGGCAGCCCCTTTTCAGTCTTTTCTCAGCTCCTCCTTCTCCTCTTCTCAAACACTCCAAGCTGGAGGCCACACGGCTCTGTTTTGGGCCCTCTTTTCTTCATGTACCCTTGCTTCCTCAGTGATCTCAATCAATCACACGACAATGACTCCCAATTTCATACAGCCCACAAGGCCTGATGTGATCTAGTCCCACCTCTGTCTCCAACCTCTGCTCATGTCATCGTCCCCAGGCTTGTTACTCCAGATGCATGGACTGCCTTCTTTTTGTTTCTCAAACATATTATGCTGTTTCCCTTCAGGATGTGGGCCCTGGCCACACCCTCTGCCTCCAGCACTCTCTTCCCAGATCTTTGAACAAGTTGCTTCTTTTCATTCAGGTCTTAGTTCAAAGGTCACCCCTCCCAGCTGGGCCTTTCCTAACTACTTCACCTAGAGTAGCTGGGTCTCTGTCACCTAGGTCTCTGTCACATTACTCTGTTTTATTTTCATCATAGCACTTATTGCTACTTAATATTCCCTTATTTATTTACTTGTTCACTGGCTGTCTCTCCCTGCTTGAATGTCAGCTCCAGAGAACAGGGCCCTGTCTGTCTTGTGTGCTGCTACAGTGCAAACGCTGGACTCATGGAAGACAATTGACAAACATTAATTGAAGAAACTGTTGGATTATAGAATAATAGATGATTTGAGGGTTTTTTTCAAATTTTCTAAAATGAACTCTCATTATTTTATAAGAACAAAATGAAATGTAAAATTATTTGAGAGAGACACAGAGAGAGAATTGACCAAATTCTTGAAGTCTAGAACAAGCTTACAGTGTGAAACACCATTTTAGGTTGATAAACTATAAATATGGCAGCCCTTAGCCAGGTATATAAAACTGAAACCATTCTGCCTAAAAGGAAGGGGCCCGTGCTTAGTCTTTAACTTTATCTCCTTACCTCATTCAATCCTTAGAACGTTCTTAGAGGGAGTGACAATTATATAGCCATTATGCACACCCACCCCTGCCTCTCTTCCCCACCACCATTTGCTTCTTAAGGAGACTAAGGCTGAGAGAGATTGGGTCATTTATCAAAAGTTGTGTGATTCATAAATGGAGAAACTAAGTGTTAAACTTAGTTCTCTCCAGAAGGCTGGAACTATTAAATTTGGCTCCTCTGAGAGAGAGGAATGCAGGTTGTATTGTGACTTACTTAGGGACAACAGAACTGTCATTAGTTGTCAATGCTATTTTTCATGATAGAGGATGCATTAGTAAACTTCAAGTGGTCCATCCTAGAGGGGTTCTCACGGAGGGTGTCACATAACAGAGGCTCCATTGCCTGAGCCGAAGATGGATTTCCTCATTCATTGTTTATTCCACACACATATGCATTGAGCATTCACTACGTGGTAGGAGCTTCGTCGTCCTCAAGAACATTTCTCTTCTCTGACAACAAACGCTTAGGTCCAAGGTTAGCCCCAGATGAGTTCTCTCATAGCATGCTTCATGGTTCTGCTGCAAATTGTAGGCTCATCTTTCTTGTATGCCAGACGTGCCCAGGTGTGCACGCATCCCATCCACGGACACAGCTTGCATTATTTCCTAGGAGACTCCCCATTTCCCTTGCAATTAGGGCTGCAGTATCTGTCAGTTTGCCAGGTCGTCTTAAACCGATCTGACTCTCTAACACTCAAGCTAGGACTTCCACTTGCTATGTTAAATACAGGCGACTTGAAGCAACTCAGTGTTTCTGTAGTTTATCAAAGTGATTCATGCCCCCTTGTCCCTCTGCAAAGTGCTTCTGAGCTAATCACTGCTCCGGGCCAACAAAGGCTCTGATGAGAAACTGGCTAACATGACAGCCACAGGGCTCCTTCCGTCAAGGACACTGTAACTGTCTGGCTCCTATGATCTCCTGCTTGCCCCAGCTGCTGTGTGTCTGTCCTCATGAGACAGATGACATCTCTGCGAAGTCCATCCAATTAGCTGCTGTTTCAGGAAAAGTGAGTCAACCTTCCCTTTGCCAAGTTTAAGGCATCGGTCATTAAACAGAGATGCTGCAACCCTTGCTTCGTCTCCCTCAGTGGGCCACTGACACACAGGACTGGAAAACAGAACACTCAGGATGTCCCCGGGCCACTCTGGACTGTGCTGTGCCCTGCTTGTTGAATTATAAGATCAAGCATGTTCTTATTATGAATTAATTAATGCCTTGATGCCAGAGAACACTCATGGAATCTGTCATTGGACAGTGGCTCATATTCACTTTACTGTTTGTAAATCACTGTCTTATCATTTATTTCATCATTTACCAAAGTCCAGTTATTTGTATACTACCTTCCTCACACTTGTCACCCTTACACCTGGTCATAGCTCTGGACAAAAGTGATGGCTTTGTCCCACCTGTATCATTTATTCACTTAATTAACTCACTTGGAAAAAACTGCATTTATTTAAAAAGAAAACTTTGTATCATCACCTGAAATAAAAATGCAGTATCACTGGCTATAAGTAGAAGATAGTCATAAAAATAAACATAGTGGAAACAAAATAACGCCAGTGGATTCTAGCCAAAGAGTGGCCAAGAAGTCCCTATATATGAGATTCCAGCTAATAAGACTAGCAGACTTCAAAAACAGCTCTCAGAGTCTTCGTTGAATGACTTCCAATGATCAGCATGAAATAAATGTCTGTGAGAAACGTGGATTAAATATAATGTGTACAGAGAGTGGAGGAAAGTGTGCAGGTGTCTCCATGGCACACGGGGCATCTGTGCGGCCACCCTTTGCATGTGGTTGCTCGCTGCGGCTGTGAGCCCAAAGACTACTGTTCTTACTCTTGTGAAAAGGGAATGTCAGGGGAGGTAGTAAAGATATTAGCACCATATTACGATCTTCTGCTTGAAGTAGTCAGAAAATCTGTTAATACCACATTTGATACCAACTAAAATCATCTCTTCTCCGTGAAGATTCTACAACCTGCATTTTGGGAAAGACTGCGTTATTCCATTTAAATCTAGGACAATCTCGGCTGGCAGGTGCTATAATCCCATTTTACAGAGGAGGATGTTGACGATATTGGGAGAAGCTGATCCACATTGCATCACAGACTGAAGAAGGGCTAGATTTCAGATTTCATTCACCTGGCCTTTTTGGTTGACCAGAAAGCCTGCTCTTCGGCTCTTCGGTCCACTTTCCATTCCATCCCCAAGGGAGCTCTGAGGTCTGTGAAGATGTCTTTGTCCTTGGAGTGGACATAGCCTTCTCGTAGGAGAGGGTGGGGTGGGCGCTTCACAGACAGGACTAGACTGGAGGAGGCTTCCTCTGGCCAGACAATCAAGATGCTTGGACAGGCTGAGCATCACACAACCATGAGAAAACAGCATTCCCAAAATCTCCCAGGCGGCCACTATTGTCCAGGCACCAGTGTCTCACACCCAGCCAGAAATGATGGTGCAAGTAGGGTTTGGCCTTTTTCAGTGGGTCTCTGAGCACTGCAGGCCTTGAGTCTCCTTCATCTCTTGGTTCCACCTCTCCTCTCTCACTACCTTTACTCCTGGTGTCCTCCACACACGTCCTTTCTCTGCAGCTGGAATACCTAAGACTCCTCTTTTCCTTCTGACCGAAGTGTGCTCATGTTCAAAGACTCTATCAAACATTTTCTTTGCCACAAGGTCTTTCCAGATCCCACGGTGACCAATAATTTCCCCTTTTTCCTCTGCTCCAACAACACTAGATATGTACCACACTGATAACACCCAGCACCCTGAATCTCCAGGACAGAGCGTAAGACTCAATCAAGAGAAGGTGCCCTAGGCACATGCTGACATTTCTACACTTTTAATTCAATATTGCACCTGTTTGTCAGCAACTCCCATTCCCAAGTTTATGAACAACTGTAATTAAAGACAGAGCCTTAATTTTATTTGTTCTGGCAGAGCTACAGTTCCAGGGCAGTCTCATCATTTGCCAAATTATGTTGAATAAATAGCTGTCAAGTCGAACCAAACTGGGTGGATATCCTTCACAGTTTGTGGACACTTGAAAATAGTTTCCAGTAATATGATTTAATTAATTTCAATTCAATCTATTTCCCAGATGTTCACCAAGCACCTCTTATATGCTAGACATTGTCTCAGGTGTAAAATACTGGACAAACGTGGCTTTTCTGTCCTCAGGGAACTCACATGCAAGTGAGGGAGATAGACACATAAGTAAATAAATACGGTAGAGTGTGAGATGGGCAAAAACAGAGCTGGGCCCAAGATAGAAAGATCTGGCACAAAAGTCAGCAGTTACCTCTAATAGGTGAGTGGCAGGAAAGGCTTTTAGGAGAGGTTGACACCTGATTTGGACTTTGAAGATGACGAGGAATGTGCCAGGCTTTCAGAACTTGAGCAGGGGACATTCCAGGCAGAGAGAATGAAGCAGAGGTGTAAAACTGCATCCCCCAAACTCGTGGAGGTTACACTTTTTATTAAAAAATATTTATTAAACGTTTACAAAGTGCAAGACTCCAGTGTAGGCAGTGACAGTAGTGAACAAAACGTGTAAGGTTTTGACATTCACAGAATTTCCATTCTGGAGGGGGAGACCATCAACAAATCCCAAAACTGATGAATAAAAAGGACTATTTCAAATAATAAATGTGCTATAAAGAATACAAGGTACGTATTTGAAAGTGAACTGGAAGGATGGCAACGTTCAATAGCGTTTAGGGACGGTCCTGGGAATGGGGCACTGGAGCTGACACCCAGTGGCAGGATGGACTTTGTCTCATGAGATCCAGCTAAAGAACATTCCAGAAGGAACAGGAGGAGGGAAGCCCCTGGAGAGCAAGTGGGCTTGGTGTGTGTTCAGAAGCAAACGAATGTTGTCATGATTGGAGAGAGGGGAGCACGAGGTTGGGGGTAAAGGACGAAGTTGGCAGGGTCTAAAGGTTGGTGTCATGAAGTCACTCCCAGACCATGCCCCGGAGCTTGGGTTGTACACCAGATGCAGTTGGAAAACATTTTCTTCAGCTGTATGTTAAAGAGCCTGAGACTAGCTACCTGGGCAGTGGAATCTCGGCTTGTTCCTTAAAGACCTGTGCTTTCTCAAGCACCTCCTTGAAGCCCCAGGCTCAGTGCGTAATGATTTTCTTGCTCAGAGAGCAGTTTCTGGGTCTGAGTACCTCATGTCACTTGACCTTGGTAGGTAGAAGGGGCTACAAATTGATCTAATCCTTCTCAGAAACAGTTGAGCACTTTACCGATCTCGACAGTGGCCACCTTACGAGCGGCACTTTGTGTCCTGCCCCGGTTACACTGAGTTAATACAGCCCATGATCAGGGTCTCTCTGGGACCTGTCACTCATTGGAAATTTGGCTCTTTGGGTTGAGTGTTAGGAAGTTTTTCATCTTGCTAATCTTTTGAGTCCCATGACAAAGTTGTCAGGTGGGCTGGGGAGGGGCTGTGGCTGAAGGCTGGGATGTTGGCTTTGAGAGTTGAATGGGGCAAAGGTTTGGGGCTCTAACAGTCTTGAGTTCAGATACCAGCTTCACCATTTACTAACCATGTGACCGGGGGCACTTTAGTTATGTCTCTAGGATTCAATGTTAATACGTGCAGTCTAGAACAATGCCTGGCATGTAGTAGGTGCTCAGTAAGTGTTACTTTCTTTATTCTCTTCTTCCCCCACACTTGCTAGAATAAAATATGCCAAGCCACTTTGCACACTGGGCTTATGGACTCTGAATACATATTTGCTCCCAATAACAGACTTAAGAAAAATAGAACAGGTCTGTAATTGCTCCGCTTGGGTACCTCAGTCAACGTTCAGCAGGAGAAGCATCTCTCTGAAGGAACGACCTGTTCATTTTGCCATTGGATTTACATCCAGACTCGTGACTACAGTAACAGCTTACATTTCTTGTGAATTTACTCTGTGCTAGACATTGCCCAAACATCATCTTATTTAGTCCCTACAACCTTAAGAGATGGGCACTCTGCCCATTTTACAGATGAGGCAACCGAGGATCCGAGAAAGGAAGTGACCTGCTCAGCACCATAAACCTGGGACTCTACCTGGATCCTCCCCTCCCCAGTACTCTCTTCACCTCCCCTTCTGAAGGACCTGTGGGGACACAGCCACATGGCTCTCAGAGTAACCATTCTCCAAAGGTCTTTACTGGACACTTGAGACTCAATTGGCTAATTAAGAAATTTTATTGACTAATTAGAGAATAAACACGCTGAATCTAAAATCAAGTTCCTATGTCAGAGCTAGCCCCTTGATGATATAATACTCGGAACAGTGCTTGATTTATTAAGTCTTTTTTTTTTAGCCATCTGCATAATTCTGTTCAGTGGAATTCTGTTCTGTTTGGTGGAGTATATGCTTACAAGTCCATCAAAAAATATTTTCTCTTGTATGTATCCGAATATTCTTCAGGCAACACTGAAGCTGCTACTCAAAGACAGAACGGTGGAGGGTCACAGCCTTGTCACTCACCTCCTCTTCTTCTCGCTGTCCTTTTTCATCTCCTCCCCGTACAGCCATCAGATGAATGGCATAAAATGTTTTGGTTTTCCGTCACTGCTGTTCCGATTGAGTGAAGTGAGCAATATAGAAATCATTCAAATAAGTTTGTGCATTGGACCCCAGGCTGGCCTGAGGCTCAGAGATGTCTGACCCAATAGGTTGGCTTCTTTGTTCCTCATCTCAGCTCACTTAATCCTTCTGGCTCCTAGCTCCCTTATCTCCAGAGGTGAGGTCGACACCACGGCTGCTGAGAGAAATCGTAGGCTAATTGACAAGCAGTCCATCAGCTCAAATGCACACAGGGAAGTCAGGGATGAACTGCAGCCCTTGAACTGGTGTTGTGCATGTCTTTTCTGATGTTAAAGAATATGAGTGTTCAGCACAATCTTTATTCTGTCTTAAACCATTGGGCATTGATTAGTTTCAAAACAAATGTATTGCATCTTTTACCTTTCCTCCTGAAATTTCAGGTTAGAAATTCATAATTGACACTTTTTGGGTATTGTTTATTCCCCTTAATGTCTTTGTGAACGTTTTCCATCCCTTGGGCTCATCTTCACGGCAAAAGCAGAGGTTCTGTCGACCAAAAGAAATTACCAGTAGTACAAGCTCTCCTTTACCCCTTGCTTATGATGTGCCAGACACGTAATAATATTCTCCAAACTCTGCAAGGTAGATGCTGATATTATCTTCATCCCCATTTTATAAGAGGAAGAGGAAGCATAACGAGGTTAACTAACTTGCCTGAGTCCTCAGAGTAAGTCACAGAACCGGGATTTGCTGCTGGTTCTGTTTGGTTCCACAGCTGTGTTCTGACTGACCGGTGCCTTCGTACCATGGGCACTGACAAAATACCTAAGTGTGTGCTTCACAGGGAGAGCTGAAGGGAGCAAGCATTCATGGTGAAGTGCCAGGCACCAGGCAAGGGTCTGTCTCAGTTAACGCCCACAGCCTCATCTCTGTTTTACAGACAAGGAAACTGGGGCTCAGAAATTGAAGTGACCTGCCCAAGGTCAAGAGACTTGGTGGTGCAGCTGGGGCTTGAACTGCGGTCTGTCTGACACTTGACTACACCCTTCTAATCTATCTACAGCGGAAGTCCTCAAAGTGTGGTACCTATGGCAGCAGCAGCAGCTTCTAGGAACTTGCTAGAAATGCAGATCCTTGGGCCCCACTCCAGACTTACTGAATCAGAGACTGCGCGGTGGGCCCCAGCGGCCTGTAATTTAACAAGCTCTCCTGGTGATTCTGATGCGGCTGAAGTTGGTGAACCCTCTGATCAAGACCATATATAAACTCCTGGTCAAGGATGGTCTTTTGCATGCAATTATAATAACTCAAAAGATGTGCTAACATCTTGCTTCTCTGTAATTAAAAGCACAAATTGCTTTGGGGGAAAGGGCCATTTTTTTCTTTGTTATTATACATAGTTAATAAAATATTCACCAACAGAGGAGAATAAACATATAGGTCAGATCCAAAATCCAGGTTGCCACCTCCCCCTCCACAGCTGTGTTCTGCTGGCTTCACCTAACTCAAGGTGAGCTGCCCCAGCAAACTGTCTCCCAGGTCATGTTTGTGTTAAGCAAAGAGGAGAGCAGTAACTATGCTTGCAGCTTCTTTGATCTGAGACCTTTTGACTGTCTGAACTCTTTGTCATCTGTGACCTAACTCTTGGCTGGTCATTTCACCAAAGTGCATTTAGCATCTATTATCTGTCCAGCACTTGCAACTCCACTGACAATCCAGTATCAGTGACAGGAAGATTATAAGACAACGTGGGGAAATGGGAAAAACTTGGGGCCTGTGACTGGAGAGGTGAGAACATGGAAGTGTCCTTCCATGACAGAGAGAGAGTTGAAGAGGGCTTCCTGCAGGAGGTGGCATGGCTGGGTTATGAAAAGTGAGCAGGACGGTCTGTGATGGTGGTGGCTTTTGCTTGCCAATATCCATCAGCCCCTCTTCTTCCTGAGCGCACGGCCGGACGCCATTTCCCAGCCTCCCTGCAGGTGGGTGGGGCAGCAGCCTGCGTTCTGGCCAGTGGAATGTGGGTGGACTTGGTGGGAGTGGTCCTCCCTCTCTCCCCTCCTCTTCAGGTAGAGCAGGCTCCAAGGCAGAAGGAGCCACGTGGCAGCCTGCAGCCGGACCGCTGGTAACTTCCCTCTAACCTACACTGGAAAGGGATGTAAGAAAGAAACTCGTGTTAAGCCCCTCACGTTTTGGGTGTTTGTTAGAGCATTTTGACTGAGCTCATACAATTCCTCAGGCGAGTAAGGCAGGAAGGACATTCTAGGCAAGGGGAACGATACATGAAGGCTCTGGGCAAGAGTAAATTTTAGGGAATTGAAGGAGTGCAGGGTGATCCTTCAACCACCCAGTCAACAACCACTTATTGGCAGGTTTTTTGCCCCCAGAATTTGTACTGATCTCTGCAGTGGTTTCCGTCCTCACAGAACTCATCATCTATTGAGGGAGCCGGTCACCTAAATATTTTGTTAGAGTCTAACATGATGCGCCCTGTAATGGGGGCCTGTAAATGACACTGTCAGGAGGCAGAGAAGGGGCGAGTGTTTCTTCCTGGGATGGGCAAGTGGAGTCAGAGATCATGTGCCAAGATCTGGGCAGGAGTTCAAGCTATGGGAAGGAATGGTATCATTTAGGAAGAAAGCATAGAGCACTGGAGAGCAGAGGACCAAGTTGCATGTCGAGAAAATAGCTTAAAACATTACAGATAAGGGTCGGCCCGGTGGCGCGGTGGTGAAGTTCGCACATTCCTTTGGCGACCTGGGGTTCACAGTTTCGGATCCCAGGCGTGGACCTATGCACTGCTCATCAAGCCGTCCTGTGCAGCCTCCCACATACGAAACAGAGGAAGATTGCCACAGATGTTAGCTCAGGGCCAATCTTCCTTACCAAAAACAAAACAAAACATCATGGATAAATATATAATGTTATATATATCTGTGTATATAAGAGCTATGTATGTATATGTGAAAGCATATATGTATGTCTATTTATATGTGTGTGTGTGTACATAAGTAAAAAATAACGTACAATTGACCATTAATTAGATTACTGAGAAAAATGTGTAAAAGAAAAGGTAAAAGTCCACCCCTGTACGTGATTCTGTCCCTCCTGGGAGGTGAGCACTGTGAGCTGTTTGGTGCCAGTCCTTTCTGAAATTTCCCAGTGCTGTTGCAAATATATAAACGCATGTCCATGCATACATATTTTCTTTATTTCTCTTGTTTGTAAAGAAAAGAATGCACTATTGCTCTCCATATTAATGTGCAATTTTCTGTTTTTAGTGTCACCAGTTATCCTAGGCGTCTGTCTAGGTCAACATACACAGATCTGCTGCATTCTTTTTAAACAATTTTGTTGAGGTATAATTTACATACTGTAAAATTCAGCCATTTTAATCGTACGACTCAGTGATCTGCAGTGAATTCACAGACTTGTACAACCATCATCTCAGTCCCACTTTAGGACATTTCTATCTGTCACCCCTGAAAGAAAGCTGAGACCATTTGCAGCCTCTCTCCATTTCTACCGCCAGCTCTGGGCAGAAACGGATCCACTTTCTGTCTCTGTGAATGTGCTTATTGCGGACATTTCATATAAATGCAATCGTACGATGTGTGGTCTTTGCATCAAGCTTCTTTCACTCAGCATAATGGTTTTGGGGTTCCTCCATGTCGGAGCTGTATTTCGTTCCTTTGATTACTGAGCAGCATTCCATTGCATGGATGTACCATATTTAGATGATCTATTCGCCAGTTGATGAGCATTTGGATTGTTTCCACCTTTTGGCTGTTATGAATAACGCTGCTATGAGCATTTCCGGGCAAGTCTTTGTGTGAATGTGTATTATCCTTTCTCTTGGGTGTATTCTTTTTAATGGAGACTCAGTTTCCATTGTCTAAATGTTCCATAAAGTATTTAAATTTTTACAGTTTTTGGACATTAGCCTTGTTTCTTCTCTCTCTCTCGCTTTTTGTTTGTTATAAGATTGCTACCATGGATATTCTTGTGTTTGTGCTATTATTTCTGTAGTATCAAAACACACAGAAGTGGAAAAGGCATGAGGATATACAGCTAAGATTTTCACCAGCCCTAACAAATTTCCAGATACCAACAGGTAAGGCCCATAAAGAGGAAGTGGTCTTGCCAAGAAGTCAGCGAAGGGGTGGCCGGCATGTGTCAAGGACAAGAAACAGGTTGGCCGAGGCAAAGGCAGCTTCCCAGATCTGTCCTTCAGGAACTAAGCCTTAAGCTTGAGGCACAGTCTAATGGAGCTTCTTGTGGCTGTAAATGAGAACCTGTGGACTGAGTGTCCTCAAGGGGACTAGTCTTTGGGAGGCTAAGAGCAAAACGATTTGGAAATAAGGCTCATGGAATAAAGAACAAGATCCTTTGGCCTCCTCCACCAATAGGAGGCGTCCTGAGTACCCCCACCAAGCAGATTGATGGCATTCCTGGATTCAGAGCTCATATCAAACCCTTGTCTCCAAAGGCATTATTGGGGCTTTCAAGAAGAGTGGTGCCCAGTCCTAAAGGCCCTGGGCCTTGCTTAAGGCCTTCCATGAGCAGAATCTTCTCAGCAGGATTAAACCTCCCTTTTGACACAAAAGCTCTATCCTTCTGGTTCAGGATTGAGTCCAAAAATGAAAACAAAAATAAAAAATTGTGCAAATCACTGAACTGACTCACATGCCAAATTCACCCTCCTAGACATGAAATGATAGGGCATCTGGCTTTTGCAAGGAGCAGAAGTCCTGGCCCAAAAGAACTGTTGGTCCATCTCTAGGGAGTGGAAGGGTATCCAGCCTTCACTGTACAACTCAAAACAGCTACAAGATAGAATCCTAACTTCTAACCTGATGTGACAGTTAGCCTTCCAGGTGGTCAATAATCCTTGCCCCATGCATGTGTACTCTAGTGCAGTCAACCCCCACGCTGAGTCAGAGCTGGTCTGTATGACCAACAGAATACAATGGAAGTGAGGATGTGTGGCAGCTGAGGCTAGGTCATAAAAAGCGCTGTACCTTCCATCCTGTTCTCTTTAATCACTCACTCAGGAGGAAGCAAGCCCCCAGGCCATGAGAACACCCAAGAAGCTCTGTGGACAGGAACTGAGACCTCCAGCCAAGAGCCAGCACCAACTTGCCTGTTGTCCGAGTGAGCCACCTTGAAAGTGGATCCTCCCACCCGAGCCGAGACTTCAGAGGACCACAGTGCTGATTGACGTCTGATGTAGTCGCATGGAAAACCCTGAGCCAGAAGCACCTAACGAAGCCATTCCCAAATTTCAGGTCCACAGAACTATGAGAGATGACAGGTGGCATGTTGTTTCAAGCTTTGGAGGACGCTTCGTTACACAGCAAAAGACAACTAATACACCTTGTCTTCTGGGCCTGTGTAACTTGGCCTCAGGCCATCTCTTCACTCTCAGCACCCTCCCTAGTCCAACAGGCACCATGAACTCTGGCAAGATTTCAAACGCACCCTCTTCTTGAACTCCTCCCAGTCTTTGCATATACTTTCCTTTGTCTGGAATGCCCTTTTCCCTTTATTCTTGGGGAAACCATCTATCGATTCTTGGATATCAAACTATGCCTACACGAGTGAGGGCCTTCTTTGATTCCCCAACTCAGATACGAGCCCTCCTTCCTCCTCAGTGTGACCATTGTACCTTGAGCACAGAGATTCTACCACTTTGTAAAAAGCGTCCCGAAATTGTTTCTTGCCTTGCCTGTCTCTTCTGTGAGACCATGAGACCCTGAGGACGGACTGTAGTCGACTCATTTCTGAGCCCCCAGTATCTAGCTCAGAGTCTGGTAAGAGTAAGTGCTGAGTGGAAGTTTGTTAATTAAATGAATAAATACTGGATGAAAATTCCAGCTTCTCTGTAGAACACCAGTTGGATACGTGTTAACTATGTACAATTACAACCTGCTCCTACTTTCTCAGGCTGAAGAGCAGGAGGGCACCTGTCAAGTATGGACCCACTTCTTGTTAGTGCAGACAGAAGAATTCTCATTTACCGAGTGCCGTAAATGAAAAGCCAGCAGGATTCGCACCTCCAGCTGGCACGGGAGGCCAAGCTCTAAGACATCTCTCTACACTGCATGTTCCCAGCAAGCTGGGTTCCTGGAGGTGGGAAGGGAACAGACACCCACCAGGCACTGGGCCAGGCTCCCAGCTGCTGATCCGTTTTACCTACACCACAGCCCTGCTCAGTGGGGATCATTTCCCTCTGGGCAAGATTGCCCACAGTAGGTGGACAGCTGGGGTCATAACTCGGGATTGTCCCACCCCAGGGCTGGCTCTTCCAGCACTGCAGCTGCTGCAGGGAGCAGTGTGGGCTCCTCCTCTCCCTGGGCCCCATGAGCCCCCTTCTCTCCAGCTGTCCCCAGCCCTGCAGAGCAGCAAAGGGCATGAAGTCCCTGTCACCTGGCTGAGGTAATGCAAGGGGACACCAGCAGAGGTGGCATGTGATGCCTCAAATCCACCATCTCCTTCCCCGTCAGTCACCAGTCTGTTGGCAGCTGGTGCTCTGAGTCACAGAGACACTGCCTCAACCCAGCTTCCAGACTCTGAATTACCGCCCAGAGCACCATGCCGGCCTGCGACAAGGGAAGAGTCCCACCTTGTCTTAATACCGTTGTCCTTGTTACACTGCATGACAGGTGCCACTTGCTTGCATTTTTAAAGAAAAGACAATTTGATGTTACTTGCCTTTATTCATCTTCTGTTATAAGTTAAAAAAAAAAAAGATTCCCAATCAATGAGTCCTCCTGAGAGACTGACCTTGGACGAGACTCGCAGTAGCTCTGGCAGCGCCTGCCCGGGCACCTGTCCATCTACCAGACATTCTCTGTGTGTGTGCTCTGTGCCAGGCCCTGTGCTGGAGGTCAGAGAGGCCAAGCGAAACATGCCATCTGTCCTGGGGGCTCACCGTCAGGGGTGCTGAGTCTCTGGACCCAGAAGCAGAACTGCAGTGGGCTGAAGAGGGGCTGGGAGGAGAGGCGGTGGCCAGAGGGTAATTGCAGACCCCTTTCAGAGCTTGGCAGAGAAAGCACAGTAGCTAGGAGGCAAGATGGGGTCATGGGAGAGCGGTCCTAGGTTAGGGGAAACTTGAGTACGTTTGAAGGTTGGCAAGCAAGGAGTCAAAGGCAGGAGAGTGGCTGGAGAGAGAGGGGAGGGAGGCGTGGAGTGGGGATCAGGAGGAGGGGCAGGGAGCTGGGGGGTTCTGGCTGGGGAAGAAGGGGCAGCCTCTTCTTGCTTTCATGAGGGGAAGTGCTGACACAAAGAGATCAGCACTTTCTTGGTATTTTCTTGGTATTTACTTACTTGGGGCAAGAAGCCTTCAGTTTTGATGTTGGCCAGACGAAGTCCTGGATCCCAGTGCCGAGAGCCTTGGCTTTTATCACCTGAATCCCTGCTCACCCAGAGCTTAGACGACACATCATTTTTGGGCTGGGGCAGCTTTAGTGCCATCAAACCCTCCTCCTTCACATTCCCTTCACTCTGCCTGTTGCTCCATCTCCCTGGCTGCCTTTCCTGGCTACCGGTTTATCCCTATGACCCGTGCTAATGACATGCTTTTTTTAAGTGCTCAGCGATCTACCTCTCCTCTAACACTTGTCCTCTGTGCTGGCTGATTCCATGTGTGTAATTCCGGATGCACAACACTCTTCGCAAATGACGCATCTCTGCTTCGGTTTGGGGAGTATCCACAGGAGGGCATGTGGCTATGATGAACAGTGCATTCCACCACTGGACAAAGGCAGCTGCTTTACTCCTTTGTCATATTATTCTGCGAAAAAAATAGAAAGGTTGTCTTCCTTGTTTTTGCCTTTGTACCTTAGAGAAACTGAAAGGTCGAAGATAATTTGAAGGGGAGACACAGAGTCCTATGGCTGAGATGCCCTAACAAATTCATTCAGCGCATTCTGAGTGTTTGGACCGAAGGTGGAAGTTCAGGGTAGAATGACCGTGATTACACTTTTGTTCCTTGGGGCCTCAGGGACCCCTGGGGAGATAGGCAACTACAGTGGGATGATATTCTGCGGCATTAGCCAAAACGGCCTCCCGTGTCACCTGCTCCACTTCTTTGTCTGCCACGCCTCAGGGAGCACATACCCCACAGTCAGAAAGAGAACGTTTATTGCCAAGAAAAATTATCGGTAGAAGATTCCAAAACAGGCTCTTGAAATACATAACAGAGTAAATTTCATAAAAACTAAGGCTTGCAATTGTAAGACTCTGAAATTTTGAGACAGAAAATGCTTTTTCCTTTTTTTCAGTTTTAAAATTTGGCTTCATAACTCAAAAGCCGCTCTGCTGATTGACTTCACGTAAGTGGCTGACTTGGTACACACAGACTGGGGAAGAAAGCCGTCTCCGCCCCAGACTTGGTAAATATTCAGCAGGTAAGGTGAGGCGGAGAAGGGAGAGGAGAGAAGAGAGTGAGGCGTGGGTGAATGCTTCTAAGAGGGCCTCAAGGTAGGCCCCCTTGCCTGAGTCCCAGGATGGGAACAATAGAAGTCTCAAATCTGTGTACAGGGACCAGGATCAGAGGGGTCCCATACCTCACTTCGCATCTGAAACCCTGGGGAGAAACAGCTTTGCAAAGACTCAGAGCCGGCCTGAGAGAGAAGAGTGGCGACTGTGGCAGGGCAGCTGTGGGCAGGTCAGAGGCCCCACAGATGCCTTGTGGTCAGGGCAAGGGAGGCGCAGAGGGACTGGTGTGGTCCTGCTGTTGAGGGCGATCAGGACGTCGATGTGGCCTCTGGAAGAGCAGAAGCATCAGGAATAAATACCGCCAACAAACCAAGTACAGGTGAGTATCCTACCTGTCAATGGAAGCCCACATGGAATAACCCTGAAGACCGATGCCTCTCCTCGGATGCCAGAGTGGCATGTAGGGGCCTCAAATTTAGATCTTCCTGTGAAAAGGAAAAGGTCAAAAGAGAGCAATAAATCTAAATAAACACAAGTGAGATTGTGAAAATTCCTAAGTAACTGAGTTTACCTTGAATTTGCAAGATTAAGTTTCCTACTACCCGGGGGAAATGGGGCTCAAAGATCTATGAAGTTTGCGCATAGAGAGAAAAGTTTCGTTTTTGTCTGCGTGAGTTTGAGGCTGAAGTTCATATCCATTATGGTGGGAAGATACAGACAATACAGCATACAAACACTCGAGTTTAGGGGAGAGCAGAAGCAGCAGCCAGACACACTTTCTTTGGGACAAATCAGTAGTTCTAGCCATTGCCCCTATTCACCGTGGTTGCTGACTACAAAAAGTCAGTATCGGATGGCTCGAGATGACTTAACCCTGCTCCATTTGCAGGTGGGAAACCTAAAGTCCAAAGGGAAAAGACATGTCTAATTTCATACGGGTAGCCCACAACGAGTAAGGCTAGATCCTGGGTGTCCTGATAACTGGCCTAGGGCTATTCCACTTCGCCATGCTAGTGACACTCTCTTTTTGGGCTTCTTTCCCTTCTTCCTTTGATGGTTTGGGAGAGCAAGAAGATGTTGAGAAATTTCTTTTGATTTGAAAGGAAAACGGACACTGAGACTTAATGACCTGGGTGATGCTTAGTAGGAACACAGAATCCTGTTGGAAAGTTCATCTGTGATTTTGGTAGAAAAAGAAGTTGTTTCTGAAATATTTGAGATCCTCCCTAATCCCAAGCTCAACCACTGTACCAAGGGCGTGATCTACTCCAAGAAGTAGTATGTTGATTTCAAGTCTGGGAAGGACACTTGAGTAAGGAGTCCCTGAATTTCTTCACGTTGCAGGTCATGGCAGTCCACTGGTGTTTGCCTAAATTGCTCAGACAATGAGGTCAAAGGTTACTGGTGGCTTTCAAATGAGGATTGACATGCTTTGTGACAGCCTTTCTTCTTGAAGCCAAAAGTACTGCTATCATCATGCTAAATTTTGGAGATAGAGCTGCTGTAATTTGCAGATGGATTGAATGTTGGAGAGTAAGCAGAGGAGAGAACCTAAGATGTCTCTTAGGGTTTTGACCTGAGTGAGCTATTGGGTCAATGGTAGTGCCATTTATTGGGATGTACAACTAATAGTTGGATGGGGATTTACGATCTATCATGCACCCCTCATGTACAAGATCCTTCTTCTTGCATAATAGGATCCACGTTTCGTAGATAAGGAGTTTTACGCTTAGGAGATTGAAGTAACGTCTAAGCTCACATAGCGTACACGCAGAGCTGGAATTTGAGCTCTGGAACTCTTGAACTCTAGAAGCCTGCCTGACTTCCAAACCTGCACTCTCTTCACTGTATTTGGAATGTCCAAAAGACAGCTACCCAAACTGGAGGTTGCTGACCATAGAGCTAGGGTGACCCAACTAGGGTCTCTTTAGAGAGGGAAGAGTCTGTAAGGACTATGAAGAATTAAGCCAGGTCAACAGGTGACAACTAGGACTGTCCCTAGTAAACTCAAATGCATAGTCACCCTACATATAGGGCAATCACACAGTGTCCCCCAGCCTTCTTTATTGGTCCCATCAAATATTGCTAACCTGGATGAACTCCTGGGCTCATCCCATGAATGCAGCCACAGTGCCATGGGCATTCCTTTTTCAAGAGGTGGCTCACACAGAGCAAGAGCAATTTTTTCCCATGTCTTTCTCCCCTCTAGGCTTTGGGCTTCTTGGGGAAGGGTTGGTCTCCGGTTTATCCCTGCCTCTCAGTGTATAACGGTGTTTGGAGCTGTCTTGATGTTCAGTCTGTGCTGGTTGAATGAATGGTCCACCGTTGGGATTCTCTTGTTCAAAGGTGAGCCTCAGCTCTATGCTCTTGGACACATCTTTATTTCTCATGGTTGGGTGGACAGCAACTTCTTGAAATAACAAGAAATCCTGGTGGTGGCCCTTACTTGATGATATGAATTTCTTTAGATTCTCTGTGAGAGATGTACCTGCCTCTAATTTTGGTAATTCTCTATTATTTCACTAATATTTTAAATAACAAGATATTAATAACACAGTAACATCATAGTAACATTTACACAGCAACTTCATAGTCACCATCTAAATTGCTCTTACAAAAGCCCTATGATTGAAAGAACTTGTAATGGGTATTTATCATTTCATCTGCTCAGCACTTTTCACTTCTGAGGTCGATGTGCCCATCTTCATGGAATCATGTCTCATCTCCTCCTACCAGCCCCTAACAGGTGGTCCAAAGGTGAGTTGTCATCTTCCTATAAGACCTTGCCTCCCAGGGCTTGACTGGGAGTGATAGACCCAGAGATAGGCATGTGGCACAAACTAGGCTAATCAGGGTTCTCTCCTGAGAACTAAGGGCAGAGAGTCCCCTCCTGTGTCAGTGAAGACAGGGAGAAATGAGCCTAGGAGCTCCAGCAGCCGCTATTCCAGCTTCTTTAAGAATGTCAATTCTAAGAGCGAAAAAAGCCAAGAGAAGTGTGAACAGTGAGGTAGAGATTAGAGGAAGAAATAGAACTGTGATAGGGTTTGAGTCCTTGGATCCAGCAGCCTCGGCTCTGCTAGGAGTGTGAAAGACCCAGTAAATTCCCCCTTTTGCCTAAGCCACACTGAGCTGGGTTTCTGTCACTCGCAGCTCAAAAAGCCCTGACTAATGAAAAGATATTATCTCTATTTCACAGATGAGAAAGTTGAAGGCCGGAGGGTCTTGGTTACTTGCTGAAGATCACAGAGCCTCGAAGTGCCAGAGTTAGGAATTAGGAATCAGAAAGAATTCTCCAGATGCCAAGTTGGGCCTCTTTCTCACTTAGCAGTACATCCTTCCTCTGGGGGCCTTTTCCATTTGTTGGCTTTTTTTTTTATCATCAGAAAAAGAATGTTTTCTTTCCTTCTGACTTTCTCAAGGTGAACTCTCAGCTCTTTGCCTCCCAGGGCATCCTCAGACATCTGATAATGTATTTTGTTCATACTCCATTTCTTCTGTTTGATTAAGCTCCAACTCAGCTGTCCTTCAGTCACTTGGACAAAGTCAAAATGTTGTGATGCGATATAGTCTCCCACCTGGACATGTCCTACAAGCTCAGGTGAAACTCATATTCCAAACCAAATTTGGACTCAACCCTAGGCTTGATAAGTGCCAGAAGAGGCTGAATATCTGCATCCAAAGGGAGTTCTGATGCTCCTGCTTCCTGAGGGTGGCAAGGCTCAGTCAGATGGAGTGGCCATGATGAAATGGGCCAACTAAACTCTTGGTTTTCTGTGCCCTCATCATCTTGGCTCAGTCTCTGTTTCCCACAGAGTTGTCTGCTACATGCCATGGCCTTGATCATGCTCAACTACAGGGCACTGTATGCACTAGGAAGAAGCATCATTATACTTGTTTTTGTGAGTTCTTTCTCCCATCACTTGAGCTCTACCAGTTGGGAGGCAGCCAGAAACCCCAGTCTGAAGTGGAATGTAACATTTTAAAAAATCCTTCAAAGAAGGTATTATTACTCTCATTTTTTATACAAGAGAAAATTGAGGCTCAGGGAGGTGAAGTAAATGCTAAAATCCTTTTTCTCTAGCCCAATTTTTTTTTTGCTTTCTAGGCCCATATGTTCTCTTGTCTCTTGGACATGGCCACCATTCATTTACCCAGTGGCACCGCAAGCTCAACATTTCCAAAGCCAAACTCACCAGTTTTATCATCACAACCTGTTCTCTCTCTCAGTTGATGATCCACCCATCCATCCACCTAGCCATCCATCCATCCATCCATCCATCCATCCATCCTCCATTCATTCAGTTATTCAAATCAGAAACTTGAGTGAATACCAAGAGTGTTAGTGATGGATTCAGGCTTCAGTTTGAACTTTGTTCTACCATTAACGTAATTTTTTTCACTTCTCCATTATCCATCTTGGTTTAAATTACTTCATCTGTGAAATGAAAATTATAATACTCAGTCAGACATCTGATAATAGCACTTACATTGCATTACATTTTTGATAGCATAGGAAAAAGTGCTTGTGCATATTATATAGCTTGGTGTCAGGCACTTAAACATTTAATGAATGATTATTACTATCTTTACTATTTGTATTAACATTAATGACACATATACCGTGCATCTGTGTGAACCCCAAAGCACTCTGTGTAAGTAGATGTTTATATATACATATACGTGCATTGTATGTTCACAAACTCACAAAAGTAAATGTGCACACACAAAAGATAGACAGGCAAGTCGACTAAATGGGATCGGCAAAGGAATACATCATTCTCTCCCAAGGGGGAGTCTTTACACGTTCACATTTGTGTACAAGAATTTTAGATATTATTTAAAATGTTGGATATACTGTTCCATATAGTCTAAAGGAACTTTTGGATCATGAACTTAATTAATTAATCATTAACTTCATTAATATTAACAACGACTGCTGATTATTCAGTGTTTATTCTGTGCTGGCACTGTGTTAAGTGCATTATAGATGTCAATCATTTAATCTTTGCAATAATGTTGAAGAGTAAGATTTGGATCTTTGCAACACAGGTGGGAGTGTGACACTTAGTGAGGTTAAGCCTTTGCTCCAGGTCACGCAGCCAGTCGGTGGCTGAGCTGGGATTCTAATTCTAGAGCCCGGCTCTTGCTCCCACCCACTGTCCTCACATCACTGAGACCAATTGTTATTTACAGACACCTCTGCCTTCGGGGTCCTTTTCAATCAGTATCTGTTGGTGGCTTTCCAATTCTGTGTTCCCAAGGTCACAACAGCAATGTCATGTCTCTTTCTGATCAGGGCCAGCTGTTGCTAAGTGATGGATTTTCCAGGTCCCTGGCTTGGCCCTCGAGGTCAGACTTCACATCCAAAATGGCATTTGAATAGCACTTCCCCTCCCGAAGGATCCCAAAGCCACTTAGCAGCTTTGCCTCTATAGGAGCCGCCTTGTGGCCTGACCACTGTCTGGCAGCTTGGCTGAATACCCTGTATTTGGGTCCCAGAGAAAGTCAAGATGGGCAATGCTGCTCCTTGCACCCAACATTGCAGTAGGGTGGGGAGGGGACTTCATAACTGAACGAAGCTAGATCCATTTCCAAGATACCCACCATATACACATTAACACATACCCCTGGCTCTCTGTATGAAATAAGATGGACAAAGCTGCATTTACCAGAGCTCCTCTCAGGAAAGAAATGCTTTAAAGAGCATCCTCTGGACCCAGAGCCTGCAAAGTTGCCCTCTAAGTGGATGGGTCCATTAATTTATTCATTTACTAAATGCATCCTACATAAAAAGCACTGTTATAAAAGGCTTACTTGAACTATCCCATTTAATCTTCACCACAACCCTATGGTGAGCACCAGTATCTCCTCACCATTGTCTCCAGCTGAGGAAAGAGCTGCAGAAAAGTGAAGCCACTGGTTTAAGGCCATAAAGTCAGAGAGTTCTGGAGCTGGATCGTGAAACCACACTCTGGACTCCAAAACCTGAGGTTCAACCTCTGTGCAAGACTGTCTTTGACACCTGCACGATGAGGGAAGACGGTCGGGGAAGGGGCTGCCTTCATGACTGGGGGTCAAGGGGAGATTTTCACGTCCAATGGGGGCTTGCGTGAAGTGCATTGTGATTCTGCCCTGGGATGCCAGAAATCTTGAATTAGAAATCACAATCAAAATATCAATATGTTTGGCATGATGGTGTTTTTTGGGGAAATTGGTGATGCAGCTGAGTGTGTGCTGGAATTGGTGGGAGGCAAGCCAGCCTATGAGGACAAGGAGGTCAGCAGCCACTTGGGCTACAGGAAAGGTGCCAAACAGGGGTGAAAAGGGCACTGTTGGATCCCATTGTCTCATCTAACCTGCCATTAAATCTCTTCATTAACAAGAGGTTGTACACGGTTCGCTCGCTTGGAGAAGCCTTCCCTAACTAGCTTAAGCTCAGCGGAAAGCACATGACATTTGGGATTTAGATTCCATTTAAGTGTTGCCAAGAGGAAGGTAAAAAATACACACACAGCTTGGAGCGGTCCTGCAGCTCCTGCAGCATCAAAGCACTTTAAAAAGATCTCTAAAGAGACTCTGGGGGGCTCTGCAAATTTCTCTTACAAAATAGCATTTTTGTCAGAAATAAGGGAATCAGCAATGCATGAATGATAATCCTCTTGAAATCCAGATGGATTTTAAGATTGAGGATGAGAAATTCCTTCCCGAAAAAGCAATGAAGCCACACTATGGGTGGAATTTTTTTTTGAGGCCATTTCTTTAGGAAGTGAAAGTATCCATTAGAAAAGTCTTGAAAAATCAGGAAAGCATGAAATACCAGGCTTTAGAAAGCCCTGCAAATCCATTTGAACTTTTGTTTAAATTACTCTTTGTTTTCACGAAATCCTAATAGGTGGCCTTGTAGGTGACTCTAAAGTTTCGCCAAGACAGGCTTTGTGACAGTAAGTCCAAGTCCACTCTCTTTGATCATTTCATAGCCCAGCACAAGTGTGCCGGACGGGCGGCAGCTGACACTGCCAACAGCCTCTCCTGGTCTGTTTGTTTCCCAGGGCATGTCCTCACGCAGAGGCCTCCCAGTCTTGGGGATGGAGATGCTCCATAATTGGTGTCCTACAGAGTCCTGAATGACACTGAGACGGCTATTCCAGGATCAATCTTGTTTACTCCAGCCTCGTGGCTAAATAAACTGCCAACAGGGCTCCAAAGGCTGAGGCGACATCGCTGAGACAGGCTGCAAAGGAGCTGTCCCAAGCTCCCTGGGGGGGAGACTCCCTCCTCTTGCTGCCCCTCACATAACACCCTGCCCTGCCAAGGGTCCAGGGCCCTGTAATTGGAATCCTGCTGCAGAGCATGCGAGCAGGGGGCTGCATGGGGTCATAGCTCAATCAATCCCTCCCATCATGTCAGCAGAGAGGCGAGGTCAGGCTCAGGGAGGAGGCATTCAGGGAACATTTATTGAATTCTGCTTCCGTTGCCTTTCTTCATGCTGTTTTATTTACTCCTCTTAAAAGCCTGGAGCAATGTGAATCACTCCCCTTCCTGAGTTGAGAAGAGTGTGGTTCAGGGAGAATAACCACTTGTCCGAGACCCCTGGGCCTCTGGACTTTGAGGTTCAGCACAGGTTCCTCTGCAATGCTGCCTCTCATGGGGATTATGCCTATACAGTCCTCGAAGACAGAGGCATACAGTCAACATCCGTGTATGGGCTGGCCAAAGAAAGCACTTAATTGAGTGCTTACTGCATGCCACAATCTGTTCCAAGTGTTTCCCATGTAGCAACACATTTAATCCTCAGAAGAGTTCAGTGTGTTTATCCCCATTTTACAGATGAGGAAACTCAGGGCTTTTCTAAGGCCACAGAGCCAGAGGGAGTGGAGCTAGGGCTCAAGCCCAGACAGTAAGGTTCTGACGTTTTCTCCATGAAACGTCCTGTGAGGAAAAATTTCAAACACACAGAAAATTGGAAAGGATGCTACAGTGAACACCTGTGTGCCTACCCCCTAGATTCTGCAATTATCAGCATTTTGCTATGTTTATTCTACCACATAAGTATCCATCTACCCATCCACCAACCCATCTTATCTTTGATGCATTTCAAAGTAAGTTGCAGACATCGGTACACGTCACACCGTAGCACTTCAGCCTGCGTATCACTAACTAGAATTCAAAATTCATTTGTGGTATTTTCTTGAGATAAAATTTACATAGAGAGAAATGCACAAATCTTAATTGTTCCATTCAATGAAAGTCAGCAGACGTATACATCTGTGTTACCCAAACCATGTCAAGATACAGAATATTTGCATCACTCCAGAAGGTTCCCTCATGTCCCTTCCCAGTCGGTATCCACCCCACTCATCCCCAGGAAACCACTGTTCTGACTTTTTCATCATAGCTACGTTTTTCCTCTTCTAGAACTTTATATAAATAGAATCATCCCATATGCACTCTATGGTGTCTGGCTTCTTTTGCTCAGCACGGGTATCAGATTTATCCATATTCCTGAGTGTATCAGTAGCTTGTTCCTTTATCTTGCTGAGTGGTATCGCACTGTATGAGTACTCCGCGGCTGGTTTATTCAGTTGGTTTATGGACAGCTGGGCTGTCCCCCACCACACTTTCTCGGGCCTATTTTGAGCAGGGCTGCTGTGAACATCCATGGACTAGTCTTCTGTGGACGTGGGCTTTCAGTTCTTAGGATTGAAATTTAGGAGTGGAATTACTGTGTCAGAGAGGAGAGTTACGTCTAGTTTTATAAGAAACTGCCAGACCACTTTGCAACGTGGTTGCATGCTTCCTGCTCCCACCAGCAGCGTATGAGGATTCTGGTTTGAATGCTAAGCTTCCAAGCAACGTGCGCTGCAGCCTCTCCAAGTAGGAGGCCAATAAATATGCGCAGTTGAATGAGTTCCTAAAGGTCGGGAAGAATGGATGACACCTGCTGGGTCCGGGGAATCCATTTTCAGCTCTTCCATTTATTTTTCCTACCGAAATCTCAGGGGCTGTGCCAACAGTGACTGCGAGCCGATATATGGTGTGCTTACCGAGCACCTGGCCAGTTCTTTACAAATACACTAGCGCTCGACAACCCTTCAGCCTTGGAGTTAGGAGCTCTGTGTCCCATTTTACAGCTCAGGAGACTGAGGCTCGGAGGGATGAGTGAGTCACCCGTGGGCACCCACCAAAGCAGGGTCGAGATTTGGTTTCACTTCCGTCTGACGTCAAAGTCTGAGCATTTTCTGCTGCATCCTACAATCCTCTGCTGCAAAAGGGACAGACTGGGAGAACCCAGGAGCAGCTTAGAGATGGAGCTGAACATTCTGGGCCCCAAGGGGCCCCGAGTCCCAGGAAATCTGTAACAAACAGAAAGCATCTTAGGTCCAGAGCCAGGGGCGCAAATCTCCGTGGTAACCTTGCTGCTAAAGACTCGTCCTCAAAGGGAAGTGGGAGCAGCTGCAGACATAGAGACAGAAAACATTCTACAGTTAGTAATTAATTCTGCAGCGAGCAACTGAAGCTCTGATACAAAGAGGTGACCATCTTGGCACAGACTGGCCCAGGAACAAATAAGAAAAGAAACTCAGCATGGGACACAAAGAAGAGGGCAGTCATGTCTTTAAAGGCAAACCGGAAGCCAACTAAGATCCATCCACAAGCGGCCGGCTAAGGACACAATGACGGTGCATCCATGCCATGCAAGTCGATGCAGCCAGGGAGACAAGGAGGTCTCTCTCTGTGAGCTCATGTGAACTGGTGCCCAGTATATGTTTTACGTAAACACGATACACACAAGTTCAGATATTTTACGTAGCCCCGGCTGTACGGTCTGGGTTTACCACGCACGAGGCTCGATTATGCTGAAGCTACATAGATGCTGGCAGCCTTGGTCTTCCGGAATGTTCTCAGCGGCCTTTGGTCCAGGGAGCTGGGTGGAGAAGCTCCTTCTGCCTGGGCAGTTGGCCTCCGCCCCTCTTTCGGTGCACAGGGGACTCATTTAGCGGCAGGCCCCTATCACGCCATCTCTGCCCTCTGGAGGGATATGTCTAAAACGCAGAGCTAATTCATCACTCTGCAGCTTAAAGCCTCCCATGGCTCCCCATTGTCTACAGGAATGCAGAATGCTCATTCGAGCACTTTAAAAATGCTCATTCTTGGGCATCCTCTGAGATTTTAATTCTTTGGGTCTGGGACTAGGAACCAGAATCTGCATTTTTCTAAGTGCTGCAAGTTATTTCTGATATGAGGATCCCTCAGACCACACACAGGGAAACAGTGGCTCACAGGATTGCCAGAACTTTCCCAAACGAACTTCGAGGTCCTGTACCATCTCTAAAGCACTTTTATTTCCACTTGTCCCCATTCACCCTGTACTCCGGTCTCATGGCATCCCGTGCCTGTCCGCTAATATGCCACTTTCTCCCCCTCCTCCCTCCCTGCCCCAGCATGTGATGGCCCTCTGCCTAGCACGCCCTTCCCCACGCACCTGGCCTGGAGAACGTGTACACAACTGCCAAGGCCCAGGCTCACGCAGCCTCCCGGGGAGCCACCCTGCCTCTCTGGCAGCACAGACGCTCCCTTCCTCGCTTCCCTCTGAGCCCTCAGCCCTTCTCTTTTGCCAGGAGCCACTTGCATCTGCACAGGTCCCCTGGGCTGTGGGGGTCTTAAGGCAGGACAGCATTGGCATGTCTCTGCATCCCCAGGGCCTGCCTCTCATGAGGCACAGAAGTAAGAGCAGAGGACTAATGGTAGGGGGAGGAATCGGGCTGGAGAGCTTCACCTTCAATGCAACTCGAGTTCCCCCAGAACAGAGAAAAGGGAGACAGAGACAAAGAGCTGGAGGCCAAGTCAGCATCAGAATTAGATTTCCAGGGACGCAAGAGGAAACTCCTCCGGCCGGGGTGCTGGCTTCTCCCCGGGCCCAGCTGCAGCCTCGGCGACCGCAGTTGTGGCCTCAGACCCTGAGGTGGCTGGGTAGAGACTCCATTTAGAGGTCACTGTGAGGAGCTCAGGTGCTCATGGAGGACCATCTTCTCGTTTCTCCCATGTCTACATGGCCCCTCCTTGTTTCCAGGTCCCCTCAACGGTCTCCCAATCATTTAGCTGCCCCACCAAGCCCCAGACCTGAGCTATACCCTCTCCTCCTGCGTGACACCCAGGGAACGCAGGTCCTGCCGTCTCAGGTGTTAGCTCTTCTGGCCCCCCCCTCCTCCCGCATCCTAGCCTTTGTCTGGGCTCCGGCTTCCCTCATTCCCTCAGCCAGAGAGCTCAGGCACAGGGTTTGTAAAGACACATTTCTGAGCAGCAGCTGACAACACGCCCTGGGAAGACGACAGACCTCCCACTTGCAGAGTTTTTACCAAACCTTTAAAGGTTGCAATCTCCTACCCTGCAATCATCCCACAGAAGCTGTCAGGAGCGTCACGGAAAATGAAAACCTGCAACGAGCAAAGTTCACACAAAAGAAGGCTGCCGATCCATCGTCTGCGCGGTGTGGGGGCTGCTTCCTAGACTAGATTCTCACAGCCAGCAAATCGCCCCGTGCTGCTGCCGTCTCACATTCCGGTGTGTTTCTCCCTCCTGACCCCCGAGGGGTGCCCTGCAGGATTGGAAAGACCTTGGGCACTGGTGAGAGACAATTTTGCATCCAATTTCAGCTCTGCAGCTGTGTGACTCTCCCAAGTCATCTCAACTTTCTGAGCCCAGTGACCTCGTGTATAAAGTGGAGAGTTACTAACCCTGAACACTCGTTGTGAGAGTTATATGTGGTCTAACAGGTAAAGAGCCGGCACAGGGCCTGGGGTGCTCCAGACAATCAACAGATGATGGTGCCCTTTTCCCCTTTGCCTGACACCTGTCCGTCTGCCCATCATCTCTTCAGTTAGGAGACGCCTCCATAACAATGGGTTTGAGAACATACACTCCACAACCAGAACAGCTACCTGGGTTCAAATCCCAGCTCTGCCACTTCTTAGCTGTGTTGTCTTGGGCAAGTTACTTCCCCTCTCTGTGCCTCTGTTTCCTCATCTAGAAAACGGTGCTAATAATAGTGCCTGACACTTTGGTGTTATTGTGAGACTTAAGTGGGTCATGACATAAAATGTGGACATAGTAAACTCTCAAAAAATCTTAGCAGGTACTGTAAGTCTTTATCCAGTCAAAATTCACTGAGTGCTTCCTGGGGATTTCGAAGGAGCGGACCACTAAACAGGAGAGCCTGTGCACGTGCCCCCAAATTGCCTAGTCATAAAGGACTGTTTTCCGGTGATCTTTGTGAGATCACTCTGGAGAAAAATGAGTGCATTCTAATGTTGTAACCTGACCCAGCATGAGTGGAACACAGGATGGTCAAGTGGGAAA
The DNA here is from genome assembly GCF_041296235.1 of Equus asinus. Classification (NCBI taxonomy): domain Eukaryota; kingdom Metazoa; phylum Chordata; class Mammalia; order Perissodactyla; family Equidae; genus Equus; species Equus asinus. The sequence goes on from NC_091798.1 coordinate 9,070,755, forward strand.
AGCAGGGCTTTGCAGATAAATGGGCCTAAATTCACATCCCAAGCTGTGTGACATCAGACTAATGGCCTCACTCCTCTGAATCGCAATTTTCTCATCTGTAAATAGGGGTACTGATACCTACCTCTCAGGGCTCGTTGAGGATGCTCAGAATAATGGATGAGCCAATGAACATTAGCATCCTTCTCTTGTTCACCAGGCCACATAAGGTCTTGGGCTTTTCAAGAATTGTTCAAAAGCAGACTGCCTGACTACGGGGGGCTGCCTAGCTCAGGTGGCATGTTCTTCAGAAAGTTCAGAAAAGCTGCTCCTGAGTCACAGCTGTGCAAACTTCCTGGCCAGGCTCCCCGGCTCTCATCTGTCCTTAGACCCCTGTGCTACCTTCTCAGTTCTGACTCACTCACAGCTTTGACGGTTTCTCTTTCCCCACAGGAGTAGGTCGTTGTTTTGGCTCTAATTTCAGCATCTCATTTTCCTGGGGCTCAGTCACTCAGTCACAAAGTGTCAGACCCAAATCCATGCAGACTTTTCCCACCCTCACGAGCAGGACCCTTCTCTTCAATGATTCATAGACCCCCAGCAGTCACACGTCCTATGGGGCTGGAAGGAGCGGAGTGGAGAGGGAAGATGAGGAAGATGCTAGTCACGTTACTATGCACCAGAAACCTCTCGCCCACAGCCCTGATTAACCCATAGAACCAGCCAGTGATGGAGGTAATAGCATTGTCCTAATTTCGTAGGTGTGGGACCTGAGACTCAGAAAGATGACACCACTTATCCACTGGCACCTAGAAGAACAGAGACTCGAACCCAGGTTCCTTCAAAAAGTTCATATTCTTAACCATTACACAGCATAACCTCTGCCTGGCCTCACCGGGCTCTGAGGCCGTGGTTCTTCGGGCAGGTGTTACAGCACGTCATTGCCAGGCCCTCATTACGCAGGTCAGGTTGGAAACACAGCACATGTGGGCACATGCACGCACACACATACACACATGCTCACATACTCATGTTGGCAGTGGTGAGATTTTGAACCCCAAGAAATTCCCTGTGTTATTAGGCTGATATCTCCAACCGGTTTTGCCTTGGAGCCATCACACTCAAGGAAGCTGCAGGAACGTGACAAGGAAAAGGATGCAGAGAAATAGTTACAAAAGCAGAAAATGAAACAAAACACCTGGGACCCTCTGCCTTGGGGGTCAGATGGACGAAGGCGCCCTGTCCTCTGGTCTCCCGAGCCTGCACAAGGAGAATAACTGACACCATGAGGGCTGAGGTGGAGGGAAGGGGAGAAAGGGGAGAAAGGGGGCAGGGAAATGAGGAGGAGACAGGCCAGGACCCAGGGGCGGCTGTCCTTCGGGGTCTTGATTATGAATACAGCCTCAGTTCTCTCATCTGTGAAGCAGCATTGAATCCAGGCCTGCCTCGCTTAACACTCACCCTCTTGGCACAACCACCTCCTAGTTGCCTCCTGAGAAAATATGGACACTGGGCATTTAGGAATAAGTTTATTGATCACCATTTTACAGAGAAAAAAATGAGGCTCAGTAAAATTAAATAATTAGACCCTAGACCCAAGGTTAGAAAACCCCAAGCCAGATTGAAGGAAGGCAGGCTGCTGTTGGTGTCCGTGTTCCTTCTATGGAGCTCTGCCTTCTCTCTGTCGAGAAGGATCACGAAGGCCCTTCTGCTGTCTGAGTCCGGGTGAGCTTTATGTTCCGATGCAAAGAGACGCCCTGAGTTGAGCATGAAATTTCTCCAAAATCTTTTGCTCGGGGCAGCCAACTTGGTGAGCAAGGAAATGAAAGAACCAGCCTGCTCACCGAAATGGGGCCTCGTTTGTCCTCTACGATCCTGACTCTTCTGAAAAAGGCCCGGAGCTGCAGACAGCTTGTTTCTCAGTCTTATTTCCTCTCATTTTTCAGGATTGGCTCTTTCCCCTGTATCTGGGGTGAGAAGAGAGACAGTGGGACTTCCAGGGCTGTGTTGGCTGGATGTCTCCCCCGCCCACTCCCTCTGCTCTGTGACGGGCGTAGAAGAAGAAACACACCCCACTGCTGAGTCCTTGTCCACGTTCACTTCATGTGTACAGGAAGGCTGTTTGTTCAAAGTCCTCAGAAATACAAAACTCCAGCTCCCCATCGGATTTGTAGGGGAGAGAAGTAGGATGCCAACAAGCACCTTTTCTCTCCGTTTTTGAATAGACAGGGGAAAATGCAATGACATTGACTTTAAATAATGAAAGCGCCTTAGTTGGCCTCATATTCCTCACTGGGTATTGTCAATGCTTTTCTGAGGACGCACGGTAGTTTTTGCTTTTAAAGGACTCATGAAAAGTTTGCACCCATTTTTCTGTAGTTGTCTCACCTGTTTAGGTGAGAAAAGGCCCAGCTTTGCTATAATCTGAGGATGCGCTTTCTTCCCCTAAGCCGTCCAGATAAGCCTGCACTGCACCCCACCTTCTCCAAGGGTTTTGCGAGGTATGTGCATAAAGCTTGTCCCCCTGGGAAATGTTCAGGAAAACCTCCCCAGCTCATCACTGAGTGTCAAATGGGCTCTGCGTTTGGGGAGACAGCACCACGCTGAGTCCTCCTTCCAGGTGGTGTGGGTGAGAGCAGCGGCCAGCACGGGGACCCAGTCACTCGGGGTCACGTGAGCAAACAGTGCTCTCAGATGGGAATGTTCTCCATAGTTGTCCTCACAGGCAGGGAGCTCAGTTAGAGAGCTCAGCATTTCTGCCTTCTGAGGGGCCTGAGAGGTCACCCAGCCCACATGCTCTGTTTCACAGGTGAGGAAATGGGGGCTGACGGGGGAAGCGGCCTGTGCTCGGCCACCCAGTTGGTTAGCAACAGAGCCCAGACTCAAACCTTGGCCTTGTCCCCACCGCCTGCTTCCTTTTGTACAGCTTGATGCTAACCCGTCATGTCAGAAGCAATGTGGCGCAGCAAGGTCTTCTGAGAATTAAAATCCAAACGACAAAGAGAGGAAGGAAAGAAGGAAGGAAGGAAGGAAGGGAAACAAAACGTCCCCCTGGTCTCAGTGGCCTGGGGAGAGGGCTCCGGCTCCTTCCCATGGGAAGGAGCCTCCTGGCCGTCTGGCCGGCTACATTAGCCCTGGTCCCCACCATATCCCCTCCCCACTTCGTTTTCCCCAACAGAACAGAGTTTCCTCTAACCACCATGCTGTTTCCAGCCCCCACGCCTTTGCACGTGCCCTTTCTTCTCCCTGGAAACCGCTTTCCCATCTCCCAGGTCAGCTCCTCCGGGCAGCCTTCCTGGCTCACTCCACTGCCCAGCTTGGGGCGGGGCAGTCATTCCCTCCCCCAGAGTTGCTTCTCTTCTGAGCACACACTCCCGTTGCCGCCCTGAGCACGTGGCGGCTTGCGTCGAGGTCTGTCCTCCGGGCTGTGGCTCCTCCAAGTCAAGGGGCGGGGCTTCCCATCTCTGCCTCCCCAGCGCCTGACACACGGCTGGCCGCAGGGCGGCTGCTAATCAACGGTAGCTGGATACCGGACCGGTCAGGAGGGCTGTCCAGACCACAGCCTCTTGCCTGGTGATAAAATATCAAAAAATTTGGTCAAATTAATGGCACCAAGAATCATAGCTGAGAGGATAAACTCCAGCTTTATGCAGCTCCTTTCCCATCAAATTATATTTGTTAAGTTTAGAAAATCAATAGTGTGCACTAGCTCAATACAAGGGAACTCTTTTTTGAGCAGCAAACTGACCAGGCACAAGCAAACAAAGCCCCATTTCATCTGGTGAGGAACAATCGTCTGTTTACACACTAACCTGCCCATTTTCCAAGGAGGCAGCAGACGACTCATCTTCTTAACTAAAGTCTCCTCAGTCCCAGCAGGAGCCCAGCTAGGTGTTAATTATTGCTGGCATTCCCTGGAACCTCCCAGATGGAAGAGCTGCTGACACGTTGCAGAAGTCCTTACGAAACACGGCTTCTAAAAGCAGTATTGCAAAAACTCAAACTGAAGGTGGTAACCAACTAGTATTTGGGCCTGAAAGGTGAATTCTCAATGTCAGGCTGAGCCTGTGACTATACAGGTCAGGAAAAAAAAATCATAATGAGAACACTGAATGTTTGTAGAGTGCTTATGGCTTGGCTGCTACCAACCCTTTTCCATAGTTGGGGAAACTGAGGCAGAGAGGGAGGTAGCTTGCTCATGGGCTCACCCAGGCAACGGGACTCTAGAGCCCAGGATCTTTCTGCCCTTCCTTTCCAAGAAAGGAACTAACACTTATCAAATGCTTACCAGGTGCCAGTTATTTTCCTATGCATCATATGTTATATCTCACAATAATCCTCTATTGTAAAGCTTAAGAAAATGATCTCTGAAATCAGACTGTTTTTGCTTTGAAATAAGGAGGAAATAAAAAACAAAGTCTCCCAGTAGAAAGCCTTTTGACACATCTTCCTTCCTACTTGGGTTGTTAGTGTTAGGACATGATGCCTGGAGTAGCAGCAGCCATCTTGTGACCATGAGGCAACAAGTCAACATGCTGAAGATGGTGAAATAGAAAGAATAAAATGTATGCCAATCCCTGAGTCCTTGCACCAAACCTGGAGCTCCTTTCAGGCTTTTTGTTAGGTGAGATAATTAAGTGATTTTATTTTTTAATCAACTATTAGTCAATAATTCTATCAGCTACAAATGAATGCATTCCTGTTGGGTATAAGAGCTTTGAAAGGCTCCTGACACAGAATCAGTGCTTAGTATTGTATCTGAATTTTACGATGAGGAAACAAGACTCAATGGGGTTGAGATCAGGGGTGCAGAGCCAGAACAATCTGAGTTCCATTGTGCCTGTGGTGACGTTACCATCCTCCCTCATTTGGTCCCAGGATTGACCTCCTGGGGCTTCTTCAGGGTGACTCCTAACCCAAGTCAATTCTCTGAGTGTGATTCTGGGTCAGCGTGTCAGATAGGACCAGGACACAAACAGGGAAATTGTCAGTTCATGGGTCACACTGGGAGAACCCACCCAGGACACTGTCAGGGGAATCTTCTAGCACCTACTGGAGCTGCCAAGGGGCGTGAGGCCCCAGGGCGCCCACCTCACTTGCGGTCTCACCGGGAACATCGGCATCTCTGACAGCTCCCTCTCCTCCCCCTGCCCCTCCCTGTCCCTGGCCGTCTCTCCTTCCGTGTAGTCCAGCCTCTTCCCGAATATGGAGAGCAGCCGGCCTATGTGCCCTCTGCCAGGGGAATCTCCGGCCAGAAGGGGCCAAGTGCCCAGCCCCTCTCCTGACCCCTCGGCCTCGCCCCATCTCGCCTCACCCTCCCTGCTGTCCTCTGGGGGTCCTCTGTCAGCGATGTCACACGTGCCTCTGAGTCCGGGCTCTTGATTTTCCCTGTACTCCTGCCTCCGACCCTCCTCCTCCAGTGTGACCCACCCTCAGCCTGGATCACGCTGTCCTGGGCTCCACTCTGCAATTCTACCTTCAGTTCAAATCCGCATGTCCCCGGGGCCTGGTGCTCTGAGCCGGCTGGATCCCACTCCCCAACGACCGTCTCTCCTGACTGTCCCGATGTCACAGAACCTGCTCCAGGCAACACTCAGACGCCAACAGAGATTTTCTTTCTCATCTATCTGACTAGTTCCGTCAAAAGAAACAAACCAAGGAGGTTCTCTTTAAGAGGGTCAGCCTTTGGCAGCCTCTCAATCGTGTCTCTGAGAGGAAGCTCCATCAATCCCTCCGCATGGAGCCTTTCTGGTCCCGGGGACGTTTCCAGCCTCTCCCCCAAGTTCTCTACACTCTCCCGTGTGAGTGAGACGGGGGGCTTGTCCCCATCATGCACACAGGGAGGGTGGCCTGGGTGCCCCCTGGGGCTGTCCCAGCATCCGGGGAAGAGGGCCATCTGCAGCCAGCAGCTCTGGAGGCAGCGCTCCAGCAGGCATCAGACCACACCCGCGGCCCCTCAGCTCCCACCCACGGGACCCGGGTGAGGCGCGGGTCAGTTCACCAGCTCCCAGCCAGCTCCCTGGACTGCCCCCACAGAGAAACCCTGCAGAAGGAGCTTATTTTCACAGTGCCTCAATTTCATGTACAGCCACGTACAAATAATGCTTTCACATACACACTCACACAGAAACGTGATTCCAGAAGCACAGGGCTGCGGGATATTTAGGGAAAGCCCTGTTAGTTGGAGAAGACGCCTTCTATTCATTTTCCATCTCCAAACCTCCTCAGGGCTTCAAACACTGAAGAGCGTGATATTTCACCGGCGTCCGTAGTAGAATAAAGTGCCTGACTGTGTGACAGCAGCAGCAGCGAGGACCACCTTGTAGATGCAGGAAGAGAACAAACTGAAACCCGGCTTGGTCTCCGAGGAGGCCAGATTCTAACCATGCCTTCAGTCTTGGAGAAAATTTTAAAAGACCAAGCAACTTTCGTTTTGCTAAATACAGCTACTTGGCTCTGTTTTCAAAATTGGAAGTAGCAGTGGATTTCATGACACCCAACGAGTCATATAGGTCTGTCTCTCCTGCCGTTTTCATCCAGAAAACCTAGGCTCAGAGAGGTTATGTGACTGGTCTAAGGCTGCCCAGCTGGAAAAGGAAAGCCTGGAGCTACGGTCAGGTGGGCCTGATGCCAAAGCCCATGTTCTCCACCACTGAGATGCCCTGCTCGCCCGGCCCCTGGAGGGAAGGAGGGGCTGGAATCACAAGCAGCCACCGCCTTGCAGGGTCGTTTCTCTGCTTCAGATGTGTAATATGAGCATCCTAGACACCCATCGGCTTTCCACGCAGCCAGCAGGGTCCTTGAGATTAGCGGAGGCACAGGAGTAGCTCTGGGAAGCTAGGGTGACCCCCTGCACTTCCGTAGACTAGGAGGGAGTTCTGGCAGCGTCCGGCCGCTACAGGCCACTTACAGGAACGTGTATGAGGTGCCTGTTATGTACGACAGACTCTCATGTACCTACACAGACACAATAGTTCATGGAGCCTCATGTCCACTCGAAGAGGTGGCTATATTATCTTTATTTACGAAAGTCAAAGAAACCAAGGCTCAGAGAGGTTGAGCACCTGCCTGATGACACACAGAGAGTGAAAATCAAAGAGAGGGTTTCAGGGTGTCAGGCTCCCAAACCCAAACTATTTCCACACTCCCCATGAGCAGGCCTCGAGGCTCTCCCAGCCTGCGGTTAGAGCAGACAGGGCATCTGGCTGTTTTATTTTATTTTTTAACTTCAGTTCTTGACGTCTTTATAGACTTGGTAGCCTGGAGCATTCAAAGCTCTTCCACTGGCCTTCGCTTGTGTTAAGGGCTGCAGTTGCCCACCCTCAGTGCCATCCAGGCTTAGCAGTGACCTGCTCCGTGACACTTTCAGCAATAGGTGACAGGTGACATGGACACATCACAGCGCCCCTCCCGCCTCAGCAGTCAGCTGGCAAACAGTCCGCCTTAACCACAGCCCCGTCCTCCCACTCCGGCTGCGTGTGAGGTTCGTTTCTTTCAATAACGAGTACCCTGCAGTCGCATGTATTTCAAAATTCTTTATGCTAACAAAGGTGTTCAGTCTCTTCGTGCTCTTTGCAGTGACTGACATTGTTTCAAAGCAGATTTAGAAATAGTCTTGGTCCTGACATTTATGCACACGTGGGTGTTGTTTATCGCTGAGCAATTAGAACATAGATTAACATAATCTCACTCCTCAACTTGAAAATCGCGGCCAGGGCTGCGCGCACAGGTTGCCGAGAGCTCACCCAGCCGCTTCCTTTTGTCTTTCTGCCTTTTCCTCCTCCACACCCATCCACCCACCTGCCTTGAAATATGCTATTTCAAATTTAGAGTTCAAGAAAGTTTGTGTAATCTAAGTCATAAAAGAGATGTCTTTTTCTTCCATTGCAGGAGCAGCTCATGCTGGTACCTGTATTCTTAACCAAAAAGGCATTTTTGGGGTGGATGCTTGAAAACCCCTTTTTTTTAAAATTTCCCTGCCCACTTTTTACTCTTGGAACTCCTGAGGTCAGGAAGCAGGGACGGGCCGGTTACACACCTTTTCTTGAGTGGAATTGCACCATTGTGGGTTCATCGCCCTCCTCTGCCAAGGGCACGTGAGTCTTAGGGGTTACACTCATCTTTTCAGGGGAGAAGAGTCTCCCCTTGGCTCATCTCTGGGACTAGGCACCAGAAAAGAGAAGCAGAGCTTTGAAAACTGCATTTGCAAGAGGGGTGGAGATCCTACCGGAAGCTGTCACGGCGTCTGTGGCAAGTCTCCAGCACACTGAGGGATCAGTCAGCACAATAAACAAAGTGCAGGCGTGAGGACAGCCCGGCGAGCAGGCTGGGTCTCCTCAGGCACCGCCACGACTCCCTCTGCCTGCCTCCAAGTCCCAACACCTCAAACCCAGAACGCGGCCTGCGCCTCCAGCAGAACCCTCCGGGTCCAGGCTGTGACTGTCTTTTGCTGGGTTATTGCAACAGCTTCCTCTGTGGTCTCCTTGCTTCTGCCGTGCCCCCTTCAATAAAGCAGCCCGCGTGATCCTTCGAAAGAATGCTAAAACAGTCATTCCTGAGTCAGGGGTCCCAAGACCACCCCCATATTTGGCAATTCACTCGGACCCATGACCCAGAGTGTTGTTGTGCTCAGGGCTGCGATTCGTTGCAGTAACAGGATATGACCCTCACCCAACAAAAGGGAAAGGCATGTGGGGCAGAGTGTAGGGGGCACCCGGCGCAGCTTCCAAAGTGGAGCCGCGGGGTTTCCTTCTCCCCAGCAGCAGGCTGTGACAGTGTGTGCGATGCTGTCTACCAGGGACCCCGTTAGAGGCCTGGTGCCCAGGGTTTTCACCAGGCTTGGTCGTGTCAGCCCTCCCTGCCTGGCCCAAACCCAGACTCCAGATCCCAGAGGCAGGCAGGGGTTCGGCACAAACCACACAGATTGCACAAGCAGTTTAGGCGGCGTGGGCCCCTCTCATCAGAGAATGCTGAGACCCTTCCCGAACCCAGGTTCCCAGCGGCCAGCCCTGGGCCAGTGCTGCAAGGGCAGCAGGCAGGCCTGCCGTGCTCACTCCCTCCTGCACACACATCTGCTCCCAGCCCTCGCCACACAGAGTCAACGCCAAGTCCTCAAAACAGTGGAAGAGCCCAGCATGGCCAGCCAAGCCCCCTCTAACCCATCTCCTCCTCACCCTCAGCCAAGCCCACCTCCCTGTGCTCCAGATATGCCGCACGCTCACACCTCCCGCCCTGCCAACACCCCGAGTGCTCACACCTGCTGCTCCACGGACACGCCGCTCTCACCCCTGACTCATTTGTGCTCCCTGCTCGCTCTGCCCCAAATGTGTTCCCCCAGCTGTCTGTCCGCCTTTCTCTGTCCTCATCCCTCCATGGCACACATGACGCCTCCCCAGCCCACCCGCTGCGATCGCGCTTTCTCTGTCCCTTCTCCTTGGTCTCTCTCTCTATCGTCCTCTAACATGCCAGACAATTTATTTGGTTTCTTGTGTGTCGCTGAGCAGGAATGTAGTGTCAGGACAGTGGGCCCCGTGTCTGTTCTGTCCACTGATGTATTCCCTGTTCCGAGCTGAGGGCTTAACGTGGCAGTGATAACCTCACGTCATCCCGTAACCCAGAGCAAGAAGGAGCCAGGGCTGTGCTGCCAGGTGGGTTAGAATTGTCACCCCACTCTGAGTACCTGTTGCCTTAAATATGGTCCATACTATTCTGACCTCAGTTTCTTCATCTGCTAAAGGGGGTATTAATAATCCCGGTTTTAGATTGCTGTGTGTGTGAAGGTAGTGGATACATATGAGGTCTTCTGGAACACGGTAAGCACTCTATGTATTAGCTCTTTTGTTATTTCCTTCCTTCTCTTTAGTCTCTTTAAAATGTTTTATTACAGGAAGTTTCCAACATAAACAAAAGCAGAGAAAATAACAAAAATGAACTTTGATGTCTCCACCACCCAGCTTTAACAATGACCAGTTTCAAGCCACTTGTGTTTCATCTAGTATGTCCCCCAATTCCTGCAGCCCCTATACCCAGATTATTTTGAAGAAGATCCAAGATATTATATCATTTTGATACCGAACCTGAAGTGAGTTCGCTCACCTGTTGCGCAGCAAGCCAATCTCTGACACCGGGTGTGGTGGAAGAAAGTAGGAATTTATTTTTGCACAGCACTGAGCAAGGAGAGAGGGCAGCTAACGCTGAAATCCCAAACTCTCCAAAAAACTAAAAGGAAGGGTTTTTATTTGGGGTTTTAGGTAGGGGAGGGGAGCATATGGCATTGCTGGTCGGAGCTTTCCCACCAGCGTGTCTTTGGCCTTGCGACTACTTGATGAGAGGAGGGAGCCAGTGACCTTGCTGGTCAGCAGCTTCCCCACCAGCCTGTATCTCTTTGTGGGGAGGAGATAATCAGGTGCTTGTCCTTGACGGTGTCTGTCTCCATGGAGGATAGTGGATTCTGGAGCCAGGAAGCCAGAGAGTAAGCAGGCAATGAGTGTTTTTGTTTTAATCCCATATATGCTGGGTTTAATGTGGGGAAACTGATACCAGGGTCAATATCAATTTCATTCATAAATATTTTGGCATGTATCTATAAAAGATAAAGACTCACTTTGAAAAAAATATAGAAGTGCCACAATATCAAACCTAAAAAATCAGCACTAACCCCTTAGTACTAACAAAAAAAGGGGTTAGTTAGTACTAAGCCCTTAGTACTAACAAATGTCCAGCAGTGTTGAAATTTCCATGGTTCCTCGTCATGTCTTACCTGGGCTGTCAGGACAGCACCCAGAACGATGTCCCTGCCTCTGGGTTCTTCGTCCAGGGCACCTAGCACAGTGCTCCAGAGAGCGCTTTGTAAATCACAGAGCTGAAGTTGTCAGTCCGATACTCTGAATCCTTCAGTGGCTCCCTATTGCCTGCAGGAGAGTGTCTGACACCTGCAGGTTCTTTCGTAATCTGCCCAGCCCCTCTTTCCCGAGTCACCTCTGCCTCTAACTCCCTTTCAAAACACAAGCTCCATCAGCCTGGTTTCAGGTCTCATCTTCCTCCATGCCTTTGCCTCTGCTGTTCCCTCTGCCTGGAATGCCCTTTGCTTTCTTCTCTCCTGGTAACCTTGTCTTCCACTGCTCTCCCAGGCAAGTCCGATACCCTATCCTCGGGGTCCCCACAGCCCCTCTGAGTGGCATTTCCTGAGCTGTTCGGTCCTGTCTGTGGTCTCCTAGGCTGAGAGCCTCAGAAGCAGGGACTGGTCTTGTGCATCTGGTCTCCCGAGAGCCTGAGCAGACCCGGAACACAGGGTGGGGCCCGAGAGTATCGAATGAGCAAATGGACAGGTTAACAAGTGGACAAATGAACAAAATCTTAGAAAGAAGTTTGTTTTAGAGCCTCTCTCTGGGTCCACAGTGTCCATTTTTATGCTCAACTTTTAATTGCACTGTCTTCCAGCTTACGCAGCTGGCTTGTATTCCACTTCCGGGCAGGTTGGAATTCTTAATCCTGTCTTGTTCAGCGCAGGGGCTCGGGGCCAATCTCCAGCCCTCCCCTCCCTGCCTGCTGCCTGCTCCCTGGCCTGAGTCAGACAGGCCCTGGCTCGTGGTGATTAACTCCCTGAGACACTGCTTCTCTCTGGAAGGATCCCAGTGCAGAAGGGCGGCCTGAGGAACACCTGGGGCCACGAACCCCCAGCCATAGACTGGATGAGAAACGGCCACCACGCTGGAAACGCCACCCTTCAGCTGGACCGGCTGCTGTGGGCCCAGTGGAGTCGAGGCAGAGAGGCAGGAGAAACGGGCGTGCCCCCTCCGCCTGTCACTTCTCCCGGTTTGGAGAGAATCGAGGATTGTTCTATGGGGTCAAACGCAGCTGTGGCGCCGTGATGTTGAGGGCTCTTGCTCAGGCACTGTGTCGGGCACTGTGCTGGGAGCGTTACAGGGGCTGTGCTGTCTGCTCCTCCCAACCACCGTGACAGAGGAGCCAGCACCCCATTTTACAGACGAGGCAACGGAGCCTCTAAAAGATGATGAAGTCACAGAGAGAGTGAAGGAAGCACTGGGTTCAACCCCGGGTCTCCCCAGAGCCTTCCCAGCAGACCAGAACTTCCCACATGGCAGGTTCAACCATTCGAGGGGAGAGGAATCAGCTTAGCAGGTTTGGGACTAAAATAATTAAAATAAAAAATAGGACAGACTAGACTAGAACAGAACAAAGTGGAAAAAGAAAATAGAGGGCATCCTGGGTGGTATGGATCATACTATTTCCTGAAACTTCTCTTATATACGGACAATATTTAATGTTTTACATGATATACGTTTAAATATATATGACCATGCATACCAGATTGTGATAGTAAATGCATTTCTTACTGTGGATAGGAGTCAACTTTTTTTGAAAAATACGCTACCAGATCTCAGCCAGGGCATGTTCCAGAGATAAACTTACCTTCTCTCCCTTCTACACGGTTTTACTCCCATCAGTTGCTGCCCACAGTTTAATAGCTGATGAAACAGTTGCCTGCAAACCCAGTGCACTTTCTGTTTTTATCATTTTCAGTCTGATTTGATTGGCCTCATTCCATTCAGTTCAGTTCACGTGAAATGCCCTCAATTCCATCCCCCTTGGAACAGCAAGCTTGAGCGGCGACTATGGCCAGTCCCCAGTGATACAGAGAGATACGTGTTGCATTTTCACTAGTCACAGTGCAATACCTCAAATTCCTTTTCTTTGTCCCTTGAGCTTTTGAAAGAAGGCAGCACATCTCATTACTCTGTGCTTGCCTTTCTTGGCCGTTTTTGTGAGTGCGAATGCAGTGTGAAGTTAGAGTGCTGGGTTTGGGGGCAGACAGGCTAGGGTTCAAATTCAGAGACGATGCCTGAACAGCGCTCAGGGCAGTGCCTGGCACACAGGGAGGGCCCAGTGCTTCATAGCCAAGCACCCACGCTCCTCAGAGGCTCTAAAGTTTCCCCATCAGTCGGGTCAAGGCTGGTCCTCAGGGAGGAGTTATGTGTGGCTGTAGCAGGAAACACTTGGGTAGGACGAGAGTGGGCGAGGGGGACACGGTGGTGCAAACTCACACCTGGAGAGCTGCATTTGAAGGGTCCCCGGGGTCCTCTGGCCATGAAGCCCTGCCAGCCCTCCTGAGAGGACAGGGGCACAGGACTTTAAGAGCAAGCATTCACTCTGGTCTATTGGAATTCCCGCTGGAGGCAAGATTATGAAAGAAAGAGTGATAACCAAGGACGCCCTTAAACCCAGAAGAACATGCTACAAATAAGATGAGAACCATCGCGAGCTGGGCAGAATCAGAGTGCCAGGATCCGTGGACCACCCGTTCCTGTTTATGTGAAGGGACGCTGCGTTGTGCCCATATTGGGAGTCAGCGTGGTGCGGGGGGATGAGAACAGTCTGTGGCCAAATCGCCTGGCCTCGAACCTCAGCTCTTCTGCTCACGAGCTGTGAGGTGAGGGCAAGGTGCTCGACCTTTTGGGCTTTAGTTCCTTCTACCTGTGAAAAAAGTTATTAACTAGTACCTGCTGTTGTGACGTCGGGAAGTGTGAGTGAATTATTACTTGTAAGCCTCTTCAAACACCACTTGGAATGTGATTAGCACTGGCTGAAAAACAACTGCTGTTAGCATTATTACTACTATCATTATTTTGTTATTTTATTAATCAGAATTCTTTCAGTGACAACCAATACTAATGGCTTAAGCAAAAGAAAAAAAACAACGGAATTTATTGTCTCATATAACTAAAAGTTCTAGGATGTAATGCTTGCCTTACACCCAGCTGATGTTGCCAGAATTTTTCTCCATATTTCATTTCTGCTCTCCTCTGTGGTGGGGGTACCTATGCATAGGCTCTCCCATGTGGCGGCAGAGATGGACGTCCACGGCTCTACGCATCTACCCTGCCAGCTAAAGCTCCTGGAAAGAGAAAACTTCTTTCTCAAAAAAAAGAAAACCTGTTTAGCAAGGCCAACAAATGTCCCAGGGAAGATGCTCGTTCGTCCAGCTCAGGTCATGCTGCCACCCCTGAGCCAATCACTGTGTCCAGGGGGTGGAGCCAGCCCATCTGAGCCACATGGCTGGGAGTGGAAGGGGGGACTTCTCACAGAGGAAACAATGTGGTGACCAGAAGAGAAGGGGGACTGCATATGGGGCAGACAGAACCACAGATGTCCCACTGCAGACGCTCCAGAGCCACACTGAGTAGCACACATCCCTCGTCCCAGCCTGGAACTGCTCACAGTTCCCGTGGCCACTTCCACCCTCTGCCCCTCTGCTCCTGCTGTCCTTTCTATCCGAAGTCACCGTAGTTATCTGCCCCAGCTGTGCGTACTTGCCCCAAAGCCTCACATCCTTCAAGGCCCGTCGCAAACACCCCATCCCCCCAACAGCTGCACTTGACTTTGCCATGCAGAAGTGCTCGCTCCACTTCTCTTGCTCCCTCTCACTTCCAGATGCCTCTCTAGATTTTGCCACACCTAAACCATATGCTGTTCTCTCAACCAGCACCCCCTTCCCAGGTAGGGTCTAAACTCCCCCGTTAGGTATCCCCAGCTACATCCAACATACCCTGGAGCCAAGTAAGCACTCAGCAAATATTCATTAAATCGGGTTGTGTGTCGCTGTTTGTAAAGACCCAGCACACACGGGGCTCCAGTGGAGCTGATGTGAAGGGGTTAACTGCTCGTGTGCACATCCCTGCTGGGCTCAGAACCCACATCAGGGATGAGGAAGAGGTCTTGCCCTCTGGCATTTCTCTTAGCAGCCAGCGCTGGACCAGATATGATGAACTTTTAGAAATTTGTTCCTGACTCAGGCCAGAGAAACTCCCCATGATGGAACTGAGCTGCTGACCACCCATCAAGTTCATGCAGTGTGATGGGAGCAGATCTGACCCGCATTTCTGCATTCTGCACCGAGGGTCGACCCTCTGCCCCGCAGGGAAGGCTGGCCTGCGGGGTCCAGTGCGGGCTGGTGGAAGTGCGCAGGCAGCGAGGAACACTTGCTTTCGGCTCCTATACATTTCCTTGCAAAATGGAAGCTGCCTGATGCCATGGTCAGCCTGTGTGCCCTTGCCTCCTGGTGCTCTCACGCCAATCACAGACAGGAGCTCCCTTAATAAATACTTTAAGCCTCCCTGTGGTCTTCCCTGGCACCCTCTGCCTGGGTGATGACGTCTTCTTCAATTCTCCAAGGCTTCCGCCACTATCTCTCTGCTGATGCCTCTCTCCTCTGTGGGCTGGGCATGGCCACCTGGAGGCCCAGGCCCCTCGGCCTCCATCCCCTCCCTCCTTCCAGGCTCCTTAGCTCAGTGAATGGCCCCACCCTCCATCTGGTCTGTGGAACCAGGAACCTGGACATAGCTTTGAGTTCTTCTCTCCCTGTGCCTCTACGTCCAATGACTCTCTAAGGACTGTCACATCCACTCCTATGTGTCTCCTAGTCTTGCTCCACCTCTCCGTCTCCACCACAAGGCCTGGATCTGGTCTTATCATTTCCCCAGCGGACTTCCTCACTGATCTCGCCATCACCAAACTTCACTCAATCCATCCTCCTGATGGCAGCCTAAGATATTTCTAGTGCCAAACACATTCTATCCCTCTTCTGCCAGGAACTCCGGTGGCTCTCCAGTGCCTGCAGCCTGCATATGTGGTTTCTGTGTGACTTAGGCCCAACCTCTCTCTCTATCCAGCTTGGTCACTCCGTCCACCTGGCCCTGACCTTCCTTCCCTGTCTCTTCCACAATCCATGTTCCACACACACACACACACACACACACACACACACATATGGGATTCTGACCACTATGGACTCTGCTTTCTCAAACGTACCTGTGAAGTAGTGAGCCCCTGTGCCTTTGCACATGTCAGGCCCTTTGCCTGGAGCCCTCTTCTCTTACTTCCTGGGCCTGACAGCTCAAGGTGCCTCTTGACATCTCTGATTTCTATGGAAATTAGTGTTCCTTCTCCTGTGCTCCTTCATACCTCCATCAGCCTTATGTCATTCTGTCAACCTCTGCTTCCTCCACTAGATGTGATTCCTTGATTGACTAATAAGGTTTACTAACCTGGAGAATCAGGGCCTGATTCAGCCCAGGGCCTGGCCTAGAGATGACTTGGGGTGAAGCTCCGTGGGACAGTCCATGCCAACCCTGCCCTTTCTAAGGTCCCACCTTCCTGCAGGATATTTTCTTATTCTCTGCGGCTGTGCAGGCAGAGGCCAGCAGGGAGGACGTACATGTCATGAGAATAGTGCGGCAATTTGTCAATGGCATGTAGCTAGATGTCGCATCCAGATAAAACAAGAAGAAAAACAAACAACTGACCCGGTTAGAGTAAATGTATGAAGCTGCAAGGGTTCTCGCAAATGCACTTGTCAAAATAAAGCACAAAGTCCTCATGCTAAATTTTTAAAGCATAAAGTTTGCCTGTTACTAATTTTTAGCAAAGCATATTTATATATGATAACTTGGAGGGAAACAAATTAACCTCTGATTTTTCCTTTCCTGGCTTCTAGAATCAACAGATCAACAGATCTAGAATCAGCAGATTCCAGGGCTTGTATCAGCATCTTAGAAACAAGATACTTTTGAAGAAGGTCCTGGGAAATGGGTGCTTGATATTGTTGACGGGAGTCGAATGGGAGTGATCTTCCCAGCAAGCAGTTTAGTGACACGAAGCGAAGGCGTTGGTTTGTAAATACCTTTGACCCAGGTGTTCTGCTTCTGAGATGGTGTCTTAGGGAAGAAGCACACAGGGGTGTCCGGAGGACAGCTGTTTACACAGAGAAAACTTAGAAACTACAGATAGGAATTCTCTAAATAAATCATGTTGTATCAATTCAGTGGGCCTGTATATGGCCATTAAAAATGCTGTGTAACCTGTTAGAATGGCTATAATGAACAAGACAAGAAATAACAAGTGTTGGAGAGGAAGTGGAGAGAAGGGAACCCTCATACACTGCTGGTGGGAGTGCAAACTGGTGCAGCCACTATGGAAAACAGTATGGAGAGTTCTCAAGAAACTTAAAATAGAAATAGCATACTATCCAGCTATTACACTACTGGGTATTTATCCAAAGAACCTGAAATCAACAATTCTAAGAGATTTATGAATCCCTGTGTTCATCGCATCATTATTCACAATAGCCAAGATGTGGAAGCAACCCAGGTGCCCGCCAACTGATGACTGGATAAAGAAGACATGGTGTGTGTATATATATATATATACACACACAATGGAATACTACTCAATCACAAAAAAGACAAAATTGTCTCATTTGCAACAACATGGATGGACCTTGAGGGTATTACGTTAAGTGAAATAAGTCAGACAGAGAAAGACAAACACCACATGGTTTCACTCATATGTGAAAGATAAACAAACACATGGATAAAGAGAACAGATTAGTGGTTACCAGAGGGGAAGGGGCTGGGGGGTGGGCAAAAGGAGTAAAGGGGCAGATGTGTATGCTGATGGACAAAAACTAGACTATTGGTTGTGAACATGAGGCAGTCTATACAGAAATTGATACATAATAATGTACACCTGAAATTTACACAAAGTTATAAGCCAATATGACCTCAATTAAAATAATTTTTTTTAAAAACATGCTGTGTAAGACAAGCTACCTAAATGTTCACACTATAATCCATGAGAAAAAGAGATCCTAAAGTAATATGGCAATTTAACCCTATTTCTACGAGAATATAGTCAATATGTTTATGTAACCATGGACACATATCTGGAAAGATATACACCAAAATGTTAACGATGATAATAATGATGAGGATAGAAAAATAACAAAGACAGCTGTAGCTGCCATGGACTGCCCACCCGGCACTGGATTGGCACTTTTCTCCATTCTCTCTCGTCAACCCAAGGAGGGAAGATCATTATCTGCACACACAGATGAGGACCCTGAGCTTCAGAGAGGTGAAGGAACTCATCCTAGGTCACACAGCTCATAAACAGGTGATGTATAAAATGACTGGCAGAGTCCAGTCTCTGGAGTCCAGTTTTAAATCCCCTCATCACCAGTGGCCTCTGAGATACGGGATTTTGAGTAATTTTTAATAATACTATTCTACAGTATCTGCTCTTTTATAAATGAGCATTGCTTTTATAATTAGCAAAAAAACCCCTATTTTCTCTTTGAAAAATCACAACACAAAAGGACATCTTGTCACAGGAAAAGATAGGGACATGAAAATTATCACAGACAGGATGACTTCAGGAGTCATCAATGAATGACTGAGCCCGGTGGGCTCCTAGGGGAAGAGCATTCTAGGCAGAGGGAATTGCTGGTGCAAAGGCCCTGAGGTAGGACTGTGTCTGGCACTGGGGAGAATGGCAAGGAAGCCAGTGAGATTGGAGGTAAGTAGGAGGAGATGAGGCCAGAAAGGGGTCAAGGCCACCCCCTATATGGCCTCGCAGGTCCTGATAAGCAGGGTGGCTTTGACTCTGAGTGAAAGGGGAGCTACTGGAGGGTTTTAAAGTGCGGAAGTGACATGGTACAGCGTGCCTTCTAACAGGACCCATATACTGCATGGAGAACTGGCCATCACAGGTGAGGGTGACAGCGAGCAGTCCGCCGTCACCCAGGGGAGCGATGATGGGGACGCGGTCGGCATGAGGGCAGGAGGGTGCTGAAAAGGACTCAGAATCTGGATCTCTAGTCCAACGGGGGTATTTAAGGGCATAGACCAAAAGTCTGGTTTTCTAAGCAGCAGGGTTTCCTCCACAAGTGGAGAACCGTTTTGTTGGCTGCCTGGCTGCTTGTGGGGGATGTTGAGTATTTTGACAGCCATCTTGGGCAGGAACGGGGATAAAACCTCCAGCCACCCGAGGAGCCGCCGCTGGTTCAGCTGATGACTGGGACGGCCCTTTAGGGAAAGGACAGAGATCAGAACAGTGTGGACTTCGAGGGAGTTTCATTGCCTCCTGATGCTTTTGGAGTTGGATTTGGCTTTTTCTGGAATGAGAGGAGCAGTGGAATTTGGCCTGACGTGCTGAGGGCATTCCAGGGCTGTGGACCTCAGAACGTGAATTAGGATTTCAACAGCTGTTTGAGAAACGCTCATGGCCAAATAAACCCCAGAGACGAGGTGCTTCCTAAGGGTTCTCGAGAGCTGCTCCATCTCAGCCGCGAAGCAGGCGGCGTCTCTGAGCTGTTGGTGCTGAGCCAGGCGCGAGAGCACGGGGAGGGGGCCGAGGGAGCTGCCAGGCGGGTGATGTGCTAAGAGAAGCCCGGACCACGTGACCGAGGTAGGAGGTGGGCCGAACCTGAGCCGGTGACAGCACTTCTTCATCCGGACACTCGTCACGGTGAGCGGCAGGAGGCCTGCTGAGGAGAGGACTCGGGGGAGTTTGGAGTCATTCGTTCTTGGGTTCAATCTTAATCCCGGGCATGGCCTCCATCATTTCAGTGTCTCTTTTCTTACCTGAAAATGGGCAATGATAGGCCCCTCCATTTGTCGCAGGCCTCCCCAGGCCTCCGTGCTTCCTTTGGGGATGGGAAGGAGACCAGCGTGGTACCTGAAGACCCCACCTTATGTCTTGCTGGGACTATGGGAGGGAAAAGCTTTGCGACCTGGCCTTGAAACTGAATCAAAGCAGAGGTAAAAGATGGAGAGAACAGCATCCTGGTGGTATCGTTTTCACCCTAGATCTGGCTATATGTGAAGCCAGTGTATCCACCCCTGGGTCACTTCTCCGTATGACCCAGTGAATTCCCCCTTACTGCTTAAGCCATTTGGAGTTGGATTTCTGTTGCTCCCAACTAGAAGCCTTCTGACTCATCCATTATTTCTCACAGCTATTGGGAGACAGAATCAGCTACATGATTTGCAGGGCTCTGTGCAAAAGGAAAATG
Source organism: Equus asinus (assembly GCF_041296235.1). Classification (NCBI taxonomy): domain Eukaryota; kingdom Metazoa; phylum Chordata; class Mammalia; order Perissodactyla; family Equidae; genus Equus; species Equus asinus. Next base: position 9,090,601 of record NC_091798.1, read on the forward strand.
TAGGGCCTCTTGTTCAAAAATTATTAAAAAATTCAAGGCTCTTACCACAGAGCATTCAACAAAACATGGGAGCCTTCTAAGCACAGGGCCCTGTGTGACTGCACAGGCTGCATGCCCAGGAGGCCGGCCCTGTTGGGAGACCTCATCACTTGAATTAACACGTACATATTGTTTAGGAAGGCCCCAGGCGGGTAGTAAGCATTCGATAAATAGTAGCTTTTACCGTTATGGCCAGGCCAGGCAAATTTATGAGGATCAGAGGGACCAAATTTACGAGGTGTTATTGATAAGACCCTTGGGGTCTGGGTTGGATTCAAAGAGTGATAAGGGAGACTGGAGAATTTAAAATGGGAGAATGACACCTGATTGATAAAATGGCAAGAGCGCTTTGGCTGCTGTGGAGAGAATGGACTTGGGCACGGAGGGAGGGCATCCTGGAACTTGGGGTCAGTTAAGAGGCTGGTGCAGCTGTTTGCCTGACTTGGGCCGAAGAGAGAGCGATAGCGATGGAAAGCAGGGAAGAGACTCGGCGCACGCTTTGATCTTGGTGGACTAGAAGTGGGAGGGGGAGGGTGGGCTTCAGGGTGAAAGCTATAGTCTGGGTTTAGCACTATCCAGGGGTGAATCATGTTGGCTTCCGGCGTAGCCAGCTCTGGGGTTAAAGTGATGCCACTAGGATTCTGCCCTTTCCATCCGTTGTGTTTGGTGGTACTGTCTGGAGAGCAAGATGGATGGAGTTCTGGCTCCAGGCTGCCATGTGTTTTTACAACGCATATTTCTGTCAACTTGCACAGCAGCCCCATGGACTGTGCATTATTCTTTTATCATTCTATAAATGAGAAATAAACTCAGAATAGAGAAACTTCCCAAGTCACACAGGTGACAAATGGGAGAGCGTGGATTTGATGCAGGTTTTGTTAGGTTCTGGAGCCTACAACCCTCCACTGCTACCCAGGAGACCGCCAAGCTCTTCCTCTCCTCAGCCACCACCTGGAACGACCATGGAGTCTTAAGTTGGTGGAGGTTGGAGTTGGGAGGGCTCAGACTGCCATTGGCCCATTGAGGATGGGGTCCTGCCTTCTGGGACTCACTCTCTTTGTGAGCTTGAGCAAATGACTACACCTCTCTGAGCCTGTTTCCTCACCTATCAGTGGGATGCCGATAAGCCCTCCTTCTTTGCCTGGCGACTAGATGATTACACAGGACCTCGATGCCCGTGAGCTCTGGGGCCTGCACAGTGCTGCTCGGATGGTGTGGCTGCTAGCATTCCGAGACTCAGCAAACACTGATCCTGCTATTGCTCCACTTCACATATTAGTGAAACAAGGCAGCGCTGATTTTCATTAGAGGGAGAACACACTGTGCTTCTTAAAACAGGAAATCTGGGCTCGGGACAAATTCAGCCACTTTTCAGAACATGGAGAGAGTTAAATACGTAACCTCTGATGGCAGGCTGCCTGAATTCAAATCCTGGCTCTGATGTTTTGCAATGTGTTAGTTATTTAACCTCTTTGTGCCTCAGTTTGCTCCTCCACAAAATGGGTATAAGACTGGTGCGTACCCTGGGAGGTGGTTGTGAAGGTCAAGTGAGACAAAGCATGTGGAGTGCTTAGCACAAGCCTGGACACATGGCAAGTGCTCAGGGAATGTGCACGATGAAAGGAACACGGCTGCTGGAAGATGGGGCAGCTTAGCCCTGAGAGAACAATGGGGCCAATCTGAGAGTGTTGCAACAGGAATTAGTAGGGGTCTTGGTTATATGATTGCACCCTGGCTGCAACGGAGGCTCGAAAAGCTGTTGGTGAAATGAAAGCGTATGTCCATACAAAGACGTGTATGCATATGTTCGTAACTGCATTCTTCATAAAAGCCTAAACTTGAGAGAATCCAAGTGTCTACCAATTGATGACGGATAATAAAATGTGGTATATTCATAAATAAAGCACTATTTGTCAATAAAAAGACAAATGGGTGAACTTCAAAAACATGCTAAATGAAAATAGTGGACAAAAGGACGACAGACTGTGTGATTCCATCTACATAAAACGTCCCGAACGGGGAATCGATAGAGACAGAAAGCAGCTCAGTTCTTGCCTGGGGCTGGGTTGGGAGCGGGGCTTGACCTCAAATAGTCACGAGCAGCCTTTCTGGAATGATGAGAATGTTCTAAAAACTGGATTGTGGTGATGGTTGCACACCTCTGTAAATTTTCTAGAAATCATTGAGTTGAAACTTAAAGCATGTGAATTTTATGGAGTGTAAATTATATCTCAATAAAGCTGTTTAAAAGTAAAGTGGGTCGGAGGTTCAAGATTCAGATGGCAAGGAAGTTTTCTAACTTACAAGAGATTTCAAAGGTGCTGGAAGGGCAACAGGAATAGCAAATGCCCACCACACGTTTCACCTTTACTGCAACCCCATGACATTGGCCTCTTCATACCGTTTTGGCAAATGAGGAAACTCAGAGAAGTAGGCTTCAAAAAAATTATTCTTTGCAAAGAGCTGTCCGAGGAGCCTCGCCAGGAAGCTCACATTAACACTTCTTAATGCTTCCCTTTCCCACCCCAGGTCCTTCCTTCTCCAGGTCTCAGTGTTCTCACCTAAGATGGGATGAGATTGTCATGGGATTAAGAGAGAGCGAGGTAAAGTAGGGGGTTGGCCCGGAGCAAGGGCTCAAAATATGTGGAATCCGAATCTGGGCTTTCTATTTAAATTTAAAGGTTCTCCTTAAACATTCATCTTCAGGTTCTAATATTCATTGAAATTTTCAAAAGCATGGATATTTATCTTTAAAATGCATGTGACATAGATTCCAATGTCAACTTCAAAATGTGAAGGGCAGGGGCTGGCCCCGTGGCCGAGTGGTTAAGTTCACGGGCTCCATGTTGGTGGCCCAGGGTTTTGCCAGTTGGGATCCTGGGCGTGAACCTAGCACCGCTCATCAGGCCATGCTGAGGCGGGGCCCCACATGCCACAACCAGAAGGACTTACAACCAGAATATACAACTACGTACTGGGGGACTTTAGGGAGAAGAAGAAGGCCAAAAAACCACAAAGATTGGCAATAGATGTTAGCTCAGGGCCAATCTTAAAAAAAACGAAATGTGAAGGGCAGTCTTGTTGCCCACAAATGAGCACAAATGAAGTGACCGTGCGCTGTGAGCACGGTCAGAAATCAGAACTGATGTTTGCCATTGGATAAAACCTGACGCTGAATTATATTCAATAATTACAATCAAATGAATTCTAATCAGAAAGGAGATAATGTGTGGGAAAAATCTGCTGTTGCCAATTATATAGGTTACTTGAGAGGCTTATTGTTTGCTGTTATCAGAAGGCATTAATGGGGCCCTGTTGATTAGATGATTTTTAATTGAGTTGAACAATTACGGAGCTGCAACAGCTGGACAGAAAGCTGCATGCACATCTGGGCTGCCATAGTTGTATCTCCTATCATCTTTTCCCCGGACCTTGGATCCCACCTCCTCCCTGGCTATTCTCTTCACAGTCTTGCTTGTTAAAGTCCTGGGCCTCGTGTACTAATATGCACACCTCATTAGTGATTCCTTTCAGGAGTTCCAGCTGTTCTCAGGGTGAATACAAATTGGCCACTGGCATTCAGGCTCTTTCTTCACACTGTGTGCTGCCATGTTAGACGGGCTTCTAAATTCCTGATTTGTAATGTATTAGTTAGGTCTGCTGGTCAGTGTTTGCTGTGTGACAAACATCCCCTTAGTCTCAGTGGCTCACAATAACGAGTATTAGCTTGTACCTTCAGATCTATGAGTGGGCTGTGGTCCAGGTGACCTCTGCTGGACTTGGTTCCCAGTAGTGAGTTGAGTTCAGATCTGTTCCATTTGTCTCCCCAACCTGGGACCCAGGCTGAAGGAGGAGTGGCTCCTTGGGGTGTGTTTTTCTCATGGAAGGACACAAGAGGCCAAGTGAAACTTGCAAGCACATTTTAAGCCTCTCCTGGGATGTCATCACATCTGTTCTCACTCTTGGCTCAGAATCAACAGGTCGCTCTGCCTCCCAGGAGGCCTGCAAAGTTGCACGACAAAGCACATGGATCCATAATCCTGTTATAGGAAGAGCGGGAGAGTTGGGCACGATAATCCAATTTCCACACCAAGGAAACTTAGACCAGTGACTTGACCTCTCTGATCCTCAGTCTTCTCGTCTTTACAGTGGGGCTGCTGACACCATGCAGAGTTAATACAGAGAGCAGACAAGGTAATGAAAGTGAAGCACTGTTTACACCACAAAGAGCAACAGAAGTACCTGCTGCTATTCTTTATGACGGACACCGCGTCTCATGGGTTTTTTCCTGCCAGTACCATCTCTTCTGTGTGGTGCATACCCTGAAAAGGAATGAGCGAAGGACTGTTTCCCAAAGTGCTTCAACGACATCACCGTGGCCAGCCGTTGTTTGGCTTTCCCATCATCTATTCCTCCATCTCCTGGGAACAGTAGCTCGATACTCCTTTGAGGAACTAGAAAACATCTTTTCCTCACTATCATTTCGTGTGGTCAGTACAGGGTGTTTACCTACAACTATGCCTCCAAGGATGGGTTCCCACCCTGGGTCTGGTCTGCGAGAGCCCTCTATGCCCTAGGAATGGGATCTGCTAGGAGCACGCCTCGCAAGCCTGGACAATCAGACAATACGATCAATCCAGGACTGTTGCTGGAACAATTTTTTTTAGAAAGAGGCATTTTTTTTCCTTGGCATTTTCAAGCTGGTAGACAAACATGGAGATGCTAGGGGGTTGTCTTGTTACCTAATAGGAGTAGAATAAAACCAACACAGAGGAAAGCAGAACAAAGTGGCAGAGAGAGGCTGTTTGGGTGGTCAAATTCCCCCAAGACGGCTGGTACTACCAGAGTGGGAGAACACTGCAACCAAACCACACCTCTGGGGCATCTGTGCGGATTGGAAAGGGCGGGCCAGGGTATCGGGGGCCCTTTCCACCAGAGCTGGAGCCTTTCCATAATGTCAGGGAGGGCAGTGGTTGGGGCAAACCAGGTAGTCAAAAATGCGGGTTCTAGTCCTGCTCAGCCACTTTCCAGTTGCATGATTACAAGGAGTCAGTTATCGCATGTGCTAAGTGGAGGAAACAACACATTTCTCTGGCTGCAGGTGCAGCTTAGCGTAGAAGATGTTTTGGAAACCATCTAGCAAGAGTTGCCAGGACCAGAAGACCCACACCCATGAGTTTTTCATTCCTTTTTTGTTGTTCCTTTGGATGCTGTGCTCTGTCCAAGTTTCCAATAATTGCTTTGATGGATGAATTTTGGCAAGAGCCCATAACAGCAGCATTCAGATGCCAGCAACTCGGTGAGCCAGTGTTTCAGGGACCTAGTATCCTGGGAACTTGCTGGGAGGGAGGCTTCCATATATGAGCTGAGCAGAACTTTCTGCTTACGGTCCTCACTCTTCATGCTTGCTTGCTTTTTGCGTGCCGGGGCCCGGGGCCCTCTTATTCCTGGCTCTGCCCACTTCTTCTGGCGAGGTCTTTTTCAGATGCTTAAGCTCTGGAATCCCAGCAGGGAAACTGCTTCAAGCATTATCTTGGTCTCAGGGGGAAGCCCCAGCTCTAGTGCTGTAAGTCCCATGTTTTCACTGAACTCAGAGCAGCAGGTGTGTTGCCCAAACACCTCCTTACACGGTGGAGGCAGCACCAGCTGACGGCTGTTATTTGATTTGCTCCTGGTTGCCCACGATTTCAGAGGCATCTGGAAAGCAGCGAGCATGCTGGCTTTGGAAGCACAGATCAGGCTTTAGATCCTGGCTCTGCCCCCCGTGACCGTGGGCCGTGGGGCCAGCTCCTCAGCCTTCCCGACCCTGTTTCCTTATCTGCGAGGTGGAGCTAGCATCACTGCAGGTGCAGGAAAGCTCAGGTGAGATGCTTTAAGAAGGTGCTTTCGTGAAAGGGCATCTGGCTAGTGGAAGGGGCTCAGTAAGTGTTAGTGTCAATCATCTTCTTTCAGGCGAGGATGGCATGCGTCCTGAGTCCCTCTTCCCTCCAGTGGCCTGCCTCTCTGTATACCACACTGAGTATTTGGCTCCTTTTGATGGTAATGAATAGAAAGGAAGGGAATCAGGGATTGGAAACAGAGATGCGTGGGTACCTGCAGCTTATATTTTGCACATGGAAACATGAACAATGAGTGGGAGCCCCAGGGGGGCCTTAGGACCCCAGCTGGGCAGCTCCAGAACAGGAGCACCTTCAGCAGCGACGGGAGTACCAACATCCAGACAGGCTAATGTTGCAGGCAGAGGCAGGCCTGGGCCCTGCATCTTGGATGCTACTGCCCCCTCTGGGCCTCACTCTCTTCATCCACCAAACAGGGCGGGATGGGGCTCAGCCCAGGCCTTTTGTTCCTTTAGTCAAACGTTGTGAAATGATTGTGTGGTTCTTTAGGGTCTAGTGACTCAAGTTGCAGGTCCTCCATCAGGTGACCTTGAGTCCTGCCTTCCTTGGCTGTAAAATGGGAGTAGTAACCAAATCTACCTTGCAAGCTTCTTGTGAGAACTGGAAACGCTGTTTGCGAAGCAGCGAGCCCCGTCCCTTGTTCGCAGCACGTGCTCCACAAACGCTGACGGCTGCTGGCGCCAGTAGCGGCTGCGCGAGGCGTGCTTGTCACCTCCGTTTGGAGCAGGAGCCTGGTGCGTCATCTTATGGAGAAAGACAGATGGAGAGAAACAGCTTAGTGGGTAATAACTCTGCTTCTGTGGGGAAAGTGGCTCGTTTTTGACTCAGGGGAAAATATTTGTTTCTGATGATTTATGGAGGAAAAACATGGTTTGCCTTTAAATCATTAATCTTCTCCTTCCTGAATTTGTGAAGAGCTACTGGGCTTTGGGGAGATGCATAGTCAATGAGTTTCATCTGTGAAGACGATAAAAATGTATTTTTAAGTGACGCAAACCACTCTTATATCGCACCCAGTATAGCAATGATTTATATTTTAATTAAACCCTATGCACCGGGTACTAGTGAAAATCTACTCCTTAATAGATCCAAAATCATGACTTCCTATTTGAATATTATCCAGGTGGGATAAAAAGAATCTTCTTGTGACATGGACACAACTGCCCCTTAGAAGAACACTTACGGAGGTGCCAGGTCCTCTCCTTAGAGAATACTTTTCCCAAACAGCTCTTTTATTCAGCAAACACAAACTGAGTGCCCACTATGAGCCAGACACTTTCTATCCTTATTTAGGTTTTCCTAGGATTCCCAGGATCTCACAGTTTGACCAAAATGTAATCACTGGTGTGTGACTGTTGGCTCTGTCTCTGGCTCACTTAAGCCAAGATCAGAGCCCTTGATAAACATTGTGTGCTTGACTACAGAGGAGGGTAGACAGGCAAGGGGATGAGATACCTGAAGAAGCAGGGCAGTAATTCTGTGAGGCTGGGGCATGGGATGAAGGGATGACAGGGGAGCACAGCCCGGATCGCCAAGACCTACGTGGAGAAGTTGGGACTTTATTTGGTATGCAGTGGGGAACCATCAAGGGTCATAGCCTTTGATCTGCCCACATACATGTTTTTAGAAAGTCACCCTGGTGAACTGGGAATGATGGCTTGGGAGGGAGGTGATACTGGGGTGAGAAACTCACAGGGAGGCTTCTGTATGATGAAGACACTGGTGAGCTCTTGACTTGTCAGGAAATAATTCCTTACATTTCAAGAACATTTGAATTAATACAAAGTCTCTATTTAATGCTCATTTCAGGAACCACACAAAACACTTAAGCAATGGATTGCCAAGCTTTTGATTCCACTAAGCGTAACAGGCAGAGCATTAGCATTTCTGAGAGGGATGCTGACCCAGGGCAGCGATGATGGTGATTATTATTCTACAGTTAGATACTGTCTTTCCCGGAAAGGATTCAAATTGATATTGAATTGAGAAGAGTCTGAAGGCCAAAGGAAGGGATTTATTTCTCCCAGGAATACCCCAAGGAGTTTTCTGTACTCAAACAGGAACAGTGAGTTGTCCCATCTCCACAAAAATTTGTGGCTGCAAACTACCAATTTGACAGAATGACTGGTCGAATCAGATAAATGGGGCAGAAACATTGCTTCCGTGAAGCGGTAGCTTTCTGGTTTAAAAAATATCTAGACAAAATTTAAGAGGCCTGCATTAGTTCCAGAGTCCTGTAGGCTGCCTAGATTAGAATCTCTCCATGCATCTTCTAAAAACTCATACAAATAAAAGGGATAAGAGAGAGAGATGAAAGAGAGGGAATAAAACCACCCACAGCCAGTACCTACAGCATAAGTAAAATGCAAAGAATGTCATCGCTTCGATTTATATGTTCACGGGAAAGCAAATGTCTAATACTAGCAGCGTCAGTTTTAGAATCTGCCACAAGCTTCAGAGTTTATGGAAAATATACATAAAACTGAAGAGTCAGGTGGGGTCCCAGTGGTGATGGAACATGGATAACTTCAAGAATAGTTCACCCTGAAGGTGAAGGTTAAACTCTAAATAAGACACATAGAGAACAGATAGAAGACTGCTGGATCAAAGCATTGGCCACTGAGTGGGCCAAAGGACAGGCTTAGAAATTTCACAGGAAGAGATGAGGTAGTCTTGAGAAGCAGAAGGACATATCTTGGAAGGTGTAGGTGGTACCAATGGAGGCTTGACAGTGAGGGAAAGAAGGAAGTGACTGATGAGAAGAGCCTGCTGAAACCACACAGTTGTCAGAAGACAACAAGAAAGACAGAAACAGAGAGGAAACCATTATTAAATAAATTGCACTTGACGTTAGCAATGAAAGAGGGCACCCTTGAACCAAGACGTCTAGTTAGTAGACAACCTCGCCTGTGCACCCTCCCCCCATAAGACCACTAGGTACTACCGGCCCAGGAAGACTCAAGAAAACAGTCATCAATAGGAAAAAAGAACCCAAAATTGAATCAAAGATACTCTAAGAAGAAAACAGAAAGTGAAAATTAAACTTTCTCAGAAGATAAAAGCAGTTCAAAATAAAAAAATCCATGAAACAGAGAAACATAGAAACACAACACTTCAACATGACATCTCATTAGTTAGAATTCAGAATAAAAACATAAAGAAGATAAAGAAGGATACTTAATAAAAATCACACTTAACCATGATGTATAACAGTTATAAATACTTATGCCCCAAATAACACAACAGCAAATTTCACAAAGCAGAAGCTCCACGAGACACAAGAAGTAATAGAAGAGTTTAATAACTTCAACTGAAAAATAATCACATACAAAATAACAATGAAAACCTTAATAAAGTCTATTAAGTAGAAATGCCACATCATTATCTGATCACAAAGCAATGGATCTTTAAACAAGTAACAGATTCAAAACCATGAAGGCTGCTTTCATTTTTAAATTAAATATCTCTCTAATAAAAAAAAAGCCCTGAAGAATTCTTGAAAATACTGATAATTAAAACAAACTTTTCAAAATCTGTGAGATATGATAAAATCAGCAGAAACAATGCAATGTCTTAAAAACATATATTAATAAAAATGAGATAATGAAAGATAATTAGCTAACACAGAAAGTTAGAAACAGAACAAAACAGAAAACCAAAGTAAAGCAGAAGGTAAATAGTAAAAGATTAAATTGAGTTAAAAATAGAAAATAAATAGTAAAACTAATTTAAAAAGCTAGTTGTTTGAAAAGAATCTATGAAGTAGATAAGCTGCAAGATACCTACATGACAGAGAGTAAACCCAAAAACACAATACCAAGAAAATAATACCAAGGGAAATAATCTTTGCAAAATGAGAAAGTTAAAAAATTATAAGATGCTGCTTTATATAATTCTAAGGAAATGTATTTTGAAGTGTAGATGACATTTACAGTCTCTAGAAAAGCATAACATTTCAAAATTGATGCCAGCAAAGGTAGAAAGTTCAAATGCACTAATTTCCATGGGAGAAATAGAAGGGCTATCAATCGTCCACCCACCCCTAAAACCCAACCCTACATATATTCTAGAGCAGCATTGTTCTACAGAACTTTCAAAATGATGGAAATGTTTACAATCTGTGCTGTGCTGTCCAATACAGCAGCCCCTAGCCACATGGGGTGACTGATGGCTTGACATGTGGCTAATGTGACTAAGGAACCATATTTTTAAATTTATTTAATTTTAATTAAAGTAAATTTAAATAACCACATGTGACCATTGGCTACTCTATTTGACAGCACAGTTGTAGCACATAGAAAAAGAGGAAAACTTCCAGATTATTTTCATAAAATAAGTATAAAATCGATAAGTAAATCTGAAAAATACTGTGCAAAAATAGGAAATAGTTGATTCACTTATGAATACCAGTGAAAAATCCTAAATAAAATCATAGCAAATAAATGCAACAGTACATTAAAAATAATACATTTTGACCAAGTGGGGCTTATTCCACAAATGCAAGGATGGTTCAATATCCATTAACATATAATTGATTAATATAATTGATTATATTGGTAAATCTAACAAGAAAGATCATTTGAACTTCATAGACACCGAAAAGGTGTTTGACAAAATTTCATACTATTTCCTAAAAAGCACAATAAATAGGATTAATGAACAGTTTCTTAACATTATAAAATAAATATAACTTATCCCAGTGTTTAATGGAGACTCAAGAGACACATTTTACTAAAGCCAAGAATGAAGCAAGGATGTTCACTATTTCCACTAATCTTTGACTTTTGTTAGAAATATTAGCCAGCAAAGTCAGGCATAAGAATTGGGATGAAAGAGAGCCAGCCCTGATGACCTAGTGGTTAAAGTTCAGCAGGCTCCGCTTTGGTGGCTCGGGCCTGGTTCCCGGGTGCAGAACCACAACACTCATCTGTCAGTAGCCATGCTGTGGTGGCAGCTCACACAGAAGAACTAAAAGGACTCACAACTAAAATACACACTGTGGCTTTGGGGAGGAAAAATAAAAAGAGAGAGGAAGATTGGCAACAGATGTTAGCTCAGGGTGAATCTTTCCCAGAAAAAAAAAAAAACAAGAATTGGAAAGAAAGAGACCAAATTATCCCTATTTTCACTTGATATAAAAATTTACCTGAATCCAAAAATCAATTTTTATATTAAGGTCAATCGATTTTCAGGACAAGGGTTCCAAGTTAATTCAATAGGAAAAGAATGATCTTTTCAACAAATTATGTTGGGGCAACCAATATCCAAATGCAGAGGAATGAAGTTAGACTTCTGACCTCACACCAGGTATAAAAATTAACTCAAAATGGATCATAGACCTAAATTTAAGAGCTAAAACTGTAAGACTTTTAGAAGAAAACCTAGGAGTAAATGTTCACAACCTTGGGTTAGGCAACGGTTTCTTAGATATGGCACCAAAAGTACAAGCCACAAAAAAAGTTGATAGATTATATCAAAATTAAATATTTCTGTGTTACAAATGATACTATCAATAAAGTGAAAAGACAACCCACAGAATGGGAGAAAATATTTGAAATCATATATCTAATAAGGATCTAGTATCCAGAATATATAAAGAACTCTTACATTTAAATAATAAAAGACAAAGTTTTAAAATGAGCAGAGATTTGAATAGACATTTCTTCAAAGAAGATATGCCAGTGGTTAGTAAGCACATGGAATGATGCTCAACATAATTACTTACTAGGGAAACGGAAATCAAAACCACAATGAGATACCACTTTATATCCACTACAATGGCTGTTATCAAAAAGACAGATAATAACAAGTGTTGGCAAGGATAAGGAGAAATTGGAATTCTCATACGTTTCTGGTGGGGATGCAAAATGGTGCAGAAAACAGTTTGGTAGCTGCTTAATATGTTCAACATAGAGTTACCATTTCATCAAGCAGTTCCACTCCTTGATATATACCCCAGATAAATGAAAATCTATGCCCAAACAAAAACTTGTTTATGAACGTTTATAGCAGCTTTATTACTAATAGCCAAAAAGTTCAAGCAAGCCAAATGTCCATTAAGTGATGAATGGATAAATAAAATGTGAAATAGCTATACAGTGGAATATTGCTCAGCAAGAAAAAGTAATGAAGTGCTGATACATGCTAAACACGGATGAACCTTAAAATAGCGTGCTCAGTGAAAGAAGTCAGTCACAAAAGACCACATATGTGAGATTCCATTTAAATGGCAAGCGTCCAGAACAGGAAAATCTGTGGAGATGCAAAGTAGCTTAGTGGCTGCTTAGCACTGGGAGTGTGGTGGGGTGAGGAAGTGTAATGGGCATGGGGTGTCTTTTAGATGCTACGAAAATGTTCTAAAATTAGATTGTGGTGGTGGTTGCACAACCTTGTAAACAGTAAAAATGTTGAACTACATACTCTAAACGGGTAAATTGCATGTCATGTGAATCACAACTCAACAAAGCAGTTAAAAATTCTACCTGATAAACCCCCAAAAATCAATGAAAAAACAAACTAAAATGAAAAGATGATTTAGTAAGACGGAAGATTATAAAATTAACATACGAAAACCCAATAGTCTTCACAATAGCCTTCACATAACAATAGCCAGTTAGAAGATGCAATGAAATGCAAGACTCCATTTATAACAACAAAAAGAAAAAAAAAGTACCTACAATTACACTGAGCATTAAATGAGAAAAACTGTTTTAAACTTCTTTAATGACATAAAAGGAGACTTGAAGAAATGTCCAGACAAACAATAGTCTTGGAAAGAATAACTCAGCATCTCACAAAGAAGTGAATTCTCCCCAAGGCAACATATCATTGAGTGTCATCTTAATAAGTACCAACGACAGCTTTTAATTGAGTCTGTCAAGTTGATTTTAAAGTTCATATAAAGAAAAAGCAAGACTAGCTAGGAAAGCCCTAAAAAAGGAGCAATGAAAGTAAGGTAAGTCCATTAGGTAGATAGATAGATAGATAGATAGATAGATAGATAGATAGATATAAGTAAATACAACCTCTGTGTATTCTTTAGAGTGGAGCAAGAAACAGATGATACACACAAATTAGAATAATTGGAAAATAATCTAATAAACAGACTATGTACAAAGGTGTAGGTGGACAGATTGTAGGGAAATCACAAAAGATTGTGCAGTTGCCCTAGTAACTTTGGGGTTGTTAACTACCCGAGGGCTCAAAGATGTGGGAGGAGGGAGTAGGCAGCAGAAGCCAGAAGAGAGAGTTGTGTAGCGAGGGCCAACTTGAGAGGATTGGAGACCTGTCAAGGGACTAGACAGATCAAGGAGACCCTGCAGGAACAAGTCAGAAGGATAAATACCTCTACCTCGCTCTTCTCCCTCCCTCCGACCTCCTGGCAGAGGGCCCCAATGGCCAAACCCAGCCAGAAGCTAAAGGCAAGGAAGCAGTGGTTGTAGTTTTTCGGGCCAACCTCCCAGGGCTGAGAACGGAGCGCAGGAGCAGGGTCGGGGGTCTAGAGGGGCAACAGAAGATAGATGATACGGTGTACAACTAAAACAGCATGATTGGCACGTGAATAGACAGAACAAATATAAACAGAAAAGTCCAGAAATATGACTGAGTACAGTAGACCCCCTTATCCTCAGGGCATACGTTCCAAGACCCCCAGCGGATGCCTGAAACCGCAGGTAGTACCAAACGCTATATAGACTATGTTTTTTTCCTATGCATACATATCTGAGGTGTGACAGCAAAACTAGCATGAATTTCTTTTTCTTTCTTCACAATTTCACGGATAGAAGTTTCGTTTTCACTGTAGAGCTTAGCAACCTCAGCATACAATTTTTTCCTTTCCTATTAAGTCAAGAGCTTTCACTTTTTCACGTAAAGGAAGCACTGTTGGCATATCCGAATTGCCAGCATCACCACTCTTGAGCTTTGGGGCCATTGTTAAGGTAAAATAAGGTTCCTGGAACACCAGCAGTGTGATACCGTGACAGTCGATCCAACAACCCAGAGGGCTACGAAGTGACTAATGGGGGTCGGGGGGTGGGATAGCACACACAGTGAGGATTCCTCCTGGGCAGGGTGGAATGGGGCAGTGGGAGAGTTCATCACTGCTACTCGGAACAGTATGCAATTTAAAACTTATGAATTGTTTATTTCTGGAATTTTCCATTTAATATTTTCAGACCATAGGTGACCTCAGGTAACTGAAACTGAAAAATGAAACCAGTGATAAGGAGGGCCTACTGTACACGTGGAGGTTTAGTATAGGGAGGGGTGAGATCTCAAATTCCAGGAGGAAAAATGGCCTTGTAATAAATGGTGTTGCGACGACTGGGTAGACATCTGGAAAATGATGAAATTGTGTTCATACCTCACACCATTCATCAAGTTTAACTCTAACTGCACGAGAAATCCAAATGTAAAAAATTAAACCACGTAACTATTGAAAGAAAACACAGGCAAATTTCTTTAAACCTGGAAGTGGCAAGAGCCTTTTTCCTATGATCCACAATCAAGAAGTTTTAAAAATAAAAAAAGATTGATAAATTCAACTATCTAAATTTTCTAAAGTTTTGCATGACAAAAAAATCATAAGGATTCAAAGCAAAATGAGAAGACAAGAGAAAATATTTGCAACTTACATCATAAAGGGCTAATCTTGTTAATACATTAAAAAGCTCTTCAAAGTTGAGATAAAATGGGCAAAAGACATAGTTCAGAGGGAAAAGTCTTTAAACATATGAAAAGATGCTCAACCTCACATAGTAAAGGAAATACAAATTAAACTACACTGAAACGTCATTTCTCATCTCAGATTGGCAAAAACCCAAGAGATGGGTAACACATTGCTTGTAAAGAAACTGTCACTTTTGTACCTTGCTAGTAGAGGCGTAAAATGTCCAAACCCTAAGAAGGGGAATTTTACAGCAGTGATTGATATTACATAGGTATTTGCCCTTTGACCCGGTAATCCCACTTCTAGTTATCTACTCTGAAGATATACTCCAGTAAATAGCAAACCATTCACCGTGGCGTTATTTCCAAGGGCAAAAAAATTATCAACAACTAAAAAAATTATCAACAGTGCGCATTCTTCAGAGAATGGTTGAATGAACTAGGGCGTGTCCACAGAAGACTCCTGGGTGGACCTAAAAAAATCAGTGAAGAGAGATCTCTACGTCCAGATTTGGAGTGCTTTTTTCATATTTTCTTAAGCAAAAAGACAAGCTTATGAACACTGTTTAGGGTAAGCTACCATTTGCATAAAAACCAAGGGAAAATACATACTGTTTTTACAAAAAGAAACGTTGGAAGGATAAACTGGAAACTAATAAAAACAGTGTGTAGCTGTGCAGGGTGAGGGAAGAGAGTGGAGGGGCAGCAGTTTCTCTGAGTGCATCTTTTCATATCGTTTTAACTTTTGAATGATGTAAATGTTCATGTATTCAAAAATTAAACAAAAAAGTTAAAAAAAAGCAACCTAAAATTGAAAGTAAACTGAAACCATCCTGGTGATATGTTAAATTTGTCACATTACCACATGAGACAAGATTTCAAATGGCTTTCGATCATGGTCCTCGGATGGTCCTCAAGGACAAGAAGACCTGCAGAGAAATATTAAACTTCAGTCAGCAATTTCATTGTTAATAGCCAGATAGTAATTATAACTTTGTAATCATTTAGTGCACATTATAGAATAAAGTAAGTATATATAACAGGTTATCAGGAAATAAGATTTTCAGTTGGAGATACAAATGTGAAATAAGGTATCCTGAATAAACTTTGTAATATTAAATTTTAATTGTAAATATCAACGTGGAAACATGTTTTTATTAAGCAATATACTTTCTAGTTCTGTCCTTTGAAAAGGCCTAGAAGAAATGATCTTCTAATAGCTACGAGCTCACCTAGCACTCAGATCTTGGTTTCTAAGTATCATTCTGCCCTACAAGCAAACAGAGCTCCTTGAAGAATGGGCGGTCCTAAGTCTGGGGCAGAGAAAGTACAAAATGAATCTTATTGTGTGAGAAAGAAGAATGTCAAAGGCATGTCCAAAGGACGCAGGAGCCAGCTGATAGGAGCTCCCGCTGGCCAAATTTGGAACATTTTGAGTATCAAACAGAAACATAAGTTTGATTGCAAAATACAGAATGAATAAGAATTCACCAGTCCACAGTGATTCGAGAAGGATGAAAGAGCAATGTGAATAGATCAGACAGACAGATAGAGACAGAACTCCTCACCCTGAAAGTTGGTAACTCGAGGAAATAGTGTGCCTTCTAAAAATAAACTGCAGTTCACTTAGTTGATAAAGGAAAGCTTTTCTTTATCAGATGATGCCAGCTAATAACTGCAGACCAAATTATGGAATTATAAAATCCCAAATTTACAGCCCTCAGAGACAATTTGCTTGTATGTGGATAGAGAATGCTGGAGTGGTGCCCTGCCTACAGTCAGCAGAGGTCATTCTCTAGGGGGTGGGTTCAGGCACGTGGGTGCGTGCTCAAAGAGTGAGGGGGTTTGCTTTATATTTTTTGCCCATCTGTCCTCTTTAAAATATTCTTCACAAACATAGCGCTTTTACACTGAAAACATTTGCTTAAAAGTCCTGCTGAAACTCCCATTTTGCAAATTCTTGCTCTTTCTTCAGGACCTCACTCAGCCGTTCCCTCCTTCAGGCAAACTTCCCAGGCTGCCCGAAGCAAGAGTCACTTTCACCTTTGCTGACCTTTATTGTTGCATTCACTTTGTTTTAAATGTAATTGATTGTTTACAGCTCTGTATACTCACCTTCTACCAAACCATCAGGGTTTGTTTTATTCTTTGTGGCCTTGGTTCCTGTTACCTGTTTGGCACATAGTAGGGTTCAATAAACACACAGTAGGTATTCAATAAATGCCTGTTGAATGTTTAAGAAATTAGCCTGGGGGGGGGGAGGGCAGCCCCATGGCTGAGTACTTAAAGTTCTGTGCACTCCACTTCAGCAGCCCAGGGTTCGCAAGTTTGGATCCCAGGTATGGACCTACTCCACTCACCAGCCATGCTGTGGAGGCATCCCACATGCACAGTAGAGGAGGACTGGCAATGGATGTTAGCTCAGGGCAGATCTTCCTCACAAAAGAAGCAGAAAAGAAATGAGCTTGGAGAAGGGCTTTGAAGTGCTGGTCATCATAACCAGTTCACACCTGCTACCCTCCCCCTTCTGGATCCAAATTCTACAGGGAAAGAGATTTTATTTTACACGATTCAACAAGTAATTAATAAGTAAATTATGTAAATTCTCTGGGCCTTCAGTTTTCTCATCTACAAAAGTATGTGGGGTAGGGAGGAGGAACCCAGGCTGTTGTTAGGAATAATTGAGAAAATAAGGTGCTTAACGATGACTTGTTGGATGGATGGATGGATGGTTGAATGGATGGTGGTGGATGGATGGTGGATGGATGGATGGATGACAGTCGGGTTTGCCTAATTTATTACTAGGGTTAGGTACAGCACAGATGGACCAACAGCCACACAGAGTTAGATCATTTTCTATTCCAATCACGAGCTTGTCCCCTGTTTCTTCTGTTTTTGTGATTAAGAATGATTGGCTTTCGGGTCGGCCTGGTGGTCTAATGGTTAAGTTTGCGTGTTCTGTTTCAGGGGCCCTGCATTCATGGGTTCAGATCCCAGGCATAGATCTATGCACCGCTCATCAAGTTATGCTGTGGTGGTGTCCCACGTGCAAAGTGGAGGAAGATTGGCACAGATGTTATCTCAGGCCTAATCTTCCCCAAGCAAAAAAACCCAAAATGTCTTAAAAAAAGAATACTTGGTTTTGATGGAATGGCCAGGTTTCAGACCCCAGGAAAGTGATTCCTTCCTAAGTCTGGGCCTGACTCCTGTTGCACATGGAGTGACTTACCTCATTCAGCCTGGACCCATCCCAAGAAGATAAAGCCTCTGAGGCCCTGGAGCTGACGGGCAGCTACCATTTTCGCAAGGTGGGGAAGATGCTGTAACTCCACTCTCCAGTGATGGAGCTGGCTGGGAAGGCAGATGCTTTCAGGGCAGGCTTGGATGCTCACGCATGAGAACTAAAAAAAATCAAAACTGAAATTTGCCGGTCCCCATAAATGACGTTAGCCTCGCTTTGTAGGTTGAAGGAAATAGAGGAGCAGATCAGACAATACCACAGGCTGTGTTTAGACAGCTTAGTCCAAGGAAGGGGCTTGAGTTCAAGTCCTAACCTGCAGCTAACTAGCTGAGTAAACTTTGACTTGCTTCTGCCCCTCTTTGAGCCTCAGTTTCCACATCTGGAAAATAAGGGAATGATGGTTACCACGTTCCCTTCTAGCATCAATGTTTTCAGGACCGTGAGCCCAGAGATTGTTCTGTCCAAGGCTGGCTGGCTTTGAGTTCCTCCTTGTGCCTGAGTTTCCCCGTCCTTCAGACCGTCATAACTGTGTGTGCTCTGTCTGCTTTGCACGGTTGCTGTGAGGGTCACATGAGATCAGGAGCATGGAAGAGCTTTAAAATGGCATAGCAATGCTGAGAATGTGTGTTTGATAAAAAGCCCGAGACAGCCCCTGCCGTTCTGAGGGCGAGAGATCAGAGAGGAGGTACCAGAGAGCGAAGCAGATCTGCGGAAAGTACCTTATTGTCTGCAACAGCCCCTGTGCTGTGCCCTGTTCCTCTGAGGAGAGTGGTCTGAAGCAGTGACTTCCCCAGACAGCCGCCGACTCAGCAAGGACAGGGCAGCCTCAGGTGAGCGCCTGGGTCTGTGGGGACCAGGGAGTAGGAGGCCTGAGTTGGCCTGGACACCCCTCCCTGTGACCTCAGGCAACTGCCATACCCTTCATGAAGGCTCAGGTTCCTCATCTGACAAATGGGAGAACAAAATCTCCCTGTAGGGGCTGCTGCAAGAATCAGTTGGATGACATGGTGAGAGTTCTCTGGAGAACTGGGAGGATGCTAAAGACAGGAGGTCTTTTCCCGAGCTGAGACTGGGTAGTTCTCCTGGAATTAGTTAAGACCTCAGAAAAACTTAAGGGGCTGTCTCCTAGACCCTTGCAACTAGACAAAAGAGCTTTACGAGTCTTGAGAATTGCCCATAGCATCCTGATGCTTCAAAGTAGAGAGAAGTCTGTCCCGAAAAGAATTATGAACATGGCTTTTAGGCATGGAGTTAACCACCATCAACTTCATAAGAAACCCACAAAGATTTTAATGAGTTTTATCAGCTTGGGACAGAGAAAGTTGAAAATGAAAAGAGGATTCAGGGCTCCCTAATCTCTATAGGTAGGAAGCATGCTGAGAAAGGCACTCAGCTGCAACATGGTCCATTTCTTATTGAAAACGAAGTGGGGTAAGATGGGATGAGGGAAGGAAGGAGAGGTGGAGGGAAAGAAGGAGGGAGAGAAGAAGGAAGGAAGAAAGAAAAAGAAGAAAGAACAGACAAGAAAGAACGACTATGAGAGGGCAGAGCCCAGATCCCAGGGGACAGAGGCAAGAGGGGAAATAAGGACTCGAATGAGAACACCCCCAGTGAGCAGACCTGGATCTTAAATAGGAAACATCCCCTGCCCCCAGAGCAGTAGAAACAGACAGGGGTGCCCAGGTGGATTTCAGAATTTCCACGGACAGATGTCTTTCCCGCAGTTCTTTGGGTGAAGAAGAGCTGCATCCAGGAAGCTGTCCTAAGCAGCCTTGTCTGTCAAGTGTGAGATCGCTGACTTCGAGAACCCCTCAGTTAGAATTCACAGCAGCACAACGTGGCAGCCACGTATTCTGCCCTTTTTCCCAAGGAGGAAACTGAAGCTCGGCGAGGTGAAATCCTTTACCTAAAGCAAGTGTCAGCAAACTTTTCCGGTAAGGAGCCAGACAGTAAATATTTTAGGGCTTGTGGACTGTAAGGTCTCTGTCGCAGCTACTCAACTGCCCCTTTGCAGCATGGAAGCAGCCGCAGACGATATACATGACTGGGTTGGCTGTGCGCCAATCAAACCATAGCTGCAAAAACAAGAGGTGGGCCGAATTGGGTCAGCAGGCCACAGTTCCCTGACCCCTGGCCTCATGCTGCACGTCTATGAAGAGACGGAGTCTGGATTTAAACCAAGGCAGGTGAGAACCCGGAGTCCGAGCTTTGACGGCTACACCAACGGTCTCTTGGAAACCATAAGGAACTAGAGGGTTCTGAGAAGCAACAGTGTGTGACGGACTGAAGGTTTGTGTCCCTCCAAAATTCAGAGGTTGAACCCCTAACCTCCAACGTGAGGGTCCTTGGAGACGGGGCTTTGGGAGGTGATTAGGTTAGAGGAGGTCGTGAGAGTGCGGTCCTCATGATGGATTAGTGTCCTTATAAGAAGACACATCAGAGGGCTTGCTCCTTCTCTCTGTCCTGTGAGGACACAGCAAGAAGGCAGCCATCTTCCAGCCAGGATGCACATTCTCTCAGGAATGAAATCCGCCTCAGTGCTGGACTTCCCAGCCTCCAGAAGTGCGAGGAAGTGAGTCCCTGCCCATTGAACCACCCGGTCAAGGACGTTGGTCGTGACAGCCCGAGCTGACTCGTGTGGAGGCATTTCCCCACGCTGCCCGGGCATCTCCGGGTTTTCTGACCCTCAGGAAGCACCACAGTGTGGTGGAAACTGCAAGGAAAACCAGTGTGAAAGTCTACTTGCTCCACAAGATTGCTGTGAGTGATCCTTGAATTAAGTAAGCTGTAAACTTAATTTACTTCAAATTAAGTAAATTACTTGTGCAGAGACCCTGACCTAGCGTCAGGCCTCTAGGAAGCCCTCAGGCGGTAAAGTCCCTGCATCTGAAGAGCCGGCTGCACACCCCTCTTTCGGGGGCCTGCTCTGACTCCCCCGGCAGAGCCAGTGGGGGATGGCTGTCATGGTGACACAGCACAGCCTCATGCTGGTGTCCATCAAACACTCACACTGTGCGGTGATTGTTTGCCCCGTGACTGACTCCCCGCCACACTCAGGGCTCCTGGAAGGCACAGCCCATCCCTTTGACCTCTGCATTTTCAGGACCTCACTTGTGGGTCACTGTAATCAGGACTGGGGCTCATTCTGATTTCCCAGTTAAAATGCTGGGGTCTGGAGTCAGAAGCGCTTCTGGAACAAGCCTCCTTCTTTCATCCTGCATTTTCTTATTTCAGAGTGTGGCTCTGGGTCCAACTGACGGGGTTCCCACTTTCCTCCACCACTCAACAGCTGTGCAATCTTGGGCAAATCATGCAACCTCTCTGTGCGAGTTTCCTCAGATGTAAAATGGAGAAATTAATAGTGCCTTCCTCATAGCTTTGCTGTTAAGAATAAATGAATTAAGGGATGTCAATTGCTTAGGATGGGCCCCCCCCCCCACACATGGTATGCACGTGATCAATGATACTTGTTGTTATCAGGGTGTGGTTATCAGTGATGACTTGTGCTTCTTTTGTCCTGGAATGTCTGTGAGCTGAGGCTTCCAGATCTATTCAGATCTACGTAAAATAGCTGAAAACCCTATACTGCCTCAGGGCCCTCTCCAAGATTCTGGGAATTGAGGGGAGGGGTGATTTCAAGCTCTTGTTCTCATCACCCCCAGTTCCTGTTCTCACTGAGTTAGGGTAGGGACCACCCCACCCCCACCCTGCCACCCCCGTCATGCTCAGGTTCTCTGCATTCCACAGCCAGTCAACCCAAAAGGAGACTCTAGCCCTTTTTCATAATTTCCACCAAAGAAAACTCACACGTACGTGCTGGCTCGCGGAGAAGCCTTCAGGGTGTGGCCATGCACACCGAGGCACACGCTAACGAGTTAAAATCGGCCTATGTCCCTGCCTCTAACGGCTCACCCTTCCTGATTCTCCCCTGCTGGTTCCAGCTTCTGCAGGCCCACCCTTCGTGCTCCTCTCAGCCCTCTTTCTCGCCACCCCTGCAGCCCATTTCTGGTCATTTCTAACACTCGATTCTCCAATCACCCCTTTGCTGCCTTGGCGCTGCTGATGTGTCTTCCAGGCCTCGTCTTCCCCACGAGCCATTCTCCCAATGACAGTGCCCTCCCTAAGACAAACTCCTGACGCTGCACGTTAAGATAGTGCCTGTCATTTTTATACTCCCGCCTCTGAAGTCCTGGGGGTTTGTCTGTTTGTCCCATGCAGGATATGCAGGGACAGATACCAGCTGCCAGGATGAGGACCTGCGTGGCCCGGGGAGGTCTCCCAGAATTAAGATTGGAGGTTGCAAAGAGCCGTATTCTTCGACAACAGGCCCCACGATTCTGAGGGTAGGAGGTGGAACAGACTGTGCCATGTCCACCAGGAACAGGCATCTTCT
The DNA here is from genome assembly GCF_041296235.1 of Equus asinus. Taxonomy (NCBI): domain Eukaryota; kingdom Metazoa; phylum Chordata; class Mammalia; order Perissodactyla; family Equidae; genus Equus; species Equus asinus. The sequence continues at coordinate 9,112,841 of NC_091798.1, forward strand.
CTTTCTCACAGTCTTGTTCAGATTGTCCATTCTGGAAGCAACAGCATGACACCTCTGGTTTGTCCTGGGCACCAAGAAGTCCGCAGAAGCTCCTAATATTCTGTTAGTCAGGATTACTGTTGTCTTCATGTTGTTATCCTGTGACCCCCAAACGGCCACTGGAAAGGGGTCTGGAGCTGGAAGCACATGAGACAGGGCTGGCACCCCTGAGGCTGGCCCGCAAGCCAATCATGACATAAACGAGCAGGTAGGGCTCTCTCGGGGTTCTCACGGCCCCAGTGGATTTGAAAAGTTTGACTTATCTTCATATTCAGCCAGCCTTTTCATCCTTTCAAAACAACATCGTCCTTAAGAAGCAGTTTAGTAAAATGATTAAAAACTCGGGATTTGGAGCAGACGGATCTCGGTTCGAATGCCAACTGTGTTACTCATTGACTGTGGACTTCGGAGAAGTGCTTGACCTCTCTGGGTCTCAGTTTCCCCTTCCGCAAAACTGGAATAATTAGACAGGTGACTGCCATGGTTAAGCAAGATGAGGTATGCCGAGTATTTGTCGTGATGCAAGGCGGTGACAAGCCTTCAATACATGTTAGCCGTTATTATCGTCACCAGGATGGAGAACCAGAGAAATACTGAGAGCCGAATGTATTTTTTCCCCAGGATTCACAAACAACAAAACTCAGCCTCAGGGGAGATAGATCTTTTCCGCTCTCTTCAGAAACTCAACGGCTTCCAGCTCAGTTTAAAACTGAGCAACGGTCAAGGTAGGCAAATGGATCTTTCTTTCTTGTTTGTTTGTCCGGAGGGCCACCTGCCTGGCACAGCCCTGCAACCTACAGCCACTCACACAGGCCCCAAGGGTGTCTGACGACTTCCCCCTCCCTCTCTGAGGAGAACCAGTCTGCATTTCAGACTCAATGCCTCCGAGGGCCTTTTTCACCCGGCCTCCAGCTCGCTGACCTCGAAGCCGCCAGAGGTGCATTCTTCCAATACTTAGCAGCTTAATGCGTCTATTGTTCCAAATTACTTTTAAAGCATCATCTTGATTGCCTGACTCTTTCTATATTTTAGTCTGTGTTCTTTCTTAACCTGTTCAAGTGTGACATGCTCTTTTTGAATTTGTTCAAATTATACATTCAATTCGCAAAGCACCGCATTAGATTGATGACATCTCGCTGAACACGGAACACTCGTGGATTCTGCATCTTAGCAATTAATTGGTGTCTAATCCATTGATAGAGTTTTCTAAATGAATAAACTTCCAAACACTTTTCCTGAGCATTTTGGATGCATTAAAAAAAATCTTTATCTCTTTTGCTTTGTTGCAGTTTTGAAACTTTTACAGATGGGTTTTACAGAGCTTTGAAATGTAGATCAGATAATCTCCTGAAAATATTTGTCAGCATCTCTGTGGCCCTCAGGTCTCCATGAATATTTTACATTTCAGTAGGGCCCTGGGTGTCTGGTGAGTTTCTATCAGGATTTCTTGGAGACAAGTGTGCAAAGATGCACAACCGCATTGCCTCTCGGGGCAAATGCCACGTGTGATCTACAGCGGTTTGCTGAGTTTTAGTCTTTTCTCTGTGTGTGTCATGGGTGGCTGGGGGTGGGTCCATTTTGTCCAGCATGGATTGTGCGCTGTGCGAGCCTCCCGCATTCCTTCCTTTACACCCAGTCCCCTGCGGGCGAGCTCTGGCTCTGGTTTTGCTGGTTCTGCCCACAGCACACATGTGCTGTCCCACCAACACATGCCAGCCTTCCGTCTGCTGCCCCTCACACAGAATCGACAGCTCGCAAGGGAAGACGACGGTGCAGTGTGGCGTTCACATCACCGACTGAGCTCACGATCCTGGTTGTGCCACTTAGTGGCTGTGAGACCCGGGCTGGGCGCCTCACCTTTCCCCCTCCGTAAAACGGGAATACAATCGTACAGTCACTCTTCCTTACCCATGAAGTCCGTATTTGCGAATTCACCTACTGGCTGAAATGTGTCTGTACCCGCTAAATGAACACACGGCGCTTCCACGGCCATTCACGGACATGTGCAGAGCGGGGAGAACGGGAGTTGCCTGCCGTGCACATTCCCGCTCAGGTCCAACAAGGCGACCCTCTGCTTCTTGTCTCAGCTCTCCTACTGGAAACAGGTGTCCTTCTGCAGCATGTTCAGTGCACGTTTTTCTCATTTTGTGCTGTTTGTTGGTGACTCCTCTGTTTGAACGGCCCTCAGCAGTGTGGAAGCTCTGTCTACTATTCCTGAGCTCAGGAAGGCTGGGACGCGCCCTGCGGAGAAAATAAGCGTGTTGAGTAAGCCTTGTGCAGGCAGCAGTTACAGTGCTGTCGGCCGTGAGTCCAATCAATCAACGACGTACTCAATAAGGTGTCTTTAAACAGGAACACACGAAAACAATGTTATGTATCGATCAGCTGACAAAAATGTGCGACCAGAGGCTCCCAGATCGTAACCCTGTGTTGACCTTGGGAGCAGGGTTCAGTATCCACAGACTCGGTGTGCACGGAGACCTCATAGAACACAGCTACCACGAAAAACGAGAATCGAGGGCACCCGCCTGCAGGGTGACGAGATTTAGATAAATGAATGTGCTTCAGGAGCTTCTGGCCGTGGCTGGCACACAGTAAGCATCGGGAAATGAGGGCTTCTGTTATTAGTTACCTGGGAAGCCTGGCTTCTTCCTCATGACCTGGCTCCACTGTCCACCACCTTGCTGAATCTCTGAGGCCTGGGAGGAGTACTCCAGGCTCCTTCCAGCACCCACCGCCTTGTATGACAATTAATGAGCATTTCCTCCCCCCGTTAGCGTTGGCTGAGCGCATGGTAACCTCACCACTCTGCTTGGGGGCCGGTGCCATCAGCCCATTGAAAACAGGGCTTCCCAGGATGAGGACACCATACCAGGGTGGGGGCTGTGCTCAGGGGGACTTCAGCTTTATCTGAATATTTTAATTTTCTTACAAAGAGACATCTCTGTGCAGTTGGAAACCTGCCTTATGTAATTAACCATCCTGCTCCCCCTCTTGCAGGCTGTTTTCTGAACAGCGTCCCAAGGGGTTTTCAAAACCTCTTAATGAGAACACGTCACTTTCTGGCTCACAGTCCTCCAGGCAGCTTCCCATGACATCTAAAGTGAAGCCCAAACTCCTCACCAGGGCTCCTTTCCAAGTGAGGCTTGGCCAGAGTGACCTTACTGGGAGCCTCAGTTTTCTCGTTGGTCTAACCTTCAGAGCTGTTCAGAGGCTCAAGGGGAGATAGTACTGGCCCGCTGCCCTCTCAGAAAGCCCTGGGCTACAGGAAAGAGCACGCTCCTTCCAATCAGGCAGATCTGGGCAGTCCCAAGTCTTCAATGAATCGCTTACAACCCACGTGTCCCAGGCGAGGTCCCTGACCGCATGGCCTCGTTGCCGTCAACCCTGCTGTGTAACGGCTAAAAGCACGCACCAAACTCCTGCTTTTCCTTCAGTGCATGTGTCTCCAAATCTCTGTAATGGGCGTAGAGATAGAGGATTAAATCAGATAGCACATGCAAAGCTCTTAGCACCCTGTCCAGCACATGGCAAGGGCTCAATAAATGCCAGCAAGGACCACAATAACTCTATTATTACTATTACCCCCGTAATTATTATTAGCATCTGTAAAATGGGCTTTGTAGTACCCATTTCAGGGGTATTAGAATTAAATGAGAACAGCAGTGAAACTCCTAGCACAAGCTAGATCCTCTGACCCTTTATCTTCTCCTTTCCATTTCCTCTTCTTCCTACTCTTTTGAACATCTGGACCCGTGTGGACCCCAAAGCATGCTGACACGCATGCACTTGGTCTGCAGTCGCACAGCTACTGGACTTTTGAGAGCCCTAAAGCAATTTTACCTAGTGCAGCAGCCAGGCCCGAGAGGAGCCGCTCTTGTTTGAAACGCATGTCAGGATTGGTTTCAGGCTCTGAAATTTTTTTTTTTTAAGATTTTATTTTTCCTTTTTCTCCCGAAGCCCCCCCCCCCCCAGTACACAGTTGTGTATTTTCAGTTGTGGGTCCTTCCAACTGTGGCATGTGGGACGCCACCTCAGCGTGGCTTGATGAGCGGTGTCATGTCCGCACCCAGGACTCGAACTGAGCCGCCGAAGCAGAGCGTGCGAACCCAACAACTCGGCCATGGGGCCGGCCCCCAGGCTCTGAAATTTTTAAGGAAAATAAAAGGGTGGGCTTGTGGCTGGGAAAGCCGTTGCGTGGGATTCGGGTTGGTGGTGTTCACCTGAGCGCTCTTGTCTTCTGATGATCTAACATCTCGCTGAGCACCTGTTCCAGCTCTGGCAATCATATGAAGCTGACAGGCATGACACGAGGACGCGAACATTTTCAAGGTGGAGTCTTAAAAACCTTTCTGTTGAAGCACCGCTTGATTGCAGGTCCCCAATTTATTGCCCCATCCAATTCAACAAACATCTCACCGGCTTGGGCCACCTGCTGCAGGGGGTCCCCAGCCCGCCAGGGGCTTCTCTCTCCCCTGGTTTCTTCTCTCTCCTCCTCGCAAGGAGGGCTAAGGGCAGACGCGGAGACAAGGCTTCCAGCAAGAGCTTTCAAGGATGCACATGGTGCGCAGACAGTTGAAGCAAAAGCTGTGCGTTTATTGGAAGGATTGCCCAGGCTGCTCCTCGGCTACGTGCTGCATCTTTTCTCTCTCTGAAATAGACAGAAAAAAATCTAAGCTGAACAGTTTTGAGCCCAGAAGTTGGAAAAGTTATTATTACTAATGACAATGGTGACAAAGGTGGCGGCTGCCGCTTTTGAAGGGGCTGCTTTGGAGGAAACAAGCTCAGAGAGGTCAGTCTGAGGGCACGGTCCTTGCTGCGAAGCATCATTTGTGTGGTGCTTTCCCATCTATTAATTCGTATAATCTTCACAACAACGAGTTAGGTGTTTAATTAATTCTCATTAAACGGATGTGAAAACTGAGACGTGCAATTGCCTGACGTGAGTAAAGTCTCCCAGCCAGGAAACGGAAGAGTTAAGCTTAGAACATGAATCTCTGTCCTTGAAATTCTGTGTTCTTCCTACCGCCTCTCAATGCCGGCACTAATGTGCCTTTCGGTTATTTAGAAGAAGTTCCAGATTGCTGGTTTTTGTTGGTTAAGGGCACGTGATTTCCACTTTCTTCCACCAGCTGGCACCCAGGTCAGATAATTTGGCTTCTTCCCTGGAACCACAGTGTCTTCCAGAGAGGGCCTTCCCCCACAGCGCCTGCTGAAACCTTCTCCCCCTTCCGGGATCTCCAAAACCCTGCCTGTTCTGGGGCCTCTGACCACCAGAACCAGCCCGGCAGGAAGCCCTCTGGGATCCTCATGACGTCAGCGGCCTGAGCGCTGGGTCTCTAAACTCACCGGATTTCTTAGGTTGGGTGCGTGCCTCAGAGCTGTGTTCTGGTCTGAGCAGGGGGATGTGATCCTGAAGTCTCCAGCACTGACCCCGTCTTCCCTGCACACGTGCTCCCGGCCTCCACCACTCTCACCATGAACTTCTCATCTACCAAGAATTGTGCCCCTTCAGCAGCAGCTTCTGTGATGCTAAACGCAGTAGGTGCCCAATAAATGTTCACTTGAATGACACGGTGGCTGGAGCCCAGCAGCCATATTGGGCCACGAGGGCAAAGTTTCCTGTTGGTGGTGGTAGAGCAGCCAGAGGGAAGGGCCTGGATCCTTGAAGACTGTAAAACTACTGACCAGTCAGTGCATGAGTTCACTCGGCTCTGTCTTCCTCTCTTGAGAGCTGCTAGTAGTTGCTGGCACGCATGCAGTGAGGACTGCTTGGTGCCTATTATGTGCCCACCTATGAGAGCACTGGGGACCCAGAAATAAAGTGGAAGTCGTCTAGAAGGACTCCATTCTGTGCTAGGCAACACACTCACACTTTGCATCCATGACCTCATTTAATTTTCCCAAAATTAAATGTGTTTGAGCCCATTTACAGATGAGGAATCTGAAGCTTAGAGGTTTAATAGCTTGTCTGAGCTTATATATCGAGCTTATAGTAGAGCTTAGGTACAAACTCAACCGGTTTTGGTGAAGATGCCCAGTGCCTAGCATGTAGTAGGCGCTCAATGAATGGCAGCCATCAGTGGGTTGTCCTGATTATTAAAAGGAGAATAGGCTTTGAAGTCAGGAAGACCTGGTTCTGCCGCTTAGTAGCTGTGTGACCTTGAGTAAGTCAATGGACATCTCTGAGCCTATGTTTCTAAATTGTTACAAGTTTGGAAATGAGTACAGGAAAAGTCAAAGTAACAGCAGTTTAAACAAGATAAAAGTTTATTTCTCTCTCATGTAAAGGTCTCCAGGTAAGCTGTCCAGGACTGGTCGGGTAGTTTCACAATCTTCAGGGACACAGGCCCTTCCTTCTTGCTGCTCTGTGACCATCAGCAGGAAACGTTCACTTCATGGCCCAAAATGGCTGCCAAGCACCAGCCACCATATCCTATTTCTAGCTAGCAGGAAGGAGTAAGGAATACAGTGGAATTTTCTCCTTCTCTTTAAAGGTTATTTCCTGGAAGTCATACACCACACTTGGGCTTATAGATCTTGGGGCAGAATTTGTCACATGGCCCCACTCAGCGACAAGGGATTCTGAGGATGCAGGCTTCACTCCAGTAGCCATGCTCCCAGGTCCTACTGAGGTCCCATTGTTAAGGAAGAAGGTGGAGGAAGGCTGGGGAAAATAGTTTATCTCTATGCCATTGCCCCATTTGACAGGTTGCCATGTGGTTTAGTGGGATAATGCACATAAAACTCCTAACAGAGCGCCTCGCTCCCATTTCTCCACTCTGGAAAACAATCCCATCTTCTGGAAGGGTCTCTTTCCCGTTATACAGGAGTGCTTCCAAATCCTTGTGTCTGACTTGCTTGGCCCAAGCAGCCAGATCAGAGTTGGAAGCTGTGGGATGCCAGAACAGTGCAGCTTCAGGACAGAAGCCAAGAGCCCAAGGCAGAGGCAGGACCCTGGCAGGAACTACCCGGCCCATCTCTGACCTGGCCTTCGCTCTGACATCTCTTGAACTCTCCCAGTAGCATGGATTTCTGCCATTCTTCAGAGCTCCCTGGCCCCACAGGGTTCTCAGGCCCGTGGCTTGAGCAGTGAGACCCTCACTGGCCACTCAGAGTAAAGTTTGGCTGCCTGGTAATTACTACTCTCCTCTGACTCTGCCTGCCACCCGCCTCTCCCCATCATCCATCTGGACCAGTCAGGTCCTACACCCACCACCCACCCCCACCATCTGCTTTACTAAACCATTGCAGAAGCATCCTCCCTTCTCCACTTAATCTCGGTCTTTCTAATAGTAAGAGTCATTTATTTTTCTTTGAGAAGAGTGAACAAGGCTGACGAGTCTCAGGAAAAATTCAACTGAGGGGGAAATAGCCACTGACTCTTTGTGAGCGTCCCGGCTCTCACGTCTCTGCTCTGGCATCCACTGTGTATGTGACCTATCGTGAGTTATTTGTCTCCTGTAAGCATCTGCTTCCCAATTACAAAAGAGGTCAGTATGCGCACCCCTACCGCATGGAGTCATAAAGACGGAGAGATAATGCAGAAAAGCTCCAAAAAGAGCATCTAGCACAGGCGTCGGCAAGCTTTTACCGTAAAGGGCCAGATAAAAATTGTTTAGGCTTGTGGACGCCAAAACAGCCACAAACAATATGCAAATAAACAAGCATGGCCACATTCCAATAAAACTTCACTAATGGACACTGAAATTTTAATTTCACACAATTTTCTTATGCTTTTTGTGTGTGTGTGTGAGGAAGATTGGCCCTGAGCCCACATCTGTTGCCGATCTTCCTCTTTTTTATTTTTTTCTTCCCAAAGCCCCAGTACACAGTTGTATATCGTAGCTGTAGGTCCTTCTAGTTTTCCCATGTGGGGCGCCGCCTCAGCGTGGCCTGATGAGTGGTGCCAGGTCTGCACCCAGGAGCTGAACCGGCGAACCCCAGGCTGCTGAAGCAGGGTGCTGAACTTAACCACTCTGCCACAGGGCTGGCCCCTAATTTCATATAATTTTAATGTTTGTAAATGATCTTCTTTAGATTTTTTTAAACCATTTAAAAATGTAAAAACATTCTTAATTCGCAGGCCCTACAAAAACCAAGTTGGCACATAGACTGCAGTTTTCTGACCCCAATCTAGCACATAGTAATTGCTCAATAAATGCCAGCCTACCTCCTGATCGAAGTAAATCTGTTTTCTCTGAAGACCTGCAAACCTTTCACTACTCTCTAAGAACAGTCTGGAAAGCACACTTGAAGATCCTTCGTAGAAAAGTAAAGAAATTTCACCCACAATGATGTAGGGCAAGGATGCACCAAGGGAAGACGGCTACTGGGGAGGATGATGGGCTTGGAGCCTAAGCAGCTGGGTTTCAGCTGGGGGAGTTTAATGGGCTCATTAGCTCTTCTGCCTCAGTTTCCCTCAAAATGGAAATGGAAATACTACTGCTAATAATAACGATAAAAGTAGATAAAATTATGGAGCCAGGTGAGGTGATGTACTTATAGAAATTCACTTAATTCTCACAATCACTCTGTGGCTGCCATTATTATTCCCCTTTTACAGACAAGGAAACTGAGAGGCAGGCATGTTAAATTATTTTCCCAGGGTCACATAGCTGGGCAGAAACAGAGTGAGAATTCGAACTTGGGCCCTTTAGACCCCTCCTGATGTTCAGCCCATCTTTAAATGCTAAGGTGAACATTAGAGGCTGCCCAATCCACTCCCTTAACCTGCTCGTATTTCCGTATTGAGTAACTCACTCATCCGGCAGTTACTCCCACCAGCTGTGCTGCTGGGCTGGATGCTGACACAGGAACAGACAGGACATCCTTCCGGCTCTCCAGGAACCCCAAGGGTAAAGAGGGAGCCAGATGAATCAACAAACAAGGCAATAGCACTCGACTGAGGTCTGGGTAGTGTCAGGAGGGACCCAAGACGGGGGGCTGCTGGTCCCAGAGGCTGGCGAGGGTGCTAGTGAGGGGGGCGGGTGCAGGGTATCAGGGAAAGCTTCACAGAACAGACCACTTTTGAGCCCAGTCTCTGAATCGCTTGGCTTGGCATTCAAGGCTCTTCAGAACCTTGACTCGGTTTGCCTTTCCAGCATCCCACACTGCCTCTTCATCCACCCAAAGCTTTGCTCCCACGCTCCCATATCACCCGTGATCCCTCTCAACAGCTGGTCCACGGACAAGCGCAGTGGGTGGCAGGGTGACTCTGCCATAAGCCTGAACTCGTCAATGGGAAGAACTTGCCTTTCTTTTCTGCTGCGTTCTTCCTAACTGGTGGATTCCTTTTTTAGAAATGATGTGAGAACAGACGAGATGGTGGGTTTTTTTCTGTCAATTATTTCACTTGGCACTTCTCCCACACTGGTTGCCAGCATTTACCATTTGTGTGAGGCGTTGGTCTATGGGACTGCAAGCCTGGGGCCACTGTTTTCTGCTCTGCTGCACATGACTAGCAACCCAATGTTCCCCTGGCCGTGAGTCCACTGGCTCTGACGCCCCCTTGCACTGATACCACTGGAAACTGCCCCTTGGGGACCTCCTCCTTTTGCTAGCCCACCCTCTTCCCGTGTCGGGGTGCCCTCTTGATTGCCTGCCCCCAAGCCATTGCTTCCCCCTTTCACTTCTTGCAGAGCCTGTTGCCCATCCCCTGGTCCAGCTGTCAGATACTTGATTCCCCATCCTCCCTGGAAGGAGACGTGATCATGTATCCAGTTGCAGCCAATGGCAGGTGTGCTAGAGGATTCTGGGGAAGATTTTGCAGCCCAGTGAGAAGAGCGCACACTGGGAGCCTCTCTCTCCTCTCCCTCTGTGGTTGGGCCCTTGGCGCGTGAGGATGAGGTGTCCACTGCTGCCACCGAGAGCACGGCTGAGAGGCCAGCCCAGGGTTTCGACACTTCTGAGCTGCTGAGCCAGCCTGGGCACTCCAGACTTCCTGCTGAGTCAGGCCAATGAGCCATTCTTAACCTAATTCGTACATGTGGCCTGACCTCTGACCCTTAGCGGGAAAAAGAGGCCTGATCACCTCTTCTTAAAAATATTTTTTCTGAAACATTTCTAGCATTAAGAGTACAGAGACTAGTGTAATGAACACTTGTGGCCTCACTAGGTCAAATTTGGACATCGCTCCATTCCTTTCCGATCTCTTAATAATTTTTTACAAATAGAACGTCACAGAAAGAGTTGAAGTCCCTTAGTGCCCCCTCCCTGGCCCCGTTTGCTTTCTCCCCTCCCTGCCTCCTCCCCAGAGATAACTTCCCAACTGAAGTCAGCGAGTCTCCTTCCTGTGTATGATTTGGAACCCACCAATAAAACAGAGGATTAAAGACACAATAGGAAACTCCAGAAATCATTTTGCAATTTACTCTAATTTAACATATGTTTTTTGCTATTTACCCATGTACTTCAACACCCTTCATTTTAACGTGTGTGTAGTGTCTCAGTTATGTGTTCTTTCCTCCTCTTGAGGGACGTTTAGATTGTTTCCAATTCGAGGATACTGTGACAGGGCTGTGGTCAAGACTCCCATATATCTCCTTGTGCAAATTGGACTGTCTTTTAATAATTTCTCTGCTATATCTGATGATGCCTGAACAGAAAAGAAGGCAGGGCAGTGAGGAAAACAGGCCAGCATCCTGACAAAGAGGCAAGGATGGATCTTGACTGAGGAGGAACGTGCATCGCCCGCTGGAAGAGCACAGAGATGGCCTCTTCTTCAGAAATCAATTTCCAGTTTATCTCCTGTAGACGCCTCGCGCCAAGGCCTGCCCACCCGGGCACAGCTGCTCAGCCCCGGGCTGGAGGTTGGCGCGATCTGCTCAGGATGTTGCTGCCTGCAGAGATTTGCAAAGACTCTTTCCCTTGGCTGCCGATAATTTGTACAAAGTCTTTGTGAGTTTCATAAGTCAGTTTAGAAGCTAAATAATTGAGGGGTTTAATTTTAGCTCCTCATTTCTCCTTATAAAAGTTAGCTGTTTATGAGAAATCTAAAAATTTCCCTTTCCCCAGAAGAATTCTCTTTCAGGCCTGAAATCGCCTTATGAGGCAGCGTACTCATGGGATGACACACGTGAGGCGAATCAAGGGCTCGTCCCAAGTTTGATGTGCCTAAAATTAGGCCTGTGACTGCAGTGCGTGGACCGGGCTGGCTCCTCTCAGCTTCCTCTGCTTCTGCGCCAGTGGCTGACAGCCTGGGACTCCACATCAGCCACGCACCACTGACCCTGCTTTTGTGCACACAGCCACATACAAAAGAGCCACAGGTCTATGGAAATGGGACTGGAGGAGGCTTCCCAGGGTCCCCCTTTGATTCCTCTAAGGCCTAGAAAGTTCCGTTCAAAATCCCTGGAGCTTCGATCTTAGCATCAACTCTAAACTAGGTCTTCCTACGTCCGGACTTTTACGAGCCTGAGATTCCTGTGAAATCTGTACGTAGATTAACACAGGTTTTGTAAACTCTAGTGCTAACCGTGTCACACTCTTGTTTGAAAACTTATGAATGGCTCTCCACGGCAGACTGTAAAAAAGTTGGAGCTCTTTCACTTGATGTTCAAAGCCCTCTGTGAACTGGCCCTGCTGACTTTCCAGAGCCACTCTTTTTACTCATTTCTTCCTTACACTGTTTATTTTCTGTCACATGGAACTGCACACTTTCCCCCAATGCATACACCCCTTCACACTCTTGTCTTCGCATTGCATTCCCTCTACCCAGGATGCCCTTCCCTTTCCTCCATCCCTCAATTCCGATTCATCCTTCGAGACCCAAGTCCACTCTCCCAGCGGCACTTCTCACCCATGCCCAGCTGCCCCACTCATCGCATATTATAATCTTCCTTGTGTGTGTGTGACTCTCTAGATTGCAATTGCTGTGATCGTAGGAGTCATGCTGTACCTGTGTTGTCCTGGGACAACCTAAAGCCTCATGATTTGGGAGCTCTGGAATCCAGCAAGCTCTGCCTCCTGTCCCAGCTCTAGTGCATATTAGCTTCGTGACCTTGAACGGTCACTTAACTGGCTTTACCTTTAGATTTTGCATCCATAAAATGAAGATGATTGTGTGTCAACCTCATAAAGAGATCGTAGGCATGCCAGAAAGGCATTGAAGAACGGGCCTAGTAAATGCTTCGTAAATGCTTCAGCTACGTTGATGGAGTTGTCCTTTCCTCACAGGGCCTAACACGTTTCCTGGCGCTGCATAGTAGGTGGTCAATTAACATTAGTTGCATAAACCTTCATTGCATTTCAGCTGAATCCCTGGAATAGCCAAGTGTCCTGGGTACTTCGACCAGTGCTCAACTGCTGAGTTAACTAATTCGCAGTCGTCCATGTCCTGAGTGTCCGTCAGCCGGAAACCCTGGGCTCGGCACACGGCCCAGGCCCCTCTGCAGGCGTCCTACTGGGACTTTGGCAGTCATGACTCACGGGCCTCTGAAATTCCTTGCTTCCTTTTCTTCATCCGACTTTAGATTTTCGTGACTTTTTCACTGGATCCTAGGGAGTTTTAAATACAAATTATCACATCACTGAAATATCCTGATATGACAGCTGCCGCCTCGTGCAGCGATATTTCAGAGTTTTCAGAAAAAAATGACAAATGCACCTAGAGATATTGGCGATGTGCTTAGGGACCATGAACAGAAGGGTGCTCTTTGAGAATCCGAATACACTTAAAAATAATAATAAGGCTAATTCTTCTTAGAATTTGAGCTGTGCCATTGGGATCTGTACTTCACAAGATTGTTAAAATGCACATGTGAAGAATTTTATGTTGGTGGTATGTTGAGGATACAGCTTCACAGTGTGTTCGTTTCTGAGCAGTCGTGATTCATTTGGGAGTTAAGCCCTTAGAAACCTAGGCAACATAGAATTCCTGCAACTCAGGTTTTTACCAGAAAATGTAGCTTTCATATGCACTGGGGTGAGAGTATGGATTAGCACAACCACCGTGGAGAGAAATTTAATAATAGCTAATAAAGCTGAAGGTGTATATACTTGAAAATTCCATCTCTAGCCATTTTCCTTAGAGCAGAGGTTTCCAGACTTTTATTTTTTTATTTTTTTGGTGAGGAAGATTTGCCCTCAGCTAACATCTGTTGCCAATCCTCCTCTGTTTTTGCTTGAGGAAGATTAGCCCAGGGCTAACATCTGTGCCAATCTTCCTCTACTTTGCATGTGGGATGCCTCCACAACTTGGCTGATGAGTGGAGCAGGTCTGCACCCGGGATCTGAACCTGTGAACCCGGGCCGTGAAGCAGAGTGCATGGAACTTTAACTACTTGGCCACGGGGCCGGCCTCTCCAGATTTTTTCATCATGTTCCTCATCAACTAAAATATTTTTAGCACACATTCTTAGTATAAGTATTGTTTTTTATTTATAAATCCTGTACATATATCACTCTTCTTATATGACTATTATTAAACAAATACAAAAGTAGAAAATTTTAAATGATGTCTTGAAGAAATGCAAATAGAATTCCTACCATTTTCTTCCTGGACCCACGTGGATTATCAGCCACTCTCCTTGGAGTGTGTGTGCCCCACTTTGGACCTGCTGCATCAGCTCAATTCTGCACATACGCACAAGGAGGCAAGTAGATCAAATAGGTAATAGAAAAGAGGGAAACAACCTAATGTCCATCAATACTGGAATGCATTAATATACCACTTATACAATGACACAATTTTTATACAATGAAAAATTAGAGACAATCACAATGAATAACATTACATAAAAATGAAAATTGCCAAATATCTACAAAAATGTATCATATATTCAAAATCTATAAACACGCAAAACACTCTTCATTTTAGGCTCAGAGCACTTCTTGAACCTGTAGGTTTCATTACTTCTGGAAAATTCTTGGCTGTTATCTTTTCAATATTGCCTTTGCACCATTCTCTCCCCTTTCCTTCTGGTCCTTCAATTACACGTGTTTAGTTCTTTCACCATGTCTCATATGTCTCCCACATCCTTTTCTGTATTTCCCATGCTTTTTTCTCTCCATGCTTCAATCTGGGTATTTTCTATTGACCTGTCTTCTTGATCACTAATCCTCTCTTCAGCTGTATCTAATCTGTGGGAATAAATCTACTGAGTTATTCATTTTACTATAGCATTTTTCACTACTAGACTTTCCATTTTGTATAGATATCAGGTCTCTAGTGAAAAGCATCTACTTCTCATACCTTTTCTTGAAAATATAAATCACAGTATTTTTAATGTCTTTATCAGATTATCCCATTATTTGGATCTGCTGTTGGCCTTTTTGTATTAGATAATAGAACAAATAAATTTGGCTTTTTTTTTTCCCATTTGATTTCTGGCCACTTGTTCTTTTTCCTTCTGGAATGCTTGATAGTTTTGATAAAATGTCAGCTACTTTGTATAAAAATGTCAAAGATAATTTGGTGCTTTGGATAATATTCTCTTCTTCTAAAGGGACTGTCTTTGGCTGCTGCCATAATAAGTTGAGGAAGATCTCCTCCATCCAATCTTGGATTGAGCTGATCAGAAGCTGGGGTTCAGCTTGTGAGGGCTGGACTCTTTCCGTTTTGCAGTCTTCCTAGAATATAGAACATAGACTCTTCAGAGGTCCCTCCTTAGAACTCAAGGCATTGGTTGGGCTGTAAGTGGCAGCAGGCTGAGATGACGAGAAGCTGAGCAAAGCTCTTGGCTCCTTTGCTGATCTGGGCATACGAAACCTAGAGATCTGAGCCATCCGAGGAGAATGAGCTCTAGCAAATGCACTGGGCCTCTGGTGGGAACGTCTGAAGAGCTATAAAGTTTAACCTGAATACAGAATAACCTCACTCCAAAAAGCAAAATCCTATTGAAAGAGCATAGTATTTTGTGTCCTTATGGAGGCTTAGTAGAAAATATCTTTGGCATAGGAGTCTGGCAGGCCTGGCTTCAACTCCCAGCTCTGCCGATCACAAGCTGTATGTCTAAAGGGTGTATGTCCTCAACTTTCTGGAGATTCAATGTCAGCAACAGTGTAAGAGGGTTAATGTCCCTGCCTTGTGGGATGGTGTGAGGATTTGACAAAATGTCATCTGAAAAGCTCCCAGCACAGTACTTGATAGAGTAGTCACTCAACAGACCTTATGATTTTGAGATATTGATCTGTGATAGTTTTTAGGAGCAAATAAAATGCATTGATTAAATAGCATCTTGGATGATAGATACTCTCTCTGGATTGCTTTATGGAAACATTTCTCAAAGTGTGTTCTTTGGAACCCATGTTAGAAAAGTGTTTTAGACACATACATACATGTCTTCCTGTATCAACCAAGTTTGGGAAACATAGCGTCAATTGCAACCAAGCAGGGTTTTTTTATTGCAAGGTATCTCAGAGCCGTTACTGTGGGAATCCTCTCCGTAATATGCGAAGGGGTTAGCACTGATATCATTTCCCACATTTGTTTGCCCATGGAGTGTTTTCTTGGTGGAGCCTCCACCAGGGGAATGTTTGAGAAGCTCCGGTTGTTGCAACACTTTGCAGTTTACAAAGCCCTTTCCTGTGCGTGTTCTCATTTGCCTCTCACGATGACCTTGGGAAGAAGATGAGGAAGAGATGAGGCTTCTCACCTCCATTTTAGAGATTACAAAACAGATTCTCAAAAAAGAAGGCAAGTTGGGTTTCTGACTCACAAGTAAGTGCTCTTCCCATGGTCCTGTTCCTCCTGATGGTGTCAAAGTCTCATGCTGGCACGTGGCAAGGCCATAATTCTAATCCAGTCCTTCTGAACCCTGCTCCCGTACACTGTCAGCTAATCGAGCTTCTTTGTGAGAGTGTGTATGCGTGTATGTGTGCATGTGACAGTTGTGGAGTGAGCATTGATCAGTTGACTTGATTCCTTATCAACCAGCCATTCTCAGGTTGCTTTATGCAGGAAACGAAATCCCCTCCATTGAGGCATGGAACCATGACCATTTAGTAGGCAATACATGAGCAACATGAGTGACCTTGGGGTGATTCAAGCAAGGCAAGGGCAGTAACAGAAAATACAGTTTCTTGCTATTTGGGAAATTGTTATCATGTCGATAGAACTTAAAAATCATAGTGCCATTAATTTTCCAACTTTTTCAAAAATGCCTGGTCATTTAACAGCCTGATTAATTCTCAGCACTTATTTTCATCTCCTAGGTTTAGATTTCATTTTCCATTCATTCATTCAAAAAATAGTTTTGAGCTTCTCTCTTTGTGTTTGAAACTGTGTCCAGAATACAACGAGCAACAAGAAATAGCTCTGTCCTCAAGCATTTCACAATCTGTGATGGAGACGGAAAGGTACAGAGACAGGTGCCACAGAGTATGCTGGGCTGGCAGGAGCACGAGAGGTCGGGAGGCACCTGTTCAGCCCAGGGAAGTTGAGGAAGGCTTCTTCGAAAAACTAAAGCCCGAACTGAGACAGGGAGACACTAGGAGTTAGCTAAGGAAAGCTGGGGTGGAAGGAAGAGTATCACAGATAGATGGAACATCATTTTCAAAGTCTCCGAAGGTAAGAGTGACTTAAACAGGAGTGGCTTAAACAGCAGAAATTTATTCTCACAGTTCTGGAGGCTAGAAGTTCAAGATCAAGGTCGGCAGGGTTGGTTCCTTCTTAGGGTTTGGAAGAGAATCTATTCCGGGCTCTCTCCTGGCTTCTGATGGTTTGCTGGCAATCTTTGGCATTTCTTAGCTTGTAGGTGCACGACTCTGGTCTCTGCCTTCATGTTCACATAGCTTCTCTCTGTGTGTGTGTGTGTCTTCCTTCTGTATGTGTCTGTCTCTGTGTCCAAATTTCTCCTTTCTATAAGGAATCAGTCATACTGGATTAGGGTCCACCCTAATGACCTCATTTTAACTTGATTATCTCTGTACAGACCCCATCTCCAAATAAGGTCACATTCTTAGATCCTGGGGGTTAAAACTTCAATATATCTTTTCTTGATGGGACACAATTCAACCTATAATAGTTTGCCCTCTGGTCCCCCAAATGCGTGTCCTTCCCACATGCAAAATTCATTCACCAATCCTAATATCCTGAAAAGCCTTAATCATTCCAGCATCACCTCTACGTCCAAAATCTCATCTAAACATCATCACCTCAAAGCCCCAAATCTCATTATCTAAATCACTCACGTCACTTATGGGCAAGACTCAGAGTGTGATTCCTCCAGGTCAAATCCCTCTTCATCTGTGGACCTGAGAAAGCAGACGAGTTGTCTGCTTCCAAAATACAAGGTGGGACGGGCATGGAGAAGGCATTCCCATTCCGAAAGAGGGGAATCAGAAGAACAAAGCATCATGGGTCTAAAGCAAATTGGAAAACCTATGAGGGCAAATTCCATCGGCTTTTAAGGCTTCAGAATAAACTTATTGGCTCCATCCTCTCTCCTTTTGGCCTGCTGGGGTGGCAGCACCTCACCCCGCCTCAGCCCTGCTGAAGCCCTGAAGTCTGGGAGCTTCTGTCATTCCCTCCCATCTTGGGCCCTCCCGTCCAGGCTGGCAGCATCTCTGCAGAGACGGCTGATTGGATTCACAGGCCACACACATAGTCTCTTGCGCAAATGGTCGTCTAGCCACCCCCTTGGTGTTCTCTCCAGAGCATGGCTTTCTTGTTTTGTGCAAAATGCATTGGCTAAGAATTTTCCAAATCCTCAAGTACTCCTTCCTTTTGGCTTGATAACCTCTTCTTCAATTTATCTCTTTCCTCTCACATTTTACTATAAATAGCAAGGAGAAGCTAGGCCATGCCTTCAACCCTTTGCTTAGAAATCTCCTCAGCTAAGTATCCAAGTTCATGACTTACAAGTTCTACTTTCTGTCCAACAGAACACAGCCGGCCAGGTTCTCTGCCACTTTGTAAGGAGGATTGCCTTTCCTCCAGTTTCCGATAATGTGCCCCTGGTTTCCACCTGAGACCTCCCCAGAAGGACCCTTACTGTTCACATTCTGCCAGCAGTCTCGAGACAATCTGGGCTTTACGCACCATGCGCCTCACGACTCTTCCAGCTGTTCCCATCACCCAGTTCCTGAGCCACCTCCACGTTTTAAGGTATTTGTTACAGCAGCGCCCCACTTACCAGGAATCTAGTTTCCTAGATTCTGACCGAATCTAGGGCTGACTGAACAAAGTACCACACACTGGGCGGCTTGAACAATAGGAATTTATTGTCTACAGTCTGGAGGCTGGAAGTCTGGGATCAAGGTGTCAGCAGGGTGGGCCCCTTCTGAGGGCTGTGGGGGAGGATCTGGTCCAGGCCTCTCTCCTCGCTTCCGGTGGCTTCAGCCACTCCTTGGCTTGCGGATGGCATTCTCCCTGTGTCTTCACGTCATCTTCCCTCTATGTGAGTCTGTCTCTGTGTCCAAATTTCCCCTTTTTATAAGGACATCGTCATATTGGATTAGGGCCCACTCTAATGACCTCTTTGTAACTCGATTACCTCTGCAGTCGGGGTGGCTTCTGATGTTTTCGGAAGCCAGCTACGTTGTCTCGGGTAACAGGAACTGGGGTAAGTAGACCCTGATGTGGGAATTCACGTTCATCTGGGAAGGAGTGGGACGTGTTACTGAGTGCTGTCCCTGTGCATCCCGGAGACTTGGAATCCCTCTCATGTCTGTTGTTCTGTCTCCCTTGCTGTCTTGTATTTCCCTCAGCCTCCTACCCAGGGAGTCTGCACTTGGTCGCCCTCTCAGGTGTAACCCACGCTATCAGACTGGACCCTGTTGCTGTGACAGTGAGGTGTGGGGGAGGGGACCGTTCTGTCATCTCATGACCAAATCTCTGTCTTTCAGTGGGTCTTTCCACTAGCGTTGATCCAGTGGTGCAGCTTCTGTGTTCCTCCCCTCACCTGAGAGAAGAAGGCTGGAGGGGTGCGGGAGTGGGGAGCACCATTCCCAAAGGTGAGAGAAGGCTCCGGAAGAGACTTTTTTCTTGGAAAGTAAGCCTTTTTATGGAGAATGCTCTGGGCTTATTTTAGAAGGATTACTCTCCTCTCCCTCTCAGAGCAACCAGGGAAGTTTTTGGCTCTTCACCATGAGAACCCGGTTGAATTCCTGCAGGTGAAACCCAGAAAGGTATGGGTTCTGCTAAGACTGTGGCCCCCAAGAGTTTCTTTCTGCCATTCTAGTCCTATCCTCAGTGTATTAGTTTGCTGGGGCTGCCATGACAAACAACCGCAGACTGAGAGGCTTAAGGAACAGAAAACTATGTCCTCACAATTCTGGAGGTTGGAAGTCCATGAACAAGGCTTTGCCAGGGTTGGTTTCGTCTGCGGCCTCTCTCTCCTTGGCTTGAAGATGGCCGTCTTCTCCCTGTGTCTTCACATGGTCTTCTTTGTGTGTCTGTGTCCTAATACCCTCTTCTTATAAGGACACGAGTCACACTGGATTAGGGCCTACCCATATGGCCTCATTTTACCTTAATTACCTCTTTAAAGACCTTATCTCCAGGTACAGTCATTTAAGGTACTGAGGGTTAGTACTTCAATATATGAATTTGGGGGCAACACAATCCAGCCCACAACAGTTTCCAGCAATTCATCAAAATGACCATTTAAGTGGGCCTTCCAGTTTGTGGCTCCAGAGGCTTCTGCTCCACAAAAGCAGGTCTTGGCTGGGCCTCTCTCTCTGGATTCTCCCCTCTCTCCAGACTTCAGGGTTGCAATTTGCTTTGCAACATGAGTTCTCAGCGGGCCAAATAAAATCTTTGAATACCAGGCTGTTCAGCTTTTTCATGTAAGCAAGAGAGGGATGACTTCCAAGCTCTTTACATGTAGGAGCTGAGACCGGAAGTCTGGCAGAGGTTTTTTAAAGACTTTCACAGGTCCTTTCCCCTTTGGAGTTCCATTGCAGAAATCATACTTTTCTCCAATGTTTATCACAACCTTACATGTTGTTATGTGATGATTTGCTTGGCGCTGGTTACCTGTGTCTCCTCTCACTATGCTGGAGACCCATGAGGGCCGACACCATGCCTCCTCGGTCCCCTGCTGAACCGCTATTGCGTAGTGCAGAGTGGATAATAAATACTTGTTCAGTTGATGAATGAAATAATTAGTTAAAACATACTTACATCTCTCTTTAATTTTTTTCAGTAGAAACAGAAAACTTTTTTTCAGTTACTATTATAGAGTTTTATTCTGCAGTTTTCTCTTTATAGGGCTGAGTCATTGACTTGCTTTTCTCAGATGTTTAACACAACCCCAGCTTAGTCACTGCTCTCATGAGGGCTCAGCTTTGGAGCCCAGAACAACGCAGAGTTATGAACCGAAAGCTCGGGAGAGGATGCAGAGCAGCCCCTGCAGGATCAAGCCACGCTCCTCAGTTCTTCAAGGTGGGGGCCTGTCTTTCTCCTGCCTCCATCTCTTGCTGCTTCCTTCTCCATTTTCTTAGTCAATTCAGGATGCTGTAACAAAATACCGTAGACTGGGGGCTTAAAAGTTTTTCACAGTTCTTGAGACTAGAAAGTCCAAGATCAAGGTGCTGACAGATCCAGTGTCTGGTGAGGGCCCACTTCCTGGCTTGTAGACAGCTGCCTTGTACAGAACCCTCACATGGTCGAGGAAGAGAACTCTGCTACCTTCATCTCCTTGTAAGTCCACCAATCCCATTGCTATAGACTGAATATTTGTGTCCCGCCAAAGTTCCTGGGTTGAAATCTGATCTCCAATATGATGGTATTAGGAAGTAAGGCCTTCAGGAGGTGGTTTGGTTATGAAGGTGGAGCCCTCGTGAATAGGACTAGAGTCCTTATAAAAGACAGCCCAGAGAGCTCCCTCGTCGCTTGTGCCAAGTGAGGTTCCAGGGAGAAGACAGCTGTCTTGAACTAGGAAGCGGCTCCTCACCAGACTCCAAATCTGCCTTGATCTTGGACTTTCCAGCCTCCAGAATGGTGAGAAATGTTTAAGCCCCCAGTCTGTGTTGTTCTGTTACGGCAACCCAAACATATTAATATACCCCATCTCCAAGGCTCCACTCCCATGACCTTATCCAAAGCCAATTACCTCCCAAAGGCCCCGCTTCCAAATACCATCACACTGGAGATTAGGCCTTCAACATATGAATTTTGGGGGGTACAAACATTTAGTCCAGAGCACCCATAATCTGTGCGTCCATTGCACCAGAGGCCTCTCCCTTCCTTGAACTCACCAGCTTGTTCACATCTCCAAATCTTCTTCCTTCCATGTAGAATTCCTTTCTCCCTTCCTGAGGCAGGCAAGCCACTGCTCAACCCTCCAAATCCAGCTCAGACCCCACTTTGATGGGGCAGCTTCCCTGAGCCTTGGGGAGCACCAGTCCCCCAGCTCTGTGCTCCTGCAGTCCCTGTGGGCATGCCTATGACAGCAGAAAGCTGGAATTCTCTCGCCCCCATCCCCCATCAGGACCACGAAGCAGGAACTGCCTAATTGCTCTTTGCATCTCTAGGGGCTTTCAGTCAGATAAAAGTTGAATTCAGACCCCAAGGATCTCTTCGCCATTTCCCCTGGCTTCTTTCTTCTGCTGCTGTCTGCTTTGAGGCAGAAATATTGAACTAAAATTATCTCTGTCTCCTTTCCAACTATCAGGTCATCTTATAGTTATTTTTTTTTCTTTGAAATTCAGGGTGAAACCTGCCCCCTGCAAAGCTCTGTCCTTTCTGAGCTTCTGCTTTACTGCCTTGACATGTATTATTCAAACATTTCTGAAAACATGTTCCTATGCTTGTTTTGGCTCCCATCAACCAGACAACTGCATTTATGCTGAGGAACTAAATTTAGTTTCCTCTGTGGAAGTTGAAGTGCCATTTAGAGCAACTACACAGCTAATCTGAGGTGGCATTTCCAGCCTCCTGTAGAAGTTCCCAGCACAGCAATGTGGGAGAGGAATGTGTCAGCCCATCACCCCCTCCCCCCCATTCAAGCTGCAGGCATCACTAGTAGATTTGGTCCTTGGTCTTCTGCAAAACAGCCAGCATCATTTTCTCAATAGGGTTTAATGCCCAAAGAAAGAATGAATAGTAGGTAGAAATCTCAGGTCCAAAAGCCAGGTGTGTAAGAAATAGAGCTTTGTTTTCTGTCATGCAATTTAATCCTTGACTGTAAACCCTCCCTCTGCCTGCCTGGGAGAAAGGTTGACTTTGGCCCCTTCGGTGGCTCCCCCATGTGTCTAGGTTGGGCCACAGGTCTGGGATCTCATGCAGGGTCAAGGAATCCTCCGGCGGGACGGTTGGGGTGGCGTGGTCCGCAGGGCATCTCAGCCATAGTTAGCAGTCTGCGCAGTTTGCTGCTGGGTGATCCCTAGCTCCTGTCCTCAGGTTCTGTTAGGTCCAGCGGCTTCTTTCTATTTTCGTTTCATTCTTATACTGCGGATCTTTCACAAGGCCCTCTGCTGTCCCTTATGGCCATTTCTCCAGGGTCTCACTGCCTCCCGGCAGTGGTCATTCGAGTGGTGTCCAAGGCCCTTGGCCACGACGCTCAGAGTCCTCACTCCTCTCCCAAGCCCAGGGGCATCTGTTTCTCCTCCAAGGTGAGGCAAGCCTTGGTGTCACCTCTCCTTTGATCAAGAAGCTCTGTTTAAGCCACAAGTGCCCTCCCTTTTGGTCTTCCAGAAAACTCTCCTGGATCTTTTAAGGTCCTACCTTTTGAACACGAGAGCCAGGAAGTCGCTTAGGCTGCTTCTGCATCCCACCCAGCAACATACCTTCCCTGAGGCAGTAAGTCAGCACACAGCTGACAGTTGCCTGAATGAGGGAAAGAAAAGGGGTAAATGAAAATAATATAGATTTATATTTCAAAATATCACCCAGCTGTAGTCAGGTGGGAAGGGGTCCTCAAGGGGCAGAGAATTTCTCGTCTCAACCTCAATGATAGGGTGGATCAAAACTCTCCTGCCAGTGGGCAGGCTTTCTTTTCTGTTTATGTGTTCAGGAATGGTGCCAATAATTATGATTAATGCTCATGGATTGTGACATAAAATTCCTCATGTAAAACACGGACTTCTGTCGTTTGTGTAAGGTGGTTACCTTCGCAGAGTAGACATGTGGGAGAGGGATGGTCAAGTCAAAGGCTGCACATTCAATGTTACAGGAAACTTGCTGGTTGACTCTCCAAAGACTTACTCCAGCGGATGCTTTGATCAGTTGTGCACGAGAGCCCATGTTTCCCATTCTCCCAGCAAAGCCGGGTGTCATATCTGCAAGCATGTTGGACCAGGGAGCCTTTGAGGAGATGATGACTCTCAACATAAGATGCAGGAGACCCACAGCCACTGGCTTTGGAGAAGCCAGGCAGGCTCCAGCTGAGAGCCAGAAAGAATGTTTGGAGTTAAGGGAAAGTTGTTGATGTCAAAGAAAAAGAGATAGAGAAGTGTGACAGAACGTTAAACGGATTTTTTTTAAATCTTGACTCAGAATTTCAGTTAAACCTCAGAGCTTAGAGAAATGCCTGGTAAGTACCTTGCCTTCTAAAGAGAGGAGTTAGACAGAATCCTACAGCAACCGTAACTCATACTTTCAGCAACCATAAATGAAAAGAGTTAGGCCCTCCACGGAGAGGATTTTTTGAGTTTAAGTGAAGAGGGCAGCAAGAGGAGATTGGGGAGAAACTTTCCCAAAGGGAGCCTAGCACTTCCTCTCCAGCTGGACTCTCGTTCAATTGCAGCATATCCCTGGGCCGGACAGTTGCATAAGAGAGTGCTCAAGGGAAATTGACCTATGTCCCCTGAAATTGGCAGCCCCAGACCTTCACCCGGATGGGCCTCAAGCCAGGAGGCTGCAGGATTTTCCTCTCAGAGGGAGCTAGAAGAGAAGGAAGCTGCAAGTCGACTGTCTGTTGGAGCAAAGGGTGGTAAGTTCCCATGGGCCGGGTGGAAACCCCAGATAGCCAGCTTAGAGCCATCTTGAAAAGACCCTCACCAACAGGACTGAATGCCAGCAGAGGGGTCCCCAGCAGGAAGACTACAGGGCAGAAGACTACAGACGTCTTCACAGAGCCCGGCAATCACCTTGTGTGTGTGTGCGTGTGCCAGACAGAGGGAGTCCTGGATGAGCCCTGAGAGGTGCAGAGAGTGGCTGTGAACTAGATGAAAGACTGAAGCTTAATCTCAATGGTATGGAATGCTGGAACACCAGAAAATTAGGCAAATACCTGAAATGAGTGAAAACAAAACAAAACAAAACAGCGAGAGGGCTGCCCGAGGTTTGTGTGCGAGGGAAAATAAAAGATATTTCCTGCTTGTACTTTACCAAGTTCAGCCTATTTAAACACCCGGTTAGGCAAGACAATGAGGGGGAGAGGTACAGCTAGAGATACGCTGCACAGAATGGACACCACTCTGCCTGCGGTGCCAAGACCTGAGCAGGGCTGGGATCCGCGTCGCCTGAAGGCGGAGCATGTGGCCCCTGGGCACAGGGCCCCTGGGAACTGCGGAATCATTGCGACATAATAGGAAATACATATTTGGTCTCCGCCCTCAGTTCCTGACACAGCTCCTAAAACCGATGTAATTTCCTGAGCGATGGGGGTGATAGGAGCCTCTTACACAAATTTCCTGACTCCCTTGGAATTCCCCGGGTGATGGGAGCATCTTTCGTTCCAGTGAGGTGACTCCTGGTGACCTCTGGGATGGCTTCAGGATAGGGGCTGGTCTCCAGAAAGACTAAGCCATGATTACAGGTTTGGAACTTGCAGCTCCACCGCCATCCTCCCGGGAGGGGAGAGGGGCTGGAGATCGACTCAGTGATGATCACGCCTCTGTGACGAAGCCTCCACAAAATTCTCTAAACGATGGCGTTCAGCAAACTGCCAGGTTGGTGAACACGTCCACAGGCCCCAGGCTGGTGCATCCCAAGGGCACGGGGACAGAAGCTCCTGTGCTCGGGACCCTTCTGGACCTTCCCCAATGCATCTCTTCATCTGGCTCTTCATCTGCATCCCTTATAATATCCTGACTAAAGAACTGGTCAGCACAGGTGTTTCCTTGAGTTCTGTGAGCCATTCCAGCAAATGATCGAACAGGGTGGTGGTAGGGGGGCTGTGGGAACCCACAACTTTGTAACCAAGTCAGACAGAAGTGTGGGTAACCTGGGGACCCGTTACTTGGGACTGACATCTGAAGTGAGGCAGTCCTGTGGGACTGAGCCCTTAGCCTTTGAAGTCTGATGCTAACTCCAGCTAACAGGCGGTTAGTGTCAGAATTGATTGAATTAGAGAAAGTCCAGTTGGTGCCAGGGAATTGGCAAATTGGCTGGTGTGGGGAAACTCTCCCACACATCTGGCGTCAGAAGTGTTGTGAGTAGAGAAGATTTCCTTTAGTCATCCTCCCTCTTTACCATGGTCCCACTCCACTCCCCCCCACCCAGCCAAATCCAGTCACCAACTCCTATCAGGCTAACTTGGGAATTTTGGACCCATCTTCCCTTCTCGATTTCCACTGCCACCACGTGGTCCTGGTTTCACTGCTTCTCCCTCAGACTATGACAAGGCCCTGCTCCCAGCCTCTTGTCTCTATAAACACCCTGCGATGCCAGGCGCTGTGCTTTGCCCTCTCATTTGATCCTAGCTGTTCTTCAAGATAAGTCCACACTTCCTGGTCTGCCACTCAAGACCCTGAACAATCCATTTCTAACCTGCCTTTAAACCCTGACCTTCCACCTCTTCCTCCTGCACATCCTACATGGGGCTACACCTCTGTGTCTTTACATATTCTACTTGAAATGCCAGTCCCACTCACCTCTACAGGGCAAACTCCTATTCATACTTCAACACCCGCTCTTTAAGAGCCTTGCCCTATTTGAAGCCTTCATGGATTCCCCTAATGTCATTTTCTGCATTTGTACAATATCTTGTATAAAGCTCTTTTCAGTGTCAAACACATTTTGCAACAATTTGCTTGTTTCTGACATTGCTCTAGACTGTGAGCTCCTTGAGGGCAGGAAGGCGTCTGATTCATTTCTGTTTCTCTGGCATTCAGTACAGAGCCTGGCAGGGACGGGTGCTTAATAAATTCACATTTGAACAAATGAACCAGTGAGTGAGATGGGGTCCATAGGCGCAGCGAGCTCCACCATCTGTTCTTCCCACTTTCTCAACACCGTTTCCCCAGCTAATTTCTGGATGCAAATCTGTGTTATTGAAGCAGCAGCCTCATTCCTAAATCAGATGTGTAAGATGCTGTTGTATTCCAAAAAGTAGAGAGCGGGCGCTTGACTCCACTTGAATCCAGGAAGTGGCTTGCTTATCTGCATTTTCACAGCACAATGAAGCTAAAAATGTGACGTGGTTTTAGGCAGTTGGCTCTCAGAGAAATTGGACTCGAGAGCTCTCTATCTGACTCTCTGGACACATCTCTAGATGCCAGGCCTGTGCAGAGTTTGGGGTTGCCTCTGGGAATCTATGAGGATGATCTTGCAGAACCCAGTGCCCTTCCCTTTGCATCAGAGAGACCTCAGTTTGAATCCTGATCCACTGAGCTGTGCAATGTGGGGCAAGTCACCGAACCTCTCTGAATCCATGTCCTCATCTGCATACAGGGATGATGGTGCCCATCTCACAGAGTTGTTCAGAAGTATTGAAGGCAGTGTGTGTAGAGCATCACGTGTGGTGCCCAGTGCAAAGCTGGAACGTTATCTGTAACGTCTTCTGTGCTCATGGTGTGCCGGGCACCATGCTGGGCGCATTCTGGGCATTCTCACGTTCAGAGGAATCAGAACCCCCTTGGAATATATAAACATACGCATAAGCGAGGGACGTTCCTCTTCTAGGACGCTGTCCAAAGGAGACAACAAAGTGTGTGCGCAGAGACTTTAGTTAAACAAAAAGATCATTTCAACATTATTTATGTAAAGGAAAAAAATCCGAAATAACCAATAACCTAGGCTAAGAGAATGATCACATAGCCTCTAGCACAGCTACTAAAACAATGCTGTGAAGGAAGAATTAAGGACGTGGAGATAAATGCACGGTACTGGTAAGTTTTAAAATCTGTTTAAAATTTTGTCCAAAACGAATGACTTTTTGTTGAAATGATGGATGTGTGAATATATGCCCACAGAAGACGAAAGAAATAACACATGTGAAATGTTAATGGTGATTACATCAGAATTTGGGTCAAGCGGGTCATTTCTATCTTCATCTCTGTACATAGCTGCATTTCCAGCATCTTTACAGTGTCTGCTATTGGGTAATAAAAACAAGAAAGTTATTTGTGAGTAAAAATTGAAGCGGTGGACGCAGTCACGTCTTTCTGATGGTGTTGCCTCGTGTGAGGTGGAAGCACTTTGCAGGCAAAGCCTTCACTGGACTTTGTATTTATGAGGCAGGCTGGAAACAGCACGCTGCTGAGGCCGGGCAGCTGCCGGTAGCCCCGCTTTAGGAACTAGTGTCCCAGGAGCGGCAGGAGTCTGGATTTCGCCCGCGGTCAGCCAGTGAGAGGTCAGCCTGAGGCCACTTCGCTGCCAGCCTGCCTGCCTGACACTGTGAGCAGAATTACAGAGGAGACAAGACGTGGTTTTCAGGCTAATCAGCTCTCAGAGAATCTGGACACGAGAGGTCCAGGTCCAGCCCTCCCCTGCTCCTCCCACCCAGTGGAAGACGTCGCCACACTGACCCGTCTCATCTGTGGCAGGGCGTCAAGGGAGGAGGTGAAGTGAGTAAAGCATATTCTGGAGAGCTTCAAATATTTCCAGAGAAATTCAGTGCCTGGCTCAGAGAGGGTGGGACATTGTTTCCTGGGAACACTAATTGTTTTTTTTAATGAAAATATATATCTTTTATATTTTTAAAATTATGAAACGCATCACATATTTATATGAACAGAATTGTAGTTACATGAACAGAATTGTAGTATATGTATGCTATGACTTGCTTTAGTGATTTATCCATGCTGATGCAAGTGCCTATAATTCATTCATTTTTCATTGCTGTATACTATTCCAGTATCAATCTAAACCATGATTTATTTATTTCATTTTTGCAAGAACCTTTTTTTAAAGTTTTGTACTACTACATAAAATGCTATTATGAACTGGCACACATGTAAAAATTTATTGAGAGTATATATCTAGGAATGAAATAAAAAGGGTGCGGGGGTCCCACCCCGGCTGAGTCCAGGTTCCTGAGGGATGGACAGCATTGGCGCAAAACTGAGGGAAAATAAATGGGACATGAGACTTGGGTTGGTGTTAGCAAGTCCAACTTTACTGTGCACAAGTGTTGTTTATATATTTTTCAGGATTAGTACAGAAATAGTTCTACAAATATTCTCAGAGAGATAAGGAAGTAAAAAACGAGCACAAGAATATTTATTAGCATTCTATTCTATAGAGCATAAGGTTAATGGTAGTCTTCTCCACAATTAACTAGTGTTTGTTGTCTCTAAGCAAAAAGAGATAGGTACCTAGACACCTGTTGTAATTCATGGTAAAGTTAAATCAAAGAGAGAAGGTCCAGGCCTCCTGACAGGACAGCTGTTTACATCCTGGTGGAGCCATCCCTGCCTCCCTCAATCATTTATGCCATTAGTGTAGATGGTTAATGGGAACAAAAGGCGACTCCAGGGTATCTTATCCCCAGGGCTATCTGCATTCTCAGCGGGCAGTTAAACATCTTTACATTTTCGCACCCTTTAGGGGGTGAAAGCATTCCTTTGTCTTTTAGATTGTGGAGCTAAGTCCCTTAAGCACACTGCAGGAGAAAGTATCATTTTGTTAGTAAAGTAAAGGGCTGAAAAGCTAAGCTAAACTATATATCTTCAAGAATAAAAAACAGAAATAAGTATAGACATAACCTTGCTAGAAAGCGTGCATATAATTCATAAAATATCAGGGGTGTCGGCCGGCCATTCTTCACCGAGGGGCATCCCTGCGCCCCTCGGCCCTTCTACTCATCAATTGTTTATTATTTATTGCTTTTAGGAGAAAACCTCCATAACATTTTAACAGAAAGCAGAAGGTCAAGAATAATATATAGATATATCTTGATCATCCAATTAACCAGCAAACTTAGAAGGATGATGCATATGTATATTTAGACAAAGAACTGGAGGGAGAAGGAAACATTAACCAGATGGAGGCCATAAACCTAATTCAACTCTTATCTGGGCAGGATTCCTTTCTGATTGTCTCAAATGGGACTGTGTGCTCCTCCATTAATTAACTGAAAAATATCTTGAAAGTTACCTGCAGGTGGTCACATTCTCTTACTATATCTAATTTTCCTGGGAGGTAGTGCCTCCCAAGCAGGCACCCAAAGGAGTGAAAACTGGAGGTTAAGAAAGGAAAAGGAATGAAGGGCAATTAGAAGCAGCACAGGTTTCAGAACTATGTGAGGGGCCGGCCAGTTATTCTTCACCAAGGGGTGACCCTGCACCCCTCGGCGCGACCCTGCACCCCTCGGCGCAACCCTGCACCCCTCGGCGTTAGTCGGCTGGACCCTGTCAAACAGCCGATCAAATGATGTAGCCATGGCTCCCGGCAAAAGGGCTATAAGGTATATGATTCTTCAAAACAACTGGGTAACACTAAATCTTTTTCCAGAATGTTTTTATTAATTTACACTGACATTAGCCTTTTGTGACAGTTCCTACTTCTCCTTGTTATCCTCTTTGTTAACTTTGGTATTTCCAGAATTTTTTCTTTTTAAAATTTTTGCCAGTATAGAGGGGATGCTTGTAATTTGCACTTTCTTTATTACTGCTGGTTACACATCTTTTCACATGTTTATGGGTCACTTGTGTTTACTGTCCTGTGAAATACTTTTCACATCCTTTGCCTATTTTTTCTGTTGGCCTATTTGTTGTTTTCTTATTCGTCCACGAGCAGCAGTTGTCAATTTTGATGAAGAAGATGATCTGCGTAACTATCCCAATGCCTGTACCAATGGCCTTAATTACCGCAGCTTTATCGTGAGCCTTGAAGTAGTTTGTTCTTCTTCTTTAAGATTGTCTGACTATTCTAGTTTCTTTGATTTCCATACGAAAAAGAAAAAAATAGAGTCAGCCTGTCACTTTCTAAAAGAAAGAGAGAAAAGAAAAAGAAAAAGAGAAGAAAGCCTGCTGGCACACGTGAGCATTTATCCTAGAGAAATAAGAACGGGTGCTCACGTAAAAACCTATACATGAGTGCTCTTGGCAAGTTTACTTGTAATAGTCAAAAACTGAGAACGACCCAGACGTCCTTTGATGAGTAGACAGTTAAACTGTGGTAATCCATACCACGGAATACGACTCAGCAACATGAAGAAACGAGCCACTGATACACTCAACAACTTCAATGGATCTCAAGGGAATTATGCTGAGTGAAAACAGCCAATATGAGAAGATTACATAATGTATAATTTCATTTATGTAGCATCCTTAAAATGACAAAATGACAGAGATCTAGAACAAATTAGTGATAGCCAGGGCTTAAGGAGAGAGGAGCCGGGGGAAGTGGCTGTGACTATGAAAGGACAGCATGAGGGGTCCTCAGATGGAGCTGCTCTGTGTTTTGACTGTGACGGTGGCACACACATTCACACGTGTGATACAATTGCACAGAACTAAGTAAATGCATGCAGACAAATTAGTGCACGTAAAACTGGTGAGATGTGAGTAAGGGCAATGGACAGTATCAACGTCAATTTCCTGTTGTGATAGTAGGATGGTGTGCAAGACGTGACCATTGGTGGACACTGGGTGCAGAGTATATAGAATCTCTTATTATTTCTTATAACTGCATGTGAACCTGCAATTATCTCAAAATAAGAAGTTAAAAAAATCTTTCAGTGAGCTTCAAATACGAAAGAATGTGAAATATCTCATTAATCATTTGTATGTGGATTGTGCTGAAATGATAGTATTTTGGATACACTGGGTTAAATAAAATGTTGTTACCACACAAAATTGGGGTTCTCCTTCTTGATGTGCATAAAAAGAGCCAATTATTATGGCATCAGCTTTTGGGAAAAGAAATCAGCTTTATTGCTAGATCTATCTGCAAGGAGACAGGAGGCAGTGCTCTTGGATCCATCTCCCTGATCCAGGGCTTCAGGCAAAATGTATGGGATGAAGGGCAGGGCGATCTGAAGTGTGGACATGGATGATGGGTGGTGAGGAGAGCTGAGAGGATTGATGGTCTGCTCAAGTGTGGGCAAGATTCACACCTCTTCATGGGACGCATGTTCACAAAATGGTGCTGTTAGCTTGATCTGAGGCTGGAGTTTTCAGCCCTTTGATGTCAAAAAGGTCACTTGTTGGGAATTTGCACAGTCTCAGTTGATGAGTTGGTGGTCTCAACTGGCCTGAACTGGACAAGGGGTCTCAGTTTCCAAAAAAACACTCCTAATTACCCTGTTGATAAGATAGGGTCAGTTGAACAGGTCCTAGAGGGCCCATGGTTACAACGTTATCAAAATTTTTAAAATCTGGCTGGTATTTTGATGGAGGTCACTTATCTATAGATAAATTTGGGGAACAGTGACATCTGGATAATATTGAATTTTCCATTCCATGTGAATGGTATATTTCTCCATTTATTTAGGTATTTAATTTCTCTCAGCTGTGTTTTGTGGGTTTTGGCCCACAGGTCTTGAATATCTTTTTAAAAAGTTATTTCTACATATTAAAGTTATCGTACATGTTTTTTAATTTCATTTTCTAATTGTTTCTAGTTCATGGAAAAATAATTGATTTTATTACTGACCTTGTATCCAACAACCTGTTAAATTCACTTACTGATGATTACTATTTGTTGAGACCTTGAGATTTTCTACATATACAAGGTCATCAAATAGAGAAAATTTCATTTCTTCTTTTCCAATCAGTTGATAAATAAATGAAAAGCAATAAGATATATTGGAGTATACAAGGAAGTGATTTGGTTTAAAACTAATTCGGCCTGACTTTATTTTTCCAAAAGGGCCTGACGTGGCCTGTTGAGCATGCATTGTACATCTGCTTTAAATCTTTACAATGTCCCAGAGACAAGAAGGATGCCCCCAAAGATAGGGATGTGGCTTCTCCCCATATTGGCATTTCTTTAAGGATAAGCATCTCTTCCTGGAAACTAAGGATTAATTACCGACCTGCTGAGCTCACCTTGTGACCACTGACCTGCTGACCACCCACCTGCTGTGCCAGCTCAGCCTCTCGTGACAGGAGTAAAAGAGACGTTCCTGTCAATGTGATGTAGGCTCTTTGTCCCAGGACAGCATACAACCACTCTACACCCCACTTCTTCAGTGTGCTTCCTTCCTTCAAGGAAGGCCTTGGACTATAGTCCTCCAACCTGGCTCATAATAAACTCACCCCAATTTTGATTTATAGATTCATTATGGATTATTTGCATCCACACGGTAAACCTCTTGTTTCTCTTTCTTTCCTTTTGTGCTGAGACCTCTACTACAATCTTGAATAAATGTTGTGACAGCAACATTCTCATCTTTTTCTCCCCTTGGAGGAAAGGGTTAATATTTCCCAGTAAGTATGACATTAGCTATAGACTTTTGTAGCTATCCCTATCAGATTGAGGATTTTTTTCCTTCCCTCTTTCACTGTGTTTAATTTCTGCTGCTTAACAAACTTTGCATTCTTGGAATAAACAGCATTTGGTCGTGATGTACCTTTTTATAAATCAGTGGGTTGGATTTGCTGTAATTTTATTTAGGACTTTTGAGCCAAAGTTCATCAGGGGCGTTGGTCTGTAATTGTGTGTGTTGATAGGAATATTCAGAGATTTTTTTCTGATTATGTATTTTTTAGTTCTCCAATCTTGATAGATTTGCTCAGTAAAAATTTGTAGTTTCCACTTTCTCTCAGCCCTTTGAAGAGATTTTTCCACTGTATTCTGTCTTCTGTTATTGTTTTGAGACGCCAACCATCAATCTAGTTGATCTAATTGTTTTCCCTTTCTAGATAAGGTGTCCTTTTCTCTCTTGACACTTGAAGATCTTCTTTCTGTATTTGGTATTTGTGATGTTGTGATTTATAAGAAATATATATTTGATCGTTTAGATGACCAAAGTATATTTCTCAAATATATTTATTCTTCATTCATGGTTCCTGGCTCACAGCTCCAAAGACCATTGGAATTTCTTGAGGGATAAGTAGCAACGAGAGCATCTTTTGTTAGAATACTTGGTCTCTTGTCCTCCATTCCTGAAATCAGTTCAGAACCATGAGGGTGAAATGGGCGTCTTGTTCTTCATAGCAAGCCCCTTTCCATCATAACTGGGCTTGTATTAATGCAGCCACTTTTGGAAAGCAGACCCTCTTGGTTTACCCTGAACATCTCTTAACACTCCCTACAGCTTCTCTCCCTTGGACATTCTCTATTGTTTTGCTTTTGCTCTCCTCGTCTATTTGTACTACATTTATTCGTATTTATCCACCACTTTCTTATCACTCGTATAAAATCTGCCGCTCCTTCACTTCCTTTGTTTCTTTGCTCAAGTATCGTTTTATTAGTAGCCGTTCCTTGACCATCCCATGGAGAAGAGGAGCCCGCCCGCGGGCATTTTCCATGCCCTTTATCACCTTTGTTTATTGTTCTCTGTGGGACATACTACTATCTGACGTCCACGCTCCCTTATTTGTCTGTTGTCTCTTCCTCTTGTGCTAGCATGCCAGGTGATGAAGGCAGGGGCTTCTATGTATTCACTTATACCAACCTGCAAAATCAGAAACCAGCTTAAGAGGCAAAGCATTGTTTGGAATCAAAGAATTGCGATTTGGGGAGCACAGATTCAGGTAGAAACCCAAATGGGGTCCCAATTACAGGAGCGGGGCTTAGGGTTTTTATGGGAAAAAGGGAGGGAGGATGAGGTAAGTTGTATTAAGGCAGAGTTCATTGGTGCTGGATGAGGTAAGGCAGGTTTGTACTTCACTCATTGGCTGGAGATTCCGTCATCAGACAAAAGGCTAGACTTGTCCTTCATTGACTGGTTAGCGATTTGGTCAGCAGCAAAATCCAGTTTTATCAGTCCTTACAAACAGGATATTCTTGCCCTGACTGACTTCTTGGAATGTTGGTGGTTTGGTCCGGTTTGGAAGATAAAGAAAACAAGACATGCAAGGCAACTCCTCTGAAATGGCTGCTCCGGCTCTGTTTTAATATGGCTCCACTCACGTCATCTCTCACACTCATATATCCCCAGTAGGTAGTATGGTGCTTGCCTCATAAAGAAACAGTCAAATAACATTTATTGAATAAATAAACGAAATCCATTGAACTTGTAAATTCATACAGTTACTTTCTGTTAGAAGTTCTATGGGATCATTATTATTAATTGCGATTTGCCTGGCCATTTTTGACAGTCTCTTGTATCTTTAGTTATACTTTTGACTCAACATATTAAAACTTTCCGTAACACACTAAAACTACGCATATATATTCTTTTCTTGTAAATTCTAATTCTGGCATCTTTGCATGAATGTTTCTGCCATTGGGCTTGTTTGCTGTGCTGTCTTTCACTCGTAGTGGCTTGTTTCCTTACGTGTTGGTGTTTGGCTGTCAGTTCATGCTCTTTAGAACATTAATTATGGGAGAATTTTGAGGCCAGGGTTTAAAGTATGTTCATCAGAGATGAAGTGCGTTTGCTTCTGCAAAGCACCTGGGGGTTCCACTAATCTTGAACCAGTTTAAACTAAATTTTCACTTGGGGTTTTGGAGCCATAAAGATAATATGAATTCTGGCTCTAAACGTAAGTGAGGGTTTGCCCATGAAGAAATTCATCGAGAAAGCCTGCCTCTGCCTCCGCTCTTCCCGCTCCTTCTCTCTCTCTCTCTCTCTCTCCTCTCTTCTCCTCCTCTTCCATCTCCTCCTCCGTCTTTCTACCAGATTCAAGGCTGAGACGAACAAGTACACTTCCAGTCTCTTTCCATAGGGAAGGACTTTGAGTTTTTTTCTGACTCTATCCATTTGACATCATGACATTTTGGTGCTTCTGGCTTTCACAGGAGTCTTGGATCCAACGTCCCACCTCATTTAGGCCCGGGACTTGTCACTTGTCCTATGTGCACGGTCCATTATGACTCCGGCTCACTGTTCATCTTCTCTGGACTCAGGCTTTGCATTGTTTTTTCACCTCTGAGGATTTCCTTTACTTTCTCTCAAGCTCAGCCATATATTTAAAAAGGTTTTGCTTTTATCTAGTTTTTTTTTTTTGAGTATGTGGTGTTTTTCATTAAGAAGGTTTTTTGTTTTGTTTTGTTTTGTTTTTCAGGACAGCTAGTCTGTCTGATTGCTGGAAATAGAAGTTTTAAATTTCAATACATCTTTTTACCATTAAAGAGAACCTGAGTTGGGCCCTGTGTAAGGAGATTGAGTCTTAAAATTTCAGTAATGTTGATTATCGAGAGACAGGTAGAATATAGCCAAAGAAAGCCCTTTGTACCATTTTGGGGGTCCTCACAGAGTGGACACTTCTGTTCGTAGAAATTTTATTAATGCTGTTCGTAACAGTAGAGGCTACGATGAGATGGTGGCACACAGCATGGTAGCCAAATAAATCTGTTCACAACCTATTTAGCCATGTCTCAGCTTTGAACAACTCATTACTATTATTTGAGATAGTTTCTCTATAATTGGAGCCAATAATAATATTTAACTCATGGGGATGCTATGAGGAATAAATGAAATAATGTACTGTAGAGGTCCTGACATGTAGCAATTATTTGATATATGGTGAATAATAGTAATAATAATAACCACCACCACCACAACTAGGTAATTCTCTTCCTGGAATAGTGGGGACTCCAGATAGTCTTGTGCGGAGGTGCTCATGGAGCAGCTAGAGATGCCTACATTCGCTCCACACCGTGTCTTCTCAGACCAGTTTCTTCCTGGTCACACCGGTAAACTGAAGCAGCGTAGGGTATCTCTTCACAGGGTGTGTGTTCTGCTGGATTAAGTCAAATTGTCTGAACTGGATAAGAGCTTTGTCATATTTGCTGCTGTTTCCTCAGCAACCAGAACAGATCTGGACACAGAGGAAGGCCTCACCAAGGGTTTCTTGAAAGAATAGATGGTCAAACAATTTAGATCAGCAGCTCCCCAACTGTCTATCCCCCCGAGATTCCCATGGATGACTCCCTCTGTGGAGATACCTTATGTTTGCAAACAGCATCACTATCACCCAGCCTGAGTTTTGAAAGTAAAAAAGAATAAAGGGAAAGGATTTAATTCCAACTTTAAAATAATGCTGAACTCTGCCGTTGGATCCTAATTAGGTGAGGTAGCAGCGCAGGTTAAACCTCAGCCTCAGGCAAGGTCCTGATGCACTCCTGGGCTGGCACAGCCTCATCTCCAGGACAGCGCCATTCCCATCAAGGTTCTCATAAAAATATACATTGCCTGAGGATCCTCTTTACATTCTCAAAACCCAATATGTTTCAGGTAATGAAATCTCACAAACTTTAATCTGCCAAATATTTTTCTTGTTATCAGTGATCCTCAGTTTAGAGCTGATAAAGAATGCTTTCATGTTACCTGTAGGCAAGACCTAGGCCACTTTCTATTCTGTCAGTCATGTCTTGTGCCCTAGACTACCTGGCAGGAAATCAGAAAAGGTCATGAAAACACTAGCACATTCACAGGTGTTGATGCAAAATAACCAATAACCATTCTATAGATAAGACAAATAAGGTGAGCTTTACTTGAACCAGAGTGAGGATTATAACCCGGGAAGGCCTTAGAAAGCGTTCTGGAGAAGCATGCATTTCAGTACAGTCTCATATCTTTTCAGAACAAAGAACATACATTAAACATACTCAGGATGCATTTTAAAGTTTCAAAGAGATATTCAGTTGCAAATTAGCAGGTCGACATGACCCTGATGTCAGGAAAGGGAATAATACTGTTACCAAAAGGGCATAGGAGGGGAAGTATGCATTCTTAAGACAGTGCATTCTTTACTTTAATGCTTAAAGCAGATGGACAATGTATGTTTGATCGGCCATAGTCAGGCTTCTGCAGTTACCCCAAATAGTTACCCTATATACCTCAATATGTGAAAAATCTCTTGTCACAGGATAGGAAGGAGGGATGGGTCAGTACATGGGGGATAGGGGAATCCACACTAGGGACGGGCCAGTCCATTCAGAGGATGGGGGAATCCGACACTAGGGACGGGCCAGTCCATTCAGAGGATGGGGGAATCCACACTAGGGACGGGCCAGTCCATTCAGAGGATGGGGGAATCCGACACTAGGGATGGGCCAGTCCATTCAGAGGATGGGGGCTCAATTACCTTGAAGGACGGGAAGTTTCTAGGAATTCCTCCACGATCTAAATACAAACTTATTAGTATCTTTAGCAAAGTGTATCATTCAAGAAATGACTTAGCTCTTTAACTACAGAAAAAAGTACCATTAAATATCAGTCCATTGCCTTGACTGACTTTTCTGGAGCATTAAAAATATGGTGATGAGGAAATAGTTACTTGAAAAAATGCTTATGATATAAAATTAAAATATCAAAATGGAAATACCAAAATCAAAGTGGCTGGCTATCCATTTACAATGACTAACTTGGCTCTGATTCTGTAAATTCTGAGTCCGACCATGGTGAGTTACCCAGGGCCAAATCCTGTGTGAGCTGACCAACCAGATTTGATCATGCTGGAATCTGAACACTGAAATGAGGTCTTTGGAGATGGAAGGGCAGATGAGGCTACATCTAGTTCAGGACCCTACGTAGATTTTCTTGGATTCTGAAGAGAGGTGATGAGAATCTCCGGAGCGGCCTCACATCTGGCCCTTCTGAAACCTGGTGGACCTTCCGTTGCAACCAAGGAGACTTCCTGACTCCCAGGAGCATGGAATGGGCCATTTATTGAGTGCCTACTATGTGCCAGCAACTTGCCTACACTGTCTAATCAGTCTTGACAAAGCCCTCTGGGGTGTTATTATCCATTTGATAGATGAGAAAACTGAAGTTTAGAGGTGACAGCTATTCCAAAGTCCGTCATCTGGCAAGTGACGGCATTTAAACTCCGCTTTCAAATCCTGTGCTTACTCTACTCACACTTAGACCAAACCGAAATGGGAGGATTACAACGATGCCAACAAATTAAGAAACACGCAGAGGGGAAAAAAGCCAGAAGGAAATAGATCAAAATGTCAGCAGTTCTTACATCAGGATGCTGGGACCGGGCATTTTCTCCTTCTTTTCTGCATCTTCCTAACTTTATTTAATGTACACTGAGAGCAAAATGAGAGCTCCCAGGAGTATTTTGGGACCAGGGGCCTTCCCTAGGTGTCCAAGTGGGTACCTGTGCCTCTTCAGCTGCACCTGCAGCCTTTTCCCTGCTCTCTGGGAAAATATCTTTTCCATGAGTCACCTCTCTCCAGAGGCAGAGTGGCTTCTTCCTTCAAAAGGCACAGCTATTTAATCACAAATAATTGCTGCTCAGAAAGATCGGCACTTTACACCCCTCAGATCTGCTGTCTCTCAAATCAAACAGCTCAGTGAATCATCCAGCAAGTGAGTATAATAGAAATCCTGTCTGTTTAAAAACCCACCTCTCTCCTACGTGCTTCCAACTTACTTTTCCCCGTCTTGATTGATCCTGATGGAAATACAGCTCTCCCCCTATCATTATGCTATAGAGTGTGTTGATAAAGACTCAGGGAGCTCAATTCCTCTCTTGGTTAGAATGAGGAACTAGCGTTTATCAAGCACCTGCTTTATGCCCTGAGTTACATGCATTCAATGTGGTATTTCATTCATAACAAGGCTGGGAGGGAGGTGTGGGCATTGCCACTTTCCAGGGAGGGAGTCTGAGGGTGAGGGAGAGGTTAGAAAGGGGGCAGCAGGCAGTGTGACATGGTGGCTGCACTCTCAGCCCGGACATCGGCTAGAGAAGGTCTTGAAAGCTCAGTTTCCCTGGACTGTGACCTCAGGCCGATGGCTTGCTTCCTGCAGCCCCAGGTCCCTCCTCTGTAAATCGGGGAAGGATAGCAACAGAACCAGCATCATCGCATTGCTATGAGGATTAAATTACGATGATATTTAGTTAATGTCATTAGCACGATGACATTTAAAGTGCTCTTTTCACAAGGCTTATACATTTCCCGATAAATTTGTCTCTAGAGATGTTAAGTTTCTTTTGGGTATTGTGTATCGGATCCTTTCTTCCCACCTGTTGTTAATTGACCATTGCTTGTTATTATCTTCGTTAACTTTGTGCACACGGGAATGGAAGCTCTATGAGGGCTGAAACTTATTAAGTTCACTGCTGTGCCTTGAATTCTTAGAAAAGTGCCTGGCACACATTAGGTATTCATTAAATATTTGTTGAATAGGTGGATCTGGCAAACTTACTAAATTCTCTTATTGATTCTTTTGTTTTTTTCCCAGTTGATTCTGTTGAAGTTTAGTAGATAGCAAATTGTCTGCAATTTGTGATGGTGTTTTCTTGTCCAATAGTCGTATTTTTTATATGCAGTAGCACTGGTCTGGGCAGACATCTCTGTAGTGGTCCTGTAGAAAGTAGGAATGCTTCTACTGTGTCGCTATAAAGTACGATGTTTTGAGGGGTTTCTGGCAGCTGCCAGAAACTTGTGAAAGTTTCATTCTACTCCAACTTTCCTGAGCTTTGTTTTTATTTTTTTACTTTATTCTTTTAAATCGGGAAGGAGTATAGCATCTCGTTGTCTATGTTTCTGGCATCTAGTGAGATGATCACCTGTTTTTTCCCCTTTAATTTGTTGGTGCCATTTCATTAGCTATTAAAAGTGACAACTACACAGACTAGACACAAGGGGAATGTGCATATGCAATAATAGTTTTTTAAATTCACATTAAATAGTGCACACACGATGGCAGTCCTGTATACACATTGCTGTTACTCCCAGAGAGCTAATTGTCTACCCGTCTGCCTGCCTCTGTTGCTGCATCTTCCTAGGGCCATCCTTGCCCTCACTGGGAGAGGTTGCTAAGCTGCTTAGCTATTGCAAGACATTTCCTGGGTCATATTTATTAGGGGGCAAAGTGACCATGCGTTAAGGGTCATTCGGGCCTCTCGGTGGCCCTCAGTTCTGCTCCGTGGGGCGGGGGCAGTGAGCAGAGTCGACCATCCCTGGTCACTGGCACTTGTCTCTTCCAGGATGCTGCAAGAGTAGGTGGAGCTAGAACTGACCGCCTAGCGCAGAGTGGTCATCTCTGTCCTCTCTGTAACTTCCTTCTCGTGGCTTCAGGGGATGGTAAGAGGCTTGGCAGCTCATTGCTCCCGGCTGTTTCAGAGGGCCCTTCTCAGCCAGCAGGACCTCTGCAGCCTCTGATCCGTTTGATCTCTGCCCCTCGTGCCCATCGCCCTCAGGGATTCTGCCGGGAAAAGTGATGGCTGGAATGGCAGGATGTGGGCACCCCTGGGTTCCTGACAACAACATCAGGGACCTTAAGGCATTTTAAAGGAGGATATTGCAGTGACTTGAATCGTATCCTCCCAAAAGCTATGTTTAAGTCCCAACCCCGGTACCTGTGACCTTGAGCTTATCTGGAAATAGGGTCTTTGTAGATGTAATCAGTTAAGGATATTGAGAAGAAATCATTCTAGAGCATGGGCCCTGAATCCAGTAACTGGGGTCGTTATAGGAAGAGGACACATAGAGACAGAGTGGAGGAGGCCATGTGAAGATGGAGGCAGAGGTTGAAGCGATGCAGCTACGAGCCAAGGAGCACCAAGGACGGCTGGAGCAGCGGGAGCTGGAAGAGGCCAGGAAGAACTCTTCCCTGGAGCCTTTGGGGGAGCGTGGCCCTACTGACACTTGACTGCCGACTCCCAGCCTCCAGAGCTGCAGCAAAAGGAATTTCTGTGTTTAAGTCCCCCAGTTTGCAATTCTTTGTTAAGGCAACCTTGGGAAACCGATACAGTATATTAGGCTTAATTTTAGTTTGAAGAACATTTCTTGCTTCCATAATGTAAATAACCACGTTTATAAACTTAAATGCAAAAAAGTTATTATTTAGTAATAGGAAAATTTTAGAAACTTTTTGATGTCTAGCCGTAGGGAATTGGTTAAATAACTCATGATACATCAACTTCAACTGAAATATATTCTACAGCTTTTACAAAAGATAATTATTAAAACTATCTAACAATATGAAAAAGAGAATATTTATGTTACAATGTTAAACGGCCAGTAAATAATATGTATCTGTTTCGGATGTACATAATTATGTCTGCATATGTACAAAGACTGGAAGAAAATACAGAGAAATGAAAATGATTCATATACTAGAACAGTAAAATTGCGTGTAACTTAAAACATTTTCTAAGATTGCTATAAAAATGTTTTCATAATAATTTTAGTTAAAATTCTATGAATCTATTCTTAGGACTATGGAATAATTATAAGACAATTGTGTAATAAGACAAAATATGTCCAGAATCCTGCAAAGAGTCTTATGTCCCTGATCTACAAATTAACAGGGAAAATATGATTTTGTAAGGCAAAACTTGACTCAGAGATCAAAATCCCCCAGGCTGGTGTTATTTAAAAACCACGTACAAGAAATGTACTTTACTATTCCTTTCTACCTGGAGCTAGTGTGCAACACCTACCCGCCCCCTCCCCCAGGCCTCCCTTCCTGGTCTACCCCAGATTCAGAAATCCCCATCATCACAGAGCCATCCTGTCGGGTGGAGGCACTGCATCTCTGATGTTGGTTAAATCAGGGTGGGTACCGCATTTACATGAGTGTGTATTCTCCTATTTTCTTATTGAGTCACTCAGTCAACAAAGCACCCCTGAGAAGTGGCCCCCTCCTCCTGCGTCTTACAGAAGAGTGATTGGGTAGCAGCTTGTCTCTTAGGAAAGCAGAGGCAAGGCTCTAAAGGAGGGCTGGAGGGGGCTTATCTGGACCACAAAAGGGCAGCCCACTCGGCTCTTTCTCATAGTGAGGGGCGCCTGAAAGATGAGTTGGGGGAGGCTTAAGAGAAAAATCCCACTTAAAAATTTTACCCCAAAGCTCTGAAATCCAAGGTTAGTTCAAGTGAACAGCCATACTTCAACACAATTTCAACATCTAAAACTAAAAGATAATTTCTTCTCTTAAAATAGTCTTAAACTTAGTCTTTTATACACACACACACATATATGTCATTTATGCTCACTCCTCCACGCCCTTCAACTATTTCAAACCAAAAAGGTTTTACTCTATTTTTAATTCTTTATCATGCTTCTGTGATATCTCTCTAATGCATGTTCTTTCTGAAAGGACATACAAATTGGGAATCTATGTTCTTTTTTCTGATTCCATTAAAAGTTACTTTAAGGATTTTGGTTGTTTCTGAATTGGTCTCATTAAAAGCTTTATTGAGCACCTATTATGTGCAAGGAATGAATCTTGGGGAAGTGTGAATGTTGAGTAAGGGGAGCAAATGGATATGACATAGACCCTAATCTTGGCAAATTTAGAATAGAATAAAGTTCAAGGCAGAGGTGAGGCCCTAAGTGGGATTGAGCATGACATCATGGGGCAGGGAGAAGGCCATGCCTCCTGGGACTAATCCTAACAGAAGGTGTCAGGAAACTTACTTTACCTGATGGAAAGGCAGAGGGGGCACCCTAGATGGAGGGAACAGCGTGAACACGTGAGAGTCTTGGAGTGTCTGGCTGGAGCCTGCAGGGGTGGGCACAGCTTTCCCACCTCTGTGCCCCAGCACCTTGCATCACAGCTGGCACAGGGCAGTTCACCAGGACAGAGACCATGTCTTCTTCATCCAGCTATCCCTTGGCCCCGTCAGAGTTTGGCATCAGATTGCCACTCCAAAATGCTTTGCCACGGTTCCTGTAGAGTCTGGGTCTCAAAGTCCATTGTCTACAGGGCCAAAAAGGTAATGAAAATGATTGAAGCCAAACTACTATAAGACATTAGAGAATAGTGGGGACTGGGGCCAACCAAAGAGTGCCACCATGTTAGCCTGTGGGCTCACTGTTGCTAGGTCTCTCAACGTTTGAGAAGAATTAAAAATCTCTAGATTTGTATGTGAAATTTTCAGATTTTAGAAATGTCCAAGGACCAAATAGAATATGCCCAAGGACCAGATTAGGCTCATGGGCCACCAGTGTGCAACCCAAGAGCAGAGTGTATAGTTGGAATTGGAGTGAGATGAGACTGGAATGGTAATTTGGGGCTACATTTGAAAGAGCCTGGAATGTCTCCCTATGGAGTTTTGGTTCCACGAGTGTGGTTGGGAGCCTCTCAGCATTTTTCAGCAGGGAAGTGGCAGAAGCAGATCTGTTACTGTAGTGGAGAAAGTGTATGGAGGAAGGGGAGACACCAGAGGACGGGAGTCCTGGAGGTTGGGAGTCCTGGAGGCTGCAGAAGTATCCAGGTGAGGGATGACAAAGGACAGCTGCGGGAGAGTGAGGGGGTGGACCGCATGAGGAGGAGAGAAATTTAGGATGGGGGAGGGGAGGACTGGGCGGGCCATGGAGAGAGGGAGAAGGGGGCAATAAGGTTGACTTTGGCCCTGTAGCCTCGGTAACAGGGTAAATGGGAACATCGTTTATAGGCCACACCATTTTCCCTCCTGCACACGTTCCCAGTGTCCAGCCAGTAGAGGGGCTGCCCCCTCCCCTAACCTCTCTCATCCACCTCCTCTTGGAGCATCACTATTTGTAATGCCCACCCCACCCCCCACTCCCAATGTTCATCCCTTTGTTTTGCTTTCCATCTCTCCTCCTTCGACTGCCCCATTTCCTTTACCGAGTCGTCATTTCAACCAGCTCCTCTCCTCTGTGCGCCTTCCCTCCTACGGGCAGCCCACTCACCTCCCTGCCTCCAGCAAATGAGGCTTTTAAAGCTAATTACCTTGGTTTTTTTGATCCAGCACAGAAGCTGTGCACTTAAAGAAGTGAGACCAGGTGACTTTGGCCTATTTTTAGGGGCTGCAATTTGTAGGCTGTCGCATCTCTTGTCACAGCAGCACCCGGAGACCAGAGCTGAACTCCAGAGCTTCAGTGTCGGAGGACCTGTAAAATCTGCATTTGGCTAGTTGGTTAGCAGAGGGGTTCCCCTAGTGATGAAATGACAGCCCATGGCGTGTTGGAAGCCTGCCCTTCCAGCCCTCCCTGGTGAGGATAAGAAACAGCCAGGAGCAGGAATGCAAATAGGCGGGGAGGGAGACAGGGAGAGAAAGGGACACAAGGTGAGTTAATCTCATGCACAGCTGCCCGCAGTCCACCTCCTCCGTGCCCAGAACCACAATGTTCTTCCTCTCGGCACACTCTGCGACCCCGTCCTCTACTCTGCAGATGAACGCCTGGGGCCCGAGGGTCCTCTCTGCTCTTAGAAGGGATGAGGGAATGAAAGAAAGGAGGGAGAAAGTGATACCTTGATCCTAATGTCTGTTTTCCTCTCAAACCAGGTTCATGCTCCTATCTAAGGGACCCAATCCCTCAAACCAGGGGACATGTACCTACTGGAAAATGGAGTTTTCCCCACTCCTGAAGGAGACCTAGCTGTTCCTCCACACCGTGGAATACTACTCAGCAACAAGAACAAACTCTTGGTACATGGAATAATGGAGGGGCTCTTGAATGCCTTCTGTTAAGCGATGGAAGCCAGGCTCAAAGGGCTCCGTACTATACGATTTCATTGATAGGATAGTCTGGAAGATGGAAACGCATAGGGGAAAAAAACCGTCAGGGGTTGCAAAGGGATGTGAGTGAGGAGAGGAGGTTGACGCGCAAGGAGCACGAGGGAAGTTTCTG
Source organism: Equus asinus (assembly GCF_041296235.1). Classification (NCBI taxonomy): domain Eukaryota; kingdom Metazoa; phylum Chordata; class Mammalia; order Perissodactyla; family Equidae; genus Equus; species Equus asinus. Next base: position 9,157,551 of record NC_091798.1, read on the forward strand.
GGGTGATGTAAATAGGCTTGATTGTGGTGATGGCGACGTGACTATCTCCATTTTGTCAAGACTCATAGAACTGTACACCTAAAAAGGGAGGGTTTTACTGGTGACTCAAGAAAACAAACAAACCAAAAAAAAAAAAAAAAAAAGAGCCAGAGACTGATGCTCTAAATTCAGGCCCCTCACCCTAGCCCTGTCACCGATTTCCATGTGAACGGGCCTTTGGAGCTCCGCTGAGGCCTGCGACCTCGGGGTGCTCTCTTGCCCTTGCTGTTCCATCTGTGAGATTCTGGGTGAGCTACCCCACCTGTGACTGACAGCACCAGATCTGAGTTATTCATCTGTAACATCAGGAGGGGAACAGCACCTGCCCTGTAGAATTGTCGAGAGAATTAAACGAGATAAGACGTGGGAAGGGGTTAGCGCAGCACATGGCAGATTGTAAGTTTTTAATCAACATTCTCTGGCATTGTTATTGGCAAGCAGCCTCATATCCACTGACTAATTTAATTTTTACAAGATCCTTACAAGGTTGGAGCTATGACTTTCCCCTATTATAGTTCTTGGGAGAATCTTAACTGAGAGTCTTAATTGAGATGAAGTGACTTGCCCGAGGGCACACCGCTCAGAAATGGCAGGCGAGGGTCTTGAACCTTTTAGATGTCAAGCTGGTGGGTTTTCCATTGCACCACAGCCTCTGCCTGCAGAGAGGCCTGCTTGCTGTGCTTTGGGCCCATTATCCCACTGTTATTTATGCCAAGATGGGAACAGAGAGCTGGTGGGTAGACCACGCATGCAGCACAGAGGCAGCCCCTGATCCTCACCCCGGTCTCAGGGAACCTGGGCTGGACACTTGCCTTTGGTAAGACGCAACCTGAAATCCTGGCCGGGTGACCACACCTTGGAGTCTCAGTCTCCTTCTCCATAAACGGGCCATCTTCATTCCCACTTTCCCCTCCGAGGGATGTGCAGTAGGAATCAAGGGCTCAGCCGTGATAAGCGGCTACAGAAATGCAGAGCGCTAATGGACCCTACCAGGAATCCAGCTAAGAGGGAAACAGACATGTAGTTCTTCTCTTTATGACATGAGTCAGTCTCTTTGTGTTCACAGCTCCTCTGCCATCTCACCCGATCTGAAGCTGGGGGTACACGTAGGCCCTCCAGAGGGGAGGGGCTTTCATTCTGCTCCGTTTTTTGCTAGCTGACCTCCTGAGATCTGGGCCTTGCAAACTTGGCAGGCCCACTTCTCACTATGCCCATCACCTCTACCTCATGTCCCTCCAGGACAGAAACTGTGTCGTCTTCGTCTTGGTACCTCCAGGGACTGGCACAGACGGTGAGCTGAACAGAAGAGGCATTCGCTCTGTTTGAAACTCAACCTCTTTCACAGATGTGCTGCCCTCATTTCCTGGCATTTCCTCTCCAGGAAATCTCCTACTCATCCTGCAGGACTCCATTCAAGTGCCACCACTGGATGCCTTCCTGGACTGTCCCCTCTCCACCTCCCTTCCTGTCCTCTGTGCTGCCCATCCCATCATAGCCCTTCCCACCCTGTGTCAGGGTTGTCTCTTTAAGGGTCTCTCTTCCCCGGAGGAATGGAAGCTCCTCCAGATTAGGGATCATGTCTAAAATTCATCTCTGTTTCCCAAATACTCAGAAGGACTTGGCATGGGGAGAGGCTCGGAGAGGCCTTGCTGACTGACTGGCTGGCTTAGTGAATACGTGAATAAATGACTCTTCTCTCCTAGATAATGGTCCTCAGGCTCCTTCTGATGCAGCTGCCTCCTTCTTGGTGAGCTCCCCACATGTCTTACGGATCCCTCTATTCTTGTTCCATTCGTGGTTGGCAGTGATCTCACTGTGGCAGCTGAGGAAGGAAACGGTGGGTTTGGAAAAGGTGGTGGCCACTGGCTGTGTGAGCTGCCTTTTGGACGGCCCTTTAGAAGCTCTGGGGGCACACGATCCTCAGAGTGGTGGGGAGGGTGAGGTGGGGCTAGAGCAAGCCAAGTCTATGGATGCCTCCAGCCCCCACCGACACAAACGTGTTTTGAGACTGGCCACTTTCCCTCTGTCCCTCTTCCAGTCTGTTCTCCATGCTACAGCCTGAGAGAATTTTTCAAAATTTGGTCATGGAGTTAACTTCCCAAGACATCACCAGCCAACGCACTGACAAAGCAAAGCTGAATTCATTAGGACTCATTGTAGTAACGGAGAACACCATCTTGAAAAATTCTTCAAAGTTTCCGAGAAGAGGGATGTCAGAATACATTTATAGAGTTTGGGGGGCTGGGTTTAAGTGGTTTCAGGCCGGCTTTTCAAGGCGAGGAACTCATTGGATAGACAAAGTTTGTGGCACAGCCGGGTAGGGTCAGTGAACATAATGAGACCGGCTCTTGACACAAGTCTTAATAAGTAAACTGTTATTGGATAAGCAAGCTGTTTGCCCAAGTTTCAGACCAATCCGTCTGCAGGGATTTCCTGAAGAAAACAGCGGACTTATTTATTGGTTTATAGTCTTATCTTTCCCAGGCAAAGCTTTCTTGGAACAAACAACTGAGTCATGTTGACACAAGTGGTCCCAACTCTTAGTCCTCATAGCTAAGTCCTGTTTGATACAAGGGGCACAGTTCTCAACGTCATCAAACATCTACTTCCCTTCCTTCCAAAACACATAACAAAACTTTCAAAGTTTCTCATTGCCTTTGTAATAAAGACCCAAATCCTTAAGCATCCTACAATGTCCGGACTCTTCTTGCCTCACTCCCCTGCTCTCACAGCTACACTGGCCTTCTTTAGTTCCTGAGTGTTACCTGTTCCCTCAAGTCACAGGGTTTTTGTTATGCCTAAAAGGGCATCACATTGTGTTTGATCCTTACACACACACGGCTTTATGAAGTAAAAACTATATATTTATCCTCACTTTAGTGATGAGAAAGCTGAGGCACAGAGAGATGAAATAACTTTCCCCAAGTCCCATCGTTGATAAGTGGATGCACCAGAATGCAAAGCCGGGAACTCTGGCTCCAGAGCGTAAACACTTAATCGCTACACGATCCTAAACCCTTCATGCTCCCCAGAGATGAACTCCCATCTCCTTGGCTAATTCTGTTGTTTTCTCTCTCTTTCTCCTGGACTCAAGACTGCCATAATAGGGATCAGGACTGGAGGATGGGAAATGCCGGGTGGCAGAAGTCACTTTGCTGTGAAACTAATGGAGCTGCAGCACTGATTTTTTAAGGGTGCTACTGAACCAGGTTCGTTTTTGCCTGCCATCCAGAAAACCAAACACCAAGATGATGAGATCGCAGCAGAAAGAGAGTTTACTCACAAGGCAGGCATGTGAGGAAGCGAGCTCTAGCCTCGAATTCACTTCCCCGAAAATAGGGACTCAGGGATATTTATGGGATGGGGGGCAAGGTGGTCTGAAATGTGGAGAGAGGCAATTGCAGGTGAGGAGAGGTGAGGTAATTGATGGTCTGCGCAAGCGTAGTCAGACTCAATGCCTCTTCAGAGGACCCGTGTTCACAAAATGGCGGCGTTAGCATGATCTGAGGGTGCAGTTTTCAGCCTCTTGATGTCAAAAGGTTGCCTATCGTACATTTCCGAGGGCCCAGTTGATGAGTTGGTGCTCTCAACGGGCCTGAAGTGGACAAGGAGTTCTAATTCCTGAAAAACAGCTCACACACCCATGACCATGGTGACCCAGGATCCAGGGAGATGTTACCTATAGGAACCTAGTGGGAGTCACGTAGCATATTGCCTGAGCAGCACAGTTAACAATGGGCTCGTTAAACAGCTAAAAGCTATAATCAGTAATTGCAAAAAGGAAAAAAAAACCCTGTAGTTCCTAGCTACTTAATCGTCAAAGGCTAACTCTCTGCCGGTTTCAAGGGTGCGGTGGTGGGAGCTCTCCGGCTTGGGGGCAGAGGTACCTTGTCTTCAGAGAATTTAAAAACAATAAAACCAACTGAAAATGGATCTGATTTTTCTTTGGTGCTCAAACCTAAAGACGTTAGTGATAAAATAGTCCTCCCCACTGGGGCAGGCTGCTCCCCTTGCCTCCCACCCCTTGGTAGACCACTGAGTGCAAGCTTCATGGTCCCCCACTCACACAGGCTCCGTCTAAGGGCGGGGGCAGGCTCTAGCAATGTATTTGCAAGAACTTTTTTGTGCAACTTTAAAAAGCAATATATTTAAACCACAAACCGGGAACGTTTCATCATCTCTTTCCACTCCTTTCACCTCTGTCTTTCTTCCTCTTATGGAAGTAGTCCTGGGATCCAATGAAAATAGAGCTAAGATGAGGAAACATTTAGTTGGTCTTAGTGGGACATACTTGTCTTCTGCAGTCATTTCCGCATATTGTTATCCATAGCTACCGGGGTATTAGAATGCCTTCCAGAATACTGATTCACTTAATGTGACTCGTCTACACTGCGGTAGGTTTTATGGTAATAATAATGTCCTATGGCACCAAACGTGGGAAGTAAGTGGTTAATTAGATTTGAAATATACATAACCAGACACCAGTCTAAAGAAAATTCTTCCAAATCGTTGATCTCACTTGTGAAAAAAACCAAACCAAAAATCACAACTGAAAGTGATTTTCCCAAATTTGTTAACTTTAAAAAATAACATGATATTATTAATAGAGTTATGAAGCTAAAAAAATGTTCTTAACTATCAACAATAAAAATCAAATTTTGATCAACCGTGATAGAGGAAAGACTGAATTATCTTCTATAGAAAATAGTATAAGTGTTATAATAAAAAATTGTAGTAAAAGAATTATGGAATTATAAGATGTGTCAGGAAGTTAAATAATGCAGATATTATTTTATTTTCTGGATTTATGCTGCTCGTGGTCTTTGCTGGTGTGCTAAAATAAAGAACATGTCTGGTCTCTGCCCCCAGTTCCTGTCACAGAGCTTCAAAAACCCTGAGAATTTCCTGAGTCATAGGAAGCTCTCTGCTGTATTAATGAGGGGACTCCTGAGCCCCTAGGTCTCTTCAGAATGGAAATGCATCACCAAAAAGACCAAACAAGTGACATAGGACTGGGACTTTTAGCTGCCAACCTCCAGGGAGGGGGAGAGGGCTGACGATCAAGTCAATCACGTGGCCAGTGATTTAATCAGTCATGAAACCCCAGCGGAAACTCTGGACACTGAGGCTCAGTGGAGCTTCCTGGTTGGTGAACACATCAATGTTCCAGGAGGACGATGTGCCCTGGCTCCCTGGGAGAGGGCACGTGAGCTTTGTGTTCCCTCAGAGACCTCTCCCTAAGTGTACCCTTTATGTTAAAACTATAATCATAAGTATAGAGCTTTCCTGTGAGTTGTTCTAGCAAATTACTGAACATGAAGGGGTGTGAGAATCCCTGAACTTGTAGGCAGTTGGTCAGAAGTGTGGGTGGCCTAGGGACTCTACTTCAGCTGTCCTCTGGAGAGGGGGCAGTCCTGTGGAAGACAGAGGCCTGGGTTGTGGGATCTGATGCTAACTCTGGGCAGTTCGTGTCTGGGCTGTGTTGCAGTACACTCAGCTGCCGTTGGACCAGGTGGGACTTTGCACTAGTTAGTGTCAGCAAGCAGGGTTCCCTAGGATGATCCTGACTCACCAAAACACATGGTTGGAGAAGAACAAGGATGAAAGGGGGGAGTGAAGCCCCTTTGATTCCTGGGTTGCCACAGGCACCCGTGGTGTGGAACTGCAACTATGCTCTGATCACTTACTTACTAGAGGTAAAAGTTACCAGAAGTTACCTCTAAAGGTGATGGATCCAACTCTTGTAATGGTGGCTCGTGGAGTCATAAGGAAATGCAAAATAATCAGTGAACAGCAAAACATACAATCCCTTGGTTATTGTTCTCTGTAATAGCTAAAATGAAAGTAGGAATTGGACCACATTTAGATCCTGGCCTGCCCAACTGTAGCCTCTAGTCCCTTGGCATGACCTCCTGCTGGAGACCCAAAGCCTTATGCACATTAAGTAGGTAAAAACAGACAGAGGGTAGAGAAGAGAAGTTTCTGAGACTCCCCAACATGGGCATCTATGCGATGTGATATCAAAACCCATTGATGACCCCCTAATGGGGCCTGCAACTAAATTGAGAGAACATAGAAACAGAGTTGGTAAGATTAAGGTGGAAGTTGGATGAAAATTGAATGTTTACAGGCTTTATGTGAAGTCGTTGTGTCTCCTAGTTTTATGAGAATGGATATTATGTCTGACTGGAGAATACTTCCTTTATTTGGTATTGCAAAACCTAAACCTGTTGGTGAAATCCTAACTGGGGCTATAGTTAGGAATGCAAGGGGTGATGGTGTTAATGTGAAAGTTTAGATAAAAACTGGCATGGTCAACAGGCTTTATGTGAACTGGTTGTGTCTCTTTTATCTGAATGTATTATGGAGTAGATAGTGTTTGACTGGGCAACCTAGTTTCCCTTTTCCCTTATCTGGTATTGTAAAATGGATGGCATCCAAATCCATCTTTCAAGCAATATTATTTGGACATGTTAGATGGGAACCAATGAGATTGTCTGAGCCCACACAGTATAGAACAGAAGCTGGAACGCTGGTGCAGACAAGCTCTCCGTACAATAGCCTGGCGTGGAGTGTAGACTGATGCTTATGGCAAAAGCCTATGATTGCCTACATCCCAGTGACAACCACTGGGACTCTGGACCAGAAAATTTCCACTTGAAGTGCAATTCCTAGCTTGTTATTTGACATTAATTGAAATGTCTTATGACTGAAGGACATCAAATAATGTTGAAAACTGAAATGCCCACAATGCCTTGGGGGATGTTGGAGAAATGCTCTAATGGGGAGGGCAATGCCCAGTAGTGTTCCATCATAAAATGGAAATGGTTTATATGGGAACATGCTACTGGGAGAACGTGAGGAGGAACTCACAATCAGGAAGACTCTTTTCCCCTAGGGCCAACTCTGGGGCCACCAGAGGAGCCGCTGGGCCACTCGGGCAGTGCCCTGTAAGAGCTCTCCATTGACCAAGAAAGAGCTGCTTGGTTTGTGGACACAGTTCCACGGTGAACGGACAGCTCCCGTTTGGGTGGCTGCCACGTGATGGAAGAAGGTCAAAACAAACCGGCTTAGTGGACTGAAATGCGTGCTGTTTGCCCCTATGTCTGTGTTTTTACCAACTCATGGGCAGTGGCCAATGGCCTGGCCACATGGTCAGAGAGCAATGGAAAACTGGCCTATTAGCAGGATGCCCGTGTGGGACAGCCCTGTGGCAATCGCCATGGGAACCTGAGGGCGCGTTAAAGTAGGCCATGTTGATGCCCATCACAAGGACGCCCTCCAGGATCAGAAGGTGATTGGAACCGGTGAGTTGATATTCTGGTGTGTTCGCTTAAGGTGGCCACCTGGGTCCAGGAACTGAGTGGACACTGGGGCTGCAGCACTGCAGGGATGGGCTGAGTCTAGACAAATTCCGCTTGCACGCTCTGAGGCTCAAAATGCCAGCAAGAACTATTCTGTCTGCCAACAGGAGAGACGGAGACTGGATGGCTGTGGGCAGAGTCCGCGGGGAAGGCCCCCGTGGCAGCTGGCAAGTGGATTGCATTGGATCCAGGCTGGTAGCCCTGGGGCAGTGGGAGGTACAAATGGGTCCCGACAGGAGCAGACACTGACTCTGGACTGGGTGTGCTTGCTCAGTGGAGGGCTACGAAAGAACCAGAACAGAAGATGCTGCTTCAAGCTGGACCCCCAAGTTATAGATCCTCAGACTGAAGAACACACTTTCATCCTCAGAGTAATGGTTTCACAGAGCACAGGAACAGGCAATTCAAACATTGTCTGTCTAAAACAGGGGGAGATACAGGTGTGAAGGGCTGGCTCACTCACCTTCATGAGTGTGTGCTCACACTCAACCTGAGGGGGCCAAGGGAATGTCATTTGTAGTGACTTTATTCCTTCTAAGTAACCACTCACGGTCATACCTCAGTTTGTATTTAAAACTGCATGTATTTTTCTAGAAACTTCCCCCAATTGAAATAAGGTTCAACGTACCTGGCTCCACCCCTGTTGGGTGGGTCCCATCTATATTTATTCAGTTCTTGATATTGATCTTGGGCATTGTCCGTATTTTCTTTGGACAAAAATAGCTCTTCATTATCAAATTAGTCTTATAATAATTGACATTGAGCACCGACAATGTGCCAGATCCATCTGATACTTACCGGCGTTGTTTTACGTAGTTCTCACAACAGCTCCGTGAGGAAGGAAGTATGATTCTTGTCCCCATTGTACAGCTGAAAAGACTGAGGCTTGGGGCAGGTCAGTAAACTGCCTGTGGTCTCACTGATAGCGAGTGGTCCAGATGGAACTTGAATTCAGTCTAGTTCTGTGGTTCCTGCTTTTTAACCACATGCTCCTGCCCCGGGGAAGAGAAGCTGTATGGTGCACCTGCAATGCGCCTGGCACTTAACACACATTATCTCATTTAATCCTAGTCACCTGGGAGGTTGGTGTTTATCTCCTTTTTACAAAGGAGGCTACTGAGGCCCAGAGAGGTGGAGCGACCTGCCCCAGGCCCACAGCATAGGAGTGGAAGTGGCATTCAGGCAGGGCTTGATCCAAGTAGCCTCCATCCAGCAGCAGTGTCCTGTTGCTTCCAGGTGACGTCTTGGGCTCTGAGGAGCTTTCCCGCCCTCTGCCAATGTCCTGTCATTCTGCCCTCAGCCTGCTCCCAGGTCCACATCTCCCCCGGAAAAGCAGAGCCCTGGGATCCCAGGCCCCAGCGGACTTCCCACGCAGCCCGGCTGCCAGTCACGAGGCGCCACGACAAGTCTGTCAGGAGTCCTACGACAGCGGTCTTTCACCTCCTGGCCTTTAGAGGAATGACGACTACTTGCTGTCTTACAGTCAGATTTTTTTTTAATTTGTTTTTCCTAAAGGGGAAAACTGAAAGCCTTTCTGATTCCACTCAGTCCCTGGAGGGAGGCTGGCGAGCAGAGGGCTATTTGGCTGGGTGCTCCTCTCCCGCGTGGCCGACTCCTCGGAGCTGGATGGCAGAATCAGAGGTGGGAGAGCACGCGTTGCCTCATTAAAACTTGGGCGCCTGTTTGCCTCGTTAATCATGCTGTCCTAACGCTCCCTGAGAAGTCTGTGTGTTGCTATTAATCACCGCTCGTGGGAGGAAGCTGCCGGCTGTCTCTGCTCTTCTCTTAACCCCTGTCTGCCCACGCCCAGAGCCTGTCAGAGAGCGTGGGCCCCAGGGTGAGGGTCTGTGGGATGACGGCGGGCACTGTGTCCTGTGGGCACCGGATGCCGAGCAGTTCACTCTTGTTAAGGTCATGGGCCTGCTCATCGTCGCAGTGATGTGATGGTGACCTGTCATCGATACCTGCTGAGTGTCAGGTGCCCTGTCTTATTTAACAGAGCTCCCCGTTTTATGGATGAGGAGATTGAGGCTCAGAAGTGGCTTACCCAGAGTCATGTCATGTAAGGGCTTAGCAAGGTTTGGGAGCCACGGGTGTTGTACCCAACAGCCCTGAGCAGCAGGGGAACCCCGGGCCTCTCCGTGTCCTTCCTTCTGTCCATCAGTAAGCTGCTGGGTAGACTGAAAAGTATGTGGGCTTTAGGGTCAGACAGATGTGCAGGAAAATCCCAGCTCTGCCACTTTTTAGGGGACCTCCAGGCCTCGGTTTGATCCTTTATACAGGAGGGACAACAATATGCTTCTCACGGGGCTGGAAGGGTTAGACAAGAAGCCATAGAAAGGAAGCGCCTTGCACAGTGCAAGTCGGAGATGCTCCAATTTTCTTTAAACACCCACCACCCCTCTAGGGGTAGGGCAGGCACTGTCCTCTTAAGGAAAAGGATCTCACAGATTTCTTTAGACTGAGCAACTGGACTCTAACACTCAGTCACTTCCCTGAACTCCCTTCCTGGCACAAAGTTCCAAGACGCTGTTCACAGCACACCTCAAGCCCCCGTGCCTTTGCACAGGCTGTGCCCTCTGCCTGGAAGGCTCAACCCTGGCCTCCCATCCACCATGACCAGGCAGGCTCCCACTCATCTCCAGACCTGATTCAACCCTCTCCTCTGCTGCGAAGTCCGCTCTGATCCCTCTGATCAGAATTAGCTGCTTTCTCAGACTCTGGGAAGCAGGGAGCTGATTGATACAGAGCCTGCCAACAACCAGGCCAGCGAAGCTCCTGCTCTCTCAGAGACTTCTCGAATTAATTGGCCTGCGGGAATGAGTCTGAATTATCCTGGATCAATGGGAACTAATGAGGTGTCGGGGAGCAGGGCTGCCAAAAGGAGACACTTGAAAGTTTGTTCTTTTTTTCTAAGATCAAACTTTCCCCAGACTTTGAAAACACTCAACTCTTTCGTTTTAGTTACTTAGTAAGATTCATAGACTTTTCAGGCACAGATTTGCTCCAGGATTTAAATTTGAAAAAACCCAGATTTCAAAAGGTTAAAAACGTCCATTATTAATTGACTGACTTACCATTCATTTGTTTATTTGACAAATAATATTCCCCCTGTCTGTGCTGGCACTAGATGTGCTTGTGGCTCCTGGCCCCAGAGCCGGGCCAGGGCCAGGGAGCACGGCTCGATTTCCCCGTTCCCTGATCAGTGCTTTCCCCCGGAGGCTCCAGGAGCGGGTCGCCGGCCACCTCGTTGGTCCGATGTGTTCCCATGATGAGACTTGCGGCCTCACGACACTGCGGAGGAAGAGCAGAGGGAACACCTGTCTTTGTAAGTCACTTAGACTGGTTCCCTCTGTGAGGTTATGCCACCAACTGGACACACTGTTCAGGCTCACTTGTTTCATTTAACTCTGGGTTTTAGGAATTCATTTTAAATTAAATTTCGTCATATCACTATGTAAAATATGTTTCTATTTCCTAAGCCAAATATATGGAAAAAGGTACAGTCAAAGAAGTCCAGTTTCTGTCCCTGGCCCTCCGCCTGGGTCACTCTCTGCCCCTGAGGAGAAGCATTTTAAAATTATGGTTTACTTTTCCAGCATTTTTCCAAATATAAACATACATAGATATGATATATATACACATATGTACATTCATATATATGTCTCTATGTACTTGTGTGTGTGCATGCGTACATATATAATGCTTTGTTATTATTTATTGTGTATCTTTTTTCTTTACTTTGTAATATATATGCACATGTGTGTGCGTATGTGTGTGTGTGTCACATCCTTCCTTTCTTAGGTGGCTACTGGCATCCTACACACTTTGTCCACCTTGCACTTTTCACCCAACAGTGCACCTGGGGCCTCCTTGGGTGCGAGGGGAGCTCTCGCCCTCCTTTCCACAGCTGCGCTGGACCCCTTTGGCGGCTGCACCCTTGTTTCTCTAGCCAGCCCCTCACTGATGGGCTTTTGAGGTGTTTCCTGTCCTTTGTCCTATTTGATAGGCTGATTTTTTTAATTTGCTTTTGTATCTTTTTTCTTTACTTTTTAAGCTTACTTATTTAGTTAGTTTAGATTCATCTCTTATAGTTATAGATTAGACTTTATTAATTGCTCCCTGGAAAAATCTTTCTCTTCTAGTAGGGGTGTTAAGGCCATTTGTGTTTATTGTTGTGACTGATACGTTTGGCTTCGGTTTTGTCGCATGATTTTATATTTATATAAAGTCATATACATACGCGTCTAGGTATTTTATTTATATATATTTCCTTTTGGTCTATTTTACTTGAGTCTCTTGTCTCTGTCTCTCTCTCTCAGTATACATTTTTGTATTTAGGAACTCTAGAGTTTGCATTTTTGTTCTAACAGTTACCTTTATAAATTTATGTAATTCCCTCAATTCTCTCTTTCTCTCGCCCTCCTTCCTTCCTCTCTGTTACTATCTATTGGGTCCCACAAGCAACAATACTGAACTTTCTAGTAACTTCTTTCCCTCTCCCCAACACGTCCTTTTATTCTCAATAAATATCTAGAAGGCAATAGGTGAGCTCACTCTGCTTTTCGTATGTCTTCCCCATTTTCCCTCCATTTCTTCATCATTTCCTCTTTTTCAGCCTGAATTCAGTCTTAGTCCTATGGGATATACAGGACAACAGGACTAAGTCGTATAAGCAGTAAAATAAATGTGTGTAGATATGTATGTAATATGTGCATGTTAAATACAGATGCATATGTGAATGTTTGTGTACCTGGATGTTTTGACTGGGAGATACCTATTAGACAGCCCTAACCCGCGCTGCAGCATGGTTCCTGGTCTGAAGCTGGTCCCTCAGTCCGTGTTCCTGGGAACAGCACCCCGAGTTCCCACACTCCCGACAGTTTGCCTGCGACCTTTCTCTTTGAAGGTCAGTGTGGCTGCACACGAAGTTCGTGGCCGCCTCTCTTTTTTCTTGAGCATCTTGAATATGTTTATCCATGTCTTCTAGAATAAAGCAATGCTTTCAGGAAGTCTGAAATCTTTTTGTAACCTAATCTCAGATGTGATATCCCGTTGCTCCTGCTGTATTCTCCTAATTAGAAATGAGTCAACAGGTCCCGTGAAGACTCACAGCAGCCTGAGCTCCGGGAAACACGGATCGTTTGGGGTCGTGTAAGAGGCGGCCACCACACCATCGTGTGAACTCTAGAGTCCCCAGATGACACAACTCTAAACAGGTTAGGGAATTTTATTTCAAAACACCATCATCTCCATGTTTCTACTTGAATTTCCTTCAGATGCAGAGATGGCCCTTTCTTTGATCTGTCTATATTGTTTCCCCACTTTTTCCCTTTCTTGCTTTCTGTGTAGTCTTTGCTTTTTTTTTTTTTTTTGGCACAATCTCTCTTCACATGGGGTAGATGGGACCTGTTTTCCATCAGCAGAGGAGTCATTTCATCCTGCAACAGAAGGCTCCCACTGGGTTTGTTAACACGGCAGCTGGGCGTGTGACACTTGTTTGTTGTTCTCTCGTATGCTGTGCATTCTTGATTTAGGGAAATTAGGAAAAGGATGATGTTTCAGACACAACAGCTCCTGAGTTGCTACTCTGCTCCTTGCGTCTTCACGGAGATCCTGTCTGAGATGGGCGCTCTGTCGTGTTTACAGGTGTGGCGACTGGCAGGTAACTCCATCGAGGTCACGTAGCCGGTTAAGTTATCTCAATAGGACCTAAGAGCAGATTGTTCTGGGGGGTGCTGGTGAGAGAGACGCTAAATCCATCCTCATTTCCACTTACTTCTGCCTCGTATTTAACTTATTTCTCTGTTTAATGCCACTGCTTGAACTATTGCCTCCAACCGAGTTTTTCCTAATTTGGACTTCAAAAAACACCCCCTTCCAAAAAATTAAAAACCTTAGTTCTTTATTCACAGTAGAGCTGGTATTTATATTCTCCTTAATTATGCCTCCGTGTTTCTTCAGAATGTTATTGAGCAAGAGAGAAAAATTGAATCTGCCTTAACCATAATCCTTGGCTCATGGAATGGATATCGTTCCTCTAGAGTGGACCAACGAGGGGATTTAGCAGGCTAATTGACAGTCTCCAAAAATTTTAGTAAAGGGAAAAATATTGACAAATTCAGAGCACATTTATAAGAACTTTCTCTTAGAGTTTCTTTTAAGTCTGTGCGTCTTTTGAAGAAAATTTTATCTGATTATACATATTTATCGGCTAAAACTGTTCTAGTCTCAGATACTCAGGATGCTGATAAATTTAACATTTAAAATGTGATTCATTTTACTTATTTTGCTTTTAGGAATACGAGTAGTTGTCACTTACCGGGCACTTACTATGTACTGGTGTCTCTGCAAAGCACTTCACATCCATTATCTCATTGAAGCCGACTACTCAAGCAGGGAGGTAAAAACTATTATCCCAGCTTAAAGATGAGGAAATTGAGGCTTAGAGAGGTTGAGGAAGTCGGCGAAGTGACACAAAAAGTGCTCCCACTGGGACTCAGACCCTGGTCTGTCTGCCTCTGAGCCTGGGCTCTGACTCAGTCGTCCTGTTCAGAGCATTGTGCAGAGATGGGGATGAGCATCTGGTTCACTCAGTGGTGACAAAGTCTCCTCTAGAGAATCACTTCTCTACAGGACCCTGTTCATGAGGACACAGGCTCCCTACCCCCATCTTCCCTCCCTTCCGTGGCCTTCTGCCCATGTAGTCTGGTGTGCTCACCTCCACCTCCACGGGGTCACCCAACCACAAGCAGGCAGCACGCCTCAAGGTTAGGACGAGGAGTACTGACCTCGGCTTGCAGTAGCTCTGTGTCTTTGGACCAACTATTTAATCTCGTTGAGCTTCAGTTTTTCCTTCTGTAAAATAATGATAATAACAATCCATACTTTGTACAGTCATTGGAGGGTTGGATGGAATAATGTATACAAAAGGAAAGCATAATCCCTGGCATATGGTAAGTGCCTAACGAGCAAGAAATGGCATTAAAATATCTATCTTCTATCTATTTATCTGTCTATCCGTCTGTCTGTCTATGTATGTCAGATTTACCAAAGAAAAATCATAGGAGGCAGAAATAAGCTGCACCTCTCCTTAAAGGATCACTGTGTTCACCGGTTAAAGTAGAAGTCACGGTCCAAAGCACGGATTTATTTGCTATTATTTTTGAGACACAGATGTCCCATTTCAGCGCTTCTCTGTCATTCCTGGGATATTTTGCACTTTTGTCGCATGGCAGATATTTGGGGTGGTGGAGTGGGATGAAAGTAAGGCCAGCCTGGCCTGGGGTGTGATTTTGCATCTGCCCCAGCACCACTTCTGAGATGGCTGCAAACCTGTACTAGGGTTCTAGGCAAGGACCACATCCAGCCGATTCGCATGATGTGATAGTGTTGGCTGTTTAGAGCTGGTGTCCATTCTGACTGGGTGTTGTGGGGGTTAAATGTTTCTAACATTGTACCTGGTTTGGGGTGATGTCCACAGTGTGTGGCTGGAGGTCCTCACCCCAAACCAGGAAGATGAGCACCCTGAGGTTTGACAGGGAGAACAGAAATCTAGAACATTCTTCAAGTGCTGCTGTCCAGGAGATGACTGAGATTGGGGTCTCCAAGGAGCACACGGGCCCCATGGACTATCCTTTTTCAACTTGGTCAACCCCCAGGGATGTGGCTTTCGGGTAGAGCAGTGACATTGAGAAATGTTTTCCCTGGGCAGCCAGAGACCATCAGAAAGGAAGTACCAAGAAGTTATTTCACCAGGCCCTAGTGCACATGAGGTACTCCATGCAAGGTGGTTAGAATGCTCATCCCAGAACCTCACTAGAGAGATTTGATGAGTGTAAGGCAGGGCCTCAGAAACACATTCCTAACAAGTACACTGGGTGTTTCTCATCCTGATGGCCTCTGGACCACTTTGAGAACTACTCATCTGGTGTACCTGTCTTATTTTGTAGGTGAGGAAAATTGCTCAAGGCCACATAGTGAGCTTGTGATGAGAGTTGAATTCCCAGTTGGCAAGTTTCTTAAGTCTGAACCAGTGTTCTCACCAGGCCAGCACAAGACTCTGGAAGAGAGAAAGTCCCAGGCTCTGTGACTTGGGAGAAGTGATGCAAAGACTGAGAGATCAGAACAGGTAAAGAAGCAAACAAGTCCTGGGTGGGAAGTGCAAGCTGAGATATAACTGGAGCACAGAGGGACCCAAATCGTACTGAGGTCTCACTCAGCCCCACTTACTCCTCCTGGTGGCCCTGAGAGATAGAAACTATTTTTCAGCTTTACAATAAGGAAAATGAGGTCCACAGAGAGAACGCAACTTGCCTAAGGGCATAATGAAAGTAGAAAGTGAAAGAGCCAGGAAAGCGATGATGATGATGACGATGACGACGACGGTGGTGGTGGTGGTGATGAGGGTGATGATGGTGATGGTGAAATGATGGAGGTGACACTGATGGTGATGATGGTGGTGATGATGATACTGATGATGATTACGGTGAGAGTGATGATGGTGGTGGTGACAAAAATTGACAGCCGTGATGACGATGTTGATGATGATGACGATATTAGCAAGTAAATGTAATAATTATCATTTCTGGAGCTTGGCCCCTGGGTCAGCCCCTATGTTAAGAACATTGCACCCATTGTTTCCCTTCTCTGCAACCAGCTCTAAGAGGTATGTGTTAAGCACCTGGCCTTTCCTCTCCAAATTCAAGATTTTTAATGATATTAACTACACTGTCCTCTTGCCACAGGGGAAGAAATTAGGAGGTCATCATTGTTCTTCTTCAAAACTTTGGGAGCAAGAAACTGTTAGGGAGTTGAAAACTTGAAGTTCTGACAAATCTTAAAGGCGCCCAGGTGAACGGAGGAGCTGATACTGATGGAATCCGCTTGCCAGGACTATATAAATAGCAACTTGTACCTACACAGCACCTCATCTGCACACATCAAAAAGCACATTAGAAGAACATTAAAATGTCAAGTGGGTTAAATCTGAAATGTGACCTACCTTATTATCTTGTGAGGGGGAAAAAGCTGTCAAGGACTCAAATCTTCCTGTCTGCTTTTGATATGTGGGGGCTCCCGGGCCTCTCCTGGGAGACTTGCCAAGGGCCACTCCTCAGGGAGCTGGAGCAGCCTGGGAAACGATCCACTTTACAGTCATGGCTCTGGCCTCAAAGATTTGGGCAATTATTTTGGGAAGCCTGATCTGAGGTGTCTTTTCTAAGAAAGTCTGTGTAGTTTCCAGCGTTTTCTCTCCCCGTGCAGCTGCTGCCGGTGGGACCCAGCGGTGATTCCTGAAAACAGGCCTGCAGGCTTATTTGTGATCAAAGTTGCACCAGTGGGTGCTTTGGGGAATTCCCTGGGGCTTGTAAGTCACCAGCCCAAGGCACCCACAGTGCCAATATCTGACGCAGCTCCGTAGGCAGCCTGCCTGCTGTCTGGGGGGCATCGGAATTCCAAAAGGCTAGGGAGAGTGGATGGGTGCAGCCGAGTCCAAAACTCTGATGAGAAGACCTGAATTCGTGGTGGTGTATAAATTAGAGACATCCTCTAAAATAAGATCCCCAGCACATCCGGCAGAAGTAGGACTCAGGTTGCTGGTGCACTCTTTTGAAGGCCTGACTATCAGCCGCCATGCTCGGGGTCAAGGCAAGGAGCCGGAGATGTCTGAGGGTGGGGCTGTGCACTTGCTTATTTCCCTCTGCGGGGGGCGTGGAGTGGGACAAGCTTCTAAAGGGCGGGGGGAAGGGTGGAAGTGGCAGGAAAGGCCAGTGTTTGGCAAAGACCTGGTGGTCGTGCTGGCACACCACCTCCCTGCTGTGCACCCCAGACACAGCGCTCCTTCTCCGGCTTCCGTGGGTGGGCTCAGCTCTCTAGTCCGAGCCTAAGAAGAACCCGGGACGCTGCATGGATTGCCATCCACGTCCATCCAGGGTCTGTCTCGGAAACTTCCGGTTGAGTAAATAGCAGCAAAATACTCAATCTGGCTGAAACAAAGAAGGTGATGTGTTGGCTTATGTGACTGAAAAAGTTCAGAAATTGGGATAGCTTCAGATGGGGCTTGCCCCAGGGCCTTAGGAGCCCTCGGCAACAGGGATGATAATAGCCAACTTTTGTTGAGTGTTTTTCTCTTTGCTAGACATTCTTCTAAAACTTTTCATGTTCATTCTCAGGAAAACACTGTGAAGTAGGTATTATCGCATCCTCTCTTTACAGGTAGAGGCATAGAGGCACAGAGAGGTTAAGCAACATGCCCAAGGTCACACAACTTGTAAGCAGGAAGCTGGACTTTGAACCTTGGCTGTCTTGCACCGGAGCACCGACTCTTAACCAGCTCTGTGTTGCACCAAATTAGAATTGTTTGTCACCCTTGAAGAACCCGTGTTTCAGCAGGGAAGGCAGAGAAAGGAGATAATCACAAGGCAGTGTGAGGCATGCGATGCCATATGAAGTCATCCTGGTATGCACACAGCCCTACAAATCTGTCTGACAGCTCCATCCACACAGCAAACCGAATCCAAATCGCCCGAGACAAGCAGCCTTTCAACCGTCTGGAGAAACCCTGGTGGTAACGGCTCCAGAAATGCCCTCCCCAGCTCTCTACTTAGGCTGTTTTTTAAAAAGGCTATATTGCCCATAGTTACTTGTGTCTCCATCAAGAGAGGAAAACCCCTGCCCACTGGGAGTTTTTGCGTCTACGCTCTGTGATCTCAGCAGCCTCTGTGGACACGGGAGGGAGCTGGGGCATCGGGGAGGCCCTGGGATGCCGAGGGCATTGGGCAGGTGCACAATGAATGTGGCATGATGTGAGCGAGAGAGAGGGCCGGGGCCGGGCCGGGAGTCAGACAGCACGAGGTGCGGTCCCAGCGTGGCCGCGGACCAGCTCTGTGACCTTGGGCAAGTCGTGTCTCCTCCATGAGCCTCCCTTTTCTCACCTAAAATGGAGACAATAACACCTACATTTGAACATGTCGGGATTAAATGTGGCAGCATGTACCGATTCTTTATTTATATATACGGATAGATTCTTCTCGAGCATTGCCAGTGCATGGTAACCAGTCAATAAATGCTTGCTACTGTTGATTTTCATTTCTCGCCTGAAGCAGACTCTCCTCTGTCACGGACACGACGTTTGGGGTCAGAGCATGTAGCTCAGTCCACGGCCTAGCAACGGAATCTGAAAACGGTTTTCTTGCTCTGCCCTCACTGTTGCCAATACAGTGACTCCTCCTGGGGTCTGGGAGGTGCATGAAAATGACGCAGTTTATAAAGGGGCCAGTGTGTTTCGGTGAGTTCATCAGCCTCTGAGACGCCTCGCGATCCACCCTGCATGGACGTGAGGCGCCCAAACAACCGCCTAACTAAGCATAGCAGGAAACCGACCTCAGTTACTTGTTTTAATTTGACAATTTATTATTCATACAGGGAGTGATACCGAACCTGAAGTGAGTTCGCTCACCCGTTGCACAGCAAGCAACACCGGTGGTAGTGGAAGAAAGTAGAAATTTTATTTTTGCACGGCGCTGAGCAAGGAGAGAGGATAGCTAACGCTGAAATCTCAAACTCCTCGAAAAGCTAAAAGGAAGGGTTTTTATTTGGGGTTTTAGGTAGGGGATGGGGAGCATATGGCCTTGCTGGTCAGCCACTGTCCCACCAGCCTGTATCTCTTTGCAGGGAGGAGATAATCCAGGTGCTTGTCCTTGGCGGTGTCTGTCTCCATGGAGGATAGTGGATTCCGGAGCCAGGAAGCCAGAGAGTAAGCAGGGACTGAGTGTTTTGGTTTTAACCCCATATATGCTGGGTTTAATGTGGGGAAACTGATATCAGGATCGATATCATGAGTATGCTGGACACACAACTTGCCACCTGGACACAGCAGCAAATCGAACAGGCGGAGTCCTGTGTCCCCCCAAGCTCAGGTTCTCATGCTCCTTCCTATTTTCCAGAGTGGGTGGAGGACAGGCCAGAGGGGCAAGGCCAGCAGGAGGCCACGAAAGAGGCCGTTTTGCCAGGCGTATTAGTTCCGAGTGAGGTTTGATGCGATCTGAAGTAGGACAACAAAGGGTGGGCTGGGGTGGGGGTGGGGGCTGAGGGTCGGCAGGAGTTCTATCCATAGAGTGACCCGGGTTGCATCAGGCAGGGTGGGATGGGGTGTGGTGGGGCCTCCACTGACCTGCAGTCTGCCCAGTCCTGGAACCTCTGGGGCGACTGGTATGATTCGCGGTGCAATGACTCTCCCAGGAAAACACTGAGGCTAAAATTCTATCTCATGCAAAATAGTAAAAAGTGAAAATCTCCTTGCTTGTTTCTTACACATGGCCATGAAAAGTCACACTGAAGTTCTCTCATACTCAAATCCACTGATGCCCGCCTCTTGTTTCTTTATCTCTGCCAAAGACACCTTTCCAAAGATTAAATTTAACCATACTGGTCTTTTTTGGTTTTTTTTAAATAATGCCTTCAGGGAACATCCAACCTCCTTAACAAACCTCACAAAGTTCACTGCTTTCCGCCCCTGCCCCTACCTGCGTGTGACACCCGGGTCATTCATCACGCCCACTGCTTGCAAGGCCCAGCCTGGCCACAGCCCCCTGGCAAACTCCTACCCACCCCTCAAGACCCAGTTCAAGCCACTCTCCCTGCAAAACATTCTCAGACTCCTGCAACAGAGCAAACCTCTGTCCACTGTGCACTCCCCTGGGAGTTTGTGCTTCCCTCAGTGGCAGCTTCCCTGCTCTTCTGGCTTCACTGGGCAGCTAAAAATGGGTTACAGGGTGCCCGGCCCCATGTATGTGTGCATGGCGGGGGCTGGGCACTATCAGGACCAGGTCTCCTCCGGCCATGAGGAGCAGGGGTGGGAGGGCGGTGTTCGTCCACGTGGCCCGGATTCCCAGGCTGAGATGTGACTCCCTGCGGGTTTATTTGACTTCCAGGCGCCACTTCCCTCTCCTACCCAGGAAACGTGCCGCCTGATGCGCACACACGTGTTCATTTAATAAATTAAAGTGAATGAAACAACTCTGAAAATAGCCCTCTTTGAGATAAGTTCAGGTGCCCCCGAGGGAGGGTCACGGAGTCGAGGCCGGCAGCCCCTGCTGGTGGGGACAAGGGGCAGGGAAGCATCCATTCAGCCCCCCTCCGCCCTGGAAGCAGAGGACCTGCAGGCCTGGGCGGGGGCTGGCCGCCCTGCACTCAAGGCCCAGCTCTGCCTTCTCTTTGCCATGAGGCTGCTGGCGAGCTGGGGTCCCCTCGGAACCTCGGTCTCCTCGTCGGGGCAGTGGGCACTGCGCTGCGGTGACCGTCTCTGCACACGAGGGTGACGCAGCAGCGCAGGGCCACATGGCAAGAGCTCTGCAAGCGCGGCTGTTCACACTGCAGCCAGCTCTCCAGGAACCGCACATGCGTTTTTCATGCGTGAGCTCATTAGAGTGGTGGAAAAGCGGGCTGGGAGCTTGGTCCACCTCCTGCTGGAGACTGAATAGCTGTACTAGCCGGCTGGGGCTGCCACAGCAAACTGCCACAGACCAGGAGGTTTGAACAACAGAAATCTATTTTCTCACAATTCTGGATGTCCAAGATCAAGGCACCAGCGGGCTTGGCTCCTTCTGAGGCCTCCTTGGCTTGCAGATGGCCGTCCTCTCCCTGAGTCTTCTCCTGGTCCTCCCTGTGTGTCTGTGTCCTCATCCCCTCTTCTTCTAAAGGCACCAGTCAGATTGAATTAGGGCTCACCCTAATGACCTCATTTTAACATAATACCTCGTTAAAGGCATTATCTCCAAAAATAGTTGCATTCCCAGGTACTGGGGGTTAGGACTTCACATATGAATTATGGGCACAGAACTCAGCCCGTAGCCATAACTAGTCAGCAAGAGCTGTATGGGATGCTCCAGTCCTCAGTAGGAACCGCATGCTGGAGTCGGGGTGAGGGGCTGACTAACAGATTCTTGGGCTGCACCGGGTGCCACTGTCCTCAGGGCCCCAGCCTGGCAGTGGATGGGCAGCCAGCCCCCTGCTGTCCCACTTGGGCCCCTTGCAGTCGTTTCCCATGGAGACCTGAGTGGCTGCAGATTCTGCCAAACTCAGAAGAGACACCTGTCTGTCACACGCCCAGAGAGCTCGGCAAGCAGACGGCTTTGCTGCGGTGAATGATAAATCAGAGCCCATAATGGTGGAGGCCGGCTCCGTGCCTGTCTGTCTGCAAAGGCTTTCAGTCCTCAGAAGGGCTGAAAGGAACCAAATTAGAGTTCACTCTGAGGATTCAAAAGCTGGAGAGATGAAACTATTTGGGCTTTTTCTTGTCTTTTGCTTCCCCCCGTGCTCCCCACCTCACACCATTACTGCTATAGGCTAAACTTACGAAGAGCAATTTTCTTTTCAATAGAATTCCCTTCCTTCAAGAACGTAAAATACAATTTCCAATTTGCCTAACATTCTTAGAGAACCTATTACCTGCCAGGGACTGTGCCGGTGCATTCATTCCCATTATGTGAGTTAATGCTCCAAACAGCCTGGAGAGAGAGGCTACGATTCCGATTTTACAGCTGAAGGGAACGGAGGCTCCACGGTGGGAAGGAAGCTTCCCACCAGCCTTGTCTGCAAGTCGCCTGAGCCGGGACTTGAGCCCAGGGTTGCAGAGCTCCAGGTCCTGAGCATGATGCCCTTGGTTCCCCGGATGCACTTGGGTTTGCTGACTTCCATAGCGCGGAAGTACCTGGGCACCAACCTGGGGCTGAGGTCAGCACACCCGGGGCACGGACCCAGGACAGAGCTTTGAACTCACACGCTGGCTTCCACTCGGGATGCGTCCTGTGGTCCCGTTCCCATCCACTCACTCTGAGCACCTTTGCACATTTTCTTTCCTTCTCTGACCTCCTTATGCTCTCTCCAGAGTGTAACAGCTTGACGATGTGGGCTCAGAGACATCTGCTTCCCCACTGCTCTACTCCAGGGACTGGATTTATTCCTCAAAAGTCTCCTACAACTTGAGTGTCAACATTTCTAATTCAAATTTGCCATTGGTGCTTGTAATAAAATCAGAAATGTGTTCTGGGGAAGTGATAGGAACAAACCAGAAGACAAAAACCATTCTCCACGATGAACAAAGAAAGCTTTGTGGAATCACCTTGGGTGGGGGAGGGCAGGAGGATGTAACAAAGCATGATTATTACCAGCAAAAGTAGATTTTAAAATAAGGTAGCCGCGCAGTTAGGTTTTTTTCCCATGGAATTGTCACCTTGGCGGCCATCACCTGTGGATCGCCTACTATGTGCCAGGCTCTGTTCTGAGACTTCTGCGTGAATTAGCTCATTCAGTCCTCGTCACCACTCCAGAAGGAGGCACTGCCATTAGCTCCATTTCACAGAGAAAGCAGAAGCCCACACAGGTTGAATAATTACTCAAGTTCACGCAGTTGGAAAGTGGCAGAGGCAGACTTTGAACCCAAGTGGTCTGGCTCCCGAGTCCATGCTCTCCGTCACACCCTCAGCACAAAGTGATTGCTGGGTCACCTTGACGAGGAAGTTTGGGACCTGATGTTCCTTTGAAGGTGTGCACAGAAAAAGAAAAAAACTGCCTAAAAATGGCGATCTCCCCCTAACCCTGTGACCCCTTTTCCAAGCATGCCCCTTTCTGTAGGGGGTCAAGAGGGAAATTCAGGAAGTTGAGGAAGAACCTGGAAGCAAGGTAGCTACAATTGCCCAGTCCCAAGAGTTTACAATACAAATCACATAAAGGGCAGTGCTCAGAATTACCTTAAGTAGAGAGGGTCTCAAAGATCAGGAAAGAGGAAAAAGAATATTCACAGACTGCAAGTAAGAAGGAAGGCTGGTCAGCTTTCACCCTTGGGAGATATAGAAACATGCCTTAAACAGCTGATACTTGTGTCAGATTGTTGCAATCATGCGTACACAACTTGAAACCATGAACTATTCAGTTACCTAAGTAAGTCCGTGTCTTCTGGATCCAGCCTCAGCAGGGGGGTAGATTCTGAGGACTGATTCATTCAACTCCCTCTGTCATGCCTTCCTATATTGTGGAGGCAGGAAAGCTATAAACTACATTTTTCCCAGACTCCCTTGCAGCTAGGGTCCTGCCTGTGACCTGGGTCCCCTAAGATGATTCATTCATGCAAGACTTGGAAGTGGAAGTTAGCACCTGACGTCAGCCAGGCAGAGCAGGTCTGGTGGCAAGCCTGGTGGCAGAGGAGTTTGGGTCTCCCAGGGCAGCGGTGGTGGAGGCTTTTGGTCAAGTCTCCTTATGCCTGGAGACCATCAGATAGTGCAGTGGGGTTTCCTTTGGAATTATCTCATGGTATGATTGGTGCTATAGTCTGAATGTTTTTGTCGCCCCAAAATTCATATGTTGAAATCCTAACCCCCAAAGGTATTAAGTATGGTGAGGCCTGTGGGAGGTGATTAGGTCATAAGGGTGGAGCCCTCACCAATAGCATTAGTGCTCTTATAAAGAGACCCCACAGAGCTCCCCATCCCTTCCACCATGTGAGGATGCAACAAGAAGTCTGCAACCTGGAAGGGGGTCCTTAACTGACCATGCTGGCTCCCTGATCTCAGACTTCCAGCTCCAGAACTGTGAAAAATAAATTTCTGTTGTTTATAGGCCACCCAATTGTGATATTTTGTCATTTTTTAGCAGCCCAAATAAACTAAGACACCTAGGTCTATCACCTAGCTACTTACCAGGCTCCTCTACAGCAGCTAAACATGCTTTGTTGGCCCTAGAAACTTCTAGAAACTCTTAAGTTTCAGTTATGGTAATGCTTGCTGCTGTAAGAGATAAACCCCCAAGTGTCTTAGCAGCTTCACACAGAAGGAGTTTATTTCGTTCTTATGTTCTGTCCGAAATGAAGGTTTCTGATCAATGGGTGCCTTCCCTCCCAAGCAGTTACTTAGGAACCCAGCCTGCCTCCAGCCTCAGCACATGGCTTCTGTGGTCATCATGGTTGTCTACACTGAGCTGATAAGGTGAGGAGCATGGAAGTTTGCACATGGGTGGTTCTTATGGGCCAGGCCTAGGAGTGGAGCAGGTCATGACTGCCCATTTCCTACAGGCTAGAACTCAGTCAAATGGCCAGACCTAACTAGATGAGGGTTTTAAATGTAGCCTAGATATGTGTCCAAAAAAAGGGTAAAACAGGTTTGGGGACTGGCTAGCAAGCTCTACTGCACTCGGTAAACCACTACTGCTCTGTAATAAACTCTGTTCTGTGTAAACAGGCTGGAGTGTGGTCTGTGGTCTGCAACCAAGAACCCCTTACACCAGAGCACCTCGTGTGTTTAACTGGCTCCTTGTACAGTGTGACTAAAATAAGGATGCAACTTCCAGTCTCTGTGTCACTCTCTCTCACTGTAAATTAATGTCCTATCATTCCTGTTTATATATCAGTATCTTGTTGTTGCCAGACAGGACCGTAACCTGCTTCTCTTGTCCTGCCTAAACTCTAACCTTTGTGTTTAACCTAACTCTCTGGTCTTGGTAAAAGGTGCAGCTGCTCCTTTATCTGACACCTCTGGGCCTTGAGCTTATGCAGTTCTCAGCCGTGTTCCAGGAGGAAGCTCTAAGCGACCTCTGCCCTGGACCCAGTGGCTCTGAACCGGCCCAGACCACAACCACAAGGCTGACACCTGCACAGATAGGCATAAAGCTCTTCTAAAGTAATTTGCCCGCATTCACATCATAAATTCCCCTCGTCTGGGAGGGGTGAAGCAGTCATTTTTAGGTCCTGTGATGTAGGTGGAAACATGATTTCAAACCACACATGTGCAAGCTTATGCCCACCTCTACATGGGGTGATGAAACTTCCCCTTTGAACATTCATTCCCCACCCCAAATAAAGACACCCACCACCTCGTGCTCAGAGAGACATAGCTTTGTGAAATTATTCCCTACGGTCTCCATTTTCTTTGCTGCATGCTGCAAAGAAAAATTCTACTTTGTGAAACAACTACTTCTGGTGCAGTTTGATTTAACTCCCAAGAAGGAACCCATGCTCTGTCTGGTACACTCCCCACCCCCTTATATACTAATTAAGCCTCTTTCCTATAGGCTCACAAGTACTCACCAGCTTAGAAGGGATGATTTTCTCCCTAGGAAAGTCCTTTTCTCCAAGTGTTGTGGGGGGCCACATAGTGCAGAATGCTGAGCAGAAAAGCTTTCCAGCTGTCATCCCGCAACCAGACCCAGCACCCAAAGGCCAGAGAGTCTCTTACATCCACCCTTGTTCTGGAGGCCAATCGGTTCAACAAGTCAGCCAGGGCCAGCTACATAATTTGTGGAGCCAGTGCAAAGTGGAAAGATGGGGGTTCTGATTCAAAAAGCAGGGAAAAGTGCCATTAAAGGTATCAACATATAAAGCTTTTTCCTTTATTCAAGGTCTCTCTCTTGACTTGTCATGGTGATTTTTATCTGCCATTTAATGTCTAAATAAAGATAATGAAAATTCTGAATGATTAGCATGAATGCTACCATTCATCTTAACGTTGTGCAATGTCAATTTAAAAAGTAAATCTAAAGGCATTTAACCCATATGTGGAATTACCAAAATCATACAGTTTTATTTTGGGGCTTGTGTGTGTCTATGTATTTCATTCTTCCCAGAATGGTGGAAACGCTGCACAAAGGAACACAATTGTTTTCATTTCACTTCTTGAGAGGTGCACATTCTTCCAGCACCCTCTACCTTGGGCTTAATGACGGGTAAAGAGAGACTGAAAGGGAAGGAGACTGGAGGCTGCCCTGTCCCTTTTCAGTGTAGGTGACCAGCTAATGCAGGGAAGTGACGCGGTAAGAAAGGGCGTGATAGGCTCTTTGGTTCTTGTTTCTTAGACGACCATCGCCTTCTCTCTGCACTGGAAGCAAGTTCTGGTTTGAAGGAAAGCTTGGCCTCCCTGGGATTTTAGCACCTTGTTTACTCAATCATAGCCTTGGTGACACCTTGGACGTGATGCACAGGATTTACATGAGGCTCAAAGCAGGTACAAAGTAAGTGGGTCATGGGAGCCGCATAGCAAGCTTCCTACACACTATATGTGGATGGGGTGGCAGGGACCTGGAGACACACACTGCACTTCTCCCATCTGCTCGTGAGCATGTGGCGGTGAGAGCAGAGCAGTAAACAAGCCCGGGGTCCTTCTGAGAGCGGCTGCACCGGTCACACACCCATGAAGCCAGCCCTGAAGCCAAGAAGACTGTGGGGAGTCACGGGCCACAAGGCTGAAAGCTGGTGGGAGAGCCTGGGTGGGCACGGCCTCTGCTCAGTTCTGAGTCCGGGATGCTCTAGGTGCCTCGGTCTCCTCAGCTGGCTTCCTCAATTCTCCTTCTCCAGTCAAAGGCATACGGGGCTGGAAAGCTTGCTTGGCTTACTTCACGAGAACCAGCCCAGGGCTCTGGCAGACTCTCTCGAAACGACATGCCTCATATAAAACCCAGGAAATGAAAAGAATTCTTCCTGCCTCCTCTTTGCAATCAGGGAGACTATGAATGAAGCCAAAAGGCCAGAGGGGGTGAGGCAGGGGTGGAGGGAGGTTGCATCAGCCCCACCAAGCACACTGCCAACACGTGAAACCATCGTCCTTCCTGTCCGCGGCGACCACTGCACACGCGCCTCCTTGTGGGAGTCTTGTTTAGGCTGTGATTCTAGGAAACTGAGTTTCCTAAAGGTGCTCATGAAGATCCCTGCATCCTATGTCTGCTGTGAAAATCACTCCACAAGCTCAGAAGCAACTCAACGTTTATGAAGATGGGAAGCAGAACTTGGCATCCAAGAAGACAGCCGTTGGCTGTTAGCTAACAACTAGTGTCTAGTCTGTTCCTTTGGGTTGACACACTGTTTAATTTTATATATATATATTTGAAATTAAATAGTACAATTGTCTCTTTTTAACTAGCACTCAGCTTTTCCTTACCACTAACTTTCTATCTACTTGCCTCCTGTTTCAGCTGTGGTCAGAGTTTTGCTTCTCATCTCCGCAAAACGTTACACTATGATGCTGCACTAATCAGAACTCTCTGTTATGGAAGAAATAATACCTGCCATGTATTGAAGACCTACTATGTGTCAGAACCTTAGCCAGATGCTTCTACACACACCATTTCATTTCATCCTTAACTTAACTCTGTGATATAAGGGTGATTATTCCCATTCTTTAAATTTTTTATTTATTTTTTTGAGGAAAATTAACCCTGAGCTAACATCTGCCACCAATCTTCTTCTTTTTTGCTAAGGGAGACTGGCCCTGAGCTAACATCCGTGCCCATCTTCCTCTACTTTATATATGGGACTCCTAGCACAGCATGGCGTGCCAAGCAGTGTCACGTCTGCACCCGGGATCCAAACTGGCAAACCCCGGGCCGCCGAAGTGGAATGTGCGAACTTAACCGCTGCACCACCTGGCTGGCCCCAATTATTCCCATTTTTTTAAATTAAACATTTTATTTTGTGTTAATTATAGATTCTCATGCAGTTGGAAGGAATAATACAAAGAGGTCCCACGTACCTTTCACTCAGTTTCTCCCAATGATAACATCTCATGAACTATAGCACAGTATCACAACCAGGATGTCGATATTGATACAACCCACCCATCTTTTTCAAATTTCTCCGGTTTTGCTGGTACTCATTCATGTGTGTGAGTGTGTGTGTGTGTGTGTGTATTTAATTCTATGCAATTTTATCACAGGTCTAAGTTCATGTATCCGCTTTTGTAATCAAAACACAGAGCAGTTCCATCACGATAAGAATCTTTCTGTTGTCCTTTTGCAACCATATTTTCTGCCTTCCTACCCCATCTCCTTAACCCCTGGAAACCACTGATTTTTCCTGTTTCTATCATTTTGGCATTTCAAAAATGTTAGTGTATTAGGCAGGGTTCTCCTAATACAGAAACAGAACGAATAGGACATATAATATGTATAGACATATATGCATACACACTCACACACACATTAAGAGCTTTATTATAAGGAATTGGTTCACATGATTATCAAGGCCGATGAGTCTCAAGGTCTGCAGGGTGAATCAGCACATTGGAGACCAGGAGAGCTGACGGTGTCACACTAGTCTGAATGCCAACAGGCTCAAGATCCAGAAAGAGCCGATGTTTAAGTTGAGTCCAAAGGTAGGAAAGAACCCACGTCCCAGATCAAGGCCGACAGGCCGGAGGAGCTCACTGTCACTTTAGGAATGGCCGGCTTTTGTTCTGTGCAGGTCCCCCGCTGACGGGGTGAGGCCACCCACACTGAGGAGGGCAACCTGCTTTACTCAGGCTACATATCCAAGTGTTCATCTCTGCCAGAAAGACTGTCACCGAATCGCCCAGAATAATGCTTGATCAAACGTCTGGGGACGCCATGGCCCACGCAAGCTGGCACACGAAGCGACCATGACAGTTACATAAGCGTAATCATACAGCTTGTAGCGTCTGGGGACTGCTTTCTTCACTGAGCATAATTCTCTGGAGATTCCGCCAAGCCGTTGCTACTCCGTGGTGAACTACTTCACCGCAGTTCCTCCCTTCTCACTGCTGAGGAGCGTTCCACGGTGTGCACTCAGCTTCACTAGCCAGGAGGGAGACGCAGACTGAAACCACAGCGAGACATCACCGCACGCCTATCAGAATGGCTGAAAGAAAAAGAGCGATAACGCCTAAGGCTGGCCAGGACGCAGGGAAACGGCATCACTCGCACATTTGATGAAGGTGAAATGGTACCGCCGCTCTAGAGAACACTCTGGAAAACTAAACTCGCCATCACGATAGAGCCCAGGAAGGACACTCTCGGGAATTTATCCCAGAGAAATAGAAATTCATGTTCACACAAAAGCCTGTACACAAACGTTCATAGAAGCTATATTCCTCATGGCTCCAAACTGGAAACAACCTAGATGCCTTTTAACTGGTGAAAGATTACGTCCATTTGATTGACAAGCAGTCTGAGGCTTCCAGAGGTCGAATATCACGTCCGGCATCCACACCGGGATGAAACCCTGCTCTGCTCCCCTCCAAAGCCTGTGCTCTTTCTACAGGACAAGGCATCTATAATCGTGATATTGGCCTTGTTTCTTTGTGAGAACGTGCTGTGTCTTCTGAATCAAAGGACTGTGAATGTTAGCAAGCATTTGCAAAAGTACCTTACCCTGAGTCTTTTGGTAACTACTAACTAAAATATTAGATTAATTGGAACACGTTATCCTTCGCTGGACAAGGTCAGTTTTTTGCACTTAGCTTCCTTCCTGCTTTCTTCTGGAGCTTCCATCTCTTTCGTGTCACCCTCCTGTATATTTAGAATTTTCCCATCTTCCTAGATCTGTAATTTCTATTAGTCCACGAGCTACTTGGGTCAGTGGTTTTTTCTCCTTATCCTGGTATGGTTGAGGAGTAATACAGTGACTAGAGTCCATAAAAGTGGATTGAAAGAGAAAACAATGTTTTATACCATATATTCTAAAATGCTACAGTTGTCTACAGGTCGCCTGTTAGTTGTGTACATGCTGCCCTGCAGGGAGAGGCGAAGCAGAGAGTTCAGAATGCCGGCTCTGGGGCCGCCCTGTCTGTGGTGAAACCCCACGAGGTCTGAATTTGCCAAGCTGCCTTTCCTCCTTGTGTTCAGTGTCCCCACAGCAAAATGACAATGAAAGAACCGACATTAGAGGGTTGTTGGGAAGATGGAAAGCATTTCGCCCAGTGCCCGGCACAGAATACTGTTAGCTATCACTATTTTTATACCAGAGAAAAAAAAGAAAAATTGGCGATGGAGTCAAGACAGACAGGGACAAGAGAAGATTCAGAGAGGTAGCTTAGAGGATGCAATAAGTGGATTAATGAGGTAAGACCTATAAAATAGCTCAGAAACTGCAGAGACAGTTTTCAGAGATGCACAGAACAGATGTCAGAAATCTCTTTGGAGAGCACGTTTGCAATCCCTTCTCCAGTTCACGGCCGGTGTCTCCAGCAGGCATTTTGGGGAATTCACTGGTCAGGATACTAAATAGAAAATGGTATGGCCTGGGAGATACCCATTAGGATTCCGGTAACCAGAACGAATGGGGAAACAAGACTGGAAGGAGCTGTTTGGTAAAGTAGTGAAGATTCAGAGCATGGATAACTGTTGATGAAGACAAATGAAGTGTCTTAGCCGGCACAGCAAGAGCTGCCCTGCAAAGCTTAAATCCAGCGATGAGTTATACCATAATAATGGGAATGGGAATAATGATAGTTGCCAGTAATTGAGGGCTCATTATGTGCCAAACAGTTAAAAAGTTTTCTAGTGATGTTTCCCATTTTACAGATGAGGCATCTGAGGCTGGGTAACATTAGTGACCAAACGCATGGGATCCTCTGAGTTTTAAACACCAGATCCGGTGGCTTTGAAACCTGTGCTCTTAACCCTGGGACCACCAGAGAGGACAGCAAGGAGGAGCGTCTCTGGCGGAGTCACCCCATCTCCCAGCACGTCAAGAAGGATGCTGCACATTTTACCTCCAGATTTGTCTCTGCGTCCGCTTGGCAGGGAAGCATCCAGAGCACTATCATCGGAATGTGCTAACGGCAGGAGGCCTGGGGCTGTGTTCCTGGGCCTCAGGCTGTCCCCAAAACTGGGAGGTACTGGAGTTTGTGGGAGCTGGAGAAGATGGAACAGTAGCAGTTGAATGCAAGCATCAGGGACAAGAATCATAGAGGCAGGTTGACCATTCTTAAAATACCCGCAGATTTGAAAGACACTTGCTAGAAAAAAATCACTGTCTTAGTTAAGGATGCAGGGAACAGAATGCTACTTTCTAAACAAATCCACAGAGGTCATTTTGGTGTAGGAGCTCTTGCTCTTTCTTTTTCCTGATTCCCTTTCTCTGGCACTAGGAGGGTCGCCGTGCATCCCAGGCTGCCTGGCTCCATCTGCCTTATGCCTGTTGTCCTGTCCTAACTATGAAGACATCCCCTTTCTCTCCTCAGAGGATGCCGGTTTGGAGGATAAATTATATGCGCACCCTAGGTCACCGCGAGAAGGGTGGCCCCACATCCCAGGTAAGACCCGAGTCCACTCAGACACAAGCACAGGTCCAGGTCTGAGGCCGTTCCCAAGCGGGGACAATCCATATTCTTCCCAGGTTGGATTTGTGGACTTTGGGAGGGAGAAGTTCTTTGTGTTCGTGTTACTATTTTGTAAAATGTGTGCTTGGAGCTGCTGGTGGCTGCATAGGGTAGGCCTGCACAGAGAGTGGGTGAGGGGCCAGCACACAGAAGAAAACTGAGCTGAGAGGTCAGGAGACACAGAGAGAGAGAGAGAGAGAGCAAGAGAACTAACCCTGCGGACTTAAGGATCCCCTCCACCCACACCCCCATGCTGGAGCCCTGAAGCACCGAGTTATGAGTCAATACATTTGCTTTCATTTTTCAGTTGGTTTAAATTGGGTTTCTGCTGCTTGCAACAGAGAGAGGAATCTGTGAACCTTGAAAGGGAACTACCGCCCCTCCAGTTCTACCAAAGGCGAGCCCTTGGCTGGGTACTCTATACGACCCATGTCGTTTAACCTTAGCAAAAGACGAGCCGGGTGGGAATCATTAACCCCCTGGTACAACTGAAAATCCAAAGTTCAGACATAAATGACTTGTTCAAGGTCAGGGGTACCAGGAAGGGCCTCCCCGGGATGTGCGGGTCATGAATGCAGCGCCTGTGCCTCCTTATCAAACCACGTGGATGGTTCAGCTGGTGGGAGCCACATGGCGGCTCCCGTGAGCCCCTCCTGGAGCTGTGAGGCCCCTCCCACTGCCCACCTTGTTCGGCAATGATCTTCTCTTTTTCTCCGAGTTAAGCATGCCTGGTGCTTACCTACGACTTGACCTTGAACATATCAATGAATACCTTGGATCCTTGCTTACCATGGGACACCACGAAAGCCTAACACACAGAAAGCTGTGAACACTAAGATGATGGAAAGGAAAATGCTTTGTGGACTGCAAAGTACCACACCTGTTGGTTGTGTTTTCGTTGTTCTCTTAGATTTGGTCAACCTCTCCTGAACAAACCCTTATTTTACTCTGTGGCAGGCAGGTAAACCTGTGTACCAGGCAGACCGACCACGCTGGTCATCCAGGTCTGAGGGGTTTCCCAGGAATCAGGACTTTCAGGGCTAAAACTAAGAAAGTCCCAGGAAAACCAAGATGCTGATTACCTGCTATGCACTGACCTCCTAATGCTTCTCAGGCTGTGTTCCTGACCTGTGTGTGTCTGTCTTCCCGGAAGCTGGGGATCTCTGAGAAGAGGAACTGTGTCTTATTTAACTCTGAGTCCTTCCTCCACTTACTTAGCACAGGCCTGATGTTTGTTGAATTAATGACTGGCTCATGAATAAACTAATTAATGAATAACACTGATAGTATTGCGCATAAGCCACCACACCTCCTTTTACAGGTGGTGGCCTGGTAGGCGCTGAGGTTTGAGCGACGGATTCATGGGACTTGGTGAAATTCTAGAAATGCTTCAGACTGCTGGAAGGCATGGGAAGGAGGCCTCTCTCCCGGAATCTTTCCGTGTCTCCACTCACCTGCTGCGTGACCCTGCGCAAGTCACTTCATCCATCCCTTTGTTCATTTACACGGTAACTATTTGTTGGATACCTATGCGGCTGAGCACTGCTTCCTCAATTCCCTCACCTATAAAATGGAATAATAACACTCACCTTACAGGCTAAGTAGGAATTCAATGAAGCCGTGTTTGTGTGGGGCCCACGGTAGTGATTAAGATGATGATGATGATGATGAAAATGATGATGATGATGATGATATCTGTTACCCACAACCTCCACTTTTGAAAAAGCATCCAGTCACCCCATGAAGCCTTTAATTGCAAAAAAGTCCCTCTTTGCACCTGCTTTTGATCTTGCCCACAGCTCCTCTGAGAGCTCCTATGAGACAGCGCTTGGACTTCCAGAAGCTGCAGTGAGAAAAGGAGGAGAGTCTGGCCTCAAAAGCTCTAGCTTTTGAAATTGCATAGCGCACACTTTGTCACCCTGAGAGGGAGAAGGGAGCCTGCGCTTCTCTCAGCCCGCCCTAACCGACTGTGAAAGATCCAGTCCAGACTTCTGTTTGGATCACGTCACGTTATCCGCCCGCTGAAATGGGACAGGACAGACCTGGAGAGGCAGAGGCCTCCACTCGCCAACAAGCCATCACTTTACATGGACGTCACTCAGGAATTTGCATTCTGAACCAAAATATGCTCAAAACAGAGACAGGGCCTGCAACTGTCCCATGGAAAATAAGTATCTGGGCACCACAATGCTGACGTTAAAGTTGCCCTCCATGCATGAACACCCAGAGCCTAAAGGAAGTGGGCTGTGCACCTTTTAGGGTGGGCGTGGGCATTCGAGAACATGAGTCAGGAAATTTCTGGTTTATGCATTTATGAAGCCCACCTGGTAAACAGTGGGAACAGAAAGATGAGGGTCACCTTCTCAACCACTGGACTAATATGGAAATCTTGGTGACCCAAGCATTGAATTCTTCACTCCTTCCAAATTCCCAGAAAAATTACCAAAGGGATACAATAATCAGGAAAATCTATGTAGTAGTAAAAAAAGAATTTTTGTTTTTAGCTGAAGAGCATCCTTTCACTCCTTAAACGGTACAGTTTGAGACAATGGAAACCTTGATGGACAGCTGAGCTGAGATGCAGAGAATGAGGCCTGACTAAGTACAGTGTTTAAGCAAGGAGGGGTGACTTCTGAATTAACATTCTAGGGTGTAGGATTTGGACCTAGTGCCAACCTGCTTGACATGCTACAGGATTTTTAGGGAAAGGCTGTTTGGAGAAATAATTCAAACCGACTGGGCGACAGGGAAAATGCAGTGGGCAATCTCCGTCTGCCGCTCCTGCAGGGTAGCGCTGAAGGCAGACAATGCTCAGGAACAGGGATGCTGCACGTGCCCGGTCGTTGCTCCCACTGGGCATCTACAGCCTGCAAGGGCTCTACAGTTAGAGAAGGAGGTCGGTGGGGATGTGGATGCCCCCACTGACACTGAGCCACAATGACAAAATCAGAAAAGACATCCTCGCACAGGAGTACTCACCTGCCTTCCTCCTCACCAAAGGCCGCCTCTGTCCTGACCCCTGGATAATTCCTCAGCTTGGGTAGTTTTCGTAGCAGAGCAGAAGAAGAAGTTCCCAGTAAAACCCAAATTCAGAAAGAATATCACCAACATGCTTTTCCATACACAGAAAAATACTTGTTATATGTAGCTAACCTAGAAATAAATCAAGATACAAAACTCAGTTACGAAAATATGAACCGAATGGCTATGAGCAGTGACACCAGCAAATGCTGGAGTATCTTTTTTGTATGTGGTATTTTATATGTGCAATGCCAACCCAAAGGGATGAAAAAGCTGCCAGGAGAGCCCAGAGGAGCCTGTGACAGCTCCGCACAGAGAGCTGAGAGGCCATTAGATTTGGGTCTTGATAGATGCACAGAGATAATTTGCTGAGCAGCCCAGGGAACAGCATATTCCAGGCAGGTGAGAGGCAGAGACTTCAAATACACAATGTGTTCAGAGTTCACAGAAAATGTTGACGTGAGGACCTCTGCTGAGACTGGCATTTGAGCATAGTTTTACTTGCACTTTCTCCTGAAACCCCACCAAATGTGGGTAAAGGGATTTAAAAACAGACACAAATCCACAAGGACAGAGACTTGGGGAGGAGACAAGAGCAACAAAATTTTGAAAGCTTGAAGGCAGAAGGTTAAGAGATTACTGACCTCACAGAAGAGAAGGCTGAGCTCCACCCCAACAGTGGAGACCTAAGAGTGCTCTGAGTCACATGGCAGAACTCAGGAGACGTGGGGTCTGAAAGTAGGGGTGCAGGTGAGGCTGAAAGCAAAGGTCACAGCTAACATTTTGCCTAAAAAGCAGTTAAACTTGGACCTCTGGCCCGCCCTGGGCTGCCGGATATTTGACACTGGCTCAGGCTTGCAGAGACTGAGGTTTCATTCCCTGGTAGCGTTGAGCCAGGTAATGACTAGGTTCTGGGATTCCAGACACAACTGAGGCCAGGGCTGTCATCCTGATGATGGGGACTAGATGAAAAGCCACACACCAGGTGGTGAGTGACACTCCCTCCACCAGCCACCTTTCACATCTCAGGGCTAAGAATACTGCCATCCGGACCTTTATAAACCAAGTAAGAAATGGGAGGATTAACTTTGGGGAAACAGACTAGCCTAAGAGAAAAGACCTACAGGAAACTATAGCGGGGAGCTTCCCCCTAATGAACGAACTTGGCCAAATCAGCCCTTAGTGAAGCCCAGCAGGTCCATGTCCATGAAGATTCTGATTCCTTCTGGTGCCTCCCTCTTCAGTGTGAGTGGACTGCTGAGTAACCAGCAGATGTTTGAGCAATTAAAGGAGAGACCAAACCAACCAGCTGACTAACCAACAAAAAGCCAACTAGAAGTGAGAAGTAGAAGAAAACATTTCTTAAAAAGCAAAATAGGGGCCAGCCCAGTGGCTTAGTGGTTAAGTCCACGTGCTCAGCTTCTGCGGCCCGGGGTTCACGGGTTCGAAGCCCAGGTGCAGGCCTAGCATGGGTCGTCAAGCCATGCTGTGGTGGCAGATGTTAGCTCAGAGACAATCTTCTTCAAGCAAAAAGAGGAAGATTGACAACAGATTTTAGCTCAGGGCCAATCTTCCTCACACACACACAAAAGCAAAATATACTCAGCAAAACAAAAGAGAGAGAGCATTTGTGAAACAAGGAGAGAAGTCTATAAACCATAAATGGTCAGAGAAAAGTGAAGAGTTCTTGGAAATTAAAAATGTGACAGAAGAAATTAAATAGTCACAAGAAGGTTTAGGGCCACAAAAGCCGTGGACATTTCTCAGCATATAGAACAAGAAGAAAAGGAGATAGAAAAGAAAGAAGAGAATTAACATGAAAATTTATGGAATCAGTCAGGAGCTTAATATTTTTTTTAAACAGAAGTTTCAGAGTGAAGATGAAAAACCAAGGAGAAGAATTTACCATAGAAACGGTACATGAAAATTTCCTAAAACTGAATTCCAAATTGATAGGCCCTACTAAGCATCCAGCATAAAAATGAAAAACAGACAAATCATTTCATTAGAAAATTTAAGACTATTGGGAAAACTAAAAAAGCTTGAAGTTACGGGGCAGGATGAGTGAAACGCATAGGTTATCTACAGAGAAATGAAAATGGCTCTGGACTCTTGATAGCGACAGGAAAAGTGGGGCAATGTTCTCAAACTCTACAGGAAAATGGTGTCCACTCTGGAATCCTATACCCATCCAACAACCAAATGGGAGGGTAGGGCAAAAGAAACCAAAACTATGCATCCTTTTTCAGGAAGTAACTGGAAGGTGTGCTCTGCTAAAACAAGAGAGTAAAACTAAGACGGATGAAGACAAAAGATGCGGAAACATGGCGCCCAGAACAAGAAAAAGAGGAAGGGAGTCCCCAGGAGGGTGGTGAAGAGAGAGCCCAGGACCCTCAACGCAGCAGGAGGAGACAGCAAGTCCATCTGGGAGGAAGACGGAGGAGGAACCTCCTAGAGAGATGTCACCACGAAAAGATAAAACCAATAAAATCCCTGGTGAATGTATTGAGAGGAGATTGACATCTCCGGCAGAGTTCTACAATGAATTAATAACAGGCATTATAAAAAATAAGCATATAAAAAAATGAGACAATTCCAGAGACATCAAACATAAAAAGAAAGGAAATACAATCACCCCAGACTCAGCAGTGGATAATATTTATATGGACATAACACTGTGCACACAGAATGTTCACTCTAACTAATCGTTGTGTCACACCCTCTTGGGAAGACGGGTGGAGAGAAAGCGTATGTCGAAGTGGAGGTTATAATATAAAGGAGCTAAATCCTCTGTCTTCCATAGGAGGAAGTCCACGGACAATGCCTAAACCGGGAGCATCAGAAATAGTGATAGAGATGCACTGTTTAGAACATGGAGGTAGATGCTGGAAGAGAGAGCTAACACCACGGAAACCTCTTTCCCCTGGGAAACAGAAATCTGGAGTAAAGAGGGGAGAGAAATATACTGTTCTTTTTTTTTTAAAGATTTTATTTTTTTCCTTTTTCTCCCCAAAGCCCCCCGGTACACAGTTGCATATTCTTCATTGTGGGTCCCTCCAGCCGTGGCATGTGGGACGCTGCCCCAGCGTGGTTCGATGAGCAGTGCCATGTTGGCGCCCAGGACTCGAACCAACGAAACACTGGGCCGCCTGCAGCAGAGCGCGCAAACCCAACCACTCGGCCACGGGGCCAGCCCCTATACTGTTCTTTGTATTTCGTATTTTATTTTTTTATACATAAGCCTTGCGCTGCTATTTGACTGTTAAACTATGCACATATATAACTTCATTGGAAGCAAAAATGTATGTATTTATTTTTTTAACTTTATTGAGATGTAATTGATATACCAAAAACTGCACACGTGGTGTAGACGTCTTGATGAGTTTGGACCTAGGCAGTAAGGTTGGGACGGCTAGACTTAAGGCTGTGGCAAGTGGAAGAGTGAGGTTCTGGAAACAAATGAGAGACTTTTTGTTGTTGGTTTTGAAAATCTGCTTCCATCTTATCCTTCGGCCACAAGATTTCTTCAAGATTCCAGAGGATGGAGGTGAAACAGGATTGAACAGTTGAAACGGGTGGAAGGCAGCACACGTGGGTCCCCAACTCAGGGGCATGCCAAAACAGTGAACTCTCCTGCTTTAATTACTTGTAGAAGTGAAACAGGACCACTGTGGAAAAAATTCAAATAATACAAAACAAAAGCAAATGTCCTTGTCCCCTGTCCTGGACCCACACTGTCCTCCCCAGATGTCACACAATTATCAATTTGATGACTATCACTTCTTTCTTTTTTCCCCCCTAATCAGATGCACTTATTTAGAATGCACAGATTGTGTGCTCTCAATTACCCCAATTTTACAAAGCACACTGAGTAAAGACGTGGAGATGCAAGACAAGGGTGTGAAACAGAAGACTGAAGTGCAGAGATGTTTATAAAGCTGGTTCCGCCTGAACTATCCCAAGCCAAACTGACCTGCCCTTCCCACACTGGCCTCTTTAATGCCGCAAAGCTTGAGTTCTGTGTCAGCGGCAGAGAGGAAGGGGCACAGACATTCCTCGTTCCTGGGGCTGGCATGCAAAGCCGGAGAACTGTTTCCATGGAGACCGGGACACTAGAGATGATCTCTGGAATTGCTCCTTGGGGCTCAGCGACAAATAGAAACATTAGCATGCAGAGGCCTAAATATAGCTGCGTTCAGGGCAATTCATCAAGCCCCAAACTTGGCCGGAACGCGGCTTTGGAACAAATGCACTGAGCACGACCCAGCAGTGTTTTCAATATTTTACAGTGTTTACGCTACTGTCAGAGGAAATATCTCATGGAAAACGCAGAGATGCGGAGGCCACTTGGTTTCCTGGATAAGTCACCGGCAGAGGCGTGCCTGAGGATAGCAGGGCTCAAGTGAGATGTGAGGAAGTCCCTTCCCCACATGGTTATCCTTTAAGAGGAGCTGATGGGGTAAAGTTCTCTCAGAGCGGGAGGCCATTGCCTGTAATTAGAAGAAAAATATGGTCAAGTCCCCTCTTCTCGCTCCTCCAGGATTCCTGGGGACTGTAAATTCTTGCCTGTATTATTATGCAGAAAATTCTGCTCTGTCCCAGTTCCTAGCCCCAAAGTCCCACTTGCAAACTTGCACTCCATGATGACGGCACTGTCACTTCACAGCACAGCCGAGTCCCTGCTGGCTACTAGGACACACTTTCCTAAACTCACCCATTCAGTAATCGGTCACTGTACCACTTCCGTGCTCCAGGCAGAACACAGAAGAGACAGGCGCGGAAGAAAATAGCACAGCAAAGGTCTCAAGGAAATTCCACGCCAGTTGGGGAGACAGAGGACAAACAATCAGTCAATCAACAGGCACTTTCAGATTGTCATAAATACTAGAGATGATGAAACAAGGCAACGCCAGGGTGAGAGGAAGGTGTGGGGGAGACAGCAGCTGGGGGTCAGGGCAGGCTTCTTGGAAGATCTGACCTTGGAACTGAGACCCGAAGGACAAGAAGATCAAGGGGAAGAGCTTTCCAGGTAGAGGGAACTGCAAATGAAAGGCTCAGAGGCTGAACCAAGCTTGGTGGCTGAACTCTTGAGTGAGGGAGCGCGGAGTGGGAGATGAGGTCAGAGAGATAGGCAGGGACCAGGTCGTTAAGGCCTTGCGCACTGTGCTGGGAGTTTAATGATGCTCCTCAGAAGGAGGGTAAGCAAGCGCCTTCTGCTCCTGGGTAGCAGCAATCCCCACACCAATACTCTGTCTAAGTTCCCACAAGAGGTTTCCCCAAAGCACTGTGCTTTTACTGTCCACGCACTGTGCCTCTTGGAAGAGAATAGAATTCTCTCTTCTTTTTGGCTGCTGGGAAGCTCAGAGCTGGATGCAGAACATCTGTGTGCTTTTCTACCCTAACTCAATCTCTGGCCTGATTTTGCCTTCTCTCTTATTTTCCTATCATCTTAGCTGCTGACACTGACAGTGACTCCCGTTGTACCTTTGTACAGCATTACGCAGCAGGCGAAAAGGGGATTTTTCATTAAGTGTATTTAATCCACTCCTAGAGGAGCAATGTTCACACTCACACAGTGGGCAAGTAGCCCCATGAGTGGCCCCCAAGCCTGAGATTTGTCTGCTCTCTGGGCTTGCCCAGTGACCAGGCACTGAAACTGGCTCCTTATGAGAAAGACTTTGTCAGTCATTAGCCCAGATGGCCACACCAGCGCCTGTAACAAATTCGTCTATCTTTTCTCGTCAGTCAGGTGGGCTGGGGAAAAACAAATTCGGACCCATATTTCCATGAGGAGAAAGGACAAGCTTCCATTCTGTCTTAGGTGGTGAGTCTCTCTCAAGGGTGAATCAAACTGCTTCTTTTCAGGAGAAAGCAAACAACAAATTCAGTTACTGCTAATTCCACTTTCTGAGTGAAGACCATCGAGTCCACGGGGACACGGCACTGAGAATCCTGAAGAGCATGCCTTTAAAGGCCACGTCTCAGGCTTTTGAAACTTAAGTCTTTTCTCTCAAAAGTCAAGAAGTGACTGACTTTCAGCTATGACCTTGCTTCTAAGAGAAAATGGATATTTTAGCATCCCCCTCAAGTCAGAAAAAAAGGCCTCAGTTACAAATCCCTAGCATTTCAAGACAATACCCCACCATAAGGGTACTCCGAAATACATTATATTTTTTACCAATCAAAACAGTTATCATGTCAGAGCCTAAATATTTATATACAATAAAGGAGCCCTCATATTTGGAATGGTTGAAAATCTCTGTTGTAAAGTGCTTTGCACAGTAGTATTTAATTGTGATGCTTTAAAGCATAACGAGGCCACCTACAAATGTGCTTGGGGAAGGGCCACCTTCTCTTTCAACAGAGTGGTCTTCTTAAACTGTTAGGGCTGGGTTGCCAGATTTAGCAAGTGACAATACAGGACACCCAGTTAAATCTGAGTTTTTAGTAAACAGTGAGGAATTTTCTAGTGTAAGTACATCTGCAATGTTTGCAGTATCTGGCAACCCCTAGGGCCCAAAGGGGACTTGTGGATAGGGGTCGAAAGGACCTGGTCATGGACATGGAAGTGAAGCCTCAGGGCACCTACACAGGAGAAGTTTAAAGAAAGAAGATAAAGAATTAGAGGAGCTGGTATAGAAGTTGTAAGGTCAACTTCTGAAAAATGTCAACCTATGGTTAAGTCAGTGATGCCCAGACTTGTCACACCCAAGGGACCTTCATTAAACTTCTCTCCATTGATAGCCCACAGCTATCCAAACATCAGCCCTCTAGTCAGCATCTAGCTCTGTGACTTCATCAACACCCAATCAGAATTTCTGGTTGGCATGAGTCAACCCTGCTGATAAAGCCGTTGTTGCCCAAGTCACCCTAGGTTGCTATGATTCCAGCCAGAAACAAATTAAGACAGGCTGTGTGAACTCACTGTGGATATGTAGACAGTTCCCACTGAGATAGTCTCAAACACTGAAGATAATTGTAGAACCTTGAATGACTTTCCTGAAGATCTTAGATTTCACACTAGTGATTGGGGTCATTAATCAGATAGAACACTTAATATATCATAGATTATATCAACCAACCCCATGTGTCGGAATTATTTCTCCCTACCTTTGAGCAACAAATTAATCAAGCCAACCTTTGCTTCCAAGTAGCTCAACAGAACTGGCCAATTCTCCTGTCCTCGCCTTGGGACACTCCAGCAAAGCAGATGTGATGTGCTCAGGTGTGGTAAGCACGGGGATGGACTGGTGCTTAAAAAATGTGCAGAAAGAATCAAAAAGTCTGTTAATTAAATAACAATTATAACCACGAAGTAAGAATTAATTAGAGAAAAATCTAATGTCAGCATAAATAGCTTTAAACTGCAAAATAATCTTACTCCCAATTTAATTGCTTGTGTAATTAGAGTTAATTGCAGAGTAGAGGTTTGGTTAACATAACAAAACGTTCTTTTTAAAAAAATAGTGATTAGGTAGTTAGCCAGAGCATGTAAAAGAGTTTAGATTCCAGGGGATGGGGAAAGGCCGTGGTGCAGGGGTTGGGCGCGTGGGATACGGCGCGGACAGACCTTGCTTGTTGTTGGATGCTGGACAAGTCCATGAATCCCTGAGTCTTGCTCTTCTCAGGAGAAAATGGTAGTGAACCACTTTCTTCCACAAAGAGTTTTTTTGGGAGTTAAATGAAGCCAGGTGGGTAAAGTGCCTACTGGGTGCGTGGCTTTTAGGGGAGTCCATAAATGGTGGCCATGACCAAGGTCCCTTCTGCTGGAGTCCTAGCCTTGCACTTCACATCTCCCACTCTGCCTCCACACCATTGTGGAAAGCAGCAACACAGAGGGCTGAAACAATGCCGCCCTTGCGAACTGTCCCCCACCAACCTTTCTCCACCTGCTTCTTCCTCCGGACAAACAGGTCATCCTGGTGGTGGCGGTTCGTGTCATTGTTATTGGTCAGCACCTCCATTCACTGGGTACCTTTCCATTGTAGTGTTTCATTGGATGTTCTCAGGAAACTGGGTGCCAACAACGGAACCAGGGAGGGACATCAAACAGGTGAAGTTGCCTGAAGAGCGAATGAGCTGAAAGAGGAAGCTCAGAATTCCCCATCACCCAAGATCCAAGCCGAGGCACCGGCTGGCGGGTAGCTACGGAAGGCTTCAGCCAGCTAACTTACTGGAGGTGGTACTTACTCCTGTCTCAAGTCTGCACAGAGGAGAGAGAAAAAGTGTGGGAGGAACACACCCTCATCTCCCCTCCCTCTCCCTCACGCCTCCCCTGATTGGTGCGTTTGGGATGTCAATCTATGTCTTGAAGCCGAAGACCACCAGGAATACACCTGTAGTTAAACACCTTGGGTTTGTTAGTCATGAAACAGGGAGAATGTATACCACAGAGAAACATGGGGCATCTTAGGAAGAAAGTGTTAGAAAGGACTTATTAAAGGATTTGGCTTCTCTTCGGTGATTTTTGGGGAGAGTTTAAGGAAGTGGGGCTTTGCTTTGAACTGGATGCTATGAGGAAGTTGGGGTAATTTTATGATTGCACATCCTAATAAATCTCCTCTCCAGGGAAGGCAGACCAGAGCAAGGCTAGAGCTGTCATTGGTAAATAAGCAGCAATAGCCACTCATATTAGCAGGGAGAGGGGGATGTTTGGGACTTTGTGGTCTGGACAATGTTCATGTACTGTCCTTGTTCACACACAATTACAGAGGGATCTTGTTTTTGATTTGATAGCCACTGTGGTCACAGGGTGGGCTTGTCTGATGGTGGTGTTCTGAGAAACCGTTTTTCTGCTGAACAGGAGGACACCAAGGCCTGGCTATGAGTGCCAGGCCAGATCCTGGATGCAGCAGGCTTTTCTTTCCCAGAGAGAAGAAACTGGGCAAATTCTGGGTTCTGTATTTTGAAGTCATCTGCCCCTAGAGAGGGTCATTCTAATCTACTCTCCACTGCGTGGTGAGCTTACCAGTGCAGCATTTTGCCCCTCCAAGACTAAGGCCAACATTTTTTGGATGATTAAGTTTCAAATCAGGAGCAACTTTTTAGGAAACCTGTGGCGACCACACATAAAGCCTTACTTTTCAATCAGCTTTTTCAGTAACAAGGTGGATAAATGTTTCTCTCTGCCGTGCATGCCCCCTTTCTCTATTGGTCCCAAACTCCAGAAGGAAGAGAAAAAGGTGTTACATAACGACTCCCTCTAAAACCTCACCTGTGACCACTACAGACCTCTCTGATGGAAGTGTGTCTCCCAGAAGGCAAGGACCACCACTTGGCAAGGTCTATTGGATAGAGGATGAGGAGCTTTGGTGCAGCCTATGACACTCCAAGTGTGGCTTCCGGACCAGCAGCATCAGCATCCCCTGGGAGCTTGTTAGAAAAGCATATTTTCTGGCTCCACCCCAGACCTACTGAATCAGGACTTCTGGGGTGGGGCTCAGCAGTCCATGCTTAGCAAGCCCTCCAGGTGATGCTATACACACTCAAGTCTGAGAACCACCGGCAGAGAAGAGTGAGCATGGGATTAAGAGCCAGAAACCGGGCGTCCCAGCCCCTCCACTGCCACTGTTAGCTGTGTGACCTGGAACAAGTCCATTCTTTCAGAGACGCCTCAGTATTTTCACCTGTAAAATGGAGATAACCCCTAACTCCCAGGCTCCTGGTGGACGTGAGATGGGAAAAGTCAGAGAAAGATCCTGGTGGGGAGCTGTAGGGAGGTTAGATATCATCAGCGCTTTGCTTTGATCCTGTGTGTTCAGTCAGCCTCACTCTGATTCTAAGAATACAGCAAAAGAGCTTTTCATTAAGCAACCATTAGAACAATTAATAGAAAGACAACTTAGCCGTCTTGTTCCTCTGTAAGATCTCAACTCATTCCTCTGTGTATCTCTTGCCAGTGGGCACCAAAGTTCATTTAGTCAACAAACCAGTATGGTTGGTTTGTCTAATGAGTCCAGAGCAGCTGGACAAGGTCCTGGGGAGGACAGCAGAGGCCACCAAAGTGGGTGGGGCCAGAATGCAAAGAGCTTTTGCCCACCACTCCCAAAGGTGTGGCCTTTACCCTGCTGAAAGTTAGGCATGGCAATACTTGGCCATGGGCACTGTTCAACGTGCAATAATAGAGAACTTTCTAGTGTGGAGGTTTTTGGTTTGTTTGTTTGTTTTAAATTGTGGTAGAATGTACATAACATAAAATTTGCCATCTGAACCAATTTTAAGTGTATGATTCAGAAGTGTTAAGTACGTTCACATTGTTGTGCGCTTGATCTTTAGAAAAATTAGAACCCTTGCACACTTCCAGTGGAAATGTAACTTAA
This sequence comes from Equus asinus, assembly GCF_041296235.1. Classification (NCBI taxonomy): domain Eukaryota; kingdom Metazoa; phylum Chordata; class Mammalia; order Perissodactyla; family Equidae; genus Equus; species Equus asinus. Next base: position 9,202,392 of record NC_091798.1, read on the forward strand.
ACTCTATACTCACTAAATAATATCTCCATTCTCCCCTCCCCCAGCCCCTGGCAACCACCATTCTACTTTCAGTCGCCATGATTTTGACTACTCTAGTAGGTGGGATCCATAGAAGTGGAATCACACAGAATCTGTCTTTTTGTGACTGGCTTATTTCACTTAGCATGATGTTCTCAGGGGTCATCTATGTTGTAGCATATGACAGGATTCTCTTCCTTTTTAAGGCTGAATAATATTCCATTGCTCCTATACAACACATTTTGTTTATCCATTCATCCATTAATGGGCACTTGGGTTGCTTCCACCTTTTAGCTGTTGTGAATAATGCTGCTGTGAACATGAGTGTACAAATATCTCTTCGACTTTCTAATTTCCATTCTTTTGAGTATATACCCCAAAGTGAAATTACTGGATCGTATGGTAATCCTATTCTTAAATATTTGAAGAAACTCTATACTGTTTTCATAATACCTGTACCGTTTTCCATTCCCATCAACAGTGCACAAGGGTTCCAATTTCTCCGCATTCTAGTCTGGAAGTTTTTGAGCGTTCCAAAGGCCTGCAGGACAGGGAGAAGAGACTGCAAGGGCGCTTCAATGATTAATTTCTGAACTAAGTCAAGTGTCTAAAACTTCTGCACATAAGGAGTGAGCAGATGAACTGGGATGGAGCTCTTTGAAGGAAGGGGTCATATTTTATTCATCTTCATATTCCTGGGACAGAGCCCAGTGCCTGGCTCTCAATAAATGTTGAATGATTAAATTGAATGAGCAAAACTGCGCGTTAAGTAGTGGATAAAAGTACGGTCCATTTTCTTGGTTTACTCTGGAAAGGATATCATTCTACAGGACAGTCAGCATTCGAGGAGGGCTCCTACCACGAAGTTCTGTGGGGCTCAGCTCCGTAACTAGCAGAGGGCCAAGCACATTGCAGCCGATTCACAGATGGTGGTGGAATGAATGCATCCACTCGGTGACATCTTTTAAAGGCAAAACTTCTGTGAATCTCACTGCAAAAAAAGGTATGTCAGTCTCAAGGCCCTATGGAACATTCGACGTTGCCCCCAACCTACCTTTAACATGTGTCCAGGTGAGGGTTCCCTCCACTCCACGGCTATAGTGGGGGCTTCCTGAGAACACACACCTTGTCCCTGCATTCCTCTGCTGTGACTTTCCCAGATGTCTGGAAATTTCTGGGAGTGGCAGCAACTGGTAGGGCAGATGGGACCCACCTTCAACAAGCAGACATCTGTCCCCGTGCTGGCTCTGCAGACAGGGAAAAACCCAGGCATGCCTGCTTCCCTGCAGCCCTCGACCACCCTCCTGCCCCAGAGGTCTCTCCCTAGACTGGCAGGGGGGCTCTAAGAATTCACAGAGGCCTCATCTCAGTTCTTCCAAGTCTTCCCACATGTCCCTGACTTGGAGCCCTCATGAGCTTTGGTACCTTACAAATGACAAGAAAGGACAGCATTGGGGTGGCCGGGAGGATCCAGTCCCTGACCTCATGCTGGCCCCCAGACTCTCTGTACACACACACCTCCTTCTATCCCCCCCCCAAAACTGCCGGTGTCCCTGCACAGAAGATCCTGGCAGCTTCATCTCAGGTAGATACACAGTAACAATTTCTCCCGGAACCTGGCTCCACTGCAGGGGCTCCATCCCCACCCACCTCACATGACCCTTCCTACCCACAGCAAGGGAATAGTGTTAGGTGTTGGGGAATGTTTCCGTCAGGGTGATCACTCCAAAGGATAACCCCACCAGACTCAGGGCTTGGACTTTTTATGGGTCTCCCCATGCCCCACTTCTGTCCATCAGAGCAGAACAAATTTCTTACTTACCCTTCTTTCCCAAAGCTGTTATGTCAGAATTCTATGGTTATTTCTCATTGGGGTATTTCCCCTAAAACCTGTTCAGACAGAAGAAGGTCTGTCATCGACCAAACGGCTTTATCTCAGTTATGGAGGCAAATAAATTCATAGGTTGAAGCCTGAACCCCCAGGGTCGTTGTATTTAGAGTCAGGAAGCAATTAAGGTTAAATGAGGTCATAAGGGTAGAGCCCTAATCTGATGGGATTAGCATCCTTAGAAGAACAGACAGCAGAGAACTCACACTCTCTCTCTCTCTCTGCCACGTGGGGACATGGTGAGAAGGCAGCCGTCTGCAACACAGGAAGAGAGCCCTCACCAGGAACCAAATATGCCGGCACCTTGATCTTGGGCTTCCGCCTCCAGGACCGTGAGAAATAAATTCGTGTTTTTAAGTCACCCAGTCAGTGGCATTTTGTTGTGGCAGCCCAAGCTGAGTGATACAATCTGCTTCACAAAAGAAGGGGAGAGGGCCTCAAGGCTAGCAGTCCCAGAAGGTCCTGACCGCCCCCAGCCCACTCACTGCCAAGATCATCTCAGCTTCAACCACCCTCCCCATTCTCGTCTGCCTTCGAAGGAGTCATACCTCCCATCTGGGGCCACGGCCAGTCCATATGGGACTTCCTGTAACTTAGAAAAAGGCGTCATATGTAGGCAGACGCAGCCCCATGGACACACAGTGCTATGGACGCCTTTGAAACAGAAAGGTGCTTCTTGTAGACAGAACTCTGTGCTAGGCCACACAGCCTGGGGAATAGACAATGGCCTGGTTTTCACTTTTATCAGCTCCTTGGTCAGTGCCTAAAGGATGCCTGTTTGTGCAAGGGAGCCCTGTGTCCCCCTGAGTCTAATTATGCCTGCCTTCTGGGGTCATTGTTCCATCAGCCATCATTGTCTCTCTCCTGTTCTTTTTCCCATGCCCTTTTGTAGTATTTAGTCCATACACGTGTAACGTAATTATTGACATGCTTGGGTTTCAGTCTGCCATCTTGCTATTTGTTTTCTATTTGTCCTTTCTGCATTTCGTTGCTGTGTTCCAACATTCATGCCTGTTGTCCATACTTCTCTGTGATATTTATTTAGCGGTGCTCTATGGGTTATAATGCTTATCGTTAACTTCTCACAGTATACTTAAAATTAATGTTAGACTGCTTCTTGAAATGTAGGAATCGTACAACCATATAATTGCATTAACTGCTCCCATCCTTTGTCTATCGTCATATATTTTTTCATACATTGTAAACCCCACAATAACATTAATATTGTTTTTTATTTAAACAGTTCATTGTCTTTTAAAGAAATTAAGAGAAGGACAAGAGAGAGTGTTTTAGACTTGTACACATATTTACCATGTCTGGTGTTCTTCATTCCTTCCTAGATTTTAGTTGCCATCTCATGTCACTTCCCTTCATTCTGTAAAACTTCCTTTAGTATCTCCTACAGTGAAGTTTTACAGGAGACAAATTCTTTTAGAGTTTGTTTATTTAAAAACGTCTTCATTTTCCTTCATTTTGAGGAGTATTTTAATTGGATATAGTATTCTGGGTTAACTTATTTTTTCTTTCAGAATTTTAAAGATGCTATCTGGTTGTTTTCTGTTGCTTCTGACAGAAGTCAGTCCTCATTCATTTGCCGTTCTCATATTTGTAAAGTGTGTTTTTCCCTCTGGGTGCTTTTTATAATTCTCTCTTTATGTTTGTTTTTAGTAGTTTGATATTATGTGTGTAGGGTTTTCTATAACCTCAGGTTTACTGAGATTTTTGGATCATTAAGTTCACGTTTCCACCAAATTTGGAAATTGGTGAATTGGAATCTTGGGATATTTTTCTGCCCACCCTCTCTTCCTCCTGTCCTCTGGGACTCCAATTACACGCGTTAGACCTCTTGATATGGTCCTACAGGTAGCTTTTCAACATTTTTACTCTCATCCTTATCTGCTCATTCCAACACCTAGGACATCTCAGTGTCTGTTTCTTTGGAATTCTAACAAATTCTTACTGTTTCTCCGGACATTGTGGTTGATACACTGTAGGGAGTCTGGATTATGTTATTCTTTTTTGAAGGACGTGGGCCTTGCTTTGGCATGAAGTTAAAGTACTTGCAGACCCCTATGGTTCTATCAAGCTTGGCTTTATTCTTTGGCTGTGTTCATAGTCCTAGGCTGTGGCCCTTACTTCAGGACCTGGTCTTCACTTCTAAGACATGTCCTTTCTGGGGGTCTGCAGTGAATGGGGGGGGTGCTCATGAAGACTTGTGCAGTCTCGCCTATGCGTGTGCTGTCTACTCCTTGGCCAGGGGACCCCTCACGCAGACTTTCGGAGCCTTTTACTGCCCATCTCCCTCCCCTCCAGTATCCTGGCCCGCAAATTCCGGTCGCTTCAGTAGCACTGAACTCTGATTTCTGCCACCTGAGTTCAGCGAGATGGTCTTGCTCTTTTGTCTCCACCACGATGCATAGTGGCCCGGAAAGTGATCCCAGGCAAAATGCAAGCATGCAGGCAAAGATGGGGGCTCGCCTGCCGTGTTTTCCTTTGCTCAAGGGTCACAGTCTTGGGCCTCCTGTAGTCTAAGGCCTGAGGACAGTCACTTCACATGTTTTGTACAACTTTACGTTAGTTCGCAGCAGGAAGCACCTGTTACTCTGTCATGGCCACAAATGGAAGCTTCCTCCTTCCTCTTCTTGATTTCATATCCAACCAGTCACTAAATCTGTAAGTCACTAGCACTGCTCTCCAGTATTTCTGGGTTTCCACCTGTAGGGCACCAGATAGGATTATACCTCCTTGTCCCTTGAGCTGGCAGAGGCCCGGTTCTCGCCTCAGCTGAACAAAAGTGAGTGTAAGCGATGCGTGTCCTTTCTGGACAGAAGCTTTCAAGAGCCAGTGTGCATTTTGCCATATTCCTGTTCCTGCTATGTGATGGGTTACGTGCCAGATGGTGGAAACTCTGTCAGCCTCTCAATAAATATGATGCAGAACAGAATCTCCTGAAAACCTTGGATGGACTCCAGTGTGAGAAATAAATCTTTCTGGTTTTTTTAGCTCCTAGTATTTGGAAGTTTGCTTGTCACTGCAGCAATACCCAGCCTCTTCTTATTAATACAAAGTTCCATTACTTCTACTTCCTCAATTCCTCTCAACACGTCTTTTCTTCTTCATCATTGTCTTCCACCTAGACATCCTCCGATGTCTTTAACCCCTTCTCATCTACATGAGGACCCTCAGTGACTGTTTCTAAACAAAAATCTGGTCACATTAGCCCTTTCTTGTTACAAATCCATGATGTCCCCCCACTGCCCTGAAAACAACGTTTTTGCCCTGGCATTCAAGACTCATCTCAATCTGGTTTCAACCGTGTCAGCCTTAGGTCCAGGAAACCCTCCTATCCTCTGCCTCAGTCACATGCAGTAATTGTCTCGTCCTCAAACACGGCTGCCCTTTCACCTCACTGTGCTTCAGAGCATGCTGTTCCTGTTGCCAGAAATGCCTTCCCCTCTACTCGTCTGCTTGGCAAATTCTTCTCTGAAGATCCAGTTCAGGTTCCAGCTGCACTGTGAAGTCCTCCGCCTCCCTGACCCCCCTCAGTCTGTGGAATTACTCTCTCTCTGTCTCCCCTCCTTTTTTGCTCTTCATATTTTATGAAATCAGAGGTTATTACTGGGAGCACTGGCTGAACCTCACCCTAGTTTGTATTACATGGGCCTGCACACTGATTTTTTTTAAATGGAATTAGATGGCAAAATGTCAGTATTAGGAAATTGGGTACACACACAAAATCACATTTGGGTTGCTCTTTAAAAATGAGAAAATCTGGCCACTTCCGGCTGCTCCACCGTGCGGCAGCCATCAGGCAGAGTCGGTTCCTCGTGCTATTTCGGTCGGAGCACTGGTGCTCTGATCTGCAGGTCGTCCCACTCGGCTCATTTCATCCACCTGCACCAACCTGTCCGGTCCCTCTGGGAATTGTGTTAGCAACTCCTGGAATATAGTGACCTGTTTATGTGTCTGTCGTCTATTCCCCTAGATGTTTGTATCCTGGAAGGCGGAATTGTGTTTTATTTACACTTATTACCCTTCTGGATCTATCACAGTAAGTAGCACTTAGTAGGTACACACACACACACTTCCCAGAAGCAAGGGTAATCATTGTCTTCCTGGACTACATCCTCCAAAAGTGGATCCCTTCCGGTCATTTTGAATATGTCGACATAACCATTGTGAAGTCCATAATGAAAGAATATTGGAGGAAGCGGTGGAAAAGCCAAATCAGAAACACTTAGAAAGGATGCCTTTTCATGCATTGTCTACCCAGCAGCCAATGTTGCAGACAGTGGTACAGGCTTTGAGGCTCATCCCCATTGCAGAAGGTCTATGTTTCTCCCCCTGTGCCTGTCCACCTGTCTTCCTCTCTGTATCTCTCACACACACGTAGCTACCTACCCACCTGTGTGTGTCCATGTGCACACACACCTGACCCTCTCTCATGTTCCCCAAGTCAGCTTTGCCTGACTTCGTGAGTCAGCCAAGGCTATTGGCACAGTGGAGGAAGAACATGAAAGACAGTTTACGAGCCAAGCTAATTTTCCATCTTTTTGGCATGAAAAAGAGAGGAAAAAAAACTAAAAACAACTTCCACATGCCTAAACAGAGTCCATACTATGTGGGGAAGTCATTTGGAACATTGGGCACTCGGGTGACAGAATCCAACACGTCGTGTTGCGGGCCGTGCTGTTAATGTGGGTGCTTCTTGGTCGTTATTCAAGTTCGCTTTAAACAACAACAGGATGTGTTTTTAAATTACTCACTTTTGCATGTCTGGATTTGAAGTAATGGATAAAAAGGAGACAGCAGTGGGGGGGTTTTTTTTGGGTTGCTTTTTTTTAAGTCTAGGAATGTATTTTTATCTTTCTCCTGGAGCCATCTCCTCCCGGGTGTTGTGTGAAGAGTTACATAATAAAACGATCATACGATGGCATTTTCCCTCCTCCGGCTTCAGGAGATACAAGAGTTCTTGAACAAGACAGATTAAGTGTAACCTTCAGTTGCCAAAGTGGTGTGCTAAGTAAGTGAAGGCTCCTAAAAGACAGCAAATAATAAGGACTTGCAGGTCTCAAAGGAACAATTTTTTAAATTTTTTTTTATTGTGGTAAAATGCACGTAACATAAAATTGACCATCTTAACCATTTTGAAGTGCCCAGTTCAGTGGCATTGAGCACATCCACGCTGTGGAGCGACCATCACCACGCTCCACCTCCAGGACTCTTTCCATCTGGCAACACGGAAACTCTGTACCCGTTAAGCAACAACTCTCCATTGGCCCCTCTCCCCAGCCCCTGGCAACCACCGTTCTCCTTTCTGTCGCTGAATTTGACTACTCCAGGTAGCTCATATAAGTGGAATCACAGAGTATTCGTCCTCTGATGACCAGCTTATTCTACTTAGCATAATGTCCTCAAGGTGCATCCATGTTGTAGCATGTATCAGAATGCCCTTCCTTTTCAAGGTTGAATGAAACTCATATATATATTCGATATCTGTAAATTACATTTTGCTTATCCATTTGTCTCTGGCTGGACACATATTTTAGCTACTGTGAATAATGCTGTTATGTATAGACATACAAACATCCGTTCAAGTCCCTGCTTTCAATTCTTTTGGGTATATACCCAGAAGTGGAATTGTTGGATCATATGATAATTCTATTTTTAACGTTTTAAGGAACCGCCATACTGCTTTCCACAGCAGCTGCACCGTTTTATATTCCCACCAGCAACGCACAAGGGAGCCAATTTCTCCACATCCTCACTGACGTGTGTTGTTTTCTGTTTTTTTGATAGTAACCACCCTAACGGGTGTGAGGTAGTATCTCACTGGGGTTTTGATTAGAATTTCCCAAATTGATTAATGATGGTAAGCATCTTTTCATATGCTTATTGGCAATTCGTATATCTTCTTCGGAGGATGTCTATTCAAGATTTTTGTCAAAGGCACATTTTTTGTAATAAGGTCCCCACTTTGGGGTAGGAGGGTCAGAGGAGAAGCGGACTAAGCAGACTGGACACTCATTACGTGCCAGGCCCTGCACCAAGCGTTGGAGGTCCATGGTAAGCTCATGAGCAGTGACAGGGAGGGGGACTCCAGACAGGAAGCATCGTCAAGGAGGGTAGCAGATAACAATTGAGATGGGATCCCGGTGACAGGCACATGGGAAGCTGCTGGAGGCTGGGGGCCTGCCAAGGAGGAGATTGATGGCGTGGCTGCCCGAGTCCGGGGGGCCAGGTGCAACAGCAGGAAACAGCAAAAGCTTTCCAGTCCTGCCCTGGACCCCAGCGTCACCATTTCCTAGCTGTGTGGCCTTGAGCAAGTCACTTAATTTTTGTAATCCTCCATTTATTCATCTGTAAAATAGGAATAATAATGGCCAAGGGTCGTCAGAGAACTAAATGAGATAATGAGTATAAAGTGCTTTGCAAATGTCAGGCTGACAGCAGATGCTTGGGACAAGATAGGTTTTCTTCCTCTTATCCGGAACCATTGCCCCTAAGGACTGCAAGCTCAGGTCAGTCAGACCCCAATGAGTTTATTTCCACGACATCCCACAGAAAATTTATAATATCCACGGCAGGCAGGTGAATCCAGCTACTCAGTACAGGTTCGCAGTTTCTCATGCAGTACGGCTTTCCTGCATCCTGCTGTTATCACAGTGCGGCCGGGGGACTCCAGGTCCAGGTGTCCCCGGCCAGTAGGAGATACCAGAAGCAACAGTTTCAATGAAGCTGAGCCGAGGGAGCAACATAGCCTTCCCCGAGCAGCCGCCATGTGCCAGGCGCTGTGCCAGGCCCCTGTGTACGTCACCTCATTATGGCTCCCAACCTCCTAGAAGTAAGGAACTTTACTCCATTTTACAGATGAGAAAACCGAGACTCAGACAGGGAGTGACTTGTAACTGTCAACGGAGCATAAATAGTGGGAGCAGGATTTGAACATGGATCTGCCTTGACTCTAAGAGCACTGATCTTCCTGCTCTTTATATACTACATATTATGTAGGTGAATGATGTTTTAAGGCTTATACTAGTCATTTTTAGGAATCTTGGCCTATTTTGGCGCTTGGGGTCGTGATTAGACTGGCTTAGACTGCATCTATTTGTTCTTTCTCCCTCCTTCCTGCCCTTCCTTCCTCTTTCAATATCCCTTTCTTTAATTTAAAATTTCTTCCCTCCCTTTAAGCCTGTTTTCCCAGGATCTCCACGTTCAGCTGGAGGGAGCACCCAGGAGGCATCTGCCGTTTGCACTTGTACGCAGGGAGGGAGACGGCTTCCCCTGCACTGAGCATGAGGAGCAGCGCAGAGCTGGGGGAGAAGTGACTGGGGGCCTTCAGATGCCTGTGGAGTTGGCAGAGGGCACAGGACAGAGAGGAAGAGTAGAAAGGGGGCAAGTGAGGACAGGTGTGAGGAGAAGACAGGCACAGTGCTCTGCAGGTGGGATCGTCACGTGCCTCAACTCTCTGTCCTCACCCCTGACTGTGTTCCATTTCCCTGAGCCATCAAGCTCTACTGTGCTGGCTAAGGGCCAAGGGTCACTAATGCAAACGCCCAAGGGCCGGGTTCCCCGAAGGAGTGATGAGCATCGAACATGTCCATCTACTCGCACTACTGTAATGCCTCTTTATTGCTGCTCAGACACCAACCTTGCCGAGGCTTTGCTTTCTTTCCAGTGCACGAAGCTTTTCATCACGTGTCTTTTCCATACACCGGATATTGTTGTTTAACCATTTGCTTTTTTAATGGTGTCTTCAGTTGTATTCGTTTGATACAGACCTACTTTATTGGCATATTAAACTCAAAAGAACGTTTTTCACTTCCACCACAAAAAGTTCTCTCCAGTTTTTCTTGAAGCACATGGCCCTTTTTTCTCAATAGTTTGGCTATTTTCTATTTTGATAGAGGCGTGGGTACAGAGAAATAGTCCTCTTCCAAAAGCAAAGGATCAGTGTAAGTGATAAGTGGTCACTGTGACATGAGCTCAGGGTCAGGGAGACAATAAGGAGTGGTGGGGACTGTGGGGAAATAACCTATCTACAGGGCTCATCTGCTCCTCAGTTCCAGATGAAGCCTGCCGGGAGGAAATGCTGGCTCAGTGCAGCCAGATCTTTTGATTTTTCAAGAGAAACCAGAAAGTCTGCTTTTTACTTAAAATCTTCTGATTTTAATTTAAACTAGTTTTTTAAAAAACACTGTGCAGGACCAACAAAACACTTCTGAGCGTCACATCTACCCAGCAGATTATCCATCGGTGACTTCTGTGGCCTGTGAGATTGCAATGCTTCATCCTAAGATGACCTCTGCACATGCTGCTGGAACAGACCCCTGCTCTTCCACCGTCAGCATTTCCATGCAGAAATCCAAGAAACACTTCACATCATTTACTAGCCTTTCCTTCATGAAATGCTCTAGTCTTCAATTCTCTTCCATTTCCTCAGCATTGACGTGAGCTCATTTGTGCTTGCTGCTGGCCAGCGCTTCCCAAACTTGGCCATTTAAGAAGTGTGTTTTGCCTTGTGTGTGTACAATTGTACTGTTGTTATTTAACATTATTCCCTAAATATACTCACTGTCTTATTTAAGTCAACTTATTTTTATGGAAACCTATACTACCAGCAAAAATAGAAAACCAGCATCACTTGTTTTATTTTTCACAGTCTTACCCTAATATTAGCTGCTATAACAAACCTTCCTCAAATCTCAGGGGTTACATACAATAAAAATTTATTTATATTTTATTTTTAAAAATTTTTGTTCATGTGAACTTCAATGCAGATGTTCCCGATTGGGTATTTCACTTGTAAGTATTTCCCTTCTTCTTGTGAAAACACCATCTCACCGCTTGGGACCCGAGGTCACCGCTGAAGAGAAGGGAGTTGATGGGGAAAGCACACCAGATGGTTAGGCACCTTGACCCCAAAATGACCTGCTTCATTTGTATTCATGTTTCACTCCAGTCAGAGCTAATTGCATGGTCCGTCCCAGATTCGAGGTGGCAGGGGATGCTGTCTACGTGGGCAGTCCCTGCCCAGCAATCCCTCTCCGCGGTGGAAGGGAAGCACAGATCTAAGCAGTCGGTTAGCTGTCTCTGCCACACCTGCCACCCGAGGTCACTGGAAAAGAAGACACTATAAGATCCTTGGCCCCGGGTTCCCCATCCGCTATCCCTGAACTTACCTTCACACTGGTGCACCAGGGAGATGCTAACCTTGTCTCTGGCTCCCTAAGTCTCTTCCTCCCCTTAGTCTTCCCAGGTCCCTGCTTTGTATGAAGGTAGAGGCTGCCTTTGAAGTGAGACTTCAGGCCATGACACAAGCCTCGCCAGGTAGCACTGACCCCCCAACCCTGCAGGAACACCGCCTCAAGTCAGCTCCCCACTCCAGGGCCCGTGCCACGCCCTGGAAGCACTCCTAGAGGCTGAGGAGCCTCAGTGCTTGCTCCTCAGCTCAGCTCCCTCGGTGCTGCCATGACGCTGCCCTTCCAGCCCATGGCAGCTCTGTTTCCCCAAAAGAAGCCCGAGGAGGGCTCGGCAGCATTCCACCCTGGAGGCCCCGTCTCCCTCTGAAGTTCTCTTCCCCCTGGGGTTCCCGGCATTGCGCTCTGCTGGTTCTCCTTTATGTCTGTGATTGCGCGCTCTCTCCCATGAAAAGGAGTCTGGGCTGCAAAGTTGGGAATCAAGGAGCTCATCCACTTCCTTCTTCTATGGGCAAAGAAACTGAAGGCAGAGAGAAGATTAAGGACGTGGTCTCCCCACCTGCTATGGACTGAGTTGTGTCCCCCCAAAATTCATAGATTGAAGTCCTAACACCCGAGGTGACTGTATTTGGAGATAGAGACTTTAAAGAGGTGACAAAGGTTAAATGAAGTCATAAGGGTGTGGCCCTGATCCAATACGACTGACTGATGTCCTTCTAAGAAGGGCAGGAGACCCCAGGGATGCGTACACACAGAGGAAAGGCCTGTGGGGACGTAGGGAGAAGGCGGCCAGCTGCGAGCCGAGGAGACAGGCCTTGGAAGGAATCAACCCTGTAGACACCTTGATTTTGGCCTTCCAGCCTCCAGAACTGTGAGACAATAATGTCTGTTGTTCAAGCCACCTCGTCTGTGGTATTTTCTTATAGCAGCCCGAGCTGATTCGTACACTGCCCAAGCTTGAAGGCCTCAGGTAGCTGCCACTGAGTTGAGAGAGGGAAGAAAGAAGGTGAAAAAACAATTAAGTAAATCATGATTGAGAATCATATCATGAAAACTACTTTGGGTATGGCTGCTGGGATACAGAAGCAAATGGATTAAAAGCCTGTTACGTTGTTGAGGGACTTGTACTGCCAAGGAGACCAGGACGCTAGACCAAAGAGATACAAACAAACAAAAAGCAAACTTTGAATGTTGATCTTTAAAACAACTTGTCTGGACCCTTGGGCGCAGGAACAGGAAGTGGACTGGAAAGCTGCTGTTTCCAAGAAGCACGTTCTCACCCACACCTACTACAGATGTGGCCAAGGAGGACAATGGGCAAGAAAGAACCTCCCAGAAGGCAGAGGCAGGGGCCACGAGGAACCGTAGACAGTGGAATTCTCCCCAGTCTGTACCTCAGACTTTAAACGGAGAACTTCCACCACTGCTGGAGCGGAGGGACCTCCCAGATCTGAGCAGCAAGATTTCACAGTCACTGTGGACCAGGACTGCTGTGTCTTATCCTGTCTTTCCCCCAGCATTATACGTTGGGCGTGGGGCTGAAGGAAGACAAATTCACTTATGGTCTGTGAGCAATAGACTAAGAAGAGCCCCATCGGGGCCTGATGGAGAGGGCTGCACGGCACGCCGCCCTGAGATCCCAGGGTTCTTGCAGGAGAGGGTGGTGTCTGCCCTGCGGGAAGAAGGGCCAGGGTGCGTATTTGATCACCAAAAGGGCGGCTTGCTGCAGAGACAATTAAACGTTCGCAAAATTAGTTATTGTTGGAAGTTGACTATCATGGTGTCTTGGAAGCAACAAGTTGGAGATAACAGGGGCTCCATCAGCCTGGGCTGTAAGTGACTGCACGGAACAGACCTCCCGCCACCACCACCTGGACTTTTGTGTTAGGCCACTGAAACTTCGGAGGTACCTTAAAGCTCCTGGGTTACCATAGTAATCACCTAGTGGACTCCTCGGATTCTACTCAAGCCAGCTTTCAATCGTTTTGCAACCCGGTAGTCATCACTTTCTAGAGGGTAAATAAGACCATGCTTCATCCCTTCTTAACACCTTCTAAAGTCACCCCGCTGTGCTTAGAAGAACATCTAGACTCCCTGCCATGGTCCATAAGGGCATGCACCACGTGGCCCGCTGTGCCTCAGACCAGTATCCCACTCACCGGTCCTTTTGCCTGGAACATTCTTCCCCAGATTCTGCTCATAGCAGGTTCCTTTTGCTTCCTTCAGGCCTCAGCTCAAATGTTTCTTCATAGAGCCTGGTTCTGACCCCCTGCCAAGTAGCCCTGCCCCGTGCCCCCCATGGACGTGTGCTCTCAAGCACAGTTCTCTGATTTAAAAAATTTACAGCACTTATCAGAATCTGAGATCATTGTGTGCATACTTATTTTTTGTCCCTTAATTAAAATATGCTCTCTAGATTCTCCCGCCTCTAAAACAGTGCCTGTGACAGAAAAGGTGCTCAGAGAGTGATTGCTGGACAACTGAGTGAGTAAGGGACGCACGGACAATGAGCACCTCGCCGCTGAGGATGTGGGGAGGGCGGCATTCGCTGGAGACAGGACTGATGCTGGGGCTCTGCGAGCTGAAGCGCTTTTGCTTTGTTGTTTTGGTGAGGCAGGTGGCCCTGAGCTAACAGCTGTAGGCAATCTTCCTCTTTTTCCTATGTGGGATGCCGCCACAGCATGGCTTGGTGAGTGGTGTGGAAGTCCATGCCTGGGATCCGAACCCGTGAACTCCAGGCCACTGAAGCAGAGCACACGAACTTAACCACGACACCACCGGGCCAGCCCCCTGAAGCTCTTTCCTGATCTCTGCACACTTTAGCTGAAGGGTCAGCGCTGACCTCCTTCACCCTCAGTAGACTGCATTTACGCGCAGGTACATTGTAAACGATGTACAAACAGCACAAAATAAACTTCAGCTGATGCTCTTAGTTCAATTCTGACGAAAAAGGCATTTTATTTAAGGATGAGTGAAATAACCCAGCTAGATTAGTAAAGAGACGAAGACAAACAAACAAAAGAAATATTATTTGCTTACATATATAAGCAAAAGGAAGCTGCTATGAGCAGAATCTGGGGAAGAATGTTCCAGGCAAAAGGACCCGCTGAGACCACTGTGAAAATGGGCCCTGCTTCTTCACCCCTCCCTGTGTCCACATCCTCTGCCACGTGACTCTGTGGTCTCCCACTCTAAGGGGAGGTGCCTCCCACCCCTGTGACATTGGGCTTGGCCATGTCCTACTTACTTTGGCAGATGGATTGTGAGTAGAAGTGACACAATCAGGGTTTTGAAGTGTGTTTGCACCTTGGGGCACACTCTCTTACATCTCTGCCCTTGCCAGGAGAAGAACACACCCAGCTTAGCCTACTGGTCCCTAGAGGATGAAAGACACTTACAACAGAGTCACCTCAGCCAGGTCCAGCTTGGATAAGCTGACCTCCGGCCCACCCACAGGCACCTGAGACAAAACAAATAATTATTGCTTTAAGCCATTGGGTTTTGGGATGGTTTTTCGCACAGTAGTGGTTGGCTGGTATGGCACCCAGCCCACGCCCCTTGAAGACAGGCCTTAGGTGCGCACGGCCACGGCACCCATTTCGACCCTCTGACCCAGCCCACTTCACTCTGTGCTTGCTTATCTCTGGCTCTGACCTGGTGGCTGATGCCTGTGGGTGGCGTCTCCTACTTGTGTCTGTTGTTTCCACGTCTCTGGGTCTGCCCACTAACCACCCTGCTGCACTGCCATGCGGCTTCCTCCTCGCTCCACAGCTTTGTCTGCTGCAGGGAAATGCCGGGCAGCCCCGCCACGCCCTGGGTTGGAGCTCTCCGGGGCCTGGATGGCTTTGGACAATGCCTTAAAGTCTCTTCGTGTACAAAACAGGGAAAATGCCACTTACCGGGATTCAAAGAGACAATACCCGACACAGAGTAAGCATGCAGTGGATGCTGATAAAAATAACATCGATGGGGGGCTGAATACATGCCCAGCTTTGTGCTAAGTGATTTAAATGTGTTAACTCTTTTAACCTTCCCTACAACCCTATAAAGTAGGTATTATTATTTCCCCCATTTGGCAGATGAGGAAACTGAGGCACAGAATTCCCAGCCCTCCTCTTAACAAAATGAGACACAAATAGAAGCCAGCAGTGGAACCCACCAGGCAGCCGGGCCATCACCTGAGGGGCCTGACTCCTGACATGCCATTAACATAAAATCAACAGAAAAGTAGTGTCCTCCAAAACCTCTCTCTGGGACAGGATCAATCTAATGCAGATGAGAAACTCAGTTTTCATAGAAATATTTATAAAGACAAAGAGACCCAAAGACCTGACTTTTAATTTTTTCTTCCCCCAAGGGACTTTAACACATAAAATAAAAATTCCTGTTAGAAATTTAATTCCCACGTGTCCCTCCCATTTCTCTTCCCTTCTTTGTGGCTTCAAAGGATTTCAGCTTCCTCTTTGAGCTGCCCCGTCAAAGACGCGCGTGAGAGTGCAGATTGCAGTGTTGGAGGCACAGCAGACCCAATCCCTCCACGCCCACCTTGCAGTCTACTTTCATCTCTGCTAAGCCGCTGGGCCCTCGCTCTCCGTGTTAACAAGGTGTCTGCAGCCCTCGATCCCCAGTTCTCTGTTGGCTTCCAGGGCCCTTTTTCCTTGCTCCAAATCCAAACAGCTGGTCCAATCAGCTAACAAGACAGTTAGCTATTCTCTTCTTTGAAGCCCCCCACACATCGTTTGTCCGGGTCTGTCCTACTTAGAAATCCTCAGGATCTGCTTTGACTTCCGACTGAAGTGCAAACTCCCAGCAAGGCGTTCAAGGCCCTTTGCCACCTATCACTGCCCATCTGCACCCCTCATGCACTCTACCTTCTCAATGTTTGCCCATTTCCACAGTGTTTCTTGGCCTTGTGAGCCCCCGAGAATGTCTGGGGAGCATGTGATACATTTGCGTGTGTCCTTGTGCGTGTGGTGTGGATCACGTTCTGAAGGGAAGCAGCCTAAGAGAATGAGCAAGAGCGCAGGCTGCGGAACCAGGCTGACCTGGATTCCAGGCCTGCCTGTGCATCCCCCTGGGTGTCCCGCCTTGGACAATGATCTAAAGACTTCATGTGCAAAACAAGGACCATGTCACTTCTCAATATTAGATGAGACAAAGCCTAACGCAGAGTAAGCATGCACTAGATGCTGATAAAATCACACTGACGGAGGGCTCACCTGCCAGGCATTGTGCTCAGTGATTTCAACCTGTTAACTCTTAATCTTCCCAGCAGCCTTATAGAGTAGGTACTACTGTGATCTCCATTTGACAGATGAGGAAACTGAGGCACAGAATGTTTAAGTAGCACATCCAAAGTCACAGCCAAGCTTTGAAACGTGGCAATGTGACTCCAGAGAGCCGCGATGCTGCATTGCCTCTAATGCTTGCTGCCAGCGTGGCCCATGACCTCCTTGTCCCCATGCCTCAAGAGGAGGACCTCCTTTGTGGTTGCCCATGACCCTCAGCACAGGGTTCTGTACAGGGTGAAAGAGCAGGAGAAGTCATAGATTCTGAGCTCTTACTACGTGCCAGGCACTTTCCAGGTATTATCTAATCCAGCAAGGCAGGAATTAGTACCCTAATTTTCAGATGGGGGAAATGAGGTTCAGAGAGGAGAAGTGGCCTATTCAAGGTCACACAGCTTATCATTTTCAGAACAAGGCTTTGATTACAAACCTACCCCTATATGAGTTCAAAGTGCTCTAAATGGGGAGATAAATATGGGTTTGCTGTCCAGTCCTTCCAGGGCAATAGTGGACCATTCAACTCCCAGAGCAAGTCCACCTGGTGTGTTCTTAGTGGGGTGTAGAATAAAGAAAAGTGGGTTAGAATAGGGTCCTGATTCTCCTGCTGTCTCCCCTGGGTAATAGCTGTGTGGCCTTAGGCAGGTCCCTTTCCTTCTCTGGGCCTTTCATCCTCACCTATAAGATGAGAGGACTATAATTCGTTCCTGACAGGGCTTGCTTAACGCGCCTCTTGCCTTCCCTAGGTGCTTCTAATGAACAGATGTGCTTCAGGTAAGGGTGCCAGAAGGAGGCGCAGAATCATAGTAACTGGAGAAATGTGCTTGCCTCATGGAGCCTAGACTGTGTTCTGTTCTGAAGAAACCTCTCCACATCTATTCCCTCTGGGACAATCATGGATGTTGCAGGATCTGGACCACAGAGCCCTCACCATTGCCCACTCAGAGCATGGACAGAGTGAACACCCTGCCAACACCCAGGTCCGGCCGGGCCGGGAGTAGGAAATGTGTTTGAGTCAAGGAGACAATGAGGGTCTGAATTCTTCCCTCACCTTGTGAAGTGAATCCTTTCCCTGGGGAAGAGGGTAGAAATTTCAGAGAATGAGGAAATATACTAGTGAGGATAGGCTACCCTCTGCTGCAGTAACAAATAAAACTCAGTCTCAGGGGCTTAATACCATGAGATGTGTCTCCCACCCTGTCCCAGTCTGAGGCAGGTGAGGCCATTCTCCTCCACGTGGTGACACAGGGAGCCAGGTTCCTCCATCGCGTGTCCTGCCATCCCG
Organism: Equus asinus; assembly: GCF_041296235.1. Taxonomy (NCBI): domain Eukaryota; kingdom Metazoa; phylum Chordata; class Mammalia; order Perissodactyla; family Equidae; genus Equus; species Equus asinus. Next base: position 9,220,068 of record NC_091798.1, read on the forward strand.
AGGCTCTGAGGCTTCCCTGACATCACCCAGCCGGCAGCCGGGATTAGGAAGGTGGAGTAAGGGGCAAGAGGGTGTACACAGGAGGCTCCACCGAAGGCTGGAATGGGGGCCCTGTGGCCCTGCTCCCACCTTGGGGGGCACAGGAGAACAGGTTGGGTGCAGGCCTCTTTCCATGTCCTGTGATGGGAGCTTATGCAAACTTTCAGTAAATAACTTATTAAAACCTCAAAAATCATTTAACTCACTTTAAAGCTAGAATTCGGCAAAGCTTCCTTTTCCTCACTGTTGGGGATGAACCTGGCACTTTGCTACGTGCCACCATGTGCCCTTGAGCAGCCCCACAGCCTCTCTCTGCCTCTGTTTCCCGATCTGTAATTCGAGGATAACAGCCCTTGCTAACTGGATTTTTGTGAGGCTTATAAAAGACAATGAAGGTGGAGGGGCTCAGGAGGGTGCAGCGCCAGGCAAATGTACAAGCTCTGCTGGTGCACCCAGAACGCATTCTTCTGGGTCAGGCTGGGCTCAAGCTCCATTAGCAATCTCAGCAGCAAGCCTTTGTCAGGTACAAACCCTGTGTGACTTCCCTTCACTCATTTCAGCCCATTCTCTTTAAAATCTTTCTTTCCTTTTCAGGAGATGGAGGCAGGTGGCACACTAGAAACAGAGAAAGAGATTATGAAAATATCTGCAAATCTTGAGCAGTCTCCAAATATTTCAACATAAATATTTGCTTGAGGCTGGTCCAACTTCCTGGTCCGAGAGGAGGACAGAAGGTGAGCTTCAAGTCGTGTGCGAGCAAATTTCCTGGAAATCTGTCCCTTTGTGGGAACTCAGTGAGTGACGTGCAACTGGAAAGGTCTCAGTTTGAAGCCCGATCTTCCCTCTGTGCGGCAAAAGGAAGATGTGGTTGAGTTAGGAGTCTCTTTCCCACTAGCCATCATGGCCATGTCGTGCCTCCACACCTTTGCACATGCTGCTGTCTGCCAGGACTGCCCTTCCCACCCTGTCCACTTGGGGATCCCTCATTCATCCTCTAAGAAAGACGAGACTGAAAAGTCTTTTATGGAATGCCTTCCCTAACTGAACTATCTCCAGAATTTTCTACTTCATCTCCCTCTGCTCATCATCATCACCACCACCACCATCACCGCCGCCACCATCACCGTCAGCAGCAGCAGCATCCCCATCATCACCATCATTAACATTTACTGAGAGCTTAATATTGCTCAGGCATTGATTCAACATGTTATACTCAGTGCTCACAATAATCCCATAAGGAAACCAAGGCCAAAGAGATGAGGTGACAGCCCAGATCACATGACTATATGTGACGAGATAGCTAAGCAAACCCAGGACGGCGTCTCTGAGGAGTGGGTTCCTGGTCATCACCTGATAGCTCCCCTCTTACCCCCATCTGCTCCCCAAAAGCTAGGGTTGTGCCTCATTCACCTCTGTCTTCCCAGCCTCTGCCACGGTCCCTCCACAGAGCGGATATGTAGTGAGTTTATCTGAATGAACGAATGAATGAGTGAATGTCAGCTTCCCTCACACAGCTCTGAATAAAAGTCTCAGCATTCAGACGTGGCTCTCTGAGTATACATTGAAAGAATAGACAATAGTATAAAATAACTAGGATCCCCAAATATGGGCCCCTATTGCTTACTCTCCACAGCTCATCCAGGCTCCCACTGCAGAGCAAGGCCCACGTCAGCATCTTTCCAGGCCATCCCACCCCCAACACCATCTGTTGGACTCAGAGAAGGGAATGGTCCAGGGCCCAGCTGCTCCTTTAGGGCATCCAAGCTGCCCCCTCCCTCCCAGCCAAGGGCTACCAATTACTCTGGGACCTGGTGCAGCCAAGGTGATCCTGGGAAAATTCCTTTGCTCTCCATCACCATGTCATTCCCAGGCCCTGCCTCTGGACACCACTGCCAGTTCCTCTTGAGTCTCCGTCCACGGCCGTGCTATACAAGTGACTGCCAATAGCCAAGAGCCTTCTAAGTGCCAGACTCGGTGCTGGGTGCTTTCCGGGCTTTGCCTGTAATCATTATTACACCCTCTGCAGCCAGGGGGCTTCTCCCCATGTTACAGTTAAGAAAAACCAAGGCTCAGAGAGATGACACGACTTACACATCTGGTAAGGGGAGGAATCAAGACTCTAAGCCAGGCCTCTCTGGTTCCAAAACTCAAGATCTTTCTAACATCTTAGAGTCCTTCCTTCCTAACTTCAGATTGTTGTCTGGGACTTTGGACCCAGCTAACTCCTGCTAGTCTCCCGGGGTTGCCCAGCACTCCAAGACCACCAGTCCCTGCCTAAACTCCCACTATGTGTAGACACGTCTCCAGCTGGACGACCATGATCGCAGCTCACAATCAACTCTGGTTGGGTTGCTCCTGCTAGACCATAAGCTGAATGGCCCCTGGGGCCTGAATTTCTGCTCTGTGTGCTGTGTCCTGGACCCCAGGCTCTCCCCCACCCATCCATGCTTGCTGTCCCCAGGGCCAGGCCTGGCAGCGGCCCCAACCCCCCTGTCCTGTCATCCACAGCTAGCGAGAGCAGTGCTGAACCATGTAGCGAAAGCAACCCCCTTGGAGCCTGCCCTCCGCCTCTTGCAGCAGCAGCCAGAGGAATTCCTGGCCAGGAACATGCCCTCTCCCAGCAATTTGCAACAAGGCCTTTTGCAATTTATATCTTCAGCTCTGCTGAAGAAAATGGGAATGGATGGGCTCACTGAGCAGAAAATGCCAGAAGGCATTCCAGAGCCCAGAATCCCAAACGCGGGCCTTCTGTGCGGGGACTGAACAGACAAGCAATGCTGGGAGGAAATTCTTGCCCCATGTCAGCTACACAGGCTCAAAGGGCTATTTATAAATACTAGCGTGTATATTTTAGAGGCAGCTATGCAGTGTGAATCAGCACAGACAATGGGAGAAGCCATGTAGACATCCTCATCAGCCTACTCTCAGCTTCGATGCTTACCAGCTCTGTGGCCTTCATTCAACATCCAGTGACAGCTGTTGAGCACCCACCATGTGCCGGGCACCAGGCCAGGCACCAGGGATACAACGGTGAACGACACTGGAAAAGAAAACCCTTATTCTTGTGGGGCTTATAGTCTAGAAGCAGGGGAGGTTGATAAGAACTAAGTCAGCAAATAAACAAATTGTAATAATAGAATGGTGCCAGCACAGAAAAGCATGAGGATATGAGATAAACTAATAGGGAGGGGACCGTCCTTGGGGAGGGTGGTCAGGAAATGCCCCTCTGAAGGGTTTGAGAGGAGACCTGAAGGATGTGAGCCAGCCAGGGAGAAAAGGAAGAACACTCCAGGCAGAGGGCACAGTGCAGGCAAAGGCCTAGAGGCAGGAGAGAGCTTGGCATGACCAAGCAGTGAAAGAGGGTGGCTAGAGGAGATGCCAGGGTGGGGAGTAGGCATTTGGCGCAAGATGAAGATGGCAAGGCAGGCAGGAACAGATCACGTGGGCCATGAAAGACTTTGGATTTTTGTCTTCAGAAGGAATTGAAGAGTTTTTAGGCAAAGGAGTGACATGCTCCATTTTAAATTTTTCTAAAAGCTCAGTCTGGCTGCTGGTAGCTTGGAGGAGGAGGAGAGTAAAAGATGGGAGACCACTCAGAAGGCCACCGTGGCCACCCAAGAGAGAGGTTGTGGCAGTTCGGGTGGCATTAGCGGGTGGCAGTAAAGATGGAGAGAGGTGAGTGTGTTCAAGAGAAATTTAGGAGGCAGACAAAATAGGACTTAGTGGTAAATGAGTTCTGTGGGCTAAAAAGAGGAAGATGTCTAAAACTATACAACGGGGTGAATTTGGTGCTATTTTCCAAGAGGGAGAAGACCAGGAGGAAAAGCTGGAGAGGACGGTGTGCGGTGGGGGGCTCCGGAGTTCAGTTTGGACATACGATTGGGAGACATCCTGGTAGAGATGGCGAGTAAGCAGTAGGAAATAGGGTCGACGATTCAGGGGAGAGACTGGGGTGAAGAGATGACTTTGAGAGTTATCAGCTTTGCCTGCCTTGGAACTGAGCAAGATCATCAAGGGCAATTATGTAGGAAGAGGAAAGAGCTCAAGACCAAGCCTGAAGGAAGTCCGACATTTAGAGGTGAGGCAGGTTGCCTCGCCTCTCTGAAGCTCTTAGCTCTCATCAGTAAAATGGGATGATAATCATATCTACCTTACAGGAGGATCACAAGGGGTGCTGGTCCCCTTTCCTGCCCCTAAGTGGACACATGGGTTTCAGGACTTGGGTGTGAGGGTTTGACCTTGCCTCTCACACGCGTGTGATTCGGGCTTTGATATTTGTGTGTCATAAAACACTTTTCCAGATCTGTTTTCTCTTTCTACCTTCCTAACGCTCCATGAGCACACATGTCATGAACCCCTTACCCTCCTTCTGTCCTCCTACCTCTCTGGCTGCTCCTTCTATGCCTCCTGGCTGGCTGTTCCTCCCCTTCCAGGCCAGCAGAGTTTGGAATGCCACGGGGCTCTCTTCTGGACCCAACTACTGGGGACACACTCTCCCTAGGTTACCTCATCCATCTCCCCACCAGCAAATCTCACCCAGTACTAATGACTATGGGGTCTCCAGCTCCAGCTCTGGCCTTTCCACAGAACTCCAGACTCCCTGTTGAGCATCTTCACAATAATGGGTAATAATGGGAAACTAAAATTTGACATGGCCTCAAAATGCCCTTCCTTCATCCTTCCACCATCTTAGTAAAAGATCTCACCATATGCCAGCTGCTCAAGACAAAAATCAAGGTATCAGCCTTGATTCCACTTTCTTCATCCTCTACCTTCAATCCATCACTGCGTCTCATTAACTCTATCTCCAAAATGTACCCCAATCCATCCAATTCCCTTTGTATCCACTGCCACTCTCCTAGTCGGAGCTTCCTCTCCTGCTTGGACAACTGCTAAGACTCCTTACCTGCTCCCTGCTCCTACTCATGGCTTCTCCAAACCATTCTCCACACAGCAGGCAGAGGACCTTTGTAAAAGAATGTCACTCCCCTACTCACAGCTCTCCAATGTTTCTATCACCCTTAAAGTAAAATCCAAACTCCTTACTGGTCTGCCCAGTCTGGCCCCTGCCAGTCTCTCCAAGCTCGTCTGAGGCCAGGCTCCCTGGGGCCCAGCGTGCTCCCGCCCCACGGGCCTCTGTTCTCTTCCTCACACACTCCCAAGTCACTACTGCTCCACTATCTTGGCTCAGCTGGCCCTCTGCCTGGGATGGCCTGGCCCCTGGTCTTTGCAAGGCTGGCTCCTCCCTGACGTTCGGCCTCGGTCTCAGTCCCAGGTCTTGCCTGACCTCTCCTTTAAACTAGCCTGCCAGGACCATCACATCTGCAGAGCCTTGTATCAACATCTGGGGTCTCCGTGCATCTTTGTTCACGTTTCTCCTGTCCACTCACCCGCCACCCCAACCAGGAGGGAAGCCCTATCAGAGCCGAGCTTCATTCCTCCTGTTCACTCCTATGCTCAGACCTGTGCCCGCTGCACAGCAGAGGCTGATTAGACAGTGGTGGAAGAAACGAATGAATAAGACACATTCTGTAGGCAAGAATGTAAGAGATAACAGCAATAGGAGCAGCAGTAGCCAACGTTTGTGAGTCCTTGCTATGCATTGTGTCAGGTAACCTTCAGAGGGGTCCTCTAACCACGGGCTTCTCAACTTTGGTACTGCCGACCATTTGGACTAGATAATTCTTGGTTGTGAGGGGTTCCTCTGTGCATTGGAAAATACTTATCAGCTTTCCTGGCCTCTACCCACCAGATGCCAGTAGCAGCAACCACCCGCCAGTCGTGACTACCAGAACTATCCCCTGACATTGCCAGATGACTCCTGGGGGCAAAATCATCCTGGGTTGAAACCTTTGCTCTAAACGTATCTCTCTAGAGGTACTGTACCTCCAAAGTACTATTACTGTTCCTATTTTACAGTCGAACAAGCCATGGCACAAAGAGGTTAAGTAAATTGCTCAAGATCATACATACACTAACATGGAGAAGAGGACCAGGGCCAGGATGCAGGTGGGGCAGGAACTGAACACAGCATCTCTGGAGCTGCACCCACTCTGGGGCAGGGAATGATGCTTTGCAGCACAAGGCATGATGGGAGAGGAAGTCTGATCTGGGGTAGAGGAAGAGCCCCCTCTACCCCAGCTGACATCCACTGAGGAGTCCACACTCCCAGCTGGTTTCTGCCATCGGAAACCTTCAGTGTCCTCCTCATCATGACCATGAACCTCACCAGGACTGGCCAACTCTCCCAATTATCCTGTGACTCTCTAGGGCTACAGGAATCTTGGAGACGCTGCCAAAGGGCTACCTGTCTCCACGCTACTCTCAGACACAACGAAAGTCATTCCAACACTCCCTCCACCACATCGAAGCAAGTGGGAGGGCTACGAGGCTGATTTGGATCCGTTTCCCTAGATACATTTTGAAGCTACTTCTGATCTATAGTTCCCACCCCCTGTCGTGTTGGGCAACTGAGAACTCTGTGGGGCATGCATGCCCCAGGCTTCTCCCAAGAAATGAGGTTCAACTTCCCTCTGTCATTGACTCCCTGCCACTTTTGGGGTCTGTCACTCTATGCCTCCCATGGATCGCACGTGGCCCGGGAGGTGTAGCAGATTGGGGCTGAGCCCCTTCCCAGGACACGCTGACATCATGCTCACTTGCTTTCTCTCTGAGCCTTCCTCCCCAAGCGGGAGAATCCCTCCACTCTGGGAATGTGAAAAAGGTCCAGTCAGTCACGTAATTTCCCACAACAGCTGTCTATTACAGGCATCGGCAAACTGTTTCTCTCAAGGGCCAGATAGCAAATGCTTTCAGCTCTGCGGGCATGTGGTCTCCATCGTGGCTGCTGGACCTCATCATCGCAGCGTGAAAGCAGCCACAGAAAACACATGGATGAATGAGCGTGGCTGTGTGCCAACCAAACTTTCCTTACAAAAACAGCTGGCAGGCCAGATTTGGCAGGCGGATTTGGGTCAGATTGGTTAACCCCTGGTCTGTGGTATAAACGTAACCCCAGTCATTGAGAGTTTAGGCTTTGAGAGCTTAAAAGACAAATTCCTGCAACCCAAAACCAAATGCAGGACGTTCTGTTCTCTCACGCTGAGCTGGCAGGGGACATTTGCGGCTATCACAATGTCTAGGGGGAGCACCATTGATGGCTTTTAGTGACAGAGGCCAGGGAGATGGAACATCTTGCAATGTGTAAGATGGCCCCTCACAAAAAAAGCTTGTCTCTCCCCAAACACCAGTAGGACCCCAGGGAGAAACATTGCCTTCACTGCCGTCTGCACGGGCGAAAGGCCAGAAGATAATGGGAAACAAGGGCGAGACACGTTGGTAACACAGCAAAACACAACTCCAGAGCAGAATAAACCTTGGGTGGCTTAGCTGGGCCCTCCCACAGCAAGGACCCCAGCGGCTCTGCAGTGACCTGCTGCTCTTTCTCCTCTTGAGGCCCCAGTTGCTGCCTGGCCCTGAGTCACCCGGGAGTGCTGGGAGTCTCCAGGGCTTCCGAAGCATTTTCTCAGGATGATGGAGATTACTGCCCCTGACCCCCCAACCCCCCCGGCTGAGTACACCCGGCTGACCTTTGCCCCATGCCTCCTCTGTCACCCGTCTCAGCTAAGGGCACTTGTTTCCATGATGGTGCAGGAAGTTTCTGTCAGAATCCATTAGCTCTATGATCCACAGTGAGAAAACTAACCTCCTCTTAGCTCCAACGAATGTCTCGCTGGGGATTCATTCTGACTATAACAGGATTTCTTGAAAAAAATTCTGTTGTGTCCTCCACCCAAGTTGAAGTTGTTCAATGTCTCTTGGGAGCAGGGGCCAAGATGAACCCCAGAGAGCCCACCAGGCCCACGGCCCTGCATCTGGGTGGAGTGGTCACCTTCTGGGGCAGCTTCCACCCCACCTTCATCTCACACAGACCTCAGCCCAGCCCGGGCTTCCTTGTGTGTGACCACCCCGCAGGCAAGGCATGACGCAAAGACCCTTCCACAAGACCCTCTCTGGGTCAGGGTCTGTGCCGGGCCTGGACACACCTGGGCGATTACGGCCAGCCCCCTTACCCTGAATTGCTCACTGGCTAGTCCGGGAGGCCAACAGATACACAGTTATTCCTCTGGTGACAAATGCAATGGAAGAGAAAAAAGAAAATTCTGATAAGCAACTTATTCTTGCTTTGTTCAAACTAAAATAATATTTGCTCGCGATGAGAAAAATCAAACAGTGGAAAAGGCTTATAATAAAAAAACAACCATCCAAAGGAAGTAAGTCTTGAGTTGAATTTTGAACACGAAGTAAAAGTTAGCTGGGAAAAGATAGCGGGGCTGGAAGAGGGTGTTCAAGGGGGAGGGTACCGTGGAGAGGGCCCAAGGCGTGGAGGAAAGAAAGAAGATGGTGTTAGAGCAGGAGGTTGATAGGTTGTAATTGTTGGACCTTGTGGTGTGGAGAAGAGAGTGGTAGGGGTGAAGCTGGAGGGGGCAGGGGGCAGATTGCACAGGGCTTCCAAGCCATACTACAGAGTGTGGGTTGCATCCTTTGGGCTGGAGAGCCGTAGAAGGCTTTAGGGCCGTGGTTCCCAGCTGGGGAGGATTTTGCTCCCAGGGATATTTGACAATATCTGGAGACACTTTTGGCTGTCACAGCTGGGGAGCAGGGGGGATGCAGTGCTGTTCACATCTGGTGGGCAGAGGCCACGGATGTTGCTAAACTTCTTACAATGTAAGGACCGCCCCCTAGAGCGAAGAATTTTCTTTTCCAAAATGTTGAAAGAGCTGAGGTTGAGAGAAATGGGTTAGGGCAGTGAGTCATCTCGTCAGATCAACTGCTCTCCGTGGTCCCTCCAGATCCAACCGAAAGCCCGCGGGCTCGTGAGGAGGAGGGCAGTCGCACTGACCCTGTTCCATCTGGAGTTTGTCTCCATCACTGACTGCCTGGTTCCTGGAGCTGAGCCAATAGGGGCATCTCACAGACCTGGGTTTAAGGCTTAGCTCTGCTTGGTCACCATGGTCACCCAGTGCAGGTTATTTACCACCTCATGGAGGCACAGCGTCCCGTGTTGGGTGAGGGTAGGAACAGCTACCCCACAGAACACTCCTGGACGGTATTTTTCCGAAGATAGTGAGAAACACATGACCGCCCTGATTTCCCTTTTTGCTTCAGAAACCAAGAGGCTCAACGTCCAGTTGGGAATTTGACTTCAAGAGCTGAGAGGCCCTGTGACTAGACTGTCTGGGCATTCATTTTCTTCCTACCCTTCAACACTCACTCTGTTCAGAATTTGGTCAACATAATTTACATCTTACCCGCTGGTGGTGTTTCAAAATGAACTCTGCTAAGGTATGGTTTACACAAAATAAAATGCACAAAATAAAAGTGCGGTATACAGATGGACGAGTTTTGACAAACTTCTATATCCACATATCCATCACCATAGTCAAGATACGGAGCATGTCCATCACCCCAAAAAGTTCTCTTGGGCCCTTTGCAGTCAATCCCTCTGCCTTCCCAGCCCCGGAGACCCTGCCCTGCCTTGCGTCACCAGAGATGATTTTGCCCTGTGGGGTCATCCCTTCTGTGTCTGCCTTCTTTACACACTGTTCCTGGGGTGCATCCCTGCGGCTGTGTGTACCCATAGTTCGTTCCTTTTTATTTCTGAGTGGCATCTCTCTGCACGATGTACCCCGGGTTGTGCATCCAGTCACCTATTGATGGACGTTTGGCTCGTTTGCATTTTGGTTGTTGTTGTTATAAATAAAGCTGTTATGGACATTCATGTATTGCTTACAGTATTTCAATAGTTTCCCTACACACCCAGAATCAAATTTAAATTCCTCCTTGTGCCATCGAAAGTCCCCTCTGTGATTTGGATTCTGCCCACTTGTCTGACCTCGTTTCCTCCACTCTCCTCCTCAATCGTTGTTCTCCATCCACACCGGCTTCTTTCAGTCCCTCAAATGAGCCAGAATTGCCAAAGAGACACCACCACCCTCACCATAATCCTGCCAGCTCCAAACCAGCTGAGTGCCCCTGGCTGCCTGCCTGACATGTGCATTAACCTTCCGGAATCATTAAATCAAACTGATACTTGAATCCTAATCTCTAGTGAAGCATTTTATTTATTTTAATCCCCTAAGCACTTCAGCTCGACTTTCCTCCGGGCCTGCCATTCTGGGAGAGCTCAGAGAGCCCCCCGTGATCCTTTCTGATTGAAATCCCCTGGAGGCCAAGGGGTGAGGGCGTTTCTAATGATTTGCTCGATCATGTGACTAGTCATTTTTTAACCCCGTAGTGATTGCTCTCAGCATTAACAGTGGCTGGAAAAGTCAAGTTCTCAGGTTTTGCTTAGATTACAGACTTAATAAACTTTTCTTGAGCACCCATGGCACCTTGAGCAGTTGCACATGTTGTCAAATTTAATCCTCAAAATAACCCCATGAGACAGGGGCGTTTTCTTTTCTGGAGGGGGGTATCTGCAGGATGGAGTGTGCTGGGCCGGAATTTCTCTCTAACAGTCTGCCTGTGCTTTTCATTTTGAAATGTTTATCTTAGTAAATCCCAAATGTGCCTTCCGGTTTCCAATAATGGCAAACTAGATTCTTTGGATTAATCCTCCCACTGAAAGCAATGAAAAATACCACGTAATGTCTAACAAACACACCACCTTTGAAGCATTGATGGACTCAAGAGGCAACGAGGTTTTCTTTTCTTGCAGGCTGACTATAATGAGGGACGTAGGGGAATTTAAATCACCAGTCTCTTATCCCTGAGAGCATTTGTCATTTCCCCACACTTGGGATCCCATAAAGTAGTAGTGAAGGACAAGGAGGGCAGAAACCAAGGACCCAAGTGTGAGTACTTAAAGGACATACATCTTCCCCACTTTGAAATGAATCTCAGAAATGTTCTACTCTCAGATAAGGAAAATCAGATCTAAGCTCACAGTCCTCCAACAGGGTGGAATTCAGAGAAGATGACTTGGATGCTAAACAAAGCAGGAAGTAAGGAAATGCAAGGGGGGAGATGATCCTGAGAAACTGTGGGTGTAGACCAGCTCCCTGATGGATCTCATGGATTTGTATCCTTGAAAGACATAGGCTGAGTTGGCTCAGGAACCTTAAACTGTGAACTTTCCACAAGTCAGTCCTGATGGTGGTGCCCCAGGCAGCTGGAAGGAGCAGAGGCAAGTCTCCTAGGACACTGGTAATTCTCCACAAATATTTGTTCAAGGGCAATGAACAACGAGCCATCAAAGATGACCAGGCATACAAGGAAACAAGATCTATGAAAGAGAACCAAGAGGCAGTAGAGATGGAGCTGCGCAGAATTTAGATTTTGAAACAACTATGTTTACCAAGTTTAAAGAAATAAGTGACAAACTTAAAAATAACTTTAGAGAGAAGAAAGCAATAAAAAATGATGTTGAAGATGTGAAAATAAAAACAAATATAGCTTCTACAAGTTAAAAAAAAAAATAGTAACTGATTACCAGAAGGGAAGGGAGTAAGGGGAGGGCGAAAGGGTAAAGGGGCACATGTGTACAGTGATGGGTAGAAACTAGCCTTTTGGTGGTGATCACGATGCAGTCTACACAGAAGTCAAAATATAATGATGTACACCTGAAATTTATATAGTTATAAACTAAAGTGACGTCAATAAAAGAAAATACAGTAACTGGAAATTAATACTCATGAGGCATTTTGACAACAGATTGGACACAGCAGAAGACAGAATTAGAGAAGAAATTATCTAGAATGTAGCACAGAAAATAAAAAATGCAGAAGAGATTACAATCTCTTATAATACAGAAGATAATATAGAAGAGAGGATAATAAATAAGGAGAATACATTGAGAAGTTCACGCATTTGTTCAGAAGTTCAGAAGAAGACAAAAGAGAGACAAAAGGGCAGAGGCAACACATGAAGAGATAATGGGTAAGAATTTTCCAGAACTGAAAAAATCACCTACGCACAGATTTGGGAAGCCTAGAAAATCCCAAGCAAAATATATGAGAAATAAATTTACATCTGGTCAGTGAACCTTCCCAAAAGCAGAGTCAAAGGGAAAAATCTTAAAAGTGGCCAGAGAAAAACAACAAATAATTTTTAAAGGAACAAGGAATATACTTACTGCTGACTTCTCAGCAACAAAAATGGAAACCAAAAACCAGTGGAACCATATTTTTAAATATGCTGAAATAAAGTAACTGCCAGCTTACAATTCTAAGCTCAGCAAAAATAAAAAGATTAAGAAAACAAAAACAGAAACAAAGAGAGAGACAGAGACAAGACAGAGAGAACTGGGCACCAGCAGAACATCACTGAAGGAAATTCTAAGGGATTCATGACTTCAGACACGAAGTGACCCCAGAGGGAAGGTCTGAGATACAAGTGATCCAAAAACAAAGGCAAAAAGGAAAATAAAAAGAGAAGAGGAGGGAAGTAGAAATCCCAAAGTCAGATGATATAAAACGTCCAAGGAGTGTATTTTATACACTCTAAGAGGAATTAATTGTAGGAAGCATCATTATTTTATATACTTTTAATTAAAAAGAGAAAAACATTGCCCATTAAAACTGCTGTAATGCTTTCTTTGTTTTTTAAAGTAAGTAATTTTTTTCTCCCCAAAGCCCCAGTACATAGTTGTATATCTTGGTTGTAGACCTACAACCTGGTTCTTCTATGTGGGACGCTGCCACAGCATGGCTTGATGAGTGCAGTGTAGGTCCATGCCCAGGATCCAAACTGGCGAACCCTAGGCCACCAAAGCGGAGCACATGAACTGAACCATTTGGTCATGGGGCCAGACCCCGACAATACTTTCTTAACATTTAGAATTTTTATTTTATATTATTGAAAGAGCTTTCTTAGGTTTCTTGTTATCATATGTCACTCCTGTGTATACAGGAGAAGGACATCATAAGAAAGAAATGGGTTAAGATGCTTCTAAAGCTTCTTTGCATTCAGAATCTAGCTTTTCTAAATCTCTCTTTTTTGTTTTGACTCAGAGCTGTAGATGTCTGTTTTTCCACACAACATCAAACTCTGCGCCATTAAGAGCTTGGGTGATGTAGCATTTCTTAAAAAACAGATCTGCTCGGGGCTGGCCCCGTGGCCGAGTGGTTAAGTTCGTGCGCTCCGCTGCAGGCGGCCCGGTGTTTCGTTGGTTCGAATCCTGGGCGCAGACATGGCACTGCTCATCAGACCACGCTGAGGCAGCGTCCCACATGCCACAACTAGAAAGACCCACAACGAAGAATACACAACTATGTACTGGGGGGCTTTGGGGAGAAAAAGGAAAAATAAAATCTTTAAAAAAAAAAAAACAGATCTGCTCTTGTCTCAGAGATTTTCTTTGGAGCTGCTGTCACTCGCTCTAAAGACACGAATGTACTTGGGCAATGGCAGCTGCTCCACCACAGCTGCTGGGCCAATTGCGAACACCTATGAACTTCAGAGATGCAGAGATGTGGGAAAATGTGCATCCGAAAACCGATCAAATGTATTTAGCTACACTAAATGTAAACTGACTAAACATCTGAGTCAAAAGACAAAGGTTGTCAATTTAAACACACCCATAAAACCTGTCTATATACTATTTATAAGTGATACACAAGTCAGTTCTTGTTACTTGCAGTAGTCACATCCTATAAAGTCATCATAAACACTCAATTAGTGAATACTGAACCATTGCTCTTAAGGGAAATATAGTCTCAATTAGGTGATAGTCTTAAATCCTAAAAACTCATCCTGGTAGATGCTATTTTCTTTTTTTGTAGAAGAGAAAATGAGGTGCAGAAGTGTGAACGACTTGTCTGAGGCTGCCCCACCAACAGGTGGCAGAGTTGGGATTCAAATCTCATCCAGCTGGCCCCAGAGCCACTATATCACACTTCCCCTACCATCTCCATCTTCTGGTCATCTCTGAGTAAGGCTGATTTCCACTAATCAGGAAAAAACAAGAAGCCAGAGAGCATCGCCTTGTTCAGCCTCAACTGGGAACATGCACATCAAGTGAAAAATTTTTAGCTGGTCCTCACATGTCCACCAATGACTGAAAGTACAGTGAGTATTGCTTTATCTGAGGTTACCGGCTACGGGGATAAGGAGCCTCTGCTCCCTGTGACCACTTCTCCAAGGTGTGAGGAAATCCTGTCAAAGGGTGAAAGTGGGTGGCAGCAAGTGAAGGACTGAGCAGACAAGAGCCCTGTTTTTGTCTTCTGGATCCAATTGTGTGTGAAGCAAGGCCACGCTTGGCTTTTCCCAGCACATCAGCTTAAGCAGATTTGATAAGTTTCCCTCAACTCCAACTGAAACAGTCGCAATAATAGAATATACTTTATCAAATTTGGCTCCAGCCAAATCTGAAGTGGATGTTTTTATCCTCATTTTAAAGATGAGAAAACTGGTCGCCCAGGTGGTAATTGGTGGGGCCAGGATTTAAACTGAGTTTTGAATCAAACTGACTCCAAATTACGTGTAAGGGTCCTAACTCTCTCGCCGTTTTTTATTTTTCAACTTCATCCAGGCTTCAGTGGAGACAGAAAAGCTTAAATGCCAGGAGAGGGATTGGAGCTCTCTTTTCTGGGTAGAAGGATGCAACGCTGTGACAGGAGTGGAGTTCGATTTAGCATCAGGACAGGTGGACATCCAGGACTGGAGAGACAGAACGAGAAGTTGGTGGGCCGCCTCAAGCCCTGCCAGTCTTCAGGCTCAGCCAATTAGAATGCAACTCCAGGGAGTCAGACTTGCACCTACCAAGAGAGGATTTCAGGGGAGCTGACGCTGGCAGGCGATGGGGGCGAGAGGGGCCAGGGGCCACATGGACCATGTGCAAACCGCTGTTGAGAGCTAGAGACACTACATGAGCTCACGGGGGCCTGCAGGTAGAGAAAAGAGAACAGGGCAGATACACAGAGAGACAGAGATGCGCCAGGACCTGGAGGCCCAGTGTGGTCCAAGAGAGAAGCTGGTCCCCTGGGTTGGGTCACCTTCTGCCAGCTTTCCAATTCCAGTTTCTCTTAGGGAGATACTCTACATGGAGTCTGCACCTTCAGATGCCACAGTGGAAGAGTCAGGGAATGAAGCTGGATTAAAGACTAAGACTGCTGTCTGTTGTGCCTACGCATTCCAAGGTCCCGAACCCGGGCGGCGAATCTGCATCAAGCAGAGAAAGAGTGATCGGGCCTGTTAAAGCTCTGCAGTAGTCACTCTGGGGTCAGAATCAGGAGCACTTGGGGTTTTTCATTTTTGGGGGTTTGTTTAAATTAATTAATTAATTTTTTGTTTTGGTAACATTGATTTATAACATTATATAAATATCAGGTGCACATCATTACATTTTGATTTCTGTGTAGATTACATCACGTTCACCAACCAAAGACTGATTACAGTCCATCACCACACGTGTGCCTAATCACCCCTTTCTCCCTCCCCCCTCCCCCCTTCCTCTCTGGTGACCACCAATCCAGTCTCTGTTGCTATGTGTTTGTTTGTCGTTGCTTTTATCTTCTACTTATGAGTGAGATCATCGGTATTTGACTTTCTCCGTCTACTTATTTCACTTTGCATAATACCCTCAAGGTCCATCCATGTTGTCACAAATGGCCGGATTTTGTCATTTCTTATGGCTGAGTAATATTCCATTATGTGTATATACCGCATCTTCTTTATCCCTTCAGCCATTCATGGGCACCTAGGTTGCTTCTAATTCTTGGCTACTGTGAATAATGCTGCAATGAACATAGGGGTGCATGTATCTTTAGCATTTGTGTTTTCAAGTACTTTGGATAAACCCCTAGCAGTGGGATAGCTGGATCATATGGTAGATCTATTCTTAATTTTCTGAGGATACTCCATACTGCTTTCCATAGTGGTTGCACCAGTTTGCACTCCCACCAGTGGTATACGAGGGTTCCCTTCTCTCCACAACCTCTCCAACATTTATTTCCTGTCTTGTTAATTATAGCCATTCTGATGAGAGTGAGCTGATATCTCATTGTAGTTTTGATTTGCATTTCCCTGATTTAATGATGTTGAACATCTTTTCTCGTGCCTGTTGGCCATCTGTATATCTTCTTTGGAGGAATGTCTGTTCAGATCTTTTGCCCATTTTCCAGTTGGCTTATTAGTTGTTTTGTTGTTGAGATACATGAGTTCTTTGT
Source organism: Equus asinus (assembly GCF_041296235.1). Lineage (NCBI taxonomy): Eukaryota > Metazoa > Chordata > Mammalia > Perissodactyla > Equidae > Equus > Equus asinus. The sequence continues at coordinate 9,236,276 of NC_091798.1, forward strand.
ATATTTTGGATATTAAGCCCTTATCAGGTATATGGTTTGCAAATATCTTCTTCCAATTGTTAGATTGTCTTTTTGTTTTGTTGATGGTTTCCTTTGCTGTGTGGAAGGAGCACTGGTTTTTAAGCTTCAATAGAGACCAGACATTATCCTGGCCCGTATCCCACCCTCATTCCTGGGTATGCCCTCCATTGTGATGACTACCTGCTAATTGTGGCTGTGGTTTGGCTGCACTGTCACACCCTCTCTGTTGCCAACTCCCCCTAAGCAGAAAGTTGCCTCTGCTCTAGGGCTCTGGCTCCTTCACAGAGCTGGAACCCCTCAGGATCAGGCTGAGGCCTGAGCAGACTGCGTTGGCATTGCTTGACCCTGCATTGGAGTAGAGAATAAAGGAGGTGAACTTTGGGCTGAGCTCTGGGTGCCTGATATTTTGGGCTCATAATAGAAAATATTAATAATAATCTTGACTTGGGGAAGTGCTTTGAAAACTTTCAGTGCCCAGAGAAATGTTCCAAACACTTTGCAAAGTTCTTTTAAAATACCATCAGATTTCATCTCTACAGGATGCCCTGGGAGACGGGGGCTTTATCTCACCGCCCCCATTTTGCAGGTGAGAAAATGGAGACTCTGAGAGGCAAAGCCATTTTGCCCAAATCCTCTTAAGAAGTAGATGGAATGAACAGAGATCGGTGACCAAATGGTCTGGCCTGGTGAACACTGTCTTTCCATGTGCAGTCCATGTGCACCCCACCCACAAAAATGTCCTGCCTCTAATGTCATGAGACTACATAACGCCCAACAGAGCCAGTTAAAGCACAACTTCAGAAACATCCCTGACATTCTCAACGAGTGGTCATAACTCCACTGCTAATTAGCCGAGTGACCTTCAAACATTCCTTCCCACTCTCTGGGAGATCCACAGACTGAGCTGAGAAATTCAGAGAGTAAGAAATAAGTTGGCCCAGTGGCTCAGCTAGACCAGGATATGATCTTCTTTATGCAATTTCTCCAAAAAGTCAGGGACCCACTGACTATGTAGTTTTCTTCATTTTATATGAAAATTTTCATTTATTTGATTATTAACCCAAGCAACACTCTGTGTCAAGCCCCGTGCTGAGCCCCTGAAACACCAAGATGACTTTGTTATGGTCCCTGTCCTCAGGGAGCTGGTATTATGCTGAGTAGGAAAGCTGCACTTGAGAAATAATTACAATCCATGGTAAGAACTGTTGTGCAGCAGTTACAGAGAATGAGACAGAACTGCACAAAATAAGAAGAAATTACTTCAAAGATACAGTGTTGAGCAGCAGGGATTTCTGTCTATCTTATTCATGGTACAATCCCATCTCCTAGAATGGGGGTCAGCAAAGTGACCACAGGCCAAACTCCGGCCCAGGACCCAGAGCTAAAAGTGGCTTTTACATATTTAAAGGACTGTATAAAAAACAGAAGAATATATCCTAGAGGCTATATATGGTCAGCAAAGTCTGAAATATTTACTATCTGACCCTTTACAGAAAGTTTGCCGAGCCCTGTCCTACAACAATGCCTGGCATATTTTAAGTACTCAGTAAATATTATTTGAATAAGTAAATAAATATATACCATATGAAGGTGCACGCACAAAAAGATCTCTCTTTCATGGGTACGCAGAGATAGAAGCGGTATAGAAAGAGGTCTGGAAAGATCCACGCAGACTGTTAAGGTCCGTTTTCTCTGAAGAACTCAGAAGGAAAGGGTTAGAGTAGTGATCGAATGAACGCAACCTTCTCTGTAATGTGGAATTGTGTTTTATAAGGAGACTGTGTTCATGTATTGCCTGTATAATTAAAGAGTAGTAAAATGGGTTTTTAAAAAATATTCCTCCATTTTAAAAAAGTTTGTATCAGTGAAGAGTGAAGGCAGGACATCTGCCCAGGTTACTGACCTGCTTTGATTCTCAGTTTTCTCCTCTATAAAATGGTGATCAATATTAGTACACTGGCATGAGGATTGAATGAGATGAGGTATGGAAAATACCCAGCATGTGATCAGCACTCAATTTTGTCAGCTGTGGTTATCAGCCTCAAAGGAACTGCTCTCCATCCTGAGTACCCTGTCTCGGTTAATGACGTCACCACCCATCTACCCAAGACAGAGCCCTGGTAGACACCTGCCTCTCACTTACTGCCCCAAATCAAGCACTTGTCAGCAAGTCCTACATCTTCTCCCTGAGAGAAGCATGTCATCCAAATATTGCGAGGACTTTCTCACTGGTTTCCCCTGCTCTGCCCTCTTCCCTTCCCAATTCGTCTTTCTCAGTAGACAGAGTGGCCATCCTGCCCTGCTCACAGGCCTCTGTCAGCCTCTGCTCCTACAGCATCAGGACCAAACTCTGAGTGTGGTATTCGAGGTTCTTCCAGAATCCAGTCCCCTGCCGGCCACTGCACCCTTTGCACAGGTCTCTCTGCTCTTTCAGAGATTCTTCCAGATCCTTGCACAGCTGTTTCTTCTCTGCGGCATGACTTCCTCCACTCTCCTTCCTTCTCAAATATCGATCTATACTTCAAACACCATCTTCTCTAGAATGTCTTCCTCAAATCCATCCATCCATCCATCCACTCACCCACTCACCCATTTACCCATTCCTCCATCCACCCACCCACCCGCTCATTCAACCCATCCACTCATTCATTCATCCATCCATCTATCCTTCCACCCACCCACACAGCAGTCAGCTCCTCCTTCCATCTACCTACTCATCCTTCCATCCATCCACCCATCCACCCACAAACGTTCACTGAAGACCTGCTATGTCCTAGGGATTCGAGCAGGCTCTGGAAGTGCAAGGATTATCAACGTGAACACACGCCCTGCTCTCTAGTGCAGTAGACTTTAAAAGGAAGGGAGTGTAGTCTCTCCAGGGACATCCAGGACTTTTTCTTGTCTACTTTATTTGTGTGTGTTTTAAACTATAAAATAAATTAGTACAGTGGTACAAGCATACAATGTGTGAAGTAAAAAACATACAATAAAGGAAGTGCTCACTTTTTTGTTTTTGTTTATTTAACAAATAGTGCTGTGTGATCAAAATGTTTGGATAGCAGTGGGAGTCTCCTGGGACCTGGTCACCCTACCTAAAGCCTGACCTGTGTCCATTTCTCCATTAAAGCATTTATAACGTCTGATGATGATCTGCACAGTGTCAGAAGAAATCAGGTTCTGGAGCCGGACAGACCAGGTTTGTATTCCAGCTTTGCTATTTACTCTCTGAGTGACCAGGGTTCCCAGCCTCTTGGGTCCCAGTTGTGGGAACTCCACGAGTTAGCACAGGAAAAGCCCTTAGAAGAAGACCTATCAGATTCCTTCTATACATTCTCCCCATCAGCCTCGCAGGCTGAGACCGTGTCTCCCCAGGGATCGCATGGGGCTCTGCACCTGGTAGATATGCACAGAAAAGGGTGCTGGTAAAATCTCAGAGCTAGAGGTGGATTTGGGAGATTTTTTTCCCCCAACAAATGCCAGATGCTTGTCAGCAAATGGAAGGCAGCCACACTCAGGAGCTGTTCCCTCTGTTTAAGGCCAGAGACGCATATGGTGCAGGAGAGCCATTTCATCCCGTCTCAGGTGTTAATTACAAGCTTCTAGCAACCAAAGCTCTGAAACAACATGAGGACAAGAAATTACACTATTTTTAGCAATATTTTGACAGCTATATTAATAGACAATAATTTTCTTACCAGCCACCAGCTGATCACCACTTGCCACCAAAGAGATCAGCCTTCAGTTCTGCAAGGATAGGGGAGAGCAGAGATGGCAAAATCTGTTTTCAGTAAAAATCCTGAAGAATAGGGTCACTGACTTTATAACGGTCTTAACCATGTCTTCTGCTCATTGCCCTGGAAATCATACCTCCTTTTCCATTTCAACCTGCAAAATCATTCGAGGGGCACAAAATGGTGAGACGGCCTAAGAACCAGCTGGACCCACTGCCTTTCAGGTTCTTGCTGTCAAGCAAAATAATTGGACCAGAAACACAACCCTCAGAGACGTGAGGACCAGGTGGAACACAAACAACTTGGCCAGTGTTCTCTCTCTAGTTATTACTTATGGGGGCTGTGCTTGTGCTGCTGCTCTCTGTGGGCTCCCAGATGGACACAGGGGGCCTGTTGATATTCATAAATGACGATGCTCATAATTTAATCATCAGTTCCAGGGTTTGGGGAGCCCCAGCTGCCAGTGCTCATTGGTGCAGGGAAAGTAGGACACCCCCACAGAGGGGCGTTTGTGGGGGGCTGAGGCAGGCCAAGGGTTTTTCACCTGCACCCCCACCCCCAGTGACATCAACCCCCCTCCACTCAGTGAAACGAACAGCTACTTTTCAGTGTTCAGATACAGCCATTTTATCAATGGACATGGGGAGAGAGCTAGGGGAAGAAAGAAAAGAAGCTGGGGGGTGGGAAGAAGGTGCCGTAGAAGTAGTTTATCAAGATACAATGTCCACAGAACAAAAAAGCAGCGTGCGTGATGATTTGATAACCAACAGCAGATTTTAATCTTTGCCAGTGGCATATCCGTGGCAAGATGATTTTTCTGACCTATGCAAATAAAATATATTTCGGGAGCAACACAACATGGCAGTCAAGAGTTTTGGCTCGGTGGTCAGGCAGCTGTGGTTTGAGTGATGTCCTCACTACTTATTAGCTGAAACAAGCGAATTCACTTCTCTGCACCTCTGAGATCATAATCGACCTTAATTCAAGGTGGTGCTTGAGGAGTAAATAAAATGAGTGCACTTCCTGGGTACCTAGTGTCTGGCACAGAGTAAACGCATGATAAATAGCTGCTTTAACCAGAAAGAACACCTGTCAAGGGAACCCATTACCAACTAGCTAGGTCTTTGTGGATTGCAGGGCCGACAGGTTTAGCAGGGCAGGTCCCTTTAGGACTGAGGGTGCGCTGGGCGTGGGGCCTCTGGAAGGTGCGCTGGGGGAGGACGTGGTGGAGAGGGCTTCCCCACGGAGGCTCAGGGCCCCTTTGCCCGGATCATAAAAGCCCTGGTGAGCTGGTCCAACCACCCACGGTCACACACAAAAGAAAGCTCCAGAGAAAACAACCACTTAGACTTTTGGAAACTGCCAAAAACTTCATTTTATGCTCATCTCTCCGAGTCAAGATGCACCCGGCAAGCGACGGTTCCATCCACTCGCTCAGAAGCGGAGGGCTGTGGGGGGCGTTGTCCGGCAGAGGCAGAAAACCAAGGGCTCAGTCACCACTCCTCCAGCCCAACTGGCCTTAAGGCTGACGCCTTTTGCACGTGGGGGAGATGGCTGCTGCCAGTTGAGAAGATTTTAGGCAGGCATCAGGGTTTTACCTTATCATTGTTATTATTTTACATTGTCATCGTCATCATCATCATTATAATACACTGCGGTGGGAAGCAGCACTCCCTGGTGGATGGGACACGGCTCCTGTAACCAGACAGGAGTGGGTTAGAATCCCAGCTCCACCCTTTGCCAGCCGTGTAACCCAGGGCGAGACTCTTAATCTGTCTAAGCCTCAGATCAGTCAAACGGTGGCAATAACAGTTCCTACCTCCTGGAGCCGGTATAAGAATTAAACCATACAGAGGAACCCTGAGCACAGCTCCTGGGAGAGTCAAGTGGTCAATGAACGGGGCCTGGTATTATCACCCCCACACACGCTCCTGTCCAACTCAGCTCACTGGCCGGAGTCCGGGCATATAACACACGTGTGTGTCCCTGCAGCTGTTCTCAAAGGGCAGGGCCCTCCTGGGGTTTCCATCCCACTCCAGCATCTGCTTCATTGATGCTAAAATTAAGCTTCTGTTCGTCTTGTCCTCTCAATGATTCTGCACCCTCTTTAAAGGGAGGGCCTCATCTTACTCATCTCAACTTGGGGTCTGACATCCTGTAAATACTCAGCAGATGTCAACTGAGGCAAACTGCTTGTCCTGGAAGCTGGGGAGTGTGGCCCACAGATCTCTGAGCAGTGAGTTCTCTCTACAGCACACGGAGGATGGGAGAGGTGGAAAGGAAAATGGGGTGCTCTCATGTGGAAGCCATCACCCTGAGGCATTGCCTCCATGGGAAAATGCTAACACAGTGGCTATCTGAGGAGGCCATCGATGATTTCTGGAAAAGTTGCCATGGCTACACGGAACTCCAGGAGATAGCTGCCTAATATATGGCCTTTGAATGAATGGACAAATGCATGAATGAATGAGTGAGTGAATGAATGAGTGAACATAGCACCCATTTGGTCACATGGCGCTCCTTATATAAAAACCCTCCTGAAATGTTCTTCCTAGAGCCGCGGGCCAGGAAAAGCTTGTTTCTACTGCTGTACCAGAAGTTTCCTTTTCGCTGGCATCCTGCCTCCTTCAGAACCAGCCCATCCCCACCAGCAGGGCCCAGAGGACAGCCATGCAGGAAGGGTATTCACCAGACCCAGCCCCCGCACTCACCCTCACTCTTCTGTCTCTGCTGATGCCACATGGACTCCCAGCTGTCCAGGGCTCTGGTGGTGTCCTGTCCTGCAGAGGGGCATCCCACACTTGGCCTTTTCAACTCTCCACCCTCTGCTGGGTTTGCTGGCTGGTTTACCACTCACTCTGCCTCGCTGGAATGTGGTTTCTTAGCCTGGCGTCTCTCTTTTTGTGATTTATTCATTTCTCTGTTCACATGCCTAAGATCTGCTTCCATGAAAAACCCCATAAAGTCATAGGCTAGTGTCCTGGACTCTGTATCCTTCCCCTCACTACCTCAAAGTGCCCAGCTGGACCCTTCCTACTACTAGACTATGAGAACTGTGTAACCCACTATGTTTCCCTTTTCTCGTTGGCTGCCAGGGAACTCAGAGCTGTGTTTTATGCTCAACAGCTTTATTCAGCCCAGATTTTTAGATGCAATATTTTTGCCCCCCTTTACTCCTTGGTTCTTTTAGCATTTAACTTAGAATTTTTGTTTTTGTGTGTTTGTTTCATTTATTTTAAGCTAGCAGTTTCAAAAAAAATCTTCCAGTTTCACTGAGCCTCTTTAAAATTCTACTTCCATCCCAACCAACTTCTCCAGGGAAAAGGGAAAAGGAAATCCCAGTCCAGGCTTATTATTTACAGATGTGGCCCCCAAACTGCCTCACCCCCACCCCCGGCTGGATTTGAGCATCATTTGCCTAAATCCTTTGCAGCCTGGTGGGCCAGTTCCAGCCCTTTCCCCACCTCTCTGCCTCCAAACACCCACTGACCCTCGTGCCTGGCTCCAGGCCTTGATTATTGATCTGTTCTCCCTTCCTCAGCTCACTGCCTCCTGACACCCTCCTGCCTCAGGAGCTCAACCCTGAGCATCGCCCTGGGGGCAGCCCCCAGCTAGCACGCTGTGAGAACCCTTGGCAATTACAAGAGCAGGGACCTCTCCTCTGTGGCCCTGAGGTAATTCCCACGGTTTTCCCAATTCTGTCAGCTGTATGTTCAGCTTTGTAAGGCATTATGCTTTGCACTCTGTACTCATTCTCTGATTTAATCCATCGATGAGGGAGAGGCCACTTTATTCTCCGCTTTAGAGATGAGGAAAGTAAGATGCTTGAATTTTTTATCTGCATCCAGGACATGAGCTCCAGGGGAGGAGGGCCTGGCTGATTCTTCGTGCCCCTCTCAGCATCTGTCACAGGGCCCCGCACAGCAGTTCAATATGCAATTTCTGATTTATCGATCTATTGATCAACAGGATGAAACACGTGTTCCCCAAAGCTAATCATACCCCTCCCAGCAGGGGAGTTAGGCCATGGGGCTCTGAGCCCCAGCGGAGTTTCATTCTGCCCGGGGCCACCGCAGCCTGCGGGACGGATGTTCTGATGCAGCATGGCCACAGAGGGACACAGATGGAGGTCAGCTGGGGCTCAGCCTGTGGGTATGGGGGCAGAGTCCTCTGGGACGCAGCCTCGCTCTAGCACAGGTCTCAGGGTGCTCTCTCATAGCTTTCCTTTTCTCTCTCTGTTCCCTGCAGGAGACCCTGAGTGTCTGAGAAGACTGTCACAGAGTAGAAGTCAAGGGGAGAAAACAAGAGGGAAGGGATGGACAGGTGGTTGTGCGGGTTATGAGGAAGCTCACACATCAGGCTCCAACACTTCGGCTTAAAAACGTATAATCATTACTTGATGGGAACGAGGAGCAAGAATCCTGGGCAGACGAGCTTATGGAAACTTCAGGAAAGGAGGATTAAGAGAGTAAAGCCAGGCTGAGGGGAGGCAGGCCTGCAAAGACCAGCCTGGAGACCACATCCTTCCTCCGGGGGACTGCCGAAGCCATAGCTCATCCTCAGTTCGGAGTCCACTCTTCGCCGAGCGCTGTGCCCATTTTTCATGTTGCTGCTTTGTGTTGTCTTCTGTTGGGGGCACATGAACTCCAACAGAAAGCAGTGCCTGCAGCTGGAAACTTAACACAAAGCGTCCACGCAAAGCCCCTCGCTCCCCCTCCCTTCATTCATTGGAGACAATCATGCTCTCCGCCATCCTGGATGGCTGCTGCGCGAATTACCCTGCGAGGGGGCCTGCAGTCAGCGCGCTGCCTGGCTGCCTGCGCACCCGCTCGGAGCTGCCAGTTAAGCTTTAAGCACCTTCAAAACGTATTGTCTGGAATGAAACAACCAATTATGCTTTCAGGTTTTGTGGCATAATATCGCAGAAACCAGCAATTACGGAATCAGAGTGACATCAAATGGGGGTAGAAAGGAGTTAGCACGGCTGATTCTTTAAATAGCAGTTACATGAACTCATAATAAATAGGTATTAAGTGTTAAATGTATGATAAGTAATTCTTGACAATGCGATTATCCAAACAGAAGAGGGAAAAGTGGCAAAATGGCATTGTCACACGCTTTTGTGCACAGTGTGCTTGGGTAGACGGAGATGTGGAAGGAATTTGTCTTTGTTCCAGCCGGTGGTGGAGGGAAGGGTACAGACGTGGGCACCGAGGGGAATTCAGCTGTTTCCTAAGAGATGGCAAGGTTTCAAAAGAGCAAAGCCCGTTCCACTGGGGAGAATGTGGCTGACCGGCAAATTCCATGACAATGAGTTCCGCTTAATATCAAACACATATTTAGGGAGGCCCTGCTGTGAAATAACTTGCGGGTAAGTAATAACTTGCATGTTAGGTGTAAGTGGCCTAGTGCTTGGCAAACAGCAGGTATATAGGAAATTTTTGTTGAGCTTATCTAGCACTTAGAAGCAGGGCTGCTGTGTAAGGCCACATAGGTTGTGCACTGCACGATTCCAAGGAGGAACGTTCATTTTGAGTATGATGTGAATGGCTTCCCTTGGAGCTGGAACACGTTGTGGCCTTGCTTAGAAGGCACAGTAGAATTTACGTCGGTGGACTTGGTACTTAAGCTTGACTCTCAAAAAGGAAAATAAAGTTTCAACTCAGTCAAAGGTTTTTAACAATATAATTCAATGATTAAAATGGAGCACCTATGGCCAGACTATTTGAAGTCAAATCCAAGCTTTCCTTACAAGCTATGTGTCTTTGGGAAAATTACTTAAAATCTCTAAGACTCTGTTTTCCTAGCTATAAAATATGGATAAATAATAGTATCTACCTCATGGAGTAGTTGTAAGGATAAATGACATAATGCATTCACGTGTTTGTGAATAACTATTCATAAAACTTCTTCCCTTTTCCTGGTGGAACTCAGTTAGAGAACATTTCTGAGGCCCCTGGCAGTTACATGTGGCCATGGGACTGAGTTCAGGCCAAGAGGATGTGAGTAAAAGCGAAGCAAGCCACTACCCAGCCTTGCCTAGAGGAGCCAGTCAAGAACTCCAAAATTGTGGGTCATGGCAGAGCCACAAGATGGAAGGAACCTGGGCTCCTGAAACATCATGTGGCGAGAGGTCCCTGCCAATCAGGCACACTGGGCAAGCAAGATGCTTCTGTCGTATCAAGCCACAGAGATTAGACGTTGATTGGGTAAAGCAGTTAGAGTCACCCTGCCACACACACACTTAGAGGACAGAGGGTGTGGTTTATCCAAATTGCCTTGGTGAGGTGTGATGAGGCCAGACCCTGATCAAGAGAGAGAAAGCAGAAAGAGTTTTACACACAGCTCCCTGGGAGAACACAGCCCCACCCAGGGCCACTCAGGGAAGCATAGGGGTCAGGGCGGAGGCATGGAGGGGGGGAAACTGTGGGCAAGCACCTTAGCTGCAGTTTCCTCAAGAAGGAGGGATGAGGCAGGGTGAGGAGGCTCAGGATTGGCCAGTGTGAGTAATGTCAGCAGGCTCTGGGATGCAGGGCCTGTCCCTGGCTGTCTGGTACCTGGGCCTGGGGCGATTAGGGCAGGGGGAGAGTGAGAGCCTCATCAGGGAGGTGGTCGGAGTGTGGACATAATTGGCTGCTCAAGAAGGAGAACTGATCAGCCTCTGGCCAGGGCCCTAAACTGGGTCAAGACAGCCTTTAGAAATACTCTCTTGTCGTAGGGAGCAGGGCGAGCACTCAGAGGGTCAGCCACCACTCAGCGTGGCAGTGGCATGACATTTCCTGCATGTCCATTCCGGGGCTCCATGTTGAGCACAGGCAAAGGAACCTTGTGCTGTTCTGCCAGGTCAGACAAGTGGCCTCTCCCATGGCAAGGCAGCTGGAGCTACTTGGAGGCAAGCTCCCCAGAGGAAAGGGACCACAGCGCTTAGCAGTCTGTAGCCGTGTGCCACCCTGTGACTATGCTGCTGGAGAGACTGTGTGGGGGAGCCTCATGGAGGGACCAGGTGGACAGTGAGAGTTCCTGAAGACAGCAAGGAGAAAGACAGAGGCCCGGCTGAGCCCAGCCCGCCAGCCATTCCTGCCCAGGGGCCAGACACATCACTTGCCTGGAAAATCAGGCCGCCACGTTTTGCGTGGCCCACGTGGTGAGGCAGTGAATGGTCCTGCCACCGGCCCGAAGCAGATCCTCCAGCCCCAGTCAAGCTCTCAGAAGACTGCAGCTCTGGCCAGCAGCTTCACTGCAACTCACAAGCCAGACCCACCTGGCTAAGCTGTTCTGGATTCCTGACCCTCCAGGTCTGTTGTTAAAGAAAAAGGGGTGTTGTTCCTGCCTTGGGGAGCTCACAGTCAGTTGGGAGAGGGAATGCTGAGTAGAACAAAAGGGCATAGAAGAGGAAGCCTCTGCCTAGGGCTGAGGATGGACGGAGAGTCACAAAGCCTGTGGCACAGGCACTGGGCCTTGCAGAATGAGTGTGGGAGCATACCAAAGCAGAAGCCATGAAAGGCATTCCAGGCAGGGGGAACAGCCTGTGAGTGGCACAGAGGCCTGAAGGGCATGGCTCATTACGGAGACAACAAGCAGCCCATGTGGTTGCAGCGTAGGGTAGTTAACAAAGAGGCATCTAGAAAAGGCCTGGGGCCAGGGTGAGAAGGACCTTGTGGGCCTTTGGGAAGAATTTGGGCTTTATTCCATGGACAATGGAGGGCCTTCGAGGACCTCAGGCAAATCTGCTGGTACATTTATGAAGCTAATTTGATTTAATGTTACTTTGTTTTTCAAGAATATTTCCTGTGTTACTTATAGTAACAAGGGCCCTAGGTATCACATGGTCACAGAACAATAAAGCTGATAGGGGCTATCTGGGTCCACCATTTCCTGTGTCCTCATTATACAGGTGAGACACTTGGCCCAGGGAAGGGGGCAATTTGCCCAAGGCTTTGCTTCGGGACGCGCACATCCCCAGAAATAATCTTTACTCCACAAACACCTTTGCCTGCCCTAAGCTTACCTCTTTTTCAAGGTCTAAATCAGTCTCAGTCCTCCAGGAAACCTTCCAAGGTCTCCACTTTTCTCTCCCAATCAAATCCTAGCATGTGGACAGCCCCCAGCCTCATGTCCCGGCCCCCTACTGTCTCTTTACACAAGAGGCAGAGCCACTGCATAAATCAGTGTGTGTCACTCCCCTGCTCGCAGTCTCTTATCACAGGTCATGGCAGCAAGGGCTCCAAATTTGTCCACGATTCCCTGCATCTATGTCAATGGGTAGACCCTTCCCTTGGGTAGGGACGTACCCTTGAGTAGACTGACTCTCGGCTTTGCCAGTTGACTTGCTTTGGCCAATGGAACCATAGAAATGTGATGTGAGAGAGACTTAGAAAGGGTCTGTGCATTGGGGCTTGCCCTAAGTTGCTGTCCTTAGAAATGTGAGCCTCCGTGTGAACAAGCCCAACATGGTGTTTGACGAGAGGCATGAGGTCCAGCTGCCTCTGTTGCCCATTGACATCTAGCAAGCCCCCAGAAGCAAAGCTGCCTTACTGAGCACAGATGCATCGATTAGCCCAGCCAAACCAACAGAAGAATCAACCAGCCGAGCCCAGCCTAAGTCACCAACCTGCGGAATCAATTAAAGCAATGATTGTAGGTTTAGTCACTAAGTTTTAGACTGACGTGTTACACAACAAAAGCTAGTGGATACACACCATCATGCCCAGAGCAAAATCCAGAGTCTTTACTATGGCTGGCAAAACCCTACGTAATCTCTGAGAACTGAAACAACCTACACACACATGACTTACCGTCTACATTAATATGACTTTCCTTCACACTTCATCAACGCAAATTTACTAGTCCAGAAAACTCTTTCCTTGGAAGATAAAAGTTGTCAGATAACTTTATAGTTCATTCCACAAACTTCTTGAGAGACCCGTCAACTCTCCTATAAAGAGCATCAAACAATAGTTTACAACTTCAGACTCTTTCAATCCCCTGCCTCAAAATCCTCACCTTGCTGTATCCACCAATGCTAAACTATTAAATCACGATCCTTACCCAGCCCTAACCAAGCTCCCTCATTGAGAAGCTTGCCCTAAACCAGACTTCAAAATTCTCACATATATCTCAAGTTTGTCCTCCCCTGCCTGAGGCACTACTAAGACTCCGTTGAAGTGGTGGTGTTCCTTCTTTGGGTAAGAATAAACTCAGCTTTTTCGAATCAACAGGCGGTTTTGGTGACTATATTCAGGGAGCCAGAATTCATCACCTCTATTTCCTGCTCTTCACCCCACTCCTTGTTTATTACATTCCAGCTGCACCAGCCTTCCTGCTCTTCCCCGAACATGGCAAGCATTTATTGTCTCAAAGATTTTGTGCTTGCTGTTTCCACTGCCTGGATGTACCACCCTTGATATTTGCCTTCTGCATCTCTCCCTTCATTCAGGTCTGTGCTCAAATGCCACCTCACCAGAGAGTCCTTCCCTAAGGATCTTCTCAGATCCAAATCACTAGTGTCCTTCACTTTCCATCAGCTTTTCCTTGCTTTATTGCTGCTTTTCTTCATAATATGTATCTCTACTGAAATTACTACACACACACACACACACACACAATTGTGTATCTTTTTATTGTCTTTTTCCTTTACTAAAAGATAAGTTCCAAGAGGGAGAGTGCATTGTCTGTCTCCTCTGTCACTGTAAGAGCAGCGCGTGGAACACAGGTTCTCCACAAATACTCATTGAGTGAACTTTGATAACTGAACGCTAGACATTGTTGCTGTTTTGTTAATGTTGTGGTTGTTATTGTCATCGTCCCATTCTGTGCCATGCTTTTTCTCTCTAGAACAAAACTCCCACTGCTCTCCTTTTTCTCAAATCCTTCTGAGATTCTCTTTTCAAAGGAAATAAATCTCCACACACCCTCAGCCCCTTCAATGAATCTCTGCTCCATCCTCCTCTTTAGTGGAGAGTTCACTCTCTCCTGAGGCCACCACTTTCCTGGCAACCCTATGAATGGAGACTGCTCGCTCTCTGACACCTATTCCACAGGTAAGGACCTGGACTGGGCATTTCCTCACTGTCCTCGCTTCCAGATTACCACTCTTGAACCTACCATGAAACTCCTGCTCCTCTGCCCTCACACAGCTGTGCTTCATGGCCCTTTACTCCTCCTCACTGTGTGTCCTCTACCTACTCACGCTCCATTCTCCTCCCTCACTGAAGACTTAAGTTTCTGATTCCCATTCTCCCCCTCCCCTCCTCTCCCTATGCTCTCCTGGTATCAAAGTGACTCCAGCATCCTCATGGGCACCCCAATCCAACACCCTGGTTTCACCTCTGATGTCCTCTTTGCCCATGATGTTACCTTCTCTCTCCTTTGTTCACCTGCTCCCATGGTGACTCTCTGGGCTCTGAATGACCTAGAGCTCTTTCACTGAGAAAATGTTAAGCCTAGACATGTTTCTGAATACAATCTCTTATCTTTCCAACACTCTCAGGTGGCTTCTTCCACCACATCTGATCTTCAGGATGAGAGACCTCCAATTCTTCAACTTCTTGGCTTCCTCCTCTTCATCTCTCTCTCCTATCTCCACTTCTATGCCCACTGACATGGATCTTACAGCTCATGACTTTAATATCCCTCTCACAAATATCCGCAACTCACTGAACACAATGTGCTTCTATCACACGTGTCAGCCAAGTTCCATCCTTCCTTCAACCCTACCATCTGACTTTTCCATGCCCTCGCCTGGGCTGCTGAGCCCCAGGGGAGGAAATCCCACCACCTTGCAGATTGATGCCACTAAAAGTCAAGGTCTTCAGCCTCACCTGGGGCCTCAGTTCTTCCAGAAACTACTCTCAGTTTCATGAGTAAACCTCCCACTCTCCAGGACAGCTATTTCAAACTTCTCCACACTTCTCAAATTTCCTACCCCACCACCTCCCACTCACTCTAGGCAGATAACCTCACCTCCTACTGCACAGAAAAAAATAGAAACCTTTAGACAGGAACTCCTGAAAAATTCTGATACCAGCTCTGCAAAGTGAGCCGCATCTATATCTATCCTCCCCTCCTCCTGGGATAGTGAAGAGGGATACTTTCTCCCTTACCAATGCTCTGGATTTCCTCCTCTAAGACTTCACCTTATCCCACACTCTCCTGTGCCTTCTAACTCTCCCTTTCTTATTGCCTCATTAGGATCTAGGTTGAACTTTGAGAGTCTCTCTGACTAAAAACAAAATTCCCCTTCAACTCTTCAAACCCACACCAGCTGCAGCCTAGCTCCCCTATACAGCAAAGATCCTGAATAAGGTGCTTACCCTTGTGTCCTCATTCCCTAGCCTCTGTCTCCTTCCTGAACCCACTGCATCTGTGCCCACCACGCTGCATAGGCTGATCTCATCAAAGAGGCCAACAATCTCCTTAGCAACAGTTAGACCCCATGGATGCTCCTCTGTGCTCTCATACTTGACCTTTCTACTGTTGACAGTAAGGACTTAGAAATCCTCCCCTCCTAGGCTTCCATGGCCGTCCACACTCTGGGTGTTCCTCTGAGCTCTCTAGCCACTCCATCTCCTTCTTCCTCATCCCATCTATCCCTTAAGTGTTGAAGGTCCTCAGGATTCTGTTCTGGCTACTCTTCAGTGTGGACTCAATGTTTCCCTCTGCCCCATGTTGTACATTCCTCTGGCTTCAATAATTTTCTCTATGCTGACACCTTCAAGTTGACATCTCCAGCCCAGCTTTTTCCTGAGTTTCAGACTGCCTTTTCAGAAGCCTACTGGGCACCTCTATCTAGATGCCCCATAGGCACATCAACTCACCCTAGACCTGCCACTCTCCCAATATTCCTAAGTCAGCTACCGCTAGGTGCTCAAGCAGAACACCTGATATCTCCTCGGGTCACCTTCTCCCCTTTATCTCTATACCTATCCTCCATTTAGACTAATCTATCCGCTAGAAATTTTGTAATTCATCCGCTTCACTTCAACTGCACTGCTCTCTCCCTATTTCATTAACATCCCTCTCATAGATTCCTGGTCTCCCTCCAATATTTGCTATTACTTGAGCGACTTTTCTAAAGTGTTAATCTGGCCACGTCAGTGCCCTGTGTAAGGCCCTTTCATGGTTCCTTGTTGTTCTTAGAAGAAAGTTCAAATCCTTGTCATGACTCCTGAGGCCTGTCGTAGCTTGTGTGGCTCCAGAACACCTTCTCCAGCCTGGCTCATGTCACTCCAAACTCATGTTCTAGGCTCTGACTGTACAGCACTATTTTCAGATCCTTGAACAAGCCTGGAGTTCTTGCCTCTGGAGATTTCTTCCATGCTATTCTTCACCTGGAACACTTCTTTAGTGCCCTCTCTCTCTCCACTAATTCCTATTTGTCTTTCTGACCCTAGTCCATAGGCCCCCTCCTCCAAGAAGCCCTCCGTATTCTCCAAATCTCAATTAAGGGCCCCTCCTGTGTATCCTCACAGCTCTCTCTACTTACTCTATACCAGCAATTGGCACAAGGCATTGTAACAGACTCCTTATTGGTCAGAATTTTCCACAGGACCATCAGCTTCATGAAGTCAGCACTCTGACTTCTCACACCAGCATCCCTGATACCCAGCACAGGGCCTAGGACAGGTGAGGCTGGGTAAACACTTAGCAAATAAATTAAATGATAAGGGATCCATGAAGGTGGAGAGATTACACGTCATCAGCTTATTCTGGGATTTCCTTCAGCTCTGCTCACCACCCCCAAGAGGAGCTGCAAACCGGCTGCGTAACCAAACCATCCTTTGGTCCTCACATCACCAGAAGTCTAGGGCAGTTTGACCAACTACTTTATGAAATGGACAAAACTCTGGAGTCATTTTAGATAACCAAAATATTTTGTAACATTTAGTGTAATTTTTTCCTAATTTCAAAGGCAATACATACATAAAGTAAAAATTTGCCAAACTCTGGGAAATAACAGCAAAACGAAATCCCCCATGTGCCATCATACAATGGAAACTTATTAAATTTTACTGTGCATTTTTTCTATTACAAAAAAAAATAGAACCTATGGCACACACTCTGTAGCCTGCTTTTTTCAAATTCACGCTGTTAAAATGAACATTTTTCAATGTCAGCATATACTCTCCTCTTGGTCTATGGGTTTAGTGAATGCCCTGCATTTTATTACATAGATACACCACAGTTTGCTTCACCGAACGCTCAGCTGAAAAGGGCTGGACCTTTGAGTTACTTCCATTTTTTGCTGGACAAATCTCCTTATAACTTTATCTTTACACACATCCATTTTGACTTCCCTAGATTGAAGGGTGGATGTTATTAAGCTTTCTGACACACATCTAGAATACATACTCAGAAATTCTGAATCAGTTCAC
The DNA here is from genome assembly GCF_041296235.1 of Equus asinus. Classification (NCBI taxonomy): domain Eukaryota; kingdom Metazoa; phylum Chordata; class Mammalia; order Perissodactyla; family Equidae; genus Equus; species Equus asinus. The sequence continues at coordinate 9,253,401 of NC_091798.1, forward strand.
CCTTACAACCAGGTACGAGTGGGTTCGTATCACTGAAAATATATGCATATATATTAACCTATCTAGCAGGCCACAATTATTAAAATTTCTGTCTTTTATTACTACGGAGATTGAACTTATTAAAATGTACTTTTGGGGCACCCAATCATTCTACACTTTTGACTGTTACAATCATTTCAACTTGGTTTTCACACTTAGAGAAGACTGAATTGCCACCAACCAGCTCGACTCCCATGCAAGCCAGGCTCCCTTGTGCAGGTATCCTATGCATCTCCTTATATAATATGGAAGTGTCAACAGGATGGCCCACTGGTCCTTTGGAGATGAAATTTATCCAGATGACATTTGTTGAGATCCTCCATGTTCCAGGTCCTACTCGAGGCACCAGGACCCAGCAGGGAGCAAACAGCCAATATCCTTGTTCTCAGGATGCTTACATTCCAGTGGGGGAGACAGACAACAAAAAAGCCAACAAACAACATAAGATGACTTCTGCAATGATAAACAGAGTGAAGAAACAAAAGATGTGTTACAATAGAGAATAGTTGCGGGTATGTGTGGGCCTCTCGGGGGAGGCCTTTCTGAGATGGCGACACTCGAGCTGAGCCTCGAATATCCAGAGGTATGTGATGGTGGGAGTGTGTCCCAGGCAGAGAGAACAGAAATTGCACAAACTTGGCACATTTGAGCATCAGAAAGGAGGCCAGGTTATCTTAAAAGCAGAGAGAGCGGAGGGGAAAGAATGGCAGAAACTGGGTCTGAGAGGTTAGGAAGAAGCTGGAAAATGTAGGGCTTTGAGGCCACGGAAAGGAATTTTGAATACATAGTAAATAATCGGGAGCTCTCAAGCTTTTAACTTCATGTTCTTTTCACAAAATACTGATAGTTTGGTGTTTATATTCCCACTTTATGCAATTCCTGGCACAGATCAGGCACTGGTTAATATTTGTTAAGAGAAAGAAAGAATGAATGAATGAGTGAATGAATGAACTGAGGCACAAGTCCAGAGCGCTTTCCCTGAAACCCTGCTTTTGGCATGGAGCAAGTTAATAAAATAATCACTCAACTATTGAAGACTTCTTGAAGCTCACTGAAATTGCAAAAGTTTCTTAATTCAAAATGATACCCTGACAGCAATAATTTTGGGAGAAAGTGAAGTCATAGCAAAACATAGGATTTGATAGACTTCGAGTTAAATACAGCACAGGCCCCCAGAGCACTCATTTGGTTAATTGTGGGTGGAATTATTTCAGCAAAACATTTTGTGCCTAAAAGCAACTGCAGATGTAGGCAGAGAGGCTCGTAAGAATATTTAGCCAAGTTTGGTCCCAAAAGTTCCCCCAGAAGTTGGCACTCGTTCCCTTCCTTTGTGGTCCCTTCAGCCTCTGCCTTGATGGAGGAAACACTGTGACAGCTTTGAGGATTTTTGGCGAGCGCATCCACCCAGGCGGATTTCCTGTCTCCTTTCCTCCTCAGCAGCTTCGAGAAAACAGATGAATACGTCTCTGAGTTTTCAGGGACCTCACAGATAGACTCTCTAGTTACCAGATCAGAGACCAGAACTTCAAGAACCCTCTATCCATTGTACCACTCACTCTTTCATTCATCCTTCTTTTAATTTCCAAGCACTGTGTTAGGCAGCCAAGATGGGCATAGTCCTTACCCTCACAGAGCTTAGTTATACAGGCAATCGTTATGTTATAATTATGACAAAAGTCTGTGGATAAAAAGTACAGAGTGCTGAGAGCTGGCCCTGTGGCATAGGGTTAAGTTCGTGCACTCCACTTCGGCAGCCTGGGGTTTGCAGGTTCATATCCTGGGCACAGACCTAGCACCGCTCCTCAAGCCACGCTATGGCAGCATCCCACATAAAATAGAGGAAGACTAGGAACAGATATTAGCCCAGGGCCCATCTTCCTCTGCAAAAAAAAAAAAAAAAAAAAGAAAGAAAGAAAAAAAAAAGGAAGTACAGAGTACTGAGAATGGGAGAAATGACTGCACCAAGGTCAGAGAAATCTTCTTGGAGAAACAAAATTTGAACAGAATTTAGACCAATCAGTAGAAATTAACTATGGTGACAAGGTTAAGATGGTAGGAGATGGAGAGCATTCTGAACAAAGGGACATACAAAATCCTGGAGTGGGGAGGGTGGGATGTGTTGGAGAATTGAAATACCTGTGTGGCTGGAGCTTAGGAAACCAAAGAGAAGACATAAGAGATAAAGGTCAAGAGGAGACATCCAGTAGAGTATTGTAGGTCATCTGGAGGAGTTAAAAGCTTTACCTGAAAAGTGATGGAATATCAGTTAGCTGTTGCTGCATAACAAATTACCCCACATCTTGTGGCTTAAAACAACAATCAATTATAAATCACACATTTATGGATCAGCTGGGAATGATTGATCTAAGTTGTACTCAGTTGATCTTGGCTGTGCTCACTTGATCTTATTTGTGTTCAGTTGATCTTGGCTGTGCTTGGTGGGTCTTGGCTGTGCTTGGTGGATCTTGTCTGTGCTTGATTGGTCCTGGCTGTGTGCTTGGTGGATCTTGCCTGTGCTTGGTTGGTCCTGGCTGTGCTTGGTGGATCTTGGCTGTGTTCTCCCATGTATATGCAGGTCAGCTGGGGGCTCTGCTCTAGGATGAGTGTGGCTGGGGAAGCTCTGGTCCACAAGTCTCATCACTCTAGGACTAGTGTACTAGCCCAAGCAAGGACACTTTATGATGATGGCAGAAGCACGAGTGGGCAGGTAGCAGACCCCAGGCTGCACTGTCACCTCCATCTCATGTTATTGGCCAAAGCAAGTCATGTGGTCAAGCTCAGATTCAAGGGGTAAGAAAATAGATTGTCTCTTTACTGGAAAGAGTAGAGCAGTCACTTGGCAAAGGGTGTGAATACAGAGAGAGGTGAAGAACTTGGTCATTAATGTAATATACTATAAATGGGAAGCTAATAAAAGTTTTTAAGCAGGTAATTGACATTGTTATCCAAGGGAATTCTCCACAGCACCAAAAATCTGGAGGGCCTGGAAATGGCTCTGCAACATATCCACTTATCCACACCCTAAGCGCCATCATTTTAAGCTGTCAGCACCAGCCCCTCTCCTCCGTCATTACTACCATTCTCCTTAGTTTCTATCCCTATCATTTCCTCCATGAACTATCATAAGTGTCCTAACTAACACCCCTTGAGCGTCTCTTCCTCCAGCCCACCTTTCACATTGCCCCCAGACCGACCTTTCCTTTTATCTCTTCCACGAGATAAGGTTCTCCTTCCTCGGGGTGGCATTCAAGGTCCTTCACAAGATGGTGCCACATTTCCTCTCCAGGCTTAGGCTGCACGTTCTCTGCCCCATAAGCATTGTGTTCCAGACGTAACTGACCTGCCGTCTTCTCCAACTGCCTTCACTTTGGCATGCTTCTGCCTGAAATTTTCCTGCCTCTTACTGTTCACCTGGAAAACTGTTCATCCTTCAAGACCCAACTGAAGGGTTACCACTCGTTTGCTATTTCTGCTCTTCTTCCGGGGAAGAATGCTTGGTTCCTCTTGTCTGCTCTTCCGTATGACACCTACCATAATATGCAATTATTTGCTTCCAGTCCTGTCTCCTCTTACAGTGTTGGGGGTATGTATCACTTTTGGCCATGAACAAGATAAATTGGGTTTAAGAAGAAAGTATTAAAATTTTATTTCTTCTTGTTTTGAGTGGTACACTTTAAAATTCTGTTTTTCTCATACATGTTTTATAATATATTAGTGTAGAAGTACAAGAGTATAATTTACAAATAATAAATAGAAATAATTATTGAAGATGCATACTCAAAATTTTTGTACTGATTGGTTTGCCAAGGAAAAAAAGTTTGGAGACCATACTTCTAAACAATACGCTCTTTGACAGATGGGATCTCAGTATTAAAACCGGACTGGAACTCAGGAGGTTGGAAATGACAGCCAACAGTACTAACTGCCCAGGAGACTTTCACTGCAATGCTGAGCAAAGCTGTCAGCTGAAAAGTCGAAGGTCTTCCCCCTCCCTCCACCTCCGACACACACGCAAATGGCTATTGAGGAAGATTTTATGAAATGTTGTAGTTTTCCTGGAGTCCTGGTAATAAATCAAAGCTGGTTCTGGATGAGTAGGAAATACATCTCTGCCAGCTGTTGTGGATGACCCATTGGTCAAGAATCAGCATAGATCACGTATTCCTTAGAAACAACATAGATCTTGTATTCCTTAGAATCAACATAGATCACGTATTCCTTAGAATCAACACAGATCTTGCCTGGGGAAGACTGAAGTAGGCTGGTCTTCTCTTTATGACCTGTTCCAGAACATTTGCTTATACAAAGAAACGCCACAGTCTCACCTTTCCGGTATAAACCCAGCAGAGTTGAGAGGAAGAGGCTGGATTTTGGCTGTTGGCCATGCAAATAATCCTAATTCAAAAGACTCTCCCCACTTCCGGGCCGGAGACCTGACCCTTTTCCGGTTGCCAGAAATGGAGATGATCACTCAAATGTTCTTGTCACTAGAACAAGATGACTTTTGTGACACTGAATTGCAAGAGCTGACTGTCCCAGAAAGGTAGATTCTGTCTAACAATAACAATCACGGTTAAGCTTTTCCAAATACACCCTGTGTCCGGGACACTCTGTTACATGTTCGATCCTCACAATAACCTGACAAGGATGTTTTCATTATTCCTATTTCATAGACCAGAAAACTCAGAGCGTGAATGACTTGTCCAAGGCCACACAACCAGTCAACAGGGGAGCGAGGATTGAGCCCAGGTCTGTCTTAATCTCTGGTAAATGTTTTTAACAATCTTGCTGAACTAAGTCTAAAAATAAACCAATTAATCCAAATGAAGGGGCTGGGGAACATTAAGAATTTTTCTCAGTTCTAAAATTCTAAAATTGTATGAAAAATTAATCTGAAGTATTATGTAAGGTATTCTGAAGTCAAAGAACAATGCCTTTGTGTAGCAGCCGCTGTTCTGGAAGCTCCGTGCCTCAGCACCCCCATCTGGTCAGCCAAATACCCGAGGTTGCCCATGCAGGTCACATGCCACTAAAACAAAAAGAAAACTCCAAAATCTATGGTGACACCAAAGGCTTGCAGCGTCCCCACCATCAGACTCTTGGACATCCTTTCAGAAAACACAGTAATAACACTGATTGTAATGAGGATTCAGGACACGTGTAACTTCCTGCTGTTTCCTCCTTGCCAGATGTGGAAACGAATGTCTTAATCTGGAGAAAATTTTTATAATTGCCAGAGATGACTATTGTAGCTTTTTTCAGAAACACGGGCTCATTTTTAGAAAAGAAAAAAGAAAAAAGATTGCATAATGGCTAAGTGGAAATTCACAGGCACGCATGTGGGATGCTCATTTATGCTTCAGGAAGAGGACTGGATTCCAGCTCAAATACTAGTTTTGTTACATTTCCAGATGGGAGATAATTTTTATGGAGTTTAACCTAATTTTTTAACAAATTGTATATCAAATAAATATTTCCAGAGACGTCGTCATGAAAAAGAACAAAGCTTAAAGGTCTTCATAGAGTATCTAATTTAAAAGGGATGGCATGAGCAAAGGTTATTCATTAATAGAGGAAGATGGGAAAAATAAGAACTGAGTCGGATGTTGAGCACCTGGGTGTTTCTCCTTAATTTGCAAATTCTGCACGATCTGGGCCATCCCTTCTCCCCGACCATTCAGTGCTTGGCTGGCTCCCTCCTGCTCCTCTCCCCTCCACTATCTGCTCCACCAAAAGGGCTTCCAGAGACCCATCCTTAACCCTGACCTCTTTCCTCTGCCCTCTCTCCTTTGCAGGGACCCTGATCACTGCCCTGTTCTACACCCCTCAGCTGGCACCCTCTTCCAAGCTCCAGCCTCCGATTTCCAACTGCTCACTGACAATGTTCACTTTGGTTTATTCAACAAGTTCATTCAGCCATTTAACAAGTGAATGTTTGAGAGCCTTTTATGCGGCTGGCATTGTTGGATGTTGGAGATGCAGTGTTGAATGAAGCCGATGAAAGTCCCTGCCTTGTGGAGCTTGAATCTGGTGGAAGAGGCAGACAAAGCAATAAGTTAAACTCGGAGTTTGTGAGCTGGTGTTAGTGCCAAGCAGGGAAGGGGAACATGGGGTGTTGAGGTGAGAGTGGCAACTTTAAAAATGGTCCTCAGTGATGGCCTCACTGAGAAGGTGGCATCTGAGTTAAGACTGAATGAGGTGAGGGATGAGATTAAGAATTCAGATTTGAGATCCTTGCAAGAAATGCAGAGAAGATTAGAAAAGAAAAAGAGGTAGGCAGTGGGATGCATATCAAGCATTCATACCAAGGAGCTCAGCAGAAGTTAGTCTGGACATCCTGGTTCTCACCAGGACCTCAGGCCCAACACTCCAGATCCTGAACTTGTCCCATGCAGAAGCTGCACTGCTCCCTTCATTCACTGCTTCCTCATGTCCCAGCACCAAGCACAGGGCTTCACTGTGTGCTTCTCGGAGGAACAAAGGGGCAGCTTCTCTGGGCTCTGAGCAAACAGGGGTGAACAAGAGACACACCCTCTCCGAGGAAGCAAGCACCTTCAAGGCAAAGACAGTGTCTTAGCTTGGATTCCTCCACATGCCAGCACTGAAATAAAGATTTGGGTGCAGGTCGTTAACTTGGGAGGTGAAGGGAAATGCTGGGAGGGGAGCGAGGCAGTGCGGCTAGAGCAGGAAGGCAGCCAGTTACACAGCGCATTATCAAGCCAGCCAGCGCTGCGGGTTACTGGCACTGTATCAAGCCAAGAAAACTCCAGGAGGCCAGACAGGCTCAGGATTATCCTGCCCAGGGTGGGCGAGTGGAGGATCCTGCAGCAATGCTGTCAGGCTGCAGCTGAGGGCTGATCCTGGAGGCTGTGAGCTTGCCGAGCTCCAGTAGCAAGAGGAAGCCCCCGGGCAGCTGGAAGACGTGCACTGAAAGGGCAGGGGACATGGGTCCAGCAACTACAGTGGGATTTGATGTGACCCCTAAGGTGACGGCTGCAAAGACAGACACGTGAAAAGCAACGCATGTAATGTGATAAGCCAGGGACAGGGCTCAGCTGGTATGGACGTATTGAATCCACTTCCTTAGCCTCAGCACCGCCACGTGACTTGGTTCAGCATACACATAAATCAACATTGGTTCAACAAACGTACAGGTAACGGGAAGGCGAGAGCAGCTATTTCCCACACTTGCCACAGAGACTGGCTAGCACCTTACCTTTTCTTTCCTCCTCATGCAGACTACATTTCCCAGCCTCCTTTGCAGGTAGACGATGCCACGTGACTGATTCTGGCCAATGGGATGTCAGAAGGGATGTCACCACCTCCAGGCCGGATCCACCACACCCTCCCAAGCACAAATCCCCATGCCTTCTCATCTTCTGCCTGTGTGGAGAGAACTCTGAGGGCCTAGAGGAGGGCTTAGATAGTGGATGGAAGGATTTCCAGTCGCTGAGCTTGCTACTTGGAGGAGAACTGCCTTCAGGAACAGCTTCACCAGGGGCACTCATGTTGGACATTTGCTAAAAAGGAAACAAACTCATGTTGGGTTAGGCAACTGAGCTTTTGAAGCTGTTTCTTTTTAGCCACCCTCACACAGTGGACGCTCAATAAATATTTGTGAATGCACGGCTAAGTGAATGCTAATTGGAAGCGATGGTCTATTGCCCTCTGCTCGAAGTCGGCAATGCCAATGGGAAGCCTGAAAATGGTCGGTCTCTGGCAACAGCTGAAGGGAGAAGTGAAATGACATGAATAGCCAATTTCATTTTATTCCCAGGGTCGCCCAAGGCTAACCCTGCTATCAGCCCTATAAGCAGGTCCCATACTATTTAAATTTCTCCTGTAGAAATAGGAGCCCATTTCCCTTTATTTTATCCCCAGTGAAAATGAAAAAGATATGGCCTCCTGCCTGCATAAAATCACCTCTCATACACTTGATGGTTATTGTTGTCCCCTCCTTCACCTCCCTAAGTGCTCACATCATTTCATAAGTCAATATGGAAACCAGCTTTGCCATTTCAGCCCTTTGGAAAATAAAGCGGCTTCAAGGGAATGAGCATTGCTGGAGAATCAGCGGCTGGGGCTGAGTCCGTGGGAGGTGGGTGGTTTCTCCCAGAGCTGGCTGGCTGATCCTTCTCCTCTTCCTTGCCTCCTCCTTGAAGGAGGGAGGCTGAGGTGGGCCACGACCCAGAGGTCTCCAAGTGGAAGAACAGAGCTCAGGGAAGGTACGATTAGACACACTTTGTGCCAGGCACTTTACACTCCCGAGTTTTCTTGATTCTGGCAACGACTTTATGAGTAGGTATCACTATTCCCATTTGACAGATGGGGAAACTGAGGCAGAACTTGATAGACGAAGTCACGTGCAAAAGATCACACTGGTTTGGGAGCCAGTTTGAACCCAAGGGTGTTCATTTCCACTATGACATATTGTGCTGGTGCCTTGAGCTAGTTACTTACTATCATGGGTTGACTTGTGTCCCCTCAGAAGATGGCAAAGTCCTACCCTCCAGTCCGTATGCATGTGAGCTTATTTGGAAATAGGGTCTTTGCAGAAGATGAAGCTTAGATGAAACGAAGGTTTGAGGATGGGCTCCCCCCGCCCCCCCCCCCCACCTGCCATATGACTGGAGGCAGAAGAGGGGAAATTAGGACACAGCCACATACAGGGAAGATAAGTGAAGACAGAAAACGGCATCTACAGCCAAGGAAGCAGAGGCCACCAGAAGCTAGGAGGGGCCTGGAACAGAGCCTCCCTCACAGCCCTCAGAAGGGACCACCCTGCCCACACCTTGATCTCAGACTTCCAGCCTCCAGAACCATGAGATAATAAATTTCTGCTGGTAAAGTCACCCAGTCTGTGGCACATTGTTCTGGCAGCCCCAAGAAACCAATGAACTCACCACCTCGGGGTCTCACCTTTCTCATCTGGAAGATGGGAAAATGAACAGACTCTTCTCTGGAAAGTGTCAGGGTCTGATGAATGAGATAATGCAGGTACCACACCTAGCAGGGTCAATAAATAGCAGTGGTTATTATTACATTATTCTGCCTGCAAAACTCCCCTATGACATTGCAGAGAAGCCACGAATGGTTTTGTGCCCTCTCTCTTGGGGAGAACATTTTCTTACTCTCAGATGCTGCCTAATTTTTCTACAGTTTCTTCAATAATGCAGTATTAATTAACCAATGAAATGAGTAGAATGGTATTTATGTTACAGATTTGCATGAGCAAAAAAGAGAGCATCGACGTCAAAGTCCTTAGCAAGGTGTCAGGTTCTGCTCAGCCATGAAGGGACATGATCATTTGCCCACGAGAGCCTACTTCTTGCTGGTGAGTGTTTATGAAGCTGTGCCTAAGCGTCCAGTCTCCGAGCAGAGTCTCAGTCCAACAGACACAGTCCGGCAACCAGAAATGATTGTTGGTATCACCCAAGTTCTTTGCCTGAGTTTCTCCGGGGCAGTGCAGCAGCACCTTCTGAAATCCCTTCCGGCCCCACATTCTGCACCCTGCTCCCTGGCGTCCAGCTCCCAGCTTCTCCCAAAGTACCTCCTTCTGTCCTTTCCACTCTCTTCTGTCTCCCTCACCCCCTTTCCTCCCCACCCATCTTCTGTTTTCCCTCCCCTGACCTTAGCATGTACAGAAGATACACCTGGGAGCAAAGATGGATGGGGAACCACTGCTCCCTCTAGTGGCCGGGGCAGGGGCAGCACGGAGAGCGCTTGCCGGTCAATGACTTTTGCCTGGTTGCAAGGATGGTGTCCCCATCAAGCCGCGCAGCGCAGCAGGGCTGATTGGATAAAAGGTCAATGTCAAAAGCACTGTCAATATGATCTGAATTTAAATCCCAAATCTGGCAAGAGCTAGCTGGACATGGTACTTAACTTCTCTGAACCTCCAAATGCTTATCTGCAAAATGAGGGTACAAATGCACATTTCACCAGCTATGTTGAGGATTAAATGAGATCACAGATGTCAATCACTTGGCTGTTTCTCACCAAAGTAGACACATGGTCGCTTTTAATAATAGCCACTGATTTATTAAACAAGGTAGCTTCAGAGGATAATGAAGGAATGCAAATTTATTATTAGTGGTGGTGTCCCTTTAAACTTATTGTTTAAGGCAAGTTCTCTCCAGGCCCCTGGAGGAAATTTAGGACAGGCTCCAAGATTTTTTCTGGTCATTCTTAGATGATAAAATTTCTTCAATCAATCTGATTGCCCACACAATCTTATTACGGTGACTAGATATCTGGTCCCGCATACCGATCATAATTTCTCCCTGTCCTCTAGCAGGCTAGCCCCTATGGTGGGATAATAAACAGATAGGTTTCTTTCCTCTTGCCTGCGGCGTCATGCAGCTATCCCTCCCAGTCTTGCCTATCTAGGTCTCTGCCCCTCGAGGATGTGAGCTAGAAGAGAAAGAAAGGAGCAAGAAAGGATTCGCCTGACTAGAAAAGTCAGGCGTCAGCTGATGTTCTCTCCTGTGGCAATTCTTCAGCAGTCCCCCACCCTCCCGCTCCCCAGCCTTGTGCTGGGAATAGGTCTCTCCCCAGCTTCCAGAGACCTTTCACCACCTTCCATTTCCTCGGGGATGAAGCTTAGAAGCCATAACATGGCCTTCAAGAATCCGGTGGGTGGCCCCATTCCACACTTCCAGGCTTACCTGCTTCCTGTCCTCCCAGCTCCCAGCACATGTGGTCTCATCACAGCCTTGTGGAAGTTCCAGCTCCTTCCAGAACAGATGGTGCTGTTTTTCACACTGCAGGCTGCACATTTGCAAATGTGGATCCCTCCACCTAGAACCCACTTCTCTCCCTCCTACACCTAGCGAAGGGCAGTCTTTCCGTGAGAAGAGGCGACATGAAACACCGTATGACACAGGGGCCACTTCACCTAAGTGGGGCGGTACATACAGCATTCCGTAAACAGTGCTAGGACAGCTGGTGAGTCGTTCGAGGGGGAAACAAATTGACATAAAGTTTCTACCTCGCACCTCAATGGGTGTGAAACAGTATTTAATTGTGGAGTGTTCTGTTTTTCTTTGATTACTGGTGAAGCTGAATGTATTTCTTACTTATTCACTGTTGGGTTTTCCTTTTTGTGACTTGACTGCTTTTCTAATCAAATTTGATTAGACTGCTTATTGATTTCCTACTGATTGGTAAGAAGATTTGGCATGCTAAGGACGCTTGCTCTTTACCTACTGTGTACGGTGCAGACCTCTGCTCCAGCCCCATGTATGCACTTTCGTTTTCATTTCGCTCAGGGTGTTGTTTAACAAGCTACAATTTTTAACTTTTATGTAACCAGATCCATTAATATTTTCCTTCATGGCTTCTGATCTTTAAGTAATGCTTGGAAAGCCCTTACCCAACTCATGGTGATAAGTACTCTTCTAAATTTTAGCCTGGACTCTAGTTACTTGCTTTCCCCCCAGTTTTATTGAGATATAAATGACACACAACACATTGTATAAGTTTAAGGTATACAATGTAATGATTTGATATATTTATACATTGCAAAATGATTGCCACAATGTTTCGTTAACATCCATCACCTCACATAGTTACAATTTTTTTTCTTGTAATAAGAACTTTTAAAATCTACTCTTTTATCAACTTTCAAATACGCAATACAGCACAGTTACCTACAGCTGCCATGGAGTACACTGCATCCCCAGGACTTACTGATTTTATAATGGAAGTTGGTACCTTTTGACCATCTTTACCCCACCTTAACCCCCCCTCCGCCCCTGACAACCACCCATCTGTTCTCTGTTTCTGTGAGTTCAATTTTTTTTAAGGTTCACATGTAAGTATCATCATACAGTATTCAACTTTCTCTGTCTGACTTACTTCGCTTAGCATAATGCCCTCAACGTCCATTCACGTTGTTGCAAATGGTAAGATTCCCTTCCTTTTCATGGCTGAATAATATTCCATTTTATAGATGTACTTCCATGTCTTGGCTATTGAGAATAAAGCTGCAGTGAACATGGGGGTGCAGGTCGCTCTTCGACATCCTGTTATCATTTTCTTTGGATTTATACCCAGAAGTGGGGTTGCTGGATCATATGGTAGTTCTAGTTTTAATGTCTTGAGGAACCTCTATACTGTTTTCCATGGTGGTTGCACCATAATTACTTGCTTTTAACTCTTTAATTCATCAGAGATGAAGGGACCTGGAGTACACTAAATTCTGCCAAGAAAATCGGACTCACCATACACACAGACCCCAGCATGTCAGCAGAAGTCCCCAGTAGTAGAGAAGAAAAAAACCGAACAACTAATGGGAGCAGGGCAGCCTCCCTAGACACAGTCAGGCCGGAAGTTGTGGATTGTGAACTCGCCTTCCCTCTTCTGTCATCCCTGTACCCAGCCCAGTCCCAGAAAGGTTAGATCCAAAGATGGGGAGAATGGGGTGTCCCAGAGGCCGTCCGCATGCCCATTCCTGGTTCCAGGTAGAGAGAGGGGACAAGTCACAGAACAGACTGTGCTCCCATCCTCATCTTAGTGTCCGTAAGTCACAGGTCTGGCATGAGCTGCAGGTGGGAGATGACTTTGAATCAGACATTATATTGGAGTTTTCAAATGGACTGGACTGTGTTTTTATAACTACAAGTTACAGAGAAATTACGTCCTCTGCCCAAAGTCTCTTGAAAGCATCTGACATCCAGCAGGAAGACAGAGAATGCTTGAAAGGTGACACCATTTTATTTGTGTCCCTCCTTTAACTGATATTCCTTAAAAAAGAGGATACAGTGCAACATAGCTAGAGTGTTCCAGACTTCACATGCACACCCCAAACCATCCACGAGGAACGAGGGACTTTTCTTCTCCCTAGTTATAAAGCAAAAAGACCTGGCTCCACCCTGATTGGACCAACTGGGATCACTTGCCCACGCCTGAAACCACCCCTGTTGCCCGGGGGACAGCTCTGCCCTGATTGACTTGAGCTGGGTTCCTGCCATCTCTGAGCCAATCACTGAGATGAGGAAGATAGCCTTAGTCCACTAGGGGTCCAGGCCTGGGGGAGGGGTGGGGTAACAGCAAAGGGGAGGGGCAATAAATAGAATTTTCCTCTACCCTTCCCTCTGGTCACTGATGTGCCTTGGCCCTCCCTGTTTCATTTTCATTCCAGTGAGGCTTGGAGCACACTGTAATTCTCGCTGAGAGGCTGTTTAGGAAGTTGTTTATTTAACCAGCAGGGGGGGCCAGCTATTTACAAGCTAACAACCCAAAGAAACAGTTTCTCTCCCATCTAGATCCAATAAGCCTGCCAAAGAAAGCTGCTCTGGTCCCCAGGCCTTTCTCCCCAGCTCAACCCCGCTCTCCGCAGGCAGCAGAGCCTTGTTCTTAAGTGATAACAATAACTCACATTTGTAAATGACTTTGCAATTTGCAAAGGGCTTTCACATCATGACGCCATTTAATCACACAGGGGTGCTGGGGGAGGATGCTGTTTGGATGCTGCTCTGTGGATTTCATAACCAGGTTGTATTAGGACGAAAAGAAAGGACTATGAGCAGGAGGCTCTGTGAGGCCAGGGTGGTTGAGGCCTGTGGGGAAGGTGGGGTTGGAGGGTTATGAGGAACATTAAAGTTTCTGCCTGCCCTGCCCTCCTCCTTTCGCTAACTGACCCTATTCCTTTGGCGTATCCAGTGTCCCCTACCGGAAAAAGTCTGGGATCTTAGTGAAATTGTTAACCAAGATGTGCACTTCTGCTGGCCAAAAACGGTCCCTGACCTTAGGAAGGCCAACAAGGTTCTCACCCTCCCTGGAATTTGAGTTGGATCAGAATCACACAAGCAAGGGGCATTCTGACAATCCCCGACCTTGACTCTGGAAGAGCCAGCTTTCCCCGTGAGCCCCTTGTCCTTGAATCAGATCCCATGAACATATACAGGCCATCCTGTGTGTACTAGGTGTGGTGCTGAGGGGTCCCCAGACGTCCTTTCATGGTAAATCTCAGAGAAGCAGAGATGCATTAGTGACAATTCCCACTAGTGACAAGAATAGAAAACAAACAGATCAGAGCAACAGAGACCTAGAGATACTAAATGGCTTCTCACTGTCACTCAGCTGCTAAGAGCAGTTCCAATCCAAGGCCAGAGCTCTCCCCGGAGTGGCTTTCCTGGCTCTTCTCTTCGAGCACTGTCTCTGACCCCAGCATCCCTTTGCCTAATCTCTGCCTTTGCCAGGGCCCAAACCCCTCCCTGAAGGCAGAGACCGTGGGGTTTCATCCTCCACAGAGGGACATCAGCATCAGACACATGGGTCGCTTGACTCATGTTTGTTAAATGGATAAGCACACAAATATAGAATCAGTTGACTAAATATATGAGGGGAATTTGTAAAACTATTTTTAATTGATGTTGTTTTTATTGATATATCATAAAAATCAGTTTGAAGATATACAGCTCAGTGATTTCTCATATATTCACAAGTTTTTGCAACTATCCCCACTGTCTAATTCCAGAACGTTTTATCACCCCAAAAAGAAACCCCAGGCCCACTAGCAGTCACTCATGGGTGACTCATTCCCTGCCCCTTCCAGCCTCTGGCAACCACCCATCTACTTGATGTCTGTATGGATTTGCCTATTCGAGACTTATGATATAAATGGAATCATACAATATATGGTGTTCTGTGTCTGACTTCTCTCACTTAGGATGATGTTTTCACAGTGTATCCACGTTGTAGCATGGGTCAGTAACTCATTACCTTTTGCTGCCAAATAATATTCTGTGGTATAGGTGTACCACATTTTGTTATCCACTCATCATCAGTGGGCATTTGGTTGCTCCCAGTTTTGGGCTATCACGAATAATGCTATGAATATTCATGTAGAAGTTTTTGTGTGAACATACGTTATCAGTTCTTTGGGGTATATACCAAGGAGTGGAATTGCTAGGTCATATGGTAACTCTATGGTTAACTTTTTGAGGAACCCATGGTCTTTTCAAAGCAGCTGCACCATTTTACGTTCCCACCAGCTGTGTATAAGAGTTCCAATTTCTCCACATCCTTATCTATACTTGTTATTTTCCATTAAAAAATTAATATTATAACTATCTTAGTGAGTTTGAAGGGGTATCTCATTGTGATTTTGACTTGTATTTCCCTCATGAGTAGTGATCTTCAGCATCTTTTCATGTACTTTTTGGCCATTTGTGTATCTTTTTAGGAGAAATGTCTATTCAAACTCTTTGCCCCCTTTTTAATTATGTTATTTGTCTTTTTATTGTTGAATTGTAAGAGTTCTTTAAATATTCTGGGTGATAGATCCTGATCAGATATATACTTGACAATCTTTTCTCCTATTCTGCAAGCTGTCTTTTCACTTTGTTGATGGTGTCCTTTGACATGCAAAGTTTTTAGTTTCAGCGAGACCCAATTTATTTACTTTCTCTTTTGTTGTTTTATGCTTTGTGTCATATCTAATAAGTCGTTGCCTAATCCAGACTCACAAAGATTTACACCCATGTTTTCTTCTAAGAGATTTACAGCTGTAGCTCTCACATTAGGTCTTTGATCCACTTGAAGTTAATTTTATATGGTGTGAGGTAGGGGTCTGACTTCATTTTCTCTCATGTGGATATAGAATTGTCCCAGTGTCTTTGTTGAAAAGATTGCTCTTTCCCCCGGAATGGTCTTGGAACTCTTGTTGAAAATCAATTACCCCTAGGAGTGAGGGTTCGCTTCTGGACTCTCAATTCTATTCCATTGATCTATTTGTCTGTTTTTAGGCCAGTGCCACACTCTTTGGATTGCTGTAGCTTTTAGTATGTTTTGAAATTGGGAAGAAGTTTGTTTTAATTTTTCAAAATGGTTTTGGTTCTTGCATTTCTATGTGAATTTTAGAATCAGCTTGTCCATTTCTGCAAAAAAAAACAGTCTTGGAATTTTAATTCTCCAGGTCAATTTGGGGAGTATTGCCATCTCAACAACATTAAGTCTTTCAATCAATGAACATGGCTGTCTTTGCATTTATTTAGGTCTTCTTTAACTTATTTCAATGATGTTTTGTCATATTCAGTGCACAAGTCTTGCACTTCTTTTAAGTTTATTCCTAAGTATTTTATTCTTTTTTGTTATTATTATAAATAGCATTGTTCTCTTAACTTCAGTTTTTGGTTGCTCATTTCTAGTTTATAGAAATATAATTGATTTTTTATATTGCTCTTATAGCTTTCAAATTTGTTAATTACCTCTAATGGTTTTTTTTTTTTTATTTTGTATGAATAAATTTACTTTTACCTCTTTCTTTCCACTCTGGATACCTTTTATTTATTTTTCTTTCCTAACTACCTTGGCCAGAAACTCTAGTACAATGTTGAATAGAAGTGGCAAGACCAGACATCCTTACTTTGTTCCTGATCTCAGAGGGAAAGTTTATGGTCTTTCACTATTAAGTATGATGTTAACTATGGGGTTTTCATATGTCCTTTATCAGTTTGAGGAAATTTCCTTCTATTCTTGTTTTGTCAAGTGCTATCATCATGAAAGGGTATTATTATATTTTGTCAAATCCTTTTTCTGTATCTATCGAGAAGATCATGAGGTTTTTGTCCTTTATTTTATTGATATGGTGTGTTACATCGATTGGTTTCATCTGTGGTACCAACCTACCTAGTCTTTAGTATTTCTTTCCTTCTGCTTGGTTTGGGTTTAGTTTCCTCTTTCTTCCTTATTTCCTAAGATGGAATGTTAGGTTATTGATTTGAGATCTTTGTTTTTAATGTAGACATTTACAGTTTAAATTTCTCTATGAGCACTGCTTTTGCTGCATCCTGTAAGTTTTCATGTGCTATACTTTTATTTTCATTCACTATGTGGTGAAATTTAAACTAAAGTTACTTATAAGCTTCGATAAATGACTTCATACTCCAAAGAGCCTAACTTTTCTTCAATCAGCATTTCCATAATCACTTGTTGCATACCAGTTAAAATTTGGTACGTTTATACTGTAGAAGAAAATTTTGTTAAAAAGATTGAGGGAGATTTGCATATATTGATATAGAAAATTCTCCATGATAAGATAAATGACAAAAGCAGGTTGCTCAACAGTTAGGTAGAGTAGAGAGATTTTACTTTTTTCCTTTTTCTCCCCAAAACCCCCCGGTACATAGTTGTATATTCTTTGTTGTGGGTCCTTCTAGTTGTGGCATGTGGGACGCTGCCTCAGCGTGGTTTGATGAGCAGTGCCATGTCCACGCCCAGGATTCGAACCAACAAAACACTGGGCCACCTGCAGCAGAGCACGCAAACTTAACCACTCAGCCACAGGTCCAGCCCTCATCATGGTTTTTAAAAAAGTATATTATATATATGCTTGTTGATGCACAGAAAATTCCTGGAGGGATATACAAAATCTGCTGGCAGTGCTTCTGCTGGGAGCAAGAGTAGGGCACGAGAGGGTGTTCTCTGAGATGGAGTCACACAGGTAGATATTACTTGTCATTCCTCATTTTTTTTTTTAATATTTTCACTGCACAAGTAGGATATGAAATGTTTTTGTAAAGGAAAAGGAAATCAAAGGGAACAGCGTAAGTGACTTGCCCCATCCCAGCTGTGTCAGAGGGGCAGCCACCACGACTAGTTGGATGTGAGTCCTTCCAAATCCTTTAATAGCTTCTGTAATAATAAAAAGAATTAATAAAATAGCAAAATTCTCTTTCCTGTATTCTCTCATTTATGTTTTGCAAAGACTAACTAGGTCATGTAACTTCCAACATTATATTCATCCAGTTATTTCACCACAAGTTTCGTCTGGTGTTTCTTTTTCTAACAAAAGGAAAAAGGGCTCACATATTCTGTATAGAAGCTTTCTTGCAAATTTTTATCCATATTTATGAAAGGGTTTAAGAGTGTGACTCCCAGAGCATTTTGGTATTTCTCTCTCGCTAGAGAAGAGTTGAGAGGTTCAGTGGTTGGTGCACTCCATTGGGAAGGGGACCACACATCTTGGAGTCTATGAGAAGAAGTCTCTGGGTTCACATACATTGATGGACTATACCTACAGTTTGGAGACATAATGGCCACTGAATGCATCGATATCTTTCCTGCCAGGCCATATAGGCCTCTTACTGCAAACATCACTGAACACTTACTACATACCAGGCCCTGCTCTACGTGCCTTACGTGCATCAGCTTAGCCTTTACAACAACCCCATAAAGTGGGCACCATTGTTATCCTTGTTTTTCAGGTGAGGAAGTGGAACTGACTTAGGTCATGTATATCCCCAAGCTCTCACAGCTAACAAATGACAGAGCGGGCATTCAAACCCGGCAGCTCTGTCTAGCTCCAGAGTCCTTGTCTCAGACATTACACTAACTGCTTCCAGAGAGAGGCAGACCGTAGAGATAGGACTGCTAGATTTAGCAAATAAAAATACAAGAAGCCCAGTTAAACTTGAAGTTCAGATAATTAACAAACGAATTAGTAGTATAAGTATGTCCCATGTTATATTTGGGGTAGGTTTATGCTGAAAAAAAATATTCATGGTTATCTGAAATTTGCATATAACGGGGTAACTTGTATTTTAACTGTCAACCTTGTATAGATATATAGCCAGGCTTGGGGTTGGAGAACAAATAGGTGGGGGGTTGGGGATGCAAAGTGAGTTCTGCTGACTGATGTCTACTACTCGCCCTAGCCTCTGTAGGGTTTTTTGCAAAGAGATAATACATACAAAGAACCATAGAAAAATAGAAAAAGTATATATTGCTTACTGAAAGTGGAACAGACATCCCATCTTCCCATCTTCCCTCCTTTACACACACACAAATAATTGTAATGCAGGAATGAAGCTCGAGACTGAGGCCTAAGTTCTCCTGCTCCCTTCCTGTTTCTAAATCTTGTGACTTTATAATAAACTATGCTCGCAAGTAGGGGGAAGTGGGCTGGGGGCAGGAGCACTGGGAAAGGGGCAGCTGGGACCTGAGTGGCACCGAGCCCCTCATCTACCTGTGCCTCACTGAGAGATGTCAGCGGACCCAGCCCCGACGGGCAGGCCCGCACATGCGACCCTGACGGGGAGAGCAGGAAGTAAAACCGCTTCTCTGACACTCGGTGGCCCCAATCTCTCCACTGGTCAAGGGCAGCCCTACAGAGGTCTCTGAAGACTAAACTGGTTGCTTTTCCTTCCTTGGAAGAGCTGGTGTAGGATGAGGAAGGTGGGGGGTAATATGGGCAGAAGTGATGGAATTTCTGCCCCCCAAAAAACTTGTCTCTTCTCATCTGATGCTAAAGCTAATCTCTTCCAAGAGCACCATTCTTTACAGTTTACAGAAACGCTTTCACTTTAACTTGCAAATTGTCTATTGATTTTTGCCTGAAAGAGGTGAGCCTCCAACGTGGCAACTTTCCCATCAACACTCTAAAACGCTCGCCTTATGGAATTTGCACCCTATTAACCTGACCATCTCGTTAAATGCTTCTCTTCTTCAAAAATTATAATTGAATACCATTGTCAGCCAGAATTATTTAGACAGCAACTTTGCACATTAATATCCACCCAATTATCGTTTCCTGCGACTATACTCTTGATCCAAAATTAAGCTCAGAAAGATGTATTTTCTCTCTTTAAAACTGGTTCTATTTGTTGTGGTTTTTCCCTTATTTTTTACCTTTCTTTACTCCAAGTGGATCCTTTGATCTCCAAGACAGGAAGTTAGCTAAGACCTTGGACTAGCTTGCATAGAACAGAGTGGCTCATTTTCTTCAGCCTGAACAAAGTGGAGGCCGCTACATATGTTAAAGACACAGGCACAATGTAGGCTGGAGAATGAGAATTCATGGAAGGAAAGGACCAGAGCTCACCTTCCACTGGGACCAGAACTTTCCCTCTGAGCTTCTGCCCCTGGAGTCAGGAAAACACCACTGGCGTACAAGAGATAGTGGAATTTGTGGAGTTTGCAAACCACAGAGTGCACCGGGGGACTCAGACTGCTTGTTGTTAGGAGGGAGCAGCACAGCCAAGAGACGCTGAGGGGAGAAGAGGATGTGCCTACATGGCCAGTCCCCTCCTCCCACTCCCATCCAGCTCTCTGCAATTGGTGCAGTTTCCCAAATCTTTCAGTTAAGTGCTGCTTAAAATTTCTATTTTTGTTGTTGTTTTACTTTATTTTATTCATTTATTTATTTATTTTCAGATGTACATCATAATATATTTCGAATTCTGTGTGGATTACATCATGCTCACCACCCAAAAACTAATTATAGTCCATCCTCTCACATGTGAGCCTAATCACCCCTTTCACCCTCCGCCCTCCCCCCTTCCCCTACGGTAACCACCAATCCATTCTCCAATGCTATGTATTTGTTTGTCGTTGTTTCTATCTTCTACTTATGAGTGAGATCATATGGTATTTGAGTATTTAGTTTGGGGAAGACGGGTGAGAAATACTTGGAACTAAAACAGACAATCCCTTTCTGTTTGTGTGTCAGCAGCTTAGCTTTGCATTGCAGCACGGCTCATGCTTTAGGCAGAAGAGGAAATGTTTGAGTCAAAGGTGAGTCAGATAAAGAAAGTCAAATGTTGAGGTATGGCCTCAAGGCATCAGATAACAGAAAAGTCATCCTGAATGTACCATGTGGAAGCACAGGCCAGGCTTTCTGCCCAGCTCTCATGCAGTTCTCCAAAACTAAGCTTGACAGCATCTTGTTTACAGCAAAAGGAAATATTTCTCTTTGCTGTTGGAAAAAATCTGTAAATATCACTGTTGCCCTGACTTGATTCTGCAAGCGCAGTGTCACTCCCTCAACGAGTGAGAGGCAAAGCTCTCAGTGAGGCATCTTACAAAGCAGGTGAGCCAGTTATAGATTGCTGTGTAAGAAGTCACCCCAAAATTTAGTGAACAAGAGGCCCATAGTCAATAGCACTTCCAAACTCCAGCCAGGCACAGGTTGCCAGCTCATTGATTAAGGCTTGATCTTACTCCCTGGGAGATGTTCTCCATGATTCTTGGCTTTGACCAGTGGGTTCTTGGTTCTTCTGAGTTACCTTCTCTTTCCCATAGAAAAGGCTCATATTTGCTGCCTTCTTCCTACCCAGAAAAGATTGGGGAACCAAAGATCTCTTTTCTTTTTATACTCTCTGTCCCTTTGATTCCAAGATGATGCAATTGCTTTAAAAATTTTGTGGGCTTCCTGTGTACCAATTTATAATCTGTTCCATTAAATAGGAGCCACACCCCCAAATCTCTTCTAGAAAAGCCTTTGCCTATTTTGGGCTTTCTGTGTGGCTAGTGGGGGATAATTCCCTTCAAATTCTAAGAAGGTCTATTATTTAAGAAAGAGGGCTTTCAAGGCATGATCATCAGATCCTTACAAGACTATCTGTCTGTTTTAAAAAGTCTGTAAGGCACCACCTTGAATTTTGGGCGGGGGGTCCTAATAATGGTTTTTACAGTCATACCCTTAGCTTCATCTTTACCCTGAGATCACATTTTCCCAAGAGCACCCTGGCTTTGATCTTTCCCCTGAGATCTTTTATTTCTTTGAGAATCTTTCGCTGGCTGAAAAGACTGTCCTGATCCCTCTGTTTTCTTTAAAAGTTTACTCAAAAATGGAATAGTTTGGTCTTTGTGTCATCCCTCCTCTCACCTTTTACTACAGGAGGTAGAAGTCAGGCAGCACCTCCGACACCCTACCCAGAAATCTCTCTAGCTAGATCACTGGGTCTACCAGGTGCATTTTCTATTTTCCACATTGTGGCGGGTAGCAGGTAACAGTGTTGCCAAACTCCTTTAGCTTCTGATAACGTTCTCCTGACTTTCATGTAAGCCCTCGCTGAGAGCCTCCTCAAGGCTTCTGCTAAGAGACTCCTCGAGGCCCTTCCAGCCTCCACCTCCCACCCCTCCCCAAAGCCAATACCAGTGCAGCACCCCACTTGAGGTACAAAATTCTGTTCCTGTTATCTCTTAAATCACCACCAAAATTATTGGCTTAAAGTGACAACAATCATTTTAACATCTCTTATGGATTCTGTGGGTCAGGAACTCAGAAATGGCTGCCCCGGGTGGTTCTGGCTCAGGGTATCTTAATCAGTGATGGTCGGGTGGTGGCTGGCTTTGGAACAGGAGTGGGATGAAGCAGCTGGGGGCCAGCTGGATCTCTTTCTCTCTCTCCCCTCTTCATTGGTTTCAGAACTTCTCCACGTGGCCTCTCTGCACTGGCTGGTTTAGACTCCCTCACAGCACGGTGGTCTCGCGGCAGCTGAACTGCTCACATGGTAGCTGAAAAGGTCAAAGGCAATGTTCCAGTGAGCAAGGGGGAAGCGATATCACCTTCTGTGATCCAGCATCAGAAGTCATAGAACTTCATTTCTACCATAGTCTATCGGTTGGAACAATCACAGAGGCTTACCCAGTTTCAGGGGAAGAGACACGGGCCCCACCTCTTCATGCAAGGAATGTCAGAGAATCTGTGGACAAATTTTAAAACTGCCACAACAGATTCATTTCTTCCACAAGCACTGGTCGTGTACCTCCTGTGGGTCAGGTAACATGCTGTGGGCTAAGCAGGCACAGGGGCATCTCTGAGGAGCTTACCATCTTGTCTGAAAGACCAAGAG
Source organism: Equus asinus (assembly GCF_041296235.1). Taxonomy (NCBI): domain Eukaryota; kingdom Metazoa; phylum Chordata; class Mammalia; order Perissodactyla; family Equidae; genus Equus; species Equus asinus. The sequence continues at coordinate 9,276,023 of NC_091798.1, forward strand.
GAGACCATTGCACTCAAGTGGGATAAACATTTTAGGAAAGCTGGCAAAAATGCTGAGGGGAAATAGAGGGGCAGAAAGGAATTCCCCTAGTACAGCTTGGGAAGGGACCATGGAAAAGACAACATTTGAGCTAAGCCTCAAAGGGCAAGCGGGGTTCTCCAGCCGTGTGGAGACTGAAGTTCACGCACGGAAGCATGAAACGCCTCAGTGCAGTCTTTTCATTCTCGTTGAATGATAGTGACGTTCACTAAGCATGAGTAAAATATGCCCTTAGTTATGACTTATAAGCTCACCTGAGCTGCTCAATCCAACCTGAGAAACACAGAGTCCACCTGGAGTGGCTGTAGATGTGTGTCCTATGGAAACGGCTGCTCCAACCTGTGCACCTGGGGATCTAGCCCACTGCCTGTGGGACTTGGCCTCCATCTTGTCAGAGAAGAAAGATGCCTTCAAGACCAGCTCCCCAAGGGCTTGCAAACTGGTAGCACGCAGGCTAACATGGTTTGCAGTGAATGTTTATCTAAAAATGGAATTAGCTGACATTAATAAGTCAAGAGATTTTACTTAAAGTGTCAGAATTTCAGCTTCTTTTGAAAAATCAGAAGACTGTTTGGTCACCAGGCATAAATTCCCGCATGGCAACAGTCAGCTGGAGCCAAGCTGGGGCTGTAGCTCCAATTTGTGAAGTATTGGGAAGAAAGCGGGAGAACATTCTCAACCCCACTGCTAAACTGGTACAGACAAGGTGGAAGACAATTTGTAAATTTCTATTCAAACTTAAAATTCACATGCCATTGTTCTGGCAATTGTACTTCTGAAAATCAAAGCTACAGAAATACTCAAATGTGAGCACAAAGTTGGGTTACATTGTGGCATTACTTGCAATTTTTTTAAAAAATGAAAACAACCTAAATTTCTATCCATAAGGAACTGGTAAGTAGATTAAGATACATATATCAATTCATTTAAATATTATGTAGCCATTGGGGGAAAATGAGCTGGCTCTCTATTAACTGACAATGAAAGATGCTTAAAATTCATTAAATTTTTTGAAAAAGTTAGTCACAGGATAATCTCATTTAAGCTAAAATCAAAACTGTACTAGCAAATTGTACATCAAATGGCAAAAATGGAGCGCTTTGGGCTTAGATGACTTGGGTGCTGTTGAGCTCCCCAAAATATCGCTGGACAAGTTGTTAATAAGCCAAAGCTAGACTTATTAGGACTCACTGGCAGAGCCTAGTCATGTCTCAGAGAGGGAAATCAGCAGCAGGATAATGATAGGGCCCCAGGGTCTGGCTCAAATGGTCTAAGGCACTTTTTAAAGACAAGGAACTGACCTGAGCTGGACAAAGTTGATGACCCAATAGTTTAGGGCTGGTGGACACCCCAAGGTGAGAGTGGTGAAGGGGGGCTGGACGGCGGACTGTTGGCTGGGCAGCGATCCAGTGCTGCCTTCAACAACTTGACCTGCAGGAACTTCCTAAAGCAAATAATGAAGTGATTCATTGGTTTACAGTGTCTCTCAGCAGTCAAAACTTTTCTGGAATGACCAGCCTGTCATGCTGTCACAGGTGGCCCACTTCTTGTCTTCCCTACGACTAAGTTGCAATGACGCAGATGGTCTGGGTCCTCTGTGCAAACTCCAGTGCCATCATTTTCTAGCTGTGGGAATTTGGGCAATTTATTTAAAGTTTCAGTTCCTTTTTCTATAAATGAGGATTGATGTTGGCAGTGACCTTAGAGGCTTGTGGTTACAACTGAACATAATTCTAAAGCCTGGAAGATAGAAAGCTCTGAGATGTTAGCAACTTCAATTACATCTGGATATAAAGGCACAGGAAAAGGGAGAGAACAGGATTTCTCAGCCTTGGCTCTATTGGTATTTTGGGTCAGATACTGCTCTATTGTAAGGGCCTGTCCTGTGCATTGTAGGGTGTTCAGCAGCATCCCTGACCTCTACTCACCAGAAGCCAGAAGCACCAACCCCTCCAAGTTGTGACCATCAAAAATGTTTCCAGACATTGCAAAATGTCCTTGCTTAATAACCGCTGACCTAGAGGCCACCACTGTGTGGGTTCCCTAGGGGAGACAGTAGGGATTAACAGCAGAAGAGAAGACGGCTTCTGGCCCATACTGTAGCCTGCCTTTTCTTCCTGGAGGGCTCACCTGTCTGCCCAGCTAAATATAGGCTCCTCGTTGGCAGACTCACCTTTGCACCTTCTATAAGCACTGGTGATTTGCAGACAGTAAGAGCTAGAGAAATATCTGTTGTGATAGAACTTCAGCGGGTGCTTCTAGACGGGGAAGAAGGTTGTGGCTACTGACCCGTGTCGTCTGGGTCTTGGAAAAGAGAAAGGTTAAACCCATTCATTTCTGAGATGAGTTCATTTAGACACTAAAATTTTAAACATGCTGCTTAGCCAAATGTTTTCTGCCTTTAGGCCCAAAATGTGTTCCAGAAAATTCAGAATGACTGCAAATGATTGGAAAGGGCTGTGGGCCAAGGCAGCCTGAGTTTCCAGCAGAAATCACTGAAAAGAGCTTCCGTTTGGCAGTGCCGGCCACCACTGCTCAATCATTTGGGAACGTCGGTTTCTGCCAGGGCCTGGGAGATGTGTCAAAGGGCGTGTTTCCAAACGTCCTGTGACCTAGCACCTGCTCTCAGGGCTTCCGGCACAGTGAGCCACGCTCAAGCTCTCGCTGTTGCTTTTGGTGGCCTTCAGGTAATTCGAGACTGCACAGTTTTTCTCGAACTGTGGAAAGGAGGGAAAAGGCTGGGTCAGCACTCACTTTTGAAATGATTTGCAATGGGAGAGCCAAAGACCAACAGCCCCACGCTGCAGCCAGAGGCATCTTCCTGAAGCCTGATCAGATCTGAGAAGTGGACCCACTGAATTCCTCGTCCCCGTGGTCAACAGTTCTGGGACTGGGCAGATTTTCTTGATATCATGTTAAACAATATTGAAAGCGAAAAAAGAAGAATAACTTAGCTACTTGCTTCAAGAAATAACTGCTCCTAGACTTGAACAGATATTTGTACACCCAACTTCATGGCAGCATTATTCACAATAGCTAAATGGTGGAAACATCTCAAGTGTGCAACAACGAATAAATAAATAAACAAAAATGTGGTATATTCATACAATAAAATATTGTGCATCCTTAAAAAGGAAGCACATTCTGACACACGCTACAACGTGGATGAACATTGAAGATAATTGTGCTAAGTGAATTAAGACAGACAGAAAAGGACAACTATGGCATGATTCCACTTACACTAGATATCTAGAATTGTCAAATTCATACAAACGGAAAGTAAAATACTGGTTACAAGGGGCTGGGGGAGGGTGAAATGGGGAGTTAGTGTTTCATGGGCACAGAGTTTCAGTTTGGGAAAATGAACAAGTTCTAGAGATGGATGGTGGTGATGTTTGCACAACAGCATGTATGTACTTGGTGCCACTGATCTGTACACTTAAAAATGGTTAAATGCTGGCCAGCCCGGTGGTGTAGTGGTTAGGTTCGCATGCTCCACTTCAGCAGCCCAGGGTTTGCCCGTTTGGATCCTGGGTACAGATCTATGCACTGCTCATCAAGCCATGCTGTGGTGGCGTCCCACATAGAATGATCTACAACCAGGATATACAACTATGCACCGGGGCTTTCGGGAGGGGAAAAAAAAGAGGAAGATTAGCAACAGATGTTAGCTCAGGGCCAATCTTCCTCACCAAAAAGCATACCTTAAAAAAAAAAAGTGGTTAAAATGGGAAATGATATATTATGTATATTTTACCACAATAAAAACAAAAACAAAGAAAGAAAGAAAGGTCTGTTTTTAGAAGACAAGATTAGGAACTAACTAAAATAGCCTTCTTCTCAAGACTGACAGTTCGCTCATGGAGGCCCGCCTCACCACGCCCACCGTACCCCCAGCAATCCAAAGCTGTTGGGTCATAAATTCTGCCCAGCCTCATCCAGTTCCCCACTTTGCAAGATCGGCCTTAAAATCACCCAGCCTGGACCCTAAAACTGCAAATCCCCTCTCTCTTTTCTCCGGTTTGAGACACCGCCAGGGACCTTTCACACTGCCATCCTCCTTTACTGCAGCGCATCCAATAACCTTCGCTTTTATTCATCGACAGGCTTATTCGGGTGGATTTTTGGAAGTTGACAAGTCGACAGATCACGGGTTTCCCTGCTTAAAATTCCCCTGAGGTCGCTCATGGCCAGCATCTGAGTTTGCAAATGGGCAGCTGGCATGGCCTCCAGAGATATTTTATTTGGCTTACGAAGTATATTGAAAAAAATATTGAATTTGCTGCCAAATGTTAAATATCGGGAATATCGGGAATTTTCCAAAAGGATATGAATTTCTTACTTCTCTCAAAAATTCAGAACCAAATCCATCTGCCATCCCTGCACAGACGTTTGGGTCAGATCGTCCAAGGCGTTCTCCGAGGCACAGATGAAGTGTCGCATCTGTCTTGACGCTTAGCGCGCCCAGCACGGCGTCAGGCAGAGGGGTTGCTTGGTCGCGGGGAAACATCATGTCCCTCAGGGGACCTGATCTCACCAAATGACAAGGGTCTCTCGAGCCATGAAATTGGGGTGAGGGATGTCACTACTTCGGAGCCGGGTGGAGCGGGCCCACGTCTGGCCATCACTTATTCCCAATGTGACATCAGGCAAGTCCCACAGTCCGGTGAACCTCAGTCCGTCATCCCTGAAACGTGAAGAGTGTGCAGTTTGGGGGCAGATTTAATGAGCTACTGGACGTCCTGGCACACAGGGAACGCGTGACGGCCAGAAGCTATCAGGACGACGGCTGTTTTTACGACTTGCGTCGAGCCTTTTATTTCTGTGAAATCTTCCTCATCTTCCATCCATTCCTGGCAGAAGACAATTTCAGTCCCACACTCGAATCACAAAGTGTGGCTCTGAGCCTTGAGGATAATGACCGTTACCATGGAAGTGTTTCTAACAAAAGGAAAAAGGGGGAAGCAAATTTCAAAGCTTGGGAGGAACCTTTATCTTGAGCGTCTTTAAATGGCTTCTAGAACCCATGCCGTTCACTGTTCAGTGCTTCTTCATGGAGATGTCTGGGTGCGGTCTCTGCAAAATGCCTGTGCTGGAAAGCACGCGGACTCTGAAGAGCGCACGCTCAGTGCGGGTGGAGGCTTGAGAGGGAACAATAGTGTACTTGCGATTCTGTTTTCAAAATATTTTTACTACAAATATTTTTAACAAAGAGAAAGTTCAGGAAAGTAATGTAATGCACAGCCTGGTTTTAACCACCTGGTTTTAACACGTCTTACCAATTTGTCATTTGCTTCAGATCTTTTTATTGTTTCTGTTAAGGAAGAAGCGTTCATGGATACAACCAAAGCATCTTGTATACCCTCCCAGATTTCGAGTCTTCTCGCCTGCTGCGGAGAACCACATCCAGAAATTGTTGCCTGTCGCTGTGCTCCGGCTCTCCATGGCGGGGAGCTGTAAAAAGTGCCCTGCCTTCTGCTTTAAACTTCATGTAAATGACGTGGTGCTGTACTCTTCCTCACGCTGCGTGCTTTCATTTCACGCAGCTCTGGGTGAATCATTTTAAGTATTGTACAGTAGTCGTTACTTTCGATTCTTAGATTACCTTTGATTCATGGCAGAACTGTGTCAACCTCAGAGGAAAAAAAAGATCACATGTCTTCTCTTTCAGGGACTCCTCACCCCCTGCAACATAAAGTTCAAATTCAGCCTGGCATTCTAGACTCTCCAAGATCCAGCTTGTCTCTCCACCAACCAGCTGCTGGCGGTTTCCCACGTATGTCATCAACCAAGAATCTTGTCTCCTCAGATTACTCCTATTCATCCCTCAAAACCCAGTTGAAATACCACTTTCTCGGGGAGCCATTCCCTTTAGACTAAGTTAGGCGGCCATTCCTTAGCTTCTCATAGCACTTTTCACAAGTCTTGATTACAATTCTTAACCTATAGTATAGTCATCTATCTGCTCCCCTCCAACACACACCTCAGAGTTTCTTAACTGTGGTCTATTCAACTGTGTATCACTGACATTGAACATAGCCCTGGATGCATAGCAGGTGCCATAGCAGGTGCTCAAGAAACAATGGTTGAATTGAAAAGATGCTTGTGCACACCGTTTCAGGAGAGAGAGTGGGTTCCACCAATGCTGAGATGACTGGTGGGCTTCCTATTTAACGTACTTCCTGTGAGGGTTTCTCGGTCTCACACTCCCATTCCTGGGGGGCACAAGTTAACCCTCAGGTCTGAGTTTTTTCCTGCCCTGCTTCCAAGCCACTCCAAGGGGTCCCCTTACCCTATGAACAGGTGTATCCTATCTGTGACCAATGGCCTGGTCTTGGCTCAACATTCGGAGACATGTCCCCCCCGACCTTTGGGGCGAAGGGAGAACTCTGTTAAAGGATGGGCTCCTTAGCTCATAGGTTCTCAAACTTGGCTCTACATTGGAGGCACCTGGGGAACTTTAAAAGGCACTGATGCCCGGTTCTCACCCAAGAAATTCTGAGGCCTCTGCTCTGGGTACCGCTCTGGCCCCGGCGTCTTTTCAAAGCTCCCCGGGAGAATCTCACATGCAGTGAGTTTGCAGAGCTTTCCAGCCATGTGCCACAGCGCGTCTGGACAGGCCGCAGGTGCACCATGATACCTATCCTCCCACCCCTGGTGCAGCCGGGGGAGGCCGTGGCAGAGAGGGGACCCCCACTTTCTTCCCCTCATCCAGGTACCAGCCACTGCAAGTCGGGTGTGATTAACTCTTTGCACCGAACAAATGCAACGATTCGCTTGACGTGCTGTTGCTTTGAAAGTCTTGGGATGCTCTGCTTCACAGAAGGGGACAAGCCCAAAGCAGCCTAGAATTTCGTAAAGAGCATGGGGCTCGCTCCGAATGTGGCCTCTTCCTGGCATGTGCCCCTGGTTTGTGGAACACCCACGTTCCCCCGGAGACTGGACTCGAGTTTTTCTTCATCATCCTCTCATTGAATCAGCCTCAACAAGCCCACCAGGTCAGCCTGATGACGCCCGTCTCACACATGAGGATGCCAGCGCCAGCATGACGGGATCATCGAAGTAAAGATCTGATGCATGGCAGGGACCGAGATTCCCTCCAAATCTAGAATTTTCTGCTCTGTACTTCTAGGAAGAAAGTAAAGGTAAAAAGAGCTGAGGACATGGGATGCAGAAAGGCTGGGTGACGCTCCGGAAATGAGAGATTTCCAGGCTGGGGATCCTTTGAGACACAAGGGTGCAGGTCACGAGTGCGCCTACATTTGCATCCAGGCCTATGCTCAATGTCGGTGATCCACAGTTGACTAGACCTCTTCTCACCATTTGGGTGACGTTGGCCAGTGGTCACATCGTTTTGTGCCTCTGTTCCCTCACTTGTAAAGTGGGGAGAATCATACGAGATGATAAATGTAGAGAATACCTAGCACAGTGTCAGGCTTAGGTTTTGTTTCCAGACTTGTCACTTCCTAGCTGTGTGATTTTTGGTGAGACAATTTCATCTCTCTGAACCTCAATTTCCTCATTTGGAAAATGGATTTAATAACACCCGCCTCGCAGGGCCATGGGACAACTGAAGGCCCTCTGTCGAGTGTCTAACGCAGTGCCCAGGGCACGGTGAGTGCTCAATAAATGGTGGTCACTATATGATGACCACAGAACCAGGTAGCGCAAATCATCTCTGTCCCCTTGCCAACATGATCTAGAACTGGTCTTGCCTGAAGCAGCTCTTCCAGCCCTCAGTAGGAGCCCCATGAGGTACCACTGTGGGAAAACCCTGGGTCAAAGGGAGGCCACATCCTCAGGCAGGTCCACAACACTGAGCCTCACTCTTCCTATCTATAAAGTGACCAAGCTGGATTAATGGGCTCAAGGCTGCTCTGGCTCAACCCATAATTGATCAGACATAGGCACTGTCACGGTCTGGGTTGGACACACCAGACGCCCAGAGGCAGCATGGGTTCCATGGTCATCATCATAATGACCACCGTGTGAAACACTCTATGGAAGGGACTTCATGCAGTTTTCACGTGACCCTGCAGCATGGTGTTACGATCTCCATGTGGAATTTCATAGAGATGAAATTTTCTTGCCAAAGATCATGTGGCTCAGGAGTGACAACTTGGGACAGTAAACCTGACTCCGCCTGAGGCTGGTGCCTGATCTTGCCGCTGTGCCTCAGCCCTGCTCAGCTTTGTCCCCTCTCTCAGATGACAGAAGCAGCACACAGCATCGCATAGCGTGGGAAACACCCTATAGCTCTTCCTCCTCCCCCAGGGCTTCCTTTTTGACCCCTCCCATCTAGCTGCCCAGAAGATTTTCTGGAAGAAGGCAGAAGATGAATACATCTATTCATCTTTCTCCCCAACTGCCGTCACCTCCATCCATCCCCATCCTGCGGAGCTGAAATCAGGTCAGTGCACATGCCAAACCTGATGGTAGCCCCAGCTCATTTCTCACCTTAACCCAAACCCTCTGAGTTACTGGAGAATAAAGTAAAAAGAATGTGGGCAGAACAAATTGGAATTATTTTTGAAACATAGTCTGTTTTTGAATTCGAAAAGTGATTCCCGAAACCCTTTCGCATCCACTGCGCCCTCCCAGCCCCACAGCAGCCTCTGCTGTAGCTGTACTGTGGCTTCTGACTCTCCTCTACCTACTGACAAGAAGAGCAAGGCTGGGAGAGGTGGAGGGGCTGCCCCCGGTCACCCCCTCGGCATCAGAGGCATCTGTGCTGGATCCTGGCTCTGAAACCAGGGAAACCCTGCACTCTGCTGCCTGCACAAATGCTTGTCTGAGAGACGCCCCGGAAAATGGCTGGAGGTGATGGAGAGAGTATGACCCACATTCGAGGGGTCTTATTTGACATGCTTTTAGTTTCCTGTGCTACATTCATTCTTGTTCATTTATTCATTAAGTAAATACCCCTAACACACACCCGACTTCTGCTGCTCCGTAAACAATGACCCAAATTGCAGAGTCCCCTCCAGACACGTGCTCGGCAATCCCTCTCCTGACTCAAAGTTCCACCTTCACACTCAGCTCTGCCCCCTCCCTGCCCTGCTGTCCCAGGAGAGGACTCCCTGCATGGGCCCCAGTCCTTGGCCAGTATGGGGCTTTAGTGAGCTTGGCCTTCCTCCCACACCAGGTTGAGGAGTGAGTGTGAATAGAATCTGAGCATTGAATTGAAAGACAAGTGTGAGTTTATGCACCAGAGACAGGAGTAAAGAGATCAAAGGCAGGGAAAGAGCATGTGCAAAGGCCCGAGTCATGGCAGCAGCTGTTGGGAAGTTCCATGTGGCTACAGCGTGAGACTCACACAGGAAGGGGGTGCAGGAAGGGGGTTCAGATGATGGAGACCCTCAAGATTTCCCATTGCACATACAATAAAACCCAAATAATAATAATACTCCCCCACATGACCCAGCCCCTGCCTGGGTCTCCAACCTTCCCTCCACTGCTCTCCCCCCACCTGCAGGCCTGCTTTGAACTCACCATGCTCCTGTCATCTTTGGGACCCTTGTATATTTCCTTCTCTCAGCCTAGAACCCCCACCCTTCCACCTCCCTTAGTTAATGCACCCATCAGAGAGGCAGGTCCCTGAGGGTGACACCAGGCCTTCCATTATGACTCAGCCTCAGCTTACAATTGTCTATTTATTCATCTAATTGTTGGTTTAATGGCCATCTCCCTCCCTTAGGATGTAAGCTCCATGAGAGTAGCTGCTGGGTCTGTCTGTTCACTGCTGTATCACCAATGCCGAGCGCAGTGCCTGCTGCATACTAGGTGCTTGTGAATGTTGCATGGATGTACGTAAGGAGAGATGGGTGGGGGTGGGAGGAATGGGGGGGTGGATAGACGGATGGATGCATGCATGCATAGGTGGACGGATGAATGGAGGCCAAGGAGTTTACTTAAAGGAGGAAAATGCCAGATTTCTAGTGAATGACGAGCCCCTGGTTGCAAAAGGGAAACGATTTTAGCGGGGAAGGAGTCTCTTTTGCCCCAAACCTCACGGCCAACAGACGGTGAGCTTGGCTCTGATCTCTTGGTCTGACTGGAGCTTCTGCCTCTCGTCTGCCCACATTGGGGTCGTTGGCTTGACGGCTCCGCCACCTAGTGGCCACCGGGTGTACTCTGCAAGGGAAGAGATGTGAACCAGGGAGCGAGGGCCACATCCAGGAAACAGGGCGCCTGCTCCTGGGCCGGAATCGCCCCAGCCAGTTTGGACCGAAGGTTTCTAACCCTCACAGTTATCACATCTTCCTGGTAGGCGCTTATCACAGTGGAAATGTGTTCCTTTAGAAGAATAGGCGGGATTTAGAAAATGATCTTCTAAGTTACCAGTGGTTAACGTGGGACGACAAGTTGGGTGTCGACTTGAAGGACGTGGGTGCAGAGCATCTAGTGGTAATTCTAAGAGCAAATGCTGAGCATGGCACCTTAGAACCAAAATCGTTGATTACATGGGCATGCGCTGCATTTAAAATAAAAATATGCAAATAGGCTGACTGTTCCCCAGGCTAGCAAGCTGCATTGTGTGACCTGAGGGGCCATCTCCTTCCACCTCCACAACTTTCCCTAGCGCCTCCTCTGTGCCATCTCTGTGTTGGGTTATGAGAAAGCAGAGCAGTGAGCCAGGGAGGCGGGACAGAGGAGGGGGAGCCCCACGGGATTAGAGTCAGGGAGGCCACGGTTCCGATTCCAGCACCTCCACTTCTTGTCTCTGGGACCCTGGGCAGGTCACCTAACTTCTCTGAGACTCATTTTCCTCATCTCCAAAATGAGGACCAATGACATCGGATATAACGGGTACAGTTATCCCCATTCTACAGCTGAGGAAACGACTCAAAGGAGAGAAGTCACTGCCATGCCTGGGGTTGGACAGGCGGCTCCAGCGCCCGTCTTCAGGGCCCGGTCTCCGCAGCACCCATGCTCAGGTCCGTCGGCCCTGGGACGCTGCGTCAATGAGCACATCCCACAAACGGAGGGCACGCGCATCCGTTTACAGACAGCACGCGCCTTCCTGCCTGTCTGAGGGCCGGCCTCAGCGCCCAGCGCTGGTCACCCCAGCTCCTCGGCCCTTCCACCTCTAAGACTAACCTGGAGTTTTCTCCTTTAATTGGCCTCAGTTCAGCAAGAGGGAAAAGAATTTGCTAAATACCTTGAGCTTTCTGCATGAAAGACCCTCTTGAAACACCACATACGCTTTGTGAAGAATCCATGTGGGAACTGGCTTCCTTCTTTTCTAATTTGCGTGCCCGGCAAAGCTAAAGTAAGCAGCCTGTTCTGCGGTTTCCCATTTGTCAGACCCGAATACTTCAGATCCTGTTTGTCTTCCCTCCCTTTCTACATCCCATTTTCTGCTCTTTCTTGGCTTGCGTCGTTTGCTTATTTGAAGTCATTCACATTACTTTTTAAATCATTTTAATCAGCAATGAAATATGGAGGAATGCACTGTTTTCCAGCCCAGATGCCCTTTTTTTGTAAGCCTTTTAGAATGCAAAGCAGGAATAATGTGCAAATTAATTGTATCTGCTCTCCACACACGTTATAAACACGCTGTTTCCGGTGCACATTCTGCATCAAACGCCTTCAGTCCCTGGTGGGTCCTGGGCTTACTCACTCGCTCCTGCATCCATCTATTCTTTCATTTCTTCATCACATATTCAGGAGGGCCTACTGTGCACTTGGCTATGTCCAGACTCGGGGGCCCCAGAGATAATAAGACTAGAGGCAGCACGGAATAGGATGAGTTTGGAATCAGACAAACGTAGATTTTTCTTCTTGCCATTACCTTTTTCCAGCTGTGTGACCTTAGCAAGTTGCTTCACCTCCCGGAGACTGGATTTCCTCATCTGTAGGACAGAAGTCAACTGCTGACGTGGTTAAATGTAATCTGTGCCTGGTGCTGAATGAACAGTAGGAATGATACACGACTCTAGCTGTGCAGTTTCTGTACAGCTCCTGCCTTTGAAGAGCTCAGGTCTAGTGGGATCACAGACACGCACCGTACATACATGCACGTGCTCTCACGGGGGGCTGTGCATAGTGCTGTGGGGACGTGGGCTAGGAGGTGACTAACTCTGCGGGGTCCCGGGAAGGATTCAGAGAGGAGGAGGTGTCATCTGTAAGGTAAGCTCACCGGGAAGGGAGGGGGAAGTGGCATTGAAAGCAGGCAGGACAGCGGGTGCAAAGGCACAGAGAGGTGAAAGAGCATAGCATTTCAGAAATACATTCATTATTCCTGCAGAGTTGATGCGTGGGAGGAATGGTCGGAGATGAGACCGGGTGAAAGATGAGAATGAGGTGAAAGGGCCTTGAATATCACACAAAGGAGGCTGCATGAAGACCAAGGGGTGGAAAGTATTGGGGCTCTCTCCTCCCCCCCTCCCAAAACTCTAATGAGAACGCTAATGGAGACTATTGAAAGGAGAAAGCAAGCCTCAGCTTAACTAAGTTGCAAGGTCGCTGTAATTCAAATTAAGAAATATTCATCAAGCTTCCCACTCGTCTTGCATAGCCTTCCTCCTTACACATAAATGCCCTTAACCTGTAGACTTTGTGTATCGCATATCTTAATACCTAATATTTCATATGGAGATAGAGAATAATACAATAATCTCATACCTACCACCCAGCTTTCTCAGATCTTGACATTATGCTGCATTTGTTTCTGATTTTTTTAAGCAAAACATTATAGATTCGGTTGCGCCCCTGTGGACCACAGCCTGATCTTATGATTTCCACCCCTCTCCAACATCAGTCACTGCAAACAAGTTGGGGTTTATCATTTTTTCATGCGCATTTATACTTCACTAATTTGTGCATCAATAAATATATATAATGTTTTGTATATTTGAAACTATGAAATAAAATAAATTTAAGAAGCATAATTCTTCAATTTTTCAACAGCTTCTTTTAAAAAAATCAACATTTTTCTGCCTTCTGTTGTTTTAATAAAGTTTTCTATATCCATTTTTTCCTTCTGCTCATTGAGAGGCTGGAAGCTACACTTTATTCTTTTAGTGGTTACTCTAGCATCTTTTAGTTACACAATTTGTTTTCCTAAAAAGGTCAACAGTTAATATTTCTATTTTCCTCCTGGCCAAGGGAAAGCCTGGTGTATTATTTGGGGTCCAATCAGGAGACAGGAACCACATGGTGATTTGAAAAGGGGAAGTGTATTATAAAGAAGCGTTAGCCATAATTGAGGATTGGAGTAATGAGAGATTGGCTGGAAGGAGGCAAAGAGAACTCTCGAGAATATCTGAAACACTGACACAGGGAGCAGAGACATTGCACTCTGGGAAGTTACAAAGCTGGAAAGAGTCCCGTACTCCAGGGATGGGATCCCGACCTCAGTGGAGAGGGAGGGGCTGGGTCACAGGATGGCAGGACAGTTCGCTGAGAGCTGCACCAGCAGAACCCGCTGGAAATCCTCTGGGAGTGATGTGGAGGCGTCCCACCCTCTGGAGTGATGGGGAAGCTGCCACAGGAGCTGCCACTGGGAACATCCGCCAAAAATAGTGCCTCTTGTTCTTCCAGTGTCCTTCCAGTTCTGTCTACTGACGAAGCTTAACATCACGCCAGCCGGCAAGGGAGAAAAATCCCAGCATCGCAAGCAAACCACGAAGGGTGGGTTTAGGAGCAGAGAGGCAATAGACTGATAACTGTCACAGCACCTTAGCAGAGTTTGCCTGATAACACGCACGCATGTACACACACACACTTTATTTTTATTTAAAGTTTTAGTTTTACTCTTTTAAAAACACATTAAAAATGATATTGACATCAATGGTTAATTCAGTTCACCAAGATATTTTGTCCATGTCTGTACTCAACATTTTTCCTTCCCTACCTTCTCTCTGTTCACTTCTCTTCTTGCTGAAATGCATCCTTTAGCAATTCTTTTCATACAGGTCTTTAGGCGGTAAACTCACTTATTTCCTGTATGTCAGCAGGTATTTTTAGTTTGCCTTCATTCTTGAAGTTTAGTTAAGTTTGACATAAAAATGTAGGTGGGGTTATATTTTAAAACATCATTTATAAAGTTTAAGATTATTACTTTTATTTTTTTAAAATACATTGCTGCCATTGAGAATTGCGCTGACAGAAAAAAATCGCTATGCTTTTATAAGCAATCTTTTTTCTCTGATGACTCTATGTGTTCTTTTTAGCCTTGATGTTCCACAGTTTCATTACAACGTATAGTTTAATTTTAATTCTCCTTTTCAGGATTCTCAGTGCTCTTTTGATCTAAAGACTCATACCTTACTTTTTTCTGGAAAGTTCTAAATAGCTATATCTTCAAATATTGCTTCCCTTCCGTTCCCTCCACTCATAAGACAAATGTTGGTCTCCCCCCACCTGCCCTCGTGTCTCCTTCCTCCTTGCTCTGGTATGTTTTTTAAACTCTCTGCCCTCTGTGCTGTGACCTAGTTTTACTGCTCTGTACTAATTTCCAATTCAAAACACTCTGCAATTGTTTCCTGGCCTTTTTTTATTCCAAAGATCTATAATTGCTTCCTTTTCGTATTCATCTGTTATTTATATTTCTTAATTTCTTGTACTTTTATCTCCGTGAATATTCTATATGTCCTTAAAGTCCTTTTTAGTTTTTACGTAATAGTAATTTCCAAAGCAAATGCATGTTCCAATGGCCAGTTTTGTTCGTTGTCTTTCTTAACGTGAGATTTCCTCCCGAGTTTCAGATTGACAGTGTGCAGGTCCGTTTTAAATGCAAGCTCCTACCTCTCTTTCTCTTCTCTCCTCTCCTCTCTTCTTCTATTTCCTGACTTCACCTTCTCTAGCTCTGCTGGCTTTGCCTTTGTGTCCTCTTGGTCCTCCAGGACCCAATGCAGGACTTCAAAAGTCAGTTTAGAATTATTGCCCAAGACAGCAGTGATGAGGACCCAGTTCTGTCACAGAGCCCGGGGGCCTGGCTCAGCCCCTGACCCTGCGGCCGGTCCCTGTTCGCCTCCCTCTGCCTGACGCTCCCCGTGGGCCTGCCGGGCAGCGTGGCAGCAGAGAGCTCCAGCTCCTTTTCAAGGGCACGGGATGTGTCTCTGGCTGAGCCTGGCCCTGTCGCCTCCCTTGTTGAACAGTTTTAGTCACTTCACCTCACAAAACTTGAACTCTCAGCCATTTCTTCTTACGGATGGCCCGTGCCTCTTCAGTACCACCTGCCATTTGCAATTTCTATTCCATTTCTGGTCCACAGAGATGTTTTGCTTGTCTTGGAGCCAGCCATGTTATGTTGTTTTATTTCAATCATATCCATCACTGGCATGTACACAATGCAACGTTCTTTAAGGCGAGGTGTGTGGACTTCCCCAAACACACACACAGTGCTGACAAACAACGAATTGGCCGGAACACAGGTGCTGCAGATGCACAGACAGTTGGCACGCTTTTTCTGGAGAGTAACACGATCCTAGAGTCGAAAAAATGTTCCTGTCCTTTCGACACTATCCACTTCTGTAAATATAGCCTAAGGAAATGTCCTAGTTCAGGCTGCTCTAAGAAATTACCACAAACTGGTGGCTTAAATGACAAACATTAATTTTTCACAGTTCTGGAGTCTGGAAAGTCCAAGACCGAGGTGCCAGAGGATCCAGAGACTGGTGAGCACCTTCCTGCTGGTTTTCGGGCAGCATCTCTCACCGTGTCCTCACGGGGCAGGGAACGGAGAGGAGAAACAAGCTCCTTTGCGTCTTTTTCTAAGAGCACTGATCTCATTCCTGAGGTGCTCCCCCTGTCTGATCCTGATCGCCCCTAGAGGCCGCCTCCTGTTCCGTCACAGTCTGGGCTGGCATTTCAACATATAGGAACTGGGAGGGGACACAAACCTTCAGTCCGTGACAGGAAATAATCTCAGGTAGGGTCAAAGTCTCAGATGCAAGGATGTTCCTCAAAGCATTATTATTATTACTATTTTTTAAAGATTGGCACATAGGCTAACAACTGTTGCCAATCTTCCTTTTTTTTAAAGATTGGCACCTGGGCTAACAACTGTTGCCAATCTTTTTTTTTTTTTCTGCTTTATCTCCCCAAACCCTCCCTGTACACGGTTGTATATCTTAGTTGCAGGTCCTTCTAGTTGTGGGATGTGGGACGCCGCCTCAACGGGGCCTGACGAGCAGTGCCATGTCCACGCCCAGGATGCGAACCCTGGGTCGCCACAGCGGAGCTCATGAACTTAACCACTCGGCCACGGAGCCAGCCCCCACAAAGCATTATTTTTAAATGTGAGGAAAAAGGCAAACAATGAAAAATTGGAGTAAACCCACAGAGTTTCAGAATAGAATACTGCACAGTCATTGAAAACATTTTTTTTAAACAACCACACCAGGAACTAATCATTAGCCCCATTTTCCTGTTTTCTTTTTAAAGATTGGCACCTGAGCTAACAACTGTTGCCAATCTTTTTTTTTTCCTACTTTACATTCCCAAACCACCCCCCCTCCCCGTACATAGTTGTATATGTTAGTTGCACATCCTTCTAGTTGTGGGATGTGGGACGCCGCCTCAACATGGCCTGACGAGCTGTGCCATGTCCGCGCCCAGGATGCGAACCCTGGGCCACCGCAGCAGAGCGCATGAACTTAACCACTCGGCCACGGAGCCAGCCCCGAAAACATTTTTTAAAGCAACCTTATAATGGCATGAGCAAGTGTTCGTTGACGAAACGTTAAGTAAAAAAGTCAGGAACCAAACTATGCATGTGTAACGTGTAACCAAAGGTGTATTTTAAAAAATATACACGTGCATTGAATAAAAAGCCAAAATGGTGTTTTTTTCTTTGTCTTTGGGACTGAAGGTAATTTCTGTTCCCTTCTTTGTTCCTTTTAGTATTTTGCTTGATTTCCACCCTTCAGCACACCTAAGTTTTGTAGTTAGGAAAACAAACAGGAGGCATTTGAGAAGCCACAGCAATACCATTGTGAGCCCTGACTCTGTGCCGGGGCGCCTGTGCTGTTTCCATGAACAAGCACCAAAAAGTGGGCCCTCCTGGAGGCTGATCCACTCCCTCCCCACACCCACCACCCACCACTGGGTCCTGCCGCACTCAGAAGGACCCCTGCCCCGGCTCTAGCGCCTCTCAGATTCCCTCCCAGTGCTGACGTGTGACCACCGGACCAAAGCCCGGTCACCCTGGGCTTGTGCGACTCCTCTTGTAAGGTTCAGTTTCACCTGGTAAGGACACACCGCATGCCAGACACTGAGCCCAGCGCGTCACAGATCTTCCTCATCCTCAGAACACTCTATGAAGGTGTATTCAGTTATACAAACGGGAAACTGAGGCACAGAGCAATGAAGCCTCTTGCCCGAGGCCACAGAAGGAAGAAGTGACTGACCCCAGAGCTTTCTAACCCCCAAGGCCACAATCCTTCTGCTCCACTTCATGGCCTTTAATGAACAGAGAACTGAGGTCACCGTGTCCTCCAGCCTTTTCTGGGATGGCCCAGCATCCCTCTGGTGAGCCCCCATTCTGAGTCGCTCCCCCATCTGACATCCCGCCACCCAGCTCCCTCCCCACTCCCCTCAGCCCCGTTTCCAGAGGGGCCCAGATGCTTCACCTGGATGAGGATGACAGCAGATGAAGGCCGAGTGGGCGGTTAAGGCGCTGGAACTCTCGAGAGAAGAGAATGGCAAACAAGACAGAGAAGCTTGACAAAGTGACAATGAAAAGCCCAGAAAAAGGTCTCCTGAAGTTGACACGATTTCATCAAAGACATAAAATTCCAAGTGATGGGAAAGCTGTGCTGCTGTGACTTTAAAACTATGTTAACAGCTTCAACCTTTTCCTCAACACCAAGAAAACACACAGCACCTTCCATTGTACTGGGGAAGGTGCAGGGAAATTGGGTGGGCACAGCCTGAAAACTCCAGAAGCTTGAGACAGCCCAGGTGCTCCAAGCAGAAGCCTTCTGGGGAGCTGTGACAGGGATTCCTGCCTCTGGTCCTGCAGGGCCTGCCTGGGGACAGTAGCGGGGAGGGGCGGGTTCTGTCAATTCTCTGCATTTATGCAGCAAAACGAACCCCAACTGTTTGCAGATACTGCAACGCGTGGAAATACTTCACGCAGACAGACATGCACAGTCCTTTTGATGGACTCTGGAGGAAAATCCCAGAGAGGCAGACTGGCAGCTGCAGACGGGTTTGTACCGCATTTGGAGGCGTGTCCACGGCTGTGTCAGGCTGGTGCACACCAGCTCCCAAGAGCCAATTCTATGTGTCACTTCCCAGCCCCGTGTTCAGGGACCACGTTGGCAGCCTGCAATCAGTCATGGTGGAACATTTACACCACAGCAATTGGCAAATGCTATCACCCATGGCTGTTCTTCCTCTCAGAGACTCACATTCCCCAAGCTTCCCTCACTGGCAGACTCTCCCTTCTAGCCTTCCGGGGCTCCCCCAACCCTCTCAGAGCGAATGACTCCCCAGTCTGCCCAGCCCCAGCCTGGACTCCTCTCTGAGCTCCAGACCCACAGCACAGGCTGCCTTGGACATCTCCTTCCAGATAAAATAGCCTTTCTTAAAGACCAGCTCCTTCTCCCAGATGCCCGTCTGGGTCGATAACACTATTGCCTCATCCCTGAAGTTAACCTGGGCCCTTCTTGCTTTATTGATCTGCTCAGCCACAAGGTCCCACTAATTTGACCTCTTCAGTGACTTTATCCTCTGCTCCATCCCCCATAACTACCTCAGTCTAGCCCTCTGCATATCTCACATCTTATTGCAAAACCTCCTTTGTCCCCTCTCCACAGCATTATAGAAATGACTTGTGCCTAATGGGTTGCTGTCCCACTTCACCCCTCCCATGGCTCACCACAGCTTTCACAGCGATGGTCAAGCCCTGTGACATTCAGAGCTCTCCGTGCTCCGGGCCCTGCCTGCTTCTCCAATGTCACCTCCCAAAGACCCTGCACCACCGGCAATGATCCAACGATGGGAACTTAGCGCAGCCCCAACCCCACCTTGGAGCACCGAGCCTCTGCATGCTGAAACGGAACCATTGCCTCTACCGTTCAGCTGGTGACCTTCTGAGCACACTGTAGGACTCACCTCCGGCACCTCATTTCTGGTGAGTCTCCTCTGAACCACCCCTGCCCCAGCACCCAAGAACATTCCACCAATGCTTCTTTCACGCATCCATTGGAATTGTGCGTACTTTCACAGCAGCACTCTTTGTCACCATCTGTGTCTGTGTGGCTCTGCGAGGGCTGGGCCATGTGGTATCCATCTTGACTTTCCTATTGAATAGTTCGGAACCCAGCACCTAACTGGCCTCCCCAGGACAGCTTGCTGAACATCACACACTTACTGGTCGCCAGGACTTGATGTCTGGTCAAGAACCTCTCCACCGACCATCTTGGCTTGTCACGGAGGGAATGGGGACCAGCCATCCTGACAGCCAGGCTTGCACACAGCAACTCTGCACATTAACAACACTCTCCGGGAGAGAGGGAGACACAATTCAAGACTTCTGCAGATAAATGCAAGAGGAAAACCTAAAAATGGTCACAGCCTTTGATGTGGTAGATGTCCCACTCTGAGTGCTTTCCCGTCCTCCTCATCCTGGTCTTCAGTTACTATTACGTGTACAAGACCTTTATCAACACGTTTCTCACAGAGCCCCCATCAATTAAAGAAACTACACATTATACATATATGCATAGGAATATAGATACCTATGCATGTATCTGTATATATTCACACATACACACATATATATATTTGCTACGATACTAGTAAATTTTTGTGTTGTCTAACATACATAGTGTTAAAAATTATAGAGGGAGTATAAAGAAACAGCAAGTGAAGTTATCATAGATTCTTTGCTCATCCCAATGGGTCACCTCATGCACCCCCCGAGTTACAAGTGCACATTTTGTGGGCACTAGTCTCTAATTCCAAAATGCTGAACAAACCCAACTGCTCCGAATTAGGAGTGCTTACACAACTATGTCCCCCCAACACCACCACCAGATGTGAATAACATTATGCAGAGCACAGACATGATTTAAACCCTTGCTGTGGGTCCTTGGGCAAGTGTTCACTTCTCCGAGCCTCAGTTTTTCCATCTCCCAAATCCGATGATAATCATTCCCTAGCAGGGCCGATGGGAGAATTCGAATGTGCCCCCGCATACAGAACAACAGTCCCCATACCCAGAAGGTACAACAAAGGGTGTCTAGTTCTGGACTGTTAGGCAGTGGGAGAATTATTTATTCCAGTTTTTCTTTTTTGCTGTTATATAGCTGTATTTTATTTTTTAAGGAGCCCAAAGAGAAGGGGATGATAGGGGAAGGGAATAGAAATCCAGGGTGACCTGAGATTTTTAAGGGTGAAGATATTCGTTGGTTTTTGTGTTGTGGGCTTGCATGTGTCAGGGCTGGTCCCGAGGGCTGGGGTCAGCGAGGCCCAGGACAGACAAGCTGTGTTTAAGGAAGGGACGTCCAAGTGCAGAGGGACGGCAATGAACAAGCAGCTTTCCGACGGCGCTGAGAGCTGTGAGGAGACACACGCGTGACGTAGCAGAGGATGCGGCAGCGTGGCTGTGACTAGGTCGTCTCTGGGGAGGTGACATCTGGGCTCTGATTCCAAGGGTGCAGAGGAGCCGACCCGGAAGCAGTGGGCCCCAAGGCCCCCCCCCGGGGATGGAGGCCAGGGTGCTCAGAACCGGCCCCGCGACCTCCGCGGGGCGTCCCGCTGCCCTCCCGCTGCGGGGACTCCATGGCCCTGCTCTGCGTGTCCGATGCCCTTGACCTTTCCGCAGACAAGGGACAAGAGCGGCGGGAAGCCAGCACCGCTGCCGGGACCTCAGGGCGCTGGGAGCTCCCCGAGCACCTTGCCCGTGGCCGAGTTTCCGGTCAGGTGGCTGAGGGTGACCGGCGCCTAAGGGGACGTGGCGGCGGCGCCGAGCTGTCGGGCTCCGGGGTGGCGAAGACAGTGCACGCGGAGCCGCGGCGCCCCTGCGCGGGGGGCCTCGGGCTCGGCCTCTCCTGCCAGCGACGCGCCTCCCTCCCACGCCAGCCCCCTGCCTGCTCTTCGGGCACCCTCCCCACCGGCGTTGTAGGTGTGTATCTGTGGGTGCGTGTGTCGCCCGTCTGGAGGGACAGCTCCGTGGCGCGGGGACTATTTCCCACTCTTTCCGCCACTCCGGGGAGAGCGTCTGGCCCGTTGCAGATGCTCCATAAATAAAGTTTACAGTGAGCTGATGGCCTCCACTGTCCCCCATGCCTCCCTGCGATTATTGAAAGAGAAAACCGCGAAAGAAACCTCTGTTTGAAGTAGAAAAGAAAATGTGTCGGATGAGCTCTTTTTTAAGGAAAAGGGAATAGAGCGCCCATCCTGCGCCAGCCATTTCCCTTGCAAAGGCTCCCTCGCGCTCGGTGTCCCTGCAGGAGCATTTTCATCAGCACCTGTGCCATGAGATTTCCAGCACCAGTTGCTGCCCTTTGACTCGTCTCCGCACCTGTCACGTGTCCCCCCCGCCCCGGGGGCTGTGCTCCCCACCCAGCCCAACAGCCCAACACGTCACCCACCGCCCGAGGGATGGAGGTCACTGTGAGATCAGAGAACGAAATCGCACATTTACATCTGTTACGTTCAAAAGCCAGTGATAATATAAAGCAGAACAATTGCGACGCACGCTCGAAAATCGAATTTCCCGGTCCCCCAGACTACGGAAGACACTGGAGGGCTGGAGGAGGGAGGGGCAGCATGAGGGTGGGAGCTGAGGGGGCTGCAGCCACTGCGACGCCCCTCTACCACCAGGACAAGGCCAGGGGGCCTGGTGGAGGCGGTCAGGGCCAGCCTCCATCTGAGGGAACACTGGTCACTGCTTTCACCAGGCCACTCTTCTGGCCACGTCCGGGGAGGGCCATTCTCTAAGTCTCCCAGGACAAAAACGGGTCCTGAACGGTGGAGGGAAAACAAAACACAGGTCCAAGGAGGGAGAGTAAAGAATGAGCTCGGGATCTCCCAGGGGTGGAATATCTCCCCTCCACTATCCCCATTTTGCAGATCAGAAAACTGAGACTCAGAAAAGTTAAATGGCTTGTATGAGGCCAGACAGATAGTGATGGGAAAAGAGTCTGAACCCAGGTCTCTTTGACTCCAGGGTTCCTGAGCCTCCCACCTCACCCAGCAGCCTGCATCGAGATGGCGCTGATCAAAATCCATTTCCCACCGGTCGCGAGTGTCCCTAGCGGCCGTTAGTGATTCTTCAAGTGAACCGAGAATCAAGAGTTCCCAGAAGGGTGTGCCGGTGGTTCCGCATGTGACCACTAGAGGGCGGCGGCAGCACACAGACCCACCCCTCCCCGTCGGCGCAGGTGGGGGCTCTCCCAGCCGGCCTGACCGCAAGCTGAGAACTCGCCCTGTTGCGCCCTCCGTTTCTTTATTCCAGTCTCTACTGCACAGCCCACCCCGCAGAGGGTGTGAGTAAGACTCAGCAAGACTTGCTGGGGAACAGAATGCCTACTGTGTGGAAGTTTTCAGCCTCCACCCTCGGGCCATGCATTAGACTCGGATTTCCCCCAGCCCGGCCTGGGACCAGCTCCCTCAATGCCGGCTGTTCATGCAGATTCCCCCCAGCTCCACCGAATCAAAACTGGGGTGGGGCCCAGGAATCTGCATTTATACCAAATGCAGAGGGTTCTGAAGCCAAACAAACTTTGAGCACTGCTGCATTTCAGCACTCAAAGCACGTGACGCCCCGAGTCAACCTTACTGAGCTGTTGTAAGGCCCTGGAGGAAGCCACTTGCCCAAAGCCACTCAACCAGGAGCCGTGGGGCCAGGATTCGCCCGCAGGCCTGACTGGTTCACGCAGTTGGTGAAACCAGCTGAGCTCCAGTTGCAGTGGGGTCCCCGTGGGGCACCTGTAAGCAGGCCCCCTTATAGAAGGAGGCCCTCTTATTTGGGTGTCAGTCGCCTCACAGAGCCATGGCCACAAGACCCTGAGAATGAGGTCTTTTGTGAGGGAAATTTCCTTGACATCTTTCCCAGCCAGACTTCCAAGTTCCCTGAATTGGACTTTAGGAATAAAATTAGGTTCCCTTTGGAATCAGAAACAGAGGCAAATGGGTAGCTGTTCAATGACACTCTCCTGCTTAGAAAATATCCTGACACCTTAGTGCCTAGCTGCTGAATGTCCAGGTGTCATTTCTAGAACATTCTAATTGAGCCATTCCCACCCCTGCAGGGTTAAGATAGCAGATGCATGAGGCATTTCATCCACAAGAAAGTGTAGGTGTGTGTATTCTGCGTTTCAGGTTTACCCTGAACACTCAGGAGAGGCCATAAGGAGAGGCAGTGCCTCTGTGGTGAAAAAGAATGAGAGGGAGGAAAGCGTGTGAGCATGAGGGAAGAAACAGAGGTCCAGACGCAGGTGTGGAGGGGTCGTCTGAGCAGCTCCACAGGGCGGGAGCCATGGGGATCAGACCTCTGTAGGGATGTGAATTCTGCAGCCTGTCTCCAGGCTCTCATGACATGCGGGCCTGTGGGACAAGGAGAGCAAAGGCCACTGCAGTGTTTGCTGTGGAACAGGGCTGATTGTGAGAGGAACACCACCTGCTGTCACCACCCAGGAAAGCCCCACACCGCCTGGCTCCTGAGATCTCAGCCAACCGAAGGGAAAATGTGTAAAGAGACTGAGGGCAGTCTTCTGTATTTTGGGTTGGTTCATGCATTTGACTGGGTTATTTTTTTCTCCTTGTTGGTTGCTTCAAGGAAACAGGTGTGTTGAAGGAACTGGAATGTTCAGGCAGTGGAAACTTCCCTCGACTGCTCTTTAAATACAAAAGGGCAGGCAGACTGGGTTTAGGTGTGGTCTAGTGGGTATAAATTATAGAGAAGTGAATTTAACTTCCGTAAAATTCAATTCAACCAGATTCGTTGGGCATCTCTGTAACGTCCCATCCCTGATACTTTCAAGACGACTTAAGAGGGTATGTTGATTTTTCTAACAGTTATCTACTTACTTTAATGAGAAGTAAAGAAAAATATAATTGTACTTCCAACCCTTAATTTGCAGTCACAATACAAAATTTTATTTTTTAATGAATTTATCTATATTTTTAAGTTAATTGATTTAAAGAAATCTTAAGTTAAATAGTAAAGGCAGCATACAGAAAGTGCGAAAATCAGGAGGGCAGTAAGAGACCATTGGGGTTCGGGAATCACTGACTGGTTGGAGATGATTTGTGAGCCTACAGAGTTGCTGTAACAGACAAGCCCTGGTCTCAGTAGCTGGGGGGGTCTGTCACAGCAGTGGCCCCTGACCAGCCAAGCTTGTCAGCATTCACAGTTGGTGCAGCCCCCTCCCCTCCAGTCGGGCTGTCTCTGTGACTTGCCCCAACCTACAGAATACAGTGGAAGTGATGCTGGGTCCGTTCCAAGCGTGAGCCTCAGCAAGGTTTGGCAGGTTCCACTCCTGCACTCTTGGGAGCTCTAATCTCCTTAGAAGAAGACTGGCTATGCTGTTGGAGAGACCAACAAAGGACCCCATGGAGAGGCCGGGTGGAGGGGGCAGTCCTGCTGCTACGCAAAGAGAAGCCTTGCAACCCAGGGTCCCAGCTGAACTCAGACCCCCGCCAGCCCCCCAGCTGAGTGTGCTGGTTGCAGGAGTAAACCAGCAGAGGCCCTGCCCAGCTAAGCCCAGCCCAGATGCAGAAGTGCGCACAGTTAGAAACAGCTGTTGTGCTAAGCCACTAAGGTCTGAGGTGACATGTTATGCAACAATAGGTAATAATCAAAAGGGTGTTTTGCTATAATGCAGGTTTCTTTCTCACTTGCAGTACACCTCAGTGTGGGCTTCGGGGGCATGGGGGGCATGGGGGGCAGGGGAGGACAAGGCGGGGGTACTGCTCTGCTCCACGCAGTCATTCAGGGATTCAGCATCCTTCCACAGAGCGGCTCTGCCGTATTCTAGGGACTTGGAGTGCTCCTTCAGCCCCGCCACTCCTGGCCACAGATGAGGGCAGAGGCACAGCGCAGAGGGCTGTGTGGGAGGTTTGGGGGCCCGCAATGAGGTGGGACAAGAACTTAGTTAGGTGGCTTCGCCTAACTTGAAGGGGGCTGGAAACTGTGACTGAACCACGTGACCAGGATAAAGAGAAGAAGCCCAGATTTGGAGAGCCTGACCTTCTCTCTACATATGTTATTAAAATTAAAAAACAACACAAAACTGGAATCACATAGTGCAGTGGGTGTTGTACTAGCATATGAATAAATGGCCTTGGGGACCCTGTAAAAAGAGCAATTAATTTTGCATGGGCCAGATGGCCAATCAGCAAAATACATGAACCAGTGTTAGCATTTGACCTGGACTTTGAGGGGTAGCTAGGGGTCTGCCAGCAGGAAGGGGAAGGTGGATCTAAGTAGAGGGTAGAGGGCTGTGAAAGAACCCCGTATGTGCAGAAAGCAATACAGGAAACAGCCCCAGAATGAACGAGGCTAAGTCTGGGCAACCTGGATCGAGGCCTCTGACTTGGGCAGTGAGAGACATGCTGCTTAGTCTCTCACTTATGTGACCCTTTCGGTTTAAGCCATTTTGAGCTGGGTTCCATTTTTTTGTAAACCAAAAATCCCTGGGGAATAACCCTTTCCAATATGAAACATTAGGACCTTTATTTCTAAGGAAACAGCATCCACTACATTACCAAGGCCAATCCCCCAAAAGGGCAGTGGGGGACAGCTAGATAATAAGCACAGAACGTCCTCCGCCAAATCTTTACCACTGGTCCCCACCGTTGGAGTCCTTGATCAGTTACTCCATTACCTACACCTGGGCATCAAAGCATCTCCGGCTCTGAACCTCTCTCTCCTCTCCTGTGAAATGGGCGTTACCGCAGACACAGTAGCACACCACCTCCTTGGATGCTGCGGAAACTGCTGTCCCGAGGGCTCCCCCTTCTGGCCACAGATGATTGGATGAGATGTGGCCACCTGACCCTCGATGAGCCAATCAGATTCCCTCCTATTGGAATTGGAGCTAGGAGACACAGAATCTCCATTAATGAGCCTGCAGCTGACTGCCTGGAACTTGGGACCCATCTCTAGCAATGCACAAGCTGGAAAGTTGACAGTTGGAACCCCATCTTCAGAGAAAGGCTGGAGAAGAGAACAGATCAGCAGAGAACCATACAGCCCAGGGATGGAGAAAAAGAAAGGGGGTGGCCCAACGATTTTTTAATTCCCATGAGACTCAACTCACTCTCCTGCTTGTGTTTTCCACGACACTCCCCTGTAACCTACTAAGAAACACCTTTTCTTAGATTCTTTGAGTCGGTTACTGTTTTTTGTGAAATAAATAAGTCCTGGCTGAAACAGAGAAAACAACAATTTATTGAATCATTGCAAGACTAATAATATCATATCATAATATAAAAATATGATCATGAAGCAAATTGGAGAAAAAAGTAACTTTTTGGAATGTAGTGTAGACTAAGTGAGACTATCCATGAAATGCATAGTTCCTGGCACATATTAGGTGCACCAAAAAAAAAGATGCTATGATGATCATTGATGACCCTCCTGCATTGTTCCTCCCACAGCCTCCACACTCACAGGCATGCGTGAGTTTGTGACTTCACAGAGGATGTGATAGAGGGAGAAAGGGTTTACCTTGCCTGGCACACAACTGCTAGCTTCAAATCCCTGTTACACATTCTCTTCTACAAAGACCCTTTCTGGTCATGGCCCCACAAAGTGTTTTTCTCTTTCCCTTCTCCTAAGAAGACCTTAGACTCATGACCTTTGCTCTCCCTCTGGGATTCCCGGCTCCACTCCAAACTTGCACACCCAAACCTGTGCAGGTGCTCAGCAGGACAAAGGCCCTCCACCGTGACGGTCAGTTGTACAGCACAGCTGGCTGCCTCTTACACGGACCATGGCTACTGGTGCTGAGCAGGCACTGTGCTGTCTCTAGTGACCCGGGGCGTTTGCCAGTAGGCAGAGCTAGATACATCAGCAACCACCAAGGACGAGGGTGGCATTCGATGTCCTCCTGGCGGATGCTGTGTGACGCTGATGGGCCTGCCCTCTCTCCCTCCTCCCCCAACACTGCCCTCTCTCTCACCTCCGTGGCATGTCTTAAGAACTCCTGAAGATGTCACATAAGGTAAATGCCATGTTGTCTGCAAGGAGGTGGACCTTACGGGAGCATTAGAACTAATCAACAAGAAGAAAGGAGGCTGGAGGCCTCTTCTTTAGGGAAGATATTCTGTCTCCAATAAAGGTGAAGAATCTGCAGGAGTGGGGAATGGAGAAGCGAAGAGAAATCCTTCTATGTACCAGATGTGTCCTGACATGTCATGTGTCTGATTCTCCACAAAGCTCCAAGGCAAATTAAATGTGCCTGACGAACAAGAAGTGGGCGTGGCTGTGAGTGCTGCAGCTAGAGGGCGCTGTCAGCCCGCATCGCAATTAAACTGAAATGGTCCCCAAACGAAAATGTCTGACTCTTGGCCAGACGTGTTGGTTAACGTGATTCCATGCCCATCGTCTACAGTTGTACAGTGCAGACATCCAAACAGTTATTCTACTGGCCCCAGGAACAGTGATGCACTTAAGCTTTTAATTTGCTTGATAGCATTGCAGCCTTTCTGAAACAGACAAATCACTAATACCAAGTGATGGCCTCAAATTCCATCACCACCCAAGTTTCCAATTAGAAATTCTAAATATACTGCTAAGCCGACAACACTGGAAGGCTATGTGTCAGAACAAGAAATTCATAATTAGAAAGAAGCACAAGTGACTGGCACACATAGGAAAATACGCTTGTGTATGTTGATATTACATAAACGCAAGTGGAAAAGACTGCACAATATTGTTTTCATCCAGCAAACTAGTAAATGCTAAAACGTTTGATAATTCTGATTTTGGAAAGCGTGTAGGGAGACAGACATCCTCTTACACAGTGGCTGTGAGTGACAATTATTACAACCATTTTGAAAACATCTTCACACAATCTATCTAAATTGTAAAAGTATGTACTCTTTGATCCAGGCTTTCTGCTGCCAGGGATTTTCCTACAGCTATAGTTACATATGTTTAAATTCTACGGAGCGGCCAGAATAAATGAGCTGCATCTGCATAGAGCAAAACACAGAATGACTCCAAAAACATAATTTGCATAAAAATAAGACAAAGAATGATTTTAAAGCATAACTGAATTAACAAATATAAAAATACCCCCAACAGCAATATGTGTTTGGAGTTACACATAGAATGGAAATGAACAACAAAGGCAAATAGAAAGGATACACATTACACACGAGAGTGGACGCCTGTGGTGAGAATAACAGTAACAAGGAAGGAGATAAGGGAAAAACAATAATAAGATTTTTAAAAAACCAAAGAGAGGCTTTATGTGCACAATAATTACACTGTGCTGTGAATTAAGGATCATGAGAGAGTTAATCAGGAGCAACTGAGGTCTGAAAAAAGGGAAATTAAGGGGCCCGTCCTGTGGCCTGGTGGTTAAGTTTACTGCATTCTGCTTCAGGAGCCCAGGTTCATTTCCTGAGTGTGGACCTACATCGCTCATCAGTGGCTGTGCTGTGGTGGTGACTCACATACAAAATAGAGGAAGATTAGCAACAGATGTTAACTCAGGGCAAATCCTCCTCAGGAAAAAAAAAAAGGAAAATTAAAACAATGACAACAAAATCGTCCAACTATTCTTGCCTAAGATACAAAATACAGGCTCAAAAGTGTTAATTGAAGGGGCGGGCCTGGTGGCTTAGTGGTTAAGTTTGCATGCTCTGCTATGGTTGCCCAGGGTTCACGGATTTGGATCCCATGCAGACCTACACACTGCTCATCAAGCCATGCTATGGCAGCATCCCATATACAAAATAGAGGAGCACCGGCACAGACGTTAGCTCAGGGACGATCTTCCTCAAGCAAAAAAAAGAGGAAGATTGGCAACAGATGTTGGCTCAGTGCCAGTCTTCCTCACACACACACACACACACACACACACACACACAAAATGGTAATTGAGATATATGCTGTAATAACTACACGTTGAAAGCATTCTAACTGTCCAGCAGTTGGGTAAAGATTGAATAAACTAGCTTACAGCCATGCAACCAGCCAACAATGCAGCCTTGAAAAATAATGAGGTGATTCTGTATGAACTCGTATGGAATGTTCTCTAAGATACGTAGTTAAGTAGTACAAGTGGCTTGGAGTATAAAAGGAGACACGTGTAGATAAGCTGGGCATTTGTTCTCTCCCTCCTGCCAGCAGCTCTGTGAGAGCACTGAGCCAGCAGGCCTGAGTTTACTCAGTGACAGAACAGGCTGATCCAGCCACTGAGCCAACAGCACCCCCATTCATTTCTTCAACAAGGAAGGTCCCATTGAAACATGGTCACCTCGATGCTCCCTGCTCCTCCTTCTCTATGAAAATGCTAGAATATTTTCTGAAGGAGTTTCCTCTCTGGGACCCATCTCTCAGGCATTCCTAGCTCAGCTGTGCCGGATGAACCTGTGTATCTTTGGAATCTCAGAAGGGGAAGAGACAGAAAATAAAGAAGAATAAATATTTGAGAAGATAATGGCTGAGGATTTTCCAAAAATGGTAAAAGACGTCTACCACACATCCAAAAATCTCTCAGAACTGCAAGCAGAATAAATACCCCCTCCACTCAGCTCCCCCAAAATCATCTTTGCACATCATATTCAAACTGCTGGAAATCAAAGGTAAGGAGGGAATTTTGAAGGCAGAGAAAAAAATATGCCACGTACAGAGCGTCAAAGATCAGAAGTGGCAAACTTTTCATCAGAAACTGTGCAAGCTGGAAGACAACAGAATGACATCCTTGAAGTGACGAAAGAAAAAATAACTGTCAGCCTGGAATCCCACTCCCCAAGGGGAAGATCTTTCAGACACGAAGGAGAGAAGGCAACATGCTTCTGGCTGCAATGGGGTAACAGGGGGAGAATATATGCTCCCACCTTAAACAACTAGAAAAATTAATAAAATACCTTAGTTTTCAGATACTGGACAACATGCAGCTATCCCAGGTGGTCTAACAAGCACACAAATGGGTTCCAGGAAGCCTTGGATGGCAGGACTGTGGGTAGAAAGGATAGAAAAATATATGTGAAGAAGTAATGGCCAAATGTTTCCCGATTTGAAAACGCACAAATCCAAGTGCCTAAGAGAACACCAGGCAGAATAAACAAAGAAAAACATCATCATATTTCTGAAAACTAACAATAAAGATAAAATCCTTAAAACAACCCAAACATTGCACACAGAACACCACAGACATTACACACAAAGGAACAAAGGTAAGAACGACAGCCTATTTCTCATCAGAAAGGATGCAAGTCAGAGAACAATATTTTATATACTGGGTGGAAAAAGAGAAAAAATTATTAACCTAGAATACTATACCCAAAGAAAACACCTTCCAGAATGAATGTAAAATAAAGAATTCCTCATACAAACATCACCAGCGTAACTGCTCAACAAGCAATGTTACTCAGGAAAAGTTCTTGAGGAAAAGGGACGGTGACATCAAATGGAAATTTGGAATGAAGAACGCTGGGGTGGTAAATATGGGGATAACTATAAAAGACATTTTTCTCATGTATTAACCTCTTTAAAAGATAATTGCTTAAAACAAAATGAATAACAATGTATTGTGTGGTTTGTAACATGTTAGAAGTAACAACACAAAGGAGAAGATAGAGACTAGCTTCAATACACTGTGGTGAGATTCTAACAACACAAAGTGGTACCATGTTGTTTGAAGGTAGGTTGGGATAAGTTGAAGAGATATATCTGAAACTCTAGAGCAATCACTTAAAAAAGTAATACGAAGGGGATATCTAATAAGCCATATGGAGATAAATGGAATTACTTATTTTTTAAAAGATTCAATTAACAAAAAAAGAGGGCAGGAAGAAAAAAAGAAACAAAGAATGGATCTAACAAATAGGGGAAAAATAGCAAGACAGTAGATTTAAACCCAAACATATCAATAATTACATTGATTCTAAATAAATTACACTGATACTTCAATTAAAAGACAAGTTTTATCATGTTTGATTAAAAATTAAGACGTAACTATATGCTGCATGCAGGAAACTCAGTTTAAATATAAAGACACAGATAGGTTAAATGCAAAGGATGGAAAACTATATCCCATGCAAATACTAATCATAAGAAAGTGGGAGACAAATAGCCAAAAAGCACATGAAAAGATTCTCGACATTGCTAATCATGAGAGAGATGCTAATCAAAACTACAATGAGATAGCACTTCATACCCGTTAGAATAGCTATTATAAAAATTTTTTAAATAACAAACATTGGTAAGAGTGTGAAGAAATTGGAATCCTTGTACATTGATGGGAATGTAAAATGGGCAGCCACTGTGGAAAAGAGTATAGTAATTCCTCAAAAAATTAAGCATACAATTTGCTATGGTCTGAATGTTTGTGTCCCCCAGATGGCATATGTCGAAGTTCTAATGACCCCTGTGATGGTAGCAGGACACAGGGCTGTTAGGAGGTGGTTAGGTCATGACAGCAGAGTCCTAGGGAATAGGAATAATGCCCTTATGAGAAAGGCTCCAGAGAGACCCCTCGCCCCTCCCACCATGTGAAGACTCGGTAAGAAGTAGGCAGTCTGCAACCCAGGAGAAGGCCTTCCCCAGAACTTGACCATGCTGCCAGCTGAACCTCGGGCTTTCAGCCTCCAGAGTCAAGAAAAATAAATTTCTCTTGTTTATAAGTTACCCCGTCTGTGGTATTTTGTTATAGCAGCCCAACCAGATTAAGATAGAATTACCATATGATCCAGAAATTCCACTTCTGGGTATATAACCAAAAGAATTGAAAGCAGGGATTCAAGCAGACACATGTACAGCCATGTTCACAGCAGCATTATCCACAATAGCCGAAAGGTGGAAACAACCCAAGCACCCAGAGATGGATAAATGGATAAACAAAATGTGATATATGCATACAATGGGACATTATTCAACCGTAGAGAGGAAGGCAATTCTGGCACATGCGACAACAGGGATGATTCTTGAAGACATTATGCCAAGTGAAATAAGGCGGAAACAAATTGTAAATGCTGTATGGTTCCTCTTACGTGAGGCACCTAGAAGAGTCAAAACCATAGAGACAGAAAGTAGAATGGTGGTTTCCAGGGAAAGAGGGAGGGGGGAACGGAGGATTATTGTTTAATGAGCACAGGTTTCACTTTGGGAAGATGAAAAAGTTCCGGAGATGGATGGTGATGCTGGTGAACAACAAGTTGAATGTTCTTAGTGCCACTGAACGGTACACTTAAAAATGGTTAAAACAGTAAATTTTATGTTATGTACATTTTATCATGATAACAAAAGAAAGCTGGAGATGCTATATTAATATGAAAGCACACTTCGGAACAAGAAATATTACCAGAGATGAAGGATATTTCACTTCTGGCTTCTGGTTATTGTGTAGAAGGAGTCTGGGAGTTGCCACTCTATCCTAGATAAGCAAAAAGCTGAACAGGTGGAAAACCAACAGCTCTTCTCTGATGCATAAGAGAGAAGAGGACCCAGGGTACCACCGCCCCCAAGATTGGAGGGACAGACAGGGAGTCGCAGGTTACCAGAGCAGACACCCAGGAGAAGGGATCCGCGGCGGGAACCAGAGCTGGAGGGGGAAATCTGCACTGCCGCTGACGAATCGCGGGAGGCTCAGTGCAACTGACTCAGAGTCAAACCCTCCACAGGGACCCAGCCACTGGGGCCCCGCCATATTGTGAAATCTACCTCCAGGGGTTGGACCAGGTTCCCACACTAAATATCAGAGAAAATCCCCTCGAGTTTCTGGCAGGGGAAGGGTTTTGAACAGAAACCATTTTGAAATATAAGAAGAACCCTGTTCTTCTTAGCCAAACCTGCCCTCAGAGAAACTGGTTAACCAGAGTGTACATGGCTCGGAATTCATCAGTCAGACTCTGACTCTATCAGAGTCTAACTAGGGAAGGGACATACATAACTCCAGCCCACTCTAGCCATCCTCCCGATCTAAGGGGGGGAGAAGTGCTTATTTATGCTTATATATAAGCCAAATGAGTGACATCTATGACTCAAGGATGAGAGGGAGGAATTAGGATTATTTTGTTATTGTAAGGTGTTATAGAGCATTGTATACTAAACAAAGAAGTATAACTGATCTACTAAGAAAGGAGAGAAAATGGAATCATGGAAATGCTCATTTAAACCACAAAAGAGAGAAGGAATGGAAGATGAAAGTAGAAACTATGAACAAGGGCAACTAGTAGAAAACAGTAATGAATAAGGTAGATATTAATCCAACTATATCGATGATCACATTGAATGTCAATGGTCTAAATGCACCCATTAAAAGATTATCAGAGTGGATCAAAAAACACAACCCCAATATATGTCCTCTACAGGCAACCCACATTCAATAGAAAAACACACAGATTAAAAGTAAAGGAATGGAGAAATAGACCCCATGCTAACACTAACCAAAAGAAAGTAGGAGTAACTACATTAACTTCAAACAAAGCCGACTTCAAGTAGGGGAAGTTATCAGGGATAAAGAAGGGCATTACAGAGTGTTAAAAGCGTCCATTCTCCAAGAAGACATAACAATTCATAACATGTATTCACCTAACAACAGAGCATCAGGCTATCTTGGGAAAAATCTGATAGAACCCCAAGGAGAAACAGAGCAATCCTCTATCATAGTTGGAGATTTCAACAGCCCTGTCTCAGAAATAGATAGATCCAACAGACGGAAAATCAGAAAGGACATAGTTGAACTCAACAACACCATCAAACCACGAAATACGATGGCCATCAATAGGCAACTTCGCCCAACGACAGCCGGTTACATGTTTTTCTCAAGCTCGCATGGAACATTCACCAAGGTAGGCCACGTTCTGGGCCACAAAAGATGCCTAACACATTTAAAGGAATAGAAATCATACAATGTCTGCTCTCAGATCACAATGGAATTAAACTAGAAATCAATAATAGAAACATACCTGGAAAATCCCAAAATACATGAAGATTAAACAACACACTTCTAAATCACAAAGAAATGAGCCCTAGGACCTGCACAAAGTCACAAAGTCTCAGATTTAGTAGACACTAATGTTTGTTGAATGACTGAATGAATGAACAACTAAAGAATAAATGAATATACATGGTACAAGTTGTTGACAACTGACAAAGAAACACAATAGAAGGTGACCCTAATCACTTGTGTTTACAACTATTATGTTCCTTGGCACACTGTGTTAGTAAAATTCACAGGAAAGCGTTTCAGAATAAGCATTTGTAGCAGTTAATAGTCAATTAAATTTCTCTGTCTCATGACCGCCATTTTATAACTGGCACAGAGAAGGGGATATGGCTGCCCGCGGGAATGCAGTTTTACTGCCCTGTTTCCTCTTTGCCAAGTGACAAAGAGCTAGCCTTCGTTTAGAAGCCAGGAGCCTGCTGTAGGCCACTTTTGCTGTAATCACTGCAAGTGACTGGCTAAATTCTTTGTCTGGATTGAGTCAGACCCTGAAGATGCTGTGTAGCCCAGCAAAGACGTGAAGTCCTGTCCCTTCGCACATGCTTCCTCCAGCCTTGTGAGCACATTTTCCGAACCCAGTGCTATAAATATGAAACCTGGAGGCAAAGCGCAGGAAAGCCATTATGAAAATCTCAGGCTTCAGAGATGAGCAGAGAAGTAGAGACAAGAGGAGCCAGGACAGAGCAGGAGGACAGGTGGCCCGATGAGGACCCAGCCACATACTTGCACCAGGATGCAGGAAGCCTGCCCAAGAACAAAGACAGGAGGCCTCAACCACTGTGTGCCACGAAGGGTGAGTTTCACAAAGCCGGTTCATGTTTATGGACCTTGGAATCAAGTAAGTGCAGTCATGCTCTGCATAATGACAGTGCATGACGGTGGTCCCCTAAGATCGGTACAGCCTTGGTGTGTGCAGGCCGCACCACCTAAGGCTGTGTAAGTGCACTCTAGTGTGTTTTCCCAACTATGGAATTGCCTAATGACACATTTCTCAGAACGTATCCCTGTCGTTAAGCGACGCATGACTGTCAAAAGGCACCACAATGAATTCACTTGGGATTTCACAAGCATTTGACCTTGCCACAAAGCCACTCTGGAATGAACGGGCAGCTGCCAGAGATGGTTGTCTTTTTAAGGGGGAAATTTAAATTATTTACGGACTTAGCCTTTGTGAAAGAAATGTTTATTTAAAATAGATGACTAGAGAACTGACGCTCCCCTCTACTCAGTGAGGAAAGAGCTCAGAATCCATATCGGCAAATGGCACTTCATTTAGAAAGGAGAAGATATTCATCAAAGATGGCTTCTCACCTTGGAAACCAAATTATAACCTAAGAATGTCTCTCTCTCTCGGGCCAATTTGGTTGCAATGGGCCCCGGGTAAGAACATGCCTGCTGCACCATTCAGCCACACTGTCATTTTCCTAACAAGCTATAGCCTCTCGCTTTCATTTCTGCCTCCTTTTGAAAGGCAAATCTCCAGAAAGAGTAATGCGTGAAGCTTGCCTTAGTTCCTAACCAGCATCTTGATGTAATGACAGGATGCTAACATCTGAGCAACATTCACAGTCTTCGAAACCCTTTCACCTTCATCATTGCATCCGATCTTCACACAGTAACAGAGGCTTCCACGTTTGGGTATAGGCACTTTTCATAACTTTAAGCCTGGTCTTAACAAAGCCCTGGAAGGTAGGTAATGGTTGCATCCCCACTTTACAAATGAGGAGACCAGGCCCGGCAGTGGGGCGAGCTGCCCCAGATGACCCAACGGCTGCTGGGCAGAGCAGTGATAAGGCTTAGTTCTTCTGCCTGCTGTTTCTTTTCATTTCTGCTGCTCAAACTCCGATTAGGTTAAGAGCCAGGAATCCAGGGATGTTTGGCTTTGAAATTCTTCTAAATTTCATGCATTTAATAAATATTTATTGAGAATGTAGAGTATGCAGTCGACGTGACAGTGGGAAGGAAAATAGACACAGGAAAATTAGTAAGCAAACAAGGTGGTTTCAGTACTGACTTTGGACAACAAAGGCAGTTGACGAGGTCACATGACGCAGTGACTGGGAAAGGGGTGACCAGGGGAGGCTCTCTGAGAAGGAGACGTCACCTGAGACAAGTGATGAGAAGGAGGCAGGCTGGGAAGAGCAGAGTGGGGAAAATTCCAGGCAGAGGGACCAGCAAGTGCAAAGGCCATGAGGAGGATCAGAAAGAAGGCCAGTGCAGCGGGAAGGCAGGAATGAGGTCCCTCCCAGGCCACTGCGGAACCAGGCCACTGCAGGGGCTCCCAAAGTCCTCCTTCTGCCCCCAGGCTCCTGGCTCTGCTTCTCTTGGAGGAAAGAGAGGGAGAAAGGATGCAGGACAACCTGGGCTGTGGTTAGGCTCCTTCACTTACAAGCCATGTGCCCTGGGGAGAGAGTTTAACTCCTCCGGGCCTCAGTTTCCCCATCTGGAGAATGGGTATGGTTACCCCCACTTTGCAAGGCTGCTTCTGGGGTGTGTGATAACACGCAGCACAGAGCAGGTGCTCGGGTCCCATGAGCAGTGACATCACTCCTTGACCTGGCATCCCCCGCAGCCTGACACGTCCCAGCCAGAGTCACCTCCCAAGCGTGCCCTTCCTTTTCCCTCTTCCGTCCCTCTGCCCACAGCCCTCCCCTT
This sequence comes from Equus asinus, assembly GCF_041296235.1. Lineage (NCBI taxonomy): Eukaryota > Metazoa > Chordata > Mammalia > Perissodactyla > Equidae > Equus > Equus asinus. Next base: position 9,312,805 of record NC_091798.1, read on the forward strand.
GTGCTCTCCTGCTGGGAGAATCAGGACCAAAGCGTTCGGCCGAGAACACAGGGCACTCCCCAGAACAGTCCCAAATTACTTTTTTAAAATCCTTTTTATTTCTACTAATGATGAATGAATACTTTCTCCTTGTAAAATATGCTGACACTAAGAAATAAAGTTATGGAGAGTAAAAGTCTTTCTTGATTCTCACTCCCTGCTCCCAAAACAAGCTCTGCCAATGATTTGAGACATCCGTCTGACTTCTATATTCATTTACGTGCACGTGCCTACACAGACGCAAACACGTATAATGTTTCATGTAAACACGGTATCGTCCGTTGGGGGTCCACCTAGCCCAGAAGGGAAAGTTTACCCGCCCTGTACACCTTTGCCCCGCTGATGCCCTCACCTCACCTTTACTCCTCATAAAGGCCTGGAAAGGCCTGAGTCAAGTTCCACAGGCCTCAGCAGCCTTCCTGGCCAGCTGCTGCCTCTTCTGAATCCCAAGGACAGTTATCTCAGGGAAGCGTGCATTTTACACCAGATGAACGTGAAATCCTGTGTTTGGCCAACATGTGTGTGCTTCCTCATACCCCACTGCAGCGTCTGGAACAAGCCTGGACACTGCAGTCAACAGCAGTAGTCACGCTCACGTCTATAGTCGTAGCTGACATTCACTGAGCACCTGCCGCGCATCAGACACTGTGAGCACTTGCACACGAGACCCACACAGCCGGCCAGTGGGCCAGCCAGGGCTTGGCGCTGACTCAGGGGCCATGCTTTCAGCCACCGTGACGGAGCCACTCTGCCATGGTGGATTCCACTAAAGCCAGGTCGCACGTGTGCCCGAGAGCCGGGTGAGGTCTGGTTCTGCCTGTGGTCTCTCAGGGAGCAGGCTGACCTTCCACAAGAGAACAGCCCCACCCCCTGCATCATTCCCAGTTTCCACCTGCGCCTCCCACCTCACCCCGCCTCGTCACCTCCCTCCAGCTGGGTCCTGACTCCCACCTCCCAGCCCCACTCACACCTTAGACCGACACCCACAGTTTGCTCCCTCCACTCCAGCTTTCCTCCCAGACAAGGCCTCCGCCTCATCGAGGCGTGCTTTTGGAAGCTCAGAGAAAACAGCATCTGATAGTCCTATTTGTGAATAATCGGTTCAAGCACGTCCTGCTGATGGGAAAAAGGGGGAGACTCCCGGAGGCTTGAGACTGAGAAGGGGGCGCAGGTGCAGGCAGCGAACCTGTCCAAGGCTGGGGAGGCTGGCCCCTGCACCTGCACGGGCGTGGGCACTCAGGAAGCTCCCCTGGGGATGGGAAGTGCAGCAGGAGGCAGGCTGAACTGGACAGTGAGCATGAGTGACGGACGACCCTCAGCGCTTCCAGTGGAGAAGACATGATGATTGTATAAGTATTTATGAAGGAAGAGCTGTATCAAATTTCAATTTTCCTTCCCTCGGAGCTTTTCTTCAGGCAAGCTCATCAAAGCAAACCTCTCTAATGAGCCTATGTGGCTACGTGATTCCCGGGACCTGTACAGCTAACTGAGGGTCAGCTCACATGGTGTTTTGTTAAGAGTGTATGAGTCAATGGCTACAGGATTTATAACTCCAAAAAATTTTCTCCTGGTACTTTGATGCATTGTAAAAGATGCAACAAAACTGAAAACCAAACGTATGGAAACTATTTAATAGCACTGATAGTCAATGAGATGGAAGGAAAATCATCATGTTAATGTTTCACTCTATTACATTAATCCTGAAGTATTTTGTACTAAATGATGGCCAATGCTGGTGGTGTTGAGTTGAAACAGGTCCATCCATGCCTAAGGGAGGCCACAGTGAAGACTTTGGGGAAAGAAGGTAAGAAGTGCACGTCCAGAGCATGAAATGTCCCTGTCCTTTTGCTTCATAGGAAAAATTGGGGGGGTCCTACCCAAATGAAAAAATATCCCCCAAATAAAATGCTAAATATTTGAGGATGCTTATTACAACAGAATAGAAAATGGATATACCTGAAAACTATAAATATCCAACCACAGAGCCTTGATTAAATTAAGTCTGATACAAAAATATTGTGTATGTAGTCAACCAAAAATGGTAATTATGAGGAATATTTAGCAACAAGAAGTATATTTGTGATAAACGTTAGTGAAAGTAGAACCTAACATGGACAGTTCAGTGCGATCACGTCCATGTGTGCATTTGACCAGAAGGGATCCCAGCAGGGAAAAGAGTAGCGTCAGCATCGTGCAAGACTTATGTAAAAATCAAAATTGCCTCTAATGAGTTGACACTGTGTTTACAATGGAAATAAAAGAAACTGTTGAAAGTGTACATGGTAGTGCTGAGATGTTTTAATTCTTTTCCTCGGGTGAAGCGTGTCTTTTGCAGCTGGCGTAGTCAACCCTCTGCTCCCCCGGGCGCAGTCAAGCCCTTCAGCCCGTTATTACTCCTTTGGCTACCTCCGTGGCCTGGGATAAAAGCCCAGCCTTTCAACACAGCGCTGTGGGAGACGGGGCTTGTCCCAGTTAATTTAGTGAAACTTAGGGGCATGATGACTCACCATCGCCCTAAATCAAAGCGGTTCCTCTAAGTGGGAGAGTTGTAACCCTAATCCCCGCTTTTTGATCCTAGCCAGGCGGGGGGCAGGAGAGATGGGCTTGAAGAAATAAAATTAACGAGTTCAGTAAGGATTATGTACTGCTTGGGCACTCCTAGCTGTGCTAAGCCACTTAATGTAGGGATAAACATTCAAATTCTGGAATCCATAAGCCTGGGTTTGACTCCAGGTCGGCCTCTTACCAGCTGTGTGGCCTTTGGCAAGTTACTCAACCACTCTGGACCTCACACTTCCATCATTCATTAAGTTTCTATTACATGTCAGGCACTATGGCGAGCACTGGGGGTGCTATGGGGGAAAGACAGAGGAGGTCCCTGCCCTCGGACACTTGAGTCACTAAGACTTACATAAACAAGGACACTAGTGCAAACCAAGTAATTACCGCTGGTGACGAGTTCACCAGAAGAAATAAATGGGGCTGGATAGAAGCTGTCATAGAGTTCCTGTTTCAGATATGTTGTTCTGGAAAGTTTTCTTCAAGGAAGCATTTTTCCGTTAAGATCCAAAGAGTGAGAAGGATCCAGTCTTAGAATAGCCTTGAGAAAGAGAGTCCACGCATTAAAAGAGAAGCTGGGAATTATAAACATGCCCACTTCATAGGCCTGCGGTGGGGATTAGATGGGGCAATGCTCCTAAACCTGTTAGCAGTGTTTCTTACTTAGGGCCCTCGGCAAACAGCAGCCACTACCGCCACCACTGCCACGACCCTGAGCGTGATGTCAGGGAAGGGACGTGAGTGAGAAGAGCTGCGTTTGAGTCACGGGTCCCCTGTTCACCAGCAGTTACCAGCAGAATGCCCTTGGCATGTTAGTCACTCTCTCCGAGCCTCAGTTTCCCTAGCCATAAGAGGGGGTCAGATGTGCAGTGTGTGGCTTGGAGTACTTCATAAATAGCAATTATGATGATGGCAATGACAGTGACAATGATGATGATTCCAGCTGTGTGACCTTGAGCGAATGACTTAACCTCTCAGAGCCCCATTTTCATTATCTGAAAATGAGGGCAAATGATGAACTGAATGCCTACAAAGACCACGTGGCAGCTCTAAGTGGCACCGATTAATAGGAAAGCAGAACCACTCTCTACGTGGGTATTCCTGTTGATATCCCAGCTGCTGGCTGCTGTCTGGCACGTAGCTGGCTTTAATCATTGGACTGGACTGAATTGAACCGAGTTCCTGCTCAGCAACTGTGCACAGTCTTTTATACCTCAGGGGGCCAAAGCCAACACCATGAAGGTTGTCTGTGGGACCAAGGGCAGAGACTGGAAGATGCGTTTCAGCTTTCAGAGAACGTTTCCCATGCACTGCCCCTCCTTCTTATCTCTCCTCTGTTGCAACAAAACCTCAATGTGCAACCTCCCTGTCCCTCTTGCATGTCTCCCCTACAACTAGGGCCCCTGCCCATTGAAGAGAGGTTGGGCATCTGAAGAGGGACAGTCCAGGTATCTGTTGTCCCCTGGGCAGACTTTGACAAGGACTCGACTTTCTTTGGATGCCCCAGAAGGAATCCACTTGCCTCAAAACATAACTGAAGACTTTGTGGCAGAGAGAGGAAAGATGACACACCCCCCAGAACACTGCATGCAGAGGCCCTTTGCACACCTCCTCCCCAGACACCCCAAGGGGCTCGCCCTTGCCCAGCTACCAGCAGCCCTGCAGACTCAGGGCTGCTCTGCTCTCCACCACCCCGCACTCTGATGCCTCCCCTCCCAACCTGCTAACCTGCACCATCAGCAAAAAAAAGCTGCGGTGGCTACTCGATCCTTCGTCCTTAGGAGGGTGTGAGGGTGGGGTGGCAATTATAAACTATTTTTTTTCTTTTCATGCACACTCTAAGAAGGCACTTCTTAATTGTCAGGCCACATGTTTACCAAATGCTTCCTTAATCTTTCTCCAATCCTTGTTCCGTGAGAATCATTAGATTGGCAAAGTTGGGACAAATTGCTTTTAGTTCCAAAGGAAGAAAAAGGCTACTCTTGCTATACGGTGAGTAAATTGAAATATGTGTATGCATACTTATACACACACACAAATATGTACAATATATACACAAATAATTACATATTACATATATTTGTGAATACATATTTGTATATACTTATATATATAGATATATTTGTGTGGATGTATACATCAGGATAAAGAGGGAGAACGAATGATGATGAAGGTGGGGTTTTTACTGAAATGGAAAAAAGCTTCTGGCTGATGACACCCCGTTGTTATGACTTAATCTCATCCGAGAATGGATAAGTAGGTTCTGCTCAGGGTTAAAATGAGCTTAAAAAGAGCTCCAAGTGAGCCAGCACCTAACGTGCCTGCCCTCCTTCCCCTGCAGAAGGGTAATTGCTCTTGATCTCTTGCAATTACCCTTTCTCTGCTTCCAGCAAGGATAATCTCAGGGGCAAAGTGAGGCTTCTGACTCAGCGATACCAGAGGGCTCAGCGGCTCAATGGGGAAATGTTTCTCTCTGGGGTGACCTCTGAAATTGTGCTTCTAATCCTAGGTGGAGAAAGTAAATAAGTCACCATCAAGCTAGAGGTGCCCTGAAGCTTGTTCGAGGAACTGGCCAAAGGGCTACGATGAGATGAGGAGCTGGTGAGGTGTCTCCAGGGCATCTGTTCCACTTGGGAGGGAAATTGCACATACTGGGTGATAAATGCACAGTGAGTCCACATCAGTGAGACCCCTAGTGCTTCCGACCCTCACAGGAGTAAACTGTTGTGTATTCATCCACTGATCACTCAACTGCTATTAAGAGCCTATGATGTGCTCCCTAAACAGCCCGGCATCTAACACTCCACAGCTAATATGTGTCAGGCACTATTCTGGGCTCTGCAAAAACAAAGTGAAAGGCAGACAAAAATCTCAGACTCCAGGTGACTTACTCTCTAGTTGAGGGGGTAGGAGCATTTAGCAATAAACTAATAAATATGTGTTAGGGTTTTCCTGAGGTGGCCCAAGTTTAGACATGTCATGCCAAAGAAATTATTAACAGTACCCTCTTTCCCTTTCAAAAGTTATTTGTTTAGATACATATAAAGTAGAGGAAGGTGGGCACAGATGTTAGCTCAGGGCCAATCTTCCTCAGCAAAAAGAGGAGGGTTTGCAGAGGATGTTAGCTCAGGACTAATCTTCCTCAAAAAAATTGGAAAAAAAAGTATTGGTTTAGAAATTAAATTATATGGTTGCCTTACTGATAAGTCAAGGAAGATAAAGATTGGGTTTATCAAAATGGCAACTGCAACAGCTTCAGTTTAAGTGGAATGTTGGCGAGAACATCTAGTTGAAGCAAGTTAAGGAAAGAATGTGTGAAGAAGCAATGGAGACTATGAGTACAGACAATTTTTTTGAAGAAATTTGTTCTGTAGGGGAGCATAAAAATGGAACAAGTGTTGGTGGGGTTTGAGAGAGTTTAGTTTTCATAGAGGAGAAATAGCAGCATGTTTTCACGTTTATGGGATTGATCGAAGGAGAAGGGAAATTCTGATGATGCAATGGGAGTGAAGAGTGGAGACAACAGCTGGAGAGCTGTCCTCGAGTACAAGAGAGGAGAAGAGAGCTAGTGCGGATGTGGAGAGATTGCAGGGGACAAAAGAGAGGACAATTCATCTATTGTACCAGGAAGGAAAAGGATGGATGGATGGATAGATGGGTGGATGGATAGATAGAAGACAGATGGACAGATGGATGGATGGATAGATAGATAGATAGATAGGCAGGCACAGATTCACATAATTTAAGTAGATGTGGTGGTGGATACTGGTAGAATTTTTCTTCATATTGCTTCAGTTTTCTCAGCAAAATAAGAATCAGGGACATCTTTGGTGGGGAAGCACATTAGAGGCTTGAGGAGAAAGGAGAAGATATGAAATGGGCATCTGGGAGAGCAGGAGAGTGAATAGACCTGGGAAAGACACAAAGATTGTCAGGCATCTCACATAGCTGCTTGAGGTTTGTGGTCATCACTGTGATCCGAGAGGGTCAGCATGCTTAGGGGTTTGTTTCCAGCCACTTTTTCTGCTTGAGTGCAGACCTGAAGTTGCGGACAGTCGACACAACCAGCTTTGAGTTCTTGTCAGACAACCATGTTGAAATCACAAGGGAATGAAGGTATCTGCAAGGCAGTGATTAGAATGTTAGACCAGGGAATATAAACTGGGTAGGGAGAGAAGTGAGGGACATGAGAGGGATACTGACAGTGAATAATAGGTCATAGGGTCACTGGACTGAAGGTTCTGGAGGGGTTCAAATGTTGGTACTAAATCTAGAGAGATAGAAAGTATCAATCAGAAACTGGGATGGCAGGAAGTGAACTTATGGAGAAGGAATGTAGCTATTGGTAATGACAATGGGCATGACCATGGGAGTAAAAAGGAGGTGGTACAGGGGACAGGACCAAGGGTAATAAGCAGGTGAAAAACTAAGGCGCCAGGGCCAGCCCCAGTGGCCTAGTGGTTAAGTTCAGCATGCTCTGCTTCATGGCCCAGGGTTCCGTTCCCAGGTGTGGACCTACACCACTTGTCTGTCGGTGGCCATGCTGTGGTGGCAGCTCACAAACAAAAAGAGGAAGATTGGAAGCAGACGTTAGTTCAGGGTAAATCTTCCTCGGTGGAAAAAGGAAGACTGGCAGTAGATGTTAGCTCAGGGTGAATCTTCCTCAGAAAAAAAAAAAAACAAGCCCAAAAAACAAAACGCCTAAGGGGCCAGTGTATTGGAGGGATTGCCTAATTGATTGCCTAGTAGAACGTACTATGCACCAAACACCATGTCAGCTCTTAAGGATATTTAGAGGAGAAAAATGAATTTCCTGTCTGGGAGCACATCACAGTCTGATGGAAAGTGAGGGACATAAAAAAATGATGATGGATAAAGAAAATATGGTGTATATATATATATATATATATATATATATATACACAATGGAATATTTTTCAGCCCTAAAAAAGAAGAAATTTCGCCATTTGCAACAACATAGATGGACCTTAAGGCATTACGCTAAGTGAAATAAGTCAGACGGAGAAAGACAAATACTGTATGATCTCACTGATATGCAGAATCTAAAAAACACCTGAACTCATAGAGAGAGAGAGTAGAATGATGGTTACCAGAGGTGGGGGGTGGGGGTGGGAAAAATGGGTGAAGGTGGTCAAAAAGTAAAGAATAAAAAGAAATAATGGTAGTACGTTGTGGTAGATGATATGTCCTGGGTTCTCTTGAGGTGAAGGATCTAGCAATATGAGCCAGCAGCCTGCCTGGCACGTCAGCTGGAGTCCATCGCCACCCATGTCTCTCATTACACCACTTGCCCAGCCCCTATGTGCATTTGAGCTTTAGACTCTGGCTGTGGGGTAGGTTAGAAAGCATAAAGGGGAAGTTCTTTTCCCAAAGAAGGTACTCAGTGAATTCTTGTTAAAGAAAGACCGAGAAAGAAGGAGGAAGAAGAAACATTTCCCTGGCAGAACTGGCCGAATCTGATAGCAAACAGAATTTGAGGAGTAGAGAAGAAGAAATCAAAAGTGCTTCTGAGATGTCAAGCCTGGGCAGCTGAACGGAGAGTGCTATGTGATGTAATTCAGATGCCCAGAGATTGAAATGTCAGAGTTCACTGCGTGGGTAAATGGCTTTGTTGGTGGATCCAATAACTGAAAAGTGAACCTACCTCAAAATGCCTGGACTAAGAGATATATGCAGAGTCTACTTAACGCTGGATCCCACAAACAAAAATGTTATTTGTGGAAAGGTTGTAGCCTTAAAAAAACCTGAAGTTTGCAAACTGGTTCACACACGTATAGAAAGAAAGGTATCCACCACGCTTTGATGGAAAATAGTAAGAGGAGAATTTCCTGACAGCACTTCTAGCCATCCTCACCTTGAGTCTCTGGAGAAGGATGATTCTGTCTGGAAAGGCAGGTTTCTCTGCTGTTTCTCAGACAATAGGTGATCAGAGGGCACCAGAGGAATTAATTAACTTCAGTTTTACCAAGCAAAGACTAGCCAGGTATCTTGGACTGAGAAATAAGAGGAAAAGGAAATTGCTTCAAAAAATAAGCTCAGGGCAGAAGGGAAAGCATCCAGAGATTTGGAGTTTTAAAGTGAGCACAGGAGTCAAACAAAGTTTCTTAAGACCTTTTCTCTGTAGAAAGTAGTGGTTATTTAACCCCATAGTGACATTGAGTGGAATTGACAAGAAGAGCCAATAGTACCTTACGGCACCATCAGACAAAGTTAGCATGAATACAACAGAAGGCTAAGTTTAGACTCCACTCCCTCAGAACAGCTCACGTATACTTTCCTAAATCGGCACCTCGTTCCAAGATTCTATTCTTTTTTTACTACCTCTTCCTTCTGCTTAGAAAGTCTTTTCTGCTCTTCCTTGATTGATAAAGGAACTTTTTATATTAAGCTCATTTGGTCCCCTGGCAGAATTAAAATTAGAAACTACCTCTTTTGTGAACATCTCTACTCTAGAATGCATTTCACTGTATGGTAATTATTTATTTGTGGATATTCTCCTTACTCCAACTAAAATCTTTATTGAATAACTGATTGTCTACTTTGCACTACATATTTTGGACACAAGTGAAAAATCCAGAAAATTCACCAAATGATTTAGCGAACACAAGTGGAGCAACTACCTGGCAAGAAGTAACTGGATTTTTTAGTTAATTTTTCAGTTATAAAGCATATGATTGGGAAATTATTGACATGATTTACTGAACATTTTCCTCCCCATTTCTTTGTTTTGCTGTGGCTGTTGTTTATTTGTTTAGTGTAAATAAAACTTAACGAGCCCAGCTCTTTCCTGATGCCTGGCCATGGTGAGGAACCAGCAACAAAACATTGCAAAAGATGCTCTCTTCTTATATGTTTGTGCAACTACACATCATTGCATCATAATGGGAAGAGGGATTTCAGTCCAGGTTCTTATATAGAGCTGCCTTGATCTACCCCTTTTGTTGCTTCACTCTTTACTAGGAGGAAGAACCACTAATTTGATTTGCCAAAGTATAAAATACTAATAAGATTATGATTATTAGTAGTCAGACTTGTATTTTTCTTTTGAAATATTTTAGGACAAAGCTCTGTGGATATGAAAACTCACACCCCTCTCTTCTGAGGAATGTTCTTGTTTTATTTCTTTGGCAAGTTTCTACATTTTATGGAGACTCTAATTTTCTTTAACATAAACCTCTATTTTGGGGAGATAAATGGTGATTTATTTATCAATAAGTGGTAACTTACCTCCACTACTGTTCAACATTGTATTATTGTATATTGTGCTATTCAACTTTGCAAAGGAGTTAGCCAGTGCAGTTAGTCAAGAGAAATCCATTAGAAGTCTAAGAATGGGGAAAGAAGAGGTAAAACTATCCTTATTTGCAGATGATATACTAATATACCTCAAAACCCCAGATAACCAACAATAACAAAAAAATAGCTCAAATAACAAAACAATTCAGTGAAATAGCGAGACCTAAAATTAACATACAAAAATCAATAGGCTTCAGTGAGACGATGCTGGGAAGATGGCAGAGTAGGAAGCACCAGGAATCTGTCTCCCCACCTAGCCAACAATTGCACTTGCAGAATGTGTCTGACATGATTATTTTGGAACCCAGGAGCGTGTTAAAGGCTTGAAATTTCCAGGGTAAGGCTTTGGTGATAAATTTCAGTCAATTTCAGCTCTTAGCACAGTTGGAACTACCACTCCCCAGCCTTCAGCCCCATAGAAGGTAACTGTGCATGCATTGTGGGAGCTAGTGTGGGCGAAAGGACCCTCTTCTCCAAATATTGGGGATTTGTGCTCTGAGCACTTATTGCTGTTTCTGTTACAGAGGTGCAGGAAGAGAGGTGGGTAGCTATTGTTGTTGCTCCTTTCTCCTTGTTTCAAGTCCCTCTTCCTCTGGCTGAAGTAACTTCTATGGTAGATAAAGGTCTGGTGCCTTTTTTTCCCTTAATTTTTCTCTATTTCCCTTTTGGGAACCAGATATTAAAGACTAGGACATTCAAAAGTAACCACACATAGGGGCAGGCCCAATGGTGCAGCAGTTAAGCATTCATGTTCCACTTCGGCAGCCTGGGGTTCACTGGTTTGGATCCTGGGTGAAGACATGGCACCACTTGCCAAGCTATGCTGTGGTAGGTGTCCCACATATAAAGTAGAGGAAGATGGGCATGGATGTTAGCTTAGGGCCAGTCTTCCTCAGCAAAAAGAGGAGGATTGGCAGTAGTTAGCTCAGGGTTAATCTTCCTCAAAAAATAAATAAATAATTTTTTAAAAAGTAACCACACATATAGGAGAAACTAGAATGTGACTGTATATGTCCAGGGAAAGGCACAGGCTCAGAAAAGATCTGAAGTTTATGCCTCAAGCTGAACCTCAGCACAGTGACATCATACGTCAATCACACACACAAAAAAACCCAGAAAATTGTGGGAAAGGCAGGGACCTGATTTCCAGAGTTACCAATTATTAGATTCAAATGTCCAGTTTTCAACAAAAAAAAATCAAAAAGTGTACAAAACAACAGGAAAGTATGCTCCATTCAAAGGAAAAGAATAAACCAACAGAAACAGTCCTTGAAAAAGACCTGAAAGAAGATATATTAGAAAAAGACTTTAAAAGAATTGTTTTAAAAATGCACAAACAACTGAAGGGAGACATGGAGAAAAACCAAGAAATCAATGTATGGACAAAATGGAAATATCAATAAAGAGATAGAAAACCTAAAAAGAAATTTAAAAAATAACCAGCAAACAACTGGAGCTGAAAAGCATGATAACTGAAATGAAAAATTGGCTAGCAGGATTCAAAGGCAGAATTCATTAGGCAGATGTAAGAATCAGCAAAAATGAAGATAAAACAATGAGAATTATCAAATCTGAGGAACAGTAAGGAAAAAAAGATTGAAGAAAAATGAACAGAGCCTAAGGGGATTGTGCAACACAAGCAAACAGATTAACATACGTATTGTGGGAGTCCCAGAAAGAGAAAAGAGAGACTATTTGAGAAAATAATGTCAACAAACTTCCCAAATTTGATGAAAGACACAAATATAAATACCCAAGAAGCTGAACGGAGTCCAAGTAGGATGAACTCAAAGAGATCCACAACAAAACACATTATAATCAATGTTAAAAGACAAAGACAAAGACAAAGACAGAATCTTGAAAGCAGCAAGACAGAAGCAACTCATTACATACAAGGAATTCTCAATAAGATTAACAGCAGGTTTCTCATCAGAAACTTTGGAGGCCAGAAGGCAATGGGTTGATATATTCAAAGTGCTAAGAGAAAAAAAACTTTCAAGCAAGAATCCCATATCTGGCAAAACTGTCCTTCAAAAGTTAGGTAGAAATTAAGATATTCCTAGATAAACTGAGGGAGTTCATTACCACTAAATCTTCCCTACAAGAAATGCTGAGGGGAGTCCTACATGTTGAAATGAAAGGACACTAAACAGTAACTTGAAGCCATATGCAGAAATAAATATTTCAATAAAGGTAAACACATGGGCAATTATAAAAGCTAGTGTTCTTGTAACAATAGTTTGTAATTCCACTTACTGTTTTCAAAATGATTTAAGAAACTAATGCATTAAAAAATTAATAAGTTTTGAGTGACTTCAGTTTTATGGTGGAATGAGTTATTCCCTTTGTCTCTCCCCTCTAAGTTACAACTAAACAGGCATTCATTAACCAACAGAGGATTCCATACACAGCACAACAGGGTGGTTGAGAGATCCACACAGCCAAACAACTGAAAGTGGGTGGACTAGATCCCCAGGAAGCAGTGGAACTAGGGCCCCTTCCCGTCCCCATTCCCAGTGGCAGTAATCCAGGTCCAGATCCTCACACAGCACTGCCTCAACTGTGAGTGGAGGTGAAGTCAGCATGGCCCACAAGCAAATGCTTTTGGAGTGGTAACCCAGCCCACAGGACTGCCTACCATGCCATTGGAGCCTCACCCATGTGAATGCTCCCTACCAAGTGGTGGTGGCTCAGCCCCTGCAAAGGCACTCTGCCCATGAAGCAGGACCTGCCAAGCAGTTGTAGCCAGCCAGTGTAAATGCAGAGCAGTTCAACACACAACTACCAGAAGGTAAGGCAGGATCAGAAAACACAGCTCCTATCACCCCCTCAGTGGTGGCAGGTGGAATCTGTGACCTGATACTACCACAAATCTGCTGGCAGACGATCAATTCACCAAACGCCATGAAGAACTACAGTAACACTGCAGAGCAGAAGGAAAATGACAAGACTCCAGAAACCAAACCTGAAGTCACAGAAGATTACAATATAAAGGACAGAGAATTTTACATAGTTGTCACAAACTCAATGAGTTACCAGGAAACAGAGAAAGACAGTTCAATGAGCCCAGGAATAAAATTAATGAACAAAAGAAATACTTCATCAAAGAGATTGAAACCCTTTAAAAAAAAAAACTATACAGAAATTCTGGAAGTGAAGAACACAATTAGTTATATAAAAAATCATGTAGAAACCATAAAAAATCGAGCAGACTTTATAGACAGAATTAGGGAATTAGAAGAGAGAAATATGGAAATGCTTTAGGTAGAGGAGGAGAGAGAACTAAGGTTTCTTAAAAAAGAAGAGATTCTTCCTGAAAGAGCCAACTCAATTAGAAAAAGTAACATAAGGATTATAGGTATTCCAGAGAAAGAAGAAAAGAAGAAAAGAGCAGAGAGCTTATTCAAAGAAATAACATCCGAGAACTCCCCAAACCTGGGGAAGGAACTGGACAAGCAAGTACATGAAGTCAATAGAACTCCTAATTACATCAATGCAAAAAGACCTTCTCCGAGGCACATAATATTAAAACTGTCAGAAAAATCAAAGAAAAAGGAAAAATACTAATGGTAGCAAAGCAAAAGAAAATAACCTACAAAGAAATCCATATCAGCCTTTCAGTGTATTTCTCAGCAGAAATCTTACAGGCTAGGAAGGAATGGAATGATATATTCAAAATAATGGAAGACAAAAACTTTCAGCCAAGGATACTCTATCCAGCAAAATTGTCCTTCAGGTACAATGGAGAAATAAAATATTTCCCAGATAAACAAAAGCTGAGGGAGTTCATCACTGCTAGACCTGCCTTATAAGAAACGATGAAAGGAACTCTCCTACCTGAAACAAAGAGGCAAAGGTTTACAAAGCTTTGAACAATGAGATAGACAAAATTAAAAAAAAAAATTCACCTCTCTATCAAAATAGGTTAGAAAACACTTAATAATAAAATAAAAGATAAAAGGAAGGTAAACATCAAAAATAACTATAAACACTTCAATTTAGTCAGAAAATCACAACACAGAAAAGAATAATTTGTGACAACAATAACTCAGAGGGGGAAGAGGAGAGGGATGGAACATATTTAGGCTAATGGAGATAAGAGTCTATCAGGAAATGGGCTATGTCATCTACAAGATCTTTTATACAAACCTCATGGAAATCACTAAAAAAAAAAGAGCAGATGCAAAATTCATAAATAAAGAGAAAATTGATAAAACCATCGCAGAATACCCAACAAACTGAATTGACAATCAGAAAGACAAGGGAAGAGAAACAAGGGAAATATAGAGCAAAATGAAAGCAAGAAATAAAATGGGAGTGTTAAGCCCTCATGTATCAATAATTGCTCTAAATGTAAATGGATTGAATTCTCCAATCAAAAGACACAGAATGGTTGGATGGATTAAAAAACAAGACCCAAAAATATGCTGCCTCCAGGAAACAGATCTCAACTGTAAAGAAAAACAAAGGCTAAGAGTGAAGGGATGGAATATGATACTCCAAGAAAATGGCAAGCAAAAGAAAGGAGGTGTTGCCATACTTGTATCAGACAAAGAAGACTTCAAGAAAAAAAGATAATGAGAGACAAAGAGAGCCAGTATATAATGATAAAAAGGACATTCCACCAAGAGGACATAAGACATGAATATATATGCACCTAACACAGGACCACCAAAGTATATAAAGCAATTGTCAACAGCCCTAAATGGAGAAATTGACAGCAACACAATAATAGTAGGGGACATGAACACCCTGCTTATATCAATGGATAGATCATTTTCAGACAGAAAGTCAGAAAGGAAACAGTGGCCTTAAATGAAACACTAGACCAAATGGACTCACTAGATATATATAGAATATTCCATCCAAAAGAAGCAGAACACACGTTCTTCTCAAGTGCACATGGAACCTTCTCAAAGATAGACCATATGTTGGGAAACAAGGCAAGCCTTAGATAAACTTAAAAAGATTGAAATCATATCAAGCATCTTTTGCAACCACAGTGCTTTGAAACTAGAAATTGACTGTAAGGAAAAAAAGCTGGGAAAAATCACAAATACGTGGAGACTAAACAACATGTTACTGAATAACCATTGGATGAAAGAAGAAATCAAAGGAGAAATCAAAAAAATACCTGGAGACAAATGAAAATGAAAACACAACACACCAACTCTTATGGGATGCAGGAAGAATGGTACTAAGAAGGAAATTTATAGCAATACAGGCCTATCTCAACAAACAAGAAAAGCTCAAATAAGTAATTTTAAACTACTTTAACAGAACTACAAAAAGAAGAGCAAACAAAGCCCAAATCAGCAGAAGGAAAAACATAATAAAAATTAGAACAGAAATAAATGAAATAGAGAGTAAAATACCAGTAGAAAGGATCAATGAAACTGGCTGGTTCTTTGCAAAGATAAACAAAATTGACAAAACCTTAGCCAGACTCACTAAGACAAAAAGAGAGAAGCCTGAAATAAATAAAATTAAAACTGAAATAGGATAAGTTACAATGGATACAACAGAAATACAAAAGATTATAAGAAGATATTATGAAAAACTATATGTCAACAAAGTGGGTAACCGAGAAGAAATGGATAAATTCTTAGAATCATACAACCTTCCAAAATCCAGAAGAAATAGATAATCTGAATAGACCAGTCACAAGTAAACAAATTGAAAGAATAATGAAAACCCAAAAAAACAAAAGTCCAGGACCAGATGGCTTCTCTGTAGAATTCTATCAAACATTCAAAGAAGATTTAATACCTATCCTTCTCATACTACTCAGAAAAATGAAGAAGGTGGGAAGCTTCCTAACTCATTCTACAAGGCCAACATTGCCCCAATACCAAAACCAGACAAGGACAACACACAAAAAGGAAAATGACAGGAAAATATTGTTAATGAACATAGATGCAAAAACCTCAACAAAATATTAGCAAATTGAATAGAGCAATATACAAATGGATCCTACACTAAGATCAAGGGGGATTTATACAATGGATGCAGGGATGGTTCAACATTCACAAATCAATCAATGTGATACACCACATTAACAAAATGAAGAATTAAAACCACATGAGTGTCTCAATAGATTTGGATAAAGCATCTGACAAAATCCATTATGAATTTATGATAAAAACTCAATAAAATGGGAATCGAAGGGAAGTATTTCAACATTATAAAGGGCATATATGACAGAACCATAGGCAACATCATACTTAATGGTGAAAATCTGAAAGCCATCACTCTGAGAAAACGAACAAGACAAATGCGACCACTTGCACCACTGGTATTCAACATAGTACTGGAGGTTTTGGTGAGAGCAATTAGTCAAAAAAAGAAACAAAAAGGATTCAAATTGAAAAGAAAGAAGTAAAACTTGCTGTTTTCAGATGACCTGAATCTATATATAGAAAACCTAAAGAATCTACCAGAAAACTGTTAGAAATATGTAAAAACTACAGCAAAGTTGCAGGGTACAAAATCAACTTACAAAAATCAGTTGCATTTCTATACACTAATAATGAACTAACAAAAAGAGAAGTCAAGAATACAATTTTGTTTACAATTGCAACAAAAAGAGTAAAATATCTAGGAATAAATTCTACCAAAGAGGTGAAAGACTTATACAATGAAAACTATAAGACATTATTGATTGAAGGAAATCGAAGAAGACATAAAGAAATGGAAAGATATTCTATGCACATGGATTGAAGGAATAAACATAGTTAAAATGTCCATATTACTGAAAGCAATTTACAGATTCAATGCAATCACAATCAGAATTCCAATGACATCCTTCACAGAAATAGAGGAATCCTAAAACTTATATGGAACATCAAAAGACCTGGAATCGCCAAAGCAATCCTGAGAAAAAGGAACAAAGCTGGAGGCATCACAATCCCTGACTTCAAAATATACTACAAAGCTATAGTAATCAAAACAGCAAGGTACTGTCAGAAAAACAGGCACATGGATCTATGGAATAGAATTGAAAGCCCAGAAATAAAATCAAACATCTATGGGCAGCTAATCTTCCACAAAGGAGCCAAGAACACACAATGGAGAAAGGAAATTCTTTTCAGTAATAGGTGATGGGAAAACTGGACCGCTATGCTCAAAAGAATGAAAGTAGCCCATTATCTTACACCATACACAAAAATTAACTCAAAATCAATTAAATATTTGAAGTTAAGACCTTAAACCATAAAACTCCTAGAAGAAAACATAGCCAGTACACTTTTTTACATTGGTCTTAGCAGTGTCTTTTCAAATACCATGACTAATCAGGCAAGGGAAACAAAAGAAAAAATAAACCAATGGGACTACAACAGACTAAAAGGATTCTGTATGGTGAAGGAAACCATGAACAAAACAAAAAGACAGCCCTCCAACTGGGAGAAAATATTTGCAAATCATGTATCTGCCAAGGGGTTAATTTCCAAGATATATAAAGACCTCATAAAACTCAACAACAACAACAAAACAGATCAAAAAATTGCCAAAGGATATGAACAGACATTTTTCCAAAGAATATATACGATGGCCAACAGGTACATGAAAAGATGTTCAACATCACTAGTTATTAGGAAGATGCAAAGCAAAAGTATGATGAAGGAATGAGGTGAGCATCCTGGCAGAGTAAGTTCTCCCTCTTAAACTCTCCCCTCTAAGACACAATGAAAAGAACATTTATATACCAACAGAGGACACTTGCACAATAAAAAAAAAAATCATCTGAGAGGCCCACGTAGCCATACATCTGAAGTTGGAGTTGCTGGATGCCACAGAGGAGGTGGAGGGATGTAAGGGGAGTCTTCTTTCCCTCCCAAACTGCAGTGGCCCTAGGATTGCATGTGACTCTGAGAAGAGTGAGGGAAGGGCGGCCCTCTACAGGAACACCTTCACTCTCTGACTTCCCACACAGCCCACGGGAAAGCCCCTCACAGAGGTAACTAAGCTATCATGGGGGTGTCTTCATCAGGCTAGGACCCCAGCAGAGCAGATAGTGAGGGCTGAGCAAGAATGTTCCCAGGATCATGCAGGTGAAAGAAAGCACCCCTCCTCCCCCAAACCAGTGCTCCAACTCAGATGGTTGGCCAGAGCACCAAAGAGAAAAGCAGCCAGCAGCTAGAGCGAGCAAGCCACAAATTGTGGCAGGCTCAGAATACACAGCTCTTGACCCCCACTCAGTGTTGGCAGGTGGAAGCTGCGACTAGATACTATCACTATGCAGAGGCACAAATGCATGCCATCAAACAGTATGAAAATATATATTAAATCTCCAGACCAGAAGGAAAATGACAACTATCCAGAAATCAATCCTGAAAGCACAGAAATTTATAATCTAAATCACAGAGAATCCAAAAAAAAGCTAACATTAAAAAACTGAAAAATTTACAAGAAAATACAGATTGACAATTCCATGAAATCATGAAATTCTTCACAAACGAGATTGAAACTATAAAGAAGCACCAATCAGAAATGTTGGAGATGAAAAACACAATGGATGAGATAAAGAAAAATTTAGATTCCCCAAACAGTAAAGCTGATATTATGGAGGAATGAACTAGCACCCTGGAGGACAGAAATATAGAAATGCTTGAGATAGAGGAGGAGAGAGAATTAAGACTAAAAAGAAACGAAGAAATTCTCCAAGAAATATCTGACTCAATTAGGAAATACAACATGGATATTCCAAAGGGAGAAGAGACGGAGAATGGAGCAGAAAGCTTGTTCAAAGAAATAATAGCAAAGAACTTTCCAAACTTGGGGAAGGAGCTGGAAATACAAGTGAAACAAGCCAATAGATCCCCCAACTAGATTAATGTAAAAAGACCTCCAGGGAATATAGTAGCAAAGCTGGAAAAAGTCAATGAGAAAGAAAAAAATATTAATGGCAGGAAGGTAGAAGAAAACTTACAAAGGAGCCCCAATCAGGCTTTCAGTGGATTTCTCAGCAGGAACCTTATGAGCTAAAAGAGAGTGGAATGATATATTCAAAATTCTGAAAGACAAAAACTTTCAGCCAAGAAAACTCTATCCAGTAAAAACATCCTTCAGCTATGATGGAGAAATAAAATATTTCCCAGATAAACAAAATCTAACAGAATTCATCTCTACAAGACCTGCCCCCCCTCCCCCCCACAAATCCTCATGGATGCCCTCATATCTGAAACAAAAAAGAAGAAAGGGGTTACAAAGCCCTGAGTAAGGAGGTCAATAGGTAGACAAAATCAGAAAATTGTAGCTATCCATCAGAAGAGGTTAGAAAACACTCAAGTATAACGTTAAAGATAAAGAGAAGGAAAACACCAAAAAAATGTAGTCTTATTTTAACCACAAACTCACAACAGAAGATGAATACGATGTGACAAAAATAACTTAGGAGGTGAACAGGAGAGGGACAGAATTGGCATAGTCTAAGGAAATAAGAGGTTATCAGAAAATAGATTATCTCATCTATGAGATTTCTCATACAAACCTCATGGTAATCACTAAACAAATAAGTAGGACAGAGACACAAATAATAAATAAGGAGAAAACTAAGAAAACTAAGAAAAATACCTAACGAAATTAGTAGTCCAAAATACATGGGACATGAAACAAAGGAAATGCAAGAGAACCAGAAAAAGAGCAATAAAATAGCAGCATTAAACCATCATGTATCAATAATCACCCTAAATGCAAATGGATTGAATTCTCCTATCAAAGTGGCTGGCTAGATTAAAAAACAAGACCCAATAATATGCTGCCTCCAGGAAATGCATCTCAGCTCCAATGACAAACACAGGCTCAGAGTGAAAGGATGGAAGATGATACTCCAAGCTAATGGCAAACAAAAGAAAGCAGGCGTTTCCATACTTATATCAGACAAAATATACTTCAAGATAGAACAGGTAAAGAGAGACAAAGAGAGGCAATATATAACAATAAAATGGACACTCCACAGAGAAGACGTAACACTTATTAACATCTATGCACCCAAAAAAGGAGCACCAAAGTACATAAAGCAACTATTAACAAACCTAAAAGGAGATATTAACAGCAACACAATAATAGTAGGGGACCTCAACACTCCACTTACATCGATGGATAGATCATCCAGACAGAAAGTCAGCAAGGAAACAGTGAAATTAAATGGAAAACTAGACCAGACAGACTTAATAGATATGTATACAACACTCCATCCAAGAACAGCAGAATACACATTCTTCTCAAGTGCGCATGGAACATTCTCAAGGATAGACCACATGTTGGGAAACAAGGCAAGTCTCAGTAAACTTAAGAAGATTGAAATAATAAGCATCTTTTCTGACCATAATGCTATGTAACTAGAAATTAACTACAAGAAAAAAGCTTAGAAAGGGACAAAGATGTGGAGACTGAAAAACATGCTACTGAACAACCAATAAATCATTGAAGAAATGAAAGAAGAAACCAGAAAATATTTGGAGACAAATGAAAATGAAAACATACCATACCAACTCATATGGGATGCTGCAAAAGAGGTCCTAAGAAAGAAATTCATCACAATACAGGCTCACCTTAACAAGAAAAATCCCAAATAGAGGATAGACCAGTGGCATAGTGGTTAAGTTTACACATTCTGATTCGGCTGCCCAGGGTTCACGGGTTCGGATCCTGGGCACAGAGCTAGCACTGCTCATCAAGCCACACTGTGGCAGTAACCCACATAAAATAGAGGAACATTGGTACAGATGTTACCTCAGTGACAATCTTCCTCAAGCAAAAAGATGAAGATTGGCAACAGATGTTAGCTCAGGGCCAATTTTCCTCACAAAAAAAATTAAAAAGAAAGAAAAATCCCAAATAAGTAATCTCAAATGGCACCTAACAGAATTAGAAAGAGAACAAACAAAGGCCAAAGTCAGCAGAAGGTAAATAATAAAAGTCAGAGGAAAAAAATAAATGAAATTGAAACAAAAAAATGATAAAAAGGATCAATGAACCCAAGAGCTGGTTCTTTGAGAAGATAAACAAAACTGACAAACTCTTAGCCAGACTCACAAAGAAAAAATGAGAGAAAGCTCAAATCAATAAAATTAATGAAAGAGGAAAAATTACAATGGCTATAACAGAAATACAAAAGATTGTAATGGAATACTATGAAATACTATATGCCAACAAATTGGACAATCTAGAAGAAATAGATAAATTCTTAGACACTTACAACCTCTCAAAGATAAATCAAGAAGAAATAGAGAATCTGAATAGACCAATCACAAGTTAGGAGATTGAAACAGTAATCAAAAACCTCCCAAAATATAAAAGTGGAGGACCAGATGGCTTCACTGGGGAATTCCATCACTCAAAGAAGATTTAATACCTATCCTTCTCAAACTATTCCAAAAGATTGGGGAAGACAGAAAACTTCCTAACACATTCTACAAAGCCAACATGACCCTGATACCAAATCCTGACAAGGACAACACAAAAAAGGAAAACTACAGGCCAATATCACTGAGGAACATGGACGCAAAAATCCTCAACAAAATATTGGCAAACTGAACACAGCAATATATTAAAAAGATCATACACCATGATCAAGTGGGATTTATAACAGGACACAAAGATGGTTAAACATCTGCAAATCAATCAATGTGATACACCACATTAACAAAGTGAGGAATAAAAATCACATGATCATCTCAATAGATGCAGGGAAAGCCTTTGACATGATCCCACATCCATTTATGATAAAAACCCTTAACAAAATGGGGATAGAAGGAAACTACCTCAACATAATAAAGACCCTATATGCAAAACCCACAGTCAGCATTATACTCAGTGGGGAAAAACTGAAAGTCATCTCTCTCAGAACAGGAACAAGACAAGGGTGCCCACTATCACCACTCTTATTCAATCTAGTAGTGGAGGTTTTGGCCAGAGAAATTAGACAGGAAAAAGAAATAAAAGGAATCTAAATTGGGAATGAAGGCGTGAAAATCTCACTGTTTGCAGATGACATGATTTTATGTATAGAAAACCCTAAAGAACCTATCAGAAAACTGTTAGAAATAATCAACAACTACAACAAATTTCCAGGGTACAAAATCGACTTAAAAATCAGTTGCATTTCTGTACTCCAATAATGAACTAACAGAAAGAGAACTCAAGAATACAATCCCATTTACAATCGCAACAAAAAGAGTAAAATATCGAGGGATAAATTTAACCAAGGAGGTGAAAGACCTATACAATGAAAACTATAAGACATTACTGAAAGAAATTGAAGAAGACATAAAGAAATGGAAAGATATTACATGCACATGGATTGGAAGAATAAACATAGTTAAAATGTCTATGCTACCTAAAGCAATCTACAGATTCAATGCAATCCCAATGACATTCTTCATGGAAATAGAACAAAGAACCCTAAAATTCATATGGGGCAACTAGAGACCTCAAACAGCTAAAGCAATCCTGAGAAAAAAGAACAAATCTGGAAGCATCACTATCCCTAACTTCAAAATATACTACAAAGTTATAGCAATGAAAACAGCAAGGTACTGCTACAAAAATAGGAACACATGTCAATGGAACAGAATTGAAATCCCAGAAATAAAACCACACATCTACAGACAGCTAATCTTTGACAAAGGAGCTAAGAACATACCATGGAGAAAGGAAAGCCTCTTCAATAAATGGTGTTGGGAAAACTGGACAGCCACATGCAAAAGAATGAGGGTAGACCACTATCCTTCACCATACACAATAATTAACTCAAAATGGTTCAAAGACTTGAAGGTGAGACCTGAAACCATAAAACTTCTAGAAGAAAATATAGGCAGTACACTCTTTGACATCAGTCCTAAGAGGATGTTTTTGAATACCATTTCTACCTGGACAAGGGAAAAAAAAGAAAAAACAAACAAATGGGACTTCATCAGACTAAAGAGCTTCTGCAAGGCAAAGGAAACCAGGATCAGAATGAAAAGACAACCCATTAACTGGGAGAAAATATTTGCAAATCATATATTCAACAAGGGGCTAATTTCTATAATATATAAAGAACTCAACAATTGAACAACAAAAAAAACAAACAACCCAGTCAAAAAATTGACAGAGGACATGAACAGACATTTTTCCAAAGAGGATATACAGATGGCCAATAGGCACATGAAAAGATATTCAACATCACTAATCGTCAGTGAAATGCAAATCAAAACTACACTTAGACCTTAAAGGTATTATGTTAAGCAAAATAAGCCAGAAAAAGAAAGAGAAACACTGTATGATTTCACTCATGTGTGGAAGATAAACACATGGATAAAGAGAACAGATTAGTGGCCGCCAGAGGAGAAGGGGGTTGTCGGGAGGGCAAAAGGGATAAAGGGGCCCACACATATGGTGTCAGATAAAAACTAGACTACTATGGGTGAGCAAGATATAGTCTATATAGAAACTGATATACAATAATGTGCACCTGAAATTACACAGTTATAAATCAACATGAACTCAATAAAACAATTAATAATTTTTAAAAAATTAATAGCATTTATAAATACAAACAATACACAGATGACACAATGTTAGAGAAAGCCCCATTTAAAATAGCAACTAAGATTAATACTTAGGAATAAATTTAACAAGAAATGTATTACACACAAAGCTTACATGCAAAATAGTTTTAAACACGTCTGAAAGACACAGGAAGTTTTACAGTCAGGGATGGTAAATCCATATAAGGAGTGACTATTCCAGTAAGAACAAAGCATTTTCCCTTTTATGATGGAATCAGCTCAATGTAATCAATCTCCCACAAAATAATGAGCTGATTGCTGATTGCCCCTGGAAATGGTGCCATATCAAAGTCTCGGTGTTGGTCTCTGCTGTTGGTAGATTTAGCATCCAGTGGTGACTACAGCCAAGTCAGCCTTGGTGAATAGAAGTCTATGTTGCTGAGCCCATAGATAATGTCCATCACTGCCATCTTGACCACTTTGTTCGTGAGCCCATTGGGCAGTGACAGGGGTGGTTGGAGTAGGAGGCTGACCAATGTTCACAGAGAGCTCACTCTTTGGCCAGCATCCACACAGAACACAAATTTCTCTACTCTCTGTGCCCATTAGGTGGAGTCATCCACGTACCACTTCTCTAGACTTGCCGCTAATTATCTGATCATGTTCCTTCCAACTCACTGATCATCCAATGAAACTTTTGCCACAGTCCATAAGACAATGTAGATCTGTGTCTCCTGCCATGTCTCCTTCCATGTAAAATGAACAATTGAGTGCTTTATTCAAAGTTTTACCCACTGGGAGGATTTCTCTTCACCACAGTTCCTCAGATCCATCCCAGAGTGAAGCTATAGCACTGCATCTGTCCATTTTGGGTTGGTACCTACATATCATATAAGCTAACCATAAGGTTTTTTCTTTCTCGGGCAACCTGACATAGGGAACTTGCCATAAGACCATAGGTGTGGGCTGAGAGAGAGAAGGCAGTGTAGCAGGAATAGGGGCAATGAACATCTGAGCCACTTCCTCATGGAATTTCTTTGTACCTTCATGGCCTACTAGAGCTTGATCTCATATATACCACTCCCATTTAATGTTGGAGTGCTGCTGTGTACCCCCAACTTTATGGCTTTGTGGGTCAGAGAACACCCAGTTCGTGATGGGAAGCTCAGGTCACATGGTGACATGATCAGGTGTTCAGTCTCTGATTACGCCTAGTAACAAGACAAAAACTGTTTCCCAAAGGGAGAGTAGTTATTTACAGAAAATAGCATGTCTTTGCTCAAAAATGCTAAGGTTCTGCACTATGATTCACCTATAGGGATATTCCAAAGGCTTCCCAAATAACATTCTTATCTGGATACTTGAAGGACTGTAGGATATGCTGGGTCATATGGTTCAGGTGGCAGAACAGCTTGGATGGCAAACTTTACCTGTTTCAGAACCTTTTTTTGTTGAGGTACCACTCAAAACTGGCATCTTTCCAGTTAATCAGTAAACAGAGTCAACTTAAGTACATATTGCCTCCAAAATCCAAAATGGCCCACTAGGCATCACTTCTCTTAGTGGTAGAAAAGACCAGATTGACAACTTGTCCTTTATCTTAGATGAGATATCGTTTGGAAGAGATATCTTGACAGATCCTGGATCACTGGACCCCTAGAAATTTCACCCAGACGGCAGGACTCTGAAGTCTTGTGGGATCTATTTCCTACCCTCTCACATGCAGGTGTCTTGCTAGTATGTTTAAAGCAGTTGCTGTGTCCTGCTCATCAGGTCACATGAGCATAATATCCCCATGTAATGGACCAGCATGCTGTCCTGTAGAAGGAAAGGATAATCAAGGTCTCTGAATACTCTGTTAAAACTTGGGACTAGAGAGTCATATATTCCTAGTTAGGACAGTGAAGGTATATCGTCGGCTTTGCTAGCTGAAAGCAAATTGCCTCCGATGGTCTTTACCAAAAGATAAAAAGAAACAAATATTTGCCAATCAATAGCTGCATATCAGGTGCCAGAAGATGTGACAATTTGCTTCAGCAACAAAACCACATCTGAAACAGCGGCTGCAATTGGAGTAACCACCTGTTAAATTTTGTAATAAATCTCTGTTGTTCTCTACAATCTGTCTTCTCTACAGCCCTCAATCCATGGGACATACAATCCATGGAAGGATTCTGAAAGTTACTGAGTGTGTGTATTGCAACTATGCATTTCAGAACTTGGAAGTAACCACAGGGTGTGTTCTGGGACCCACTAGGCACATGGCAGGACAGACTTGAGCTAAAATTCTATTGATCCCTTGACCTCCATGAGCCCTATCCAGACTAGTGGGCCACAATGATGCTTTGGGTTTTCAGAAATTAGTGTCATTTTAGAGTCAGTGACCAGTGATCACTGAAAAGTCTGATTATTTCCCCTTCCCCAATGTAGAGTCACCCTGGTAAATAGTCACAGATTCCTTGGGGAAAGACTGGGGAAGAAGACTAACAGCATACACTTTTGGCAGTGTAGCAGGGACCTTCTTCAAGGGGATCCAGCTCCCCCTTCACTCGAGGAGTTCTTGGTCTATAAATTGCCTGAAGTCTAGGAATTGATTGAAAGGTCATGATTCTGTTTTGGTTCTTCAAGCCAGAGTTCTGATCATCACATCTAGAGCTTTTCTGCTTATTGCGACCAGGTAAGAGTTTAGTAAGCTGCTCATCTCTACCAGTTTTAGAGATGCCATGATAAACTAACTGATAATCAAAAAACTCTGCAATTCAGACTGCCCTGAATACTGCTTTGGTTCCTCTGTCCATTATGCTAACAATGTTCACCTTGTCCTTGGTGATTACGTGCCACATCTTAGTTCCTACCGCCTCAGATCCTATTATCTCCACTGTTTCAGGGTCCTCGTTCAATGGTAGCACTTCCCATAGTAATTTCTGACTTCAGAAAAGAGCTACCAGAGAGAGCTCCAAGGATGCTAGGGTTCCCCTGCACAAATTTATTTTTAAGACCATAGTGAGGAGCATGTCCTCTGGACTTTCCCAGGGAGTGTGAACAAGTCTTCAATGATAAATGCACTCTAGCATTTATGGAGTAGGAAGAAATTTCCTTCTACCTGTCTAGGTTCTTCTGGCTGGTCTAAGAATTAAATTGACATGAGACAGATTAACAGGAGAAAATCAGATTTAATTTTGTACATATAAGAACCTGAAATACATGACAGGTTCAGAGACAAAAAGGTAAAATGAGGTATATATGCCATCTTAAGCTAAGGAATGGGCTGGTGCCTGAGGCTTCAGAGGGGAGGAGGGTAAATCATGGGACAATAAGAAGAGTGGATGATTAGTAATTAGACGTTGGCCTTGCCATACAGATAGGTAATAAACATTTATTTCTGGTAATAACTCTTATTATAGGTGTGGCCCCTAATTTAAATTCCTTAAGGGAGAGGTAAAAGTTTCTCTTGAGCTTACAGGGTCTCGATTGTCTTTAGCTCAAAATATTCTACATCACAAAGTGGCGCATCTTGAGGAGGTCTGTCCTGAATCCCTTCAGTCCTGCCTCCAACACTTCTTGAGAAGCTTCACCTTTCAGAAGTTGGGTTGGTGAGATTGCTACATGTCATTTAACCAATCTGTTAGTTCTAAGAACAGGTAAGTTCAGTTCAACAACTGATCTCATTTCAGGAGGCAGTGATGCAGGTGGGCTCCCAAAGCTAGGTCTACGAGTACAAGCAATCAGGTATTTAATAAGAGGCATTTCTGTGGAAACAAATGAAAAACGATGGCTGATGATTGGAGCAGACTATAATTCCAGTTTCTGAGTTCTGGAGGCAGCCAGTTCAGGAGATTTCTAGATGTCCAGCTCGAAGCATTTTCAGATGGAATGAGGGCAGGCAGGGGCAATCTGACAGATTTTCCTAGTTTGAAGTTTGAATTTGTCTGATGACCTGTCTGGGTCACCCACATAGCAACAGGCATGAAGGTTGTCCACATATAGGATTTGTGGTGATGTCTCTGAATCCAGTCCAGTTTACAGGTTGTAAATAAAACCTTAAAAGACAATGAAAAGCACTAGAATCTAATATCTACAAAAGTGTACTATAGTTTCTATTGAAACACAAATTTTCTCTCTAAAATCACCTCATTCCTATTAAAAATAATCACAGTAAAACTAACTTTTTTGTAAAATAAGTCTAGTTTCAAGAAATTTTGCCTGTTATTTTTGTAAGCACAGCAAGAATAGTGATTGATCATATAGGGTTTATAAAATCTGCTTTGCTGGAACCCTTCATAAGGAATCTCCAGATTGAACTTTTAAAGGTCTTTCAAAGCCAGGAAACCAAGCCAAGGACTTGCCTACAATGCCTATAGATTTGGGTGAATTCCTCTCTTCTCATGCTTTCCAAAACATCCTGAGGTCTCCGCATCTGCTGGGAACTGACCTTCGTTACTCACCTGGTAAGACTGCTGGGAACTCTGTGAGCAAGGTACTAGGCTTAAATTTCCAAAGGGCTTTATTGGCTCCATAAAGTCAATCTTGGGTCCTTCAAGTTGTCTGGTCATATCTGAGGCTATGCACATTCTCTCTCAAATATGACATTTCAGTCAAAGTCTTGGTATTATAACCAGTTTCCAACTGTGTTCTGCTACAAGGAGAACATTCTTATTGAACTTATACAAATAACTAATTGCCATGAAAATAAGAATACTCACTAAATTTCTGAATTGTAGAGAGATCAGATGGGAAGAAAAAAACAAATTTTCAACTGCTTACAAAGGTACAATTTACCAATTGCTGCAGTCACAGTTAACATAAGAGAAAAAACTTTCCTCATATCTGTAAAACAAAGGATTTAGAAAAGTAATATTTTAGACAAAAAGTCATGAAAATTAGAATCATATTTATCAGTTCCTTCAATCCTGTGTAATTAATTCTTGTTGATCTTGATCTTTTGTTAGCAGTTTTATGAAGCTATCAGTTCTTCCATTATTTCTGTCATTTCTTCCCCAGTTCAGTGCTGTTATCTGAAAGTTGTCAGAAATCTATACTTGTCAATACATCTTTTCTGTGAACCTTCTTGAAGATGAAGCATTTTTGCCAAAGCAAAACACAATAACTGTCTTTAAATAAAAGACATTATAAGGCAAATGACAAAGAAACTTAGTTATTTGTATGACATACAACATTTTAAGATAATGACTAGAATTACAAGTGATAACATTATACCAAGACATATCATAATTTTAAAAATTTTATATAATGTCTAGAATACTTATATTAATAATAATCACTCATACAATGTAACCTAAGAAGGTTTATCAGCATTTATTTGACGATGCTTCCCATGTAATTTAACAGACCAAGAAAGTCTAATTAGTTTAATTTCTATATTTTTATAGGGAGAGAAAATAAATCTTTTGGGAGTTCCAGGGCCCTCTGGAAAACCTTAAAATTATTTTCAGGTCAAAAATACTTCATTTAGAATTTGATTTTGGGAAGTTTGTCAAAAACACCAAAAGGTTTTAAAAGACTTCGTCAAATAGAATCATAGGTCACTGTGAAACAATGCTTAGTTATCTATTCAACCATGGTGGTATTAAATGCTTTAAGGCAAATGCAGAAAATTTAATGGTCCTAAGGAAAAACTCTTACAGTTAAAGACATGATAAAAACAACACGGAGTTATTTTGAAAAAACATAAAATCTCTGCATTTTTAGGAAACCTACTCAAAGGTAAAGAAGAACCTTTCACAATCTTTTTATCGAGAGCAGACTAAACTCCCAAGAAAACCTTGTTTAACAGAGAGAAAACCAAATTTTAATTTTGCACCAGCTTATTTTTTTTTTAAAGATTTTATTTTTTCCCTTTTTCTCCCCAAAGCCCCCCGGTACATAGGTGTATATTCTTCATTGTGGGTTCTTCTAGTTGTGGCATGTGGGACGCTGCCTCAGCGTGGTCTGATGAGCAGTGCCATGTCCGCGCCCAGGATTCGAACTAACGAAACACTGGGCCACCTGCAGCGGAGCGCGCAAACTTAACCACTCGGCCACGGGGCCAGCCCCTGCACCAGTTTATTTTTGATATTAAAACTCATTTACTTAATTAAATTCACTCCTATCTTAGCCAGCTTGACTGTGTCTAAAACTCTTTTCTCAGGGTTCCTTTTCCGTGAACTTTCTATAAGTTATTTTTGTTTACATTCAGATTTAGTCCTGTGCTTTCGCTCTCTCTCTTTTTCTTATTGAAAACAAATATTTTATACTAAGCTGTTTCCCTTATTTTAATAGTTTTAATTACATATATTAATTAGAATTTTTAATCCACAGAAACCTAAATTTCCAGTAATAACTAAGAAGTAAACAATTATGAACAGTCTGCCATACCAGCATTCTTTATTTTTTTTTCCGATTATTTCATTGAGGTGATAATGGTTTATAACATTGTGTAATTTTGGGTATACATTATTGTTTATCAGTTTCTGAACAGACTGCATTGTGCTCACCACAAATAGTCTAGTTTTTATGCATCACTGTACACCTGTGCCCCTTTATCCCTTTGGCTCACTGCCCCCTTCCCCTCTAGTGACCACTAGTCTGTTCTCTTTCTCCATGTGTTTATCTTCCACATATGAGTGAAATCATGTTGTGTTTGTTTGTCTTTCTCTGTCTGGTTTATTTTGCTTAACATCACACCCTCAAGGTCCATCTGTGTTGCTGCAAATAGGACAATTTTGTCTTTTTTATGGGTGACTAGTATTCCATTGTGTGTATGTATATATATACACACACACTATAACATATATTTTGTATATATTATATATTATATTTATATTATATAATTATATGTTATAATATATATTTAAAATTTACTTTTTAAAATATTATTTAATATTATTATATTAAATAATTAATGATTAATATAATGATTATATATTAGATGATATATTATAATTATAATATATATTATATATATACACCACTTCTTTATCCATTCATCAGTTGATGGGCACTTGGGTTGCTTGTACATCTCAGCTATTGTGAATAATGCTGCAATGTACATAAGGGTTCATAAACCTCTTTGAATTCTTGATTTCAAGTTTTTTGGATAAATATCCAGTAGTGGGACAGATGGATCATATGGTATTTTTATTTTTAATTTTTGGAAAAGCCTCCTTAATGTTTTCCAGAGTGGCTGCACCAGTTTGTATTCTCACCAGCAGTGTATGAGGGTTCCCTTTTCTCTACATCCTCTCCAACATTTGTTCTTTTTTACTAGGTAATTTTAGTCATTCTGACAAGTGTAAAGCGATATCTAAGTGTAGTTTTGATTTGCATTTCCCTAATAATTAGTGATGTTAAACATCTTTCTGTATGTCTTTTGGTCATCTGTATATGCTCTTTGGAGAAATGCCTGTTCATATCTCCTTCCCATATTTTGATGCGGTTGTTTACTTTTTGTTGTTGTTGTTGAGTTGTGTGGGTTCTTTACATATTTTGGAGATTAATTCCTTGTCAGATATATGATTTGCAAATATTTTCTCCCAGATGGTGCGTTGTCTTTTCATCTTGTTCACAGTTTCCTTTCCCATGCTGATTTTCAGTCTGATGTCGTCCCATTTGTTTATTATTTTTTTTGTTTCCCTTGCCTCAGTAGACATGGCATTTGAAAAGATGCCCCTAAGACCAATGTCAAAGAGTGTACTGTCTTTATTTTCTTCTAGGATTTTTATTCTTTCAGGTCTTACATTCAAGACTTTAATCCATTTTGAGTTAATTTTCCTGTGATGTAAGATAATGGTCTACTTTCATTCTTTTGGATGTGGCTGTCCAGTTTTCCCAACCACATTTGTTGAAGAGACTTTCCTTTCTCCATTGTATGTTTTTGGCTCCTTTGTCAAAGATTAGTCATCCACAGATGTGTGATTTTATTTATAGGCTTTCAATTCTCTTCCATTGATCTGTGTGTCTGTTTTTTGCCACTACCATGCTGTTTTGATTATTACAGCTTTGTATTGTATTTTGAATTCAGGGATTGTGATGCCTCCAGCTTTGTTCCTTTTTCTCAGGATAGCTTTGGTTCTTACAGGTCTTTTCTTGTTGCATATAAGTTTTAAGATTCTTTGTTCTATTTCTGTGAAGGATGTCATTGGGATTCTGATTGGGATTGCATTGAATCTGTAGATTGCTTGAGGTAGTATGGACATTTTAACTATATTTACTCTTCCAATCAACGTGCATGGAGTATCTTTCAATTTCTTTATGTCTTCAATTTGTTTCAATAAAGTCTTATAGTTTTCAGTGTATAGGTCCTTCACCTCCTTGGTTACATTTATTCTTAGATATTTTATTCTTTTTGTTGTGATTGTAAATGGGATTGTATTCTTGACTTCTCTTCCTGCTAGTTTGCTATTAGTCCATAGAAATGCAACTGAGTTTTGTAAGTTAATTTTGTACCCTGTAACTTTACTTTAGTTGTTGATTAATTCTAACAGTTTTCTGATGGACTTTTCAGGGTTTTCTCTATATAGAATCATGACATCCATAAACAGTGAGAGTTTCACTTCATCCTTTCCAATTTGGATTCTTTTTATTGTCTAATTGCTCTGACCAAAATGTCTAGTACTGTGTTAAATAGGAGTGGTAAGAATGAGCACCCTTGTTTTCTTCCAGTTCTCAGAGGAATGGCTTTCAGTTTTTCACCCTTAAGTGTGATGTTGGCTGTGAGTTTGTCATATGTGTCAAAGTTGAGGTACTTTCTTTCTATACCAATTTTACCGAGATTTTTTATCATTAACTGATGTTGGATCTTGTCAAATGCTTTCTCTATATCTATTGAGATGATCATGTGATTTTTATTCCTCATTTTGTTAATGTGGTGTATCACATTGATTTATTTGTAGATGTTGAACCATCCCTGGTATAAATCCCAGTTTATCATGGTGTATGATCCTTTTAATGTATTGCTGTATTTGCTTTGCCCATATTTTGTTGAGAATTTTTGCATCTATGTTCATCAGCAATATTGGCCTGTAATTTTCCTTCTTTATGCTGTCCTTGTCTGGTTTTAGTATCAGGGTAATGTTGGCCTTGTAGAATGAGTTGGGAAGTGTCACATCTTCTTCAATTTTTCAGAATAGTTTGAGAAGGATAGATATTCAATCTTCTTTGAATGTTTGGAAGAATTCTCCAGAGAAGCCATCTGGTCCTGGACTTTTATGGGGGGGAATGTTTTTGATTATTGTTTCAATCGTTTTACTTGTGATTGGTCTATTCAGATTCTCTATTTCTTCTTGGTTCAGTTTTGGAAGGTTGTAGGAGTCTATGAGTTTATCCATTTCTTGGTTAACCAATTTGTTGGCTTGTAGTTTTTCATAGCATTCTCTTATAATCTTTTGTATTTATTGTGGTATCCACTGTAATTTCTCCTCTTTCATTTCTAATTTTATTTATTTGAGCCTTCTCTCTTTTTTTCTTATTGAGTCTGGCTAAGGGTCTGTCAATTTTGTTTGTCTTCTCAAAGAACCAGCTCTAAGTTCCATTGATACTTCTACTGTTTTTTTAGCCACTATTTCATTTATTTCTGCTCTAATTTTTATTATTTCCCTTCTTCTGCTGCATTTGGGCTTTGTTTGCTCTTCTTTTTGTAATTCTGTTAGATGTAGTTTAAGATTACTTGTTTGAGACTTTTCTTATTTGTTGAGGTAACCTGTATTGCTATAAATTTCCCTTTTAGAACCACTGTTGCTGCATCCCGTAAGACTTGGTATGTTGTGTTTTCACTTTCATTTGTCTCCAGGTATTTTTTTTTTATGTCTCCTTTGATTTCTTCATTGATCCAATGGTAGTTCAGTAGCATATTGTTTAGTCTTCACATATTTGTGACTTTTCCAGCATTTTTCTTGCAGTCAATTTTCAGTTTCATAACATTGTAGTCAGTAAAGATGCTTGATATGATTTAAATCTTCTTAAATTTCTTGAGGCTTGCCTTTTTTCTGAACATGTAGTCTATTTTTGAGGATGTTCCATGTGCACCTGAGAAGAATGTGTATTCTTCTGTTTTTGGATGGAATGTCCTATATATATTAAGTCCATCTGATGCAGTGTTTCATTTAAGTTTGCTATTTTTTTGTTGACTTCCTGTCTGGATGATCTACCCATTAATGTAAGTGGGGTGTAGAGGTCCCCTACTATTATTGTGTTGCTATTAATTTCTCTCTTTAGGTCTTTTAATGGTTGCTTGATATACTCTGGTGCTCCTGTGGTAGGTGCACTAACTTATATTCAAAAGTGTTATGTCCTCTTGGTGGAATGTCTCTTTTATCATTATATGTTGCTCCACATTGTCTCTCACTGTCTTTTTTATTTTGAAGTCTGCTTGTCTGGTAGAATTATGGCAACATTTGCTTTCTTTTGCTTGCCATTTTCTTGGAGAATTGGCTTCTATCCCTTCACTTTGAGACTATGTTTGTCTTTAGAGCTGAGAAATGTTTCCTGGAGGCAGTATATTTTTGGTTCTTGGTTTTTAATCCATCCAGCTACTCTGTGTCTTTTGGTTGGAAAATTCAAATCCATTTACATTTAGAGTGACTATTGATATATGAGAGCTTAATACTGCCATTTTATCTCATTTTCAATTGTTCTATTTTTCCATTGTTGCTTTTCCCTTGTATTTCTGACTGCCGTTTCAGTGTGTTGGTATTCTGTGATGGTTTTCTCAGTTTTCTCTTTAGTTATGAATTGTGGCTCAGCTCTGATTTTTTGTTTAGTGGTTACAATGAGGTTTGCATAAAAGATCTTGTAGATGAGATAGTCAATTTTCTAATAGCCTCTTATCTCCACTAGCCTGAGCAGGGTCCATCACTTTTCTCTTCTCCTTCTGAGTTATTGTTGTCACAATGTATTCTGTTTTGTGTTGTGAGTTTGTGACTAACTTGAAGAGCTTATAGTTATTTTTGATGCTTTCCTTCCTTTCATCTTTTATGTTATAATTGTTTGCTAATTATTCTGATAGAGAGCTGCAATTTTCTGATTTTGTCTGTCTATTTATCTCCTCACTCAAAGCTTTGTAAACCTTTGCCTTTCCATTTCATGTATGAAGGATTCCTTCCTCTTTTCTTGTAAAGGATGTCTAATGGCAATGAATTCCCTAGGCTTTTGTTTATCTGGGAAAGATTTTATTTCTCCATTGTATCTGAAGCATAGTTTCACTAGATAGAATATTCTTGGCTGAGAGTTTTTGTCTTTCAGTATTTTGAATATTTTATTCCATTCTCTCCTAGACTGTAAGCTTTCCTCTGAGAAATCCACTGAAAGCCTCATAGGGGTTCCTTTGTAGATTATTTTCTTCTCTCTTGCTGTCCTTAATATTTTTTCTTTGTCATTGGCTTTTGCCAGTTTTACTAATATATGCCTTGGAGAAGGTCTTTTTGCATTGATATAATTAGGAATTCTATTGACTTCATGTACTTGTAAATTGACTTTCTTGCTCAGGATTGGGAAGTTCTCAGCTATTATTTCTTTGAATAAGCTCTCTGCTCCCTTCTTCCTCTCATCTCCCTCTGGAATACCTATAATCCTTATGTTGGTTTTCCTAATTAAGTCAGATATTTCTCAAAGAATTTCTGCATGTTTTAAAATCCTTGTTCATTCTCCTCGTCCACCTGAAGCATTTCTATATTTCTATCATCTAAATCACTAATTCTGTCCTCCATAAAGTCAGCTCTAATTTTTAAGGATTCTAGATTATTTTTTACCTCATTAATTGTTTCCTTCATATCCAGAGTTTCTGTTTGGTTTGTTTTTTAGAGTTTCAATCTCTTTGGGTAAGTATTCCTTCTGCTTATTAATTTTACTCCTGAGATCACTGAACTGTCTTTCTGTGTTTTCTTGTAAGTCATTGAGTTCCTTTATGACAACTATTTCAAATTCTTGTCATTTACATTGTAAATTTCTGTGACTTCAGGATTTTTTTTTGGAGACATCATTTTCCTTTGCTCTGAAGTGTTACTGTAGTTTTTCACGGTGTTTAATGAACTGATCCTTTGCTGATGCATTTGTGGTAGTATCAGGTCACAGATTCCACCTGCCACCACTTGCGGGGAGCAGGAGCTGTGTTTCTGATCCCGCCGTCTGCTGTAATTTGTGCAGGTACAGCTGCTCTGAGTTTGTGTGGACTGGTCACAGCCTCTTGGTGAGTTGCTGTCATGGGGGTGCGACCTCTTTGCTTAGTGGGTGAGTTACACAGGCATGGGCCAGCACTGTGCTCACTGGTGGTTTGGCTCAGCTGCTGTGCTTGGGGAATGGGGTACCTTTTTGGGGGCTGAGCCACAGCCACTTAGCGGGGAGTGTTCCCACTGGTGGGGCTGCTGGGCCACAGTGGGAGCTCCCATTGGCTGGGCTACCCCTCCAAAGGCATTCGCACATGCACCACTCTACCCCCATCTCCTCTTATAGTCGCACTGGCCTCTGTACATGGTAAGCACTACTCCTTCACAGTGCTGAGCTGTGGCCACTCAATGGGGAGTGTTCTCACTGTAGGGGCTGCCGTGGCACAGTGGGCACTCCCCTAGGCTCAGATAACATTTGTGTGTAGGCTGGGCTGCTCCCACCTGCTATTAGAATCATGATGGCAACTGTATGAGGCTCTGTGACCTGACTCACTGCTTCCTTGGAGGGAGAAGTCTGCGCTCACCTAGTTCCATTGCTTCCCAGGGATCCCATCCAACCACTTTTGATGCATAGCTGCATGGGACTCTCAGGCATCCTGTGTGCTGTGTGGGTATCCTCTGATGGTTAATGATTGTCTGTTCAGTTGCAATTTAGAGGGGGAGAGACAAATGGAATAGCCTACTCTTCTGTGTTGCTGATGTCACTCTCAGCAGCATTCTTTAGATCAGCAAATTTGTGAATTTATTTCAGAATTTCTAAAAACATATGCTCTTTCATAGTACAATGTTTCAATAAAGCACAAGGCAGGTTTACCAACAGACCAAAATTTACTTTAGTTTCTCTGTAGTAAGAGGTCAAAAATAGGTAAACTTACAGTTGCTTAGCAATTAATGTTTCAGTATTTTATCTTTTTGGAAATAATCTGGACAGTCAATGAATTCTCATCATTTAACATAACTAAGCAAATCTCTAAGATTTAAAGTTACCAAAAACATTTTGAAAGCTGTTTTTAAGTACATAAACCACAAAATATAATTATCCCACCTAAAAATTCTAATATCATTAACAACCATAAAATTCATTTGTTCTTAATAATCATACTTAGATTACTCATAAAAATTTCATGAGTCATTAAAGTAGTCATCTTAAGGTTTTTTTCTTGCTGACAAATTTTGTAACAGAAATAACATGAGTTTATTTGACTAATAACTCAGGTTGAATAAAAGTTGAATGTCTGCATTATATCAAATGCTGATAACACTAAAGATTTGCCTATTTTAGTTAAACCAACAAACTTAAACAACCTTTTACTTATCAAAGGTTATTTTATATCTTGTTAACTTGAAAAACATTTGGGTTAGTTTCTATTACACTTAGAAATAATGTATATAAATGCTTACTTTAAGCCACTTAAATAGAGCTCTTTTAAAAATTAATTTTGCTAATAGATCCAGAGGTAGAAAAATGTCATATATAAAAATATGTTCATAGACATAGATAGATGCATAGACAGATGCAAGCAGAGATCTTAACTAGTTTTTGTTTTAAAATTTTAGCCATGATATGGGTATGATATTGCAAAGCTCACTAGTTTATGAAAGACCGTTGGATCTAAACTGTCTGTAGATGAAATAAGTTAAGGTTATCTGCTTAGGTGGCTAAATTTTTTTTGTACTAATATTTGTGCAGAAGACTCTTAAGATGCTAGATTTTTGGCAAGTATGCTTCTATAGCCATTTGCCTCTTTTTTTCTCTTTTTTACTTCAGTCTTTGGAATTGGGCGTGGTCTAGATAAGAGTTCCTGAAGAAGTTACAAGCTTTTTGAGATAAGGGCGGTTTGGGAGATGGGTGAAAGGGAATGAGTGGAATCTAAACTGGCTCTAGAACTGCATTTCCAGTTTTGCAAAGTTTTATAAGACAAGGACAGTTGCTCTCAATTCCTTAAAAGTTGGTTTTAACTTAAATGGCATAATAGGTTGATCTACCTTTCCAACTGCATTATCTCTAGTTTTCTTCTTTCCCACTGCGTACATAGTTTTATTTAGCTTAAGGGAAAAGGCCTGAAAAAATCCTATCAGGCTCTGAATATCAGCTTCCAATTTCTGACCAACCTTTGACATAGAGCTACCAAAAAAATCCTTTTTAATCCTTTTTCATATCTTGCCAGTTTTCAGCTGGGATAATTTTACATTGGATTTTCATTTTAAGTCTAATTTTCTGTTCTTATATCTCGTTAGGGAGTCCATCAGTCTAGTTATTTTTTTTTCCTCCTTTTTCTTCTTAAGTGGTCGACAGCTGTATTTCTAATGTCCTGATTTTTTTTAAGCGTCTGAAGGCAAATAGGAAGTTATCTGAGTGGACTTTGATTTTCATTTTAATTTTTGTTTTTCCCTCTTATTAAGGGGGTCTCAACTGATAGCCATCATACCAATATGAGAACCTTCTAAATTTTTTTTTCTAGTTTAGAAGTTTTTCCAATTCAAAGGATCCATCATCTAGCCATTGACAAGTAGTATCTTAATAGTGACTCAAAACCATAAGCCTTTTTATGGATTAACCATGGATGCAAGAGGAGTCCCTAAAGGAGATTGAAAAGATGCAGCCCTCCCAAGATTCAAAAAGGTCACTCCTAGAGTTAGCCTAAGAAAGTATAAGTGTAACTATAAGGGGGCCCTGCTTGTAAACAGTCACTCCAAACCACAGGGAGTGATGTTTCCCTCCTTT
The DNA here is from genome assembly GCF_041296235.1 of Equus asinus. Taxonomy (NCBI): domain Eukaryota; kingdom Metazoa; phylum Chordata; class Mammalia; order Perissodactyla; family Equidae; genus Equus; species Equus asinus. The sequence continues at coordinate 9,351,096 of NC_091798.1, forward strand.
TTGAACAGAATAGGGTGTTTAGGTCTCCTAAACTTGGATTCACAGCCTACTCAGCTGCCCATCAGATGCATATGCATCCTCTAGCTCACAGAGACAAAAGAAAACAATGATCTCTAGGAGGAATGGGATCAACAGAAAACAAGAGTACTCATCCCGTATATTTACTGGAGTTGCTTTTGCCCAAGAAACTTGTTTAACAAATATTTTCTACTGTTAATCTAAATTTAGGAAAGAGAACAAAAGACTCCTACCACTCTTGCTTACAATAAACCCTGCAGTATGCAGAGATCCAGGAGAATATGAGGCAAGAACTCTCCCCTTCTGCCAGCGCTTGTCAGAAGTCCCAGGATCTCTCAGTTGCAGCAGCCTTAGAGGGAGCAGAGCAGTCAGGGATGTTTATCCTGCTGACCTCCCCAACTGTGGGGGAGGGAGACATTTTCCTCTACTCTTCTAGGTTTTTCTAGCTGGTCTAAGAATTAAATTGACATGAGACAGATTCACAGGAGAAAATCAAATTTAATTTTATACACATGGGAACCCCACATACATGAGACAGTCAGAGACTCCACATAATGAAAGGTTCAGAAACAAAAAGGTAAAATGAAGGATATATGCCATCTCGAACTAAAGAATGGGATAGCGGACCGAGGCTTCAGAGGGCAGGAGGATGATTCATGGGAAAACAAAAAGAGCAGATGTTCAGTAATTAAAGGTTTGCCCTGCCCTACAGATGGGTCACAAAAATTTATTTCTGGTAATACCTCTTATTATGGGCGTGGCCCACAATTTAAATTCTTTGAGGGAAAGTAAAACTTTCTCTTGAGCCCACAGGGTCTTGATTGTCTTTAGCTCAAAACATTCCACATGCCAAAATGGCACATCTTGAGGGGGCCTGCTCTGAGCCCCTCCACATTCCAATCCCCCCAAGCGTTTGGATAACTTCCTCTATAGTATAGCAAGAAAGTTCTATCACTTTCAGTCTCATTTAGTCTGAGTTATCTTTGGGTATTTGGGCATATTTTAGTCAATGAACCAAGCAAACTGTTAGAGCCATTCCCAGTCCCTCGAGCTAAAACGGTGAATTTGTGATCAGTGTTTAAAGAGCCCACATCAGTCAGTTCAACCCGATGGAACTTTATATTCCTTCTATGTTGATTCTACACCCTCAAGATTTCACACATGTTCCCCAGGTTTCTGTCCACATAATGTGGCAAAATCATGGCAATCCTTTGGTATGTGTCACACCTCATCACACGTCATACTTTGTACCTCACCCTTTGGGGATCTGCTGGAAGCTGAGCTTAGTTATAGATCCAGAAGCAAGGAGAGGTGGTGGGGTAGGCCCTGAGGAGAACCAGCAGAGCCCTACAAGGCAATGACCTCAGGCAGGAGTGGAAAAACTCTTCCTACTGGCAAGGAAAATTCAATGGAATTCAGAGGTCCAAGGTCCCCAGGTTCACTAGAATCTATCCATATGTCTCTTGACTTGAACAGAAGCGACTCTGTGAAATTGAGAATTCAACTTGCATTATAAATCAGCCTCTCCGAAGACTCAACTTTAGGTTAGGCTTTCAGAAATCTTGGCCCCGTGGGTTCAGGATGTAAAGTTTGCTTTCAGTAAAGTCATAGCTTCAGGAAACTTTGCAGTGAGATGTTAGATGGTAGCACTAATGCTCATTCCGCTCCTATTGCATGTCAAGGACGTGCTCAGGAATCCCATTGAGTGATAAGGATGATTGGCAGGCGAGATGTGGGCCTTCTTCTTTCCCATCAACTCACATTTACTTCTCACAAGTGTAGTTCCATGGCCAATTCTCAGTAGAGATAAACTCAAGCAATTTATCAAGTTAGTGACCCTACAGCCTGTGGGTGGTGCATGACGGGGCAGCATCTGGGATGGATGAGGGGGAGGGGTATATGCTGCCCCCTCCCACACTTGCATTTTCTACTTTTGAAAATATTTTCGCATCAACTATACTCTTAAATTACCAAGAAAACCCCACTATAATCAAATTTCCCTAGATTGAAGAAGATTATTTAAGATTACTCAAGGTTATTCAAATCCGAAACCCAGGTCTCCTGTCTTCTAGTGGATGTGATATTTTTAAAACAAAGAACTTGTGTGCAAGAAATATAACTATTTTTTCCTAGAACTAGATTGAGCTTCCACCTCAAGTTTGCCTTTGTCCTGCTATCAGAAAATATAATCTAGTCAAAGGCAGGTAAACTCAGTCACTTCTGGGTTTTCTCAGTCAGATGTAAACTCGGTCAGTTCGGGACTTCTCTCTCTGGCCCCATCTCCCTGCTTCCCTGGACTGGTCATAGTTCAGGCGGCTTAAATGGCCTCCAGGCCAGTGGGGTCAGGAGGTGTCCGGTCCACAGTCGCCCTTCCTTTGCACTGGTGTCTCTGCCCAGCCTTGCCTGTTCCTGAGCCTGCTCGTCACCCACAGGGAATCCCCCACCTGGCCTCGTCTGCAGAGCCCCCCTGCAGCCACTCTGCAGAGACTCCTGCATAGCCCCATCTCTCCACACTGCTGGTGATGCAGGGCACATTCAGGGCCTCTCCTGACACCCCCTTTTCACTGCAGCCCGAGTAATCCATCATTTCAAGGATTGCAAAACTGGATCTTACACTGTATTGTGGAGGTTTTAAAATACATCGAAGTTCTTTTGTCCTCCTCCCATCAAAGGTGAACTCCAACTCCTCCCCCCTTTGAATATAAGCCACCCTTAGGGACTCAATTCTGATGAACAGAAGGAGGCAGAAGTGATGTTGCGTGACGTCCGAGGCTGGGTCATGAAGGAGATGCAGCTTCCACCGGCTTTCGCTCTCTGGACACACACTTGGAGCCCTGAGCCACCATATCAAAGTCCAGCTACCCTGAAGCTGTCACACTGGGAAGACCAGGTAGAGACCACAGGGAGGTAGGGGGCTGAGGGGCCCCAGCTCTCCCAGCCCGAGCTGTTAAGTCTTGCGGCTCAGGCTCCAGACGTGTGGAAGGAGCATCTGAGATGCCGCCGCTCTAGCCACCATGTGACGGTAACCTCCTGAGAGACTCCAAGCCAGACTGCTGGATGAGGCTGCTCCCGAATTCCTGATGGACAGGAAGCACTGAGGTTACCCCTCACGGGTGTTCCAAGCCACACGTTTGTGACGCGGATGCAGAAAACCTTCTTGGAGTTTACTGTTATAGAATCCTTTTGGTTTCAATCCTTTGGGGGAAATGAGGAGGGATTAGGCAACAAAGGTTATACGGTTCCTGCAAGGTCCTAAAGCAAATGGGATTTGAGCCGTGGCCCCCAACTCCTAAGCGCATGCTCTCTGAACCACGTTACGCACTACACGTCGTACATGATACGCCCCCTGTCTGTCCCATCCGACCGTCCATCTCCGCCAGATTCACCAGTCTCTTGACAGACATGGCAATACATACGTTTCAGAAATAAGCACATATCAGAAGGAAATCCCAGGATGAGTGGTAAGGATATTCATTATAACACAGGCTAAGTCAAAGCAAGCTACATTTTTCTTAAAAAAAAAAAAAAGTCGCACACCTCTGGGAGAGTCTTTATTTAGTGAAAGAGCAAGAATTGAGAACGTCAAGTAGCTCTGTCTTAATAGATAAAATAGCTGTCTGTTAAAGGTCTCTATAGAGTAAATATCTATGTCTAAAATTCCATTATCTAGAGATTTTTGGAATATTTATGGGGGGTGGCGTTGCCGAGGCCACTCCACATTTGTGGTTGGGTGAGCCTCACACTTGTCATTGGGCCGTTTGGCGTTGAATAGGACCAGATGAGACTGGGGCTACGAATCGATTCTTTTAAAGGCAGTTTTGTGTGATTGTGTGTAACCAATAGGGCGTTGAGCAAGAAGGGACTGCTTGGCTCTTGTGACAATAGGAGATAAGGAGTCATCCAGAACTTTTTGGTTGGGTCTGGGGCCTCAGCTGCGCCCACCCGGCTGATGCCAGAAGTGACAACAGGATTCTTTTGTGCCATAGTGACCTGTGTCTAGTGAAGACCCCATCCAAAATATGAAAATGTGCAAATCATAAAAGATTAAGCCAAAAAAATACGAATTTAAGCTCCAAACACCTACAGTTACCCTGAGAATGCCTTTCATTATTGTTATTCTACATCAGCCTGCCTTCAGCGCCGTCTGTAGCAGCAGTTCCCTCTGGTGTCGGGGGCTGGAGCTTCCATGGGGACTCGCTTACTCTGTCTGCACGGAACTCAGCTCCACGGCAGGAGAGTAGGCTCTTGTTTTGACAGGATGGTCGCTAACACCCACGGAGATGTAGGTTTCTCAAGGGAGGCCAGCTGGCCCCCACCTGCGTGCTTCCTCCACCGCCCTTCTTGCTGTTGAGCTTGGAGATGGGCTGCTTCAACCTTTATGGAGTCTCCTGTTGACAGCAAATGGAGCAAACGTCGGCCTTCTCTGTGGAGACAGCCCTCATTCGTCTGGTATATATTCTACTGGGAAACACATGTGTTGGGGGGTGGCAGTGTAAATTAGTATCATTTCTTTGATAGGCACTTTGCCAAACAATAACAAAATTAAAATGCATATACCTTTTGAACCCAGTTATTTCTAGGAATTTATCCTAGATAGAGGCTCCTACACGTAAAGAAACACACAGGCACACAAATATTTATGGTAGTGTTGATCGAAATATTGGAAGCCTGGACCTAAATGTTCAACCTTAGAGGCTAGTTATATAAAATCAACTCATCCACACTTTGGAATCCTATGTAACTATAATTTTTTTTTAATGAGGCAGATCTGTACATATGAAATGGAATGATCTCCAAACTATATTGCTTGGTAAAAAAAAAAAAAAGTAGATCATGCTGTCCTGTATCCCATCATTTATATTTTTAAAATGCGAACACATAGATCCATGCAGGCTCATGGTCACGTAGAACAGCTCTAGCAGACACCCCAAACTTGGAGAAGGCCCTGGAAGTCAGGAGATGAAAGAACACTTGCAACTGGATATGAGCCGGGGAAAGGCTGGGCTGCAGATGCAATGGAAGCTGAGACCAGAGCTGGCAGGTCCTGGGGGCATCTGGACCTGCCATGGCCCTTTAGGCTTGGCCCCAGTTGAGGCACGCAGGGCAGGCCTGTGCATCCCACGTCAGCCAGTCAGAGGCCGCAAGCGTCCTTGGAAGGGGCAATACCCTACAGCCAAGGGCCATCCCGGTGAGAGAAGGGGTGTGAGCCATCAGCAGGTGTGCCAGGAGTTGTGACATGGCACAGAGGCCTCTAAGGAGGCACCTGGGCAGAGCCCCACAGCACCTGCGACCTGCAGCTTGCTTCACCGTTATGGTCATTGAACTTCGGGGACACAGGCCCTGCCTCTTGAACTAGACTATACACATCACATGCTCGTTTGCTTTTCTGCTGAGTCTAGCAGAGAAGTGGGCAGGTTTAAACAGCAAAGCCTCAGTACGTGACCGGTAAGGAGCTTGGCACTAAGGAGCAGAAATTGGTTCCAGCTCCAATTCTGGTCACTCCTAGCTGCGTGACGTGAGTCAAGGCACTAAACCTCTCTGGCCCCCACTGCTCTGATTAGAAAGCAATGAGGCTGTGCTGTTCACTGCTCAGTTCCCGCCAGTCCTCATTTTCTGTGATTCACTCAAACGGTGCTTTATTCTGGAACAGTAGGGCATACGGACATCTACTGTGTTTTCAGCGTGATAGCCATGCATTCTGTCCAAATAAATGAAAAATCCTAACTCAGCTGAGCCACTGTCAGAGCAACAAAGTCAGTTGTCAGAGCGCAGGCTGTAATTTGGGGGGTCATGCTTGTAACCCCAGAAGCCATCAGCTTGTCTCTTTCTTTTTCGTGTTTTCTGTGTAACTGGCATTTCTGCATCACGTGCAGGTGCCCAAAGTGGAAGGGGTAGAAATATAGTAAAAGACGAAGATAAGGGAGGAAGAGGAGAGTAGAGATGAAAGAAATTCTGTAACTCTCTAAGTTATGAGTGCAGGCGCTGATATTTTATAGAAATAAAAATCACCACCGGAAAGCCTGTGTCAGGGAAAGCCATTGGAAGGGCCATCACCTGACAAGCCCTGTCACTGGCTGAGACGGCTGCCATCTCACCTGGCTGCTTTACCTGGGAAATCTGGAAAGTTCCAAGAGGTAGCCCAATTGGTAGAGTATACATGAAGAGGACATCGATTCATAGCATATGAATATTCCTTTTGAGTTCATTTGACTTTTACCAAACTGGTTGTTTTGAACAACTTATTTGTTTTGGGTCCAGTTGAAATCAGGGTTTTCACTTGTTGCTCGTGAGTAAGGGTCAAGAGAAAGCGGCGTCAGTTTTAACTTCTCCCGGTATCTATTTTGGATGCAGAGAGCACTCAGGGAAGGGCTGGGCAGCCCTCCGCTGGAAACTGCAGCTCGAGGTAGCACGGGAAACAGGAGCTCCTGCCCCGGTGGCTCTGTGAGCCCGAGAAGGACGCGAGCTAACACAGCCGACCGTGTCTATCTTTCCGGAATCGCTGCTGAGCTGGACTTAACGGGGCCGCTGGGCCTTTTGGCTGGAGGCCCACGTTTGTCTCACTGCTCTTTGGCATTTTTGTTTGGAATATTTTGATCAGCAGAATAAAGAAAGCATGACTAAGTCATCTTCCTCACAGTCACTCTGATGGCTCCTGGTGACGCCAGGCCTCCTCCCATGAACGCAAGTGTGGAGAGTGCCCCTTGGTACCCTCACGTTCTGACAGAGGAGCCTTGCACCAAAGGGCAAGAGTTGGGAATTCTGGGAAAGCCCTTGGACTCACTTGCTCACATGTCCCTTTAGACTATTAATGCTACAAAGGCTAGGTTAGAAAAGGGGACCCCTTCTCCTTGGAGAAATGGCTGATACCAAGTGAGACTGGAACATCTTGCTGAGACAGAACACAGAAGTGCTCAAAAGTATAAGGTCATGTCAAAAGGACATGGAAGCTGGCTTGAAGGGCTCCTACTGGCCATATTTGGGATAATTTAAGCAACAAAATGAAGAAGGTAATAGATTTTAATACATTGACTTTTAAAGATCCATGACTCCATGGTGTCATCTGCAGAGCCCCAAAGAGACCAACAGAAAAAACTGTTGATGAGTCAAAGCTACGTTTCCAAGACCTGCTGCAGTGAAGACGCCATCCTGACAGTCTTAGTGTCTCTGAAGGGGAATGCAGAGAAGGATACCCGTAGGGTTTCAGGGCCTGGGGGACATGATTTTGAGATTGCATCTAGGGTGACTAGCTATCCCAGTTTTCCCAGGACTTTACCAGTTTTAGCATCAAAAGTCCCACATCCCGGGAAACCTCTCAGATTCCTTATTAATTGCAAAGGGGAAAAGATGTGGTGTGACAATCTGAACCAAGTGGTCAGGCATGGTGTTGCCAGTGATGGGATGTCATGAAATCTGTGCTTCCCGCTGGTACTCAGGAGGAAAGATACAAGCCACCCATGCGGTGGTCTTTTTGGAAATGCTTGACCTCAATTGAATAATGAGGAGACAGTCAGATGAATGTGGCTGTGGATCGTCCTGGAATCACGGAAATATTTGATGAGGGGAAGTAAAGAGATAAAACAGTCAAGTGCTATGTATGTTCCTCAATTTATCCTGGATAATAAAAGCAAGGAAAGAGGGAAGGAAAGAAGGAGGGAGGGAGGAAAGAGGGAGGGAGAGAAGAAGGTAGGAGGGAGGGAGGGAGGGAGGTAACAGCTTTAAAGGACATTTGGGGACGCTTGGGATACTCGGGCACTGTGTTTTGGATGATGTTATTGAATTAACACTGATCTTCTTACATGAAATAATAGTGCTGCACATTGTAGTGGCCCCCTGTGCAGCAACGATAGGCAAAATGAAGACTTCCTTAGGTCGAAAAGAGATGTTAATGAAATAATCACACAAATAAAAATTATTCTGGACTGAGAAAAATGCTTAGAAATCAAAGACCAGGAGCCAGGAAAGCATATACCAGAGGCCCTGACTGGGGGGTTGAGGGGGGGTGGGGGAGTTCAGGGAGGCATCCTGGAGTAAACGACATGACGCTTGAGCTGAGACCCGAAGCACGAGTGCCTGGTAAGGGGGCAAAAGGACTGGAAGAGCATTTGGAGAAGACGGATCAGTTCCGGCAAAGGTCCTGGGTCAGGATGGAATGAGTATAACAGAGGTCAAAGAAATGGCAGAAGGTCAGTGTGACTGGAAGCTCAAGGCAGGGGAGGACCAGGAAAAGCAGGACCAGGCAGGCGGGCAAGGCCCGGGCCTAGGAGCACTTGCTTAAGAACTCACAGGGCGGACACCACCAAAAAGAGGGGTACATTCCGCCACGTTGAAACTACAGGCACCTTTAAAAGAGTGAAAAAGTAAGCTGCAAACTGGGAGACAACGTAGCAAAGGAGGACCATTATATATATATATATATATGCAAATATATGTATACACACTCATACATATATTATATCGCATATTAATTGTATGTCATTTGTGTTATTATATAGTATAATTATGTATGTTATATATGTTTTAACTACATATCAATAAGAAAAAGAGAAACAACACAATAGAAAAAAATCTTTGAAAAATAAGGACAGAAATTTCACAAAAGATACAACACAAAAGTCTAACACATTTAGAAAAAGATCTCGCCCTGACTAGTGCTGACGAACTGGAAATCAAAACCACGATAGCATTTTACTCCCCTTTGATTGGCAAACGTCAAGAAATCCGACAACTCGAAGTGTCCGAGTGGATCTGGGTCAATGGGACATCATCCACGTTGCTGGCAGGAGTGCAAGTTGACACAACCACTTTTGAATGTTTGGTGTTACCTTGTCAAGTAGAAAACGTGTGCTTCCTCACCCAGCAATCCCATCCCTACGTACGCACTGATACAGTCATACCGGTTGTTAAAATGTCGAACTATTTCTGAACCATTAGTAAATAGCCATTGCCCCAAGCCCCTCCCCCACGGCCCCCAAGCATGATTCGGCAGTCAGAGGGTTAATACCTGGCAAAGCAAGGACCTCTAGGACACCGCTCCACCTCTGGAACCTGCATCTGTTCTTTGAACCAGTCATACCAGTTGTTAACATTTTGAAAATATATCCTTGTGTATGTGCGTGTGTATTAGATATATCAAAATATATTCAAGAGAAAATTCAGAAGATGCACACAAGCTGTTCATAGCAGAACAGTTCATAATAGCCAAATTCTGGAAACAACCCAAATGCCCGTGGATAGGAGAATGGACGTATTGTGGTCTATTGATAACAATGGAATAGTATACAGTGGTGAAAAGGATGAACCACAAACACATGCAACAGCGTGGATGGATCTTGGTAGCATCATGTTGAGAGAAAAAACAAGCCTGAGAGGATAACAAACAGTATGACAAGAGCTATATTTATGGTAACACTAGTGAGAATTAAGCTTCAGGTCTCTCCACTTGCACATTCCTCTCTGAACGACGGTTGTTTCTGGGAGTTGCAGAAAGTTCTAGGTGGGTGAAGGGAAGCCAGATTGCCCTCAGGAAATTTTCTATGTAAGTATTTTCATAAAAAGCTTAAAGAGACCTCAGAAAACAGGAGCTGCATTTCTAAGTTTCCGGTTCTTTGGGATTTCTTTTCTCGTTTTAAATCAGGGGTTCTCAGCTGGACGGGACAAAGCCCACCAGGGGACATCTGGACAACGTCTGGAGAGGCAACTGGCCTAGGCCAAAGAGGGTCATTTCCTGAGCACAAGAGCATGTGGCCCCAGGACTAGCTTCTGCTTTGTGCAACCCTATTCCGCTCTGAGCTTTGTGAGGCTCCATCCCTCAGGGGCTCCGACTCTTGCCCTCTGCAAACGCCCCCTCCTGGCCCCCATCATGGGGCTGCGGGGGTGGAGGGCGTGCAGAGACCCTGCACAGGGAGCGGCAGGAAGGGTTGACTTTGAGCGCATGACGCAGTCGCTGAGTGTTGCAGACTGGAGCTCAACAACTGGTGGCCCCCAGGTCAGAGCTGACCTCTGGGTGGGCTGGCTTTGGCCTGCACTGTGTCTTAAAGCATTTCAGCTAGTGGATGAAGAAAATCTTCCTGTCTTGCTTTTTATAAATAATCCAGAGATCTGGCCACTGCAGGTGACACTTTCCACAGGACAACTGCGGGGCCCCAGATGAGTTTCACGGGCAGGGCTGACGCACGCGAGCTCTCCAGGCACCACAGTCCCCTCGGCCCCTGACTCCTTGCATCCCCCGCCTGGCCCCGGTGTGTGCTGGAGTTTTCCACCCCTGCTCTACAGGCCTCCGTTCTTCCTCTGGAGAATGTGGTGGGTGCCGGCCCCAACTGCCTCCTTATTCAGTCAGCAAACGTGCGAGCACCTGTTGACTGAGTCAGGGTTCAGGCGCTGTAAGAGGCTTATGCACCTGAATGGAGGGCAGGAGAGAGGCCACAGGGAGCACCGAGGTCCAGGAGAGACGGAGTCCTGCTCGAGGGATAGATGCTCTTGGGTTAAGGTGCTGTGGGGGTGCAGGCTGGGGGGAGGGGGTTCCAGGCAGAGGGAAGTCCCCGATCAGAGACAGAGGCCAGGGCACTGAGCCACCACGGGGAGGGTGATGGCCCTGTGGCTGACTGCGGGCTGAGCACAGAGAAGGCAGGAGGCTGAGGGCACTCAGCAGGGAGGATGCTGGGAGGCCTCAAATGTCCAGCCTAGAAGCTTGCGCCTGTCCCCAGGGCTGTGGGAGTGATGGGAGGGCTCCCTGCATGAGAATGATGTGATGCAGTTTGGGTTTTAGTGAGGTCACTCCAGGCCAGGATGGAGGATTGATGGGGAGAGAAGACAGACAGAGAGGCCGGTTCAGGGGGTACTGGATAATCCGGGTGTGAAGCAAACTAAGTCAGGACTGTGACAAGGACGGCAATTCAGGGCTGGGATGAGAGCAAGGTGCCCACTCGGGCCGTGCAAGTGCAGGGTGTGCGTCTGAGACTGCGCAGCTCCGTAAATACTGCACTGCGGGCACCTCCCCACCGCCCTCCTCCGGCCCTGGCTGACGGTGAGGACAGCTCTGGGACTGGGGAGGCCCTGCCTGCACAGGGAACAGCCTGGGGTACCATGCTGCTAGTTACCAATTTCTTTTTCACTCAAGGACATAAGGGTAGAAGCAGGGCCATGGGTTCAAATCCTGACTATACCACTCACCCACTTTCAGTCTCCCGCCTCCGTCGCGCACATTGTAAAATAGCCCAAAGGTCCTCTCCGTCCCGGGCTGCTCCACGCTGAGAGGAGGCGGAAGCCCGGGGCCTCGGCCACAGCCGACACCTGTTCAGGGACCCTCTGTCTTTGCCACTGGTGTCTGCTTCTTTTGAAATAGCATTTCAAGGCCAGTGGATTCTCTTTCTTGATCCACTAAGCTGTGATTTCACAGCCCGTAGCTCCTACTATTCCTCTTGTTCAAGGGTTTGCCTCAGCTGTCTTATTAAATATGGAAAACATCTGTGCTTAGGTTTTTAGCAAAAATCCCCACATCTGGAAAATATTGGTCAAGAGTCTAATTAAGTATGTCAATGACAAATTGTTCTCGCAGGAAGTGTTTAGGATGAGTTGATAATTGGGATTTAATGCCCCTGGCCTCTGTCCTTGCTGTCTTGTTTACTTATCCTGGCTGGGGTCAGGGAGACAGCTCCCACCTCAACCCCACCCCAGGCCCCTAATCCTCCCCCACGCTGCTGAAGGAAAGCCGGCCCACAGATGCAAGAACCGCCCTCCAGTGGGGACGTGAGGAGGGCACTGGATTTGGAGTCTGGTCTCTTAAAGCCACACAATGGCCCCCCCTTACTGGAACCTCTGTCCACTTCACTCCGGGCTGATGTTTCCTGTCAGGCCCACATGCTGTTTGAAGAAAAGGCTCAAAGGAGAATATTTTGTTTCTCTTTCTTGTCTTTTTTCCTTCATCCTTCTCAGATTCCCAGAGCCCAGAAGAAATGGAGTCCTTGCCCCCAGCAGGAGAGTCCCAACTTCTAAGATAGCGGAGCTTAATGCTCTCAACACTGTGCCTCTTCCCCTGGTGGGAAGCACTGGCCCATTAACAAAGGGCTTTGAGAAGAGCGCCCCACCCTGTGACGCTTCAGGAGCGCCCTGCGTCTCCTCATCTCTGGCTCCCTTGGCCTCTGCAGAGATCCTGACCCAAGAACCAGCAAATGTTAGAAATTTATATTCTAAAGGCAAAATTTGGGACCCGGGGCACCAAAGATCCATTATCACCTTGGGTCCTCTGGTGTCTTCACTCCACCAGCAGGTCCCATGGGCTCTATCTCAGAAACAGTCTCAAATCTGTCCACCTCGTCCTCTCTCCACAGCCACCCCGGTGGTCCTTGCCATCATCCTCTCTTGCCTGGACAATGGCAATGGCCTCCTCCATGCTCTCCTGGCTTCCACCTGGCCCTCTTCAGTCCACTCTCTGCACACTAGCCAGGGTCCTCCATACAAATGGAAACCAAATCATGTCACTGCCCTTGGTGGCCTCCCATCACAATGAGTATGCACCCCAGGCCCCTACCACAGTCTAGGGCCTGCCACATCTGGCCACTGCTCCCTTACCCCACAAAACCCTGCTATCTTCTTCACAGTTCTTACCTCTATCTAAGGCCACTTTCATTAGGCGTTTGATTGTTGTCTGTGAATGTCATAAACTCCACAAGAGGAGCAACTTTGTCTCGTTAGGATGAAGCCAGTAAGGTGCCTGTGGGGCCATACTGAAGGAGGCACTCACTCTCAAGTGCCATTCTGCATTTGCACGACCCCGAGAATGAGTGCCTCCTTAAATTTTGTGCCCTAGAAACCTCACTCGCCTCACCCAATTCCCAGCCCCGTTCCCAGTGCCATCTCCCCAGTGCTTGGCACACAGTAGATGCCCCAGAAATATTTTTCAAATGAATAATTCTGGTATTCTTCAAGGTCGAGGGTAGAAAATTCACCCAGCTTCCAAGTCCCGTCCAATGCACTTAGAGCCTCACCCACTCTCCAACCCCCTGCCATCGCCTGGCCCAGACCGTCACCTCCCCTGTCTAGCCACTACACTCCCCTGCCGACCATCCTTCCACGCCCGACTTCTCTTCCCTCTGTCACCTGCCAGCCCCTGCTTTTCCAGACTCATCCCCAGCCAGCTGGACCTCCCAATAGCTCCATGTCATCTCTGCATTCCCTCTTCCACACTCTGTCAAAATGATTGTAACTGTCCAAAGTGTAGATCTCACCACGTCACCTCACTGCTTGAAATGTTTCCAGCTCTCCCACTGCTTGTGCATAGAGTCCAAGTTCCTTGGGTCGACACCAAGGCTTTGTGTGCTGCCAGCCCAGTCAATTCCTTCGACTGCATCTCTCTCCCCATCTCGCCCTGACTCTCAGCTCCAGTCACTCCAGCCTTCTCCCAGGTCTGGGCCTCTGCAGGACCGTTCTCTAGCTGGATTTCTTCCCCTGGGAAATCTCTAGCTATTCTTGAGGACGTAGCTTGAAGGCCAGCTGGTCTGTGAAGCCTTTCCTTGGAAAGCTAATTTCCTTGCTCTGGCTCCTTGTAATGGACAGTTCTTTGTAGTCCTACGTTTGAATTATACTCCTGTGGCATCTATAGAAATCCTTACCTTCAGCTAATAACACCCTCCCGGCCGAGTGGTGTTAAGGTACCATCCCCAGGTTTGCTTCCCTCCTCCCTGAGCCTGGAAGGAGAGAGAGAGAACGATTCACAGGCAGTGTCATGAGGAACCAAGGCCACTGCTCTCCGACTCTGCCATCTGCCCCCTCTGTTTCCTTTAGAGCAGCAGCCCCCGGATGTGCAGAGAGCAGGCAGCACGATGCGGCAGGGCACAGAGACGCTCTTCACAGCGGCCCTGACTTTGCTGGGGAGGCAGTTTTTCACCTCCACTTCATTCCCAATCACGACAACAACGACATCATGGTGCAGAAGGCTTGGTTTGGCTCCATACTGCGTGGACTGTCCTTTTTAACACACAGCAGGCCTCCAGCTCAGCACCTTTTTTGGTAACAGAATCTGGCTTGACTTTGATAATCTTGCTTTGTTTTTCTTCTTTTTCTTTTTCTATTATCTTTAATTTATGGCAGGTGATATGGTTTTCCATTTAGAGAAGTGACAAAATAAATGTTTTTAGAATATATTTTTAAAGGAAAAAGATGTGAGCCAGTTAAAAGAAACATATTAAGTGACTAAGGGCTCAGGTGGTTCCCAGACGTGGCAAAAACACGGAAGTGGTGAGAAATTTGTGCTCACTACCTTAATTCAGAGTTGTTGGGGGTCAGCTGCCCAGCCAGGGACGACATTTCCCCACCTCCTTGCAGAGAAGAGGAGCCACGTGAGTAGAGTAAGGATGGAGGTGACACACATCACTCCCAAACCTGGCCCGTGAAGACCCACAGGTGATACCCAGGGCTCATCTCCCCAGTCAAATGGCTAGATGGCCACCCCCAGGACAGCCCCGGGGGCCTTGGGAGATGCTGGGGCCTTTGTTTGTCCCGGTCCCTTAATGAGCACAGGACCAGAGGCTCCCCATTCCCACCCCAACAGCTATTACGCTCTATAGGATTGGAAAATAAACGTATGTTATGCTAAAATACTGAGATTTCAGGACTCTTCTGCGCAGCTGCTGCGTTACTGAAAGACTGAAGTTTGTGAAACAATTTTAGAGCAGGATCTGGAGAATCAAGGACAGTCAGCTATTTCGAACACCTGCCTCCTGTTGAGAATGATATTTACCAAAACAAACCCTGCCTGTTTTCTCTCTTTTTCTTTCTTTCTTGCATTTTTCCTCCCTTCCTTTCTTTCCTATTTCCAGTGAAACCCTGCGAGCTCCCAGAGACTTCCAACTCATCAGACAACCATTGAGCACACAGATTTTCTGGATTTTCCCCTTCCTTCCTTTCTTCCCTTTTTTCTTTCTTTTTCCACTTCTTCTTTCCTTTATTTATTTCTTTGTCCTTCCTTTCTTTCCCCTTTCTTTCTTTAGCAATGGAATAATATATTTGGATAGAAGCATCCATGGGTCCCCAGTATACAGGGCCTACCAGGGAGAAGGGCACAACTGCCATCTTGCTCAAGCTGAGGCCTCAAGTTTTGACTTCTGACTTTATCGCCCAAGGGGTTTACACATAGAACCTGGGTGTGTGCTAAAAATATCGATTTTCTATATGTACACAATGAAAATATGCTAAACCTCTTGTATACTGTTCAGCATTTCGAATACATGGGAGTACGTCTGAGTGTTTTATACACAGCACAGGACAGCTATGGGGATGATGCATGTGAATGTGGTTCTGACTCAACTCCGTTTCCACAAGCAGATCTGGGTGCTGTGTCTCTGTTCTATCAGATCTTACAGATGGCCTCCTAGACTGCTTAATTCCTGCAGGAAAATTCACAGGCAGGATAGTCTTCCTGGGGCTGGCCCAGTGGCATAGTGATTAAATTCGCATGCTTGGCTTTTGTAGCCTGAGGTTTGTGGGTTTGTATCCTGGACATGGACCTACACTCCACTCATGAAGCCACGCTAACAGATGTTAGCTCAGGGCCAATCTTCCTCACACACACACACACAAAAACCCAACTCAACGACAGTCTTCTTTTCTCAAAGGAGTCTTCATTCATTGTATGTGTGGTTCTTCGCTCAATACTTTAGTGCTAGTGGTGCCCTCTAGTGGCCAGCATGCAAAACCAGTCTCTATTTCTCTGTGAACATTTGGTCAGACTTCAGAACAGACCTCCTTTGTTCCTTCCTATTACACAGCTGGGACCTGGGAATTCTCTTGAAGTGGTGATAGCATCTCACTGCCTTGATGACAGATTATTCCTCGACCAAATCCCCATGGTCCTCTGCAGATGCTGCCAGCACTCTACGCCAACCTGTCATTCCCTGAATGCACTACATGCTCCATGCTTCCATGCATTGGTCACAGCAGTGAAGACCCTCCAACATTCTCCAGTGGCACAAGGCCCCACTAGTAATCTTAGGAAAGCAGATGAACATTATCTTAGGGCCCACTATGTGCCAGGCATGGGCCACACGGCTGAATCATCAGAATATCAGGGTGTTGTCATCCCCGAGTTGACAGAGGAGCAAACACAAGCTCAGTGAGATGAAATGATTCTTTCAAGGTCACACAATGAGGAAGAACAATGACAAAATAATTCAGCCTCAGACCTAGATCTTTCTTCTCAATCATTGCAGGATGATTTGTTGACAGAAAGGGCAGGAAAGGAACACACACAGAGCCCAGTTGGGCACCAAGGGCTGGTACTAGGCGCTTACACATACTTGTTTCATTAATTCCTCATAACCACCCACTTCAAATATCAGCCATCCTTCCACTCATCCATCCGTCCATTCCTTTATCAACAGATGTCTATTTTACATCTACCAAGATCCAAGGATTGTGGGAGGTGCCGGGTCCACTAAGGCAAACAAGTGCTGGTAGAGACCTGGTTTCTGGTCTCGAAGTCCTGCCACCGCAGGGCAGGAGACAGACCAGCCATACACTCATGTACAGATCATGATGAGGTCCTGACCACGGCACAGAAGTGGGCCACCTGGAGGAGGGAACGAGGTAAGGAATCCCCTACGGCAGTCAGGAAGCTGAAAATAGTGCTAAGAAGTCACACTTCTGGCAGGATGCTACATGCACTGAGTTATTTAGTCCTCACAACCCCTCTTTGAGGGGGTGACATCATGATGCTCCATTTCACGGATGACGAGCTAGAAAAATGGAGAGGTCAAATGACTTTCCTGGGGACATTGGGCTTGTTTGTGCTGAAGCCAAAATTTGAATTCAAGTCCCATTGGCTGCAGAGCCACGACTTTTAACCCATGGGATCGGGCCTGAGTCACGTAGGGTAGTAGAGGGAGGTGATGGTGGGAACCTTGAGTTTTATAGGATTTTGACCTTGACCTGAATATCTTTGCAGATTCGTTGAGTGATTTGGAGTAAGGGAATGCTATCAGACGTAATTTTATGAAGATAGATTAGAGAGGCGGTCTGAAGAAGAGAAACCAGTAGGAAGCATGTTGCAATGGTCCAGTCCAGTGAGCAGGGGGAGGGACCACACTGGGACGTGTTGAGTTGGAGAAGTGGATAAGAAACTCAAGTGGGAAGATCGAGCGGGTACTGGGTATGTGAGTCCAAAGTGTAGAAAAGAGGTGAGGCTGGCAATAGAGGTTTGAAGGAGTTGTCAATTAGCTTAGCTTGCATGTAAATTCAAGCTAAGACAAGGAATAGAATGACTCCAGGAGAATCCAGATGAGGCTGGAGAGAAGGACAGAGTGGGCTCACAGGGGAGCAGGCAGCTGCAGAGGACAGCAAGGGGCAGTGTCCAGCCGGAGGCTCAGGGTGCTGCACAGAATCATGCTTTTAGAAAGAGAGAACAGGGAGCAAATGCCCCAGAGGGATCAGGACAGTAGGAACAGAAGGTGTCCATGCTCCTCCCTGACGCCGAGGTCAGGATTCAGGCAAGTTGTATTTGGTTCTCAGAAACTCACCTACCATGAATTTCAAAATTTCTCTCCATCTGGAACGCAGGAAATGATTTGCAGTCCTCAGACAGTTACAAGGGCACCGGGTTTTGCCAAGTCACATTATTTGACAGAAATGGGCTGTGAAATGCCTGCTAATTGCTACAAGATTTAACAGGGAGAGAAGGGCCTGAGAAGAGAGGTGCCTCGTCAGACTTTCATGTGGGGAGCGGGGAGCTGGGCGGTAACAAGACATAATGGGCCTGCTTCTCCAAGCTCCAAATTACCAGGATCATTTTATCCCAGTGAAAGAAGGATGAAGCTTTTAAAAATGGGCAATTATGACATATTTTTTTCATTGTTGTCAAGAACGCTAAACCCCAATTATCCCATCTATTTTGGAGGGGTTTTCAAAAGGCGCTCATGCCATTGTTGAGCTCATCATCTCCCCGGGCTCCAGGGAGAGGTTTATTTGCCGTAATAATCCTGGTTGATCCCTTCTCGCCATACCTGACAAGTCTTTGCAGCGTTCTTCCCACGTATTCTATTCCTGCCCTGGAACTGGACCACTAAGCCGGTCAAAAGAAACTGTTTCCAAGAAACCAGCAGTGCTGAGTCTGCAAAGGGGTTGGGAGAGTCTGTACTCTTAGCGTGCATCCCCTTTTTGTCTGGTCTTTGGGAAGCACCCCTTGAATCATGTCATTCCCTTGATCTAAAACTTTCAGTAACTCGCCACTGCCAAGCAAATCTCGTCCAAAGGCTATTCCCTCTGGAATTTGACCCCCAAACTTCTTGTCCAGCCTCATCTTTTCCTCTTTCCATCATTCATTTGCTCATTCATTCAGTTAACACACGTACATTGAGCAAGTTGTAGGTGCTGGGCACTGTAACAGGCGCTGAAGGAGTCCTTACTAAGTTGGAGAGATGGTCAAGGAGGCAGGACGTCCTGAGATGGCGAGGGAAGTTTTGTTGAGTGAGGACTGAGGACTTTGGGACACAGAAAATGAACTTCTCTCTGCCCCAAAGGCTTAGAGAAGGAAGGCAGAGGGTAGGGGTGGGAGGTGTGAGGTGACACCCAGACTGAGTGTTGACACATGCTGGACACATATCTAGGTGGCAGAATCTACAGGATGCGAAGTCCTAGTGGGCTACAGGGGGATGAGGATGATGCTCAGCTTTCAAGCTTGGACAATTGGACAGAAGGTGGTGCCATTGCTAAGAGAGGAAACTTAGAGAAGAGCTGGATTTGGTGGTAGGGGCATGAGCTCCTTCGGGGACTCACTGACGCTGAGGATCCTGTGGATAGTCAGGAGGAGTGCCCAGTGGGCAATTTTCTTAGGGGAGTCTGGAGCACAGTGAGTGGTCCAGGCTGGGAAGACAGAGACATGGGAGTGGTCAGCTCAGAGATGGACATTGGAGCCCTGGGTATGAACGAGACCATGTGGGGAGACTGTTCCGGGTGAAGAGCCCTAGGGAAGATCACCAGTTAAAGGGCCATATGGAGGAAGACCAGACTGCAGAGGAAAAGCAAGCTCATTTATGAGCCCTGGGCACTGAAAGTTCACACCTGCGTTTTCCCCAGTGAGACAAGCAAATAGCAGTGCTGAAAGGGGCCCGTAAGCCTCGTAAAATCAGGGCAAGATTTGAGGGGAAAGTAGCACTTGCTTCCATGATGCTTCTCCCCCTCCTGTGTAATAGAGAACGTGGCTGGCCCTTATCACCAGTACCTGGGAGACAGCCTCGAGATCCTTGGAATCTCCCAAGTGATAAGAGAGTCTTTCTTATTCACGGCTTCCCCTCAGACCCCACCTGAACTTGTACCAGTGAGGTGACTCATGGGGGGCCCTAGTTAGTGTATGCTGATGAGGTGACTGCTGAGGATGGGGCTGGCCATGCCAGAAAGACCAACCGTGTGATTAGAGGTTTGGAGCCTTGACCCACGTGATATCAGCCTGACCCCCAGGGAGGTGAGGGAAGCTGGAGATTTGAGTCTCATGGCTGATGACTTAATAAACCCCAATAAAGCCTATGAACACTGAGGCTTGTGTGAGCTTCCCTGGTTGGCAGCACTCAGTATTGTCACACAGTGATGTGCTAGCAGAGTAACACATCCTTACTGCGTGGGGAGATGACATGGAGGCTTCATGTTCGGTAGCCTCCCAGACCTTGCTCTATGTGTCTCCCCTTTTGTCCGGTTCTAACTTATGCCCCTTATAGTCAAACTGTGATCACAGATATAGCACTTTTCTGGGTTCTGTGAGTCTTCCTAGTGACTTATCAAACCTGGAGGAGTAGTGGGAACCCCTAAATGTGTAGCCAGCCGATCAGAAGTGCAGGTGGACTAGGGACCCCCAATCTTATGGCTGGTGTCTGAAGGAAGGGAAGTCTTGTGGAGGACTGTACCTTTAAGCTATGAAGTTTGGTCCAGCTCCAGGTAGCGGATGTCAGAAATCATCGCACCCTCCTTCTCAAAAGTCACGAGGTTCCAGGGATGGGCACTAGAATCGATGAGTCCTTCCTTTGTGCTAAGCACTTCACGTGAAGTTTCTCAGTTCATCCTAGATACAAACCTATGAGGAAAGTGCTCAGTATTATCAACCACATGTTACAGATGAGGGAACAGAGTCCCAAGTTATGGATCCTGCCCAAGATCACGTACCTAGGAAGCCGGGGAGCCAGAATTTAACCCAAGCAACCAAAACCCGTGCCTTTAACCACTTCATCAGACTTTCTCCCAACAAGACACTCACCTTCACATTTGATATAGGAGGTCTGGGAGGGTAGTGGAATTGAGTCCATTCATTGCTAGCTTAAGCCGTATTCATTGAATGCCCACTGTGGGCCAGGCACTGTGAGACCATCAGTGGATAAAACAATGATCTCTGGCTTCATGGAGCTAATAGGCTTGCTAGTGTGTGCGTGTTTGTGCATGCATGTAGGGGGCATGGTAAGGACTTTGGCTTATACTGTGAATGAGATGGGGAGCTATTGCATAGTTTTGAGCAGAGGAGAGTAATGTGATCTAGCTTATATTGTAAAAGGATCACTTTGGCTGCTGTGTTGAGAATGATTTGTGGGAGCGAGGGTAGAATCAAGAAGACCTGTTGGGAAACTAATAAAGTGATCCAGGTCAGAGACAATGGTAGCTTCGAGAAGAGAGGGAACAGTGGAAACAGTGAGATTCTGGGAAAATGTTCAAGTAGAACGAGCAAGATTAGCTGATAGACTGGACTGGGCTGTGACAGAAAGAAAGGAGCTAAGGATGACCCCAAGATTTTGGGACTGAGCAACCAGAAGGTTGAAGTTGCTGTTAACTGAGATGGGGAGCTTAGGGGGAAATACTTTGGGGTGGGAGGTAGAGAGGAAAAGATGTTGTGCTCAACTTAGACAGTTGAGTTTGAGATTTTTGTTCTCAGATATCTAAGGGGAGATGTCAAGTGGGTGGTGAACGTAGGTGGCTCGGGTTCAGGAGAGAAGTCTGACTGGAGATAGAAATGTGGCAGTCCGCAGAATGTAGATGGTATTTGAAGATAAGATCATCAAGGAAATGAAGATTGTCAGAGAAGGGAAATGGGTCAAAGACTGAGCCTGGAGCAGCTCAACACCACTGAGCGGTCAGGGAGAAAAGAAAGAGGCAGCAACTGAGAGCAGGGTGTGACCAATGTGGTGGAGGAAAATCAGGAGAGCAGAACGTCCTCGCAACCAGGTGAAGAAGCTGCCTCCAAGAGGAGGCATGGTGGAGTCCGTCAAGTGCTGCTAAGAGGCCGAGAGAGATGAAGACTGAGGATGGATCATTGGATTCAGCAATATGGAGGCATCGGTGCCCTCGGCAAGAGCAGTTTCAATGGTGCGGAGAGAAATGCCCGGTGGGAATTCAAGGAGAATGGGGAACTAATGGGAGGCCGTGAGCAGAAAGAACTCTTTCAGGAGGTTTTGCTGCAAACGGGGGAGTAGCCAGTGGGGAAAGCGGAGTGAGGGAAGTGTTCTGTGGCTGCTTGCTTTTTAGAAAATTAAGATGGAAGAAATAACGAAGCCAAGAGATATGAATGATCGAGCGGCTCTAAAGCCACAGTGGAAGAATGACTCTCCAACAGAGTCCAATAGAATGACTATGTGTGCTGGGTTCGTGAGCTTGCATGATAAAACCCCCTCAGGGACTTAGAGTCTAAATAAACGAGAAAAAAATAATTTTCGTTCTAAGATTTATCTATGGCCCACAAGTTGAAATGATCCCTTCTAGAAACTTTGCTCGACTTCAAGTCCACC
Source organism: Equus asinus (assembly GCF_041296235.1). Taxonomy (NCBI): domain Eukaryota; kingdom Metazoa; phylum Chordata; class Mammalia; order Perissodactyla; family Equidae; genus Equus; species Equus asinus. Next base: position 9,372,860 of record NC_091798.1, read on the forward strand.
AAGCGCCCTGGGGCATACCAAGTAACACCAAGACCCAGGTAGAAGTGGTACAAAGGAGACCAGTGTTCTGAGGGGCTGAGGCCGGAGGACCTTCGGGCCAATGCAAGTTGAATCTGCCTTTAGTCCAAGGACGGTACGTGTCCTCTCGTTTGGCTGGTTCTTTAGTTCCTTTTCCCCTTTCAGAAGTAGTTCTGGCTGCCGCAGCTGAGATGCCACAGATGTCTTGAATTCACCAACACAATGTAGTTCCCAACCTCTGGGGTCACTTTAACCCATCAAGAGTTGTTGAAAACACCTTTTATCACACATGTTTCCTGTTGAAGCTCTGAGTCCTGCCACTGGGCTAAGGGTGACCTTGAGCAGGCTCCTCCCCTCATTGAATGGCAGTTTCCTCAGTTAGGGAGTGAGGGAAATCAACTTCAAAGGGTGATCGAATGGTAGTTTAGCATGTGGAGATGTCTGGGACAAAGTGTGCAAATAGTAGGTGCTCAAACAATGTTGCCTGAGTCTGAAATCAAGTGAGTTCAAACTGTAAGTTGTCATGGAGGCCTGCTGTATGCCAGGCACTATTCCAGGTGCTGGAGAGGGATAAGAAGGTGAACAGAGGAGGATGGCTGAGGGCTGTGGAGGCTCAGGGAGGGTTGTGGCCAACTCAGCTGCAGGAGCCCTCCCTGGCGAAGCAACACTGTGAGTGGTCTTAAAAGTAAAACAGAAAAGCACAGAGCGTGGGAAAAGCAAGATGAGGGGCCTCCAGACAAGGAAGAGTTCCGTGGCTCCACAGAGGGCTCCGCATGCTTCAGCCAGGATCTGGGGAATTGTTGCTCTTCCCTTCCCTCTTCCTACCACAGTCTGCATCTTGGCTCTTTCTAATCCTCTGGATTAGACATTTAGTTTGGACATCACCTCTCTGAGAGGTCTTCCCTGGATCCCCCGATTCTGATTCTACCCTCTGCTGTTTTTTCCCCTCCCATTGGCCTGCTCTTTTTTTCATATCACAATTTGCCATTAGATACTCATTTGTTTACTTGACAGTGTAGACTTTGGTATCGAACTATGTGGGGAAAATTCCGACTCCCACCACAACCGGATATTTCATCTTGGGGAAGTCAGTGTACATCTTTGGGCCTTAATTTCCTCATCTGAAGTTAGGGTAAGAATTATACCTACTTCATCAGGTTGTTATAAGGATCCAGTGAGATAAGCCATGGAAGCCCTTCGGCAGCCCCTAGAGTCAATGTGAATTGCTCAGTAACTGTTACCCATTGCATTGCTCTTCAGAAAGTCTCCACTGGTGGCCTGTAAGCTCCATGAAGGCAGGGGCCTTGTCTCGTTTTTAGGCACTCCACATTTATTGAATGAACAAGTATATGCACAAAATCGAACTGACTCAAACCAGTTCCAAAAAATTGACTTGCAGTCGAGATAAATGGGCGTTTCTTTTGCCTTTCTCCAACTGTATCTATTTATATTCACGGTCTACTGTTTTCGCGGCCATCCTAATTCTCTTGGGAAAGTCAAGCCTCCTGTGTTCAGCACTAATCGACAATGTGGCATTTGACACTGCAGAGCATTTCCGTGAAGACTTGAGCCTCTTACGTCTTATCTTATTTTGTGTCATTATCCGCGACACTTTTTAATGGTGAAACAACAGCTGTAAAAAGTTTAGTCAAGCTCATCTTGAAGAAATGGTCCCTGGCAGCCGTGACTCACGTCCTATTTGGAGTCTCCGTCAGGTTAGCTTTCCTCCAGAAACAGCAGTTGCATTGAGTCATTTGGACTCAATACGTTGTAGTTACAAAATATAACGGTCATCTGGTACAACTGTCTTACTGGGCAGGTGAGACGAAGACTGAGAGAGGGGAAGCAATTCGTCCAAGGTCATCCCATGAGTTTGAGCCAAACTAGGACGCTTTGCAAGCTCAGAAGCTCACGGAGAAATGGAATGACATCAGAAGGCCCCAAAGAAGGAAGATTTGCCCTGTGTCTCATTGCCAAGAAGAGAGAGTAGGTTTTCCCATGCCCATCCTTTTCATTAATTTTAAATTTCACAAGTAATTCATGAATATCACCACCCTCAAGATAATTTTAAATTACAGATAGAGCCGATGTCCCCTCTGACCACCCCACTTAAGCCCTCTGCCCTTGGGGTCGCCCCAGAGGTACCTGCCATCATCAGTTTGATGAGTCTCCTTCCAAAGACTCCTCTCGATCATTACGAACAGATGTGTGAGCATCAGTCAAAACAAATTAGTGTTGTTTAGTGTGATATTCTTACGTAAACACCACCATACTCTCTGTATCATTCTGCAAGTTGGTTTTTCCACCTCGACAGTGTGACTTTGAGTTCTCTCTGTGTGGGTACACGTGGATCTGCCTCATTCTTTTTAACTGGCGAGTTATAGTCAATAGTGGGTGTACCCCGATGTAATTATCCATTCCCCCATCAGGAGAGATTTAGGGCCTTCTACATTCCTTCTAGTAGGGTCAATGCCACTATAAAAACCCTCATGTCCGCCTCTGGGTGCACACAGGGGAGGGCTTCTGTAGGGAAGACACAGCGGAGAACTGCTGGTCATAGGGTTGCACATTTTCAGCTTTCTTAGATGCCGTCAAATTGTTCTCCTGGGGAGCTGTTTGAATATACTCCCCTCTGCGTAGTTTCCGGGAGTACCCACTTCTCCGCACTCTCGCCAACACTCTGTAGTGTCACCATCCCAATTGGTGGGAACAGTTGCTTCCTTGATTTATACTTTCCCAACTGGTGTTGGGGCTGGGCGTCCTCTTATGAGGCTCAAATATATCCCCTTGTGCGTGAATTGCATGTCAATATCCTTTGCACATTTTTCTATTGTGCAAATTTGGGCTATCTGACTTTTCTCTCAATCCCATTTTAAAAGAAATTAAAGCACTTAAGCCCTGCTGAAGTTTGAAATGAATCATAGCTCAGAAATCTCAGGCTTCATGAGAGAATGATCTGAAATGTTGTTTTTGAAGGGTGGGGTGGTGAGGCTCGATGGGGAAATGTGGATGACGGGAAGATCCGACATGAAAAGAGGTCTCATGGAAACTGGGTGCAGAAAGCAGAGGGCGTGGAGGTCTGGAGTCAAACCTGCAAATCCCTTCGCTGATAACTAAGTGCTGGCGCTGGGGCCACACAGAACGGGAGCACTCCCGGCTGGTAGCAGCCCTTGTCCACAAAACCAATGGAAAACATTTGATTAATGATTTTTATATGGATGATATGTTGAAATGATAATATGTTAGATATATTAGGTTAAATAAAATATATTACTAAAATTAATTTTACTCTTGCTTTTTTGCTTGTTTAGCGTAGCCACCAGAAAATTTGAAATTATGTATGTGGCTCACATGCTACATCTGTGGGACTTTGCTGGTCTATGAGACGGGGACAGTTAAGTTTCCAGTCCCAGCACGTCTATCAAACATGCTGTGTGTCCTTGAGTATGGCGCTTTCACATCCAGCCCTAACTGACCTCACAGGGATGGAATAGAGAGGATCACACCATGCAATTTTCCTTCTGTGGAAACTCCAGTATTCGTGAGCATAACACGGCCCAGGGCCTCACTCTGCCTCTCCCGTCTCAGAATATGTCCACGGGGGCTGAAATGTTACCTCATCCTGGACTCACCAAAAAGTGGTTTGTACCAGATCTAGAAGCTGGACCTTTGCACCCGGATGTCCCCAGGTCTCAGGACACTCATTTGTCAGACTTTATGTGCAAAGGAGCTGGAGACGTCATCTCTCTCATCTCCATGGGCCCCGAGGTTCCTCACGATGGGTCTCGTTGTTAAGCTTTCCTCACCCAGATTATTGAGTTTTATTCATCAAACACAATTCCTTTGGACTCCACCAGTTAGGATTCTTACAAGCTACAGAAAAAACAACTCAAAATGGCTTAACAAAAAATAAAAAAAAGGAGGAGGGATATTTATTGGTTCCAGTGTTCTTTTTCTGGCACTGCCGCAAGAAATGTATCCTCTCAGTTCCAGAGGCCAGAAGTCCAAAACCGAGGTATCTAGGGGTGAGTCAGTTCCTTGCCTCTTCCAGCTTCTGGTGGCCCCAGGCGTCCTGTGGTTTGTAGGGACATCACCCTAATCTCTGCCTCCGTCTTTGAATGACCTTCTTCTCTGTGTCTCTGTGTCTCCTTTTCTGTCTCTTGTAAGGAGTCTCATTGGATGTAGGCCCCACCCTAATCCAGTATGATCTCATCTTGATCTTTACGTTAACCACACCTGCAAAGACCCTGTTTACAAATCAGGCCACATTCTGAGGTTGCAGGTCGATGCGTATTTTGGGGGGGAGGGGGGGCACTATTCAGCCCCCTACAATTCTGTTACTGCAAAGTCCAGGGATAGAGCTGGCAGGGGGCAGGGCTCATCTTCTCTGTGCCTCTGTGCTCAGCCTTGCAGGCCTTACTGTCACTCACAGGCTCCAAAAGGTGGCAAGAAGGTGACAGCAGCCCCAGACTTACATCCTCTCTGGTTCAAGTCCAACAGCAAGGAGAATTTTCTTGAAAGAAGGGTAGAAAATCACAGAAGGGAAGAGGTGCACAAAAACCCACAGGCACGTGATGTACCCACTAGCTGTGCTCAGGCATGAGCAGGTGCTTCCCGCAGGGGGATCGCTGCTCCCAGGCAGGAGTGGTGCCCAGAGGAAAGTCAGGAGTGGAGGAGCCTGAAGGAGGAAAGTTTGCTGAGGAAGCAGACCCTACATATGCACACAACCAGGTGGAGCAGCAAATTTCCATTGATTCCTTCTTCGTGTCTTATTTCCACAGCATGTGGGCATTTACTAAGTCCCAGGTATTTGGCCGGGGTTAGAGATGTGAAAACAAGTGTGACAAAATGCCCTGTCCCAGAGGAGTCCCGCAGTGCTGGCTGGTCAACCGTGTCGACCTGGTGTCATTAGTGCTGCTGTAAAAGAAAGCAGGACAAGGTGTGGGAACCAAGAGGAAGGAGACAAAACTCCTTCTGGGGCACCTCAGAAGACCTCTTAAGACAGATGGGCTATGTCCTGAGAAATGAAGAGGATTCTCCTGGTGGAGAGGGGCAGCACGGCAGGAAGAGGTGCAGCTGCCTGGGGGGCTAGTGTGGAGTCTGTGTGGCTGCGGGGCTGGGCATAGCGGGTGGGGAGAAGGGCTGACAGGAGGAAGGCGACAAGGGCTACTGGCAGGGGGTGCTGTGATGGCACTTGGGGTTTGAAAGACCTCTCTGCACGAGTCCACAGGGGATGGACTGGAGGCAGGGAGACCAGCGAGTAGGCTGTTAGAGATGAAGGCAATGAGGCTGAGCCTGGGACAATATGGCAGCTACGGGTAAGACGAAGTGGACACAGGTGAGATGAGATGGATTTGAGGATACTGTTGGAGTAGAAACGACAGGACGTTGCAGTTGATTAGATACTGGAGTGGGGTAAGGGACAGGAAGGAATTAAGGATGGGGACAATTTTCAGTTTGGGACACTGAACATCTGAGCCTGGGAACGTGGAAGGAGGCAGAGTGACTTTGTGGTGAAGATAAAAAGGTTGGTTTTGAACAGACTAAGTTCAAGGTGCCTGAGGGCATCAGGTGGGGATTTTCCAGGCAGTTGGAAATACCAGAAAATTGGGCTGTGGATGGAAAGAATCGAAGACTTCTTGGTATTAGCTGGAGCTAGACTGTGAAAGAAAGGACCAAAGTGGAGACCAGACAAGGCAAGCCTGGTGGAATACCAGAGTCTCAGAGCAAGACGGAGGCGACAGAAGTGGCCAAGAGCCAGGTGGTGGAGGAGCCGTCAGAAACGTTGCTGGGAGAGCTGTGGATATTTTACTTACTCATCCCAGACGGCGGGCCTGGTGGCAGACAGACTCAGTACTTAAAGCTTCGCTTGCCCTCTCCCTCTGCCCTCCTACCTCTCTCACTTGTCTCGACCTCATTTCAATCAGATCAGAAAGCAGAGAAGCCAACACACCCTCACGGGCTGTGGGAGACCTGAGGCCACCCCGCACTGAGCTTGTTGGAGGTCTTGGCCGAGAGGAGCTGGGCATCGCGGCCAGGCAGGCTGCTGGCAGGAGCCCAGTTTGGCTCCTTGGTGCTGATCCACACCCATGGGGGTGGGGGGCCCTTGGCCAGCATGGCTCATGGGTTCCTCTTGGCCATCAGCACCAAGGCCGCGGCAGTCCCACCTGCACTTAGTTGGCTGGCCTGCCAGCATCTTGTCATCTTTTCCTCTAGGCTGCCAAGGTTCCAGAAGAGGGAGGAGCAAAGTTGTGCTCCCACCCCCACCCCCAGGCTCTGCTCCTGTGGGGCCCCAGCCTGACTTACCAGGAAAACTTCCTGCCTCTTGCTGCCCTCAGGGGGCCCCCTGTGGCTCTGCCATCTCCTACTGCTGTCCCCTCCTGGGTCCAAGGCCAAGCTGGACCCCTCCCCACAGAGAACCACCAGTCCCACTCACCAGCCCAACTGGGGTTTGGGTCCAAATAATCCTCTTATTTTTCTCCTTGATTAAAAATTACCATGCAAATTGCAGAATATTTGGAAATATGAATAATAAGACAGAGAAACTTTAATTTACAACCACCGGCCAGAGATGTTACAACGAAGAAAAGCTCAGGTTACTCCCAAAATAGGGGAGTTTTACTGAGAGACCCTGAATCAGAAAATGTCAGGCCCAAGAGAGCTCTAGGTTCTGGTTCCTGTCTGAATCTGGAGCCAATCATCTCTGAATTCTCCAGTGCAAAGCCACACACAGCTAAGTACTTTTGCCCCTCCAGGCAGAAGCCTTGTGCTTGGCCCTCTTGGGCCGAAACTGTGAATAAACTCAGAAGTGAAAGATCCAGGCGCGTCTCTTCGTGGCACCCTGAGCAGGGCGGTGGCCTTTAGAGAAGAAGCAGGCCCTGGCAGCTCTCCGGGAGCTTGCAGTCTGCTGAGGAGCAACCCAGGCCCAGAAATACGCTCCCCCCGTGGGGAGTGCTATGGCAGAGCTTCATGGAACCAGCTGGGAGGTCACGGAGCAAGGAGTGACGCAGCCTTCCTTGGAGGGTCCTCGCTGAGGAGATGACAAGTTTTTAATCACTTTGTTGAGGTATGATTGACATATAAAAAGCTGTACATATTTACTGTATACAACCCGATGAGTTTGGGGATAAGTATACACCCGTGAAACCATCAGCACCATCAAGGCCAGACATACCTGTCACCTCCCAAGGTTTCCTCCCATTCCTTCATTATTATTATCATTATTCTGTGTGTGTATGGTAAGAATACTCAACATCTTAGCAAAGTTTAAGTGTATAATACAGCATTGTTAGCTGCGGGCACCATACTGTACACTGGATCTCCAGAACTTATCCTGCTCAGCTGAAACTTTGCACACTTTGAACTTCACCTCCCCGCTTCCCCTCCCCCAACCCCAGGAAACCACCATTCCACTCTCTGCTTCTGAGTTTGACTATTCTGGATTCCATCTATAACTGAGAATAAGAAGTATTTGTCTGAGGAGGTTACAACTGAGTTGAGTTTCAAAGGTGATGGGCAGAGGAAAGGTCAGTCAAGGCAAAGGGGACAGCATGCCAAAGGCCCAGAGGCCTGGACCACTGTGAAATGTTCAGGGTGTGGGAAGAAGGTAGGCATGCGTAAGGGGTTGGCAGCAGGGGCCCCGGAGTCAGAGAGGGGCTGGAGATGGTTCTTGAAAGGCCTCGACACCTGTACTTTAGGAGTTAGACTGGACACTGAGAAAATGAATGTTTTAGACCAACAAAGTGAAAGAGATGGAAAGAGAAAATCTCCCCAGGAATTACAGAGCGGTGGAATGGGAATAATATACTCCAAGAATAAATGGTGGTGGAGTGAAGGTGAGGGCTTGGGGTCGAAAGGCCTGTGTCCATGGCTGGACAGTGTGCCTAACGAGCAGTCTCCTCCCTTCTCTTCTCTGAGCCTGTTTGCTCGTCTCTAAGTGAGAAATTCGGTGACTCTAATAAACTCTACTTTATGATGCCCACATGCCCGGAGTCAGCCAGGTCCTTGGAAAGATGACTTTGAAGGCGGCTACAAGATGGCGAGGCTGGTATTTGTTTCTCCAATTACATCTTATTAAAGAACTTTTCCTGAACTCCAGCGGCTCCTAGTCCCAGTTGACCAACAAAGGATCATTAGGCCCCTCAGTTTTGGGGGTGAGGGAAGACTTTTCTATTTCCATTCTGACATTGAGTCCTCTGTGTTCAAAAGATGGGCATTTCCCTCTGGAGGCAAAGAGGATATTTGCAGAGTACTAACAAGGACCTCTGATGACAGGACAGGAACTGTTTCTGTCAGATGCTGGTTCTGTTAACATTCTGTGTTCTTTCCAGATTAAAGTTTGCCTCACGGTTATTGCTAAATAAATTCATTTTTCTGTGGTACAAATTTGCAGTTTACTATAAATGACTCGAAGTGTAGGGTAGTAAAAGATGCAATGACCTTCTGTTCCTTCTGTTTCCACCAACTCGCAGGGCTGCCCGAGGTCAGGCACAGAGATCTGCCTGGAGCCCTGAGAGTCCGTGCAGAAGCCACGGTAGCTATTTCAAGGGGAAGAGATTAACAAAGGGAGCTGAAGCTTCCTCAACCATTGGAAGGCTACGGAGCGAAGCTCAGGGGGCCAGTGTGTTCCGTTTTCTAGGGCTCCCATTACAAAGTGCCACAGACTGGGGGCTTTCAACAACAGAGTTCCAGACACCGGAAGTCTGAAATCAAAGTGTCAGCAAGGCCAAGCTCGCTCTGAAACCTGGCATGGAGAAGCCTGCCTCCTCTCCTCCTGGTTCCGGCTGGTGGCTGGCAATCCTTGGCATTCCTTGGCCGGCAGCTACCACACGTCAGTCTCTGCCTTGGTCATCACACGGCACCCTCCTCTGGTATGTCTCTCTCCGCTTTTTATAAGGACACCAGTCACATTGGACTAGGGCCCACTCTACTCCAGCATGACTTCCTCTTAACTAACTACATCTGCAAAGACCCTATTTCCAAATGAAGTCACCTTCTGAGGGAGGAGGGGTTAGGGCCTCAACATATCTTTTGGGGGAACACAGTTCAATCCATAACAGTCAGTTTCAGGAAATCTGAACATGCAGGAACTGCAGAGAGGCCATCACCCATGTTCTCAGCTGACTGCAGCACCAAATGGTCATTCCTAGGAGCACACAAGGACGCCAGAAGTCACTGGCCAGCCCCATAGCGGCTGTCCACCATCGTCTCAGGCCCAGCCACAGCTCCGCCCAGGGAAGCACGCCCTCTCCTTTCCCCCCTCCAGATCTCACACGGTGCCTCTCACAGGCTGGATCTAACTGAGCCATGCTGCACAGGAATCCAGGAAAAGTCACTCCCGGGCGTATCGCTCTCTGTCCAGAGGGGAGCGTAGGAGGGCAGGATGGGAGAACGTGTTAACAGATAAAATGCAGCACACACGTGATGACCAAAGCTGGGGAGAAAAGCATGTCTCCATCCATTCAGAAATAGTCCTTGGCATCTGTTACATGCCAGGCATCATGTTGAGGAGGGAAAGAATAAACACACTCAGAGTTAAAGAAGACACAGCATCTTCTGTATTATGGGAAGAGAAGACGCATAAATCACTATAAGGCATTGTGGAAACTCTGATAATCTATCAAAATAGAGTGCAGTTTCTGTCTTGCTGCTGTTTACTGAGTCACGTTAAAATGACTAGGTGGGTATTCTTCAAATGTGAGCAGCACATTTAAAATGCAGGCTATGTAGCAAGCCCAAAACTTCTGTTCGAGAGGCCAGAAATAGACAGTCATCTGCCAGGGCTGCTAAAAACGGAGGCACATAATTGCCAGTCAGCTTCCAAAACCCCGCTCCCTCCTGGTTCTCCTCTTACCTCAGTGGTGTCTCCTTCTCGGTCTCCTTTGCTGGTCTGTCCTCACGTCCTCAACTCTGAGCTGCTGGATCACCCCAGGGCCCAGCCCTGGTCCACTTCTCTGTCTGTGTGGCTTTTGGGGTGATTATCAGGCATGGACTTAAATACCCACCCTGTGCTAGTGACTCCCGGTTGTACTGAACCCTCACCTCCAGGCTCAGGGTACCTACACCTCCTCAGCAGTGCCACCTGAATGCCTCAGAGCCTCTCCCACTGCACTCTCAGTGGCTGCACCCCAGCACCATCCATGAGCACAGACTCCCGAGTTCTAGGTAGGCGTGTGGCTGCCGAGCTAAAAACCACATTTGTTCCCTTGCAACTGCGTGTGGCCTTGTGACTGAGTTTTGGGCAATGGATGCGAGAGGAAGTGACACATGCCACATTTGGGTCTTGCCTGTAAAGGAAAGGGACATTCTCTCTCTTTCTCTCTCCTGGTAGAGTGAGCGTGGGGCTCAACTGTCCGTCTAAACCACGATCCAGAAGCTCTGTTCTGATGACAGAGAGAAAAAAAATAGGAGCTCGGGTCCCCAATACTGCAGCCACGACGTCAGCCTGCATAACTTCATTCTCAGAGCTGTTGGTTGAGAGAAAGTTCTGATTTAAGCCACTGTTGGTCCTTGTTACGTAACCAGACCTTTATTACAAATTAAAAAACGTCTACAGCCAAATTCCTTACACACTATCCACCCCAAAACCTGCTCTTCCCACAGTCTCCCCCATTTCCATAAATGTTCAAATAATTCTTCCAAGTGGCAGACGCCAAACTTTAGTCATCCTGAGCTCCTTTCTTTCTCTCAATCCCAGATCCATCTAATGGAAAATCCCACTGGATTTACCCTCACGTCCTGACTGGATGTTTGGAGATACTGAGGAAGTTTTGGTGGGTCTTATTCAGTGCTGTGATGGTACTAAGATGTTGAGGCGATCCCTTTCAGAGCTACGTACTGAAGTGTTTACAGATGAAACTGTCTGATGTGTTGGATTTGCTTTAAAATAATACATAAGGGGGAGGAAATATACATGAAACAAGAGTTGACCCTGAGTTGATCATTTTGGGAGCTGAGCAATGGGTACACGTGGTCTCATTCTACTCTTCTCTCTACTTTTATGTTTGAAATTTGAAATTTCCCATAACAATTTTTAAAAAATATTTTCGTGTCCCAGTGCTTTCCATTGCCACCACCACCCCAATCCACGCCATAAGCTCTGCAATGCTTCTCCTCTTCCGCCCTCTCCACCGTGTCTGTTCTCCACACGGCACTGGAGTGACCTCTCACATGTCAGGTCAGGTCTCTGCTCTGCACTAGTCCTTCTAGGGGCTCCCATCTCACGCAGGAAAAGCCAAAGTCAACTTCTCGCCGTGGTCCACAAGGTCTGTCCCCATCAGCCCGCCTTGTACCTTTCCATCTTTATCTCCTCTTACCCTCAGCGTCACTCATTCCTTTACAGCCACACTGGCCTCCTTGCTGTTCCTCAAACACATTAGATGAAATCCTGCCTCAGGGCCTTTGCACTTACTAGCCTTCTTCCTAAAATGTTTTTCCTTCAGTTGGCTCGTGGCTCACTCTCTCACCTCCGTGAGTTCTCGGCTCAAGCGTCAGCTCCTCGGTGAGACCATCTCTGACTGCCAGTCTGACCCTCCACATCCTCCTTACTTGGCTTTGTTCTTCTCTCCGTGGCTCATTCTCTTCAGCCGACACACGATAGCATCACTTGTGTATTTGTTTGTTGTCAGCTTTTTTCATTCCAGTCTCTCCTGCTCCTGGGACAACGCCTGGACTGTGGCAGGCTCTTGTGGAACAGCTGTCGAGTGAGTGAACGGGCAGACACAGCAGGCAGAGCTATGTAAGTCTGTCTCTCTGACCCGCTGGAACAGAGAGAGTTGGGCCAGGAGGCAGACAAGTGCCTGCTTGCTCGGGATCCAGAGAGAAGAGCTCTCAGAGTTGGAGGCCGGACGTCTAAAGGAGCTGATGGTGCCAAAGACACATGGGGGAAGGGAGGGTTCCCATCAGAGGGAGCATCTGCTGGCAGGAGGCTCCCGGTCAGGAGGGCACAGCAAGGGGTAAACGTCTAGTGGCAGGAGAAGCTGACAGGTTTAGGGGCTCGTCAAACCTGTGCGAGAACTGTTGACACAGAACGGAAGAAGCCGTCGACGGTGGGAGGGCACCAGTCTGAGGGCTGCTGCAGCTCCTGCACTTTCATCACACTTCCAGTAGCACATGTGACAACCTGGGCAAGTTTCAGGGAATATACTAAGAATTCTAGAACTATACGTAGTGAGTACAGGTTCTGCAGGCGACAAAGTCAGGTGGGCAGAATAGAATTCTCTTCATCTTTCTGGAACTGGACTAGAGTTCTCTCTTAAAATTCCATTTAGACTGAAAACTTAAATTAGCCACCACCAGGACAATTCAGGCAAATTCTTGTTTAAATTCAGCCAAACACCTGACTGGAGGCAAAGAAGAGGGAAGACAGAGGCAAGGATGCGTACTAGTTTCCTATTGCCACCGTAACAAATTACTGCAAACTTAGTGCCTTGGAACAATACCAGTTTATTCTCTCACGGTTCAGGACATCAGACGTCTGACACGGCTCACCGGGCTAAACCACGCTGTCAGCTGCTGCGCTCCTTCTGGAGGCTCCAGGCCAGAATCTGTTTCCTTGCCTTTTCCAGCTTCAGGAAGCTGCCTGCATTCCTCAGCTGGTGGCCCCTTCCTCCGTCGTCACAGCCGGCCACATCGTATCTCTCTGACTCTGCTGATGTCATCACAAATCTCTCTGACCGTCAGCCCCGGCTGGAGACGAGTCTCTGCCTTTCAGGCCTCCCGTGATTAGACCGAGCCCACTTGGAGGGATAATCCAGGATGAGACCCCCATCTCAATGGCCATCACCTCAGCCACATCTGCAAAGTCCCTTTGCCATGTAATGTAACATAGTCACCGGTTCTGGACATTATTGCATAGACGTCTTGGGCAGGGGGGCATAATTCTGCCCATCATAGGAAGCGATGAAAGAAATTTTCCCAGAAGCAAAAGACACAAAAGTGACCTTAAATCCATCCATTCATTGAATAATCATGTACTGAGCATTGTGCCAGGTCTCTGCTATGTCCTGGGGATAGAGCGGTAAGGGTGTCAGCAATCACTGCCCTCCTGAAGCTTACATTCCAGAGGAGGGAGAAAGACAATTTGCAAGAGAACTAACAGAAAGGCTAGGTGACGGCAGGCATGGTGAGGCCCAGAAGGAAATGTTAAAGTGAAGTGGGAGAAGGGGAGGAATACTCGTAGAGAAAGTAGAAAGGCTTCTCAGAGGAGAAAACATGAAGGATCAGAAAGGAGGAGCTATTTGAGGGAGGAGAGCTCTGGTCAGAAGAAAAAGCCAGTGCAAAGGCCCTGAGGTAGGTATGAACTTGGGTTTTCAAGAGATGGGGAAAAAAGACCAGTATGATTGGTGTATAATGAGCCACAGAGAGATTTGTGATAATAAATGAGATAAGAAATGTGGACAGGAGCAAGCTTTTGCAAGGCCTAGCTGGGCTGATAATTTCGTTATTAGTGCACTGGAGGATTTTGTGGAAGGGAGTGGCATGATCTGATTTACAAAGGGTCACTTTGTCCATCAGCTGATAAATGGATAAACAAAATGTGGTATATCCAAATATTATTTGGTGATAAAAAGGAATGAAGGACTGATATAGGCTATAACATGGAATGAACCTTGAAAATATGCTAAGAGAAAGGAGCCAGTCACAAAGCCCACATATTGCGTGATTCCATTTGTATAAAATGCCCACGATAGTCAAATCTATAGAGACAGAAAGGACATTAGTGCTTGGTCAGGTCTTGGGGAAGCTGGGGAGGTTGAGAGGTGATGGCCAAGGGGTGCGGGGTTTCTTCAGGGGATAAGGAAAATATTCTAAGTTTGGATTGTGGCGATCGTTACACAACACTGTGAATACACGAAAAGCCATTGAATGGCACACTTTAAATGGCTGAATTGTATGGTATGTGAATTACATCTCAATAAAGCTGTTATTAAAAAAAAAAAAAAGCCACTTGGGAGACATGGTTGAACTTGTGTTCTGAAGGCATATGCTCAGCTCCACAACAGATGTCACAAGATGGCAGAGTGATGACAAAGTTAAAAAGCATAAATCCACAAAGAAAACAAGAATTGGAGAGAAAATGATAAGCACCAAATTTTGGAAGCTGAAAAGTATCTCAGCGTCAGGTTACTGATTTAGCAGACCAGAGAAGGCAGAAACCCAAGCAGACAGTGAGAGAGGCCCAGAAGCACCGATTTGCCTGATAACATGCTAGAAAGAACCATTAATCAAAGTTACTGAGAACCTCTGATGGGGAGTTGCAGGGCGGGCTGAAGCCCTGAGGCCTGGTTGCAATCTGCAGATAAGGATCGCCCCAGAGTCTCTTCCCCACCTGGAGGCTCGCTTTCTCTGGACGTTCAGTCAGAAGGCTCCGGGCCTGGGCCGCCAGGCAGTTGAGGGAGAAAGACCTCACTCCACAAGGTATTAAGTGGCAGGGCACGTGCTTCGTAGCGATGCTATCCCCCTCAAGCCCCTTCCCTCTCGACTCTGAGAAAGGCCAGCAGCCAGCCCCATCCCCACCTTTACCCCGTCCCTGATGCAGAAGGTTGTAGAACTCCTCCCTGGAATTCTAATCAGTGAAGTTTCTGTTGCAGTAAGGCTGTGTTATAGTCCCTGTCTAGTCTGTTTAGGCTGCCATAACAGAGTACCATATGAACAATAGAACTTTATTTCTCACCGTTCTGGAGGCTGGGAAGCCCAAGGTCAAGATGCCAGCAGATTTGGTGTCTGGAGAGCCTGCTTCCTGGTTTGTGTCTGCTCCCGGCATCCTCACATGGCAGAGGGGTGAGGGAGCACACATGCGAGCACCATTAGAGTTTCTACTCCTCACATCTGCTCACACGCCATCGCCCAAAGCAAGTCACACAGCCAGTGCGGCTTCCAAAAGGCAGGGTGGCAGACTTCTCCCACAGAGCGTGGCCAGGCAGGGAGGAAGTGAAAATGCACAGACCGATGGTACAACATACCACACAGTCCAACAAGGAAGACGTGGACACTGACCGCTGGGGTCCTCCCGTGAAACAGCCTATTCAGATCACACCAGAGCAGCCTCTGGGTCTCAAGTCCCTTTAATACTCTTAAAAATTATCGAAGACTTCAAAGAGATTTTGTTTATGTGGGTCACATCCATCAATATCTAGAAATTAAAACCAAGAAATGTTTTAAACATTTATTAATTCACTTAAGACAACAATAAAAACCCATTCTGTGTACAAAGGGCATATTTTTATTAAAGACAACGATTTTTTCCAAAATAGGCAAAAATTTAGTGAAAAGAAGGGCATTGTTTTACAATTTTGCAAATATTTTGAAAGGTTTGCTTTAATAATAAAACTGGAGTCTCCCACCTGCTCTGCATTCGGTACCTTGTGATATGTCTTCTGGTTGATGTAAAGAAAATCTGTCTCGGGATGGCCCCGTGGCCGAGCGGTTATGTCCGCGCGCTCCGCCGCAGCGGCCCAGGGTTTCACTGGTTCGGATCCTGGGCGCGGACATGACGCCGCTCGTCAGGCCACGTTGAGGCGGCATCCCACATCCCACAACTAGTAGGACCTGCAACTAAGATATACGACCGTGTACTGGGGGGATTTGGGGAGATAAAGTGGAAAAAAATAAAATAAAATCTGTCTCACACAGATGTGGACTTGGAAAAGAGAGAAGTATTTCAACAGCTTCTCAAAAAATTGTGGATAGTCTTCTTCGACTCTACATCCAAAGTGTACAAGTCATACTTTCTTAAAGGTTAGTTGCAATATGAAGTCTGAAACCATCTCATGGAACTTTTCGTCTTCTGTTGTATTAAAATCCATCGGCCCATTGGGCGCTTTGAATGGATCTCCCACCAATAGTGATTTTGGTTCATGAACGTAGTTCACTGAGTCACACAGATCTTCCAATATATCAGCACATTTCACGATGCGATATCAAAATATCACTTTCACTAACTTCCCTGCTGATCTCATCAGAAAAGTTTAAGTGTTGGGAAGATGTCAGGCTCACACTGACAGATACAAGTTTCCCAAATTTTGATTTTTGTTTTAACCTTGAATTTTATCATTGGCGTAAAATACTGTCTGTCATTTTCCTGGAAGTGACAAGCTCAGTTCAATTATTTTTTGAGATAATGTCTGCCAAATACCTAAGTCTGAATAACCGTAGTGAGGCTGCCAGTCATTCCTTCAAACACAAATGGTTTTCCATGAAAAGATGTAGCTTCTTCGGCTCTTGTCACCGTCACAGAAGGGCTGCCCTTGAGACAACCGTCGAGCTCTGCACGTAGCAGAAGTGCTTCGTGCATACGCCCACTGTCACACGGCATTGCGAAGATGTGTATTCAAGGGGTGAGATTTAATAAAATCAATATTCTTCTTCTTTGAGAAGGACATTCTAAGTGCAACTGGCATTTTATTTTTATTTTGAGTGTGTGGCAGTGAAGAATTCAGAAAGCATCAGGAAGGTGTGGCGCTGCGGCCTTGATTTGTGCGAGGAGTTTTACCCACTGTGTTAGTCAGAATCCTCCAGGGAAACGACACAAATAGGGTATGTACATATAGAGATTTTTTAAATAAGGAATTGGCTCACAAGATTTTGGAGGCTGACAAGTCCAAACTCTGCAGGATGGGCTAGCAGGCTGGGGACCCAGGAGAGCCCATGTTCCCCAAGGCTGTCTGCTGGAGAATTCTCTCTCCCATTCAGGAGAGTCTGATCTGTTTGTTCAACTCAGCCCTTCAACTGATCGGATGAGGCCCACCCACATTATGGATGACAGTCTGCTTTACTCAAAGTCCACCAATTTGAGTGTTCATCTCATCCAAAACTCCCTCACAGAAACATCCAGCATAATGTTTGACCAAATATCTGGTTACCTTGTGGCCCAGCTAAGTTGACACATAAAATTAACCATTGCACTCACCCACTGTTGCTTTTGCACCATCAGTGCACATGTCAACACAGTGAAAAGGGCAAATAATGTCTTAGTATTACGGAGATAGTTTTGACCCTGTGGGCCCCCTGAAAGGGTCTCAGTGGTGCTCAGGGCTTCTCAGACTGCACTAGGCGAACTGCTGCTCTATAGTGAAACCCTCTATCCAGCTCACACACAGAGCATCATTCAGCTTCTTGGGGCACCCTCCTAAACCGAAATGGACCGCCAAGCATGCCTAGACATGTGATGAAAGCCTAAACTGTGAAGGTAATCAAAAGCAGAACACAAGGAGAAGGAGGAAGAGAAGAGGAAAGAGAAGGAAGAGAGGGAGGGGGAAAAAGAGAAGGAGGAAGTGGGGGAGATAAAGAGGAAACTCAGAGGAAATAGATACAATGTCAAGAGAGAGGAAAAAATACAAAAATGTATCTAACATTCTAGGAGATAAGAAAAGATGTTGCACCCATGAAATAAGAAGGGATACCATTATAAGGATGGGAAATTAAGGAAAAAAACCTTTGAAATTAAAAATATGATAAAAGAAATTTTTTTCAATTCACTAAATTTGGTTTTGCAGAAGGATCGTAGGATAAATTTGAAGAAATCCCCCAGAAGATAGAATGGAAAGACAAATAGGTTGTATAGGAGGAAGAAATTTTACTCTATCCTTCTAGGTTCTTCTGGTTAGCCTAAGAATTAAGTTGACATGAGGCAGAATAACAGGAGAAAATCAAAGTTTAATAGCAGGTATACATGGAAGAAACCCAGGAAAACTGACTAACTCACCAAAATGGCCAAAGCCACCACCTTAAACACCATCTTCAGCTAAAGACAAAAGAACATGCTGGTGGTAGTGGTTTGAGACTTCAAAGTCGAGGAAGGCAATTCACACGGATTTGGAAAAGCACATTTTTTGGTGAACGAGGGTTTGCCATGCCTTGCAGAGACAGCGGGACATGGGGAGGACTTTGATGAAATGGGCCTTGCTGGGTTCCTCCTAGTCTGCCAAACCTAGTTCATAGTCTGCTGTGGTTACCTTATGGTATTGGCTCCTTCCTGGAACAGGCCTTGTAACTTAAACTCTTTCAGGCAGTAACAGGGAAGGCTGAAATTTCTCCCTAAGTCTTTTGTTCTTAAAAGTAATCAAGCCAAAGAGACACATATTGGGGTGGCAAATTCTGCTCCCCTACGAGGTCAAAAATGACAGAGAAATTATATGAAAATTAGGGAATTAGTCTAGGAAATCCAAATAATAGTAATCCCAGAAATGGAACACAGAAAATGGAGGGGGAGTATTACTAAATAGATTATTCAAATTTTCCACCATTAAAGGAAATAAGCATCTATATTCCATTCTGAAAGGGTCCAAAAATGTCCAGAAAAAAATTATTGAGAAGCAACCACACCAAAGGCCCATCATTGTGAAATTTTAGAAAAGCAGAGATTATAATAGCTCCCAGAGAGTGGCAAAAAGAAAAGGAAACAAATCTCATTAAAATAATCAGAATTGAAAATGGCATCAGCCTACTCATCAGCAGCATTGGAAACTGTAAGTGAATAGAAATAGCTTTCAAAATTTGAAGGAAAAATGACTTTCTTTTAAATGTATTTCAAACCGTTTAAGACATATTACAAGGTGTAAAGAATAAGACGGTAGATGACTGGTCTTCCAGCTTAATAAATAAAACATTACCAAGACAGTTGAAACCCACTGAATATCCTCTCCATTTAATATCTGTCTCCCTACCTTGTAGATGCAACATTGTCATCATGAATAGTATCTGATGACTCAAATTTCTTTATACCTTCTTACATATGCATGTATCTATCCCTAGGCAATATCATTATTGTGCATGTGAAAAATGTAGATACAATCACACACATATACATAATGTATGTAAAATTACCGTGACACATGTAATCTTTCCCTTAGTATTCTGTTTGTAAGACTTATCCATCTTAACAAGTATTGCTCTGGTTCATTATCACTGTTGTATGGTTGTGCATGGATATATAATAATTTGGTAGTTGGAGTGCATGGATTTGCCAACAATTATCTAGTCTCTTATTTATAGATATTGAAGTTGTTTTCAATCTTTTGCTATTAAAAAACATAAATGGGAGGCTGGCCCCCTGGCCGAGTGGTTAAGTTCGCGCGCTCTGCTGCGGGCAGCCCAGTGTTTCGTTGGTTCGAATCCTGGGCGCGGACACGGAACTGCTCATCAAACCACGCTGAGGCAGCATCCCACATACCACAACTAGAAGGACCCACAACAAAGAATATACAACTATGTACTGGGGGACGTTGGGGAGAAAAAGGGGAAAAAACACACAAATGTGGAGAGAGTGACGTCAGCATCATGGTGGAGTGAGCTTTTCCCTTAGTCTCTCCCTTAAGATACAATGAAAAGCACATTCATAAACCAACAAAGGACATTCACACAACACAATAGATGTCTGAGAGACCTACGCGGCCATGCATCTGAAGGTGAAGGTGCTGAACCCCCAGGAGAAAGTGGAAGGAGGTAAGGGGGTCTCCCTTCCATCCCTGGCAGCATCCTAGGGCACAGGGTTGCACAGGGCTCGGAAAGGGGGCGAGGGATAGCTCTCTGTGGGAACGCCTTCACTCTCCAAGTCCCCTCACAGCCCATGGGAAAGCTCTACACAGAAGAGGCTAAGCTTTTGCGGGGGTGTCTTCATGAAGCCAGCACCCTAGCGGGGCAGATAGTGAGGGCAGAGCAAGAACATCCCCAGGATTGTGCACATGAAGGAAAGTGCCCTTCCCCCACCTGGCACACCAGCTTGGCTGGTTGACCAGAGCAAGGGACCCCTGCCAGAACTCCTGCACATACATTAGTAAAGCAGCAGCTGCGGGCAGGCAATTGTAGATGGGCCTTATCAGCATAGATTCCAAAGGACAGGCACAGACACCGGGGATCACGACTTCCGACCCCCTCCAGTGGCAGCAGGTGGAATCTGTGACTAGATACTACCAATATGTGAAAGCACAAATCCACCCCATCAAATAATACAATAATACTGCAGCCAGAAGGAAAATGACAAAAATGACCCAGAAATCAATCCCGAAGGCACAGAAATTTACAATCCAAATCACAGAGAATTCAAAATAGCTATCATAAAAAAACCTCAAGGAGTTATCAGAAAATTCAGATAGTTCAATGAAATCAGGAGCAAAATTAATGAACTGAGGGAATTCTTCACAAAAGAGATTGAAATTATAAAGAAAAACCAATCAGAAATGTTGGAGATGAGAATCACAATGAATGAGATAAAGAAAAATTTGGAGTCCTTGAATAACAGAGCTAATATTTTTGGAGGACAAAATTAGCAATTTGGAGGACAGAAATATAAAAATACCTCAGATGGAGGAGGAGAGAGAACTAAGACTAAAAACAAATGAAGAAATTCTCTGAGAAATATCTGACTCAATCAGGAAACGCAACATAAGGATTACGGGTATTCCAGATGGAGAAGAGCAAGAGAAAGGAGCAGAAAGCTTGTTCAAAGAAATAATAGCTGAGAACTTCCCAGAAGTTCTGGGAACTGGGGAAGGAGCTGGAATTACAGGTCAAAGAAGCTAATAGAACTTCTCATTACATCAATGTAAAAAGACCTTCAATGAGGCATATACAGGCAAAACTGGCAATCTACAGGTTCAGTGCAATCCCAAGCAGAATTCCAATGACATTCTTTATGGAAACAGAACGAAGAATCCTAAAATTTATATGGGGCAACAAAAGAGACTGCATAGCTAAAGCAATTCTGAGTAAAAACAACAAAGCTGGAGGCACCACAATCCCTGACTCAAAATATACTACAAAGCTATAGTAATCAAAACAGTGTGGTACTGGCACAAAAACAGACACACAGATCAATGGAACAAAATTGAAAGCCTAGAAATAAAACCACACATCTATGGACAGTTAATCTTTGACAAAGGAGCTGAGAACAGACAATGGAGAAAGGAAAGTCTCTTCAATAAGTGATGTTGGGAAAACTGGACAGCCACATGTAAAAGAATGAAAGTAGACCATTATGTTTTTCCAAACACAAAAATTAACTTAAAATGGATCAGACTTGAAGGTAAGACGTGAAACTACAAAACTCCTAGAAGAAATTATAGGCATTACACTCTTTGACATTGGTCTTAGAAGGATCTTTTCAAATATCGCATCTACTTGGGCAAGGGAAACAAAAGAAAAAATAAATGGGATTTCATCAGACTAAAGAGTTTCTGAAAGGCAAAGGAAGCCAGGATCAAAACAAAAAGGCAAAGGAAGCCATGAACAAGATGAAAAGACAACCACCAACTGGGAGAAAAAATTTGCAAATCATATATGCAACAAGGAGTTAATCTCTAAAATATATAAACAACTCACAAAACTCAACAACAAAAAAACAAACAACCCAATCAAGAAACAGGCAGAGGATCTGAACAGACAATTTTCCAAAGAAGATATATTGTTGGCCAACAGGCACATGAAAAGATGTTCAACATCACCAATCATTAGGGAAATGCAAATCAAAACTACACTGAGATATCACCTTACACCCGTTAGAATGGCTATAATCACCAAAACAAAAAATAACAAATATTGGAGAGGTGGTGGAAAAAAGGAACCCTCACACACTGCTGGTGGGAATGCGAATTGGTGCAGCCACTATGGAAAACATTATAGAGATTTCTCAAAAAACTAAAAATAAAAATACCATATGACCCAGCTATCCCACTACTGGGTATTTATCCAAAGAACTTGAAATCAGCAATTCAAAGAGACTTATGCAGCCCTGTGTTCATTGCGGCATTATTCACAATAGTCAAGACGTAGAAGCAACTCAGGTGCCTGTTGACTGATGAATGGATAATAAAGATGTGGTGTATATATATACAACGGCATACTACTCAGCCATAAAAAAAGACAAAATCGTCCTATTTGCAACAACACGGATGGACCTTGAGGGTATGATGTTAGGTGAAATAAGCCAGAGAAAGACAAACGCCATGTGATTTCACTCATATGTGGAGGATAAACAAATACATGGACAAAGAGAATGGATTAGCGGTTACCAGGGGAAAGGGTGTCGGGGGGTGGGCATAAGGGGTAGAGGGGCACATTTATATGGTGACTGACAAATAATAATGTACAACTGAAATTTCACAATGTTATAAACTGCTATGACCTCAATAGAATAAAATTTTTAAAAATCAAAGATATATATATAAACGGGATATTAATTTAGATGCTTCTACTGAGGCACCAGGATATGATGGCCATCAAATAACAAAGTGAGCACTATATGCAGAAATTACAAAGGAAATAATCCCAAACCAGTTCATGACTCTTGAGCCCCTCACCCACTCTGAGAACATAAAAGCGTTAAGAAAGAGGAGGTTGAGGGAGAGAAGAGGATGTTTCCAGGAGGTTTTCCTTGGAGAGAGCTGTTGTAGTGACGTGTCACTGTCCTCAGGGGCATGTCTGTGCCTCCCCACACCAGGGGAGGGATCTCAGCATCGGTTGTGATCCCGGCGGTTTAGAGGCCGTGGTACACTGCCATCTGGCTCTGGCTCCAGAATCCGGGAGATGAAAGGCATGGATGAGCTGCCCTGACAAGGCGATTGGCTGCTGAACTGGGTCAGCCTGCGCTCCCCTGCACGGGGGCAAAGGACACATGACTGTTTCTCATGAACCAAAGGCGGCCCCTTGGGACTAAGAGATGGTGGGTAGTCACTTTGAATTTTGTTCAAAAAGACCCTTGGAAGAAGTGGCGGCTGGAGAAAACAAGTGTATCCTCTGTGTCACACATGCCCCATCCCTTCCACTTCAGAGAAGGCCCAGCCACCAGTCAGTCCTGGAGGGCGGGGAATAAGTTTTATATTTGGGCAAAGACTGAAAAGTTGTTTATATATTGGACTAAACATTCAAATTTCTGAATCGAGGCTTTGTTCTATGATTTAAAATAATTGTAGGATGCTCTGGTCCCTAACAGTCAGCAAAAAAGTCACAGGCCTACCAAAGGTTTAATTCAGGGCCAATAAATTTTAAAAAGACAGTGGTGGACAAAACAAAAGTACTTTGTGAATGCACCCATGAGCCACGCTTACTTACTGCATTGCTTACACAGTAAGTTATGCATATTCTTATAAAGTTGCTCTCATGTATAGGGGCAAAATTGTCTCTAGGGTTTATACTTGGGAGTGAAATTGCTGGAGAAAAAGAAATGTACTTTTTAACCTTACAACACAATGCCAAACTATTTTCCTAAGGAAAAATAGCTTTTTTGCTTAAGATTCTTTTTGCAGGGGCCGGCCCCGTGGCCAAGTGGTTAAGTTCGCGTGCTCTGCTGCGGTGGTCCAGGGTTTCGCAGGTTTGAATCCTGGGCACGGCCATGACACCACTCATCAAGCCACACTGAGGCGGCGTCCCACATGCCACAACTAGAAGGACCCACAACTAAAAAATACACGACTATGTACCGGGGGCTTTGGGGAGAAAAAGGAAAACTAAAATCCTTAAAAAAAAAAAAGGGATTCTTTTACTGAGTATAACAATAGGATAAAGATAAAGCAGTATCTCAAAAAGTAATCTTCTCTTGCACCGTGTAGCAGATGGGCACCACTACAGCAAGGGAATCAACTAAAAAAGACTAAGACAGAAGAGTCAGGAAACATTTTATCCGACAAAGGAGAAAAAGTGAAGGGAATGCTCTGGATGATGACATTGACGGATCTACAGCATCCTGGAGAGCAGAATCCAAAGTTTGCAGGGATTTCTCCAGGGGGAACAAGTCAGGCAGGTAGTCCAACAGACATCGTTGGCAATGTGGAAATCTGAGCTATCGGAAGACAGAAAAGTCTAATCTTAGATTCAAAGAACATTAAACAAAAAAAGTGAAGCAAGTAATAAGTCTAGGAAAAACAGAAGTGCAAATGTAATTATACTCAAAATTTGGCTCAACAGTATACAAGATACACTATAGGCACCCAAACATGAAGGCTGAAAGTGTATTTAATCCAAAATTGTGATAGAACTATTTTAGGATGATGGGGAGAGGGAAATTTGAGAGCTAATATCATGACATACAATAACAGGAAGTTGGCAAAAATGGCTAAAATTAGTAAAATAAGAGATAGCTGGATAAGTATGTTTCAGAAAACATGCTTTCATAATCATAAGAAACAGTTTTAAAAGATGAAAGTAATTGCCTCTCAGGAGCAGATTCATATGGAGAAAAGAACTGTTGACTATTACTGTCTTTTAGAAATATTTCTCTTTTCTTAATACAATGTGCATATATTTCTTTGGAAAACAACTGAAATTTAACTTAAAAAAGTAATCTTGGGGGGCTAGCCCTGTGGCTGAGTGGTTAAGTTTGCACTCTCCAGCTTCGGTGGCCCAGGGTTTCTCAGGTTCAGATCCTGGGCACAGACCTAGAACCACTCAGCAAGCCATGCTGAGGTGGCGTCCCACATAGCACAACTAGAAGGACCTACAACTAGAATATACAGCTATGTACTGGGGGGCTTTGGGGAGAAGGAAAACAAAGAAGATTGGCAACAGATATTAGCTCAGGTGCCAATCTTTAAAAAAAATATATAATCATGGAATTCATAGCAAGGTTGCACATATGAGGTTAATATACAAGAGTCAATTGCTTTTCTGTATGCTAACAATGAACAAGAGGAATTTGAAATTAAAAACACAGTATAATTTACAGTAGTACCTAAAAAATGAAATACTTAGGTATAAATCTAAGAAAATATGTCCAAGATCCATATGAGAAAAACTATAAAACTCTGATGAACGAAATCAAAGAAAAACTAAGTAAATGAAGATTCAATGTTCATGGAAAGGAAGTGCAGTATTGTTAAGATGTCAGTTCTTCCCAACTTGGTCTACAGATTGAACACAATCCCTATCAAAATTCCAGCAAGTTACTTTATGGATATTGACAAACTGACACTAAAGTTCATATGGCGAAGCAAAAGACCCAGAATAGCCAACACAACATTGAAGGAGAACAAAGTGGGAGGACTAACGCTACCCATCTTCAAGACTTACTATGAAGCTGCAGTAAACAAGACGGTGTGGTATTGATGAAAGAACAGACAAATAGACCAACGGACCAGACTAGAGAGACCTGTAATAAATATCGTCAACCAATCCTTGACAAAGGAGCAAAGGCAATACAACGGAGCAAAGACCGTCTCTTCAACAAATGGTGCTGCTGGAACGACTGGACATCCACAGGCAAAAAAGTGAATCTGGGCACACAACGTACGCCCTCCACAAAAATTAATTTAAAATGGATCATAGGCCTAATGTAAAACACAAAACTATAAAACTCCTAGAAAATCACATAAGACAAAACTTAAATGACCCGTATATGGTGACACCTTTCTAGATAAACATCAAAGATACAATCCACAAGACAAATAACTGACAAGCTGGACTTCACTAAAATTAAAAACTTTTGCTCTGTAAAAGATAATATCAAGAGGATTAGAAGACAAGCCACAGAATAGGAGAAAACATTTGCAGATACACATCTGATAGAGGATTCTTATCCAAAATCTACAAAGAATGCTTAAAACTCAGCAATGAGGAAACAAATCTATTAATCAATGGACAAAGGACCTTCACAGACACCCCATCAAAGAAGATATACAGATGGCAAATAAGCACATGAAAAGATGCTACACATCACGTGTCATCAGGACAATGCAAATTCAAACAAGAAGATACTGCAGCTGGCCCTGTGGCATAGTGGTTAAGTTCAGCGTGTTCTGCTTTGGTGGCCTGGGTTCACGGGTTTGGATTCTGGCCACAGACCAGCACCACTAGACAGCCATGCTGTGGCGGTGACCCACACATAAAATGGAGGAAGACTGGCAGAGATGTTAGCTCAGGGCCAATCTTCCTCGAGTGAAAAACAAACAAACAAACAAGATACCCCTACACATCTATTAGAATGACCAAAATCTGGAACACTGTCAACACCAAATGCTGGTGAGGATGTGGACCAACAGGAACTCTCATTCACTGCTGGTGGGAATGAAAAATGGTCCAGCCACCTTGGAAGACAGTTTGATGGTTTCTTACGGAACTAAATACACTCTTACCATGCAGTTCAGCAATCGTGCTCCTTGGTATTTACCAAAAAGAGCTGAAAACTTATCTCCACACAAACACTGGCTCAAGGATGTTTATAGCAACTTTACTCATAATCTCCAAAAATTGGAAGCAACTAAGATGTCCTTGAGTAGGTGAATGGATAAATCAATTGTGGCGCATCCAGAGAAATGCTATTTCAGCACTCAATATTATTCGGCCTAAAAAGAAGTGAGCTATCAAGCCGTGAAAAGACAATGGAGGAATCTTAAACAATATTAGTGAGCAAAAGAAGCCAATCTGAAAAGTCCACACACTGTACGATTCCAGCTATATGACATTCTGGGAAAGGCAAAACTATGGAGACAGTGAAAAGATCAGTGTTTGCCGGGGGCAGGGAGAGAGCTGAATAGGCAAAACACAGGAGATTTTTAGGGCAGTGAAAATACCATGTGTGATATTGTAATGACGGATATATGTCATCACGCATTTGTCCAAACCCACAGAATGTACAACATTGTGTGAACCCTAAGATAAACTATGGATTTTGGGTGAATGATGTGTCAATATAGATTTAAAATCGTACCACTCTGGTAAACGATGCTGATAATGGGGGAGGCTGTGCACGTGTGGAGGCAGGAGGTAAGTGAGAAATCTCTGTGCCGTCCTCTCAATTTTGTTATAAACCTAAAACTGCTCTAAATAAAATAAATTCTTAAAAGAAAAAAAGAACTAGAATATCCTCCATTAGAATTTCACAATGTGGCCTGTTTAATAAACTTGGCTCTTATCAAACCTAGGGTGAGATGGGAATTGGGGTTACAAGTGTTGTTGAAAGAGGGGGTGTTGTGAATAACTTCTGAGAGATTCAGAAAATATTGTTTTAGAGGAAATGACCAGAAAATTGGGGCTTGGGTGTGGCCGGAACATGGAAACCAAGGAAGGGCATGAAAGAGGCCCTTGCTGTGGACGGACCACGTAGATTACATCTGCTCAGGTCAGGCATTAACTGCCATTCATGGGAGCTGCCCCTTTATCCTGGGGATGACGGGGCCCATCCAAGGATCTCTGAGTTGGGGGGTGAGGTGGCAAATGTGGGAAAAGTCAACTGGGGTGGTAAATGCTCTAGAGTCAGAGAGCGTGGCCCCTCACGTCAGCTTTACCCTCTACCTGCCGTGGGACCGTGGAGAGGTTATGCAAGCTCTGTGTAACGCAAGCGTTAGAGCGTGCCTGGCGCACAGTGAGAGCTCGGCCACGGGAACACTTCTGATGGGAGGCATGGCAATGTCTGAGGAAAGACCCCTCTGGGAGCCACCCTAAAGAGATACTTCTGGAAACAAGGAGACTAGTATGAAAAACCTCAACAATTTGGCAAGACCTGGAGCTGAAACCCAGTCCTGGGAACCCGATAGGTGGGGAAGTCGTGGCAAGAGACCTGGGTGAGCAAGTGGAGGAGGCGAGAAGCCCACTTGGGCCTCCTAAGGGCTGTTCCCTAGAGCACAGTGGACTGGCATTCAGCAAGGGAGAAGCCAGATCCACCGGTGCAGAGACCTTCACAGTGACGAGCAAAGAACTGGAAGAGTGAAGAAGAGTGACAGAACAGAAAGCTCTCTCTCCTGGGCTCCTTAATGCCTAAAGAGGATGTCTCTTACACCAAAGGAATGGAAACCCTAAAGTTCTTCACTGCCATATTGATTAAGAAATTTTCTTTTAAATATTTTTTGTAGGGGCAGTGAGAGTGAGGGTAGGAGGAGAATGGATGGAGGCCCAGGTCCTCTTAAATCCTCCCAAGTAGTCATTACCTATGGAAACCCCATCTAAGGCCAACCTGGGCCACTCCACCATTTGGTAAATGGGATGACTTCCGTTTTAGGAACTTAGCTGTTATGTAACTAAGCAGCCTTTGAATGCACCAGGTAAGGAAGCTGGTAGAGTCAGCTCTCACACTGAATAACTGGCCTGGGCAGCAACAGCCAATCAGAGAGCTCCAGCCTTGACTTTTCTTTTAAAAAAAAACTCATATGGACACTGAAACTAATGATGAAAGCCACATTCACTGTCAGGACAACCTCCCCTAAGCCCCTGGCAAGACCAGGGAGGGAGAGGCTGATGAGGATTTGGGGCCACTGCCATTCGGCCAGAACAGAGCTAATTAATTTCAGAGGCGATGAAATGAGTGTGTTTATATGAAGAACATAACACACGTGTAACCTTTTCTGGGTCCTCTGGGGCACCTCAGGAGAGGGTTTTGATGTTAGAAGTTATTCCCACTTGTCACATGAAATTGGAACATGTCAAACCCAGAGGCCTCAAACAAAGAGGCCTGTGCCCAGGTCCCGAGCCACGTCCTTACTTCCTCTGGGCAGACGGCGCTGCTGAGTTTCCCCGTGACTACAGTTCACCCCTGGATATATTTTTCCCGGAAGATTACATGAAGTACTCTGCTTCTCAAAATTCAGGCAGGCTGGGAGAGTTCTGAGATTTCTCTGGAAGGAGGTGGTATTCATCACCAGCCAAATATCCCTGCGTGATGTGGTTTAACACAGCTAGCTCTCCTTGCTGTCACAGGGGTGCCTGAGTCTCCAAATGTCAAGAGAAATTAGCTTTATCTAACCCATGATTATAGAGGCATGAGTTCAGCCACTCCCAAAAAAGGGTGTTAGAGTAAAATTCTTTCATTGATTAAAACGTGTCTTTGGTTAAGACCATGTAATGATAAAGATAGTAATAACCACAACAATAATGGCAATCCTAATGGCACCATTTATTCAATACCTATAACGTGCCAGCAACATACAACTCCTTCGAGCTGCAAAATAACCTTGCAACATGGTGTTATTAGCCTCGATTTTATAGACAAAAAACCTGAGACGCACGGGGGGCCTGGCTCACCCAGCATCACAGCTAACGTGTGGCCGGCCGAGATTTAGACTCACGTCCTGCAGACTAACTGATCTGACTACGCTTATGTGACTCCAATTTCTTCTTCCCAGCTGGATCCAGGCCAGCAATGGAAAGGACTTCCCTGAGCAGCTTCAAGCTCACTAAGGGGGCCTGGGTGTGGCCCCTTCCCCGGGCATCAGCAGGCTCCAGTATTAGTGGGTGGTTGGCAGGATGCCTCCCACGTTTGTCCCCGCTGGCATTGCAGAGCAGCAGTTAAGGGTCTTCTGTAGTCACATTAATTCTTATCAACCTTGGACTTCTGAGGTCAAATCCAGAGTGAAAAAAATAATAACACAGTTTGATGCCATGATTAAGAGCCCAAGCTTTGAACTCTGACAGTCCTGGGTTCGAATCCTAGCCCTTTTACCTGCTTCTGTAATCTCAGGGGTGCCAGCCAACCTCTCTGAGCGTCTACTTGTTCTCTGTAGGATGGGGATAAAAACACTAGCCACATTCAAGTTCAATGAGACGGCTTATATCAAGTGTCTGGTCATAACCAGTGTCCATGGTATGGTTTCATTTGTCCTTAGTGCAGTCCATTGACAGATGTCACTTTTCTTGGGACTGTCTTGGTAAACTGGGGACAAATGTCATCCCATCACTGCCATGCTTGAAACTTTCCAAGGCTTCCTGACGGGACATGGTCCAGGATCCAGATGAGAAATCAAGGCTGCTCCTGACCCAGCCCCACCCACGTCCCACCTCCACTCCCTCCTGCGGTGGTCAGCATCTGCCTCTCTCCTTCCCTCCACTCACCTGCTACGACACTGCACCCAGGCCCTGGGCACGTGCGGTTCTCTGCCAGAATGTCCCCCTGGGGACCCCTGACAGCCTGGGTCACTTCATCTTACTTGGGTAATAAAGCATTCTCTACACAAGCAAAGCCTCGTGCACCAGGCAGGGGACTCGAGAAACGTTTGCACTTACCAGGAAGAAAGTCTGGGAGGACAGACAGTGTTATGGGTTGAATTATGTCCCCAACCAAAGAAAGATATGCTGAAGTCCTAAGCCTCCAGTCCCTCGGAATGTGATCTAACTTGCAAATAGAGTCGTTGCAGATGTAATCAGTTAATTTAAGATGAGGTTATACTGGAGCAGTGTGGGCCCTTAATGCAATATGACCGGTGCCCTTGTAAGAAGACTGTTAAGTGAAGACATGGACACAGCAGGAGACAATGCCATGGGACAATGAAGGCAGAGACTGCAGTTTACAGAACTGGAAGCCAAGGGATCCCAAAGACTGGAGGCACAGCACGGGACGCCGGAAAAGGCTGGGCCAGATCCCCTCCCGGTTAGAGGGAGTGCAGCCACGCCAACCCCCTGACTTCCAACTTCCGCCTCTCAGCTGTGAGACAATGAGTTTCTGTTGTCTTAAGCCATGCAGTTCATGGCACTTTGTTACAGCAGCCCCAGGAAACATACCAATTCTGTTTTCTACTGATTTTTCTAATTATTTACTCCATTCTCTCTGCATTTTTAAAACTAAAATTATTTGTGTTCAAAAATACACATGGCTGATTATTTTAAAATTCAAATAACGTAGAGGTGTATAAAATAAAAATCAATGCCCTCCCATAGCCTAACCCCTTGGCAATAACTTGTTTATGTATTAAGTAAATATTTATTTATGATCTACTCCATCCCAGACTAAGCATCGTGGACACATTAGTCAAAAAACAAATGTTTTTCTGTGCACGTGTAAACTCTTTTTTGCTTTTTGTGAATGTAAACTTTGCTATGAGCATTCATTACATTTATAGTTAGAAAAAACAAAGATAGAAAAGAAACAAATACCACTGTAGGGGGGAAGAACGAGGACGAGGTCTTGAGGAAGTCTCTTTCTGCCCCGCCAGCGCAGGGCTAAGCTGATTTCTACCAGGTACCATAGTCACCTGGAAGAGAGAGGTAGAAAGGGAGATTTCTAAACGTTGACTTTCCGTGAGGCCTTTGGCTGGGGGCTGCAGACACAAAGATGAAGTTCAAGGGCAGTGGAGAGAAGGGAGTTAGGTATAAAAAATCCACTACCCACAGCACAGAGCGGCAAGCGTTCTGACAGGCGTGTTGTGAGCCCAGAGGAGATGGGGCATGCACTCCCCCTGGTGAGGGACGCGAAGCTACTGAGGCAAGTCTGCACGCAGGGGATGTGCAAGCCCAGCCTTGAGGAGTCTGTGATGACAAGAGCTAATGTTGATGTGGTCCCTCCTGTAGCCAAGCCTGGGCTACCATTTAGCAAAGGTTAACCTCATCTCATGCTTACAACCATGCTCTGAGGCAGGCACCACCGCTATCTTCTCTTTCTGGAAGGATCTGTCTTCTGCCGTTTGCAGAAGGTGTACAATCTCAGGAGTCTGCAAGTTTAGGGCCAGACTACGTTGCTTTGGAATATTAGTTATCTGTTGTGCATAACAAATTACCACAAATTTGGAAACGTGAGACAACACACATTTATCCCACAGTTTCTATGTGTCGAGAGTGGGACACTCTGGGTGTCCAACTAGGCTGTGTGGTCCAGGTGACCAGGGCTGCGGTCGTCTCAAGGCTCAACTGGGGTGGATTCGCTTTCAGGCTTTTGTGTGGCCGTCGGGCCCCGGCTTCCTCGGTGCCTGGCATGCAGCCTTCTCCACGACAGGCGGCTTCATCCGAGCACACAGTCAGGAGGCAAGAAAGAGCTCCAGCAAGACCAAAGGCACAGTCTTCTCTAGCCAACTCTCAGACGTGGCATCATCGTTTTTGCTGCATCCTGTTGATTAGAAACAAGTTGCTAAGTCCAGCTCACACTCAAGGGGAAGGAACCAGGCAGACTGTAAACACCAGAAGGCAGCCATCGCTGGGGTCATTTTAGGAGGCTTCTGGCCACACTTGGGACAATTGAGAAGAGGCTGCGCTCAGCCACCAGATCAGTCTGCCCTCTTCCCCAACTCACAGGAAAAAGCATGCATGTGTATACGTATAGACATATATATATTTATTTATACATGTGTAAATACACACTCAGTTGTACTATATATACACACACACGTATATATATGAATATATGTCTATGCCTGTTTATGTATGCATATATGTATGCATGTATCAGTGTATATATAAACACGTATATATGTTTATATATACAGTACATGTGAGTGTGTGTGTGTGTATATTTTACAGAATATATTTTGAAGGAATACCAAATAATAGCCTGAATCTGAAGGAAAGAATTGTCAGTAGGAATGGGAGGTGGTCAGGACCGTACTTGAGGATATTATACCCTGATACTGATCTGAACAGATTGTTCTCCTGGGTCGATTTCCAAGACGGTAAGCATGCCAAGGAAGGAGGGTCCGTGGGTGAAAGCTGAGATGGGAGAGGAATGGGGGCTTGAGGGGCGGGGGGCAGGGAAGAAAGACCAAGCAAGCCGGAGCTGGAAATTCCTTCCAGACTTAATAATCCCGGGCATCATTAGTAACCAAAGCAAGACTTCAGAACATATGTTTTGTGTTGACAGAGGGCCCTTAATTAAAATAGCCCCAGTGAAGAACAGCCTGATTAAAAGAAAAGTGGTGCTTAAAGAACAATTTGACTGTCTAGTGACATGGGTTGGCAGAGGGCGGGTCCTTGCCTCTCTGGTTCTACTGTCCTGGGGGGACCAGGCGCTGTGTTCCCTCCCTGTGTGTCAGGCAACATGCTAGGCATTTCACAGCCCTTGTCGCACTTACTCCTCAAAATCAATTTCACTTCTCTTTCAGAGACAGAGAACTAAGCCTCGGAGGCGAGGTGGTTTGCTGGAGGCCAGCCGGCTCGCACGGTCATGGCCGTCCACTCGGCGGCTCCCCCAGCACGGCTTTCGCTTGTGCCCAATTCGGGTTGTTCTAATGAATCAGAATGTCTTGTCAGTTATAAGAACCATATGCCGCCTTTACGCATTCCTTCTTGGAAAACCAGCGGTTTTAGGTACCCTCGCTGTTGCTCACGGGCACAGCGGCCTCGGTCTACACATTACCCATGGTCTGGAAAAGGCTGCAGTGGGACTGAGATGCCCCGTGCCGTTGTCTGCCTGCCTTTCCAGGAAGCGACAGGGATGTCAGTGTTGGGACCGAGAACTAGGAAGGCCTATTCCGTGAGACAGCTGAAATCGTTTGGGGATTTGATGAAATGAACCGCTTCCTGGGAAAATTAGGCCTGTTCTGAGGAAATGAGGTTGTGTCAGAAACAAATCCACTCTAAGCGAGGGTTGGGGGAGAGGAGAAGATTCCCACCCCATCTACACGCCGTCTGCTGGTTTATAGGAACAACAGCCAGCACTGAGTGAGCTCTTACTGTGTGCCAGGCACTTCACCTGCATCACGTCATTTAATCCTCACGAGAATCCTGTGAGGGGCTACTATTATTAGCCCCACTTAAATATTACCCTTTATTGGCTTTTTTGTGAGAAAGACAATTTTTAACTTTCATGAAATAGGAATTTATTATCCTAAATGATCAACTTTCATAGGTGAAGTAAGAACCAGGTTTAGAATTTGATGGAGAGGCCCATCTGGCCATCACTGGCTTCCATGGGTAGTTGGAACTGTCTGCTCATTGCCCTCTCTAGAAATTTCCTCTCTCCCGTGGCTAATTTGACAGCCTCCCCGTTAACACCCTGCGACTCTCCCCCTCCCACCCTGCTCGTAGCGGAGGGTCCCCAGCGTGGTCACCTGACCCAGCTGCACTGACAGATGCCTCCCCTGGGATTCGGGCTTGGGATCAGAAGATGTGCTAGTCACTCTCTGGGGGCTGAAACGGAGGCGCTAAAAAACCCAGACCACGTCACCCGTTACCCTACCTCAAGAGAGGCAGTCTGCAGTAAGACAGCGTACAGAGAGAAAGCCAAGAAATGAGGTAGAGACAGTGTTCTGGAACGTTCTGTACTCTGGTTCTGATTCTTCCTGAGCCCAGCTGAGTAGCTGCCCTTTCTGAGGCCTGGTTCTTCAGCCCTTCCTTCGATTCATGTACCGATAAAGTCCTCTTTTTACTTGAGTTGGATTTGTGACATTTGCAACCAAAAGTCCTAACAAATACAAATATGAGAGAGATTTCCCCTGGGGGCAGATCCAGTCCGACTGAAAGATCGTGTGCTTCCCGCCCCCCCCCCCGCCAAGGAAGAGACAGTTTCTGAGGCTTCGGCAGCACCTCAGTCTCTGTGTGACCATGCAAGGCCCAACCCGAGGCTTGGGACAGAGAGCAAGAACTGTCAGACTGAGCCAATTTCATAATGGCCGCTGCAGTGCCACGTAGACAGTCGCTACGTTCTAGTCGATTAGCTGTTAGAACACCAAAACCCACAGAGCGGGTCAATCTCTCAGGCATGAGTCTGAGAATTCAATGAAAAAGTTAAACCATTTTTTCCCTGATTCCCTCATGAAGCTGAATGGACTGATGGATTTGATTAATGAGGGGTCATCCAGCCGAGCAGTGGGCGACACAGTAGCTGGGAACGCAGGCTTGGAGCAGACGGCCCACAGCTGGATCCTCGGACCCCCACCTGGCTGCTGCGGAACCTGAGTGGTCCATCCATCTGGACAGCGGAGAGAATGAGAATGCCTGCCTGCTAGATGCACCGTGCGCAGAGACCAGCACCGCACAGGAAACAGTGCACAGACCTCAAAGGTGCTATGGAGTGACCTCTCAGATATTTCCAGAAACAAGCACCCCACCATCTGGAGAGGCTGCACAGTGCTGGCCCCCTTGGAAAGTGACAAGCACATTAGCATATTAAATGGCTCTGAGAAGTCCTGCCCCAGAACCTGTGTTATCTTTGCTCACACTGGGGCTTCCCACATCTATTTGACCACACAACCTTTTTTTTCTCTTTCCCCATCACACACTTTAATGATGGCCTGAGGATCTAGTTACTTATCTAAGGTAACTCTGCCCCAGGGCAAAACAAATAATTTCACCAGCAAAGCTATGCAAGTACCACGTGTCCCATGGTACCTTTAGATGCCACGCCAGCCTGGTTTTTCCCTGATGGGTTCATGTGACTTACTCAGCAATCATATTTACAAAACAATGGGCAAATTATACACCTGCCTGGAGTTACTGGGAGGGGAAAACTAAGTCACCTTGGTCTGGGGAAATTTCCACCCTAAGTCACCATGCTAGGAATCCAAACAAACAATCACACTGAGACAGCGATTCTTATCTGCACTAGTTACTGAGGAGCTGAATATTCAGAAAAATTAACATATAGTAAAATTACCCATAAGTGAATCTGCATGTTGCGGTATACATACGGCAAAGTCACAGCTGGAAGCAGGTGGACATACGGCAAAGTCACAGCTGGAAGCAGGTGGATCCCCGAGGAACGAACTACCATAGAACAGAGGATGAGATGATGGGTTTCAGTTCCAACTCTGCCGGTGGTGGCCTTGGGCCAGTCATGTCCCATTCTTTGCCTCGGCGCCTCTTCTGATCCTTGGGAATAGTAATGCCTCTTCTGATCCTTGGGAATAGTAATGACGGTATCTCCCTCCCGAGGCCATTGTGATAACTAGGTGAGATGGTGGCTGTGAGGATGTTTGGCCCCCAGGAAACCCCGCAACCTGCAAAGAGTAAAAGCCACAGTACGCCAGGAATATGAGATGTTTGCAGCACTTAAAAAATTAATTTTCTTTTAATATTATAATGTTCGTTTTACAATGAGTAAAATAGGCATCTTTTACTAAGCTATGTTCTAATAAGATTCCAAGAATTGTCATGGGATTTCTCTACGCTGCACAATTGTGGATCCTGGGAATAGCTTTCAATTCCCACTTCCTTTGCTTCAAATTCCAACTCTGCAGGGGTCCTCAGGACCTTCCCACATCATAGCGAGGGCTGTGTTCGTGGGAGGAGGGGCCTACACGCCATTCCAGAACCTCCATCTTACAATTATGCAGGCTGGACTCCCCCTGTTGTCGGCTGTACTTGATGATCTCACAAAAAAGCACCCTCTCCACCTGTGGTTCTCAGCTCGAGCCGATTTTGTCTCCCCAGGGAACATTTGTCAATGTCACAACTGGGGGCTTGCCATTGACGTCTAGCAAGTAGAGACGCTAATAAACACCCTATGATACACAGGACAGTCCCCATACAACAAAGAATTATTGGGTCCAAAATGTCAACAGAGCTGAGGTGGAGAAACTCTGCTCTATATTAATAGACTTTATTAATTAATATTATTACTTACAATACAATTATATATTATATAATAATATGTTATATTTAATATTATTTATGAGTGTTCAAACCAAATAACTCTTTGTTCATTTACTTATTTCCATTGCTGTGTCTCCCTTTATAATAAAAAGGAATCAGATTTTCTCCAGATGCTCTTCCTAAGTCGTGGAGGTCAATGTGAGCCCAGCCTATTTCCCAGTCAACATCAGCCAGGAAACACAGAAGGAAAGGAAGGAGGGAGGTGGCACGGTTAATATGGGTCCATTTTTTATATTATGAACTTAAATGTGAATTATACGACACAATTACCCAGTTCCTCCTGGGTCTGGGTTAGGTTAAGGGGAAAACAAACGTCCGGGATCTGAAAACGATTTACCATAGGCATGTGCAATAACACTTTTTTCTTCTCTCTCCCTTACTTACTTTTACAAAAATATTAAATTTAATATTAGCAGTAAGGATGGAGAGAGGGTGGGGGGAGTGTGTTCTGGAGTCTTTTAAAACGTAATACAAAGGCCGCCGATGATAACACTACCAGTAATAATAATAAAATGAATGCCTAACACTCCTTGAGCGTTCTATGTTCCAAGCACAGCGGGAGTCAGAGACCACTTTGAATGTTGTCTCGGTGAGCCTGGCAACATCCCAGGGAGGTCACCACCACTATCATTTAGAAAAGTTCTCCAGCTGTGACAGAAGACGTAACTTAGTCTGGCTCCAATCGTTAACTCTTAACCCCATCTTTGCATTTATCTGTCTCCACGTGTCCCCATCCCCACCCCACGAGCCTGAAAGTTCTTGTTCATAGGTCCCTGAAAGGCCCAGGACGGAGCCTCAGTCACAGCCAGACTCGCTAAGCCCATGACTTAGTCCGATCGAATCAAAACCAGACTTCGCCTCAGCTGAAGGCGAGCTTCCCGGCGGCGGCCGCGCGGGGGCGCGCAGGAGCCGGCCGGCTGGAGCTCTCGAAGGAGGCGCTCGGCCAGGACCCGAAGGAGCCCGGGCCAGCGGGAGGGAACCTCGGGACGGGAGGGAGCGAGGGGGCCCGGGAGGCCTTCAGCGGGGAGGAGGAGCCGCCGCCTTACTCAACACGTGATCGCGTGTTTTCTGCATTGCAAAGACAAATATTATTCCATCGGGGAGATGACTGTAACCGCCTAATTAAGTCTCTTGTTGAAGCAGAGTGGTGACTTCAGTAATTGCCCGTTTAAGTGGCATGGAAATATGTGCTCCGCAGGCCCAGACCCTGGCCTGATCAGCGACGTCTTTCCCGGCTGTCCCCATGTGCTGGGACCTACGCCAAAGGCTGGTCTTAATTTTGAAGGTGGGGACTGTTTGTTCTGCAGGCCTGTCCATTTCCTTCCAGGGAGTTCCTTCCCCTTCAGAAGCCCTCGTGCTCCCTGTGGATCAGTTCTCCCGTCTACAGTCCATGGCCATCTCAAGAGTGACTGCAAATCTTACATCCTAACCGTGACGCTTTTGAGAGTGAAAGCGGGACCTACTGATAATTGGGCCAGAGGGCAGGCAGGCACTAGAGGCGCCTCGTTCCCCTGTCTCCATTCGTCCAGCAAACCTCCCCGGGTCTCATCCCATTTCTGGGGGACCGTCACCCACTCAGCAGGTGCAAGGCTGAACTGACTTCTGTCTGCTCTTGACCAGCTCCTGCTCCCTTATCCCTGACCTGGGCCTCAGCAGGCCCGTCCACAGAAAGGCCAGCTCCCTACATGGTTCCCCAGCGGAATGGCCAACTGACCAAAGGCTAGTTGGTGAAGAGTTCATCCTTGACCGTAAAGAGTTAGTGAGGTTCTAAAGAACTTGTAATGAAGATAATTCTTTTATGGATGTGAATACAGCCCGGACCTTTCCTGCTCCCCTCTCCCCCCAGCCCCCCTCATTCGCCTCATTTTTCTCCAAGGCATTTGCCATTATCTTACCCACAATGTGATTTACTTATTTGTTTATTGTCTATTTGTTCGTGGCTCTGTCTCCAGCACCTGGAAGTACTCCTTAAATTGCCCTCAGCCTGTCCCTTCTCCATCCCCAAGGGCTCAGCGTGAGTGTGGAGCTCGCACAAGGCCCAGCAGATACTGCGGCATCTCCAGTTTCATCTGATGACAAAATCAGCCTAGGCCGCTCACTCAGACACAAGTTCTCAGGCTGCTCTGGGGAATTCTGATTCCACGGGGCTGGAAGGAGGCGGTGGCTCTGCTCTAAGGAGCATCCCTGGACTTGCCAACCCAGTGTGGAACGC
The DNA here is from genome assembly GCF_041296235.1 of Equus asinus. Taxonomy (NCBI): domain Eukaryota; kingdom Metazoa; phylum Chordata; class Mammalia; order Perissodactyla; family Equidae; genus Equus; species Equus asinus. The sequence goes on from NC_091798.1 coordinate 9,411,300, forward strand.
CCTGCCCTTGCCAGCACCCTCCTGCCCCCAGGTCCACCCCCCCCAACCCCTCCTTACGTGAAAGCCACCTCCAGCTCCCCAGCTGCCAGCCCCCATCCGCTAGTCCTTCCTCCACTCCAGATGCCACAGTGACCTTTCTAAAGCAGAAATCTGTCCCTGTCACTTTCCTACTGAAACCATTCAGCGGCCCCTACTTGGCTGGCCGGGGAGAGCCGTGAGAATAATGGCCGCAGGCACAGCTGCTGAAGCTAGGACATGGCGGAAGATATTTAAGCCGTGGGGCCTCGGCGGCAGCAAGTTACACTCTTAATCTCAGTAAGCCGTAGACAGGACTAGTTCCTTCCAGGATTATCCCAGGGGTTCCCACCCTCAGCTCTCCTGACATTGTGGACGGGTGATTCTTGGTCGTGGGGCCGTCCTGTGCCCTGTGACATGTTCAGCATCATCCCTGGCCTCCACCACTAGATGTAGTAGCACCTCCCTGCTGGTTGGGGCAAACAGAAATGTCTCCAGACATTGCCAAATGTCCCCTGGCGTCAAACGCTCCCTCCTCCGCTGACAACCACCAGATTATCCTAAGGATTACATAAGAAAATTTACGGACAGCACTTACCCTATGCCTGGCACACAGAAACTGCTCTTCGAGACTGCCTGTGATTTACCTCGCACCTGCCCCTGCAGGCTTCCGTCTGCCCCTCTCTCATCTTCACCCTGAACCATGCAGTGTCCTGAATACATGTGCTCCCTCCCTACCTGGAGTGGGGTTTCCTCCTTTCTTAATGTCCATCCCATCGTCCCACACTTGTCTTTCTTTTCACTGCTTCCTTATCAAGACTGTGAGCACCGTGAGGGTAGAGGTGCTGTTTCATTCTCCACTGTGGCCACTGTACCTGTCCCATAGTTAAACATAGTAATCGTTATTATTGTTACACTCATAATGGTAATTTATCAAGTCTTTATTATGTGCCGAGCACTGTATTAGACACGTTGCCTGCATCATCTTATTTAATCCTCACAGCACGATCGTTCCTACTTTACAGAGGAGGATTCTGAGACAGGGAGAGGGAAGTAACTGGCCCAAAGTCACACAGCTAGTAAGGACTCAGACCTAGCTCTGTCTGGCTCCAGAGCCCATGCTCTAAACAGGGCTTAGCAAACTCTGCAAAGGGCCAAATAGTAAATGTCTTGGCTTTGCAGGCCATACAGTCCTTGTGGCAACTGCCCCAGCTCTGTCGCGGTAGCGAAAAGCAGTCATAGACGACATGCAAATGAGGACCATATTCAATAAATATGTGTATCAACAAAACTTTATTTGTGGAAACCACGTTTTTAATTTCCTAGTATTTTCATGTGTCGTGAAACGTTATTCTTCTTTTGGTTTTGTTTCACCCATTTAAAGATGTAAACACCATCCTTAGTTCATGGATCATACAAAAATAACCAGTGGGTCAGATTAGGCCTGTGGCTGTGGTTTGCCAACCCCTGCTCTAAACCAATGCACTCAGAGGGAAATGACTGAGACCACAGATGTGGGAAAGATCAGAGACCAGGAAGACCACAGACACTGGGAATCTGGGCTCCTGCTCTCCTAGAACCCAAGTCCTGCCGTCTTTGGCCTCTTTCGAGGGCAGCAGTGAGTCTAAACCCCGGAGAGTGTCGGTGCATCTCACCAGGACATGGGCAGGTAGCATGTAAGTAGCACAAATCCACAGAGGCCCAGAAACCCCATTTACCTCTAGAGCTGGACAGGCTCCCTGGCATCACTGGGCATGACCCATCTCAATTACAGAGGGCCTCCCCACTAGGAGGCCACATTCAGCCTCAGGAATTCTGCATGGTCATCCCTCCAATGCCCAAATGTATTTGCGCAAATCACAAGAAGCAACAGAGATCTCAAAGCCAAGAGGAAGCCACATGGATGGAACGCCGGATGCTCATAGCAGAAAGGTTGGGTACTTTAAACACTGAATCTTGGAAAAATTGCAAGCAAAGAAGTTTCAATAATTATTTATGGGCTCTGATATAAAAAAGTCAAGAGGCCAAAATAGTAGACAGTGGGGCAGCAACAAACCAAAAATAAAGTGATGAGAGCAATAATCAAGGTAACGTTTATGAAGTGCTCACTATGTACCAGACCCCTTGTAAATATCATCTCATTTAATCTGAGGATGCACATATAACCATCATCCTTGTTTTATACACGCAGAAACTGAGCCACTAAGGCTTAACATTGTTAAGTCTGTTGCTCAAGATCACACATTACTATGGGCAAAGCAGATTTTAAACTCTCTGAGAGGACTCCAGTCCTGGCCCTTCAATAATAACTTCTCACTACCATGGCAAGCATAGTCTTTTCTATTCTGGCAATCCTTGTCCTCCTAAAGGTAATGTCCTTGCCATGGTTTTGTCTACCTCCTCTGGCCCCATAGAATTCAATCTGCTTTCTCTGAGCTTCCAAGGAGCATTGTTCATCCAAGAACTGAGGCACCTATCTCATTGTCCTGTAGCTCTGTCTCTACTCCCTGCCCACAGGCAACTGAGAGCAGGCACCATCCCTTAACAAGTTGTTACCTCAACCCTGAGCCAGTGACCAAGCTTCTAAAACTTTGTAAAGGAGAATCTAATTAAGGTGTTTTCAGAAAATAAAGTGCTCCTGCATGTTTTAATTATGAAACTCATCAATAAAAAAGAACAAACTGTTGATACACACAATAACTTGAACGACTCTCCAGGAAATTATGCTGAGTGAATACAGCCAAGCCCAAAGGGTCTCATATTATATGATTCCATTTTTATAACATTCTTGGAAAAACAAAATTATGGAAATGGATTAGTGGTTACCCAGGATTGTGGTGGAGGGAATAGCTGGAGATGGGTGTGGCTATAAAAGGGCAACACAGGCATCTTTGTGCTGATGGAATTGTTTTATATCTTGACTGTATCGATGTTAATATCCTGGTTGTGATATTGTACTACAGTTTTGCAAAATTATATCATGGGGGAAAATTGCATAATTATTTACAACTGCACATGAATCTACAATTAATACAAAGAAAATTTTTCTTTTAAAAAGTCACATATGTGGTAACACCATGAAAATGGTGGAATAGGGAACTCCAAAAATACATCCTTTCACAAAATCAGCAATAAACTGGCCAAAAAAAGACAAAACCTGTCAGAATCAATTGTTATCAGAACTCTAGAAGCTAATCAAAGGTTCACGGCAAACAGATGAAGTTTACAGCTTAACGAAGATAACACATAATAACCAAATTGTTGAAAGCCGAAAATGAAGAAAAAATTCTGAAAGCAGCAAGAGAGGAGAGACTCACCATCGTGTAGAGCAGACTCTGATAAGATTAACAGCTGACTTCTCATCGGAAAACACAGAGGCAAGATGACGGTGGGATAACATATTTAAAGGGCTTGAAGGAAAAAAACCTGTCAACTGAGAATTCTATATCTAGCAAAACTATCTTTCAAAAATAAAGGAGAAATTAAGACATTCCAAGATAAACAGAAACTGAGCTTGTCACTATAAGACCTGCTCTATAAGAAATGCTGAAGACAGTCTTTCAGGCAGAAATGAAAGGACACTGGACAGTAACTCAAACCCACACAAAGAAATAAAGAACACCAATAAAGGTAACTAATAGGTTAATATAAAAATCAATGTAAATGTATTTTTGGTTTGTACCTCCTATTTTTTTCCTATGTGATTTAAAAGACAACTACATAAAAGAATTATAAATCTATGTTTATGGGAACACAATGTATAAAGATATAAGTTATGGCAATAATAACATAAAAGGGAGTGCAGAGCTACATAGGACCAAAGTTGTGTATACTATACAATATAAAGTGGTATTAATTCAAAGAAGATTATTATAAATTAAGATGTTAATTGTAATCTCTAGAGCAATAACAAGATAATAACAAAAAATATGTAGTAAAATAAATGAGAAGGTTATCAAAATGGAACACTAGAAAATATTTAACACAAAAGAAAGCAGTAATGGAGTAGTTGAGGAATAAAAATATATGACATATAGAAAATAAATAGCAAAAAGACAAAAGTAAGTCCCTCCTTATCAGTAGTTACTCTTCATGTAAATGGATTAAACTCTTCAATCAAAAGGAATAGACTGGCAAAATGGATTAAAAAAAAAAAAAACATGATCCAATTATATACTGTCTACAAGACATTCACTTTAGATCCAAAGACACAAATATGTTGAATGTGAAAGGATGAAAAGAGATATTCCGTGCAAGGGAGACCTAGAGTGGCTAGGCTAACATCAGACAAAATGGGCTGTAAGACAAATATTGTCACAAAGACAAAAAAGGACAATATATAATGATAAAAAGATCAACTCATAAAGCAGATATAATTAAAGACATATGCATCCAAGAACAAAACCCCCAAAATATACCAAGCAAAAACTCACATATTTGAAAGGAGAAATAGATAGTTCAACAATAAAACTGGAGACTTCAAAACCGCACTTTCAATAATGAATAGAAAAACTAGTCAAAAGATAAAGAAGGAAATAGAAGACTTGAGCAAAACTATAAACAAACTAGACCTAACAGACATGTATTGAATACTCCACTCAACAATGCAGAATACGGATTCTTATCAAGTACACGTGGAACAGCCTAAGAAAAAAAATCACATATTAAGCCATAAAATAAGTCTGAATACATTTAGAATATTGAGGTCATACAAAGTACCTTCTCCAACCATGATTGAATGAAATTAGAAACCAATCACAAAAGGAAATCTGTAGACTCACAAATATGTGGAAATTAAACAGCGTACTCTTAGATAACCAATGGGTCAAAGAAATAACAAAGGAATTAGAAGATATTTGATAAGAATGAAAATGAAAACAAAACATACCAAAACTTATGGGATGCAGTGAAAGCAGTGTTCAGAGGTAAATTCATAGCAGTAAATGCCTAGATCCAGATTGGAAAGAAAGAAGCAAAACTATCTCTATTTGTAAGCATAAAACTATCTCAAGTCATAGAAGACATAATCTTACACAGAGAAAATCTTAAGGAATCTATACCTACAAAAAAACTTTTTTTTAAAAAATGTTTTTAAAGATTTTTTTACTTTTCCTTTTTCTCCCCAAAGCCCCCTGGTACATAGTTGTATATTTTTAGTTGTGGGTCCTTCTAGTTGTGGCATGTGGGACGCCACCTCAGCATGGCCTGACGAGTGGTGCCATGTCCGTGCCCAGGATCCAAACCAGCGAAACCCTGGGCCGCCGAAGCAGAGCCTGGGAACTTAACCATTCGGCTATAGGGCTGGCCCCCCCAAAAAAGTTTTAAAGCTGATAAACAAACCCAGTAAAGTTGCAGGATACAAGATCAACACACAAAAGTCTGTTGTATTGCTATATACTAGCAATGAACAATCCAAAGGAAATTAAGAAAACAATTCCATTTATAGTAGCATCAAAAGGAATAAAATATTTAGAAATAAACGTAACCAAGGAGCTACAAGAGTTGTATACTTAAAACTACAAAATACTGCTGAAAGAAATTAAAGAATACCTAAGTGAATACAAAAATATCCCATATTCATATATTGAAAGACCCAATAGTGTTAGGATGGCAATACTCTTCAAATTGACCTACCGATTCAATGCAATCCCACTCAAAATTCCAATACTCTTTCCGAAAAAAAACTAGAAAAGCCAATGCTCAGATTCATGTGGAATTGCAAGGGATCTTGAATACCCAAAACAATCTCCAAAAGGAAGACGAATGCAGGAAGACTCACATTTTTCCTATTGACTACAATACAACAATAATTAAGACAGTGTGGCACTTGCGTAAGGGCAGACATATAGATCAATGGGATAGAATTGAGAGTCCAGAAATAAACCCTCACATTTACGGTCAATTGATTTTCAACAAGGGTGCCATAAAAAGGAAGGAAGTATTGACACATGATGCAACATGGACGAACTTCAAAAATGTTGTGCTAAAAGAAAGAAGCCAGACACAAAAGGTCACATGTTGTATGATTCTATTTAGATAAAATGCCCAGAATTGTCAGGTCCATAGAAATGGAAAGTGGATAGTGGTTGCCAGAAGGAGAGGGGAATGCGGAGTGAGTGCTTACTGGGTACAGGGTTTCTCTGTAGGGTGAAGAGAATGTTCTGTAATTGCATACTGGTGATAGTTGCACAACTTTTTGAGTGTGCTAAAAAGCATTGCATTGTACACTTTTTTAAATGGTTAAAGTAGTGAACTTTATGTTATGTGCATTTTACCGCAATTTTTTAAAAAGTCGTGCTCATTGTGAAAATTTTCTTAAAATACAGAATTATAGAAATTAAGCATGCACATTCTTCTCCTCTTCTGTCACTCAGAACTAATCATCATTAATGGTTTGCTGGGTGTCCTTCTAGACCTTTCTACTACACGCACACGCACACACATGCACACGAAGATAAAGGTTGAGGTTTTGTAAAACGGGATCCTAATCATAACATATGTCTGCAGTTTGCTTTATTCGTTTAACATGAATATCCATCCTCGCCAGCACAGATAACAGCTGCTTCACGCTCTGTTTTTCACAGCTGCTTCAGTTTCTGTATCTTTCTCTATAACCATTGTTCTATAGGCAGACACTTAGAATGCATGCAACATTTCACTAGTGTTAACACTGCTGCAACTAACATCTTTGTGCAAATATCTTTACACACTTGAAGAGGTAACCCTGTAGGATGGATTGATTAAACTTGAATTGCTGTTAGTATATACTATGTGCTCTGTCAAGGAGTTACCTAGGCGCCCAGAAGAACCACCCAGCATCCTTCCACGACACCCCACTGACACAATGGGTAGTTCTGGCAAGAACCCCGAGAGCTGGTGGATGCATGGATGGTGGGCCAGTGTGAATAACAGAGAACTAGAACCTGACCCCACAGAGTCCACCTCCAAGACACGGACGCATAGACTTACTGGACCCCTGTAACTGACGAAACGTCAGCTGATGAACTCGACTAGGACGGCGGCCCCGTGACTGTGCACGCTCTACCTCTGGCTTTGGGGTTTAAGCCAACAGTGAGGCAGTGCCCAGGTCTGGGAGGGCAGGCGCCCAGATGCTCCAGGGAGCCCCTGATTTCCGGGGGTTTGGTTAGAACTCTATTTCATCATCACCTGTGGTCCTCACATTCTGGACATCTGTGAGGGGAGGAGCCATGGAATCTGACAGACAAGGATTGAAAACTTCACTTTGTCCTGTTAAGAAAAATGATCCAAAAGATGAAAATCATGCAAAAAGATGGCTGTGTAATGAACTCACTCTATTATTTAATAATAATAAAGAACAATTTAATGCTCTAGGGGCTGTGCCATTGTTTGATTTGCTCTTTACTACCTGTTAATGCTCCAGCTCTGTAAGTTGCATGCTAACCTGTGGGTTTTTGAGCACTAGAAATGCATGGAGCCAGCCCTGATGGCCTAGTGGTTAAAGTTCAGCACACTCCACTTTGGCGGCCTGGGTTCGGTTCCCAGGCACAGAACCTCACTACTCGTCTGTCAGTAGCCATGCTGTGGCAGCAGCTCACATAGAAGAACCAAAAAGACTTACAGCTAGAATATACAACTACGTACTGGGGCTTTGGAGAGGAAAGAATGAAAAAGAGGAAGATTGGCAACAGATGTCAGCTCAGGGCCAATCTTTCTCAGCAAAAAAAAAACAAAAAGGAAAGAAAGAAATGCATGATGCCAGTTGGGTTCTCCAGAATGCTGACTCTGAGATGGAGATGTGCGTGCAGGAGGCTTGTTGTGGGGGTGCTGTTGGAATCAGCACCTGTGAAAAGGGAGAGAAAGAAGCAGAACTGGACAGAAGGAAAAGTTGAGCTCACATGGGGCAGCATTTCGGTGTCCACCACAATGAAAATGGTTTCTATCTGGAATGAAAAAGATAACTACAGAAGTTAGGATTTTACTGCCCTGTAGGATATAAACCAGTTTTGTCTCTAACTTAATAAATTTTCCTCAGCATGCCTTTCTCAAGGGACTACATACACATCTCAGTTCCTCAAATGTTCTTTGAAGCAGTGGCACCATCCTGTTGGTTTTCTTGTTAATGAGTTAAATAAATCTTTGCCACGGGCTCACTATAATATTTGCATGAGAGTCATGTTTTTAACTAGTATTTTTAAATTAATTTTGGACTTTACTCCCGGCTCCAAACCTCCAGTGGCTTTCCAGGGCTCAGGAGTGACGTCTGAACTCCTTCTTGCAGCCTGTGGGGCCTTGCATCTTCTAGTCTCTGCCCCGCTCTGTCACTCCCTCCACTCACACAGCCTTACATTCCTCCACTGTACCCGCTCTGTCCCGTCTCAGGGCCTCTGGACAAGCTGTTCCCCCCTCCAGGAAGGCTCATTTCCCAAATTATCCCAGACTCCCACCCTCTCATCACTCAGGTCTCAGCTCACAAGCCACCTCCTCAGAGGAACTTTCTCTGACCACTAGAGCTCTATCTGCACTCTGTAGTCCCAGGCCACCCTGTCACTCTCTATCACCTCACCTTTCTTCCGCAGAGAGTTGAGTCATTTCTGATAGGATCGTGTTCATTTATTTGCCTTCCTAAGTTTTGTCTAGCTCCCTGTCAACTCTGGGAGCCCCAAAAGACTACCAGAAAAACCTGTTGATCAAGGAAAGCTAAGTTCACTAGGGGCACTGAAGTCAGGAGGGTAGAACCTTGACAGAGTCGCAGCAGTGCCTGAAAAATGGGAATTTAGAGAAAGGTATTTATAGGGTTTTAGGTCCCCGATGGATGATTTTAAGGGAGGTCTTGCAAGGTAGAGAACTGGTTGAGATTGGGCAGGGTTTATGACATAATAGCTCCCGATTGGCAGGCACAGCAAGGCGGGTCCTAAAGTAAACTCTTGATGGCCAAGCTGTTAGTTTTTTGTTTGTTTGTTTGTTTGTTGTTTTTTGGTGAGGAAGATTGGCCCTGAGTCAACATCTGTTGCCAATAATCCTCGTTTTGCTTGAGGGAGATTGCCGCTGACCTAACATCTATGTTAATCTTCCTCTATTTTGTATGTGGGACACCACCACAGCATGGCTTGATGAGTGGTGTATAGGTCCAGCCCCAGGATCTGAATCTGCAGACCCAAGGCTGCCGAAGCGGAGCAAGCGAACTTAACCACTATGCCACTGAGCTGACCCCTAGTTTTCTTTCTTTTTTTTAAATTGAGATATAATTGACAAATAACATTGTATTAGTTTTAGGTGTACAACACAATGATTTGATGTGTATATATTGCAAAATGATTACAACAGGTCTAGTTAACGTTCACCATACATAGTTACAAAGAAATTGTTTTTCTCGTGATGAGAACTTTTAAGATTTGCTCTCTTAGCAACTTTCAAATATGCAGTATGGTATCATTAACTCTAGTCACCAGGCTGTATGTCACATCCCCAGGACTTATTCATTTTATAACTGGAAGCTTGTACCTTTTGACCCCCTGCACCTGTTTCACCACCACCCACTTCCTGCCTCTGACACCCACCTATCCGTTCTCTGTTTCTATGAGTTTGGGGGTTTTTCTCTTGGTTTTTGTTTTTAGATTCCACATATAAGTGAGATTGTAGGTATTTGTCTTTCTTTGATTTATTTCACTTAGCATAATACCCTCAAGATCCATCCACGTAGTCACCAACAGCGGGATTTTTGGTTTTTTTATAGCTGAAAAATATTCCATTCATTTATCCATTCACCTATCAGTGGACACTTGGGATGTTTCCATGTCTTAGCTATTGTAAATAATGCTACAATGAATGTGAGGTGCATATATCTCTTTGCGATAGTGATTTCATTTTCTTCAAATAAATATCCAGAAGTGGAATTGCTGGATCTGTTAGTTTTCATTAGTAAGCTGATGAGTTCACTACCGTACCTTCCAGAAGCAAGTACGTTCCGGATCATGCAGCTAAGTTAGTTTTGCTGAGTCCCAGCCTTGTCTAACACAGGAACAGGAAATCATGTTGGTTTCAATTCCCTTCCCACAAATAGATTGGAAGCTCCCTGAAAGCAGGAGCTCTGTCCATCTTGTTATCCCTACTTGCTTTGGATGCCGAGAGCCTAGCACAGGGCCTGCTCTGTAGCAGGTGTTTAATAGACATCTATTGATTAAATTAGTGAATTGTAACTTTGTCATTAAAAGCTGATTGGGGCCCTGGAAAAGAGACTTCACCTCTGCAAAATAAAGACGGATAAAGACAAATAAATTTATTGAGTACCTACCATTTGCCAGACACCCTGCTAAGTGCCACGAACTCAGGGGTGAACCAAACCAGGTTTCCAGGCTGATGGTACAGTGCAGAAAGGCAGGCAATAAGGAAGCTAACAAATGCCAAAAAAAATCATTACAGATGGGGCAAGCTCCTATTTATGTGCAATTCTTGTTAGGAAGTCAGATGCACTTTTTGAGAATGAGTCTAGAGAAAAGCTACACCTTAATGAAAATCACAACAAAGACGGTTTTCTTAAATTATATTTCATTATTGTTTTTATTACAAAAGCAGGGTGTGCTTGTTGCAACGAGTGAAATAATTTTTTTAAGTATACCAAGAAGAAGTTAATAAATTCACCATCAGCACCTACTGGCATCTCCCCGATGGGAGCCCTCCCACATATTTTTCCAGGACTACACAAGTAGAGAGAGAGATACAGATAAGCTATAGATATAATTACAGATACGGACATAGAGGTGGATATAGATATATGAATCTCATCTTGTTCTGTTCCCAATAAATGGACTCCTACTTTTTCCACGAGGCTGTAACTGGGTTTTTGCAGCTAATTGTGAGTCATGAACATTCCCTACAGTCAACAGGTAGAGATCTTACTCAATCTTGTCAATAGCTACATGATGCTCCAAAAGGGGCAGGCTGTGCCCCACATTCAACCAGTCTCTACCGGTGCCCACTGGGGGATGTCACAGACACAGGATTAACGTCCCAGCTCAACAAAGTCTGACTCCATCAATCATTTTGCCTGCTTTGAGACAGAGCAAGACAAACATTCCTTCTCAGGTGATCACACTCAAATAGCTGGTGTTAGCAACAAGCTCTCGACATGAAAGGCGAGCCCGGGGGCTAACATTGGATCAGAATCCTTTATCATTTAATTCTATTTGCTTTTGACTTGGATTCTAGCTTTAAGGAAAAAACAATCTAGCCGCACCATGAGATAACTATGATTCTATATTGACACTAATGGTTACGATGTGTATCTGACACTTCCCTTGGAAACCTTGATGTTTTAAATATTTTTTAAAAGAGATTTGCCTTTGACTGGAAAGGTCAATCACAGCAATATTTGCCAATGGATGTAAATAAAGGGGATTTTTCTTCCGGGCTTTTGAAATTTAGATGGTAGTGTGAACTTAGTCATCGAAAAGAGGTTTTTTGTTTGTTTGTTCTTTTAAAGAAAATCCTGACAATGTTTTCTTCCTCAATGATTTGTAATATTTATGTTTTGGCTGGACCCTTTTCTGAATCCTCTCAGGGAACCCTCTACCTGGTCCCAGTCTGAGAGCTTTTAAAAGATTCCTTGACTCCTTTAGGTTTCAAGGTGCTCTTGGCTCCAGGAGTGCCAGGATGAGGAAGCAGTAACATCTTCTCAAGCTCCTGGTTGATGCCCATTTGTGGCAAACAATACGGTATAAGGGTGAAACGCCTCAATTCTGGTTATTGAGTCCAGCCTCAACTCCTGACCCTGCCTCCTCCTAACCAATACCTTGGACAGGTCACTTAGCTCTCTGAGCCTCAGTTTCCCCATTAGTAAAATGGAGGGAACAAGGAAGAGGGGACAGGGGAGGACACTTCCTGCTTCACGGGCTTATGGCGAGACAATGTATGTAGAGTGCCTGGTCAGCCCATCCTTTGTAGCTGTCCTTATGATGAATAAAATATAATCTCTGATCTCCAGAGTGTTCAGGGCAGAGAGATGTGTAAACAGTAAATCTCACAGACAGATGAAAGCAAAACTGCAGAAAGAACAAAGGGCCATGGAAACTTAGCGGAAGAGCCTGGAAGGATGATGTTTCAACTACACTGGGAAGTGTACTAAGAATCTGCAGGATGGAGAAGGTGGAAGTCGGGGGGTCTGGCATCCTCTGGTGGGAACTGACTGTGAGAAAACACAGAAGTGTGAAAAAACAGGTCGGGTTAAGGCAGGGTGCTACTGAGACCAAGGGTGAGACGGAAGGCAAGAAGACTGCTTCCGTGGGAAGACTTGGGTTTGATCTCTGGTGTCCCGTTATGGTAGAGCTGTCCAATCTCCCCACCGTGTTGACCACTGTGGCTAACGCATGGTCTTGGATCCCGAGAGAAGTCCTTGAGGCGACTGTGAGGCCCACGCAGGCTTTAAAGCCCTTCACTGAGACCGAGGGCGCTGGGCCCGGCTTGCCTCTCGAATGTTTGCTACAACTCCTAAAACACTTCTGACATGATGAGAAGCTGTTTCCACTTAAAAATCCTAAGAGGGAATCAGGCCTTTCTGCGCGGAGGCCCAGGGTGGGACGTAACCATGATTTACACACCGTAAACTTTTGTGAGTTTCATTCACCTCAGTGGTCTCATGCTAAACAGGCTCACAGGGGAGCCACAGTGACTGGCGGCTTTTCTGGGCAGCCCAGCAATGGATTATGAGAAAGAGAGAGACAGGAGGCGAAAGTAGAGCGGACTCTGGTCTTCAGACTCCTGGTTATCCCCCTGGACATCGGAGGCCACAAATTGCTGGCCTGAGCCTCAAATCCAGCTCACCCACAGTTCTCTATGGACCTGAACCTTCTGGAAGGAAAACACTGTCATATGCAATGTGGAAGCACTAAGTGAGTTAGAGAGTAATTGATGGGGATTTACACCCAACTCAGATGTCCCTGGGAGGGAGGCTCCATGAGAAAAGGGACTTGACGCCTTGCTTGCTGTCCTGGCATCAGTTCCTGGCACAGAGCAGGCTTGGAGCTGGGCCCTCTCTGGTCCTCAGAGGCTCAGTGTACCAGCCTCCCCTAGTTCCCTGATCTATGAAAGTGCGAATTCCTCCTCCAGTTTCTAGGTGTTCTCTGCCTCCAGCTGCTGGGTCTTCACCTCTGCCCTTGGCCAACACTCCATCAGCACAGAAGGAGTCGCTTCTCTGGGCCCGTGAACATCCTACTGAACACAAGCCCTGCTGACTTAGACAAGCTCCCCAGAGTCCAGAAGTGTGGCAGCCATCCTCCAGCTCCCGTGCCTGCCTTCTTCTTTCTCCACGCATCCTTGTTCCCCTCCCTTCCTCCTTAATCACCAAGAAAGTTGCATATACTCTTTCTCTGATACACAGAACGTTTTGGTTCTCCTTGGCACCTGGTCCCAAATTTATATGCCCAAACCCAGGTGAGTGTCCCAGTCTTACCATCAGGTCTGATATTTAAGGAAATGATCCAGCTTCCAAGGTGGCTGGGATGATAAATAGTAAGAAGTGTTTTTTGTGAAGGGATCCACACTCAGCTTAAATTGAAGAACCAAATCCTACTCAAGAGAAAGAATACTGCCAAATCTCTCTTCCTGAGATTCATCTAGCAGTAATATACTAGTTATATATAGTTATATATTGCATAACAAATTACCCCAACACTTAGTAACTTAACATAATAATAACCATTTATTATCTCTCAACATTTCTATAGCTGAGCAGCTCGGCTGTGCAGCTGTGGCTTGGGGGTCTCTCATGAGGTTTCTGTCAGATGTCAGGCAGGACTACAGTCATCTGAAGGCTTGACTGGGGCTGGAGGGTCCATTTGCAATGAGCAGTCATTCACAGCGCTGTTGGCAGGAGGCCTCGGCTCCTCTCCATGCAGGCCTCTCCACACAGCTGCTCGAGTGAACTCACAGCATGGCAGCTGGCTTCCTTCAGAACGAGTGACCCAAGTGGCCCCAGAAGGTCTTTTATGAGGTAGCCTCACAAAGCACACACCGTCTCATCCACCGTGTTCTACCGGTCACACAGACCAGCTCTGATTCAGTATCAGAAGGAGACAACAGGAGGGTCTGAACGGCAGAGGGCAAGGATCACTGGGGGTGGGGTGCCATCTTGGAAGCTGGTTACCACAATCGGCTCATGAGCTGCCCATGTTCTTCTCCTGCCTGTTCACTCCCTGTCAATCCCGGGCTTCGCCTCCATCACTTCCAGTTTTGCAGCTTCCTCCGTTAGCTCCTACAGCTCTTGACTATTCCGATTCTTTCACTTCCTTGGTTTGGGATTCATCTCCTCCTTCCTCTGACAGTTAAAAATAAATTATACACTTGGTAATAATAAAATGGGGATTTCACACCCACCTTCGCGTAACTGTTGTATAAGAAATCGATGTAAATGCCTGGTGCAGCACCTGGCTCACATCAGGCATGCAATAAATGCTAACGGCTCTTTTCATTATTGTTATTATTATTGTTTCTATTACATTACTTATTGACTCCATCACTGTCAACACAATCATGCCGTTATGAGCTGCCTGTGGAAAGTCTAGCCTGGAACCTCACTCCTGTAAAGGTAAGGAGATGGCAGGTCGATGAAAACCGGCATTTCCTTTTTCTCCATCTTGGTGCCCTTCAACACACAGTGCCGCCTTCAGAAGAAACCATTATCAGCCTCCAAAAGCCTTGAACAATAAGCTCCGTTTTTACAAAGTCTTCTGAAGAGGAAGCAAGGAAGGATGGGATTTCGTGCCAGAGCCCAAAGCCGCGTCTTCTACAGATTCTCAGACCCCCTCCTGGGCCCAGACGCCCAGCTCCTCTCGGAGCTTCGCTTGGCCACTTTCCTCCAAAACTCTTGCCTGTCTCTCCTCCTGCTTAATCCTCCAACTTGCCCAATCTCCCTTTTTTCTCCTCAAAGAAGATTTCAAAGGAGAGAGTGAGAGAAGTGTTTAAAACATTTACAGCAATTTGACATTTACAGCAATGTAATACCCGAGCTCCTCTAGAAATTGCTTTCCTCGAAATTCGTTTCCACTGTAGTTCATAGAAGTGTCAGTCCACAAGAGATCAGAAGTGGACAATGAAAAGCGAAACAACTGGTCCTTCCCCAGAAACAATGCAGAAGCTCTAGAGTGCCCAAGAAACATCTGAGCTTCTTGTCACAATCCTATTTCTCTGCTCCCTGAAGCATCTGACTGCAGCCTCTCCCCAGTGCGCCCAGGGTGGCGGCAGCCAGGGAGCCGGGGATGAATTCCGGCTCCACGCGGACCAGCCGGTGGCCTCCTCCAAAGCTGCTCTTTTCAAGGCTTGCTTTCCTTATCAACAAACTGGGGATCACGATGCCCACCTCACAGTTACCTGAAGAAATGGAAGACAGTGCTCGACAAACAGGAGCACAGGGCCTGGCACTGAGGATGTGCTCGGTAGCTCGTAGTTCTTCTCACCCCAGTAATGTCTCTCATGGGCTATCAGAGGAAAATTACCCCATCAAGCAGCTTCAGTTCCTGAGATATCCCAGTGGGGCTGTCTCATTCAGAAATAGGGCTCAGGGCTCAGCTGAAAAGAAAAAAAATACTTAGAGAGAAAAGAAACATAGAGGGAGCGTGCATGGGTGACTTTGGGAGCTGGAAGGTTGTGGGTTCAAGTCTGAGGCCACCACTTGGGCAGTCACTTCAATCTCCACCCTTCCAATTTCTTAATCTGTAGGAAAATAGTAGTAATAACCTGTTTCACAGAGTGCTGGTGGAGAACTCTGTTAGAGGATAGATGTAAGGTCTTTGACAAGTCATGGGGCATCAGTCAATTTTGTATGCTTCTATGATCAGACTGGCACGTTTAGGAACAAATAAAAAGATATGTGTTCTTCCTCTGAAACCCCATAGCACCCTGTTGCCATGCGGGTGCCTCCTCGTATCTGAATTAATTAGCAGGGGCCTCTGGCATGAGCTCACAGAGGGAGACACAGGCCTCGGAACATGGAAACATTCACTCACGAATTGGCCACTTAAAAAACTGAGTCCCACTCAGACATGGCTTCCCGTGTAACACAAGCTCCCTTGGTGTCGTAAGGTCATCTCTGCTGACTGTCCTGTGTTGTCACTCAGTGGTACAATGGGGCAAAGACACAGGGTTGCAGGAAGTCAAAGAGAGTGATGTTGGCAACGGCTCCAGCCACTCAGCAAGGCTTTGACTGGTGGGGACAGTGGACGAAAAGATCTTTCTAAAGGTAATGCTTCCAAAGAGAACAGATGTGCATAGTGGCAGATTGAAATGATGCTTAGGAACAGATGAAACCCTCAAATACTTTTAGGAAACGGGTCCTCTCTGTGATGCGCTGGAAGTCTGATGCGATCTGAAGGATGCTAAAACCCAACTTCATTCTTCAGGTTATGGAATGTGTGCTTAGCTGCATTAATATTCTATATTTCGTTGAATATAAGATTTCTTTAAAAGTCTGTTATGACCTTTGCATTTCATTTTTCAAGATAAAGTCCCAGTGGTGCTCTTCATTTCACTGTATTTGCTGTGAAATTCTAGCTCCCCATTTTAACACATCTCCATGAGTGGCCTTCTGCTGCTGCACCTTGTCCCAGAAAAATGAGAATCTTTCCTCATCCTGGTTTCTGACTTGCTGTTTCCTCTGCCTGGCATCCCCCCCACCCCACCCACCACCCCCCACATCCACAGGCTCACTTCTTCAGGCCTTTGTCAAATGTCTCCTGCTCAGAGGGGTCTTCCCGACGTCCCTATCTAAAAAAGCCTCCTATACACAAACGCACACACACCCGCTCACCCACAGCCACACGTCCGCACCCTACACACGTGCACACGCTCACTATGCACACACTCACAACCACACACGCAACCCATCCTCACATCCATTCCCCTCTCTCCCCTTATCCTGCTTTATTTTTTCTCCATGACATTTACCACTCCCTGGCCTGTTAAACACATTTTCTCAATTATTTGTCTACTATCTGCCACAAGACCAGGGATCTTATCCATTGTGTTCACTATTGTGGTCCCTGGTCATGGGCATGGGGGAGACCTTCAGTGTCTGTGGGACAGACGGGCGGGCGCACGCATGCGTAGATCCAGCACTGGAACGTCTTCTTCAAACAGTCCACAAATCCCCATCTTCCCTCCACCCTGAAGATGCCATGAGGGCGGGGCCTGTGGCTTCTTTGTCTTTTTTTACCAGTTTTTCAGGGACCCAGGCTCTGAGGTTTTCCACAAACACCTGCTGGGTGGCAATAAAGTCCCAGCAGAGTCACCCATGTCCCCAGCTTCTGGCGGTCTTCAAAGCCCAGTTCCCACCCCTGACATCAGCAGAGGGGGCAGGCCCAGGGCTGGACCTGGGGCTTCTGCCATGAGCATATCTGCATGATAAAAACAAAACAAAGCAAGACAAAGTACTGTGGAAACTCCAGAATAAATGTTCTGCCTGCAGGCCTGAGGGCGTGGGCAACAGTAGGACGTGGAGGCTGAGGGAGGGGTGCGAGGGGACGTCAGTAGCCTCCTGCTAGGCTGGCCAGGCTGGAGCTCCGCTCCAGATTTATTAAAAATGCAGATCCAGCAAGCCTGCGTGGCCAGCCCGTGGAAAGCGGTGTGCTGTGTGTGACGGCGCTGCTCCCCGCCTGCGCTCTAAATCACTTCCAGATGTGCAGGCCCACCCCACGCACTGATGGGCACCAGCTCCGTGCAGTCTGCATGGCCGCTCCTTTGGCCAATTCTCATCAACAGGACAGTGGGAAGTGCCGCCAAGTGGGCTGGTGACCAGTCCACTGAGTCCACCTGCAGGCACCGATTTTTCGGGTCCCATCTCCACGGGGCCGTGATAGGCCCTGGGGAGATAGGCCCTGGGGAGCCAGGCCCTCCCTGTGAACGCCGCCTACTCAGCTCAGGGGAGCACCTGCATGACCCTGACCCACGGGATGCTCTTCCCCAGGTGTCCTTCAGGAATCCCGCAGCAAGCCTGTGATGTCACCACCCCTGTTTCATAGCAGAGGAGACCGAGCTCAAAAAGCTGACATGTCGCCAAGGGCCAAGCACCGTGAGCCATGGTGCAGAGACGCGATGGTGCCCCAGGTCTGAAGGGATCTCTTTTAGACTCAAAATGGAGGCAGAGAGGGGCCATGTGTGGTTTTAGGACCAGCCTGGAAAAAGACACTCGCCCTCCTTCTTGTAGGAGGTAGGAGGGAGTAGCGGGACATCAGGGGCTCTGGAGACAGTCCGGGGGGAAAAAGCTCACCCAGCCCTTCCCTCAACACCTGGCCCATGCCTCCCTGCCACTCCCGTCTCTGCACCTGCAGCCCTGGGGAGCACAGCAGCCACTTGGCCCTGGGGACGAATATCGCACAATGCCTGGCACAGAGCAGACTCTCAAACAAACATTGGCAATTATTACAAGTAAGTGTTAGCTCTTCCATTGCTCTGAGGGTTCAGAGGAGAAAGAAGGAGACGTGTGACGTGAAGTGTCAGACAAGTCACCCCCTCAATCTGTCCCCTGGCGTCTGAACTGTACCATGTTTTACTGATCTCACTGGTCACTTCGCCTCGGTGTCCCTGCACCCTTGGCACACACGTCTACAACAACGCTTGGTCTTCCTTCGATTTACCTGCCCCGGAGCGCGGCAACTGCACCTTCGCCCACACAGGGCACAGGCGACAATCACTGGTTCTACCTCCTTCTGGGGTTCAGAAGCCCGTTTTCTGAACCATCCCCTCTGACCGTCACAGCCAGCCTGTGAGCAAGGGCTGTATCATCCCCTTTCTAGAGGAGGGTTCTGAGACCAGAGACGCCAAGCCACACCCCCAGGAACAAACCTCCCGTATGTGGCACCACTGGGGTTTGAGCCTAAATCAAGAGCTCCAAGACTGCCCAAGAGGGCGAGAACGAGTCTGCGGAAAAACGGGGGAGAGAGAGCTGGAGCCAGGAGGGGGCCTGGACGAGAGGACCACTCTGGACGAGGTGGACAGTACCGGGAAAAGACTAACGGGAGACACATCTTATTCAGAAAGAAAATTCGAATGTGCGTGTGTGTCCGTGTGTGTGCGTGTACAGCTTTTACTTTCTTGAGTCACGCTTAGCAAGTTCCTGTCTACACTTCACGAGTTCAGAGGAGCCTCCCCGGGTCTAACAGAAACACTAGAGAACGCTGTCACTCATCCTGCCCGGTTGTCCCCTGTGTCCCCATCTTCTACTGTTGTAGGTCCTGGGCTCCTCAGCACTGTGTGTCAAGTAAACAACAGCGAATGCAGCTGTGTCCCAGAACCTGATCCCCACAGGAATGCTGGGCTTTGGGGGCATGCGTGCAACACACACATGCACGGAGCTTTTTATTTTATTTTATTTTATTTGTTTAAAGATTGGCACCTGCACTAACATCTGTTGCCAATCTTTTGTACCTAGCTGTATACTCTAGTTGTGAGTGCCTCTGGTTGTGGCATGTGGGATGCTGCCTCAGCATGGCCTGATGAGTGATACCATGTCCAAGCTGAGGATCTGAACCGGAGAAACACTGGGCCGCCGAAGCAGAGCACGTGAACTTAACCACTCGGCCCCGGGGCCGGCCCCTGCACGGAGCTTTTTAAAAGGTTCCTTTTAGAGATGAACAGGTATCGTTGGTCTTGCAAGTAACGAAGAGGCAAGAATCTACAATTCCTGTCCCTGTAACTCTCCATATCATTGAGCAGGTCTAGCGAGGGGCTCACTGGAGGGTGTAGGGACAGCTGTATACCCAGTCAGCCCCTCCCCCATGCTCCCACCTCTCTCACTGAGGGACCCACGACCTCATTCAATAGTGTCCTTCCCCTCCTTCTGAAGACAGGAACAAAAACCTCACTAACATTGGGCCAGAACTTGACAGTTCACAGAGGACTTCCAAATTCCTTGCTTGCTCCGATCCTCGGCCCATCCCGGGAGGTCAGAATTACATGCCCATTTCTTAGATGGGGAATCCAAGGCTCTGAGACAGAATGTGTGGCCCAGGCCTGTCCTCAGAGGACCCCAAGATGGCCCCCAAGCCGTTCTGACTCACAAGCCGCCCCCTCCCCAGGGATGACGTTACAGGCGCTCCAAGGACAGGGCCTGGACCCAGCCACAGGCTCGAGGCCCTGGGAAAACCTGTGTTGCTGAAACCGTTACATCAGCGGCCCTCGATTCCTTCGCCTACGGTCATGTCCAGCGACTTCCTGGGAAAAGGAAATTCACAGCCTGGCTCCAGCTCCCAGCCCCGCCCCCACCTGTGGCTGGCTTCGCCCCGTGCCACCCTCAGTGGAAACAACTGGGAGTGAACCTGCTCCACCCAACTCTGGCCTGGCACTATCGCTCCCCTGGGGTCTGGCCCTTTTGTGCCGTGGACCCCGGGGCATAAATCTATAGTTCTAGGCGCATAAAGCAAAACCCATCGAATTACAAAGGAAACCAATTAAAATACATTTGCAAACATATTTTTTAAGTTTGCAATAAACTAATATATGTGCTTTATCTATTATTACATTAAACGACAAGATCTAAACAACAAGATCTAATGTCCAACATCATTTAAAGTAGTGATGAGCATAAATGATATTCTAAAACACCTGCAAATGTAATGTGATAAGAAAATATCTGATTCTCTGGGTATCAGAGTCATCAAAGCTATTGGTTTGTGGCCTACATTCATCAGAGAAGGAAATGCTAAATTTTAGTTGGAAGTTAGTGAATATACAGATTTTACTTTCTCCCCATCTAAGTGTGTGAACCCGCGGGTGGGGAAGCAGGGTCTGTGGGTCCCAGGTCACAGAACCCTGCACGCAGATTTTACCCTCGTTCAGCACCAGAATCCCCTGTGAGAAGTAGGACGGAGCCATGGCTGGAAGCAGCAGCCTTGCAGATAGCGTGAGTCCAACCCGCACCCCCTCCTTAGTAGCTGTGCCCCCGGTAAGTGACGTAACTCGGCTGTACCTGCTGCCTCATCCAGTTGGTGGCTGGAATAAGCATCCTGCCTCGTGATGCCCTTGCCTTGCCCAGGGCCTGGCACACGATGAGGGCTCTGCTAAAGACATTTTATTTCTGTTGATTTTTTCATTTGCCCTTTCAAGAAATCCCTACAGCAGTCATTATCTCCATTTTTCCATCCGAAGAAACTGAGACTCAGAAAGGGGAAGTTATGTCCCCAGTTTGACCCAGCCTTTTCCAATCACCATACAGCCAGAGGAAAAGTCCAGAAAGGTAGTCTGAAAGAAACACCAGTCTGGAGAGTGAGAAGGCACTGGGGAGAAAGGCAGACCCTCCAGCCACCTGCCCGTTTGGTGATTTGGTCTCCAAATTAAAAAGGACTCCTTTTTCTCCTCAGCAGGTAAAACTGCACTCTTGCTGAGTATATATCTGTGCCAGGCCCTACGAGCAAAGCTCTCTGTGCCCTCCAAGGCAGCTCTCAGCAAACTGGAGTGGGCACAGGCTGCCACTCCAATACCTGTTCCCCTTCAGGAAACCACCCTCTCAGGTCATGAGGCACTGGTGGGGCAGCCTTCCCACTCCCCACCTCCACCATGATGAAGACAAGGTATAAGTGCAAGGCCCAGATCAGAAAAACCAGGGTCAAACCTGGAACTTTAGTTGGAACATTAGGAAAAGGACCTTTTCATTCCCTGGCGGTTACTGAGATAGTAGCATGGAAGCCTGGAGCCATTACTAGCCATCTTTATCACCGCATGGGGAGAGCCTGCCTGACAAAGATGACAAAGCAAAGGGAATCATGGTTGAGAATTAAAGAAATAACATCCTAAGGTCAGGATCTAAGGACTGGATCAAGCCGTGCCTGAAGCCCATGCTACTGTAAATTTTTCATATCTATTTAAAATGTTTTCTTTCCTGTTTAATGAGTTGGGTTTCTGCCACTGGTCAACAAAATAGTCTTACGTAACAAAACCCCCTCCTCATTTTCTTGCCTCTAACCTCCCTAGCTCAACTCAGCAGGGTCCACTGTGCTCTCAACTCATAGGTCTAAGTCTAATGCGGTTTCTTAACCCATCCTTCTGATGGAAAGAGAATGTCTTAAACCTCTCACCACCACCCAGTGGAACTATTTGTAGACTCAGGGTCCCAGAGAAGCCCGTGAGGCTGTGTCATTGTCCTGGAGTTCAGTTCTAGCTCTCCGCCTTGGTAGCAGGATGTCAGGTCTTGAGCCCAGTTCCACGTCCATGTTTGCAGTTTCTGGGACCAGGACTTCCATCCTGTTAGTCTAGTGTCTGAGTACACCACACAGGCTGCTCCCAAGCCAATCGCTGTCCTCCCTGCTGCTTATTCCAAGGCGGATCAGCAACATACCAGCCTCTTTCAGCTTAGTCATAGCCTGACTCGTATCAGATTTTTGACACTGTTTCTATATCTGGCAAAGAAATGGCTTGGAAAGTCAGACTTGGGGTAGACTATTAAACTGAAAATAAATTCCTTATGGAGATCATTTAAACCTAAGCCATTACAAATCCCAGCTATAAGAAGAAGGAGGGCTAAGACTTTCTAAAGCCCTGACAGTTAAAATAGTCATTAATCCCGCCTGATTCCCTAAGCCGTGATTTTAAAGTCCTCTCGGGAAAACTCTCCAGGACAGAGCGGGTTTATGCAGCGGCGGGACGCGTACGGGAGCCGTGAGGGAAAAGCGAGTTTTCTCCTCCTCCCAGCTTCAGGGAGGCCCATCTGTGCCGGCTGCGCGGTCTTGAAGCTTCTGCTGGAGAACTGACTGGCTGGGCCCGAGAGCTTCCTTAAACGTTGATTTCCAGGGGCGACCACAGTTGGCTCAGAGCAGCCTGAGGATGCAGACACTGTCCTCCTCCTGGTTCACAGAGAAAGGGACAGAGCTCAGAAGCCAACGGCCACAGGGCGGTGACAAGCGTGTGACTCTCTGGGCAGGAACTTAGCCCTGTGCACTGCCTTGGATGAGGCCCATCTGACAAGGAGGGAGCCAGCCCCCTGGGGGAAATTCACTGATTGGAGATTTGGAGGGGCCCAAATGACAACAGCCATGTTCTGCTGAGCACTCCCTCTGAGCCAGGCCCTGTGCTAAGGATTTATGCGCATGAGCTCGGTTAGACCTCATGATAGCCCTGTGCAGTCAACGCTGACATGAGCCCATTTCACACATGAGGAAGCTGAGGCTTTAACAGCTCGAATTCTTCTATGAGGTATCCATTGCTGTGTTAAAAATTACCCCAAAAGTTACTGGCTTAAACCACTTTTATTTCTGATCTCAGTGTTTCTCTGGGTCAGAAACTTGCAAACATCCTAGTGAGGCAATTCTGGCCCAGGATCTCTCAAAGAGTTCCAGTCAAGACGTTGGTGAAGTGAGCTGAAAGCTGGTGTGCCGCTGAGGACCGACTCCCAAGATGGCTCACTCACACGGCTGTTGGCAGGAGGCCTCAGTTCCTCACCAGGTGGGACCCTCCACGGGCTGCCTAAGCATCCTCAGAACATGGCAGCCGGCAGCCCCCCGAGTGGGTGATCCAAGAGAGACATCAAGCAGGAAGCCACAGTGCCTTTTACATCCTAATCTCAAACGTCACCCAACAACACTTCCTCCACCTTCCGTTTAGGAGAGAGAAGTCACCGAGAACAGCTCAAACTTAAGGGGAGAGGAATCAGCTAGACCTTTTGAAGGGAAAAGGATCGAAGAGTTTGTGGGCATATTTTAAAACTACTAGTACCTTCTACAAGATCACAGTGCGTCTGAGCCACGGGACAAGGCTTTGCTTCTGAGCACAAAACTATTTGCCTCTCAGGGAACAACAAAAGGAAACCCTTCATCCTGTGTGTCAGGGACATGAACTTCCGGTACACCATTTGAACACACAAGACAGGTAGGTGATAAAACATTCCAAACTATGCAAAAAGCATGTCTAGTGGAAAGGAAGTCCCCTTTCCCCTAGTTCTTGTCCCCACAGGCAACCTCTGCTGACAGCGTCACATGAATCCTTCCAGAGATAGTCTAAGCCGGTGGTTCTCAGTGTGATCCTGACTGACCAGCAGCAAGCGCATCACTTGGGAACTTGCTAGAAATACAAGTTCTCCGGCCTCACTGCAGACCTACAGAATCAGAGACCGTGGGGGTAGAGCCCAGCCGTGTGTGTGTAAGGCCTCCAGGTGAGGTTGACCACACCGAGCTTTACACAGCCCTGGTCTCGGCCCAGACAAGCAAAGCATCTCACAACTTTAAGCCCCTAATGTGCTCGCAACATCTATAGCGAATTAGGAATAAGCTTCTGTAATTCCTGAAATTATCCCGTAAAGAGCAGAATTACAGGGCCTTGTATCATGCCTGAATGAAAACCGTGACTCCGTGTTATCTGTTGCCTGCTTTGGTAATTTTTCTTTTTAAATGTAATGGGAACTCCCCCCAACAGAAGTACCCCACAGGCGCCGTGGTCTCTTGGAGGTCCCCCGCTTGGCCTGCTGTTAGAGAAGTCGGTTCAAAGCGGTTCTGCAACAAGCCTTCTCAGGCGGCCAGGCCCCACAATATTTTCTCTTCCAGTTCATGCTCGCTCACCTGCTGATATCCCACAGTTCTCCTCCTCAGGCGGAGGATGTGTGACGTCAGGATGTCACAGGAGGGTCTTGTTTTTGCCATGACTTTTTGACAATTATTGGAAATCTATTGGACTATTTATGGAGATCTGATTGAGGCCTACGAATTTTGTTCATTAAATTATACCACTACTAATAATAATGGCAATAGGAATAAAGCAGTTGTGCCCTATGTAAAGGAAGCGAAATATATTAAATCCTAATCCTGACAAATTAGGAACTGTCTCTTTATTTTACCAAATTTATTCCGGGTACAAAAGAGCTCACTCGAGGCTTCTTTTAGCCAGCAACACTAGGGAACTTTAAGCCTGATTCAATTTACAAAAAGTCGTTATTCACCCATGCAATGTTCTGGGAATGCACCACGGAATGAAGTGACGTCTGCTGGACAGCCTGGGCGTGACGGCAGTGCCAGTGTCTCCAACTGTGTTAATACAAGCAACGCATCTCACCTTTCTACATTCCACCTATCGAAAGAGCAGTAACGAACATGAAATGTCATACTTCGTTCTTTTTTCAGTATTAGATCAATAGGGAAGCATCTGGGGCTTCTGGCCACGTGTCAAAATATAGATACTGTGTGTATACATACATGTGGGCAGGAAGCCTCAGTGTTTCCAGAATACACTTCTATATCTGTAGGCAGTCTGTTCACACGTCTTGTGTTCAACAGTTATCAATTGCTGTGTAACAAATTACCCCAAAACTTAGCAGCTTAAAACCGCATTAATATCTCATACAGTTTCTGAGGGTCAAGAATGCAGAGTGGCTTGGCTCAAGGTCTCTTGTCGGACTGCAGTCAAGCTGTTGGCCGGGGCTGCAGGACATGCTTCCAAGCTCACTCACGTGGCTGTTGGCAGGAGGCTGGGGTTCCTCGCCAGGTAGATTCTCCAGAAGGCAGCTGCTGACATGGCTTTCCTCAGAGTAAGTGCTATATAAGAGAGAAACAGAAAGACAATGAGACCATGCTGCCTTGTATGACCCCGTCCCCAAAACACACACCATCATTGCCACCTTATTCTGTTCATTAGAAATAACAGTCAGCACTCAAGGCAAGAGCCGGAATTCCAAGAGACAGCATCATCGGGGACAGTCTTGGAGGCTGGCTCCCACTGCGTGTGCGTGTGTGTGTGTGTAATATACGTGAATCTGTGCATGTAAAATGTCCAAGTATTTGAAAAAGTTTTGCCTTCTCATCAAAGGTGTTTACTGTTTTATGTTTAAAATCATGAGTCAGCTAATTTGTTGTGTCACTACCCAGCCTGGCTTTCAACTAGAGAAAAAAAAAAAAATGAAGCACTGATAACTTGACAAAAATCAAAGGATTTAAATTGTGGGAAGAACAACCTAAACACTCACCAATAGAGGATTGTTTAAATAAGTTATGCTTCATTCCAACGAGAGACTACTGAACTGTCATTAAAAATCATCACATTGGGGCCAGCCTGGTGGCGCAGTGGTTAAGTTTGCGTGCTCCACTTCGGCGGCCCAGGGTTTGCTGGTTTGGATCCTGGGCACAGACCTAGCACTGCTCATCAAGCCATGCTGAGGCAGTGTCCCACATAGAAGAACTTAAAGGATGTCTGACTAGGATATATAATTATGTACTGGGGCTTTTCGGAGGAGAAAGAAAAAGGAAGATTGGCAACAGATGTTAGCTAAGGGCCAATCAAAAAAAAAAAAATCATCGTATTACCAAAGAACATATAGTGCCATAGGAAGATGCTCATAATAGAACCTTAAATCAAAGACTATGAGCCCAATTTATACAGAAAGGATGCCTACATGGTCACAATGAGCAAGACTCCTTGAGCGCGTACTATCCACCAGGCACAGTGCTAGTGCTGCAAATCAGTCCTTCATTTAGTCCTCACCACTGCCCCATAGTGTAGACGTGGCTGTCTTTGAGATGAGGAAATTGAAGCGCAGCAAGGTTAAGAATCTGCCCAAGAATGGGAGAAAATATTTGCAAATCACATATCTGATATGGGTTGAGTGTCCATATAGATAAAGAACTCTTATGATTCAACAACAACAAAAAAACACCCAAATTTAAAAAGAGTAAAGAACTTGAATAGACATTTCTCCAAAAAAGATACACAAGTGGCCAATGAGCACATGAAAAGATGCTCAACGTCATTAGCCACTGGGGACACGCAAGTCAAAACCATGAGGAGACAGCACGTTACACCCACTGGGAGGATGGCTATATAATTTTTTGAAATAAAAATTTTAAAAACCCAGAAAATAACAAGTGTTGGCAACCATGTGGGGAAATTGGAACCTCCATATATTGCTGGTGAGAATATAATATGGTGTAGCTGCTGTAGAAAACAGTATGGCAGTTCCTCCAAACGTTAAGCACAGAACTACCATATGACCCAGCAGTTCTGCTCCAAAGTACGTGTCCAGAAGAATTAAAATCAGGTGTTCAAACAAAAATTTATACAAGAACGTTCATAGCAGCACTCTTCACAATAGCCAACAGGTAGAAACAACCCAGATGTCCATCAGCTGCTGAATGGATAAATAAAATGTGGTATATCCATAAAATGGAATATTATTCAGTCATAAGAAGTCTGTAGTCTGATACATGCTACAGCATAGATGAACTGTGAAAATATTATGCTAAGTGAAAGAAGCCAGCACGAAAGATCACATCTATAATTCCGTTTCTATGAAATATCCAGAATAGGTAACCCATAAAGACAGGAAGTAGATTAGTGGTCCTAGAGGTTGAGGTGACAGGGAATGGGGGTGACTGCTTAATGTGCACAGTGTTTCCTTTTCTGGTGATGAAAATGTTTTGGAACTAGATAGACGTTTCCTTTTCTGGTGATGAAAATGTTTTGGAACTAAGAGGTTGCATAACACTGTGATGGTTGCATGATGCTGTGATTGCACTGAATGCCACTGAATTGTACACTTCAAGATGGTTAATTGCATCATTGTATCTTTTGTGAATTTCATCTCAATTTATCAAATAAAAGAAAAGAACATTCCTAAGGCTACACAGCTAATATATAGTAGGATTTGGACCCTGATGGTCTGGGCTCCAGAGTCCACATCTTCACCAGACTGAGAGGGAACACATCAGACAAATAAGAGGCGTTTCCTGGATGACAGGACTGAAGATAATTTATATGTTCTTTTAAAAAATGCAGTATATTTCCCAATTTTTCCTAATAATTATAATAAATATATGTAATTTAATGACAGGGATCTGTGAGTGTCTCATGTGTCAACACACGACCAAAGGCCAGTCCGGGGGATCACAGAGGCAGCTCAGCCACAGGTTTCCCCGGCCCAGCACACACGGCTCCTCGGCCTCTCTGCCTATCCTCACCACACCCATCCAGCTACAGAGATCCAGAGATCCGCTCAAACCTGCAAACCGCACGGAAATCCACGCAGGGCTGGGCGCCATGGGGATGCGCAGCCATTTCTCCAAGGAGGGCCTTTTTCCTGCGATACCCACTGGGGGTTTCAAAAAGGGCTCCTTGAAGAGTCCTCAAGGTCCCTTAGATGTCCCACGGTTTAGTTTTCTTTTTCTTCCCCGAAGAAGTGCCTTGGAACCCCAGGATTGATTCTATGAATTACTGGTGTTAGCAATTTGGGCAATCACGCCTACACAAGAATGTTTACTGCAGCGTTGTCGTAGACAGTGAAAATCTGAAAACAGCCTAAACATCCACCAGTGGGAAACGCGCAAATCCATCAGGGCACATCTGTACAGACTTCAACAGAAACTAGAGTTGCCTGCCAAGGCCAGATATGGAAACATCTCAGCATCTCCTGGGCTGAAAAATAGCGACAACAGCGGGCAGAAAATTTGAAATCAAGATCCCACTGGGGTTCTTTAAAAAGCTTTTGTCAAATATTTTCATGGAACTTCTGCACAGTTTTGATCTTTTTCGTGGCCATGTGTGCATATGACTTTTGTAATAAATATCTGGTTTGAAATTGCAAGGAAGCAGCAGAAGGCATTAGTCCATACATGTCTATGCTGCTGTATACATTACAGAAAAAAATACAGCCAGCAACAAATCTGGATTTGCATTTTAAAAATGATGAGTCTATGACGTTTGTTGTTATTGAGTTTGAATACAGATCCCCTGGCCCCACCCTAAACTACTGAACCAGAATTTTTAGGTATGGGGCCAGGCTTCCATATTATAAAGAAGTTCCCTATATGGTTATAATGAGCCTCTCCTGTCTGCCCCGACTCTCTCTACACGCACACAGAGCACAGGGCACTGGCTTTGGCTCTGCCACTTTCTAGAGACCATTAGGCCGGTAGTTAACATCTGGCACCCTCAATTTCTTTATCTGTTAAATGGGAACAAGAGGGATGAGAAAAACATCTATCTCAGAGGATTTTGTGGGGATCAGGTGACAGAAAGTGTGTGACAGGTCCAGCCCTGATAGTAGAGGATAAAGAGGAGGTCATGGGCACGATGGGAAAGAACTTAGGAATCATTCTCCATTCCATTGGTGGGGGGTTCAAACTCACCCCCACTTATTGACTGTAATTTTTAGCAAGATCCTTTACCTCCCTCAGGCCCAAGAGTACCTACCTCCTGGGGGGTTTGTAAGAATTAAATGACAATCCATGCTAAGAGCCTAGCACAGTGCCTGGCACATAGCAGGTACCCAAGCAAGAATAACAGGTGTCATTGATAAACGCTTGTCCCCTTCTTCCAAGGGGGGGAATGGGTACTGAGCGGGAGACTCCTTTGGGAGGATGGGTGCACCTTTGCCCCTAACTCCCTAAAAGCAAGCTATAAGTGGTGTGTTCCCTTCCCCCCAGGTATAAGGAAACAGTCAGGCCCCCAGGTGGCTCTAGGGTCACCCTATTCTGTGCCCAGTTTTGCCAGCTGAAGGGGAGGCAAAGAGGGAACGAGGGACTAGCCCAGCAACCGGGCACCTGCTGAGATGGTGCCAGCCGTTACAATGCCGGACTCCGAGAGCTGGAGCAGTTACAGAGAACCATCACGAGGCCCGAACCTGGGGGACCAGAGCGGGGGCTGCGAGACGTTTGTGCAGAGACCCAATTTACCCTTGAGATCTTCTCTCCAAATGAGGTTACACACTCAGTTGCAGAGGTACTGAAAAGAGATGTGGTTTATCTCCCAGCTTCGAACCTGGGTCCGGCTTGCTCGTTAATATATAGATACATTTTTTTCTGAATCTTGTAATCATCTTGTGATTCGTAGGCATTGCGCTTATTTTTTTTTTTAAGAAGAACAGATCTTTTTTAAAAACATCAAATTGTCAACGCCAATATTTTAAATGTACTGTAATATATTTTACTTGGGTTCTGCATTTCTTCTTCTCTTCTTGTTTTAATTATCGGGGGAGCCTCACAAACCGGGTGTGGCCAGGTCCCTCGAGATGCCTGAGGACATCTCCGCCCACGGCCCGTCGCCCTGGGAGTGGGCCCGGCCCGCGGGGGGGACACATCTCCAGGCGGGCAGGGACGACGGCGTCCGCACCTGACAGGCCCGACCCTGGCCTGCGCGAGCCAACAAAAGGCGCCGTGAAATGCAGCGGGAGAAAGGGGCTGCCGCCGCCCGGTCGGATGGGAAACCATGCTGCCAACCAGCCCCGGGCCGGCCGCCCTTGTCCCCGGAGTGAACTCTCCCTGTGCGCGCCCGGCTAACGGCGCGGCGCGCGGCCGCGGCCCCTCTCCTCCCTCCCTCTAAAGAGAAGGGCGCGATTGTGTGGATTTCACAGTCTGAGCACAGCTGAAAGGGAGAGAATTAAGTCTCCCTCACGGCTCTTTTCAAGGAGGCCGAGGCTGCGATTCGCCTTCATTCAGAATATATGAAGCCTTTGTGCGTCGGGGCCGGGCGGGCGCGGCGGCCCCGCTCCCCGGCTGACTCTCTTTACAGTGGAAACGTACAGTAATTAACACGGGTTCCGCTCCCGCCCGCGCCCAACTTGAAGGGGCCACCGCCCCCGCGCCTGGGAACCGGAGCCCGCCGCCCGGGCCCGCGTTTGTCCACCTGAGAACGGCGCGGCGCCTTTGTAACCGCGGCCTCGCAGCCTCCGAGCCATCCATTCTGGCGCGGAGCTGCCGGCTGTCAGGGTGCGCGGTGGGCCCCGCATGTGTTGCTAATAAAGCCGAGCCGGTCCTCCGCTTGGCGAGCTCGCGGCAGGGGCGCTGCCTGGGCACGGGAGCAAACCCGGGGCCGGCCGAGGTGACCCTTGGGGGGCTCCTCCATCTCTGATCGCGGGGAGTCTGGGACTCCAAGGGGGCAGGAGGGATGTAGACAAAATACTTCAGCCCTCCTCCGTGGGAATTGTCACCAGGAGATTAAAATTTAATTTAATATATATATACTTTTTTTTTTGGTCTAAAGGAGACGAAATCTGAAATCTGGCCCGAGTGGCTGAGGCCTGCCAATATTTTGGCTGTGCTTAGTTTTCAGGCTTCTTTTTTGTCACTCCACTCAGATGATTCATGCTGGAAAGCATGTTGTATCACTTATCCAGCAATGCAGCCTAATAAAACCCCCCTTCCAATATGTTCCTTAAAGAGCCAGAAGAATTTGTTCCTGTACACTCAAACCTATGCTCTTAATAAAGGCTGATTGAAGAAATGGAGCTCTGGAAAAAAAAAAAAGTGATGGAGAAGTGGGCTAAGCTGGCGGCTTGCAGACCAAACTCCCCTTCCTTCCCTCTCTCTCCTGGTGGGGTTAAAATATGTGGCTTGACACAGAGTTTTGGATGCAAAGCTAGTTTTTAAAAACCATCCTGTCCCAGTGTCAGCGCTAGAGGGGTGCCAGGGTTCTCCTTTTGAGCTCCTTAGGAAGGAAAGCGACGGACGTATTAGACCAGTAATTTACTGAGGGATCTCGGTGCCTGGCTGTGGTTCATTGCCATGGTGAGCCAGGCCTCCACCCCAGCTGCTGAGGTTTCCAGAATGGGGCTCAGTAGGCTCCTTGGGAGGCGGGGCACCTGCGTCAATACAACAGGCCTCTGGAAGCAGTTACCTCCATCTCAGGGCAAATCTCCCTTTCCTTTCAGCAAGGTGGGAGCAAGTGACAGGCCCCAAGGCTGAAATGCAGGCCCCTCCCTGCTGCACGGGACTTCTCACCAAGCAGCGGAGCATGGAGCTTAATTAAGCCCCAGGGGCTCTGTCTGGGTTCAAATCCTGATGCTGCTACTTTCTCTGTGTGGCCTTCCACACAGGAAGTCCCCTCACTGGTGTCAGTTTCCTCCTCTGTAAAATGGAGATTCTGATATATCCCTCCCTTTCTAGGTGTAATGGCCATCAAATGACATAACACACCTTAGCTCTTTGTTCATTCTTTTTATTAATAACTACTGTTTATTGAGCACTCACTCTGGGTTAAATGCTTTACCTACATCACGTCATTCCATCATCAATGGATATTATTATCCCCATTTCACAGATAAGGAAACTGAGGCTCAGAGAAACAAAGGGGGAAAGAATTTACTCCATGCCTTAGTGGTTCTAAGGGCCATGATGCAATTTCAGGTTATCAGGCAACATCAGGGAGCTGGGAACGAGGGAGGAGTCTGGCCAAGAGTAGGATGAGAGGTAAGATTAAGGCTCTGGCTGTTTGAGAAGTGATTTTTAACCCTTTTCAAAGGGGCCTTAAAACCTATCTGTGAACACACTGTGGATGGTAGGGCACAGCTGAGTGGGTAAGAAGCTTATCTCTGGCATCAGAAAGTTGTAGGTTCAAAGCCCATTTCCACTAATTGCTAACTGGGTCACCTTCGGCAGACTCCTTATTCTCACTAAAGCTCAGACTCCTCATCTCTTAAATGGACGTAACACTAGTCCTTGCCTCAAGGGGTTCTTGTGCAGATTAAATCAGACAATGCACACCTAATTAGCTATTGCTAATAGGGAACCGGGTCATCTCACCCTGATTTGAAAGGTGCCAATACTTGGCCCATCTGTAAACAACCCTTTCCCACGGGCTGGGTGTTTTGAATTCCACCACTAGAGGTTTACTGTCCAGCATGTTACATTTGACATATCAGTTTCACCTCATTTAATCTTCCCTCTGACGGCTCAACATCTAGTTACAGGCTGAGCAGCAAGCATTTCTCCTCCGTCCCCTTCCCCTTCCTCCAGATGTCTCTCCTGAGCCCTCTCCTGGACTCGGTCCGGCCAGAGCACTGGCGTGACACTCTGAACTGGCCCTTCCTGACGCTTAACGCCTCTCTGTGTGCTCCACTCCTGTCTTCCGAGTCTGATTAGGAAGCCATGAGTTCAGGCACCGTATCGATCTTGTTCACGTCTACATAAGCTCAGTGCCTAGCAATGAACATCTCTAATGCCCAGATGTGGCCTGGAACTCCATTCCCCGCTGAAAGGGACCAGCACTCCTTTGGAGAAACGGCTGATTCCATGTCTGAGGCAGGAAATGTACAAGATGAGCCTGGATCATCTTTTACCAGAAAACAAGGAGGCTTTCAGAGATATTGAAGTTATATTAAAAAGACAGGAGCCAACTTTAAAAAGCTCACGTTGGCCAAAGAGGGACCATTTGTGTATCAAGAAAATAACTGGAATGGATTGAAACACATAAAATACACTTAAAGCCATAAGCCCATTGATGTTTGGGGAAGGCTGTATGACCAACTCATTCTTGTGAAAAATGGTAATTTAAGAGAAATCATCAAACATCCCTCCTGCCTTTCCATACTAACTGTGCCTCGGGGCAACCAGACAGTTGATGGAGAGAAGTTTCTCTTTATGGAAGTAGTATGGATAATAAATGAATAGGGAGTGACGGAATTAGGATGCCACCATTTCACAACTCTTACTGAAGTAATGGATCTAGGAATTGCTCAACAGCTTTAAATAGCACCAAAAGAGAGACAACCAGCTCTTAAATGTCCTGTGATGGAAGAACATCATGCCATCTACAAAATGGTCTTTCCAAAAGTAGCCTTAAGCTGATCAAGGCTCTAGGTCCGATTGACAATTTATAGGAGTTACAGGAGACAGAGGAACCTGCTGAATGATACCACAGGGATGCAGACTATGGGAAAACATACAGACAAGAGGCACGGCATTTTAACAAACATGTTGGAAGGAAAAAAGGAGAGAGAGAGAGGGGAAGACCAATACATTAAAAGAAACTTGGAGAGACATATCAACAGTTGTGGCAAGATACAGGCCTTATTTCCATATTAATTTCAATAAGTTGTAACTTTTAAAAATTATGAGACAGATTTAAACACTGTCTGGATATTTAATGAAGGAATTATTGTTAATTTTTAGATGGAATAATGACATTGTGTGTATGTTTTTTAAAATGGTTTTTTATCTTTTAGAGATACATGCTAAAATGTTTTGGAATTAAATGATACAATGTCTGGATTTGTTTCAAAATAGTCCTGGGAAAGAGGAGAAGTGGGTGGGAGTAGATTAGGGTCACAAGCTTGGGCAAGAGCTGATAACTGGTAAAGCAGGGGACAGTCAGTGGAGTTCTCTACACAACTGTATTCTCTCGTTTGCATATGTTTGAAAATTTCTATAATAAAAAGGAAAAAGGAAAAAAAACGCCTTGCGGATAGCAGATTCTGTCAGTTAGAAGAGACACTTGGGAGCCAGGAAACCCTTAGAAAAGGGGCTGCCCGCAGTCTCCCTGTAGCCTTCGGCTCATTTCACATAACAAAGGAATGTGTTCATTTTCTGTTTGTGTCAATTTATCGGCTATCTTCTCTGCTCAAATGCGAGCTCCCCAAGGGCATGATCTGTTTTGTTCACTGGTTATCCCGAGTGCCCATCACTGTGCCCGGCGCCAAGTGAGCGGTCTGTAAACACTTGTTAATTGAATGCTCCTCACATGGAAGGGCAGGGCTAATATTTCCATTTTACAGATGAAGACCCTGAGGCTGAGACAGCTGATGTTCTTGCCCAGGGTCACTTAGCCGGTTCCCCGTGGGACTAGGACTCACACTCCTATGTCTGCAAGGCTCCGGTTTCGTTCCTTTTGGTCAGCGCATCCCAACCTGGTGCAGGAAGCTGCAACGAGGTCTCCAGGTCCTGGCATCTATAAGTACGTAGTGGCTGTCCTTTCTTCGCTGTTCTCTGTGGAGAGTGGGACAGGTGGGGATAACGGCAGCTCACGTTTCTTAGGGCAGGACCCCATTGTGAGCCCTTCACCACAATGAGCCCAGTGAATGCCCACAAGAGCCCGAGAGGAGGGTTCTACTGCCATCCTGGAAGAACAAGGCACAGAGAGCACACACGTTCTGACCTCAGAGCCCAAAACTTAATCCTGACATCAGACTCTTAACCCCTGCATTAAACGCCTTTGAAAAATAACACCGTACTGCAGAGTTTGATGGGGGGGGGCTAGTGCTCCTGCTGAAGGCAGCACGCATGCGGGCCTGAAGGTCGGACTCTGACGACAGAAGACAGAGGCTCATCTGACAGTAGCCACTGGACGACAGGTTAACATGGCATAACTGCAGGACCACACTGGTCTCAATTATCTAGTCCTCTTAGTAGACGAAGTCAGAAATCCTGCAGTAAATCTCTACTTAGCCATGAACTCCCCATATCGTCCTGGGAAGGTCTCTTCCCCTCCCTGGCCCTCAGTTTCTCCGTATTTCAAACCAAAAGAGGTGGACTAGACAGATGTTTCCAAAGGGCATTGCCTTCTCTGACATCCTTTCATTTGACACTGAAATTCTGTGATCCCACCAAGGGAGCCGTGGCATGTCTGGGACGTCTCCACATCAAGCAGTTGGAGACTCATTTTTAACCCCTCATAGATGTCTCTTACAAATTATCCAGGGTCATGGATTAGTTTAAATACAAAAGCTTAATTTCCTCTGCTTGGCTACTGTTATAAGGAATGATCAAAAGGAGTCAAGGAACAAACACAGTTGGCCGGAGAGAGAATGCCCGGGATGAACTGAGGGACGTCCTCTCTCCGGGCTCCTCCGGGTTTGGAAATCTTCGGGGCCTGTAATTCACTGCCGCGTCAGGCAGTGCTGAGATGAATCATAACATTTTGAGCCCTCAAAGAAAGGAGACAGAGCCCAGGGAGAGCGAAGCCTCAGTGTTTTCTCGGTTAAATACATGTTTTCATTGCAGGGTGATGGGTTGAGAGGAATGAATGGCCATGATTTAGTTATCTTTTGGATGGATGATTTTAAATGCTTGTTGGAAACGCTTTCATCAGACTGATTTTTCAAGCCGAGGCCGAGTGGAAGTCTTTGGCGGGGGAGCTGCTTGTCTTTCAGAGGTTGTGAAAGCTCTGGGCTTTGAGCTTCCTGGTGCAGGCATTTTGTTTTATGTTTTCAACGGGCACACATTTCCTTCCACCCCACAATCCTTCAATCTGATGACTATCAAGACGCCTTGTCATAAGCAAAAAGGAAAGGGCAAGATGGATGTTGCAGGCGAGAGTGGGAGGATGAAGGGTAAAGGTGTGAACGTAGAAGTCTTCTAATCTATGCAATGCTTACTTGGGGCCTCCATGTGGCCACTAGTGTGGCAGACACTGCGAGCAGGGAGGAGGGACAAGGGAAAACAACCAGTGTTAGATAAATTATTAAAACGACTACTCCGCCTGACGGTTCGTGAGCAAAATGGGTCAGCTTTGGAGGTCTTGCTCAGTCATGCCACATGCCTCAGTATTTAAAGGTATAGATTTGCCTCCCAGATCATCCAAAATGGCACCGGGGAAACAGCTGGGTTCGTCCTTTGTCTGCGCCCAAGACCTCTCCTGCGGTAAGATCTGACCAGGCCCTGCCACTATCTGCTCGGAAACGTTTAGAAGCTACTCCATGCCCAAGACAAGGACCAGAACCCTTACTGTGAAGTACAGGTTTGCCTCCCTGAGGGCTTTCTCCAGGTCAAGAATCACTAGTAGCATTTTATACACTATATTATCTCATTTTATCCTCACAGCAGCATCCAAGATAAGTGCTAGTCATCCACATGTTGCATATGAGGAAATCAAGTTGCAGGGAGATGCAGTGGCTTGCCCAAGGTTGGTGGGGTGAGGATGTGAATCCAGGGGTGCTGACCTAGAGTCCACACACAGTTCCCTGGCGCCCCTCAGAAGCCCATTTGCTCCTCCTGGGCATCGAGCACCTGCACGATTCTGTGCCAGCCTATTCCATTTGTCTCAGGGCTCTTCCTCCCCTCCTCTCTCTACCTGGAAGGGGATGTTAATCCTTCAAGTCATGGTTAGAAGTTTACCTTCTCCAGGAAGCGCCCCCGCCCCAAATCAGCCCTGACAACTTGGTTTCTCCTTTCTCCCAACTCCCAGAGCTCTGAAGCTTCCCTAGGGAATTGTACCCCGCACCTCTGGGCAGTAAATGTGTAACTCCCTGGCTCTTTCCCCACCAAACTGGGAGCTTCTTGAAGACAAGACCCAAAGGGCTTGCATAGCCTCGAGGAGGAGACAGACATAAATCTCCCAATAAACCTATGCTTTAAAAAAAAATTGAAAAGCAGAAACTCACATGGATATTTTCACACCAATGTTCATAACGGCATTATACACAAGAGCCAAAAGGTGGAAAAGACCCAAATGTCCATTGACAAGTGAACAGATAAACAAAATCAGCCTTGAAAAGGCATGAAATTCTGAGACACGCTACAGTATGGATGAACCTTGAAATATTATGTTTAGTGAAATAAGTCAGACTCAAAATGACAAATACTGTATGTCCACTTCCATGAGATACCTAGACAAGTCTAATCCACAGAGACATTAAGGAGAATGGTGGTTACCAGGGGCTGGCAGAGGGGAATGAGGAGTGACTGTTTAATTGGGTACAGAGTTTCAGTTAGAGAAGATGAAAAAGTTCTGGAGATGGTGGTGATGGTTGCAAAACACTGTGAATGTATTTAATGTCACTGAATTGTACACTTGCAAATGGTTAGAATGGTAAATTTTATGTTATATACATTTTGCCACAATAGGAAGAAAGAAGGAAAACAACAAAGCAAGAAGGAGCTCATAAGGAAAAGAACTGAGATATATAAGAAAGACTAACAGTAAATAACACTTTTCTACACTATTCCTCTCAATTTCAATATAGTAGAACTGGAAAGAAATTGCAGTGGATCAATTTGCAGCCCCCAAGTGTGGTGGGGGCTATTCCTACTTTGCCCAGTCTGCTGGCCTTGCCTGCGGAGTCTGTGAGTTAACGGGGCACATAGGAAGCCAGTCTTACTGGAAGAGTTGCAGTGGCAGTGAGCACCCACCAGCACCACCACCACCGCCACCTGCCAGGATGAGCCTTTAAAGATGCACAAATATAACATCATCCCCGCCCCGACCAGTCTCCCAGTGATAGTGGCTCGTCAGCCCCTAACTCCTTTGAAAAATAAATTGTGTGTCCTTTAATTTGAATTTTCTGCTTGGGGCAAAGGTCTCAACTCTTCTGAGAACCTTGTGACCCTGACCCCACGTGTGAGCCTCTTTCCCCCTCTACATCATGCTACTGGCCTTGAAGAAATAACGTAGGCCGTGACTTTGTCAACGGTCAAGTGGTGCCTGAATGCCACTTCTCACTGGTTGGTTCTGAAAGGGGCTCTGGGGCAAACTTTGCAGTAACAGTACCACATGCCGCCCGCCATGCCCACCGCCTATTTAGAGGAGACGGGGTTACCTGGCTTCCTGAAACCCTCTAAATACCCAAATAAATGAAGCAACACAATCACACCAGAGCCCTCGACATCACAAAGTGCTCTTTGTCCATTGATTTCACGTGACTCATTTAGTTTTAATTTACGATCATATTTCATAACCTACCAGCAACTGGCCTGCAGTATATATGTGAAAAGTGATGAAGTTCTGGTAACATGAAACCTCGCTCTGGCCCGGAGTTTAGAAATCTGGGCTCTGATAAGTGCGGGGAGACTGTCAGACTTTGCGGGAGATTTTTACAATCTATGAATTAGTGACGCGTGAAATGGTCAGGTTTCTCCACAATGACCTAAAAAATCAAGATACCGTCCACAAAGGCCTAGTGCGCCCCAGATCTGAGGAGTGGGACCTGCGTCGTTACGCCCTCGAGAGGGTCACACTCCCCCAGCCCCTAACGAGACGTGGCATTGAGCAGTTCAGTCTAGCAGGATGACACTTTTTACTCTGAAATCATTACTTTTTAGTTTCCCACCTGATTCCTGAAGTGCTGTTTTCCTTTAAAACTCTATCCCTGGTCTCAAAGGAGCTGGAAAGTGTTAATTATGCCTCATCATGCCTCTGAAAAATACATCTGAGGGCTATAGGAGCAGGGAGCGGAGGTACGCAGAGGTCCCACATTACAGAAAAGAAAACCCAGGCTCCAAAGGCAAAAAAAAGAAATTTTTCTGAGGCTTCTTCTCTTCTTGCAAACCAGCAGCAGGTCAGAGCGAGCACTCCACCCTGTGCACTCCTGGCAGGGAGCCAGGGGGCGCATTAATTAGCCTCTGGACCACACTGTAAAACAAACGCTAAAGAAGTATCCTATGTCCACCTAGACAATTTTATAACTCAGGGGGTTTCATTTAAGGCAATGTTTTAAATGTTTTTTGCCCATGAAGTATAAGGACAAGTAGAACGGGCTCACCACATTCTGGCTAACACGCCCGTCAGGGCTGTGGAAGTTATTTTAGTATTCATCTGTGACTAGTCATCAGGGACTTGAACCGAATCAAGAATCTTTTATGACCGCCTTGATAGCACTACCTGCCCATCTTGCCAAACGCAATCATTTTTATTGTCTTGTGAACCGAACCAACTTTTTAAAAGTTTGAACTCGTGGCAAACCTACACATTTTAGAAAACCTGAAAAAGCAGCAAAACCCGGAGCTCCCAAACAGTTCCCGGAACCGTTACGTCACTTGGTGAAACGTTCACCTCTGTTCACTCAGTGACCCCTGTTCTTCCTGAGCGCCATCTCGGGCCAGGCTCCTTCTAAGCGCTGGGGACACAGTGCAAAACTGGACAGAACAAAACCTTTCCTGCATCCTATCGCTGCTGACCCAGGCCTTGGTTCACAGGTGGAAAGCAAGCCTCCGAGCGCATCGGTGGCTAGTTTGGACTTGAGTTCAGTAACTCAGGCATCTCATTTGGTGGTCTTTGGTGGAAGCACCAAAATATCAATAAAAGGAGGGGCAAAGCCAGAGCAAGCTATTAGGAAGGGAGTATGATGGCGCTGGAGACTTGTCTTGTTGCCCAGCAAGCATACTATTTTTACCAAGTTGGCATGTTACAAGATGAATGAAAATAGCAAAGTTTTCAAAAGAAAAAATGCTTTTACTCACACTTTCTCTGAGCTTGGGAAGATATTATTGGATCAGATCAAATAATATGCACATATGTTTTCCATTTGAAGCAGCTGTGGGAGATGAACAGATATTTTCGGGGACCAAAACCCACCCCGCACCCTAGTGTCTCGGACCTGGATGCCTCTCTTAGTGGGCTGCTAATGTTTACAGTATAGGAGACATAGATTTCAGGCTGCTCCGAAATCAAATTTCCAAGGCCTGTTTGAGCTCAGATCGGTTGAACTGAACTAGAAATGTAACTCTTCCTTTTCTTTTTTTTTCCCCAATATTGCTCTTCTACACAGCTGCTATGTGACTTTGGGCATCCCCTCCACTCCTAACCTCTTGTATTATATGATCACAAAATTCCCTTCTATCCTAAGATTCTACGTTGTTGTCCTTCAATGTTATTCTACCCCCAGATCGAGATATTAGCCTGAAATGTCATTTTGCTTCAGGTGGCAACTTCTTATTTTAAATCAATTCAGAAACCCAGCAGTCCCAAAGAACCATCTCTTTCATCCTGGTTTCTGCTCCTGTAGGTGAGACAAACTCAACACTCTTGATGAAACAGTGAATACTCTACAAAAGCAGTTTTGAGAGAATGTTTTTTAGAGCACAACAGTCAAATCCCAGCTCTACCACTCACGGGCTGTGAGACCATGGGCAAGCTACCTAATCTCTTAGGGCCCAGTTCTCTTCTCTATGAAATAGGGATGCTCCATTGCTGTGTTGCTATGGGGATCACAAGCAAATGATGTACAGGACTCCATCCACTGCCTGGCATACAGGAAGTGCTCATTTAATTCAGTTATTATCCAAAGAGATGAACAACATGATCTTTTTCTTCTCAGTCATAGTGAATTTGAATGATTCCGTTTGGAGAATTTCCAGAAAGTACTGGGGCATCATAGGACCGGTGCTCAGGATCATTGGTGTGTGCTGAGACACAGCAAAAAACTTCTTGCTGCTTATTTAAGGAGCTAAAAGGTTTAGTTTGCATGCTGTCAATATTGTAATTTTGAACCCCAAAGAGTCATCACATATTCATTTTACTTATCTTGTTCTAAAAAGCTTATGATTTCCCTCTTCTAGCCCCAGACTCAGCCAAGGATTGCGTGTGGAGGAAAATTTGGGCATTATTGCCTCTGAAAGAAACATTTGAGTCTGGCTCAGCTTTCATCAGTCGCAGACTTAGGAAATCTGCTCCCTCCTCTCTGATTGGTTCTTTCCTTCTAAGACCTAATTTCCTTGGCATTCGCCTGCTGCTTGCGAGGGAAAAATCCATTTTACCTTCTCATCAAAGTGGGCTGTGGCTTGGTGGTATCTATGCAGTGCAGAAATGTCCCTAACACTAGGAATAATTTAGATTTGCACGTCCAGTTCCAAAGGCGGGGCCGCCTCGCTCCGCCCGGTGCCAGCACCCTGGAGGGCACTGACGTGGCAGGCACATGGCCCGCCCCCACCCCCCACCCTTTCAGGATGACTTCACTGCCCAGTTGCTTTCCTGGAATTCTCAAGTCCGAGATCATAT
Source organism: Equus asinus (assembly GCF_041296235.1). Classification (NCBI taxonomy): domain Eukaryota; kingdom Metazoa; phylum Chordata; class Mammalia; order Perissodactyla; family Equidae; genus Equus; species Equus asinus. Next base: position 9,452,670 of record NC_091798.1, read on the forward strand.
TCCCCACACGCACCCCTGGGGATTTTTACATTGTCTTTTTGGCTCCTCTCTGTTCCCATTGCTAAACAAAGAGAAATTCAACCGCAAAGCCTAGACAGGGTGCCCAGTGATGCAGTGGGAAGAGGAAGATGAACACTTTGCGCACTCAGGCTCTCTCTAAATTGACCAATTTCACATCAATAAGTGGCTCATCCATCACCACCACCTTTCAGGTGATTTTCTATGATGGGATTTCAGGAGGTACTTAGAGGTCTTCTACACGATTTCTTTACAAAGTCAGTTTTTCCATCATCAAGCATTCTTAGCATTGAAATAAAAATAGGCAAAGCTTTGCTACTGAAATAGCTCTTTTCATATCAGGCCCTGCAACTCAGAAACCTCTTTCAGGGACCCGCACACTTTCTTTAGTCCACAGAAAAACAAAAAAGCCAGACAGACTTTCGGTCCAGTGAGGACTTGATCTTACCCAGGTGGGAGGAAACTGCACAGGTAATGTCAAACCCGGCTCTGCTTCCTTGTTGTGTGAGCTTACAGAAATTACCTCACCTCTCTGAGCACCTTTTTTATTTTCTATGGCATGGGAATAATAATAATGCCCCATCTATTGCCTTGAGGGCTAAATAAGAATGAAAGTATTTTGGACACTGGAGTATATTCTATAAATAAGTATAAGGGATTAAGAATGGGTATGGAATAAAGGAAGTTAAGTTCTGACTTTACATGATTCTTATCCTTTTCATTTTTTTTTAATTTAGAAGACCTCTTAATAATAAAAGCTGATGGTAATAAGTACAAAGTAAAATTAGAGATAATTAAGTATCACATCATAATTGGCACTTTTTTCTTTTTAGTGGAATATAAAATGCATATTTGATAGTATCTTCAATTAGATGAAATACATTACATATATATTTAAGCTAACTGACTCTCACTATATATATGTAGGTCATATCCTGCTTTTTTCACTTGACATTTTATGTCGATATTATTGCAAACTGATTTAAGCCAATCTGGCTATTTGGCCTCATTCTGTGAAAAGTTAGTGTCACCCTCTTCATCTTTGTTTAGATGTATAATTATTAGCTCCCCATGAGTGGTAAACTATATAAAATGTAGACACGATGTGCTCTTTTTAAAGCAAAGGCCTTTGGGTAGAAGCCGGATAGTGTAATGGAAACAGCTGGAACTGACATGGATTTCTGGGCTCTGAGCTCACCAGCTGTGTGATTTCAGCCCTGCCGTGTCACCTCTCTGGGCAGTTTGCCCTCTGAGGTTTACTTTTCTCCTCTGTGAAAATCGGAGAACACACGGTTTGTGGCTTTCAGGGTTGCTATGAAGGTACAGAGAGAAGATGAGAGTGAAGGATGGCATTCAGGCCAGGGCCTCCGTTTGAGGGGGAGCTCCCTCCTGCTTACATCAGGGCTGCTCAGGCCCCAGTATTCTCACCTGGAAAATGGGGGTAAGGAAATGGGGATACTTCACAAAGTTGGCGCAAGGAATAAAGAAGCTCCTATCGGAAATATCTGGCTTAAGGCGCAGGTCAGCACACCTCGGTGCGGGGCCCCAGGTAAATCTCCCACCTCTGGGAGGCACTATTGCCTCGTGCTTTCACCCATGGCCTTTGGAGTTGCCGGGTCACAAGGTCTGATCCCAGGAGGGCCACTGCCTACCTTTGCCACCTTGGGCACATTAATGAAGGAACCTAAGTTCCTTTAACTCAAATGGAGATGGTAACACCATCTCCCGGATGGCGGTGCGACTCCAAGGAGCTGATGCGTGTAAATCGCTGAGCACCAGCGTCTGGCTCTTGGGAAGCGCTCAATAAAAGGGACTGCTATTATCTGCTTGGCTTGCTCCTCTGGGCGTCGAGGTGTAAGTTTAATGATGGGGGGTGGGGGCGGGGTGGGATGCGGGCGCCTGGCCGGCTGAGATCTCTCGGGCCGGCGGAGCGGGCCGGGCCGGTGTCAGCGCGCGTTTATTGATGGCAGGTATTTGGGGAGTAATTGAGCGCGGCGGCCGGCCCGGGGCGAGAGTGGGCCTCCACGAGCAATTAAATGTGATTAGGCCGAGACCTTCGGGATCCAGCTGGGTGATTGATAACCCGGCCGCATTCCTGCCGGGCCCGCGACATCAAACGGGCGGCCGGCGGCGGGCGGGGCAGAAGGGGCCGCGCGGGGACCGGCCCTGCTCCGCCCGGCGCTGCCCTTCTAGCCCGCGACGCCCACGGTTCAAGGGAGAAAACCAGTGACGCGCCCCCCTCCTGCTCAGGGTCTCTCCCTGGCTCGCCTGCCAGGTGCGGCAGGGGAGGGAAGGGGTCGGAAGGGACGTGGTGGCGAGGAGGAGTCCCCTGCGCGAGGGCGCAGCTCCGGCGCCCAGAGGAGCGAGGTCGGCCCGCCGGGCCTGGGCTCCCGGAATCCCGCACGAAATCGCTGGAACCGGGGAAGAAAGAACAGGCACTGGGAAGGAGGGCGGGGGAAATAGGTGACAGTGGGAACAAGAATAAAAAGAAAACGGAAAAACATTGGAAGACGCAATGGAGGAGCAAAGTGACGGGAAAGAAAGTGAGAAGGGAAAAGCAGTAAGAGAAAATTAAGAATGACAGCATGAAAAGGAGCAGATAGTAAGAAGACAGAGAAAGAGAAAGCTAAAAGATATAAAGTGGGACAGACCCGAGAAAGAATGAAAGGAGAGACAGCAAAAAAAGGATAAGAAAGGGGTGGGGCAGAGAAACTAAAGATGAGAAGGGAAAATTAGAGACAAAAGAATGGGGAAATGGAGAAGAAAGAAGTAAGAGGGAGGCAGAGCTGGCCTGAGTCCCTGCCTGCTTTTCCCCCACCCCCATCCCAGGCCCTGCCTCGATCTGGGCCAATTCTATGCCCGGAGCCAAGCCCTGCCTGGTGCCTGCGAGACCTGGCATTTGCCCCCACCAGCCTGACTCCTGCCCAGCCAAGCCCCAGGCCAGCTCCTCCCCCTCCAGGCTGCATGAGGGGCGACCCCTCCAAGCCCAGAGCCGGTAGTGGGCTCCCTGCACCCCAAGCCTGGGCCCCAGGAGCCATAAATCACAAGTGGACGTGCTGGGGGTTCCTGGGGCCGTTGCCTCGGGATCCCCGGAGTCCTGGAGCCAGGGAACAGTTTCTGTCTGTGCTGACTCCACAGACAGGATCAAAACAGCATGAAAGAAATCAGAGCGAGAACGTCGGCAGGAGCTGGACTTCTAAAACCCCCTTCCGCCCCCATAGGCTTCAATATTAAAAAAACCCCCTAGGAGCCTCAGACACTGTATTAATTAGTGCAACCACCCATGAAAAGTTAGGTTTGGAGCGGCATTCTTTGCCCTGTGTGAAAAACCAAGTCTAATAAACAATTGTTAAGTTGGCCTGTTGCCGCTGGTAAATTACATAGCATTAAAAAAATAATGCTTTTCATATTAGGCACTAATTAAAGGTTGGGACAGCTTTAAAACAAGAGAGGGAGGGGGGAAATCAAAGAAAATATAAAAATGTTCTTTCAAGAGTTATGGAGGTTAATAAAGTATGTCTGCCAGAGTGAGTGTACTTTGCCCCCAGCTACAGCCAAACTGGAGCCACCACAATTGGGTCTCAATAAGATAATGATATTCCTTTCTCTGCTATTAAAAGCCTCCCAGTGCAAACTTAAAATGATTTATTTAATTTAGGAAATTATGAGGTGTAACTTCAAAGCCCGAGCCGTTAGTAATGGAAAATACCAGGTTGTTTAAAATTATAATAATAATTGTTTGGAGGACTCAGGACATCAAAGTGTTTTCATCAACAAATGCAGAGGGGTCCGGAGGAGCCTGGAAAGAGTCAGAGGAGGTGGATGGAGTTTGGATTTGATTATTACGAGCCTTATCAGGGCAGGATTCAGGATTCCCGCAGCCTGGTACTCTGTTGGGCTTTGAAGCGGGCTATTTCGGAAAGTAATTTTACTGCTTTTTATTTAGTTCCTAGCAGGGAGGAGGTGAGAGGGGTAGGGGGGTGGGAGGGGGTGAAGGGGTCCAGAAGTTGACAGCCGACTTTCCTCCTTGCTCTCTGACCAATTTCATTAGCGAGGCCCGCAGCATCACCAATCTGGAAAAAATTGTTTGACTTATGTTGAAGGGGAAAACGGGCACAATCAATTCCACCACCCGGGCCTGTGATTTCAGAGGGGTGTGTGTGTGTGTGTGTGTGTGTGTGTGTGTGTGTGTGACGTGGGTTCTTTTATAAATGAGGTTTATGTTTATTCCAAACCCAGCAGTGGAGAGGGAGTGGGGGTGGGGGAATGGCCTCTCCAACCCGTGGCAAATGAGCAGCTTTTATAGCAAAGAATGGCCGTGGGAGTTTTCCTTCGGTCAGACAAGGTTCCGCTCAAAGGCAGGATACTCTTTTCAGTCGGGTCAGGCAGACGTCTTGCCAGTGCCCGCTCTCAGCCAGGCCTTCTCTGCCTACCTCCTGCCGGCCCTGCCCCAGCCTCGCCTCCCCAGGGCCGCAGAGGGGAGAGCCGCCAGGCTGAGCCCCATGCCTGGGTGAAGGAGAAACTGGGCCCTCAGGTGGGAAGCCCCTGAGAGCAATGAGGGGTGGTGACAGGGCTGCAGAGAGGCCCCAGAGCTGGGCTCTCAGGGTTGGGGGTCTGGAGAGCTCGACAGGCCCCGGGTCATGTCTGAGGCAGGTCCTGCACAGCCTGCCTTTGCCAGCATCTCATGCCCACCGCCAGGCTCACACCTAGGCCCGAATTCTGCTGCTGCCACTTACTCTGTGACCGGTAGTCAGCCACCTCTCTGAGCCTCAGTTTCCTCAACTCTAAGATGGCATCAATAATACCTCCCCAGGGGTGTGCAACGACTAAATGAGACGTGAGAAAATGCCTCTTTCAGCACTTAGCAGGATCTCAATTAGTGTCATTTCCTCTCCTTTCTTCCCCTCCTTCTGAAAGCAGAGCTGTCTTTCTGGAAAGTTTGGGATGAAGGCCTTGACAAGTGTGGGAGGGGGCGAACCTGTGCGCCAGGCTCCGTCCGCCCCGGCGAGCATGTCTAAAGCCGGCACACTGGCGTCTTGGGCTTTAATTCCAAGGCGAGGCCGCGCGGGTTCTTGGTGACTCAGGGTCCTTCTGCCGCCGCAGGTCGTTAGTCTGATCTCTGAAAGGCCTGGCGTACCGAACCTGACCAAGGCGGGGACAGGGGCCGAACCGAACGCGGGGCAGCAGGTTCGGACGGAGCCCCGGAGCCAAGCGCCCGCCGGACGCGGACCTCAGGCGGTGGTCTGGGCCCCGCAACCGGCCCCGTCCTCAACTCGGCCACCCCATCCACCTAGCAGCGCTGCGGTGCGGATGTCTGAGCATAAGCAACTCTTTTTCGCTCTCCGGGCCTCAGTCTTCCTTTGGGGTTTGGGGCGATTGGGGTAACGCGCAGTCGCCCAGACGGTTTCCAATCCACCCTGCTGGCCACGCAGGACGCTGCCCTGTTCTCCGAATCGGACTCCGGTTCCCGACCCCTTCCTCCCCGGGGCGAACTGAGTCTTCACCCGGAGCCGCGTCTCCGGATCCCCCAACGGGCTGAGATGGCCCGAGGCTGCGGGGTCCGCGCGGCGCCGGGAAGGAAGCTCAGTGGACAGGCTAATTAGGGACCCAGCTTGGCGGCTGATGACGACACGAAACCGGGAAGGGCTTTGGCCTTTGGAAAACGTCTCTCATAAAGGGAGATGGCTGGATGCCGCGCTGGGACTAGGAGTTCGGGCGCACGCTTGGGGCGCTTTGGGATGCTCCTGCGGCTCGCTCCAGCTCGGGAGGGCAGCGGCCGAGCTGGGCGATATCGGTCCCCAGCTTCGGAGACCCCGTGGGTTGGGAGCACGGTCCGCACCGGAGCTGAGACCGCAGGCTGTCGCCCGACCCCTGGGAGCCTCCGCCCGCCCGCAAGACAGTTTCCGGCGCCCACTTTCAAACAGGCTGTCGGCCCAAAGGGAACGTGGGACGAAAGCACTAGTCCTGGTAGGTGCCAGATGCCGGTCTCCCCACCACGCAGCTTTGCGTCAGAGTTCTCCATCCCCTTCGGCCTGGTTCCCAGGGTCACCGGAGCTTCTCATCCGATAACCGACCCCGGAAAGGTGTCGTCAGTGGCTGCTTATTCGTGCGGCAGAGAGCGGAGGTTAAGCTCCTTCTCCGCCCCCCTCACCCATTACCAATTTATTTTAATGGCGATCCCTCAAACCCAAAGCCCGACCCCTGTTCTGTACCCAGTGGAAAGGGAGGCTGCAAAGCAAAAGGGACTTGAATGAACCACCTTCCGCCTTCAAACCGAAAAGAGCATTTGTTCGGGGTCCATCTCCTTGGAAGGGGATAGGAATGGGAAAGGGAATGCGATTTGACACAGTCCTCAAAGGGCAGCAGGCAAGCATCCCCCACCCCAGCGAATGCATCTCGTTACCATCTCTACTTGCAAAGAGCTATGGGTCGCTCTCCCTCCGCTTTAAGTTTGTTGTTGTTTTGGTAGCTGGGAGATTTCAAGTTCAAGATTTTTCCCTTGATCATCTACAAACCACTCAGATTCTGGCCCATCCCCCGGCTCCACCACTTCTTCTAAGCTCATCTTTCACTGGAGTTTGAAAATCTAAAAGCAATTCTGCTTCTTTTCCATGAGTAACACAAGCTGCCAGAGGAAACATTTCAAAGGATTTCCCTATTTTCAATCGACTCCCTCACCCCACGCTGAATCTGGCCACAACTCTTGATTGCTTCACATTAAAATCATAATACAATTCACCATCCCCCCTCCCCAAATCTGAGTGGCATTTTCGAGCTAAACCCAGCTAAGAACGGAGAGCAGCACCTCTTAAAATAATTTTGAGTTTGGACAAACTTTACTGCAATAAAACAAACGTTTAATTTAATTCAGAATAAGAGATAAGAAATAACTCTTCAATAAAATATATAAAATTATACAAGGCACCCTTTCAAAGGGATGGAAGTATACTGATGGGGGGTTGGGGGAGGGGAGAGATGGATGGGAAGATGAAATACCAAGGAGCTAAATGGGCTGTCTGACAACACCATTTTTAGCAAGTCACAACATGGCTTTACCCTCTGCCCCCAACATGTTACAAAGTATATAAATTTTTCTAATAAGTTTAACACATACAATAGGTACACACAGAGAAAGCATGATTTTTTTTTTCTTTCTGGATCTATTCATTGTTCAAGAATATTTAGCATATAGGTAATGGCTACAAGATAATTCATTTTTTTTAAGCAGAGAACTATCCCCCCCCCCAAAAAAAATCACCTTTGCAACGTGTGAGGATTGACGTACCTAGTATTTCACAGAAACCATCAATTCCTCCAGGCATGCTTTAACTTTGCACTCTCCAATTATCTGAAAGAGAGTTAAGCAACAGCCTCCAGAGGAATTAGGAAGAACTTCCATTTTCCACCTTACCCCAGGCACTCTCAGGATTCTTCTCATCCCCCTTTTATTGATCTTACAAAAAAAAAAAGGAAAAGGTAAAACTTTAGCAATGTGTAACAATGTGTAGAGGGGAAAAAAACAGGGCCAAATATAGTAATATCTAATGAGTTTTTTAAAGCATGTAAAAATGCAAAACATGTGTCCCCGTCACTTGAAGGAATCTCTCCATAACCACCGTCTATGCATATGGTGTCTAATTCTAGTATTTGTTTTCCATAAGCAAAAGTCAATTATCCTGACAAAAATCACCAAATTTCAGCAATTTTAGCAAATAATTTGTCTCCCACTATAAGAAAAGACAACAAATAGATTTAAGCAGTCTCTTTTAGGAAGATGATATATAGAAAAGAGGATATATATGTATACAAATTTTGCCTTTCAAAATAATTCAAATTTTTATGTATGCTGTATAAAAATGTTATATTTTATTATATATATATATTTATATATAAAAACCATCAGAGCCAATCTGTGTGGAAGGAGTAGGGGACATCTGGAAGATTACACCAAGAAAACAGGGGTTGGTGTCTCCAGTCTAAAGAACAAGTTCGAACTCTACCTGCAGCCCTGCCAGCCTGGTCGCTTAGGGTGGTGTAAGCAAGGTTTCCAGGACAGGATCACTGGCCTGGGACCGCTTTCTTGGAGAGAGAGAGGGAACGCGTTTAAACAAACATCCAACACGGAGTCTATTGAGCTGGTCCTTAGGATAGATGGTACATGCCGTACCCCACTGGAGTCGCGTAGAGTCCGACGGGCGGGATGGGGAGCACAGGTCTATGAAAAGGATAGGATGCTCCGTAGATGGATGCTGCTTGCAGGGGCGAGTTGATGGGGAAAGGGAGGCTGAAGCCAGAGGGCAGCATAGGTTTTGCAGCCATTTTCAGCTTTTCCAGTTCTGCCTCCTGCAGTCTTTTCGCCTTGGCCCTGCGGTTCTGGAACCAGATTTTGACCTGGGTCTCTGTGAGGTTCAGAGAGCTGGAGAACTCTGCACGCTCTGCGATGGAGAGGTACTGTTTCTGGCGGAACTTTCGCTCCAGGGCGAGGAGCTGGGACGTGGTGAAGGGTGTGCGTGGCTTCCGATTGGTCTTGTGTTTCCGCAGGGTGCAGGTGGTGGGGCTCATATGTCCTAGAGAACAGAGAGGGGTGAATTAGCAAAAGAAAGTGGCTTTCTCTCCAGGTGTGTCTGTGCAGGCCTCTCCTCTTCATCTTTCAGAAAGGTCCTCCTCTCAAAACTCTGTGTGTGTGGTGGTATCTTTTTGAGAGGGAAGTAAAAGACCGTATTTAAACAGCTAAACTGCTTTATTAAAAAATTTGAGTCTTTTTACAAAAAAATTGGAAATTTAATGATGGAACAGAACTTTCTATATGGGAAACAAACATCATTAGAGATAATGGAAATACGTCATCAGCTGAGTGTTCTGAGAAACAAAACCCCTTCTCTTCTGAGCTTAATTTCTCATCTTTAAAATGAGGCGTTAGGTTCATGATAATCCTCATTTCCCTAAGATGATGAGATAATCACAAATGAGAAGAAAAATGAGAAGTGTCTTATAAACTGGGTTGGTCCCTTCTCTGCACCAGGAAAAGTTGGATTGCATCAGTGTTACTTATGAAGGATAACTGTGCAGATAAGGTCTGTAGTAAATTAATAGCATCTTTGGATTTGGGAGCAGCCCCATGCAATAAACAACCACACAGCTGTCATTCTATCCAGTCCACAGATTATAAAACCTGAACATCATTTGACAGATCTGGATGTGGGCTAAGTTTCTTGGCTGGGTGCTTCTGTAATATAAACTTTACTAAGAAGGAGGGAAAAATTAGCTTGCCCATAAATGTAAATGTCAGGGGAAATAATGCTGCCTCTGAATTAAGAGCATGTGATGACATCTTAGTCATCTCCTCTACCCATTCTATGGTTTAGAGCAAATGTGTAAATGATTAGTTTGTCTCGGGAATTCACAAAGAGGGAAATAACAAGCAAAATAAAGGTATGCCAACAGCATCCAGGCTCCATACTGAAAATGGATTCAACTGTAGGAAGTCACAGGACTGAGCATCCTCGTGCTTCCACAGCTAACTTGGGCTTCTTTTCCGCAAGGAGAGGCGGGGGAGGAGTGTGAAGTTGTGGGACAGAATACTAAACAATTAATTTTCTGCATTTGGCTTTTATGAGCTACGCTAATTTTCCAAATGTAGTAACTCCAAAGCACTCACGGGGAGAATGTCGCATTTCTTGTTTAGTAACTTCGGTGGCCCAAGGAAGAGTTTACACTTCACAGTTGAGGGTGACACAGCACAAGTCCCAACCCGGCCTCCATTTCCAACAAGAAATGGATTTGTCCTAGTGTGACATTATTCACCATCACTTTAGTGATGAAAAAGAAGGAGATAGTTCGTTCTGCAACCCATGAAAAAACAGAAATCTGGGAGAAGGACGGGTAGGAAATGACCACAGAAGTCTAGGCTTTTACATATGCTAATCCCTAAAGAGGCCAGGGAACTGGGGTGCCTAATTCTTACTTTACAAATAAACTAACCACACCGTCTGAGACTCAGAGACCTGTGGAATGCTCACCCTTCACAAACCCGGCCTGGTTCTCAAGAGGACCCAGCTGTTTCTGCTCAGATACCAAGCTCCTAGCGTCTACCCAATCCTCCTCTATGTTTGGAAGCAACTCCGTGCCTGGGAACCGGCATTGCAGCTGCTCCTAGAGGCTGCATTTGAATTATGAAATCCAGGCGACAGGGATCGCACATGTGTATCAAAGTCACAGAGCTACGGGGCTTCCTCCCAGCACACCACTCCTCCCCCAACCCCCACCCCATTTTAAACCAGCCAGAGGAAGGATGCGATTATACAAAGCAAAACAGCATTTATCCTACTTCCTCCAAATAACAAAACCAGGCCCGGGCGGGTGGCTCCCTCTCGCCCCAGGCTCCGTCGCTAGGCACTCCCTGGACCCACTACTCCAACCACAGGGCTCCTGCTGCCATCTCCAGGCCCCAAGAACCTAAGACCCGCTTTTTGTTTTAAAATGAAATTTTCTCAGAATCTCCGATTTTTCTCACGGGAAGGTCGTATCCAGGCCCAAGGCTGCCTGACCGAGCAGATCACTCCAGGACACTGTGGCAGGGATGTTTACAGAGCAAGTTGGGAATTGCCATCCCAGAACCTCGAGGCCTAAGGAAGTGGAGATTTCTGACCTCGGGACATCACTACCTGTAAGGTCTCCATCCTTGATATGCCCCTGGGCATTGACCCAGGCCTAGGAGTACATGGGCACTCAAAATTTGTCAAACAAATTAAGTCCCTTGAGGTTTCTGAGCCTCTATTTCACCAGCAATAAAATGGGTAAATATAGATCTGGCAGTGTGGTTCAGAGAGCTAAAGTTTAGAAAGCCCACAGCCCTATCTGCCATCAGGCAGGTGATCATCAAACGTCCCCAAGGTTTTTCTGTCAAGCCTGAACTCGGTGTGTGCTGATTCCTCTGAACTCTGCAGAAATGTCCTCATCTGTTACCAGGAGGCCGGCTGCTGCCACACACAAATCAGATAAGATAATCCGGGGAAAAGTGCTGTAAAACACTGTGCAAACTTTAGTTTAAATTCCTTGAGTCCTTAATCTCCACGCCCTTTGAATCTTTTGGAGTTTCTAACAGGGTGGAGAGAGATGCCAGAGGGGATAGCCACTGACGCCGGGGTGGATGGCCTTGTTTTGTTCACAAAATACTGTGCGGCTTGAATCTTGAGGGCTTACTGGAGAAAGGTAGAAAGATATGGTTCTCCTGGGTGTGGAAAAAGTTGCCGCACAGGCCCCTCTTTCTCACCTTTCCCAGAGGTACAGTGCAGGTAGAGAAATCTTAAAGGCCAGAAAACAGAAGGAAAAGGAACTATAGGGAATGACTTCTCCAAATTGCAAAAGGACCCACGGCCCAAAAATGGACGCTAAAGCTGGAGGCGCAAACAGCTCTTATGGGCCTCTCTGCCCTCCTGCCTCATTGGCAGGAAACAGGTACAGGTGTGAGGACTTCTGCTTGGTCTCTCGGGGGCAAGGGATCAAAGGTTGCTAGGGCACCATACAGAGGAGCAGGGCTTGGACACCAGGCCCCTTGGCCAACTCAGCCATGGTTGGTGACCTGGCTCAAGCAAGTTCAGGCCTCAAAGTGTGGACAACCGAAAATGGGGAGAACCACAGGTCACGTGCCTTTGCCCACACTTTGGGGTTCCAGCGATGATCTGGATCAGGTGAACTAATGAGCATCACTCTGTAAACTGTCAAGCGCTGCTGGAATGCTGTTAATTATTACTGTGAGCCAAAAGGAGCCCGCGCGCTTCTGACCCCAGCCCGCTCCCGGCGAAGCTTAGAACCTCGCCAGCGAGGTGCTGGCAGCGGCGACGACCGGGCGACATTTCCTCGCCGCATCAGTCTCTGCCACCACCCTTCGTGGGATCCTGCTACGACACCCCAGGGACCCACGGGAGACAATTATTTCTACCCAATGTCGGGTTAGATTTCAGTTAGCTCGTCGTTAAAATGAGGGCGCACCGCGCAGAGTTGTGAACTTTGAAAGGAGGTAAGACCCCCCGCCTCTGCCTGGCACATATTCGAGCGCTCAGTAAACGTGGACCCCCTTCACTCTCCAGAGACCCCAGCGGACACAGAAGCAAAAATAAGCGAAGGGGCCGGAGCGCAGCGCTCTGGGCTAAAGAAACCGATGAGCAAGCGACCCCGCAAACCGAGCCGGGGGTCGCCCTTCAGAGATCAGGGAGCCCGCAATCGTGTCGAACACCCTGTATCGCTGCGGGATTCCGAACAGGCGCTGCGCGGGTATTACCCAGAGGGTGTCTCGGATGCAGCCGGGGCGCTGCCTCTGGGGATAGCGAGGCGTCAGGCACTACGATGCTTGTTTCCGGGGCCACAGTGCAGAGAGGTCTGCGTACCCGCAGCCTGGAATACCGGCCCCCAGTTCCCTCCAGTACCCCCACGCACCGGTCTACCCCTCGCCCCGGCCCGGCCGCGCACTCACTTGGCGGCGGCGAGTATCTGCCGGGCTCCTGCATCCACGCCGCTCCGTCTTCTGAATTTTCCGACTTGACCGAGGCGGTCTCGAAGGGCTTGACCAGGGACCCGGGGCTGTGCGCTTCCCGGGCGCCGTGTCCCGGCAGCAGCAGTGGCCGCAGAGTGGCCCCGGCGGAGGCGCTTTCGGCCGGCAGCGGGGACGCCTCCTTGGGCGGCTTCTTGTCCGACATGAGCGCCTCCACGCTGAAGGGCAGGCTGGAGACCTTGACGCGGCGCTCTTCGGCGGCCCCCTCGGCGCCCCCAGGCCCCGGGCCGGGCCCGGCCACCATCGCCGGGCCCTCCTCATCAGAAGAAAACAGGTCATTGCCTTTGGACGGAGAAGCCATGACTTCTCTGCCCTACGTAGCTCCCGGCGCGCGACTCCGCTGGCAACCCGGCCGCGGCGACTCAAACTTTTTTGGGGGGAGACGGGAGGGGCGCGCCGGGAGCCGTGCCTTGCCTCCAAGGGGAAGTGGGAGCCTCGGCCCAGCCAATCCGCGCCGGGCCTGGCGCTGACGCCACAGACGCTCGCCTCCGATTGGCTCTTCTGGAAGAGGCTGGGACCTTTTTTTTTTTTTTCTGTTTGAAATAAATTAGGAGTTAATTACAGGAGCAGTCAGCAGAGTGGTTATTAGGCGATCCCTCAAGGGTTATAATCACGCCAAAACTGAAAAGTCCAAGGCGTAATTAAGGCCGATTATTTAAAGAGGAAGTTCGCCTAGTTCCATTTCTTCTGTCTTTTGACCCCTCTTTTTAAAAGGTACCCCGCACCTCTACCACTCCCACCCGCCCGCCAGAACACCTTTAAAATCTGCAACTGACATTGCAGAAACATTTATGAAGCTCCTACTATGCGCCGAGACTAGGCTAACTTTACAACTTTAAGAGTCAGCCCTGAAACACACGGGCCAGTATCCCTGCTAAAGGAAGTAATCCGTGCACAGCGCTTAGAAGAGTATTTCGCTGTTAGCAAGTGCCCAACAGCGTCCGCTATTACTGTAACTCCGCCGAAAGAACAGGGGCTGGAGGGAGCCCGAGAGGTGGTCAGGGCACTGCCCACTCCCAAATAGTGTCGACTAGACAATGTAAACCAGTCGTCCCCATCTCTTCCACTCAAAAACAAAACCAGCGCCCTCCTAGAGACCTGGAATCCGCGTGTTTTCTTTTGCCTGAATCTCTTTTCTGGGCGACATCCGGATCCGACCTTTTTCTCAAGACTGCGTGCATTGTGTGTTCGTGCGTTTGTTTGAGCCCATGTTTGTCATGTGTGCTTGGGTGCCAGTGTTTACCTTTAAGGAGGAGGAAGAGAGGAAAAGGCACCGATAAAATCTAGTGCTTCCCTCCCCCTTGCAAATCTCAGAAATACCGGGTTCCAAGTTTGCACACCCGAGGCCTGGGCACCTTTTCGGGAAGCACATTTTTATTCATTGCACCTGGTTTAAAAAAAAAAAGATATCTCCACCCTATCCCAAATTATACCTTAAGTAATTACATCTCAAAGGCTTAGCGATGACTGTCTTAGTCCAGAGAAGAGGAGAGCGAGCTTCCAGCGAGCAGAGGCCTCGCATCTCTCCTTAGGCCGCGGGGCCAAGAGCGACTGCTTCAAATGACTCTCTCCAGGCTGCAACTGCTTTTTCTCTACCTGCCCGATTATCCTGCGAGTGATGAGGCAAACAGAAGTCCCCTGGTTCGGGGCCTTGCACAGAGCAGATGCTTGCTAAACAGTCCCCAGAGCCTTGGAAGGAGGGGGCATTGTTTTCATTACTGAAATGACCACGGCTTGGAGAATGCCTCCCAGCTCAAGAGGCAGAAACTGGACTCCCAGACCTACTTCCAGACCACCTTTCTGAGGCTCTGTTTCCTTCACCCCAAACCTCTGCCTGGAATGAAACTGTGCTGGCCCAGGGCAACCAGAATAGGCATTATCTGAATCTTAGAGGTTAAAAACAGTCTGCACTGGCCAGTTAATTCAGTTTGATTAGAAATGGTCCTGAAAAAGTTAAAAAGTAAAGCAGTCCTAACCATAGTCTTCTAAAACCTCTGGGTCCCTCTCCCACCACTAGGGACAAACACATTCTTTTTATTTTTCCCCATAAAGTGAAAGCTCAGAGAAAGTTTAAAAGGAAGAGAAAAAAAAAAAAACAGCAACTATGAAAGCTATCTGGAGATGTATGCATTTTCCCCTTGAGTCATTCTTGATGATAGTCAGCTTGATATGCATCTCAAATACAGTACAGGTAAATCCAGGTTCAGTTCTGTGCCTTCTGGACCCAGCTAGGTGCAGGCTATATATTTTGGAAGCAAACCTGAAATTCGTTTAGCCTTCAGCTGCCAAAGTGTACAAAAGGGTTCGGCTTTCAGTTGGGCTGTACCCAGCCACTGTTTTATAACTGCTCCTGAAAATTCCTTGTTAATATTGGTTAGTTTAGAGGCACACGGGCTCACTCCTGGGAAATTAAAGAAATCAATACTACTTGAGTTCTTTTATTTTGATGAAATTTCTGGGAGAGGAGAAGCCAGGTTCCCCTCACTACTCTCGGGTCCTGATGTTCAGGTAAAGAAATAAATATAATGAAGCCAGAAATAGGAAAATAGTTGAGATAAAAAATAAACGACTAGTGTTCAAAGTCAGGGTGCCAAGCTCGGCTAAGAGCACCAGAGGTGCCCAGGGGGCGACCAGCCTGCCCACCTTGTCTTCTGCCAGCTCCCTGCCGGGGAGGAGACAATTCAGGAAAGGGTCTCACTTCTGCTGGGAAAAGAGTGGGACTTCCACACAACTCTAACCCTTTATGCAAAGTCCCATCTATGCATTTGCTCCTCCAGTTGGCTGCATTTTCAGAATATTTTCTTCACCTCTTCCTGGCCGCGTGACCTTGGGCTCCTTACTTGCCTTCCTCAGCCCACTTCTTATCTCTAAAATGAGAGATAATAAGCCCTACCTAGGATGGCTCTTGTGGTAATCAAATTCAGTAAGCTACATAAAGTAACCAGAAGGTGTAGGGGATCAATAAAAAAATATCAAAATAAAAATACTCATTTCTTAAAGCAGTAACAAGTATCGAATGCTTTCTCTCTGCCACGTATCCCACAGGAGGCGCATTGCCCGCCTTCACGGAGTTCACGGTAGGTAGGTTGTTTGCAAAATCTTGGGGGCTGAGAATTTGGCTGGGCCTGAAAAGTGTGTAGTCCTTTAGCGAGGACTGGCTTTGGCACTTAGGGTCATTCCATAAAGGTTAGTTCCCGGTGCATATTCGCACGCAGAAAAGTGGGGTTCCAATCGGAACTCAGTCACCACTAAGCGTCAACTCTGCATGATGCTTCAGTACCTGGACCTGTCCTCCAGGATCTCATTTGTTTCTTCCAACACGCCGCTCCGGGTGGAGATTATTTTCCGTATTTTACAGATGAAAAGCCTAAGGCTAGAAAGCGCTAAGTGTGCTGCCCAAGGTCACGCAGGTAGGAAGTGGAGGACCCGGGGATCCCCCCACGCGTCTCACAGGCCCCGGCGCGCGGCCACGCAGCCGTTCAGGTTCCCGCGCTCCCCGAGGCATTTCGCACGCGCCCGGGCCCTGCGTGGAGCGGCCGCGCACGCGCACCGCAAATCCCAGGGTGAAGACACTCCTTGCAAACTGTGGAGGACTGCGCGCGGACAGCAACGATTGCAACCCCCAAGACCGATCGCTGGATCCTGGCATTTAGGAGGAGGCGGGGGAGGGGCGGAGGAGGGGGCTGTAGACGGGCCAGGGTTGCGGGCAGGCGCCAGGCGCGGGGAGATGAAAGGCGGGCTCCAGGGGAAGGGGCTGCGCCGGGTGACCGACTCCAGCCGCGCCGGGCGCTCCGCCCCCGCCCCGCCCCGCCCCCGCTGCCCGGGGCAGAGGCGGCTGCCCGCGCCGGAGCCGCGTTAATTGCTCTCGGCCCCGGCACTCAGCCTGCGCGGAGCCGGGACAACCTCGCTCCAGGAGGAATGACAATTCGCCCTAATGGGACAACCTCGCTCCCAGAGGAGTGACAATTCCTCCTAATGGGCCGCTCGTTAGCGGCCTATTTTGCCGAACCCGGGTATCAGAAGCGGGCAGACAAGCGGGCGCCAGTGTCCGCCTGGAATTCCACAACACCGCTCCCCCGTCTCCCCCAACCCCCCAAGTCTTTCGCTGTGTGACCTGGGGCAAAAGACTGCTCCTCTCTGAGCTCAGTCTTCTTACCTGTGCAGTGCGGAGTAGGAAAGAGACCGATCAGACTTCCGTGGGGCGGGCGTATTTCCAGACATTGGAGAGATCACTCCCGGGCTACCGAATGGGAAAGGGGTAGATGGGCATTCAGGGGCGCTGCTTGAGGTTCTTGGGGGCAGGGGGCACAAATCCCTTGCTTGTGAGATTCCGGACCCCCAAACCAGCTTTTTATGGCCTCCACCCACTGAGGTCAGGACCCGTCCGAGCTGGGACTGGAGAGAAGGGGCCTTGGCCAAGCGCTGGGCAGACCGCGCGGCTGCCTGAGGCCCGCGCTTTCACTGGCTCCCCATTCTCACTTCATCCCCGGTTTACGGATGAGGAAGTCGAGGCACACACAGGAGGGACGCTGGCCTGAGACCTGATGTGGGCCAAGCCTAATTCGACACAGTCCCCCTGAAGAAGCCTACGACAAGGACACCCTCGGGGGAGAGAAGGAATGGGACAGACGCTGTGCCTCTCGGCGGGCCGCCGCCTGGAGAGGGATGGTTCCTCGTCACAGCAGATGTGGTGGTTGGGAAAGGGGACCGAGCCCCTCACTCCTGCAGTTCTGTATTCAAATCCAGGCCCCGCTTCTTACCATCCGCCTCCATCCGGTGCCGGGCCTCCTCACCTCTTTCAGAGCGTGGGCATGGCAGCCTGCGGGTTGCTGGCGAGGACTAGATGGGAACCCTTACGAAACAAGTAGCACAGAGTGTAGCTGCAGCCGGCGCCCACAGCTCCTGAGTGGCTGCGCCGCTCTGCCTCCAGCCTCTCGGAGCTGCCCGGCTTCAGACAGGGCTGAGCCACTCATCTCCTGCTGCACTCTAAGTCACTTCACCTCTCTGCGCCTCGGTTTCCTCATCTGTAATAGGGGAGTGTCTGGCATTCAGGAAATGCTGGATATTATCATTTCTTAAATCATTATTGATACTTGTTACCTCCCCTTTCACACCTGGATGATTTGAGGCACAACACTGCAACTTTTTTGACCCCTTTCCCCCTCGTTCTCTGTAAAACGTGAGTAAGTCCCCACCTCTTGAGAAGGAGGCAGATTGGCCACTCTGTGCAGTGGGGTGGAGATTAAGGGAAGAAGATGTGGTTTAGACAGAGAGCAGGAGTAGCGCTGTTTCCCAGTCCCTGGGCACAGCTTGCTGGCCCCCTCCCAGCCCTAGCCTGCACTCCGTCAGGTTTCCAGGAGCAGGCCCAGGTCTGATCTGTCTGCACAGAAGGACCCAAAGGGCTCCCAGCAAGAGGTGGTTCCAGGAAGCTGGGTGGCCGCAGTCCTGTGGAACCAGCCAGCCATCCAGGACAGCACCGAGGGGCTCTTGCCCTGCCATTCACAAATCTCTGCCTGCCCCTTCTCAGTTTGCCCATCTGTAAAACCAGAAAAACCACCCATTCTGGTTTGGGCTGAGATGAGTTTAAACAGGGTTC
The DNA here is from genome assembly GCF_041296235.1 of Equus asinus. Lineage (NCBI taxonomy): Eukaryota > Metazoa > Chordata > Mammalia > Perissodactyla > Equidae > Equus > Equus asinus. The sequence goes on from NC_091798.1 coordinate 9,470,834, forward strand.
AGTAACTGTCAGCTCCCCTATTCCTCAAGCAGCCCTGTGATGCAGGGGCCATAACTCCTCCTTCAGGAGAAAATTGAAGCTTAAGGCTTGATAAGAGTTTTTCACAACTAGTAAATACCTGGCAGAGATGCAAATCAGGGTTTGGCTGATTCTAGAATTTATGTATTTTGCCAGAGGCAGAAGTTGCTGTGAAGGTGGGAGGAGAGGCATCTGGGATAGCTCACAGCAATAAAGTATGAACTATTTCCATTTTCTTCCAACTTGACAGATGGGACTGTGGAGTCTGGTGTGGGCTACATGACTAGTGAGGGCACCGTGCAGTATGGATTTCCAAATAGTTGGGTGGGCAGGAATCTGAAATCTCTCTTACTTGGCAGCCTCCAAATTGTTGCAGTTTCAAAACACAGCCGACTGGGCATAGGGAGGAGGGAAAAAGGAAATTTGGGGAGTTACTTAATGGACATAATTATATTTTTTACTTAAGGAAAACAGAATCTCTTCCAGTTGCTCCACTCTCAGCTGCCTGGTGAGGCAAGGTTTGCTTTACCTGGTGGATGAAGACAGTTAGAAGCAATTATTCCGAGTTTTGTTAGTCGTTTCTAGGAGAGAGGCTGGGGCCTTGGAGCTGAGCACCAGGCTTAGGTCAGCCTTGGGAGGCAGCTGCCCATCCCCGTGGACAGGAAGACCCCTTCCCCGTCCCGTCCCTCACGGTCAGCTTGAGCTTTAGGCAGTGCAAAGTGATCTCACTCCGAGACTACACCTGGCTGCTCAGCATCGCCCAGCGGCGCGGAGATTTCCGCTCTCTCCTACTCCCTCTCAGGGCCCCCGCCCCTTCTTGTCCATCACCCTATTTCACCTAAGAAGTAACAGCAACTCAGAGAGGCATGGCCGCTTGCCCAAGGTCACAAGGGGAGTCGGGCAGGATGGCGCTTCGGCTCAGGTCCCGGAGCCGCCCTGCCCCTTCCAGTCTCAGGGACCCTCTGATGCGGAGATCTGGCATCCCCCGGGGCCTGGATCCCCGGACGTCTGATCTCCGGGTCCCTGGGATTTGTCATGAGCCCATGAGAACTGTGTCCGATGCCTGGAAGAGCCTCTGGCACAGAGAGGGGCTCAATAAATATTGGCTGAGTAAAGGACTAAATCCGGGAACGGACATAGTGGCACAGAACGAAGGGGCTGCTCGCTGGCTCTGAAGGTCGCCTTCCCCAGTGGCTTGGACTGAATGTTGAGCTGTGAGGGGTGGTCTCCCTGTCTTTACAACTGGAACTGACACGGGATTCTTGGGGGAGGAGACAGATCTTTAAATTGTCCACCAGGAAAAGCTGAGCATCCCAGACCCCCAGCTCACCAGCCTTTCATTTAATCTTCACGTGGCCCCATAAATAGTTACTCTTTCACAGATGGAGAAAGGACTGGGGAGGTTGTCGCCTGCCCAAGGTCATGCAGCAACTAAGTGACCCAGTCAAATCTGACCCCAGATGAATCTGACTCCAAACCCCAAGCCGCTTTTGGCTTGTCATCCTCTGGATCACATTTCTCTCCTCTCTGGCATGAAGCAGCCAGAGAAATTCAGCATCGCACTGTTTCTCTTCCCCCGATCACTTTGGAAATATCTTGATTTTGCTGCATTTCTCAGGTTTTCTAAAACAAGAGTGTGTGTTTATAGAATAGGAAAAAAAGACCTAAATGCATTTAGAAAAATCTAAACGTTCCCTAATAATAGCAGGCAATGCTTATTAACTACTTACTGTGTACCAGACCTGCCATGTACCAACTCATTTAATCCTCCTGAAGACCCTATTTAGTAGATGCTGTTATTACATTCATTGTACTGCAGGGGACTCTGATTCTCAGACATGGAAAATCGCAACAAATAGAACCTCTTTTTAATTGTGCATTTGCAAAGACGTCATTCTCTCCCCTCCTCTACCCATCCTCCAGCCCTGGAAAATAATAGTCACTACCATTTAAATAGGAAAAAAATTTTTATTCTATCCACAGACTTTAAATATAGTTAGACCTTCCTTGTAATGATAACTTTAGTAGCCCGTATGTATAGTAGCTTGATAAAATTGATATTTTTCCCTTTTCCAGCTTTCCACAGCTCTGGGCTTTTTGCAAATGGATTTGCAATCTTGTGGGGAGGGTGGTAGAATGAAGGGAAAGGACCTGGACCCCTGCCAAGAAGCAAGCGTTCTGAGCCCCATGTCGCTCACTTGCTAGGTGACTTTGAGCAGGTCCCTCCCCTCTCAGGGTCCTTCTGTCCCCTCACTGGCAAAATGAAGGGGGATGGGGTTGCATTTCCTGTCTCTTCTGGTTCTGTGATAAAGCAGTGAGTGAGTGAGTGAGTGAGTGAGTGAAAACTTCATTCTGCTCCTGGTTCTGTCCCCCACTAGGCCGACAGAGGTCCCCTGGAAGGTGGGGGCTAGACTGGAAAGATCACAGCTAGTAGGCGGGGCTGGTGGGAACCCCAGTTTTATGCTGGATCAGCTGTGTGTCCTGGGGCAAGTTCTCCCCTTCTCTGAGCCGGGCCTCACCCCATCAGAAAATTGGAGCTAACCATCCCTATTTCTGGGTGTCAGGAGGATTAAATGGTCTTATGGATGTAAAACTCACTAGAGGAGCAGTTAGTCCCCTCCTGTCCTCTCGTGCTGGTCTCCTGTGTGAGAAAGGAGGCAAGTCTCTGACTCAGCAGACGAGAGGCCTGGGAGGGAACCTTGTGGATAATTGTTAATGCTACAATTAGAGCTAACACTGTTGGTGTGGACAATTGCAAAGAGGCTTATGAAAATTATGTTTGCTAAAAATCCTGGGGGCCTTTGGGCAGCACAAGGAAGCTTTGCCCAAGTGGTGACACAGCCCTTCTCAGAGAAATGACTTCAGAGAGGCCCTGGACCAGGCTCAGAGGGACATCTAGGCACATGACAAGAAAGTTATTCCATTTTCACTGATCTGTTAATCCTCCCATTATACTCAGGAGACTGTCTGGTACAACTTTAACACCTTGACAATGACTGCTAATGTCCTGTGGAGAGAGCGCCAGCCTGCCAGTTCCAGGAGGCGACAGCCTGTAGCATGAAAATAACAACACAGCCTTGATTCCATTCTACTTATTTTCAAGAGTTAGCCCATCTATGGTTGATAAATATACTGTGACATAAGTTTCTCCTTACAAATAATTTTTTTTTTGTTTTAGAATGAGAGTTTATTTAAAGTTAAATATTAATGAAATAATGCCACTCCTGGTGCTGGGATAAGGCCAAATCATTACGATTGTTCTTCAAGAAGGGAACAATCATGTAGGTGGATGCCCGAAATTCAGGTTAGCACTGATTTACAGGAGAGGACACTGCCTATCCAATGGCACCAGATCTGGCTGGAATCCTGCTGGAGCCCCTCTTAGCTGAGTGGCCTTGGGCAAGTTACTTCCCCATTTTGGACCTTGGATTCCTTATCTGTCAAGCTAGACGGATAGTGATCATTCCAATCTTCTAAGTTTGCAGGAAGAATCTACTACAGAGATAATAGATAGAAGACCACACCACATTGGATGCATGGGTTGTTAGCATTATTAGTAAACAATGAGCAGAGGATTTGGTCAAAACACAAGCTTATTTACCCTGGACCTGGTTATCTACTGGCTTAGTAGTAATTGTAAAAGAGGGAAGAATTCTTTGAAAGCTGAGTTCTGCTTAAAAATCACCTGCTCTTGTTTGACAAGATCATCTTCTGTGTCTGACAGGCAGACTGTCGTTTCCCAGAGGACACTTCCCGAATATTCACAGAACTCCGCTCTACTCTGTAGGCAAAGTTCAGATGCGGGTAAGTGGCAAATGAGACTCGTCCTTTCCAGAGATGATTAAACGCATTGCCTGATCTGTCCTTTTCTCCTCTCTTTCATCCCCCTCCCTGAACCCCTCCATCCTCCCTCCATTTCTCCCTCTTTCCCTCAGGCAGCTGTGTGCTGGGTTAGTGCTACACCCACCCAGGCATGTCGGAAGAGCCGGGTTACCCCACACAGACTTGAGAGGGACAGCCCTGAGCCACGCTTACCTCCCAGAGTCCTTTTCTTTCACTCTCACGGTGTTGGCCTGGAGATAGTTGGTTAAACATCTGAATAAGTGGCCAACATTTAAAAATCAGGAGGCTTTCCATAGAAACCTGGCATTCTGGCTTCTCCGCATCAACCTGTAGGTCAGTGGCCCCAGGCGTGTTCTCAAGGGTGGGCTTCCTTTAGATGGGACGTGCCTTCTCCAGGCCCCACCAGTGTGATATAATGGGATGTGGTTCCCAAGGGTACAGGAAATGTGTGGGGTAGCCCAGAGGGGGACCCACCACTCAGCCTTGGGTGGCTAGGGAAGGCCGCTGGAGGAGGGGGCCTTTGGACTGAGCCGTGAAGGATCTTGCCAGGTTAGGAAGGGGGTGAGAGTTTCTGGCAAAAGGGGCAGAATGTGCAAAGGGATAAGAATTGAAATGCCCTGGTCTGTGTGTTGGAATGTGGAGAGAGTAAGGAGGAAGCGAGGGTACAAACAGGCCATGGCAAAGGCTGGGTGGCGCCGAGAGCCAGGACTCAGAGAGCGACAGTGAGAACCCGCAGCATCTTTCTTCCTTTCCTTTCCTTCCTTTTCTTTCTGTCACCCTTTATTAAATTCTTCTTTTAGAATTTCAGAAGCAGTAGATATTCACCATAAGCAATGAAACAAATCAAAGATATGTAAGCAATTATTAATCTCGCTCAGTCTCTTTCCATTTTGCCATCCAACATAAGCAGGATTAACAATCTCTTGTAAATCGTTAAACACTCCTGATTAGAAACAAACACAAAATAGCATCTATAAATACTGAAATGTGGGAATTGATGGTGTCTGTGTTTGTGTGTGCCTCTAGGTAGCTATGTCACTATCTGTGTAACTTGCTCTCTTGTCTGATTCATATCATAGACATCTTATCGTGTCAGTAGGCATAAATCTAATCCCTTCTTTTTATATTTTGTAGTAGGATGTATTACAATTTATTTAACCATTTCCTTATTAATAACATTATTCTTTTTTCAAATTTTTACTACTACCAACAATTCTTGAAAAAAAAAATCCTTGCAAACCTTTATCCTCAAACTTCTATTTTTAAAGGCTTAATTTCTAAAACTGAGATTGCTGGAGCCAAGTGTGTATATTTTTAATCCGAACAGATATTACCAGGTGTACATTTCCACTGGCAGCTTCCCTTTCTCCCCAGCTCTGCCAGCACTGAATGTCATCGCTCTGGTTTCATTTCTGCCACGGACAGTTTTGAGCAGGGGAGTCATAGAGCTCCATACTCATTTGGGAGGCTCCTGGGGGGAGCACTGAGGAAAAGAGGGAGGGACAATGCTGGGAGCGATAGGTCGAGGGAGGAGGCGTCTGTAGAGAGAGGGGCAGCATTGGGAATGGAGAGGTGGGGAGGGAATTGAGTGAGAAGTTAACCAGGAAGCAGCAGAGATGCTAGTTCACAGATCCTGGGGCAGGACGGATGCCCTGCTGGCATCCCAGGCCTGACTGCACAGTCAGGAGCATGGCCAGCCTCCTGCCATCCTCCTGCTCTTTATTATGTTCCTCAGTGGCCAGCCACCCCAAGCCTCCTGTCCTCCAGGCTCTACTTCAATAGCCTCACATGTCAGGAGCCCTGGGCCAAGGCAGCAGGCTACTTAGAACAGAGGCACTGTCTCGCTCCATCCGCTCTGGGCCTGGGTGAGTGGGCAGGGCAGGTGGACAGACATGCTTCTGTGCAGGGCCAGCCTGGGAGACAGCCTTGCCAATTAAGTCACTGGTGACGTCACAACATAGCTTGAAAATTAACAGCATTGTTTCCTCTAATCCTCACTGATTTGCTTTTTAACCTGTGCAGCACCTGGCAACAAGTGTGTTAGAAGCAGCAAAAATGACAACAAAATTCAAAGGCTTGGATGCCTAGAAAAGGGCCAGGCAGGCCCAGGCTGCTGAGATGGGGGTGGGATTCTTGCTAATGTCCCTGGGTGCCCTTCAGGGGTTTTCTCTGGTTCCCTCTGCCCCTCTCTCTTTTGCTCTGTCACTTTGACTCTCTTTGTTTCTCTGGCTCTGTCTTTCTCCCCACTGCTGGAGTTGAACAGCAGACTTATTTTCTCACAGCCCCTATAGTGCCCGTAAGGCCCCTGGGAAGCCCTGAAGCCCAGGGATGGGGTCCTTATGTTCTAAAGGGTTTCCCCAACTGGGAGGGAAGCTGAGGCAGCCGTCAGGGCCTCAGGAGAACCAGAGATTGTCATCTGTACAGGACAGCCTGTCCAGCCTGCATGTTTGCTCAGCCCTTCAATGGGCCAAGAGTGTGGTAAGTTTTCCTTAACAATGGGTCCCTCTGACTTCATAATTAGCCCCATTCTACACGGACAGAATGTGGGCCAGCTTGGGCCTAATCGCTGAGATTTCTGCCCTTGGCATGACCTCATAACTGATTCTTGAGCAGTCATATGGATCTCCAAGCTCACAGGCATCAAACAGAAGTCTTTAGCAAGCCTGGGTGTGGATGAAAAGGTGAGGGGTGGAATGGAAATTAATGATCCTTGCTGGCTTTGACAATGGGTCCTCAAACCACCACCTGGCTCTCCTCTTGGAAGAATCAGACCCCATCTTCTAGTTCATCAGCTCTGACCTGGACACAGCTGCATGGTTTCAGGGGAAGAGTACAGGCTTCAGGGTCACTCAGACCAAAGTGTGGGGCTGTGTGACGTCAGGCAGGTCGCTTAACCTCTCTAAACCTCAGTTTCTTCCTCTGTCGAACAGGGTGGTAATAACACCAACATCCAAGATGAAGGAGAGCTAGCATCTGTCACAGTTCCTGGCGCAGAGTAGGCTCTTAATAAAGGGAGGTGACAGTTTTTGAAAACCATTGACCGAAATGACAATGACTCTTGGAGGAGGAGGGGTGATAGGAATTGCTTTCCCCCTCCCACCCTGCTCCATTTCTGCAGCTGGCTATTGGTTACCCAGGCAATGTCTGGCCGTGATGCAGGGCAAGCTGCCAGAACGTGCCCCACCTTGAAGGTTCTGGGCAACGTGGGCGATGCAGGAAGAGCCAACTTGGCCATTTGCTGACACTGGCCATGTCAGCGCTCATGGCTGGCAGAGGTTATTGGGACAAGGGGCTTAGCCCTCACAGTGCAAGGGAGCTCAAAAACAGTTGGTGTCACATGAAAACATAAATAAATAAATACATTTTTAAAAGCTAAATTAAGTTAAAAAGCAACATAAACGATTCGGTATCAAGGGGAGGGGAGTCCCTCAGCTTTGTTTATAAACAGAGTAAAATAAATAAATAAAGGGGGGGAAAGGGGAAGCAGCCAGAGTGTTTTGGGCTGACCTCCTCTGTTCTTCATGAGCATGTTTCCCATTACCAAGGGGAAATGCAGGCCACACATGGGCAGAAAGAAAATATGCAGACGGGAGAATAATTGGGGGTGTCGGGGTCGTGGGATAATCTGTGAGTTTGTTTTCAGAATATCCTTGAATGTTCTCTTACTTTTACACTTAAAAAACATTTTTTTTAAATCAACTCTAAGTTAAATTCAGCTGGAACTCACTTAGTCTGTTGGCGTGATTTCCTGTGTGATGTGTCCATCCATTTACTCCAGGAAAGAACCATGGTGGTTTTTATTTTTATTCCTCTATTTTTCTAAAATCCATTTCCTATCTATCCTGCATGATCAAGTTTAGTTAGAATCTGGTACCCATTTCAGAAAGGACCCCTCTGCAGCTGGTTGCGTGTACATAGTGGTAAAGCGTGGAGGCCTCGTGCCACCATCTCACAGCCTTGACTTTATCATCCCTATTTCCAGATGGGGAAACTGAGGCTAAGAGGCAGCAAGCCATTTTTCCAAGCTTAACCAGCTGTTATGAGGATCAAGTAGGTTTCAAACTTCAGTCTCCTGAGTTCAAGTCAAGTTCTCTTGCAGCCCAAAATAATTCCCTTTCTTGGAAAATGTCTCCTTCAAGAGTGTCCCTGGGAATACGGGGATTAAGACAGCAGTATTTACGCTCTTGTCTCTAAAGTGAATTTGTGGGACCCTCTAACAGCTTGCAAAGGAGGCAAACACATTAAAAAAAAAACAACTCAGTTTCTCTCAATCTCTCTCATACTCTTTGTCAACCAAGCATTTTCATTGTTGAGAAAACCCAAGTGTCATAAAAGTAATTTGGATAGAAAACAAATAAAGATCTGGTTTGGGAAGGAAAGCCAAAATTCCTCATTATCAACAACGCTGCTTCTTTGGATAAATATTTACCTAATTCACTTCTTCTTCCTTCCCCTCTTCCTTTGACAAGAATGTTCTCCACCTCGGCAGCTGCAGTGGCCCTGTTGGAACAGACAACCTTCAGTGTTTCCGTCGTCAGGCGTGTTTGTCTGGGGTTTATTACTCAGCTGTAAAAATGTGCTCTAGGCAAAAACTTGGCATATTAAGTCTCATCTCAGAGGTAATTGGTGGGGATTTTTTTAAAAACCTTTTTTCTTTTTACAGACAATCTCGGAGAGGGAAACAAAAAGGTCAAGAATTTACTGTTGGAAACTATGGATTTTGCCCCTGTGGGTTTTCCTCTTTGGTTTGGTTTGTTCTGCATTATTTTTGATCTCCTCTAACCAGATATTTGGAGGCAAAGTTCTAGAAGCTGTAATCCCAGACATCCACTCATTCTTCCTTCAACAAATATCGACTGAGTGCCTACTATGTGCCAGACACCGCTCCAGGCTCTGGAGATCCAATGGCGGGAAAAAACACCCATGTGGTCTGGGTTCTCATGGCGCTGATGCGCACACACACGCACACACAGGCACACGTGCACGCATGCATGCACACACACACACACACAAACCCCACATGTCACGAGACAGAAAGGGTGTCAATTTGCAGGAGTAGAGGAAAAACAGTGACGGGGTCAGGCATTGGCCGGGCCCTCCAAGGAGTCAACATTTACTCCAAGACTTTGAGGCTAACAGGAGCCTCATGCAGGTCTGGGGAGAAGAGAAGTCAGGAAGAGAGAAAAGCATGCGTGAAGCCTGGAAAGAGCTCAGTGTGTTTGAAGAGCATGAAGAAGGCCTCATTTCTGGACTACGGGGTCCGGGAGTGTGGGAGGAGATGGCGTCTGACATCTGTGGGGCAGATCGCGCGGAGGGCTTTCAGCTTTTATCCTAAGTGCAAGGGGAAGCTGTGGCAAGATGCTCAGTACACACGATATGGGGTAACTCTACTTCTGGAAGCTCTTTCTGGCCTCCGTGTGGAGGAGAGAGTGGACAGGGCACCGAGGAAGCAGGAGGTGGCTGCAGTGCCCAGATGTGAGCTGATCGGGGAAAGCGGCAGTGGAGATGGAGGGAAGGGTGTGGACTCGAGGGTAGTTTGAGGGAGAACGGGACACGACCTGCTGCTGGCAAGGGGAAGGAGGGCCTGGGGTGACTGCAGGTGGAGCTGTGCCGCTGGAGCCAGGGTTGAATGTGGTACCATGATCCAAGGGAGGGAAGGAGCAGGAAGGGGGCGGGATCCGAGGAAGGCTCCTTGGCTTCTGGGCTGGCCCGCTGGGTGGAACCACATGAAGAAGGGCAGTTTGAGCAGCTGTGCAGTCATGTGGTTCAGACTCTGCAATCACCCAGCCTGGGTCCAGTCCACGCTCTACCACTTTCCAGCTGGGAAACCCTGGGTAAGTTACCCTCCCTCTGTGTGCCTCAGTTTCCTGCCCTACAAAATGGGAATAATCCTGTAATCTGCCTCATGGGGCCATTGTTTGGGTCAGACGCGTCCATCAGTGCGCTCAGAATAGCCCCTGTGCCTGTACTCCGTGGACAGAATGCCATGAGGGCCATGTGCAGATGGAATCATGCCTGCCCTCCTGGGGCATGCTCTCTGCCAGAGGACGCAGACATTAGATAACCAGATATATGATAACACGCTGAAATAAGGGCTTCTGAGGAAAGGAGCAGGGATCTACCAGAGAAAAACGATGGAGGGAACAGAAATTAGATTGTGGTGGGTGGTCAGGAGGGCACCTCTGGGGAAGCCACCTATCAGCCAAGTAGGCTTAACAAGGAGAATAGTTGGGGGTCATTCCAGATGTAGGGAACAGCGGAATAGGACTGTTGTGTTGGAGGTTGTGATGTTAGAATGGGACGTGATGTGTTCAAGAAACTGAGGGTAGGAGAGTGGTTTGCAGCAGACCAAGCAAGGGAGAGCATGGCTGGAGAGGCGGCAGGCCCAGACGGCCCAGGGGCCACTCGCCATGGTCAGGAGTTGAGGTTTTATTCTAAATGGAATAGAGACGTGATTGACATGTTTCAGGCAGGAAGAGAGAAAATCTGACTTACATTTTTAAGAGATCACTTTGGCTGCCAGATGAATTGGGTGAATGTTGGGAGGCAGGGAGGCTAACACCAACAGATTTAGAGAGATGATGTAGAAAGTGGCTGAGGCTGTGACTCTCCAAGATATGACGGTGGCTTGGACCAGGGTAGCAATTACACAGATGGAGAGAAGTGGACATGCCCAAGAAAAATCTCAAAGGTGAACCAATTCTTTCTCTCCAAGGTGGCGGTAGGAATTCATTAAAAATGCAAATTTGTGGGGCTGGCCCAGTGGCATAGTGGTTAAGTTTGCACACTCTGTTTTGGTGGCCTGGGGTTTGCAGATTCAGAACCCAGGCACAGACCTAGCACTGCTTATCAAGCCATGCTGTGGTAGCATCCCACATATAAAATAGAGGAAGATGGGCACAGATGTTAGCTGAGGGCCAGTCTTCCTCCAAAAAAAGAAAAATGCAAATTCAATCTAGTCACTCCTCTCCTTAAATACCTTCAATGGCTCCCCAGTGTTCTTAGGATGATGCTCAAATCTGTTGCAGTGGCTGCCTAGTCAACCCTGGCTCTCCCTATGATAGCTGGCACTCTTCTGCCCCTTGTCTCTGTGCTGGGGAATCTTGGCCTTCTCTTAGCTCTCAGATTACACTTTATTCCTTCCCTCAATAGGGCTTTGCAGCTGCTGTTCACCCTTCTGGAAATTTGTCATCCCTCTCCAGGCCCCAACCCCACCCTCCGTGCCGCCCTCTTTCTGATGTCAATCTTAGTCCCCTCCCTACTGGCTGGAGATCTACATGTGCCACTGCAGTTAATGAAATGAGAAGTTGGATAAGCCCTACTTGTGCCCAACTAAATGGATCAATGTAGTTTTCTAATAGATGCAGTACAGTTGTGCACCACGTAACGACATTTCAGTCAACGATGGACCACATACACAACAGTGGTCGCATAAGATTAGTAGCATATAGCCTAGGTGTGCAGCAGGCTCCACCACGTAGGTTTGTGTAAGTGCACTCTGTGATGTTCACATGACGACATCGCCTAACGACGTATTTCTCAGCACGCGTCCCATCTTTAAGCGACGCACGAGTAATCTGAAAGCCCTCTGTAGTCAATTTCTGTTTTCCCAACTCATGCTGGCTGCCCTTAGCTAGCTGGGCTGGGGGAGAGGAGAGCTAATGTCTGATTGAGGACATCCTCAGGGACGGTGCTTCACTCACCTTATCTCGTCAAATTGTCACAACAAGCCTGTGAGGGAGACATGGCACGTGAGGACACTGAGGCTCCGAGAGGTGACATGACTTGCTCAAGGTCACTCAGTAATTGGTGGGGTTCAGTCCCGGGTCTGATGGAAGGCCAAGCCCACCCTCTGTCCACCAGGCCTGAGTGCCCCTCCCCGTGCGCTCAGGCTGGTTACACTGAAGGCGGGACATTCCTAGCCAAGGGAAGAATCGGGGTGCCTGCCTGCTGCAGACTGAACTGTGTCCCCTCAAATTCATACATTGAAGCCATAACCCACAAGGTGATAGTATTTGGAAATGTGGCCTTTGGGAGGTGATTAGGATTAGATGAGGTCATAAGGGTGGGACCCACATGATGAGATTAGTGGCTTTAAAAGAAGAGGAGGAGACATGACTCTCAGAAGGCAGCCACCTGCAAGCCAAGAAGAGGGTCCTTACCACGCACTGAGTCAGCGGCCCCTTGATCTGGGACTTCGCAGACTCTGTAATCGAGAAAATAAATTTCTGCTATTTAAGCCACCCATCTATGTATTTTGCTATAGCAGCCTGAGAAGATTAATGCACTGTCCTGGTAACAGTCCGTTGTCCTCTGGTAGGGCCTGGGTCCTTCCTTCCCCCAGCCCTTCAGTCTCACCTTCTCTTGAACTGGTAGGGAGGTGGTGCTTCACCAGTTGGAGGCTTGGCCGCTCTTCAGAACCCAACCTATAATCCCACAAACCCATAGGCAAGACAAGAAGAAACAGAATTGTATTTGTCCCTATGCTTCTCATTTCTCAAATGGCAATGTGAAGGCAGAGTAAGATCAGGATCAGTTCCAGCCCAGCTCAACCTTTCTCAGCCACGGCCCTGGAAGCCTTTAAATGTAGCCCGGCCAGACCCTGTGCAGCCCGTCCTTGGTCGGTGCTTGTCAGAGCAGGCTGGGCTGTCAGTGGGCTCCAGCTCATTGGCACGAGTGTACTAGGGAGACTCGGCCCTGCAGAGTAAGTGCCCCTGGATCTCAGCCCCAAGACCGGGCTCCACTTTGTCACCTCTGTCTGGCCCTCGGGATGCCCAGCTTGAAGGCAACCCTTCCTGAGGCCCTGCTGGCCTCCCTACAGCTCACGCTCGTCTGAGAGTCTTGGTCTCCAGCCTACCACGCTGCGTGGGGAACTGGGATGCACCCGTGTGTCTGCTGGGAGCACTGCTTACTGTGGTGTGGGTGTGACTGGCTCTGACACACCTGCAGGGACAGTCCTGCTCCCACCCCAACCGGAGATGAATCCGAGTCACGGGGGTAGAGTTCACCAATCTGCGCTTTTAAAAGCTTCCTGAGAAGGGCCTTTTAAAAAACACAAAACCCGAGGCCATAATGGAAAAGGTTAAGAACCTAGTTACATTTAAATGAAAAACTCCTTGGGAAAAAAATACTCAAAACGCCAACCACAGAACTGCAAAGACAATTTGCCACGTAAATGCCAAAGGGACACTTTCTTTATTTTGCTTTACAAGAGACTGAAATAACAGAACAGCCTGATAGAAAAATAGGAAAAGAGGGGCTGGCCCGGTGGCATAGTGGTTAAGTTTGCACACTCCACTTCCATGGTCCGGGGTTGACTGGTTCGGATCCTGGGCACAGACCTACACACTGCTCGTCAGGCCATGCTGTGGCAGCCTTCCACATAGAAGAACTGGAATGACCTACAACTAGCATATACAACTATGTACTGGGGCTTTGGGGAGGAAAAAAAAGAGGAAGAGGAAGATTGGCAACAGATGTTAGCTCAGGGCCAATCTTCCTCAACAAACAAGTATACTTTAAAAAAAAATAGGATAAGAATGTAATCTGGCAGTTTGCAGAAATAGAAAGATAAAGAGCTAAAGCACATGAAAGGATGTTCCTTCTCTTTTGTGATTAAATGTAAAGGGAAACAAAACTACGATAGTGTTATTCCCCCAACATACCATCAATGATCGTAAAGCATTGAGGAACAGCTGCTTTCTTAATCTCCTGGTGGGAGTCCACACGGATGCAACTAGAGGGCAGTCAGGCCGTATCCACTAGGATGTGAACGGCACCTGCTCTTCGATCCAGCAGCTTTCCTGTTGGGCATCTCTTACCTGAAGGGTCTACTCACAAAAGAATCTGAAGATGTATGCCCAAGGATATTCCTAGCAGCATGTTGGTGACAACAAAAGTATAAACAATTTAGCTGTCCATTAGTAGGAACGTGTTAAGTAAATGATGACCCAGCTGTACAACGGAATCCCAGGATTAAATGAAAAATAAGTCAACAAAGAGCAGGAAGTGATCTCTGTTACAAATAAAATAGCTGTTATTGACTGCCTCTTAGGTACTTGGTACCCATCTAGGTGCTAAGAAACAAGAAGATCATCACATAGATCAAGTCCTTGGAACCAACAGTCTAGTGGAGGAAGCCCACTAACAAACAATACACTTACAATATTACGTTAAGCAGTGGGAAGTGCTATGAAGGCACTTGGAGCAGAGTGAGGGAATAGGAGGTGAAGGAGGGGTGGGGGGGCTCTAAAAAATGTGGTTCAAGAAGGCCCTTCTGAGGAGGTGACATGTGAAAGAAGTGGGGAAGTGAGCCCTATGTTGTATCTGTGGAAAGAGTGTTTCAGGCAGGTGGAACAGTATGTGCAAAGGCCCTGCAGCAGAACTGGCTTGGCTTGTTGAAGAAATAGCAAGAAGGGCAGATAGTTGGAAAGCTGAAAGTGACAGAGCTGGGGAAGGAGATAAGAGCAGACGGCCTGAGTCAGATCGGGGCAAAGAGATGCTGGAGAATGAATCAAATTTATTTTCCAAAGGATATATGGGAAACTTCATAATTTACATTGGTGAGACAGAGCCTAGCATAGTGGGAAGAGAGGTGTATTTTTTGCTTTATACTTTGCTGCAACACTGCATTTCCTTGCTTCATGAATGTATTATTATTACTTATATTTATACTAATGTCAAAGGTGTCACCTGACTGGAAGGATTGTGGCTAATTTTGTTCACCTGTTGAGAAACTCCTAATTCATTAAACGAACAAACAAAGCTGTCTCCTTGTGTGAGTCCCAAGCACAGCTGGTGCGGGGAGCCGCTGACTCGGAGGCAGCCTTACCAGAGACTCCCCAGCTCACGGCGAAGATGAGCTCAGCCGTGCCCTGCGGTGAAGGACTTCGTCTTCTCTCTCAGCCAAGAAACCCCATGGCAACGTAAGCGAGTGGAAGGAGGATTTCCAGCTAACCTTGTGTCCATCCAGTGACTTTGGTAATGCAGCAGTAGTCTCAGTAACAAATTACGCGCTTGAGCCTCCTGTGCCTGGCGCAGCCCGGGGTTCAGAGAAGCCCTGGAGTGGACGGCGTGGCATCGGCCTTCCCACTCGCCCCTCACGCCCTCCCTGCCTGAGCGATGCAAGCAAGCAGCAGCCCCCTGGCCTGGCCCAGCCCGCCCCGTCAGCCCGTCTCGGAGGCCTCAACCCGCCTCCCAGGTGCAGCCCCGAGTTAGGACACGTGAAGGCAAATCTGGAGCCACACTGGTTGCTTTATCTCCTACACCTGACTTCTTCCACAACAGAACCAGGGGCCCTGGGACCGGGCCTGTAGCGTGTCTCAGACCAACTCAGAGCTGAGCGATCAGGCGCATCTGCTGGGGAAGTGGAACTTAGCTTTTCTAGAAAAATGGCATCTTTCTGACCACCAAACATGAGGCCCAGATTTAGACCCTGGGACCCACCCGGAGAAGCCACCAGTAGGGTCCCGAGACAGCTGGACTCACTCTGGAGTCAGCGTGTATTACCCACCCCTTTCAAGTGAGCATCTCCAGCTGCCTTATAAATATTAATTAAAAGACGCAGCATCGCAGAGAGGTTGGTGTAATCATCACCATTCAACTGAAGAGGAGACGGAAGCCTCGCTGGCCTGGTGAGGAGTCGGCCCTCCGGGAGCTGTCCAGACCACCGGACGACGGTCCGAAGCTCTCAATCCAGGCTGGACGGGCGCCGAGCCTGTAACGTGCATCGTGAGGCGTGTGCAGTTATTACCCACGTTTACAGATGGCAAGACTGAGATCCAGAGTTTCCTTCCGGGTCAGAAAGTGTCAGAGGAGGGACTCAAAGGTTTTAGGATTCCAAGGCCGCAGTGTCTTCACTGCTCCTGTGCCCGCTCCAGACAATTCTTTACATCTGCATCCAGCTTCATGGTTTACAAAGCACTTGATATTACAAAGCATTGAAACACGCGTTACTTTATTCACTCCGTACAAGAACTCGGCGAGGCAGGAAGTCCGGAGCTAACAAGCAAGCTCCACTTTACAGATGAGGAAATGGAGGCTCAGAGAGGAGGGAGTCACTTGCCTGTGTTCTTAGAGCGGCAACAGTAACTCACGTCTGCATCAATATTTGTAGCTTGCAAAACGCTTTCTGGTTTTGGACGTTACAGTAGCTCCATGAGGTCAGGAGCCCTGGTGTTATTATTGTTGTTATTATTACTAGCAGTGGTGTTCTCAGTATTCCTATGCTACACATGAGTAAACTAAGATTCGGAGAAACTGAGAAAGAAGATGAGAAACGAGCATTTGTTTGTCAGACAGAGAGCTGGGTCCTGTAGCTACGTTCTCTCACCGAACCCTAACAGCCCTCAGGAAAATGTTTCCAAAGGGTTTTCATTCATTCATTCATTCATTCATTTGGCAAATGTTTACAGAGCACCTGCTATGGAATCTGATACTGTTCTAGGCACAGGGAACGCGGCAGTGGATGACAGGAAATCCTTGCCCTCACTGAGCCTATATTCTTTTGGGTGTGGGTGGAACAGACCACAAATAAACAAGCAGAGATATACCGTACCAAATGGCACTCAACGCGCAGAAGAAGAATAAAGCCGGGTGAGGCCACACAGAGGTGGATGGTGTCAGTTTAGACAGGGTGCTCAGGGCTGGTAGGCTGGGCTGATATGGTGACCGTGAGTAGCCATCTGAATAAGGTGAGCGGAGAGGGCCCTCGGGTGGGTCTTGAAGGACGAGTAAGAGCGGAGATGCTGCAGTGGGAAGCAGAGGAGAAACCCTAGGGTAACGAAAGCCCCAGTGAGAGCAGCTTCTGTATCTTGAGGCTTTAAAATGTGCCCAGAAGTTTAGAATGTTGCTTCATGGAATCCTCACAACCATGTGAAGTCTCCCAGTGGGGGGAAATTGAACCTGGAGGGTTAAGTGGCCAGTTCACCGTCTCACAGCTAACAGGTTGCAGCTTTAAGACCAGAACCTGCCCCTGCCTGGCACCAACCTGCACTCCTGCCCGTCCCACGTGCTCTGTGTGTAGACTCCGCAGAGGTGCCTGGAGACTGTGTTGTGCAGCCGGACTGGAGGGAGGGAGGGGAGTGCGGCCGGCCCAGTGGGAAGACCAGACCCTTCAAGGACTTGAAGGCCATGCTGAGAGTTAGGGCTTCGTCCTGCAGGCGGTAGGAAACCACAGAGCGTTTTAAGTGGAGGCGAGACAGCAAGAGGTTCGTTCCACTGAGGGGCGCTCTGCCTGGACAGGGAGGGGAGGATCTAGGGGGCTCCGGGGCAGCTGGAGGCATGAGGGGGATGCCAGTTACTGAGGTGGTGGGTGAGGGTGGGGAAGCTTCCTCGCTGCCAATCTGCCTGTTAAAGAAATCCCATCTAGGGTCAAAATTCTTAAACTGGGGTCCGTGGACTACTGCAGGGGTGAGGAGAGGGGATTGTCTGTGAAGCTGGCTGGGAAAACATCGCACCTTTATTTTTGCTTTCCTCTAACTGAAATGTATCATTTCCTTTCCTTATAAACTAGGCAACAACCAAGAGCAGCCCTACCAGTAACTGTGACTTTGTCACCACTAGACAGCTGTGTTTTCAGATCACATTACAGTTGTAGATATCTTGAAACCTTGTTTCTACCATCACTACTTCGGAATTATGGAAGTCATCGGCTCAGCACCAGATCTTGTTATTGATACAGTAACACTTGTATTAGCACACTGTAGCATTTTGATAACCGTATTTAAATTTAATTGGGTGCCTTGGTTATTTGGTTTCCTGCATTTAAAAACATTATTCTGAGAAGAGGCCCATAGACTTGCACAGCTGCCAGAGGGGTCCCCTGCACCAGAAGGGTTTAGACCTCCGGGATGGCAGCCAGCTGTTTGTTGTGCATCTTTCACCTTTACTTAGCTTTGGTTTGCTAAGAGGCGGTAGTGACTCTAATCTGGAGGCTCCTGGAGGCTGAGGTCTGATCTTGTGTAACTCTTTAGCCTCGGGGTTATGGATAGAGCTTAGGAAATGTTATTTTAATTGGGATTTGATGTTGACATTTAAAAACCGAGAGTTTTCTCACACATCTGGATTTCTGGCTTCTCTTACAGAATCAGAAGGTCTAGCAACTCTGGGAGTCTCCACCTCGCATGGTGTGATGGCTGGAGTTAAGTAGCGGCCACCTCTACGGACAGAACGCCACTCTCCAGCTTGCCACATCACCCAGGAACCCCGCTGCAGGTGTACATTCCCAGGAACTCCCAAGGCACTTGAGATTTTGATCCCCAGGTAGGGGAACAGTGTGGGGGGCACAAACTTAACAACAAGTGGCCATTCCCTGAGCTGATCCCAGCTGCCCCCCTTAAGGAGGGAACATCTGAACATGGAAGCTTTGACCAAGCCCCCCTCACCAGTCAGAACGGAGGTAAAGCCAGAGCCACGGGCAGCTCCCAGTCTCCCAATCCTGATCTTGCTTCTTGCTTCACTGCACTCGCTTGCTGAAAACCTTCCGATTGCTTCTCATTGCCCCAAGAATAAAGTCCAGGGTCTGGAGAAGGTGCTGAGCCCCAGGCCCTCCCTCCCCCGCCAGCTCCTCCGTGCTCCCCGACTCCTCAGCCTTCCGGCGAGGCTTCCCTGAGCACCTTCCGAAGCTGTCCCCCTTCTCCCTATCCAGACACTTTCTATCTTGCTGTCTTGCTTTCTTCTCATCCAAAAATTATGTGCCTAACTTACTCGTTTACTATGGGTCTCCCCACAGCACGCAGACTTCACGATGGCAAAGTCCGGCATACCTAGACACTGAGCTTTCAACAGATGCTGTTGAGTAAACAGGTGGCAGGTGGGGGCCTTGTGCCATCTTTCCTGCGTCTCGCCTCCCTCCCCCAGGGCTCAGAGTCAGGCTCAGGGACCCGGTGAAGATGACCATTTGGTAACTTACTTGGTGATTTTAAAAAGCTGACTTAAAACTTTGTCAATATACACTTGCCGCAAAATGTTGTGCCCGCCACTGCCTTCCGTGGCTCACGGGGACAATCATTTCACTTTTCCGACCCTGTCTCCTCATGCATGTCACAGGGATAAATAACATCCGCCTCGTGGGGCTGCTTGTGAGAATGAAATGCGACGGGCACTTGCAGTTCCCACCGGCACCTTCGCCATAGTAGGTGCTTGACTAAGTACGCCGGGCCCTTCACCGTTCCCGCCCCACCCCCCCCAACTTTCCCCTTTCAGTCGGAGCTGGAAGAAAGCGCGTCAATCACGGGATAATTTATGCAGCGTGATATGCCTTTATTATTCCACGCTGAGTCGGGGCTTCTACTGTCCAATGAAGGTCAAAAGGAGGTATGGCTTTTATCTCTCCAGCAACTCTGGAAGCATGGGGGGAGGGGGCGGACTCTCAGAGGCTTCCTCCTGAAAACAAACAGATCCTCGCGGCGGCCCTGAATAGCTTTCCTCAATCAAAGCTGTAAAAGTCCGCGAGCAGCGGGGCCTCGCCCTGGGACTGGAGCGAACTAATAAAGCGTTGAATGGAGAGAGTGACCCCGAACTGGCAGAGGGGTCCCCGCTGGGCCTGGGCCCGCGCCTGCTGCCTCGCGGAGAATCCAGAGGTCACGTGTCATTAGTCAGTGTCT
Source organism: Equus asinus (assembly GCF_041296235.1). Classification (NCBI taxonomy): domain Eukaryota; kingdom Metazoa; phylum Chordata; class Mammalia; order Perissodactyla; family Equidae; genus Equus; species Equus asinus. The sequence continues at coordinate 9,490,300 of NC_091798.1, forward strand.
TACCGCGACCCTTTCAAAATTATCGATAAAGGGGAAGGAGATCCTTTCTGTTTCGAATCCCCGAACGATTTTCTTCTCTCTTTTCTTTCTTTTTTCACTGGTGGAAAGGCTACATGGCAACATCTTTTTCCTGTTTTCTTTCAGACGCGAGAAGAACTGGTTTGAAATCAGGAGTTTCATGCTTGGGGAGAAATAAAGGTTGGGACCAGATTCTTTTCTTTTTGATGCAGTTTCTCAGTGAAGCCCCGGCTCTGAGAAGTCACTAGATTTGGGTTCCCATGAAAACTTGTCTTGTTTCATCCTCGTCCTAAAGACTGTCTCAACAGTTCTAAAAACTCCCGAGGCGTCTCTCTTCTCTCTGTCCTCAGTTTGGGTGAAGGCCGCCTGGGACCTCTGTAAAGACAGGAGGGGGCGCTGGATCTCAAACAGCTGGGAGCCTCCACAGTCGCCTGTTCTCCCCATGACTCAGTTTCCTCATCCGTACACAACGGGCAGCGTCCTGGGCCCAGTGGGAAGTGACCTGGATGACCTCATTAGGGTCTGAGGAGCACTTTAAAGAGATAATCGGCCATTACTCTAATGGGAACAATGATGATGATCTTATTTCCTTTATTGTTTACTCAGCCCCAGCAGTTTACAGCTGAGGCCAACAGGTGGTTGTGGTCGCGTTAATCTTTAATCCATTAGCCACGATCGATTCGATGACATTCCTGGGTTTATAGGTAGTCGTTATATTGCTTTTTATTTGTTGTATATTTTGTGAATTAATTAAGGGCCGCATCATACCTCATCTGAAAATGCCTGTTGCAAAGGCAGTCTTGATGCATGTGCATGCGCTCTTAGTCAAAATGACCCTTCGGAGTTCCTTAAATCATTCGTAAAGCACTGTATATGGGATTATGTGTGTATAACACTGTATAGTAATAAACATAGAGAGACATAACAAAAACAGTAAGGGGCAGATTGGAATAAATCCTATTGCTTTGGACATCAGATGAAGCACCTGGCTGGTGTTGAGAAGGACATGTTTTATGAATATTTTGTACCTTTAAACCCTAGAATCCTGCTCCTCAAGGCAAGATGCTCAGAGGTGCCCCACCCTATTTACATCTCTCATGTTAAAATAGAATTTGAATAAGTTAAATGCTCTTGTAATGTGACCTCCAGGGTAACTATTTTTTCCCACGGGCTCATCTGTGAGTATTGGGTTATTTTAACTCCGAATAAATGAATAGACCCACATCTCATTTGTCTCAAATGAGCAGCCAGTCAGTCCCTCAGTGTTTGGTGGACACTCTCCACGTCTCACTGGGCTGTAATTGGCCTTTCTGTCCTCGAGCATTTAGGAACCCAGCAGAGGCTCTGGCTGGCTTGACGTCAGGCCTCCCTTGAGCTTCCAGTCATCCTCAGAGGATCCCTAAACGAAGGTCCCCAGCCAAGCCGCAGGGACTCAGTCCTTGTCCTGCCCTTCCTGGGCTTCTCCTGGCCTGAGAAATGGGGCCCAATTGGGTTTGTCCTGCCCAGAAACAAGACCCTGGTTTATCACGTTGGTTTAGCACATGGAAATTTCAGGTGTACCTCGTTAGATTTCGTCTTCTCTATAGACTGCATGGAGTTCGCCACCAAAAGTCTAGTTTCCATCCACCACCATACACATGTGCCCCTTTTTTCATTTCTTATAACGATTGGTTTATTTTTTGTTATTGTTTTTGATTCTATGGATTCTTTTTATCATTGATAATTAGCTTTCATGATGATGATTCTTTCCATTTTTACCAGCCTGGATTATTTACTGTCATACAGGAGTGTGACATAAAGGAATGATTATTAATTGTCCCTGACAATGTAAGTATCAACTCAAATGATGGCAATGATCACATCACCAGTCTTATCTTTCCTGTTCATGTGCAGCGGGGAAGTTACACATTTATTCATTCCTTTATCTGAATTTGTTTTCCTCAAATCGCAAAACAAGGGGCATCAAGTTGTGACGTGTCTCATTTGGCTCTGCTCAGACTTTTTAAGAGGACACAGTTGCCAAGAGTAGGGGCTGGTGTCATCTGCTCTGTGCCCTGGCTTTCTCCCCGTGTAGCATGTGGGTGATTACCGTCTGTATTTCACGGGCCTGTTAGGAGGCTTAAATGGGACCCTGTAAAGCTCTTAGTACAAAATGGTTCACAAGTGATGCCCATGGTTAGACAAGAGGTGATACTTGGGCCTCAGTTTCTTCATTAATAAAATGGATGTGTTAGGGCCTGCCCTGTGGCTGAGTGGTCAATTCGAAGGGCTGGGCTTCGGCAGCCTGGGTTTTCGCTGGTTTGGATCCCGGGCACGGACATGGCACTGCTCATCAGGCCATGCTGAAGCAGCGTCCCACATAGCACAGCCAGGAGGACCTGCAGCTTGAATATACAACTATGTCCTGGAGGGCTTTGAGGAGAAGAAGAAAAAAAAAGCACAAAAAAAGATTGGCAACAGATGTTAGTTCAGGTGCCAAAAAGAAATAAAATGGAAGTGCTGACCCTCCCTGCCTGAATCCTGTGGGGATTTGGGGCTACCGAGTGGCGGGTAAAGTGTCCAGCGTTTGGTCAGTGCTGCCTCACTGCTGACTCCCGTCTCCTTCCCACTTGTTCACCTTGAACCCCAGGGAGCTTCTGTGAGAGGGAAAGCATAGCTTAGCCTGGCCCAGGGCGGAGGCCCAGCCCCACGAGGAGCCCTGAAACCTCAACCTGGCCAACAGAGCCAGGAATGGAGCCATGAACACGGGGCCCATCCCCTTAGGAGCAGAGAAGGCAGCTGGGTTCTTTCTAAGCTTTCTGCTGGGGACTCACATTTTGTTAGCATGGAGATAAATAACGCCAGATAAGAGGCCTCTGGTTTTACATCTGGGGCTGTAGGAACGTCCTCTGGGAGAGGAGGCAGGACGTTTCTTGCCAGGGCGAATCCCAGCCCGGGAGGAGGCAGGCGGCGCCGCCTGCGGCTTCCTAGCTCAGTGGGGAGCAAGTTTTGACAACAGCAATGCTAATTGATTAAATGTTCTCATCAGAGATTACAGTGCAGAGAGCGATCACATTTTTATTTCTGCAGAGTGGGGAGGGGCTTCCCTTCCTTTAATAGCTCCGTTTATCCGTGTATATTGTAACCCAATGTACAAGGGGCCCTGATTCGTTATTCCTGGACCCTCAGGCTCAGTCACTCTCATCTTAGATAACATGTTTACTATAAACTACTTGGTGCAATTGCCTTTGGTTTTCTGGGTTTGGTCGGAATTTGATCCTGCAGTGGACAGAGCACCGGACTTCAGAGTTGTAGGATTGAACCCTGGTCCTGCCACGTAGCCGGTGTGTGGGTTTGGGAAGGCACTTGCATTCTCTGCGTGGGTCTCGCTTTTCTTATCCGTAAAATGGGGACTCGATATACCTATTTCTTAAAAAACTACAGTGCAGGGGCCGGCCCCATGGCCTAGTGGTTAAGTTCGTGCACTCTGCTTCGGTGGCCCAGGGTTTTGCTGGTTGGGATCCTGGGTGGGGACCTAGCACCGCTCATCAAGCCATGCTGAGGCAGCGTCCCGCATGCTACAACTAGAATGACTCACGACTAAAATATACAACTATGTACTGGGGGGCTTTGGGGAGAAGAAGGAAAAAATGTATACAGAGAGCAGGTTAAAAAAAAAGCCATAAGCTTTCCTTAAAAAACAAACAAACAGGGGCCCGCCCAGTGGCACAGCGGTTAAGTTTGCATGTTCTGCTTCAGCTTCTCTGGTTCAGATCCTGTGTGCGGACCTATGCACTGCTTATCAAGCCATGCTGTGGTAGGTGTCCCACATAGAAAGTGGAGGAAGATGGGCACAGATGTTAGCTCAGGGACAGTCTTCCTCAGCAAAAAGAGGAGGATTGGCAGCGGATGTTAGCTCATGGCTCATCTGCCTCAAAAAAACCTCCAAACAAACAAATAAAAGCCTTTGACAAAAGACACTGTTAAGGGGCCGGCCCCATGGCTGAGTGGTTGAAGTTCTGTGTGCTCCGTTTGGCGGCCAGGGTTTGCAGGTTTGGATCCCGAGTGCAGATCTGCTCCACTCATCAGCCATGCTGTGGAGGCATCCCACATACAAAGTAGAGGAAGATTGGCACGGATGTTAGCTCAGGGCTAATCTTCCTCAAGCAAAAAAAAAAAAAAAAAAAAAGAGAGAGAATTGGCAATGGATGTTAGCTCAGGGTGAAACTTCCTCTCCAAAAAAAGAGACCAATACACTGTGAAGACAATGAAAAGGCAGCCAGAGGCTAGGAGAAAATAGTTGCAATACATATATTTGACATAGTATTTGTAATCAGAATATATAAAGAATTTTTTCAACTCAATAATAAGACATCAAATAGCCCAGTTAAAAAATGAGCAAAAGAGTTGGACACTTCACCAAAGAACTTATGCAAATGGTCAGTAAGCACAATACAAGATGCTCAACACGATTAATCATCAGAGAATTGCAAATTAAAACCATAGTGAGATACCACTCCACACCCATTAGAAGGGCTAAAATCAAAAACACCAACAACGCTTCTGCTGGCTAGGGCAGGAAGCAGTGGGAACCCACACATGGCACTCGGAAATGTATGGGGGCCGGCCCAGTGGCACAGCGGTTAAGTGCACATGTTCCGCTTTGGCAGCCCCGGGTTCATTGGTTTGGATCCCGGGAGCACTCATGGCACCGTTTGTCAAGCCATGCTGTGGCAGGCGTCCCACATATAAAGTAGATGAAGATGGGCACGGATGTTAGCTGAGGGCCAGTCTTCCTCAGCAAAAAGAGGAGGATTGGCAGCAGATGTTAGCTCAGGGCTAATCTTCCTAAAAAAAAAAAAAAAAGGAAATGTATAATGGTACAAACCTGAGAAAAGCAGTTTGGCAGTTTTTTAAAAATAAAATTAAACATGTATCTATTATATGACACAGCAATTCTACTCTCTACTCCTAAGTATTTATTCGGGAAAAAAATGAAAATGTGCACATGAATCTTGACAGCAGCTTTATTCCTAATAGCCAAAGACTGGAAACAACCCGAATGGCCATCAGAAGGTGAGTGGATAAGTTGTGGTACACCCATACAATGGGATACGTCTCAGCCAGAAAGAGGAATGAACAAGTGATACAGGCGACAACATGGATGAATCTCAAAAACACTACGGCGAGCAAAAGAAGCCACATACAAAAGAGTACAGACCATACGGTTTCATTTATGTGAAGTTCTAGAAGAGGCAAAGTGAATGTATGGTGAAAGAAACAACATCAGTGGTTCTCTCTTGGGAGGTGGCAGGGAGAGTCTGGAAAGGAGCTGAAGGAACTTTCTGGGAAGATGTTCTCTATACTGTCTTGGTGGTGGTCTCAGGATGGTGTACAAATTAAATGAAAAACCCATTGAGCTATATCCTGAAGATCTATGCATTTTATGTACATGAATTGTACCTCAATAAAGTAATGTCAAAACATCATCAGACATATTATCTCCTTGTTGAAAAGAGGGAAGCAGATCAATTACAATTCAACTCAAGCTGGCTGCCCAGGAAATTCTTTCTCCTAAACTGAGCCCTGGGCAGAGTCAGTATTCAAAAATATGCGTCTCTTCAGCCAGAGTGGCTACGGTGAAAAAGACGGACAATGAGGAGCAGTGGAACTCTCACACACTGCTGGTGGGGGTGTAGATGGTAAAACCCCTCTGGAAAATTGTTTGACAATATCTGCTAAAGTTAAACACTTGCGCACCTTGTGACCTAGTAATTCCATCCTGGATATACACCCAAGAGAAATGAGTCCACATGTCCTTTAAAAGACAGAGGCAAGAACACATACAGCGGCACTCTTTGTAATAGCTCCGGCCTCGAAACTATCCAAATGGAAGTTGCAGTGGAAGGCCTAAGTGGATTGTGGTATAGTCATACATTGGAATACTATACAGCAATGAGAATGAACAAAATGCAACTACACACAACATAACATTGAGCAGAAGAAGCCAGACTCAAAAGAGTACACACTGCAGGACTCCGTTTACATAAAGCTCAAAAACAGGCAAAACCAGCCTATGGCAAAAGAAATCAGAGCAGTGGTTGCTTTTGGTGTGCAAGGGCCTGGAATTGACTGAGAAGGAGCACAAAGGATTATTCTGGGGTAATGGAACATTCTAGATCTTGATTGTGTTGGTGAGTCCCACTGGGGTATGCGTTTATCAAACTCCTCAAACTGTATGCTTAAAATGAGTGTGTTTTATTGTATGTAATGTTGACTCCTATAAAGTTTACTTTAAAAAAATACCCATTTTGCAGGTTGATTGGAAACTAACTAGCACGTGCCTCTTAAATATTATTTCTATCATTAGAGAAAAACACATAGAAAGTTACTGAAAAGATGTTAGTTGATGAACTGGTAAATGTTCCTCTTCCCTAAATTGGTGACGTAGGGACAAATTTGATGCTGGTTCTGAGAACTTGACAAAAGGAGCCATGGAGGCTGGGGTGGGGAGAAGTTTGAGACGGGTGCCACAGGGAGGGGACCGGTCACCCCCCACCCAAATCAGGCTCCCCTTTCTTCCTGGGGGCCCACAGCAAGGTATTTTGAGGTTGGATTTCAAATAACTATCATGTTGTGGGATCTGGTCATGTTTTCCATCCTCTTAAAAACATATTTGGTTGTGTGTTTTTGTCCGTTTGATAGTTTTTCATTATAAAAATGGTATATGCTCTTTCGCAAGCATTTGGAAAACAGAGAAGTAGAAAGAAAAAAGTCACCTCGATTCCCGCTTTTCAAAAACAACCACGGTTAGAGTTGAATGATTGCTTTCTAATCTTATCTGAGTGTAGATATATTCTTGCTATGGTCGGGCTCACACTATGACATACACACTTTTCACACCTTTATAAACTCTCTGCCAGTGCCGATTTAAGGTTTTATACATACAGAGCATGCCCGGTCTCATTAACCATTCCTTCCTGTTGTCCATTTTTCATCATTATGAGTAACTTTGTAGTGGTTATTATCATTCAGAAAGATTTTTTTCCCAGAGATTAGTACAATTTCCTCAGGATAGAGTCCTAAAAAAGGAATTACTACACTATAGGAATGCTTTTAAGGCCCTTGATACATAATGCCAACTTGTTCACCAAAAAGTGGGCACTGCAGTATGTCACCAGCAGCAGCACGTGAGTTCCAGTTTCATCACACTGCCAGGACTAAGTTTTAGTTTTTAAAAATATTTGGTACTTGGATAGGCAGATATGACCTTTCCTTTCTGGTTATATTCTGTGATTCTTTGAGACAGTGACTATTTTCCCGTATGTTAGTCCATCAGTTGTATTCTCCTTTTGGTAATTGCAGTCATTGACCTTCCCCATTTATCATCTGGCATCTCAGATTCTCCTTTTGTAGGAAAGTTACTGAGCCCAAGGTGGGTGAATGACTGTACCGCATTCTCGACCTCTCTGTGCTTACTGAGATGAATCAGGTGTTCCGCCCCAGGCCCCAAGGTGCTGATTCCCAAACTTCATTGTGCATGAGATTCACTCGAGAGCTTGTTTAACTGGAAGATGGCCGGCCCTACCTCCTGAGATTCTGAGTTAGCAGGACTATGGGGGGCTCTAGGAGTCTGCATTTTTAAGTATGCCAGATGATTTTGATGCTGGTGGTCCACAGAACCAGCTCCAAAGTGAAAAACCCTGCCCCAGAGAGAGGGCTGCTTATCACTGACATTATTTTCACGTGGGCATGATCAGGGTGGGCTGTGAGGAATGAAAGGACTCAGTTTCATCAGAGATTGCCCGGCGTACTGTAGACACTCAATTCAGGCTTATTTCCTTGGTTGATGCTTCTTAATTTTAGGCATTCAGTAGGTGCTCATTAACTATTATTTCTGCTTGGTAATTAGGGTCTAGGCATACAGGAGACACACAGTAAAGACTTGCCACTTTGGAGAAGGACAGGTGCCAGCCATACAACAGGTATTCAGTAAATGGGTGTGACAAGGAGTCACTTTGGCCAGGAGGTAGCAGCGACTGGTTTTTATGCAGTCCAAACACTATTTGAGGGAGAATGGGGTCACTGGAAGGTTTTTGGGTGCCTGGTCTGGAAGGCCGAAGGAAGAGGTTAAAGGATCAACATACTTACGTTCCAGACTCCACCAGAAGAACTGGCGGATCCTGTGAACAGGGCTGTCTCCCCAGACCCTCAGGCTTGTGTCTGTCATGTGACTCACCCTTTTCTGTGGGCTTGATATCAAGACTTGGGCCGTTTTAGAAGCTCATGTGCCTCTGGCAGCAGACCTGGAAGGGTCCGATACCTGGCTAATCCTAGCCGACCACCCCCTGCCCGTGGGTTCCCCCCTTTCTTTCTTCTGACTCCATCCTTCTATAGCTTCTGAAGCTGAGGTCTTCCCGAAGATCCGTAGAGAGAAACGCTAACTCTCTTCTCCTACTGAGGCTTCCCAAGCCTTTTAGAAGCCTGCAGAGGTGGAGGTCTTCCTCTCAACTATGAGAACCCTTCTTATGAGGTGCTAATTTTTGAACAGAAGAGCAGGAGTGACCCCCTGATTTTCATGGATTGAATGTCATTTGGTATTTTCAGGATACTCCTTATGTTTGCATGGTGAACACTGTTCACAAACCTCCTGGTCCAGCCAGGCTGCAAAATTCCACGGTCAGCCCTGTAAGCCCCCTGAAACCCAGTACTCCACGAGTGCTCATGGCAACGCTTCCTTATGAAACGGGGGTGGTTACTGAGCCCTTCGTTCAGGGAGGGGTTTGGGAGCTTGTGTGCGTGCGAGCACATAAGGTACACTCTTCTGATTACAAGTAGCATCCTTGTGTGTCAGCTGACTGTACCGCCTGCAGCTAGACTCAGAGATTGTCACAGATATGGGAAAGAATAAAGGCTGAAAGCTTTGGGGGGAGGGGGGCAGGGACGAGGGAGGGAGGGAGGAAAGAAACTATGGAATCCTTAGCAGCCAATAAAAATGATGCCGTGGAAGAACACAGAGTGACATAGGAAGATGTCCACATGCCATTTGTAATTGAAAAATGCAAGTTACGGCAGGGCAAGCTCATTATTTCAGTAAAATATATAAACCCAGGAAAACGTCTGGAAAGATATTTGTCAAAATATTAACAGTGGCAATCAATAGTGGAATTACGGAAGATTTTTATTACCTTCTTTTTATTTTTCTATGCTTTCAAAAGTTAGTACAATAGGGGGCCGGACCGGTGGCACAGCGGTTAAGTGCGCACGTTCCGCTTCGGCGGCCCTGGGTTCATAGTTCGGATCCCGGGTGCGGACACGGCAACGCTTGGCAAGCCATGCTGTGGCAGGCGTCCTACATATAAAGTAGAGGAAGATGGGCATGGATGTTAGCTCAGGGTCAGCCTTCCTCAGCAAAAAGAGGAGGATTGGCAGCAATTAGCTCAGGGCTAATATTCCTTAAAAAAAAAAAAAGTGCAATAAATATATTGTACTTTTCCCCATACATCCAAAGTGTATACCCAAAGAGTGTTAAATGAAAGATAGTTTTCCTCCCTTCACAACCACCATTCCTATTCTCCAGAGCTAAATATGCTTGACAGTTTTTTCTGTGTTATCTTCAAAAAATTCAAAGCATAATAAAAACGGATACCTTATGTGTGTGTGTTAACACAATAGTATCATGCTACACACACTTATTTGGAGCTTCATGCTGCCTGATTCTTTTTACACTGAACTCCGTGGCATGGATATGTCTTTATTTAAGTAGTCGCCTCCGAGTGGTCTCTTAGGCAATTGATAGTGTTCTTTTCCTGTTAACAAGTGTCATACTGTGATTTAAAGAATAACGAAAAAGAAGGAATGCAGGAAAGCAGAATGGTAGGTAGTCAGGGACTGGATTACTAGGGAGAGATATTGAGATACAGAGCAGAGAATGGCGAAAGGCACAAACAGCCAACTGATTAACAAAACTCAACCAACCAACACTCCTTGATGAGCTCCTGCCTGGCCCTGCGTCCTAGCCCTCCGGGCGCCCATCCTGAGGGAATGAGGATGTGCTTAATAACTGCCAACCCATACACCCCTCGAAGGAACAGTTCAATGACATTTCCACAATTTCCTCTTTGAATCCAGGACACACAACTCTTCATCTTTTGGCTTGCAGATATACGCCACCTTCTTACAGAAGTGTTGGGTGTATGGATCTGCTGTTTAGGAGAGAGATAAATGCTCTAGTGGATATCACAGACCTGCAAACCTAGGAGCTAATGTAGAGTCATCTCTTGAACATAGAGTGACACACAGAGGGGAGCAGGCCTGACTCTGCCTGGAAGTTCAGAACAGGTTTCACAGAGGAAGGCACAGTGGAGTTGAGTCTTGAAGGATGAATAGGAGTTTTCCAGGCAAAGACTAGGGGAAGGGCATTTTAAGTAGATGGAACAGCCTGGGCAAAGGCGCAAACATTTTAAAGTAAGGTTTGTTTATTTAAGCAATGGTGAGTCAACTGGTATGGCTGAAATATAGGGAAGTGGCTAGAATAGTCTAGAAAGACAGGTTGGGCCAGGTTGTGAACGTCCTTGAATGCCAGGTTAAGGAGATTTGGTTTTTTAATCTGAGGGAAATGAGGAGCCATGGAAGGTGTAAAGCAGGGAGGTGACAGAATCAGATTTGCCCTGTAGAGACGATCACATTGACAGACAGATTGACGGGACATGGAGAGAGTTTGGAAGCAGGAAGACAGATTAAGCCAAGGCAAAGAGTGCTGGGAGTTTTATTTTGTTTGTTCCTTGGTGATCCTTGTCCTCAGGAGAAGAGCTAGTATCCTGGCAAGGATATTCTATTTTCAGGCATTTTTCTTATAACCAAACTCCTATATGGGGTATGTACATGAGTACTCTTTGGAACCTTGCCTATATTGGATGGAACCATATGAAATTGATATTTTTATGGGTCAAAAATGGTCAAACACTGATAATTTCAAATGCTTCAATTTAATAGTAGCAAAAATTGGCCATGACCTACGGGGATCAACAGCGAGCTGATCGCTGTGGGCTCCATATGGATGAGCAGCTTCACGGGAGGTGCACGGGCTCTACCGTTATCGCCAAGACATATTAAGGACTTGCTGTGTTTTAAAGGCATGATAATAGTATTACGTGTACACTTTAAAAAGAATCTTTATTTTTAAGATGCACAACCTGAACTATTTGGAGTTCAAATAGTTGCCTCAAAATAGTCTGGGGCAGGGAGTGGGTGGAGGTATAAACAAGATGGGCCAGGAATAGGTGTTTGTTGAAGCTCGCCCATGGACACATGGGAATTCGCATTGTTACCCTGTCTACTTTTGCACAGGTTTGACAAATACTAACACTTTTTTTTTTTTTCTGCTTTATCTCCCCAAATTCCCCCAGTACATAGTTGTATATCTTAGCTGCAGGTCCTTCCAGTTGTGACATGTGGGACGCCACCTCAACGTGGCCTGACGAGCGGTGCCGTGGATCCAAACCGGCGCAACCCTGGGCCGCCGCAGTGGAGTGCGCAAACTTAACCACTCGGCCATGGGGCCGGCCCCTAACACGTTTTTGAAAATGCAAGAGGTGAGCAGTTTTTAAAGAATGCTGCCATTTGTGTAAAAAAAGGGGATATATGTATGTATAGATGCTGGTATAGACACAGCATATTTTTGGAAGGAAGGTCGGGAGAGAGGGGGAGCTGTACTTTTATACTTAAAAAAAAAAGCCTTAGGACATACAACTAGAATATATAACTATGTACTGGGGCTTTGGGGAGGAGGAAAAAAAGCCTATGCGTGCGTGATTTTTAAAAAGCAAAATAAAAGCGCAGTGTAAGCGCAACCCCAAACAAAGACCTGCGCTCTGTGACGTGCTTGCAGTGCGGGTTGGCCTCAGTTTCCTGATCCAGAGACTGCGGGAGCTGGTTCCTCCCTGCCCAGTGTGCTTGGAATAGGACTGGAAATCCCATAATGAATGCAAATTGCCTAGCCCGGGGCCTGGGGCATGGGGGGTTCTCGGTCATAGTGATAATGATGGTGAAACTGCCAAGTGTGCACCATGAAATTGTGTACAGGAAAGACAGTCCCACGGGGCCATGGGAAAGAACACGCTCTGAGGTGTCCAGGTGTGACGTCCATTTCATCCTCACCATGTCCTCGCTCCAGCACGTTAGGCAGAGAGCCTGGATTTCTGCCCGAGCTGTCCACATTAATCAGATTCACCAGATAATTGCTCCCCTCCACCATCACTTCGAATGCGTGGACGACCCTCGAATCCCAGGCCCCTTCCTCCCGGGAGGAAGCTGAGAGCTGACTCAGGCATTTTCTCGAGAGCTAATTTCTAGGGTGAGCTGAGGCAGGCCTTTGCGAGGGCAACAGAGGACTCTGTCGGCTCACATTTCATAAAACCCTTCCACGGTGACGTTCAGGACGAGCACAAACAGTCAACCCATGCATGAATTCCAGCACGGGGGAGGTTGGATTTGCCTTCAGCAGACTGCTTAGGATGCCTGGGCGCCTCTGGGGTTGTTTGTCTGGTACCCTGACATACACAAAGCCTGACCTTTGGCCCGCTTTCTCACCAATAAACTCCAGCCCCATTAGGGTGCCCGCCTTGCCTCAGTCCCGCCATGAGCTTCCTCCAGGCCTCAGGAGGTTAAGGGGGATCAAGCTAGGAACATGGTTCTGAGTCTGACAAAGTCGACGCCTCTAGCAGCTAACAGTGAGCCTCAGATGCCTTAGGCAGCTGCAGGTGAGAGATTATTTCCTCCATTTTATTTGTTTTTTTCTTAGAAAGGGGAATTGAAAATCAGAGTCACTCACCAGGTGACTGCCACCGTCAGCAGCTCAGTGGCAGGAATGGAGATTGAGCAAGCTGTTCGGCTTCCGGAACAGACACTGAGAAGGTGGGAGATGGGCTCACTCGGCCCGGATTGGCCCAACGTGAGCCCTTGTGCCGGGCTAGGAAGGAGCCCAAGCTTCCAGGGGAAGGGCTAGAATTCTCGCCCCTGGTAATTATATATATAATATTACATATTGCATTATAGATTCTCTATATATGTAATTATAATATGTTCTCTGATTGGACAGGCCTGAGTCACTCTTGCAACCCAAAGCGGTGGACTGCAGGTGGACAAGAGTGTTCAAAAGGAAAATCAAGGTGCTGTGACCAGAAAGGAGAACAAGGCTAGGTGTGCCCACCTGAGTGATGCCCACAGTTGTCTGTCCCCGGGGAGGACGTGGAGAGGCACAGACAAGAAGAGATTGGTCCAGACTCTTTTGACTACACCAGTCGGTCTCTAGTCACGGTAATAGTAATAATAATGACCATGATAATAACAATATTGTCCTTAGGTTGTTATGAGGGATGCGTCCCAGCACGTGGCACATGGTAGATGCGCATGAAAAGTTGCTGCATTGGATCGAGTAACAATTCTCATTAACCGAAGGAGTCATGGCAACAGTACCAAATTCTACTCTGGCAAATCTAATATAAAGGGATATTTTTTTCTCTTTTGGCATTAGAGTGGAAAATCAATCTCTCTCAAGATTCAGGGCAACATAGGAGGCCAGGAGGTGGGGGAGACGGGAGGAGATTTACTTTCACACGTTCCCTAGGTTTTTTATGCCAGAAGTCCCATCTCCAGCAAAGACTCCCACGGGTGCCCCGTGGAGGCTGCCCGCTCGTTCCTGGATGGCAGCAACAGCAGCACAAACAAATTTCTTAAAAATGATTTCTTTGCTTGCTGCAAGTTGAGCTCAAAAACTTTGCCTGGATTAAACTAATCTTTGATCCAGATTTAATGAAGGCACAAATACAGACATATGCCATTTGGATTTGAGATACACTCAGAAAGTGTCAGCAAAGCAATTTGCTAAGACTAATGAATGGCTTTTGGCAAACGGGTTGGAAGCCAGTGTCAGAAAGAGCTCAGTTAGAGGCAGGGTAGAGGCCTGGCTGGGAGAGGCTCCGGCTTCCTACGCTGCGTTCAGCTGTCGGCCCGTCTCCATTGCCAGACAGCGGTGTGGGTGATGGGGGCTGGGTGGAAGCCTGCACAGGGTCCAGGGTGCTGTGTGGACACTCAGGAGGGGCTGAGAGTCAGCTGGGTAATGAGGGAAATATCACAGGGGGCTGGACAGATGAGGCGGCTCTAAAGGAGGCTGAGGAGTCCAGGCAAAAAGGAAGTGGCAGGTAGATGGTCTCAGGGCGCTGGCTGCCTGGGGACAGAGCGGGAGGAAGACTTCCTCACCTCTCTCTATCATTTTGTGTCTTAAACTTTGGATGATATGCATGCAAATGACTTCATAAATACACATTACAAATACACAAAATACACCACTTGTATATATGTGTATGTGGCAATGGATTCTATTTATATACACATGTATGTGATTATTTAAAAAGTGAACTGGAAGGCTGGTTTTTGCTTCTTGAGGGGAAAGAAGAGATTGAAATGGGTGGTAGATGGTTAAGGGGAATTTAGTTTTATCTGGAATGATTTATTTCTTTTAAGAAAAAGACTGGAAGCAAATACAAAAGGTTATGGAGTATGGGATGTTTCCATATTATTCTTCATGGTTTTACTGTACTTTTTTTTTTCTTTTTTCTGCTTTATCTCCCCAACCCCCCCCCCGTACACAGTTGTATATCTTAGTTGCAGGTCCTTCTAGTTGTAGGATGTGGGACGCCGCCTCAATGTGGCCTGATGAGTGGTGCCATGTCCACACCCAGGATCCGAACCCTGGGCTTCTGCAGCGGAGCGTGTGAACTTAACCTCTCGGCCACAGAGACGGCCCCGGTTTTACTGTACTTTTAAACATCTTCCAAGACAAAGCCGGGACTGCCTGAGCACAGGGCTGGCACATCTGGGGAACCGCAAGAGACCATTCAGTGTGGAGTTCAGGTTCTGATGGGGAGATGGGCGGGGTTGGAGAACCGTGGGACCCAGGCTAGACACACAGGCAGGAGTCTCAATGCAGCTTCAACGCCCACGGACTCCCAACCCCCAGGTCTTACGATGCTCCTGGGCTTGAATACACAGATCCACGAGGAAGGAGCTTGGCCTTTAGCAGAGGGAAGATGATTTCTCTGGGGAGGGGTGGATTGGAAGGGAGAGGCATGTGGGGCTGTGATGAGGAAGTCATGACAGTGGTCCAAGCTGGAGATGTGGAGCCGAGAGCTGTGGCAGCTGCACCAGGAGCAGAAAAGAAGAATCTTCCCACTTTTTTTTTTTTTAAAGATTGGCTCCTGAGCTAACGTCTGTTGCCAACCAACCTATTTTTTTTCTTCTTCTTCTTCTTCTTCTCCCCAAAGCCCCCCCAGTACATAGTTGTAAATTCTAGTTGTGAGTGCCTCTGGTTGTGCTACGTGGGATGCCGCCTCAGCATGGCCTGATGAGAGGTGCCATGTCTGTGCCTAGGATCCAAACTGGGGAAACCCCACTCCACCAAAGTGGAGCACAAGAACTTAACCATAAAGGCGTGGGGGCCATCCCCAGAAGAATCCCTCTTGAATCTTCCTGAGGCCCCATGCACTCAGTGACCCTGGAGGCAGGGAAGGGGGAGGTGAGAAGAGATTTGAGAGGTCAGTGGGGATGCAGTCACTGTGAGCAAAAAAGCCAGAAAATACCTACCAAGTAGGGAGCACATCCATTGCCCAGATCTTGGAGGCGGCTCCACCAGGTTCCAGGCCTCTGCACCCAAATCAGATTCAGAGCAGGTGAGGGAAGAGTGTGGTGGGGGCTTGTCACTTCTGCCCACTCCAGATTTTCCTTTGCAGTTTCTTCTCAGCATGGAGCCTTTGTCCCCCACCCTGGGCTGGCATTCCAGGCTCAAGTAAATGGAACACTTCACACCCACTCGGCCAGGTCCATTTATTTCGATTACTCTCATACCTTTGTCAAAAATGGTGCCAAGGTGTATAAACAGACCAATTTCTGGGATTGTTTCAATCTAATCATATTAAATTATTTGCTCTCTTGGCCTTGAGGTGGTTCCAAGGGAAAGTGATTGAAGTTGGGTCCAAAAATAGCTACCTTTGATTTCCATTCCTGGTGCTAACGTGGGTGAACTTCTTAGAGCTTCTGGTGTTGACGTCAGTGATTCGGGGATGGTCTGAGTCAGGGGCTGGGAGGCGGATGAGGTGGGCACCACCTCTGCTATTTTCCTCCCGAAGCCCCAAGACGGGAAGAGACATTTAAAGAAGGCTTTTAGCAGTGATGGCTTCATGCGCCAGCTACTCCTACAAAGGGAGCATAAATCAATGTCGGGATCATGAGTTTATTGGGAAGAAAAGGATTGTGATCAAGTCTAATAGGGGAGAAAGAGGCCAGAGAGGAGAAATAATGCCTAAAAACTGACACGCTTTGATCACAGACCCCAGAGGACAGCACGCCTAAGTTAGAAGATGCCATGGATGGGAAGAAGCAGAGTGTAGCAGGACGCCAAGGATTTGGAGTAAAGCAGATGTAGGTTCAAATCTCGGCAGCTACCTATTTAAGTGACCTTCAGTAAGTTTCTGAATCTCCCCAAAGCTCAGTTCTCTTTCCTGGAAAACACGGGTGATAGGAATTATGCAGGGTTGTTGTCCTTTACGGATGTGCATAGAGTGCCTAGCTCTGGGTCCAGTTTGCAGAAGGCAGGCATTTAAATGAATGTGTTCCCCTTCCTGGCCATGACAACACAGCTGCCTTGCAGCACTTTGGGTCCTGGGGCCTTTCACAGTGTTTTGCCCATTATAGGTGTTTATTAAATGTTTGCAGGTTGATTAGAGGGCAATTCTCAATTCACCTTACGTTTACATAGTTCTGGTCTTTGGGAAATATCAGTCAGGGCAAGACAGTCCCTCCAGCACTGGTTCTAAGTAAGAGTTGTAAGACTTGCATTGAGTCAAGTGCAGTGGAGTAGAGAATATGTTAGTTGGTGGGGTCTGATGGAAACATTGCTGGTGCCCTTAGCCGGGGAGCTCCATCCTGATGCTGTTGACAGTGCTCAGCCCGTCACTATGTCTCCACCAGCTCTGGGAGAAGAATGAGCTTTGGTCGTATTCCTGCCTGGCAGCCCCCAAGTTCCAGAAAGACTAGAAAGGAAGACGATATCACCCACAACCATGGGATTCAAAGGCAAATGTCTAGTCAGATCTGATCTCTCTTCTGATTTATCCAGAGGTCTCCTGGGCATCTCTGGCTGGTGAGCTCATCATCTTCTCTCCCCAGCATTTTCGTCTCACTAATTGGCCCCAACATCCATCTGATCACCTGGAGCAGAAGCATCCACGAGACCGACAAGTGCTTGTGGAGCACCCATTTCTAGGTATCAGGGATCCAGTAGAGAACAAGGCAGAACAAGATCTTGTCCCTGTGGGACTCACATTCCAGGAGGAGAAACACAACTTCTACTTATTCTGCCTCCTAGATGTGCTTCATAGTAATTCTCTTCTTTCCATTTCTAATGCCATTATCAGAGTTCTGCTTTCCTGATCTGGACTATTGTAATCCTTCCTAGCTGGTCTTTGGGCTCCTCTTCCAATCTATCCTCCATACAGCTCTAAAATGATCTTCCTGGTATTCAAATCTGATGATATCACAGCCCAGTTTAAGATGGCCAATGCCTGCCTATTTACCGACGGAACCAAGTGTAAATTATCAATCCTTTACAATGATCAGAGATGGTGAAAACAGGTGGCCCAGGCCTACATCTTCCAACAGACAGATTTTGTTTGGTGTGCATAATGTTGGCCTAGAAGATATTTAAGATATGAATCAGTTCCCAATATTTACATATTGGAAGATGTTACCCAAAAGTTTGGATTTCCAGCTTCGTTTGAAAAAATTCTAAGATCTAGCAAAATTGGGCCAGCATTCCTGCATGGTAACAATTCGCTGGAGCTGATTAGCCTTGTCCACTGACACTGTGCTGGATATAGATGTTATTTACCACTTGACACCTGGTGCCCTTTGTTCATTTATGCTGCCCGTCTGGATCCTTGTAGGTATTGGAGTTGGTGACCCTAACCTAACCTAACCTAACTTCAACTTACTTTTTCAGCATCATCTCACCCAGTTCACTGTCTAGGTCCTGTTCTCCGTGAACCACTGTGTTCTTCTGCGCCTGAATGCCTTTACTTATGCTGTTCCCTCGGCCCCTTCTTCCTCGGCACTCGTGAATAACTCAGCTTCAAGGCTCACCTCTCCCCTGGAAGACTATCGTCCCCCGTCTTCTGTACATCTCCCTCCCAGGGCCCTGTGTTAATTTCTCCGACTGTAGTATAAGGATTTGTTTGACTTCCCTCCTAGACTGTGAGTCCTTTGAGGGTAGGAACATTGCTTTTCATTCATTCCACAAATGTGTCGAGTTCCTACAATGTGTAGGTCCCAGATGTTGGCACTGATGGTGAACAAGACAGGGTCCTTGTTGTCTTAGAGCTTATATTCTGGTGGGGGAATGTCACCAAGTAAATGGATAGATTTATTTCAGAGAGAGTTAAGGTCTGTAAATAACGTAAAACAGGAAGCTATGATAAATGATGACATAGGAATGGAGGAGGGGACTAATTTAGCAAGGGTGGTGAGGAAGACCGGCTGGAGGAAGGAACGTGTAACCAGAAGGAACCAGTCTGCTGGAAGGTCTGGATTTTGTAGTCCTGGCACAAACCAGGCATTAAGAAATATTTGTAGAATAAAGAAATGGATGTATGAACCATTTACCATACACACACACACACACACGAACATGCATGCACACACAGAAAGATAATAATTACATCATGTAATCACATAGTATAATGGGCTTGGCTAAATAAAATGAGATATCCCAGCTTCATGAACTGGGCTGTTATGAGTTCCAGATCCACACCCAGAAAACCAGATGGAGGGTCTATACTGACCTGTGAGTCAGGAAACCTGTAGCTGTGTACATTTAGGATTGCCTTTGGCTGCAAGTAACAGAAAAATTGACTACAAGTGGCTTAAATCATAAAGATATTTATTGTACACTTCACACTGGCATTCTTGACCTTTTTTACACTGTGGCAATCTGATATAATATATTGGTGACTCTATTTCAATATAATTAATATTCTTTGTATTTGTATGCATTTCATTTTAGCTTTTAATTTTTTTTTTTTCAGTAAGAAGTTCTTAGGATCACAGGCCGAGGAATGTAGCAGCCTCTGGAAGCTGGACAAAGCAAGGAGCTATATTCTCTTCTAGAACCTTCAATAGTACAGTTCTGCTGACCCATTTTGGATTTCTGACCTCCAGAACTGTAAGATTTGTGTTATTTTAAGCCATTAAGTTTGTGATAATTTGTTACAGTATCAGTAGAAAACGGATACAAATTTTAGTCCTGGAAGTGGGGTTCTGCTGTAAAAATGTCTAAAAAAGTGGCTTTGGGACTGGGCAGTGGCAGAGGCTAAGAGAAGTTTTAGAAAAAGCCTAGATTGCCTTGGAAAGGCTGTGAGTAGAAATATGGACATTAAGAGGGACTCAGAAGGAAGTGAAGAGCATGGTAGAGAAAAACTAGATTGTCTTAGGAATATTTAGATCATCATAAACAGAGAGTTGGTAGAAATGTAGATGATAAAGGCACTTTGGGTGAGGTCTCAGGGAGAAATGAGAAACATATTACTGGAAACTAGAGGAAAGGCGAGTCTTGTCATTTAGTGGCAGAAAGCTTAGAATTGCATCCTACATTTCTGTGGAAAGCCGAACGAGCAAGTGATGAATTTGGATATTTAGCTGAGGAGATTTCCTTGTAAAGTGTTGAAGGCGTGTCTTGGTTTCTCCTTGCTGCTTATAGTAAAATGTGAGAGGAAACAGATAGATTAAGGGAAGAACTGTTAAGCAAAAAAGAAACCAAGACTTGATGATTTGGGAAATTCTCAGCTTATCTAGATGCCAAAAGACACTGCCAAAGATGCTAAAATTAGATTTGCTGTGGGGGCTGGCCCCGTGGCCGAGTGGTTAAGTTCACGCGCTCCGCTGCAGGCGGCCCAGTGTTTCGTTAGTTCGAATCCTGGGCGTGGACATGGCACTGCTTATCAGACCACGCTGAGGCAGCGTCCCACATGCCACAACTAGAAGAACCCACAACGAAGAATACACAACTATGTACCGGGGGGCTTTGGGGAGAAAAAGGAAAAAAATAAAAAAAGCTTTAAAAAAAAAAAATTAGATTTGCTGTCAGGAAAACATGCTCTGAAGAGAAAGCCAAGGATATGTCCAGCCTTTTGCTAGTGCCTCTGAAGTATCAAACTATCAGCATATACAGTCGTACAGAGAGGTCTTTGAAAAGAATAAGTGTGTGACTCATGGACCCCCTGAACTATCACAGCAGAAGCCAGGAATAAAGATCAAATTATCCAAGAAGGATCTTTGAAGGAGCCTCTTGTCTAATGGAGTAAGTCCCTGTGAAATACACAGGAGACCCACAGGGGTCTTGAAAATTTTATATCAGCAGAAACACTGCCATCTCGGACTGGCAGTGCAAGGATGAAATGAAAGAAGGCTGTCAGACTCCCAAAATTCTAGAGGCAGGATATAGTCTGATAAAACTGCTCAGTTGTAAATACTTGTCACTCTTCAAGAAAAAGGAAAAGTAATTCTGAAAGCAGAATCACAAAGTTCAGAGGGCAGAGCCATGAACTATAGGGGATTCTTTGCAGACCTTGAAACCTAATGTATTCCTAGCTAGATTTCAAAATTGCCTGGGACTGGTGACTCCTTTTTCTCTTCCATTTTCTCCCATTTGGAGCAGAAAAGTCTATAATGGTCTATGCCTGTCCCATCATTGCATTTTGGGAACAGATAACTTGTTTTCTAGTTTCACAGTTCCAGAAGTGGAGAGGAATCTTGTCCCAGGATAGATCATACCAGTAGTCTACCGTTACCTGATTTAGATGAGACTTCTGAGCTGATAATATTGAGATGAGATTTTGAACTTTGAGTCGATTCTGTAATGGGTTGAGCCATTTGGAAATGTTGGGATGGGTTGAATGAATGCATGTGGGATGGAGGTGAATCTTTGGGGGTCAGAGAATGGACAATACAGTGAGAAAGTTCCAGGTACTGCTAATGCTACTGTAGATTGTTGCGTATGTTCCTCATTAAAGAAAATACCAAATTTCAGTGAGAAGTTTACGAAAATGATGTAACTTTTTTTCCCAGCCAACTTCACAAACTCTCAGGTTAAAAATCTCTGACTAGGGGGCCAGCCCCACTGCGGCGGCCCAGGGTTTCACCGGTTTGGATCCTGGGTGCGGACATGGTACCGCTCATCAGGCCACATTGAGGTGGCATCCCACATGTCACAACTGGAAGGAACTGCAACTAAGATATACAACTATGTACCGGGGGGACTGGGGGAGATAAAGCAGAAAAAAAAAAAAAAAAGATTGGCCACAGTTGTTAGCTCAGGTGCCAATTAAAAAAAAAAATCTCTGACTAGGAGGAGGCTGTCCCTGGGAGGCAACAGGTTCCATCTGCTACCCCATCCTTGGTGGGTAGACAGAGTTTTCCTCCCGCCACAAGATGGTTACTCCAACCCCAAGCATCACATTCTTATATGCCAGCCTCCCAAGCTGGAAAGAAAGAAGGAGAACAAGATGTAAAGAAGTTTTTTTGTGAACTGCTTTTACCTGTTGTCAGGGGTGAAATCTTTCCTGGAAGTACCCAGGGGATCTTTTCTTTTCGCTCATTGGTCACGTGGTCACCTTTGTATGTAACCACCAGCAAAAGGGAATTAAGTGGGGCTGGCCCTGTGGCCGAGTGGTTAAGTTCGCGCGCTCTGCTGCAGGTGGCCCAGTGTTTCATTGGTTCGAATCCTGGGCGCGGACATGGCACTGCTCATCAAACCACGCTGAGGCAGCATCCCACATGCCACAACTAGAAGGACCCACAACGAAGAAGATACAACTATGTACCGGAGGACTTTGGGGAGAAAAAGGAAAAAATAAAATCTTTAAAAAAAAAAAAAAAAAAAGGGAATTAAGTTACCATGATTGGCTTAGACCAGGGGTCAGCAAAGCTTTTCTGTAAAGGGCCAGATAGTAAATATTTTGGACTATGTGGGCCACATAATTTTTGTTGCAGCTACTCACTCTGCTGCTGTAGCAAGAAAGCAGCCATAGAAAATACGTAAACAAATAGGTGTGGCCAGGGCTATCAGATTTATCCAACAAAAATATAGGATGGTGCATCAAATGCTTTTTTGAGTATAACTATGTTCCATACAATATCTGGGGCACACTTACACTAAAAAAAATATTCATTTTTTTTATCTGAACTTCAAATTTAGCTGGACATCCTGTATTGTATCTGGCAACCATAGAGGTCACGACGACCAGCTCATGTTGATTTGCTGGAAGCCTTCCTGCTTTTAGCACCAAAAGTCCAGAGTTCAGGAAACCCTCTTGTTCCCTGGCAAACCAGGACAGTTGGTCACCCTACCAATAAAACGTTGGGGATATTGCAATTTGAATTTCATGTAGTTTTCACATTAATTTCACAATTATTCTTCTTTTGATTTTTTCCAACCTTTTCAAAATATGAAAAACATTTTTAGCTCACAGGCTGTACAAAAACAGGCAGTGGGCCAAATTCGACCTGTCAAATCTGGTCAATAGTTTGCTGACCCTTGACCTAGACCATTTGTGATTCATCCCCTGGGGATGGACATATTGCTACTCAAACAAAATTAAGGTTCTGTTAATAAAGAAGACAAGGAATGGCTGTTGGGAGGTAACTAACAGTGTCTGCCCAGATTGGACATCTCCTTTTCTGAAGCTCTGTGTATTTAGCTCTCTGAACTGCCGCGGGCGATGGATTACTCAACATTCCCCTCTCAGGCATCTCTGCGGCCTCTCAAGCTTGTGTGTTTCCCTTAGAGACTCTTAAAACAAACCAGGGATGTTCTAGACCTGGAGAAAAAAATTCTATCCATTTTCTTCTAATGTGTAAATGATGATCTTGAGCAAGTCTGTTCCTCTCTCTGGACCATGGTTCTCCCAGCAGCCCTAGCTCGACCTGATTGCGTGGGGCAAGAAGACCTCTCTGATATTTAAGGGTGTTGAGTTTTCATGGTTCCAATTGTGCACATTTAGATGATCTCATTGAATCGCAGAAGGACCCCTTAGCGTAGAATTAATGTCCAATTTCTAGAGGAGGACTTTGAAACTCAGCAGCCTCCCTATTTTTTGCCGCATCTTGCCTGCAGGCTCTCCACCCTGGAGGACCAAGAGAGAAGAAAGTCATACATTCCAAAATAGTGGAGATCCTACTGTCCCTGCTCGTAATCTCTCAAAAGAACAGCATTCCAGATGGTGCCTGTTTATCTGTGGTTCTAACCCAATTAGGACAAATTATCATTTCTTTGGTTTGATGTGTCTCCTGGGCATCCTTACACAGTCAACAAAAACCACACGGAGTTCATATTGTTTCAGCTTTTCCATCAGCAACTTTTATGATCAGATTTAGAAACTGGTTGTAAAAAACTGGCTTCAGACCCCCAACTTGGCAATACCAGACCATTTAGTTCTTTCCTGTCCAAAAGTTAGAAGAATTCCCCCCTAGGCAGTCTAAAGAGAGAAAGAAAATGAGTGAGAGGCTAAATTTCTTGGCCTTTAAAAGGTTTTTCTCTTCTAAATGAGTATGTGGTCATTCCACTGGTACTGAGAGGAGGCCAATAAGTGAATAGAAGGAAAAAATAAAGCAGCCCTCACCAACTTATCTTCCTGGCTTTTTGAGTTTTAGGATGAATGATCCCATGTCTGTGGAGTCAAAATCCTAAGAAGAAAGGTCTTGTGCACCCAGTGAATACGGAGAATGGGATAGTGAAACAAATGGTCACATTGAGTAAACCGAGCATTTATTAACCTTTGTGGAGCAGCCAATCCCCACCAACTGCGGACGGGCTTTGAGGAAATCCCATAGCATTGAGACATTGGGGCATGTCCCCGCCTGCTCACAGACGGCTGCCTAAATCTTGCCTGCTCATTAATTTCCAAAGATATTGTTGGCTTTTTATTTCTTTCACAGGGTCATAGTAGAGGGAGCTCTCTGAGTGACCACATGGGGACATGTCAACATCCACGCTTCCTTAGTTTCTGAGCTTTCAGAAGTTACCAGGTTTGTTTGCTGACCCATCACTCCTTCCCAGGATGCACTGCAAGAGAAACAAAAGAAAGGTCCTGTGAAGTGTCAAGTTGCGACTTGCTCTTCGCCCAAAGAGAACCTTCTTCACCAACAATTACCACATCATCGTAAACACTCGGGAGAGACATGATGTAAAAATGAAATTACTGAAAACATTTTTGGACTAACACTTGGCTTTATATAAACTCACAGACAATCCTATAAGGCACTCAAGCAGATTATGGGTTTGAGCAAAGCTGGAAAATTGCTGCCATTATATTGTTATTATTAACACCTTGTAATTAGCCCTAAGGAATCCCAAAGTTCTCTTTCTTGATTTGGCTTTAATGAAGGAAAATTGCTACCTTTGCAAGTTGGATGGCGCCCGTTCTGATTAACCTTAAGTATATAGGACTATTATTTTGAAAATGTTTGCTGTCATGTGAATATTAGCATTACATACAACTGGGAAGGGGCTGGGGCTGGGAAGGTAGAGAGGAGGAGATCCTCTTTTCCCTTCTCCTTCTTTCCCCCCCACCCCCCTCCCACCCCCAAAGGAAGGTGAATCATGGCCTTACTTCAGCTGTGGTCCTTGCTTGGAAAATCAAGAATGAAAGCCCTGTGAAGGCCATGACCGCAATTGCTTGGTCTTTGCCAAGCTCCACTGGCAAGGCTGTGGGCTGCCAGCTTCTCAACCTGTTGATTGCACAGGCTGGCGGGGTAATTGTACACGGTGGTTTTACCATTACCTGGAGAGGGACCCTATGGGGATGAGATCATACGGGAGTTAGCACCTAGTGCCATAAAGCAGGTTTTATTTGCATGTCCCAGAACTCTCCAGAGGCCCCTTCTGCAGCCTTCACAGGCACCGTGTCTCCAATGAAACGCCGCCAACGTTAATAAAAGATCCCTCTATATATCCCTCAACTCCCCTCCCACAGGCAAGTAAGTGCACTGTTTTCATTCCTTCTCCGGGAAAACCATACATTAAAGAGAAGCCGTTTGATCTTATCTATAATTAATTTGTATTTTGATAATATAGAGGAGGGATTTTTACATGTGATGACTTACCTGTTCATTATTTTTCTCTTTTGAACTCCTGTAACCGCTTAATAACTCAAGCTGCAGCATGGCGGGTTATGACGGTCTCCCCGCCCACCTTTCCGGAAGGGGAAGGTGTTGCCTCTCACACAGAGACAAATTGCTTTAAATAATAACTTTGTGCAAAATTAGTCATACATAATTGAAAAATTCTATAGATGAATACCAAGGTAACTTGAGATGATCAGTTTACATAGGTGCTTGGAGCACGTCTTCCTGCTGGAAGCTGCTCTAACTACCCCAGCCTGGCAATTGGTAAGTGGGTTTCTTTTCCTCCCGTTTCCCCATGAGAATGTGAAAAAGCTTATTTACAGGGAGGGATCATGCAACAACATTCATGTAAAAGCCTAAAATAATAATAATAATAATAACAGTAATCGTAAGAATAATTCCACTAAAGGGGTTGACATTTCCCCAAGGCGAAAGGAAGGGCTGGTGTCTTGGAGCTGGAGATTTCACGATGCTGAGCCTCCTTGAAGCTCACTGAGAAGCAATGACATTTCTTTGGTTACTTGGAGCCCAGTCTAGCTGCCTCCCTGCCAATTTGACATCTTGTATACCTCCCTAAGCAGCTGATCTCGACGTGAAGCGTGTGCGGTCAATGTCACCTCCTTCTTTGAATCAGAGTTGGCTCCCACATGTTCAAAACACCAGCCTTGAGGCCAAACTGTCTTCCCCATGTAGGCAGACCTGGGGTTGAATCTCACTTTTGTCTCTGACTAGATGTGTCACTCTGGGCAAATCACTTCAACTGCCCAGCTCGCAGGGTTTTTGTGAACCTGAAAAGGAATGTGAAAAAGATTAAACATTGACTAACGCAAGCCAACGCCTGGCACGTAGTAGGTCCTCACATATCTCCTTCCCTTGGCGTGTTAAGTGAGCTGGACAGAAGTCAGGGCGAAGCCTTTCTTCTCGCCACTCCCTCCCGCAGGCCTGGAGAGAAGCATTTCATCTCCTGGCCTCAGCTTCCCTCATTTCTAATGGGAAAATAAGACGTGACAGCTGCCTGTCTCTCAGGGTGTGAGGAGGGTTAATGAGCTAATGTTTATAAAGGGCTTTGAGATCTCCCTCTGAAAGTCTCTTAGATGTATTTTATTGGCATATTAAGACTTCTATCATCTGTGGGAAAAAAGTCCAAATGGGAAAACCTAATCATAACTCAAAGGAGCTAATGAGGATATTATGAGTATAAATTCACCGCCTCACTTGCTCGTTTACGGAGTAGTTCCAGATAAGAAGGAGCATGACTGTCCCGGTCTTAAATCTGTGGCGGTGCCTTGGGCCCCGTTCAGATGCCCTGACGCTCTCCAGGGGAAGGGCTGGGGCTGCAGCCTCGGGGGAGACGCAGCGGCCCGACAGGCGTGCATGTGTTGAGGGAAGGAATTACACCTTTCATGTCTTCTGAGTCTCGTCTCACATAGACGAGCTTGATCCTTCATCATTAAATGAGGAGAAAAGGTACACATCGCTTACCTCAGTCCAGAATTTGCCCCTTGCACACTGACATCTGGAGGCTAGAGTTCATTGGTCAGGATGAAAGAATCCATCTACTCAGGAGGAGCATCAGTTTGGTCTGAGTGAACTTGAACCCCTGTAGCACCGTGCTTCTCAACCTTTTATTCATTATTGTTCCCCTAAGGAGACTTTTAGATATTTTTTTTCCTGATCTCCAATCCTCCCCGCAACTCTCATGCAATTTTAATATCACAGATATCCTGTCCATCTATTTTATGTAGTCTACATATATTTGTGCTTTACACACTAAAACAGTAAGATTTTCTTCACTCTCTGGCTCCAAGAACCAGTATTCATCCCCTTGGGGGTGATATCAGGGTCGTCGTTGAGAAGGCATGCTTGAGCATGAAATGAGATGACAACATTTCATTTGCTAACAAGAGCCAGGGTCCTAACTTTGCAAAAAAAGGGCAGAGGATCTGAATAGACTTTGCCTCCACTTTATGCCCATGGCACCTCCCCAGATAGGCATTATTTATTATAGGGAGAACCTGGGAAGAAACTAACAATTCAAAGTCAAGGATTGGTTAAGCAAATTATAGTATAGTCATAAAATGGAACACTTTATGGCCAATGCATACAATTTTTACATACATATTGGTTTACATAATGACCTGTTCAGAGGACAGGGAAACAGCAGGCTACTCAGTGTACAATATGCAGATGCATTCAGGAGAGGCCTGGAGCTGTACCTGCCTCTGTTATTGCTGGGTTGGGGAATTTGAAGGGTTTCTTCCTCCCTCCCTTCCTCCATCTTTTCTTCCTTCCATCCTTCCTTCTTTCCTCCTTCCCTCCCTCTCTCCCTCACTCTCTCTCTTTCTTTCTCTTTTAGTTTAATCTGTACTTTCCAGTTTTTCTATAAGGAACATATATAATTTCATATTTAAAATAGGGAAATTAAAAAATTTGGAAAGAACCCTCCCACCAAAGATTTCTAAGAGACAGCCAGTTTCCTGGTGGTGTGAGGGCTGCTCATGGCGGTCCAGGCCCTCCCTCTGGTGAGGGTGTAAGCGGCCTCCCGGGTCCTTACCGAGGAGACAGCTCTCTGCCCGTTCTCTGGGTGCTGACATCATTTGGATTCCCCTTAAGGCAGCAGCTCAGGACTCCCCAGCTGCAGCCCTTGGTCCAAGAAAGCAGTGTGAGACAGAAAGGTCTGCCCGAGGCAAAACAATGAATGGGGACAAACGTCAGTCAGATTCTAGATCCTCCATCTGGACCTTCTGGGGTCTCTCCGTGGACCCAGTGAGGTCACTGGAAGGCTAAGAACTGGACACAGCTCAGCTTAGCTCCCTGGAGAACTACTGAAGTACCGTTTACATCTCTTCCTGGCCCTGAGTCTGGACATTACACAATTTGATATCAAATTGCTGTCGGCTGGTTCTTCATCACATCTGTTTAGCACCCAGGGCAGTGTCGGACAGTGTAGTAAGCACAGATGCTTTCTAAGTGGAGAAATGAAGATATTGGACCTTGGGTTGATCGATATCTTTGTAGAGGGTTCAACAGGGCCCATCCTAGTGCCTGCCACAGAGGTCATTTCCCTTCTCGGCTTTGATTTCTTCCACCTTAGAGCTTTCCTACTTGCCGTAGATTCTACCTGGACCCCAGGTCCCCCAGACCATTTGACACTCTATCTATCTCCTCACCTCCGATGTGATTTTCTGGGGAACTCCTCTTGATGCTCTCCATTAGGTCAAGTCTCCTGTTAGCTCTTCTCAGAACTCCCTAGACGCACTCATCCTCTCCTGGCACTTATCACAGCCGTAATTATACAGTTACACATGCAATTATCTAATGATATTAATAATCTGCATTTCATAAGTACCTATTAGGCACCCAGTATGGTGCTAGATGCTTTAATCCTGAGTTCACCATCATTTAATCCTCATGACAATACCATGAAGTACTATTGTATTATTATTATTGTCATTTCACAGAAGAGGAAACTGAGTCTCAGAGGGGTTAACCAACTGGCTCAAAGTTGCACAACCAGTTAGTAGCAGAGTCAGGATTAGTAGGCGAGCTGCCTGCCCCCCAAAGCCTAGCAAAGTGCTCCAGGACGTGTCCCGGAGGTGCAAATCCAGACATCAAGAAATTGAGTTTCCAAGTGAAAATACAGATGTCTGGTTTCTCTGGGAAAACTGAAAGATGCAGCAGTTCTGGGCCACACCCCTTCATGACAACAATCAGCTCAAACTGAGAGGCTGCTGTCCTCCTCGGGGGACGTTTTCCCTCCTGCTCGCCAGGGCTTCCTCAGCAGTCTTTCTGCTGCAGGTGCCGCGCTGCTTCCGTCGTGTGTCTAATATTTAGTCTTCCTGAGCTAGGTTCCAGGCCACGCTCAAGAATTTCACGGTTTAGCTGGGGAGACAGACCCATGAAGTCAGTTACAAGGCAGGAGATAAGTTCAGCAATG
This sequence comes from Equus asinus, assembly GCF_041296235.1. Taxonomy (NCBI): domain Eukaryota; kingdom Metazoa; phylum Chordata; class Mammalia; order Perissodactyla; family Equidae; genus Equus; species Equus asinus. Next base: position 9,519,464 of record NC_091798.1, read on the forward strand.
TCAACAGTATGGCCGGGGCTGTGGAAGTCCGTAACTCAACCCAGGTGCATGCAGGGTTTGGGAGTGGTGTCAGGCTTCCCAAATAAGGACCTTCTTGAGTGGAGTCTTGAGAGATGTAAGGGGTTTTCCTGGAGAATTGGGGGACAACTCCCCCAAGCAGACACACTAGCATGTGAAAGACATGGAAGTAACATACATGAGAAGCTCCTAGAACGTCAACTAGTTTAGTATGGCCGAGGCCAGGGCAAGGGTGAGAAGACCAACAGTGAGGCTGGAGAAAGGGGCAGAGACAATGGCAAATGGCCCTGTGTGCCGGGGTTGTCATGAGGGATGTTCACAAGTACCGGGGCTCTCCTCCTTCCAGGTAAGATTGTTCCTCTCTGCCCTCTCTGACACAGGAGTGGTCATGGGGCTCTCTTTGGCCTGTGAAATGTGAGTAGAAGTGACACATGTCACCCCTGAGTGAAAGTTTTGAGTCAGTACTCGAATCACTACGTTTCGCTTTCCTGCCTCAGCATTACGTGGCGTCTGTGGAGATGGAGCTGTGTCAGCCTGGGTCCCTGAAGGACTCTTGTGAGAAGACACCCTCGTCAACCTACAATGGACCAGTAGTATGTGTAAGAATGAGCCTGTTGGCTTCACGGAGATTTGGGGCTTGTTTGTTGTCACAGCATGATGGGCCCATCCTGGCATACATCTGCTGATCTCAGGAATTTAGAATTGACTTTGTGGCCCGAGGGGTCAAAATGTCAAGTTCCCTATAGGGACCATGCAGGCAACATAAATGAGTGACGAGTCAGGATGGGAAGTTATGAGCAAGAGGACAACGTCCTACCCATTCAGTGACACCCCACTGACTCTAGGTAAGCAGGGTTAGTGGTTTCTTTCTATTCCCAGAAAATGTCATTTCCTTTCATATCTCTATGCCATTGCTCATGTTGCTGCCTCTCCCTTTGACTCCACTTGGAAAATTCCATGCCTCCTTTAGGTGCAACTTAAATGCCATCTTTGAATATAATGGATCCCCAAACTTGCACCCGCCACCACCACCACCACCGTAATGAGCGTCACTATTGCCGGGAGAGATGGCACACTAAAGTGCCTGCCAGGGCTTAGCAGGCAGTGGGACGTGTGAGGTGAGCCATGGAGTATGCTGCAGGTGGAGAGCTCGGGTCCAGCTCCAGCAGCAGGCACGTGGCCCAGTTCCAGCTGATCACGACCAAGTGGAAGTACAGGTCTTAACTTACGCCATCTTCTGATTTTCAAGGGAATTGAGACATCTGTAATCACATGGGAAATCTCTGCATATGCAAATATTGGAAACTATTTTAAATTTCAAAGAGTTATGAAAGCTAAAACTTTTCTTTTTCCAACTGGCCCTCAGGCAGCCAGTGTGTGTACTGGGCTATGGATGGATTCCTAAGGAGGGGAGGGACTGGTCCAGACCTGAGAGGTGACGAGACCCCTCGGAGATCTCTCTGGGGAGAGATGGAGGCAGGGAGTGAGTGAGGAATGAAAGGAGGAGGTAGGCACTAGGATATTTGGGTGGTAGAATCACCAGGACTTGGTACCTTGGTGAGGATGGGGAAGCCACTCACCAGCTCGGGTCCACAGGGTGGGCAGCACATTCTAAGGGGGAGATGACAGAGCAGCTTTAGGCCGCGGCAGTAGATTGTCTAGGTGCTTCCTGTAGGCCCCTTCCGACTCTGCATCTCCATCACTGTTTGCGCCTCGATTGCAGGGCAGGCACTGGGCTGGAATCTGGGAGCACAAGGTATTAAATGCCAGGACCCTACCCTCCAGGAGCTCTTGACACGAGATCATTTATCAGTTTATCATTTATCGGCTACAGATGGCAGAAAACCCTAACACAGTAGCTTAAACAAGATAGAGGTTTCTTTCTCTCTCACAAGGGAAGTCTGGAGGCAGGCAGACAGTTCAGAATCATTGGACAACTCCATGGTTCTTAGTGCCCTCAGCCCCTGCTCTCTTGCTTCTTTACCATTCTCACCACGTGGCTTCCATCTCATGGTCCAAGACGGCTTCTAGAGCTATTGCCATCACGTCTGCATTCCAGCCAGAAGCAAGGAGAAGAAGAGAAAGGGAAAACACTTCTCTTTTTGTGCCATTAGCTGTAAGTTAGTAACATGGTCACACTCCACTGCCAGGGAAGCTGAGAACTGTCTTTATTCCACGCGCCCAGCTGCAATCAGAAGTTCTGACACCGCAGGAGAAGGGAAGAATGAATACTGCAGGGCAACGGCAGCTTTGGCCACAGATTGGGCAGCAGATAGTCCTCCTGGAGGGGGGCATTTGGAGGACTGAATGTCCTTCATAGCCCCAGGCCTCTTAGTCAAAATCTCAGAATGAGAGGACCAAGTACAGGTCTGTATTCCAGCAAATTTAGCCAACAGAGACTTCATCACTGTGAACCCACGGGGTGGTGGCGGGCAGTGTGTGCTGATGTCCAGGCAGCTCTGGCTGGAGGAGCCAGCCACCGTGGGCCAGTGGGAGACAGCATGCTCAAGAAGTCTGTGTAAGCACGCGTGTGCTCGCACGTGCGTACACACACACACCCCCCCTTCTCCCTGCCACCCCACAAGTCCGTGGGTGGAAGTGGGGAGTCAGATGGACTGGCCTGCAACTTTACTGCCACCAACTTTCCATGTGACTTAGTCACTTCACCCTCTCAGAGGCTCAGTTTCCCCATCCATAAAATGGAACCAGAAGTACCCCCATCACAAGCCTGTGGTGTTAATTAAATGAGAAAACATGTAAAAAGCAGCTAGCACAACTCAGCAGGGCTGGAGGTTGCAGAATTATTGGTTTCCTTCTTTCTTTCACATCAGCTTAACAAAAACTTCATAGCCTGTGGGTTTTCAGAGAAGATAAAGCTTTGGTTGCAGCCTAGATATTAGAGTTGATCAATGATGTGACTGGGAACTCAAAAGACACAGGGCAGGTTAGTCTCAACATTAACATACACTTGACAACTTCGGCAATAAGGGTTATTCACTTCAACTGATATCTGTTGTCCTGGGCTGGGCTGTATCTGAGAAGCTCTCCCACAGAGACACCAGTGAATGGCTGGCTATATCTGGAATTTGAAAACTGATCACAAAGCTATCACTATTTCTGGAAAGAAGAACATGTATGTCATTTGTTACTAAAGGGGGAACCCTATAAACATTACTAAGAAAAGCAAAGCCACTAGCCACTCTGTGTTCTACATTGTCCCTTCCATGGAGGTGACCGTGCAGCCTCCCGCATAAGGCGCCAGCTAAAGAGCTGAGTGGTGCACTGTCACTCTTAGGTCACACCTAAGAAAGTTTGTCCATAAAGTTAGAGGTCAAGTGACCCAGGCAGGGAGCTAAGTTGTGGACATGCCAACAACTGGGAGGAGTGACCATGGGGTGCAGGCACCACCTTGCATTGGGTATCATAGAGCTGGGAAGTAGCCAGAGGTCAATTACAGGGAGGCGGCCTGGGTGCCTCCCAGGGGAACAGGCCGGGTGACTGTCACCTGTTGGCAGCTCATAGAACTACTCGGAGAGGACAACTCTTGGGTAAGAGACACTATTGAGATTCCTAGGCCAGAGGGTCTGCCCTGGCACCCCAGAGACCCCCTGTCTCCTTGGAGCCCTTCCCTTTGGACCATGAGAACCAGCTGTCCTACAGGTGGCCCCTTTTTTGCATAGAATAAAGAGAGACCATTATGTCAGAAAGACGGCCAACAGGAAGAAGGCAACACATTCCAAGGTCTCCAGAAAGCAGAGGCTGTTGACTCTTCTCCCTCAGAGCATCACTCTCAGTGAACGCCCCCAGCCCATTCCCTCCACCGCCTTAGATTTAGAAACCCGGGAGTCAGCCTCCACAAGGTAGCCTGCTGCTCCCTTTCTTCCACTTAACATGCGCTACACGTCGATTCTCTTCTGTCTGGAAACTCTTGTCCTCTGTTCTCTGGAGTTGCAGTGCTGTAACCCGCGCCTCTGCCCTCCCCTGGGCTGATGGGGACCCTGACCGGCCTCCCTGCCTCCAGCCTCAGCCATGTCAGACAATCTACCTTCCACACATGCCGAGTGGGCACGTCTCTAAAGAGCTTCTGAAAACTGGCCTGACGTATTGCCCTTTGTTTTTATTCAACTTAATTTTTGAGCCATCTGCTTCTCTCTTTTGGCTTTCATGAATTATGTACATAAGACATGGTGGATAAATGCTTCTTACCTAAAAACATCAAAAAATACAATTGTAAATAGGGTCAAAACTTATAATACCTTTCAACTCCCCCATCTGAGATTCACTATCATTCATTTTTGTGTATTCTGACTGACTTTTTCCTCTCTGCTTATATTTGCGTACAAATCCATATAGTTTGGGGTTTCTAGTAATATAAGTGGATCACACCTTGCATTTGTTCCATAGCTCGCTGTTTTCCCTGAACAGCTCTTCATGTCCATACACAGCTCTCCTCTTCATTCTTTCTATAAGCTGTCTAATTTCCCATAGTAGGGCAAACCATGATTTACTGAACCAGAGCCAGCTGAGGGACATTCAAGTTGTTTGTAAATTTTTTTTTGCTATTTTTAAATTTTTTAATTGAGACATAATTGATATATTATACTAGTTTCAGATGTACAGCATAATGATTCAATATTTGTATATATTGTGAAACGCTTACCACAATGTCTAGTTAACACCCATCACTGTAGAGGGTTACAGATTTTTTCTTGTGATGAGAACTTTTAAGATCTACTCTCTCAGCAGCTTTCAAATATACAGTACAGAATTATTAGCTGTAGTCACCGTGCTGTACATTACGTCTCCAGGACTTATCTTCTAACTGGAAGTTTGTACTACTTGACCCCCTTTACCCATTTCACCCCCCCCCACCCCCCCACCTCTGGGAATGACCAAGCTGTTCTCTGTTTCTATGAGTTCAATTTTTTTATTTTCAGATTCCACATATAAGTGAGAGCATACAGTATTTATCTTTCTCTGTCTGTTTTATTTCAGTTAGCATAACACCCTCAAGGTCCATCCATGTTGTCACAAATGGCAAGATTTCCTTCCTTTTTCAAGGCTGAATAATATCCTAATATATATGTGTATACGTCACATTTTCTTTATCCATTCATCCTCTGATGGATGCTTGGGTTGCTCCCGTGTCTGGACTGTTGTAAATGATGCTGCAGTGAACATGTGGGAGCAGATAGCTTTCTAAGTTAGTGTTTTAGTTGCTGGATAATATGGTAGTTACATTTTTAATTTTGGGGCAAACTTCCACACTGTTTTCCATAGTCATTGCACCAGTTTACGTTCCCACCAATGGTGCACAAGGATTCCCTTTTCTCCATATCCTTGCCAGCACTTGTTATCTCTTGTCTTTTTGAGAACAGCCATTCTAACAGGTGTGAGGCCATAGCTCGTTGTGGTTTTGGTTTGCATTTCCCTGAAGATTAGTGATGCTGAGCACCTTTTCATGTACCTGTTGGCCATCTGTAGGTCTTCTTTGGAAAAAATGTCTATTCAGATCCTCTGCCCTTTTTTAAATTGGACTGTTTTTTTTTTTTTGCTATTGAGCTGTAGGTGTTTATAAATTTTATCTGTTTAAACAACACTCCAGCAAGCATCCTTAAGCACATGTCTCTGTGTGTATTTTTGTTGGGGAGATTCCTGTGAATGAGACGCTGGGTCAGAGGGTGCCTTACTCTTTAAGGTGAAACTGTGGCGACACTGCTTGCTTAGAACACTCTATGGCTGTGACAGCTCTCACGATGGAATCCAGTCTCGTTCCCCAGGTCTGGTCTGGCCAGTACTCCCACATGCATCCCCTAGGCCTCAGCTGAGCCAGACTTGACACCTTCATCTCAGTTCCTTGAGCTCTTCCAGGCCACATTGAAATGTCCTCCTGCCCCTCCTCTGCCTGCCTGGCTCCCACTTATAAACTAAGACCAGAGTTACATTTCCTTGTCTCTGAATTGTCTTAAGGGAACCCAGTCTGAATGCTCACAGTGCCTTGCTCACAGCCTTTACTTTGGCACAAGGCACATTGCATCACAAGTTCTTTACTCCAGTATTGCCCCCAACTCGTCCCTGAGCAACTCAAGGGCAAGGCCTAGGTCTTATTCATGTCTACACCCCTGGTGCCCAACACTGAGCCTGGTCAAGGAAAGGCCGAGATGATTGCTGAGAGAGGGGACGGATGAGCAAGTGAGCTTGTGTTCCTAGAAGGCTCCTGGGCGCAAGAAAGGTCCTCGTCCTGACCCAGTTTCTAAGGGAAAAGTGGGCAACTTGGTGCTCTATTTCCATGGAATGTAGTGTGGTGGACTGAACAATGGCCCCCCCAAAAGGACATCCCCATCCTAATTCCAGAACCTGTGAATGTTACAGGTTACAGGGTTTTTTCGTTTGCAGTTTAACTTTTTACTTTAGTAAAATCAGAATATGTACAGCAGATGCAGCGCTAGCTTCTAAACTAATACAGCAAGCAAGTGCTAAAGCTACAGGGACCTGAAGTTCACTCTCTCCATTCAGTGGGGTTAAATCCATTCTTACACGATTTTTGAAACCTTGTTTATTAACCGTAAATGTTGCTTGCTGATAAAACTTGTTCAAATGCTATCCCTGCATGTACAAGCGACTGAGCATGCCAACACAACAAAGGTGACCACGTGTTCAAGGACGGCCACGTGCCACACACTCACTGAAAAAAGTACATGCCACTAAACAAAACTCACACAACAAAATCTGAGAATCTGGACACTTCAGATCAGTGTTTTGAAGTGTTTCATTAGAATCCTAAGATAAGCGTATCAAAACTTTGGCATGATTTAATTTCAAGCCACCAATTTTGTTTTTACTAAATCAGAAAATTATGGCTACACTGCCAATGCTGGGTCTGCTGGCTGTGTCAAAGCAACTTTGCAGGTATGATTATATTACGGATCTTAAGGTGGGGAGGTTAAGATGTTGGATTATCTAGGTGGGCCCTCAACGCCATCACAAATGTCCTCATAAGAGGGAGGCAGAGGGAGATTTGACAACAAGAGGAGAAGGCAATGGGACAACACAGGTGGAGACAGGAGTGATGTACCCACAAGCCGAGGCTTGCCAGCAGCCCGTGGAAGCTGGAAGAGGCCCAGGACGAAGCGAGGCCTTGATTTCAGCTTCATGAACTGACCTCTGACTCTCGGCCTCCAGAACTGTGAGAGAGGACATCTCTGTTGCTTTAAGCCACCGATTCTGGGGTGAATTGTTACAGTGGCCGCAGGAAACTGACTCATGTGGTAAGCATTTCTAATGGCTGAGATGATGCCAGATTCTGTGGGGACTCGTCACAGAATAGGGACACAGCTCTTTCCTCAGTGTCCCCCCAAAGGGACAAGATCAAATGAACTGAAATATTCCGAGAACAGTGTAGTGAAATGGCGTCTCAACTAGGATTTTGGGAATTAGCTTAGAAACTTCAGCTGTAAAAGTTAGAAGGTGGGGGTGCCCTCACGCAGGGAGTGAGTTTAACTGTGGGAAATACTGTGAGAATCACGAATGCACGAAGGCCGACCTGTGAGGGTGTGCTGCGGTTGTCCATACTCGGCTGGAGACATCGCGTGAGCCTCCAACTCTTCTATATTTGGGCTTGTTGGCCGACATTGTCTTAATGCCTAAGATATGTCTTGGCAGTTAACGTGGTAAATTTGGAAGCAGCATTGACTTACTGGCCTCTTTTTTTACTACTATTATTATTATTTTTAACATTCAAGGGTCCCACAGTGGTAATTTAAAGAGTTAATGTGGCTTTCCAGAAGTTCTTAACATATTTTTAGCACTGGAAGAATTTGGCCCAATACAATCACAGAGCTATCATTTTTATGAGTGTGATTTTTCTCTCTTGCACAAACACTGCATCAACAGTAACATAAAAAATTAGCCACAATCCCGCCACCCAAACAATTTTTGCCCATGTTCTTTTCCTGTCTCTGTCCATTTGCAGATAAATTTTTTATTATCTCAATCATAGCTTAGATGCCATTTTGTAAGCTTCTCTTTTCTCTATTCTAGCAAAAGCGTTTTCCATGATGCTACTCAGTGTTCTTAAAAGGAAATTTTAAAGACTGTGTCGAAGTCTTTTGAGGGGACGCCCCATAACTAATGCAACAACTACTTTATTATTGAGCATTTTGATGGCTTCTGATGTTTTCATTACTGTCAATAAGGCTTCTGGAGAGCCTGGTCTTCATTTCAGATTATTTACTTTGATAAATTTCCAGGCCTGACTTGACTTGGTCAACTCACATGAAATGTGTATGATGTTTGAAATAGGTTGTCAAATTATTTTTCAGCAAGGCCGAACCTATTAAACCTGCCCACAGCTGTGCGGGTGTTTCAGTTTCTCATCATCTTCACCAGCGTTAGAGGTTATCTTTATTTTCCACTGAATTTGCTTGATACTAAACAACAAGTTCTTGTTGTTTTCATTTGCATTTCTTTGAGTGTTCTCAAAGGTTGTATAGCTTTTTGAGTTTGTCTAATTGCACACATTATGCTCTTTGCTCACTTAGATGTTAGGGTCTGGATTTTTTTTTCTAATCAGGTGGAATGCACTTTTTATATCCAAATAAGTGTTGATTTTGTGTAAAATATTTACTATAATATATATATTTTTTAACTTTTCAAGTCTCCTCTTTTTCTTGTTGTTCTAATTATACAATAGTTTAGGGCGTAATGGCTCATGCTCTGAAGTCAAACTGACAGGATTCAAATCCCAACTCAGCCTCCGCTTGACCTGGGCAAGTACTTAACATTGCTGAGCCTCGGTTTTCTTATCTGCGCAATGGAGATGACACGGCCTCCTCCGCACGGGGCTGGTTTTCCTTTCCAGTCTGCTCTTTTGCTCTTTATATCCATTACGTCTCTCACCCCTCGCAGAGAAGTTTTACATGTTTACATAGTTGCCTCTGTCTTTTTTGGTTTTTCTTTAAAGTTCCCAGTGAACTGTCTCTGGTGCATGTTCTCAGGATCACAAATGATTACGGCCTTTTGGTGCCCAAATGTGTTCCAGATGGAAAGTGCTCGCGTGGTGGCATCGCACGTAGCCTCCTACTGTATCCAAACGGCGGGTGTCTGGACTCGGAAGGTAGAGATTTTCCAGTGCAAAAGGAAAATTGGAAGGAGTTACTCAAAACCTGATGGAACTGCCCATTAACGCCCCCAAACGAAAGTTAATATTGTTCCAGCCATGGGCAAGAATGTCAAGAATGCTTTGTAAAGTTTTATCTCTTTGCAACTCTCCGTTTTAATTATTGTCAGGAGGTGACCTACATACTCTCCAGGGAACTTTCATCCCCCAGTGGGTGAGTGCCGTGACCCGCTGGGGATGGGACCCCCGCTCCCCATTTCTCTGCCATTCCCTCCATTTTCTGATAATGGGGACAGCTGGCTTTTGGTGCCTGATGCCCGGGAGTTTGGATTCTGTCTTCACCCCTGTCTAGTGATGGCAATGTCACTCATGTCCTCAGAGCCTTAATTTTCTCATCTATAAGATGGGAGTAATGGTACTCATCTCAACGGGTTGGTCATGGTGTTTAAATGAGATCATAGAAGTGGTTAAGGGCCGAGAGGAGGATGAATACCTTCTCTCTGCCCCGTGCATTGTAAATCTGACCATGGCCCTTACTCAAAGGCCTTTATGACTCTTCTCTAAAGTCCAAACTATTTGGTTCTTGAGACTTTTCACCGTCTGACTCATGCTCCCCTCTCCAGTTGCATTTTCAGCTCTGCTGCTTATAGCTGTGTGGTCAGAGTCCAGTGACTTAATCTGTCTGCATCTCACTTTCCCTATCTGTAAAATGGGATAATAACCCCTATCTCCTAGGGTGGCTACGTGTAAAGAGCTCGGGAGAGAACCTGGCATCTAGTCAGCACTCAGTAAACGCTAGCTACTGTGATTATGATTATTTTCATCTGCGTCCCCCCACCCCCCCCCCCCCGGCACGCTGGTCCTTATCGCCCATACCTTTGCAGGTTCTGCTCTCCGTGCCTGGAAGTCCATTCTCTCCCCCTTTGCTGCCTGCTTCATTCCTGGGGATCCTCAAAGTCTCAGGCCATCTGAGCCTTGCTTGGAAGCCTGCCCAGGCCCAATGAGGTGCCCTTTCTGAGGCCCACCCAGCTCCCCGTGCGCATCCCTGTGGCGGCCCTGGGCAGTGGGCCAAGCATGGGCTCTGGAGTCGGGCTTCAATCCCAGCTCTGCCTCTCAGCAACTTGACCATCTTGGGCAAGTCACTTAACATGTCTGTGCCTTGATGTTCTCATACACAAGTGGATACAACAGTGACTCAATCTTTTCAGGATAAAATGAGAAGATGTAGGTAAAGAACTTAGAACAGTACCTGGCAGGTGATAAGCTCACGATGTAAGAAACTACTATTTTGACATAACATATTACACCACGTGATAATTATCTGTCTACTTTTCTGTTCCTTCCCCCAAGATGATGAGCACCTTCAGACTAGGGACTGTGCCTTGTTCATCTTTATCCTCAATATCTGGCACATAAAAAAGTGCCTAATAAATGTTTGCTAGATGTAAATAATCCCAAAATGGCTTTATTTTTTAAATTTTCTCAGCTTTCCATGAGAGAAGCGATCGAGCTCCTGGAAAGAAGCGGTGGGCTTTCAGCTCAGATACACCGTAGACGTGACTTTGGGGAGGCTGCTGACTTCTCTGAGGCTTGGTTTCCTCATTTGTAAAATGAGGATAATTATGACTTCGTGGAGTTTTACGAATATTAGAAATAATGTCCGTGAGAGATGTAGCACATTCCTGGATGGAAAGGCTGAATGTGGTAAAGGCGGCGATTCTGTCAAATTAATTTAGTCAAAAATCTCCATGGGATTTTTTCTTAGATCTTGACAAAATGATTCTAAGTTTATTTGGAAGAATAGCAAAAGAAGACTTTTTTTTCTTTAAAGATTGGCACCTGAGCTAACATCTGTTGCCAATCTTTTCTTCTTCTTCTTCTTCTTTTTCTCCCCAAATCCCCCGGTATATAGTGGTATGTTTTAGTTGTGGGTCCCTCTAGTTGTGGCATGTAGGATGCCACCTCAGCATGGCCTGATGAGCGGTGCCATGTCTGTGCCCAGGATCCGAACCAGCGAAACCCTGAGCCGCCGAAGTGGAGCGCGAGAACTCAGCCACTTGGCCGCAGGGCGGCGGCTGCAAAAGGAGATTTTGTAAAAGAAGAATAACCGAGTGAGAATTCTCATCAGACGTTAAAACACGCACATGAGTCACGGTCGCTGAAACGGTGCCGCGTTTGAACCGGTTGTTGGACCAGAGCAGGCCGTCAGACAGCGGTTCCCGGCCGGGGAAAGCTGCTCTGTGGTGAGGAAGCGCCACACCGCATGGGAGACTCGGGCTTCATCCATAAAAGGCATCGGGCAAACTGGGTGTTTGAGAAAAAAAGAGAGATCTTAACCTCACACTATACCTCCAAATAAATTCCAGATGGATTATTCAGTTAAATGGAACAAACAGCATACAGGGAAGTGACAAAGAGAAAAGCTAGAAGGGCAATGAGTACTTGTGCTTGTTTCTCATATTTAACTCTATAATCCATCTGGATTGTTCTCTCCTCAGAATAGGAAATAACTTTTTTAAGACAACGACAATGGAAAAATCTACACATCAAAATATGATTTAATGTGACTATATAAAATTCAAAACTATCTTTTACTTTAAAAATAGAAAATTATAAAGAAGACAAATGAGGGACATTACCAAAAAATAAAAAGGGACTAAAAGCCTTCTATGTCTAAGGTTATTACAAATCAACAAGAGAAACAGAAAAAATTCAAATAGCAAACATGGAAAAACAGTTCAATCTCCGTAATCAAGTAACAATGAAATGAAACCATCCTTAGCCAGATTGCTCCCGGGTTACTCCCCTGGTCAAAATCCTTCGACGACGACTCATTGTCTCAGAGAGAAAGTCCAGGCTCAGTAACCCCACACACAAGGCCCCTGCCGTTTTGGGGTCTGCTTGTTCTCTCCCCAGCCACGTGCCTGGACATCCGAGGCTGCCATCGCGTGCTCATCTCTATTTTCCTGCACACGACGCCCCCGTGCACAGTCCTGAGGTTTTGCACACACTGTTCCGTTTGTCTGGACCGGCCTTCCCAGCCCTCTTCTTGGTAAAGTTCTATCTACGTTTTCGTACCTGGCTGAGTCCAGATTCCACTTTGGTTTGTTTTGAAAAAGCGTTTGTAAGTGCCTGGCAATTCCTGGATTTATCACTCCTCTTAGAGGGAAGGGAAGCAGAGAGAAGGATGATTTCTCTCAAACTGAGTCATTCACTTCTATTTCCTCTTGGGAAGCGGTGGTCAACCCCGCAGTGGCCCCCAGAGCTGGGACAAAGAGACTAGCCGTGAAGGTTAAACTCCTGAGGGCCTTGCCTAAAGGTTCTCAGGGCCTGGTTCCATGATGCCCCCCTACCAGCCTTAACCCAGCTCTCCTCAGAGGTCAGCTCAGAGTGGGGTTCTCAGATAAATTCAGATCAGGTTGTCCCCACACATTGCGTGGGACACACTCATGCTAAAATCATTCTTCTTCTTTCCGTGTAAAATTGAAAGTGAACTGGATGGCCCGTGTTTTCATTTGCTATATCTACCACCACAGCTCAGAAGGAAGCTGAAGGGCATCGAGACTTCGGGAAGGACCCTTGATGGGGGTGGGGCTGAGACGGGAGAGTGACTCACTGCTTGAACCCCGCGTGCTCACTGGAATCCAGGCTGGGAGGCCTGCTCTGCACTCGTGGCCGTTGCACTCCGTGTGAATGACTCTTGCAGAGGGCTGCTGCTTCTCTTTTCTTTTTTAAAGCAGCAGAAAGGGCATGTACAGCACCTGTGTGCTGTCAGGACATATAGGGGCAGGTGCAGGGTCTTTCGAACCAAACAGATTTGGTTCTAATCCCAACTTGCTAGCTGTGTAACCTTGGGCAGGCTCTGTAACTTCTCTGAGCCACTGTTTTACCATGTGCAAAACAGGGATCATGACCACGCAGAGAGGACGAAATAAGGAATCATGCGAGTGCACTGAGCAGAGTGCTGGGCACGCCACAGGGGTTTTCCCTGGACTAGTGCAAGGAGAGGATCAGAGTCCCCTGTTACAGTTGAAAGGAGCTTGGCCTCCTATCGTTTCGTTTCCCTATAATGAGATATGTGTTATATGCTTATTGTCTATCCACTTCAAATATCATCATTATTCAAAATCCCTTTTGCAAATATATCTTCTTTGATCCTTCTATGAAAGCTCGTTAGATTTGGTTATCACCATTTTAGGGCTCAGGCAGTGGGGCTGTGGAGTGGTTGAGGTCAGGCAGTTGCCAAGATGAAACACCATCCACAGCAGCAGCCGCAGCGGGGCCACACTGTGGGGCATCCCTGAACCAGCGTCTCCACAGACCTTACCCCAGGGCACCTGTCCAGAACCCTGTGAGGTCAGAACGGTTTTCTCCATTAAGAGAAGGCAACCATCCGCGAGGGAATGGGTGTTCCCCAAGTTCACAGAGCAGGAAATGGTGGAAGTAAGGTTCAAACCTACATCTTTTGTGGTAAAAAGCCCAGCAAGCTGTGGTTGGAAGTCAGGTCCTCAGCTCCTGCCTGTTGTAACTGCCCCACAACATCTGGATTGTGCATGTGACAGGCTGTGGGGGCTGCCAGTCCAGCATGGGCACCATTTCCCCTTCCCGCCTACGGTCCACTTGCAGCCTGGTACATCATAAGCGCTCAGGATCAACAGGCATCGGCTGAAGGAGTGAATGGATCGATGGAGACGTAGGGAAATCCCTTCCACGTACAAAGCAAGGGTTTTCTGAGCCTTTGGCCATTCCAAGAAGAAAGTCAACATGGGAGAAATAAGACTATTTCATCAAAGGTGCTGTTTTAAATGTTTGATGCCAAAATAGAAATCTCCTGCCCTGGGTCTCAGAGAGCTGGGCTCGGGCATATGTGTGCCCAAACCCAGCTTCCCTGGAGAACACTGTCTGTTCCCTTGGACTCTGGCCCAGGCCCATGGGATGCTTGAGTTAACTCAGGATGCCCTAACACACGTTCCTTGGATAGTGGTCAGGACCGGGAGCAGGGGCCACATGGCCAGATGCCCCTGCAAGGTGCAGGATTTGGGGCCGGAGTGGCTGGTGGAGGTGGCAGTGTTGGGAAAGCTCTGGACGGCCTGTGCCAGCGACACGTTGCGATTGGCCAGTCCTTCAGGATTCCCCCGCTTCCTGGAGAGAATAAACACAACCAGAAAGGCCTAGGCCATGCAGACAGGAGGGTGGCAGAGTAACCAACTGTGACTCTTGTCCCTGGAGGAGCCCCAGGCCTGGCTTCTTGTCCTGACCCCTCCTGGGCCACCTGGGATGGGGCACTCATCACCTGCCAGGGGCAAAGCTGGGCCAGGTTGGGGGGAAATTTCGGAGCAGTTGATCCCTGATATATCCAGGTCAAACACTGTCACCCCAACGAAGGCCCCTCAGAGGAAGGAAAAGGAGGAAGGAACTGGCATTTAATGAGCGCCAACTGTGTGCCCTGTGATTTAACCTGCAGTCCTTCGGAGGTCCTCCCTGTCCTTCCTTCAGGTGTCCTCAGCTTGGGGCCAGCTGATGGGGGAGGTCAGAGGTAGGACAGATCCTTCTCCCTGGAGGAGGGACGGCAGGAGTCTGCATGCTACGAAAACTCCCCAGGACCCCCAGGCTCTCGGCTTCCTCTTCTAGCGTTCGGATGATGAAGTTGAGGTGCACAGACGACCTGGAGCAACCTCGCCCTGCCCACGGCAGGCCAGAGGCAGCCCTGAGCCTGGCACACAGGCGTCCAGCGACCACCTTCTGCCAGCCTCACTCAGTGCGCCCCCACCTGCTCATTTCCACCCTTTGCTAAACGGACTCCTGGACTGTCCCTATCGCCTGGGCATGCTGTGTGCAACCAGCCCCGGCTCAAGAGAGCTGCTCACCACTGTGGGGAAGTTCTCCCCTGGGCTCAGCTCCGCGGTGGCCCCCAACCTCGCCAAGACTGTCATCCTCTCCTTGATGACCTCACAGTCCCCAAAAAGAGAGTTTTTTCTTTATGACAGTTAAAATATTGTTTGTGTTATCATGAAAGAAAAGACAAACTTGTAAAATTCTCGTCATCAAACTCCAGCATCCCCAGGAGGAAGCCCGCCTGCAGCCAGCGGGCGCACTGCGGCCGTGTTCGCAGACTGTCTCCTGTTCTGGACCCCGCTCCTTGTGGCCAGGCATGAGAGGCACCTTCTTTAGGCTGTCCATCTCCCCGGGTTTCCAGGGCCCCTCGGCACTGACTTTCCAGTGGGGTAATGGATGGTTCTGGCCCGATCAGACCAGCCCCCTCAGAATTCTTTCTTCTCTCTCTCTTTCTTCTTATATTTAATTTTTTTATTTTCCATGACAGCTCACATTATAAACCAAGACTAAATGCACGGAAATGAAAACATACTTTCCACAGCATCACGCATTGCCGTAAAGACCTTTTAATATAGACAGATTAGTTGCTAGATTCAGAAACTGAAGTTACACTTCTGGAAATCTCTGTTGTATTTACAGAATAAAAAAGTTTTAGAATCAGTGAAGACTTTTTACTATAAGCATAGCATTTGCTTTCTCTTGCTAGCAATTACTGTGCCCAGGGGAATGAGAGGCCGAGGGAACAACCAACCGTTTCTGCATACCTGCTGTGTGCTGTGTTTTCACACGTCTCATTGTGTGGCAATGACAAAGGCCCAGAGGTGGGCAACCAGCCTGGTCTGGGCTCAAATGCTGCCTCTGCCACTTCCCAGCCAGGTCATCTTGGCCTACGATCTTATCCCTCTGAACCTGAGTCCATTTGCAGCAGACGGGGAAGACTGTCCCGGCAGCGTTCAGCTTCTGTTGGGAGAATGAATTACAACAAGCTCTGATGCAGGGCTAGGGCACACATGCTCAAAGCGAAATAAATAGTAGCCATTCATAATACTAGTGTTATTAATGCTCATGTCATTCAGCCAAAAGACTATTGGCCAAATTGAAGTTGAACAAATGAGCCATTTGGTCCAAACAATTTGGAAGAAAGCTGAGTGACTAACAGACAACTTGGTCAAAACAAAAGTTTGGTTGAAAATGAATAGCCCCAGTAGTTAGCATCGGAAACATCAATTGCAAATTCCTCTTCATCCGCGGAAAGCCTTTCTGCCCTTTTTTTCCTAGAATTTTTACTGTCTCTCTGTTTTGTTTCTACTTTATTTTCAATAATTTATTCTTGCCCTTCATTGTAATAAGGAAAAGTTGGGACACAATAAATATTCATTAATAAGAGAACAACTTAAATGACCAAGAAAAGAGGAAATTGTCGAGATGACCTCTCCTACTGAGTTGATCTAAATGAATTATGGAATGTTACGAAACAGCGTGCATGGCACGAGCGTACTTTTGCAGAAAGGTGTCGTGTCTGCATAGCAGGTGTGGCTATGTCTGAATCAAGGGGTTGAGGGAGGATGGAAGGAGGTGGACCTGTGGGGGCCCTTATTCCGTGACTTCATTTCTCTCTTTCAACTTTAGTATCTCTGAGATGAGATTACATTACATTTATACAAAGAAAGAAAGTAAAAGAAAAGCTAAACAAAGTTTCAGTCTTTTGATCAAAAATATTTTTAACTTTAAACTGTCTCATTTGTTTCAAGCCAGTTCTGCCCTTTCTGATTTTTTGATATTTTTCAATGCTTGCACACAGCGAGATTGCGGTTGTTCCCCAATCTGTGACACAATTGTGTCTACCTCAAATGGGGATTAGAAGGATTAAGTGAGATCTTTCATATAAAGTTTCTTGCACTGTCTTGGACACATAGTAGGGCCTGAACAAGCGATAATCAACAGTTTCTTCCTTGTGGACACTTGGTGGCTTCTAACAGGTCTCTGCTGTGCCACAGTTGGTCTCTTCCGCCTGCAGACTGTTCTGGGGAATTCCTCCAGGAGGACAGTAAGGGTGTGTGCCCTTGATTAGTCACTGGCATGACTGTGAGGTCCTCCTAACTCATATCTCTCCTCCCACTGAGCTTGCTCCCCTTCCAGGCTGTTCTGCACACAGCAGTCAGAGCTGCTCCTTTTAAAGTTTCAATTGGATCACATTGATTCTCAGAACTCCAGTGGCTTCCCATCCAGCTGGATTGAAACCGAGGCCTGACTGTGGTCCACAGGCCCCTGTGCTGTCAGGCCCTGACTGCTTCGTCAGGCTAATTTCCTCCCTTCTTCTCACTCATTCACTGTGGACCACCTGTTCTGGTCTCCCGGCTGTTCGCAAACACAGCAAGGCTGTTCCGCCTCAGGGCCTTTGCACATCTCCTCCCTTTTGCTGGATGTGTGTGTGTGTCCCTCTCTCAGTGCATTGAGGTCTCTGTTCAGTTGTTGCCCCTCAGCTGGGCTTGCCCTGAGACTTTAGCTTCTCTTTCTTCATGGCTTTTACACATGCTGTTCAACATTTAAACGTCTGTTTATGATGCCTCTTTCTCCCCTCAAAATGTGAGCTTCCCAAAGTGATGGACTTTGTCAACTTTGCTCGCATTTGTATGTCCCCCCAGGCCTGAGTAGAACACCCATCCTATTAGACTCCCAGTACACATTTGTTGAATGGATGAATAAAATAGATAAAAGAGTCCAGTATGACCTTAATATTCATCACAAATAGTATAAGAACAAACGACCTTCTGAAAATGGATTAGAAATAAACACACTCCCCACCCTCCCCCAAAAAAGAGAAAACAAATTCTGAAGCGTAGTTGAAATCCTTAAAGAACCACAACCCATTGCCGAACCCCCCGAGGATGCACCCAAATTAATCACACTTGACAACAGTGAACGAGGATAGTCACTTTTCAACTAGTCGTCATTTTGCCCAGGTATCAGGTTGACTAACTTGCTTATGGCCAAATTCAGCCACGTCACCCGGGATCAGTGTGACGGGTGTGGTGGGAGAAACAGGACAATCTCGGGGGCCCTGGGAGAGTCTATCTCTGCTCACCCCACTAGAGGGGCAAACCCCGCTTCTCCTGTTCTGGGCGTCAGGCTGCGTTTCTATAGCAACACCTCCCCTCCCTCTCCACCTCGCCCTCCCTCCCACCCCAACTAGGGTGTTCCAGCCCAGAATGGTCCCTCTCCTGGAGGTACACAGGGCACCTGCAGGCCCTTAGCTGGGTGTACGTGCTTGTATTCAAGAAGGGTTTGTGGAGTCCGCTTCGAGACTGGCAGGAAAAGTATTCTGTTGGAAGAAGAAAGGAGAGGGCAGGGGGCTGAGCGCCGTGAAAAGCTGATGGGGAGGGGTTGGGGGTCCTCTGATCCAGTTTCCATTGTTTATTTTGGAAGTGTGTGTGTGCATGTGAGGGAGAGACAGAAAGAGAGAGAGGGAGAGACAAAGAGAGAGAGACAGACATACAGAGACAGAAAGAGAGAGGCAGACAGAGAGATAGAGAGAGGTGGGGATGGCGTGTGTGTTTGTGTGTGAGTGTGGCGTGCATGTGTGTTGGGTCTGTTGAGTGTTCCTCTAGGCATCTAACGGTTGTCTGTTTATCATGTCTGTGTGGCTATGTCTGAGTGTGTGTCTGTCTGGCTGGCTGTCTGGCTGTCTGCTTGCTTGTGTGTCCCTTTGCTTGGCTCTGCCTCTCTCCCCATGTGTGAATTTCCACTTGTGTGCGAGTGTGCAGGGGTCACCTCTGCAGACACACAGCTGTGAGCTCACCTTCCTCACCGCTTGCTGGGACCCTTCAGATGCTCGTGCCAGGTTTGGAAGAAGCTGTGAAGGGGGATGAGCCTCCCCCGACATCCAGCGGTGAGGAGGAGAGAGCTGCGGCTTCAGAGTCTGCATCCTAGGCCTTGTCCAACCGGGCCCAGCATGCAGCCGACCACAGGGGCCTCCGGGCCAGCGCCTAGTGACCTCCTACTACCTGCCCTGTGCCTTCCTGGTTCTCCAAACCCCCCGCTCTTCTGGCCTCAGATCAGCACTCCAACCATTCTTTCCTGCAGGACTTTGCTGGAACACCTCCTCCCTGAAGCCTCCACTGACCATCAGGAGACAGTTAGCCTCCGTCCCCTGGATCCACAGAGGTCCTGGACACTCCTCCATTTGAGCACTTCTATCCTTGGATTGTAGGCTGTTTGGTGCTCTCCACGCTCACCTCCAACAGGCCTCGCAGCAACTGGAGTGCAGGGACCGGCTCGTCTGATTTCGTACAGCCAGAGCCGGGCACAGGGCCTGAGCAGTGCGGGGTGAACACGTGGCTCCTGTGGGGTTGAGCCCAGCAGGTCTGGGCCGCCCTGTGCTACCCTGGACTGACTCGGTCCGTCTCTTCCACTCCTTGGGCCTCATGTCCCCCATGGGACAAGGGGATTTGAGAACACAGGAGCAACACACGGCTCACACAGGACCTCAGCAAACGACTCTCATGATTGGACACGCTTAGCTATAACACACGTTCTTTCCTCTCTCTCTTAAAATTACCCCTTAGCAAGGAGGCAGTTGTCTTTCATATTGATCTCTTAGAAAGCGTCTCATTTGACGAGGAACTCTCTCAATTGCTTTATTTTGAACAACAAAGAAATGTTTGGGGAATGTACTTTAGCCTAAAACCACCTCAAACAACATGGGTTTAGAATTCTTAAAGAGATAATCTGACAGAATCTGTAAGAAAAGGAGGCAAGAGACATTTTACACAGATTTAGCAATTCCTCCTCGGGGTATGACCTCAAATTACAAGTGCTGGATGTCATGGCAAATAAGCCTTTTAAAGCTCAGCTTGAAAAAGCAATGCTGAGTGGGGCTTTTGTGCAGAGCACGGACTCACACACACCCAGAGAAAGGATCAAAATCCTGCCTGTGCTCCTGTCATGCAAATGGGATGCAGACCCGTGTTCCCAGCACCAGCCGGCCTCAGACAGAGAACCAGAAAGCACTAGACCTCAGGGTGGTTAGACCGAAGTGAGGAGAAAGGTCTGGAAAACTGGGCTGGATGTCACAAAATGTGGCTCTGGGATGGAGACACTCGTGGAAGAGCGTGGGGAGTGTTGGAGTCAAGCTATTTCATGAGACATGGATATGGAGAAAAGCAATGTTTCTAAATGTGTGTTATTCATTCTGAAGAACAGTCATGAAACAGGCCACTCAGTTCCTTCCTACCGTCACGGCGGCTGTGGGATGGCCATGAAACAAGAATTGTTCCAAGCACATTACCTGAATTATTATTTTTCCCCGTCCTCCTACTTGTAAAGTAGGTATTATAATTTCTTTTTTCACTTTATGCACAAGGAGACTAAGGTTTCAGGACTCGCCCAAAGTCCCATAATGAGGACTTGGAGCCAGGATTAAAATCCAGGCCTGACCTCTTCACCAGGGCCTTGCCCCAGATGTTAGAAACACTTTCTACTGTCTGCACAAAATGATCATATCAGAAGGGCAGGAGAGTGTTCTGGCAAGGAACTGTAACTTCATTCCTCAGGTCACTCCTTGCTTGCTGCCCTCTGTGAGTTTTCCTGCTTATTTCGTTAATGGAGAAATGGGTTCTCAAAGCCAAATGAATAGAGAGGCCAGGAATGTAATGTAGAGGAATGAAGGGGCCCGGGGTAAACAATAGGGAGAAGTGAGGGCTGCAGAAAAACAGAGAGCCTTTGCTTATATAAAGGGGGCAGGACTACTGCTCTGGCCCATTGTTGCCACTAAAACCATGGCCCCACTGTTACCAGATCTTCAATATTTTCAGAAGCCAGAGAGCCAGATTTTGGGATGAAGTCTTATCTTTAAGAGTTGATCACTAGCTCAGATTAATTTTTCAAAATCCATGTAGAGCAAATAAAACCCACTTGGCTGTTAGTGTTGCCGCTTGGGCCACTATGTTGCAACTTCCGGATGTGAACGCTGCTGCAGCCCGGGGCAGCTGGGACAGTGCTGGCTTTGGTGTGCTAAAACGCAGATTCACATCCCAGCTCTGTCTGTTACTAGCTAGGGAACTTCCTGGGCCTCAGTTTTCCTGTGTGTAAATTGGGAGACACTAATAACCTTTACCTTATGGGTTTGCAGAGAAGAGAATGAATGCATTCGAGTGTCTGGCTGACATTACACATCTAACATGCCCAACACTGGACTCTTTTTCCTAGCCCCTGCGCCTTTGCTGTCCCATTGTTTCCCATATCGGGGCACCATTAGCTTCTTGCTCCTCCCTCTGACAGAGATGCTGTCTTCTTCTAGCCCTGTTGTAACAAAAAAGCCTCTGTTTCCAGAACTTTCCATTGGTTGGTTCCCTCTTGTCATTCAGATCTCAGTTCACATATCACCTCCTCAGAAACACCCTCCCTCTCTACCCTATCTAGTGTTGCCATCTGCCTCCCATATCAAGTCACATGACACTGCCACCATGTTGCTTTCTCAATAACCCCATCATGATCTCATGTATTCACTTGTTTAAATTCCCAAGTAGAGCAAGGACCTCACTGGTTGTTGCCTTGGCAGCACCTAGAACAAAGCATGGCACATAGTAGGCACTCTTTGAATGAATGAATAAATGAAGAGAGCTGAAAGAATAGGAGATCCAGTGTGACACAATGGTTCTTAGAAGCTGGGCCTCCAGAGAGGAGAATGGAGAGAGGCTGGGCTACTTAGGGAGGGCGTGGGGTTTGTTTGCAATGTTCCTATGAATCAGCAACAGGTCCTGCCCATTCCTTACTCTTTTACCCAGTAAACTGTTATTGCTTAAGAAGTCATTAGGGAGATAGAGATAATGCCTCCTGGAGCACAGATAGAATCAGAAACACAGAATTGCCCTCTAAGCAAGCGGCACAGCTCAGAGAATCGGGCAGGCCAGCCTGAGAAAGGTAGGGAGGCTCATCCAGCTTTTTACCCAATGCGCAGGGCCTCCTGCCAGGGCAGAAGCATCCAGCAAGACTTAACATTGTTCACTTTGACAATTAGTCTCTACCTACAGCAGGTAGAGTTCCATGTCCATTAATGATAAAAAAGAGCAAACAACAAACTTCCTTTTAGAATAGATGCCCTTTAGTTTAAAAAAAAAAAAAAAGGGATTCATCTTAAAGAAAAATATGAAGTAAATAACTGCACATGCTATGTGGATGTGACGATCTGCGCTGGTGACGGAGAATGAATGAGCGAAGTCCAGCAGGTCCTGACCTGGGCAGTTAAACACAGCTGCTTCGGAGCCGCCCTCAAAGACCTCAAAGATGTGGCCCTGGCCCGACTTGTCAACTGTTTCCTTTTACTCCCCTTCATTCAGGAAACTTTGCCCCAAACTTAACTACTCCTTGCTTTGCCTGCCCCCGCCTCTGGGCTCAGTTCACGCTTCTCCCCCTCCTGGCGTGCTCTTTTCACATACCCATGCCTACAAGATGCGCTGGCTTCTCCCACCAACCTCTTCTCATTCGTTGTTTGTGCTTCTATAATAATAACAGGCATCATTTTAGCGCTTTTTGTGGGTCAGACGCTCTAGGTGCACTCATCTTTAAGGCTCCAGCAATTCTGGGAGGTTTGTACTCACTATCCCCATTTTACCAAGGGGTGAGGTGCTCTGGCCAAGATTCTCCTGCTGGAAGGGGCCAGACAGGCTCTCACCCAGAAGACCTGACCCCAGAGCTCAGGGGCTTAACCTCCCCACTGTCCACCTCCCTGGCCACTTTCTACACAGCCTTAGCCTGAGCTGGGTCTGTGCCTTCTGCCCCCAGGGCTCACAACCTCCTCAAGGGTGCATTTATGAATTACTCTCCAGCTTTGGAGAGCTTGGCGCCTACTGGGGGTTCTGCAGACATCAAGTGAACCTTGAGCCAGCTTAAGTTGACATTCTCCTGAGGGGGTTTCAGGCTGGGTAGGGCTGCAACCCTCACCGGGAATCTGGACAGAGCTGTAAGAAGGAGGGCGAGCACAGTCATGACTTCAGGGGAGAAGGCTGGACCTTCCAGATCCTTGTAAAAACAGGAGTCCCATTTGGGGGAGTGTGCCAGAGTAGTGGAACAGACAGCTCGTGGGTTTGGATCCGTTCATTTTCTCACTGTATGACCCTGGGAAAGCTTCTCAATCTCCCTGAGTCTCCGTTTCCTCATCTATACAAGGCTCCTGGGAGCTTAGGGGAAATGAAGGAAATGCATCTGACACTGGGCCTGGCACGTAGTAGGTCCCCCTAACGCCACCATTGGCTTCCTCTGCTTGCATCAGACAGGCCTGTGTGCAAGGACTGTTTGGGTTTCTAACTCTCCCACTGGTAGGATATCCCTGGGCAATTTACTGTTGAAACCTCAGTTTCCTAATCTATGAAATGGGCTGATAATCTATTTCTCCCCAAGGCTTGTTGTGAGGGTTAATGAGATAACCCGGGGCTCTCAGAAACAAACAGCACCTGGCATGTAGAAAATGCAGACTTAACAGGAGCTTCTCTCTGGCCTCATTCCTTAAGCAGATCTGAACAGTCCAATCCCCTCTTACTTCAATGCTCCGTTTCCCTTTCTTGTTTGCAGCCACAGAAACATTTCGAATTCTACAGTAAGTACCGGGTAGGAAGATGCAGAGATAGAAAAGGAAATACATGTACAGAGTTGCAAACTCCTGACAGTCATGTTGCCTGAAATACCGAACTTGGGGCAAAGACAGGGAAAATATGAGTAAAATTTAGAACCCATCTGAAGATCTCTTCGAAGTTCATTTTTTTTTTTTTTTTTACTTTTCTCTAAATGTTATCAAGGTAAATAGCTGCTCCTAATCTGGAGAAAATCCAGGTTACAGAGAAGAAAGAGAAATGCTCAGCTAAGGTTGGCAGGTAACTAACTCTTCAGCACCCACTGAGGGCCGGCAGACCCAGAGACGAAGGAATATCATTCTGGTGTCCCCAGACTTAACGGGGATGACGGGCCGGGGGGGGGGCGGGGGGGGGGAGGGCACTGGGGCCGCTTGGTAGGCAGGAGAGGCAGTGCTGCAGGGACCGAAAGAGGGCAGCTCAGAGCACTTCCAGAAAAGGCAACGGGCAAGGCAATCAATGAGGCGAAATGGGCATTCCTAGTCAGATCTTCAGCGGCTGGCATTGGAAACCATGCGCCGGGGCATCATCCAGGGTTTGTTCTTTGCACGCAAAGCAACAGACATTCACTGGCTAATTGAATGTCTGCAGAGAAGGAACGTATTGGAAGGATGCTGAGCAGTTCACAAAATGGGTAGGAAGCTAGAATTGGAAAAGGATAGAAACTATGGTTCTCTGGAGGTGGAGAGAGCCAGAACTAGTGGACAGCCTCAGCGGCGGCGGGAGGAAACGTGGTCTAACTGTTCCTTTTTTTTTTTGCTTTCTCCGTGTCACTGGACTTAAGATTCCAAGTCCAGGGAGAGAGAACTTGACTCTCCTAGCCCAGCTCACACGTGCACCCAAGACTACGAGGCCAGCGGCGGGCACTGTGGGTGACAGCCACATTACGACTGTACCTGACGGAGGAGTTGGGGTTCCCAAGTAGAAATGAAAGTGACGTGACGAAGGACGATGGCATCCGTGACGTTGTCCACTACAGTGAGTATAGTGTTACAGAGAAAGACGCTCCCATCCCAGTCAGTCCTGTGTGCATCTGCATTTAGTCTGTCCCAGGCCCTGCGTTAGGTACGAGGAGAAGCGGCGAGTAAGACGGGCCCAGAAGTCATGGAGCCAGGGTTGGGAACAGAGACTCTTTGATGCCAAATTCCCGCCTCTAGCAGTGAGCGGTCTAGAGGGGAGGGAGGCATGAAAGCAGAGATGGCTAGAGGAACAGAGGGACCACCGGGTAGCTTGTGGGGGTGGGAAGAGGGAACAGGTCCTCACTGATGTCCGCTGAAGGAACGGAGGTCAGAACTGCCAGGAAAAGGAGAGCCTTGTTCAGCGCCTGAAACCGCAGGAAGTCGCCCCCTCGTCCCCAAGCCATTTGGATTTCCATTCAAGTCACACTCAAGGCTGGTTTGGCAAAGACATCTCTAGAACCATATCACCAAGCATACACTTTTGGGCCAACACTGGGACAAGTCAGGCACAGGAGGCTGGCCCAAAAGCCCCGTCTGAGGAGGTTGATCACAGATAAGGGGTCTCCTATCTCTTTTCCCAGAAGCCATCTGTCAGGAGCCCCTTGGCCTGATGTCCTGGTGGCCAGGCACCCAGTAGGCACTCAGTAAAGGTCATGGAAGGGAGAAAGAGACAGGAGGACAAGGGAAGGATAGAAGGAATGCATAAAAAGGGGAGATGGAATTTTTCTTTTTCGTGAGGAAGATTGTTGCTGAGCTAGCATCTGTGCCAATCTTCCTCCACTTTGTATGTGGGACCCTGCCACAGCATGGCTTGACGAGCGGTGTGTAGGTCCACACCTGAGATCTGAACCCGCGAACCCCAGGCTGCTGAGGCGGAGCACGTGAACTTAACACCACCAGGCAGGCCCTGGGAGACGGAATTTTAAAATGAACAAGTAATGGGAAAGTAGAAAACTGAATAAATAAGTAAATGAATTCTATAGGGATAAGGAAAAATGGAAAAATGAATGCTTGAAGGTTTAAGAGAAGCCAGACTCTGCCATTTACTAGCTGTGGGATCCTAGGCCAACTACTTAACCTCTCTTGGCCTCGGTTTCCTTATCTGTAAAATGGGGCTGACTTGGGCCCTTCTCCCAGAGGCTCATTGGGAGGATTAAATGGGAGGACGGTTGCAAAGCGCCTGGCTCAGTGAAAGCTCCAGGCAGGTCCGCTAATAGAACGAATGGGCTAAAGGATGGAAGCGAATGCACGAAGAGTGAATGAATGAACAAAGAAAACGAAGAGGAGGGTGAGAGGATGAGAAGACAGCGGGGGGCCTTCATTGGGTCCCCGTCCACCCTTTGGTGGCCAGCGAGGGCCGAGGACCAGACCGTCTGCCTTGCAGACGGGTAACGCTCTCCCTCCTGGCCCCGCACGGCCTGTTTGATTTCAGCAGGAAGATAAGATGCCTGGGCTGCTTTTTCATCTTCTGCATCTCCAGGCCCTCCCCCAGCTCACCGCCCCCTTGGCAATTGGGGCTTTCAAAGTCCCTGCTGGCTCCAGATCTACAGATAATCGTTCACTGTAATCTTACCCAGGAAAGACGCTGATAAAGTCCAGATGGACGGCGAGGTCTTCAAACCCGCTTTCTCTGCCTACATAACCCTGGGGCCTCTCAAGAGACCCCTTTCTCTCAGCCAGAGGGGCAAAGTGGCCAGTGTTCCCACAGCACGTGTGTTGTGGGAATGGATTCTCACTTATTGGGGAGCTCCTTGCTTTCCCTGGGGTGGGGAGGGGAAGGAGTACAAGATTCGGAGTCAGGTCAGCCTGGATCCCAATTCCATCTCTACCCTTAATTAAAATGGTAGCGTGAATCCCCATTTGCCAGGGTGCTGCGAGTGTTGAGATGCCCTGGGTGTGAAAAGACCTGGGCCAGGGGCAGGTTCAGGCCATAGTTTGGTCAGACTTCCCCATGTGGCCCAGGAAGGCTACTCCAGCATCTCAGGCGCAGGATGGAGACCAGCTGGGACCTGCCCTTAGATGGTAGCTGTAGGTCCCTGCCCAGGAGTCAGACAGGCCTGGGTTTGAATTCAGCTGTGTCACTGACCGGCTGTGTGACCACTGGCAGGTTACCAGTCCTCTCTGAGCTTCAGTTTCCTCATCTGTATAGGGTGTGCTAATAATCCCCATCTCACTGGTTGCAAAGGGTGAAATGAAATAGATAAGAAAATGTGCTGTGATTAGAACAGTATGCAAAAGCAAAATGTTACTCTTCTTGCTGAACTGGGCCCATGCTCCCTCAAAGGGGAGGGGCCATGTTGTTGGACCTGATCAGAGAACACTAGGAAGGTTCGCCCCAGGACCTCATTTAGGAGGGATCCGTGTGGGACTCCCCGATCCCTTTACTCAGGATGCAGTGCTCTGGGCCACACTCACCACCTATCTACCAATCTGATCTCTGAGCATCAGGGCCTGAGGGGGTCCCCAGGCCAGACTGCCCAGATTGGGGTGTGGCCCAGGAGTGTGCGCATGATGCAGGCGCAGCCTGGCTCTGGACACGCCCTGCAAGGGGGGCAGGGATCAGGAACGGGCTGGGGCCTGAGGGAGAGGCCTCACACTTAGCCTGATCCCCTCCATGACTTATTTTCATAGACCCATTACGTAAATCCATCTAGATTTAAGATCCGACCCTACCTACTTCTAAGAGGATTTAGGGTATTTTAAGATTAAAACTCAGAGCAAAATAGAGATCGTCTGCTGTTCAATCTCATAATGGGAAAAGCGCAATCAAAACTACAAGAGATGCTCTTGCAGCTATCAGATTGGCAGAGAATTGGAAGACTGATAATTCCTCTTGGGCGAGTTTGTGGGGAAACAGGCAAGCTCGCCTCGGTTTGAGGAAGTGAAACCTACTCACCATCTCTTAGGAAAGCCACCGGGTTCTGGCTGTTAAAATTAAAATGTGCTTGTCTTTTGATCCAACGATTCTAGGAATTTCTCCCCACTTATACTTGCAACCATGAGCAAAGGCATTAATACAAGAAGATTAATGCTAAGATTAAATGTTGAGTAAAATATGGAAACTATCTAAATGTCCATTAATAGGGATCAGGTTGAATAAACGATCTTATAGTTATTCAAAGACAACAGTCTAGGGCTGAACAGCACGGATAGTACTCGCTTTGTGTTTGCACAAAGCAGCCTGGGACTGAGCATGATACCCGCCTTTAGGGAGGGGAACTGGCTGCCTGGGGCTCAGCGGCAAAAGGAAGAGTTGCTCATCACTGTAAAACTGTTTGAACGTTTTACTACATGCATGTATGAATTATAAAAATAATTAAATGTCTAAGGATCGAAAGACTCCCCCATCAAAATAACAAGAAAGCATTAATAACCACACCAAAAAAAAAGTACGCATGGAGAACCCGTGTGAAATTCACCATAGAACTAGCCCAGCAATTTGCCTACCCGGACCCTCAATAAACATTGAAATAAATAACTAACTTTGAATTAGCACAGGAAGGAAGCAGAGCAAGTGCTTTCTGGTACATGAGCTGAATAGGTTTATGATACCTGTGTAACATACTTTGCTGTCAGCTTGCTGATGCAAAGACAAAACGGCAAACAGGTTGCACTACATAGCTTGCATTTTGTGCCGTCAGAAAGCCCTGACAGCAGTGTAAAGAGATAACATTTATCTGAACCAACAAGCAATTAGCAGTTTCCACTGGCTCTCTGGGACCCTCTCGAGAACCTGCACTCCTTGGTCTAGCACACATGTCTGCTCCACTCCAGGGGGAACGTGGCCCTGTGCCTATGAGCCTTATTGCCTCCTCTGGGTGACTTTGACAGAGGTGCTCTGTTGCCAACTTTCAGGGAGGAGAAAGGAGCTACTTGGTGGTGGGATGGGCGCTGGAATAAGAGACCAGGGCTTGAATCCATCCCGGAAAAATCTGCCTCTAGGAACTCAGTGGGTTTTTTTTCGTTTGTCTTTTTTTTTGTTTTAAGGAGCTCAGTGGTTTTGAACAAGTGACATAACATTGCTGAGCTTCAATCAACTCATCTGTGAAATGGAGCTAATGACAGCAAACGGGATAAGGCACCTGGATGTGATCTCTGAACTTCAATGGCCTTAAAATGCTCAATAAGAGGCTCAGGCTCTCCTTGCTGGTGCTTGGGTAGGACATTCTCACTCCACTTCAGGTCTGGGGAGTGCCATCCAGAGGAAACCATCCTGGGCCAATCACGTCCTAAAACAGAGCAACACATTCTGAAAGGACAGAGAATGTATGCTGAGTGGCAGCATGCTCTGACGTGTGTGTGTGTCCTCCTCTGAGCCTGAGGTCCCTCATCAGCAAAACAGGCAAAATAACCTTTGTGTAGTATGGTCAGGAATAACAGAAAGCCTATGTAAGGGTCCCAGCACATAGTAGGTACTTTGTAGGCATTCAATAAGCCTTAGTTTCTCTCCTTTCCTCTTAAGAATGAATGAATTATTTCTGGGCCAGTGACATTTATCTTCATGTCTCACTCAATATAATAAATTTCCAGTGCGGTTACGCTGACTATCCTGCCTCTAGATTAATGGAGAATGATCAGCTCGGAAGGCACAGAAGAGTGCATTCTGCCTGCAAACAGTTGGCCTGACCTGATTATATGCAGGAGCTATAAAGTACCGTAGAGTACTGACATTATTGTCCAGTTCCTGCCCACAAAATATCCCATAAAAATGTAGCCAGGTTAATCTATATCTCACTGATGGAACTGAGGATTTTCCATTCAAATGTTGCTATGGGTCCCATGCTGTTTTGCCCTAGGAGAGTCCTATTGTATTAAGATGCATTTGGCTGCAAGTAACAGCAAACCTAACTCAAGGTTTAACAGATACAGAGTGGGCTTTGGAGATGGTGCATTCAGCAGCCAAATGATGACATCAGAGATCTATGTTCTTTTCACTTTCCATCTTTCCATCCTTAGAGCTAGCTTCACCCTCAGGCTGGCATCAAGATGGTTGCTGCAGATCGAAGGTTTCAACTAAACGCCAAAGCATCCTGAGGAATTAAAGAGAGACCATCACCCTCCCTAGTTCCATTTTAGGAGTAAGGAAATTTTCTGCAGAAATTGCTCAGTAGACTTCTCACATCGTTGTAGCCAGAGTTGGGTCACATGCTCTCTCCCAAACCAGTCATGGCAAAGGGCTGTCTTTGGACTGATCAGACTCACCCCTGGAGTTCAGGGCTGGGATAGCTGCTGGGGAATAACCAATGATGTCTCGTACATTGTCGTGTGCAGACAGACCTGAAGGTGCCTCGCTGTGATCCCTTCCTCCCCTACATCTTTGCGTAATCTCCTCTGCTTGAGTGTGGACAGGACCTGTGGCTTCTTTCTAACCAATAGAATGACAAAAGTGATGGAGCATCACTCCTGTGATCCCATTACACTATGTAAGATTCCATCTTGCTAGCTGACTCGCTCTAGAGGTGCTCCTTGCTGGTTTGATGAGCTAAACAGCCATGTGGGAAAGCCCACATGGCCAGGAACCACAGGGGGCCTCTAGGAGCTGAGGGCAGCTCTCAGCCAACAGCCAACAGCCAGCAAGAGGCTGGGGCCCTCAGCCTTCCAATCAGAAGGAAACAAATCCTGCCAACAACCCAAGTGAGTTTGGAAGCAGATTCTTCCCCAGCAAGCCTGCAAATGAGAACACAGCCCAGCCAACCCTTTAACTGCAGCTTTGCAAGACCCTCAGCAGAGGACTTAGCTAAAACACACGTCTGTGCTGTTTTAGGCTGCTAAATTTGTGCTAATTTGTTATGCAGCAATAGAAGACTAATATGGTCAATATTTTCCTTGTTTTAACGAGATTGAAAAGAATTGATTTTCTTAATAATTTGTGCCAATTAGGGAGAGAATAGCTTTGCCTGGAGAAATATGTTTAAAAGAGTTTGGGAAGAAGGAGACTTTCCCAAGGAGCTAGGTGGCATCAGGTGCCAAGTCCTCAGAGGCTGTGAGAAGCTGCTCTGTAACGAATGTGCAGAAGAATTTGCTCTTCCAGGGCACTTTGGGAGCCGAGAGGGTGCAGGAGGAGAGCGCCCGGGGGCAGGGGTCCTGGAGAAGCAAAGCTCCCTTAACCCCGTTGTCTCCTCTGTAGGGGTGGAGTGGGGTGGAGAAGATTGTGAGGGGTGCCATAACAAAGCACCGCAACTGAGTGGCTTAAGCAACAAAAGGCGTCGTCTCACAGCTCTGGAGGCTGGAAGTCTGAGGTCAAGGTGTCAGCGGCATCGGTTCTTTGTGAGGTTCTTCTGGTGGTTTGCTGGCCATCTTTGACATTCCTTGACTTATAGAAGCATCACTCCAATCTCTGCCTCCCCACGTGGCATCCTCCGTGTGTGTGTCTGTCTCCAAACTCCTGTTTTAGTAAGAACATCAGTCATATTGGATTATCAGATTGGAGTAGTCGTCCCCTCTATTCCAGGATGGCCCAATTACCCTTGTAAGTCCCTATTCCCAAATACGGTCACCTCCTAAGATACGGAGGAGTAGGATATCAGCATACACACTTGTGGGGGATGCAAATTGTGGGGGTGAGTAGAAATCTGGGCTAGAACTAGATTTTCATCAGCTGTGGGATTGCAACGTACAAGGTAATTTTAGCTTCATTTGAAGAGGTTGGTAGGCCCCCAACTGACATACCGTGTGAAGAAATTCCCCAGGGTCTACCCACAATCACTCAGGCATGATGCGCTGTATTCATAGAAGAGGTCGCTTCTTCCAAAACACTCTGCAGGATGCCCATCACTCACTTTCTCAAGAACAGTATCTCCAGTTATTTCACAGCCTTGCAGTGCCATGATTTTGCTGTGACTTCTGGCTCTCCTATCCAGTGGCAAGGAGCAAGGCATTCGGATTTTGCTCCTTTTGGTGGGGAAAGAATCTTGCAGGTTAGGCCAGGGCTGAACACCCCAACTTCCCCAGAGAGACAGCTAGATGCTGTGACACATCTTGGGTGTCACTGTCAAAGGCTTTCTTCTCAGAGATGAGGAGCCTGCTGGCTTTTCCCATTCTTTTCCTATCTGGAAATCCACCCACGCAGCCTACAGGTCTAACTGACTGCAGCTGACAGTTTCCATGTTCTTTTCAGAAGCAGTCTTGTTAAGGTCCTCTAATTGACTTATTTTCTTTGGTGACAACACAGGCTAAAAAGTGGCATTTCAGTGGGAGGGTGAGGCAGGGCTTATTAAAATGATCAACAATTTAATTCAGAGCATATACTCATTAGAGAGAGGCAGTGTCCTTGGAGGTAGAAATGCGAATGATGGAAAATACACTCAGCCTTGCCTCTATGAAAGGCAGATCTGCAGAGATGGATTGATTTCTTCCTCCTTGCCTCCCTCCCTTCTTTCCACTTAGTGTCTACCAGGCACTGGACTCACAGAATGTTTGAACTAGAATGGTCTTAAAGACTATCTGACAAGATTTCCAGATAGGGAAACTGAGGCTCAGAGATTTGGGTGAAGCAACTCACCCAAAGAAACACAGTTTTGAGAATAACAAAACTGAATCCATTCCAGGCCTTGGTTACTCCACGACTGTCGGAGTCATCCTGCGTGGCTGTTGCTGTGAACGAGCTGTGAAAGCTGTTCTCTGCTCCTCTCCTCGCTGTCCCCCCAAATGATGATCTGCTCAGTAGATTGGCTCCTGGCTCAGCTTTCGAAGACTCTACCTTTGTTTGTCTATTTGTTGTTTGTTTATCTTATTGGAATCAAGAGGCTTTTTTAAGGGGCAACAACTTTTGTGGTCCACATGGTGCAGACCCAGAATAAAGGCAGAGAAAGGGCCAGTGGCAAGGAAATTCATTACAACCCTACCACCCGACGTGCACCAATCCCCGCCCCCCACCCCAGCCCCGGCCAACAACCAAAGAAAGAAACAGCAGCAGCAGTAACAAAACCCTTGAGTTTGGTGGCAAAAGCTGATGGATCTCAGTTTCTGATTTCAGATTCTCTGGACAAGTGGTCCAACCTCTGTGAATCTGGACAGAAGTCGCTCAAAGCCACCCACAGGCCAGCGAGAGGGCTCAGCTACTATTATCATATTACAAATTATTTTGCCAAAACTTCATGTCACATGGCACTGAGCGGTAATCCCCAGAGCCGTGAGTCCCTGGCATGCTACGGAAGCCAGGCTTAGTGGAGGTGGTTCTGGATGCCAATGTATTCTAGGCTCACCACTTGGTCCTGAACTTCAGTTGCACAGATTTATCTATTACACGTCAGTGCAAACGTGGCTCCCCTCTCCTGGTTTGCTTTCAATTACAATTTCCTTCTTGGTCTCAGCTGGAAAGGGAAGATATTAGCAGCTGTGTTCTTACGCAATAACTTTGGAGTCAGTCCCAGGTGTGAATTCCAGCTCCGCCCCGAGCTGCGTGATTGAACACACATTTCTCCATCTCCTTGTGCTTTAGTTTTCCCACCTGTTAAATGGTGGTAATAATAGTACCCAACTCTTGGTGTTGTTGTGCGGATGAAATGCAATGATGGATGGAAAGGGCTTACCACACTCCCTGGAAGATGGGGCAGCCCATAAATGCTTCCCTTCCTCGAGGCCCCAGCGAGTGCGTTGGATTCGAGGTCTCACAGCTGCAAATCGCCATGGAGCATCTTTCCCACCGATGCTTCAAAGCCTTTAATGTGGTGAAGAGGTCCCCCTGGGGAGTTTGCTAAAAATGCAGATTTCCGGATTCCACCCCCAGACAGTCTGATTTAGCAGATTTGAGTCTGGACGCAGGCATTTCTGCATCTTAACCAGCATCTTCACGTGACTCTGTTAGCAGGCGTCCATAAAACACACTTCGAGAAACCTCTGCGTGCTTTTCATCTGTGACTGTTAGGAGGGAAGCGGCTACGCCACGTCTACCTGTTTCACCTTTGTCTTTCTAGGGCAGTCTGTGGTACACGGTAAGGGCTCCTGCAACACATCTCTTGAGATAAAATGAAACTATCTAGTCTAGGGGCCCCAGACTCAAATGGTTCCTTGGCATGAAAACCCCAGGCTGGGGTGGGGCTGTCAATTGGAATTTAGGTTTCTTGCAAAGGCAGCAGCTCCCCAGCTACTATTCATCTCGTGCCCAATGGTCGCCATCTTGGATAGCACGCCCTGCACTGCCACGTTTTCCGTTCTTTGCAAAGAATCCAAAAATGTAGAAATTAGCATCAAATCTCCTAATTTTTAAAAGTTGGAAATAATTTACAACTTTTCTTTTTTCTTTACACCCATGTGGACAAAACAAAACAAGTCTGTGGGCCTGAGGTGGCCCGTGGGCTGCCATTGATCATCTCGGGGTCGATCCCACCTTCTCATTTGACAGATCAAGAAACTGGGGACAAGAGAGAGGAGGGGAGTTGCCAAAGGCTATGCACCTGGGGGCTCTCCGAGTGATCAGCACCCTTCGCAAGGTGCGGGGACACAGGGCAATGCCCTGGAAGCATCCACAGGCTTCCTCCCAGGCAGGTCTCCAGGCTGTCTGAGCTGAGCTCCCTGATCCGGCTCCACCGCCGGCTGGGAGGCCGGGAGAAGGCCTCTGAGCCAGGGCAAAGTCTGCAGCTGAGCTTACTCATCGCTCCACTGCCACCTTCGCTTTTGATGTCTTGATGTTCCAGTTCTGGCACCCTCTGAGGCAACGGCACCGGCTGCCTGCCCCAGCAGCCTCCTCAAACCAGAACAGCTCTTGGCAGGGCTTTCCGGGGACTTCAAAGGTGGAAAATTGCCCTGGGATAGCTTCTCGAAGGCGCCGTCCCAGTGTGAACAGCGAGAGGGAAGAACAGAGATCAAAGTGAGGCCAACCTTTGGTTACAGGGAAAATGAGGGGCAGGGCCTGCTCTCTGCTGAGCGGAGGGCGTGAGCCTGGGCCTGAGGGCTGTCCAGAGTTCATGCGGTCAGAGTCAGGGCTGTCTTACTCTTCTCACCTGCCCCCCTCCCGGGATACCCAGGAACCTCTGGTCTTATTGGCAGGGACTATGCCGAGTGTTTCTTACCGTGTCTCCTGAGCCCGTGACCTTCTTTTGGTTTTCTTGGACCTCGTCTGGCACAGCCCTGTGTCTGAGGAGGAGGAACCACCGGGCTCGACCTGCTGGGAGCCTGCGATTGCGTGAGCGCAAGGCAGCCAGCCAAACGCTGATAAATCTCTTCCTCTTGGGAAGTGCCAGGCAGCGCCCCAAAAGGGCAAGTGATCTGTGGGCCGATCTGCTAATGATTTATTGCTGACTCCTTAGGCCCGGCACCTGTGGCACCAGCTGCAGCCAGGGCTGTCTGGAGAACCCTCCCAGAAGGGCATCGGAGCCGAGGTAGGAAATCAGGCTCCCGGCTGCCAGCCGCTGCTGCCGCCCACCTGCCCTCACCACCCAGAAAGGGCTGCTTTTGTCTGTTTTGTTTTTCGAAGCGGCTGCAGTGGTCTGGGGAAGGCATGGGGAATGGGCCAGGATGGGGAAGCCTGCTGAACGGCATGTTGGCCCTCAGCTCTGGGCCTGTGCGGTGCTGTCGAATGATCTGGAGCTCAGCACTGGGCGTCTAGACTGAGGGGAGGAGCTCTGCTCTGCTCCTGCTCACCGACTGACTGCTCACCACCAGCTGAGCAGCATTAATGAATTAATTATTTACAAAAGTAATCCACGCACATAGTAAAAATTCCAAACCAGCTTAAAGTGAGAAGTACATCTCTCCTCATTTCCAGTCTCATCCCCAAGAAAGAAACACGGCCCAAAATTTCCTGTTTTAGAAAATGTGCATTTTTAAAGTGAGTGCTTACTAGGTACGCTCTTCTTCAGCTTCATTTCTCTCTGACATAGCTTTCTGTCACAAGGAGCTGCACGTTTTTAAGCAGCTGCGCGGTCCTGTGTTGTGTGGATGTGCTGTGATTGGTTAATCAGCTCTCTGTGCGTGATGTTTTACACTGCTTCTAAAAGTTTTCACTTCTATAACGTGACAGTGGACATTTGTACACTATACGGTGGCTTTCTTGTTTGAGTATTTCTCTGAATGTCTTTTTTTTTTTTTTAAAGATTGGCATCTGATCTAGCATCTGTTGCCAGTCTTTTTTTTTGTTTTCTTCTTCTTCTTCTCCCCAAAGCCCCCCAGGACATAGTTGTATGTTTTAGTTGTGAGTGCCTCTGGTTGTGCTTTGTGGGACACCGCCACAGCATGGCCTGACGAGTGGTGCCATGTTCGTGCCCAGGATCCGAACCGGTGAGACCTGGGCCGCCGAAGCGCAGCACGTGAACTTAACCACTTGGCCATGGGGCCAGCCCCTCTCTGGATGTCTTTTAAAACTTATACTGAACATACGCAAAAAAATTTTTCTCCATAACACTGAGGGAGGGATGATGGCACCCATTTTACACATGAGGAAAATAAAGCACAAATGAGTAAAATGACTTGTCTGGGTCCCTTTCCCGGCATTTAGAACAGTCATTCACTCTTCAGGTGTTTACTGACTGACTACTCTCCTTTCCAGGCACAGTGTTAGACTCTGGATGGCAGGTGAAGTCCCGCCCTCCTGGTGCACATGGTCTAGCGGGGAAGAGTGTACACATAGAGACTGTGCTAAATGCTTTGAAGGAAAAACCGTGGTGTTAGAAAAGAGAACGGCGAATGGACTGAATACTGATTGTGCTGTCAGAGAGGGCCACATTCGAGCTGAGGTGGTGTCATAGATGAAATGTTTGTTTCTCCCTCAATATTCATACGTTGAAACCTAACGCCCAATGTGATGGTGTGTGGAAATGGGGCCTCTGGAGGTGATTAGGGATTAGTACCTTTGTAAAAGAAACCCTAGAGAGTTTCCTTGCCCCTTCCACCATGTGAGGATGCAATATGAAGATGGCCCTCTTTGTGACAGGAAGTGGGCCCTCTCTAGATAGCCAATCAGCCAGCATCTTGATCCTGGCCTTCCAACCTCCAGAACTATGAGAAATAAATTTCAGTTGTTTGTGAGCCATCCAGTCTATAACAGCCCAAATGGACTAAGACAGGTGTGAAGGGGGAGCAGAAGTTAGCAAGCTAAGAATGTGAGAGTGAGAAGTTTCCAGATGGAGACAGCAGCATGTGCAAAGGCCCAGAGCAGGAAAGGTTCCTCTTGCAGTGTTGAAGGACTGTTGAAGATCAGGGTGGCTGGTGAGGGTGAGCCTGAGGGGGCGTGGAGGAGAGGCGGTCAGTGAGGTCAGTAGGGGCAGGGGTGCACAGGGCCCCAAGGACCACAGACGAGGATATTCTGCATTTGCTCAGAAGGCAGTGGGAAGACTCTGGAGCTATTTTAACAGAGGAGCTATTTGACTGGGGAGCCCTAAGGACACCCTGGCGGAGCCCAGAATAGAACCAAGCTTGTTTTCCTCTAGTAGGATTTTGACCTTTTGAGTAAGAATAGTACTGATCATAGAGTTAACATTTATTGAATGTGCATTATATGCCAGCCACTGTGCTTGGTACTTTTCATGTTACCTGTTTTAATCCTCATACCAGCCCTTTGAGGTAAATACTATTGCCATCACCCCCCTTTATAGATGAGGAAACTGAGACCAGAAAGATTAAGTAATCATCCAGCTAGGGATGTACCCATGGTACATTTGTCTAGAAAGACCTCATCCTGGGCCATAAAACAGGTCTCAATAAATTTAAAACAAAAAAAAAATCATGCAAACAGTATTTTCTGACCACAATGGAATTAAATTAGAAACCAATAGTAATAAGATATCTGCGAAAACCCCAAATATCTGGAAATTAAATGACACATCACTAAGTAATTCATGGACCAAAGACTAAATTACAAAGGAGATGAGAGAATACTTTTAATTAAAAGACAACAAAAATATGACATATCAGAATTCATGGGTTGCAGTTAAGCAGTGTTCATAGGGAAAGTTGTAGCTTTAAATGCTTATATTAGAAAAGAAGAAATGTCTAAAGTCAATGACCTAAGGGTGCATCTTAAGGAAATAGGAAAAAAGAGCAAAGTAAATCAAATAATATAAAGCAGGAAATAATAATGATAAGACCAGATGCTGGTGAAATACGAAACAGAGAGACAACACAGAAAATTAGCA
The DNA here is from genome assembly GCF_041296235.1 of Equus asinus. NCBI lineage: Eukaryota > Metazoa > Chordata > Mammalia > Perissodactyla > Equidae > Equus > Equus asinus. Next base: position 9,557,088 of record NC_091798.1, read on the forward strand.
GAGCCCATATTTGGTTTTCTAAACATAATCAACAAAATTGGCAAACCTCTAACTAGACTAATCCAAGAAAAAAAAGACTATCCTCACCAATATCAGAGATGAAGAAGGGAGTATCACCACATTAGAAGGATAATAAGAAAATACTATCAACACCTCTATGCTAAAAAATTCAATAAATTAGATAGAATAGATAAATGTCTTGAAAAATAGAATTTATCAAAATTGACAGAAGAAACGAAAAATCTAAAATGCCCTATACCTATTGAAAAAATTAGTTATCAAAAACTTTCCTAAGAAGAAGACTTCAGGACCATATGGTTTCACTGGTGAATTCCACTGAACATTCAAGGAAGAAATAACACTCATATTACACAAATATTTTCAAAAAATAGAGAAGGACGAATCGCTGCCCAGCTGTTTTGTGAGCCCAGTATATCCTTCATACCGAAATCTGATAAAGACACTGTAGAAAAGTTACAGATACTCCTCATAAATATAGACACAAAAATCCTTGACGAAGTAATACATCGAATCCAACAATATGTTAAAATGATAATACATCACAACCAAGTAGAGTTTATCCCCAGAATGAAAGCTTGGTTTAATATTTGAAATCAATATGTAAATGTAATTCAACAAAGTAACAGAATGAAGGAGAAAAACAGTCCGATTATTTCAATAGATGCAAGAAAAGTATTTGAAAAAAAATTCCACTCATTCAAATTAAAAATGCATAGCAAACTAGAAATCAAAGGAAACTTTCTCAAACTGCTAAAGGGCATCTATAAAAAATCTATAGCTAACATCATACTTCATGATGAAAGACTGAATTATTTTCCCCCGAGATGCAGAACGAGACAAGGATGCTTGCTTTCACCACTCCTGTTCAGCAGTATTCTAGCTTCTGCAATAAGGCAAGAAAAAGAAAGGAAAGGCGTAAAACTCAGAAAGGAAGAAACAACTCTATCCCTGCTCCCAGGTGCTGTGACACTTTACGGAGAAAATCCAAGGAAGTCTTAAGAACAAGCATGAAAACTGATAATAAATGAATTTAGCAGTGTTGCAGAATACAAGGTTAATATACAAAAACTAATTGCATCATGTCTAACATCAAACAATCGATGAAATTAAGGAAACAATCCCATGCATGGTAGCATCAAAAAAATATTAAATACCTAGGAAGAAATCTAACATAAGACATCCAGGACCTCTACGTTTGAAACTACAAGGTATTGCTGAGAGAAATTAAGAAAGGCTTAAATAAATGGAAAAATGTCACCTTTATGGTTTGCAAGACTCAATATTATTCACATGCTACTTTTCCCTAAATTGAACTATAGATTCAATGCCATCCCAGTAAAAATTCCAGAAGATTTTTAGTGAAAATTGACAAACTGATCCTAATATTTATGTGGAAATACAAAGGGTGTAGGATAACAAAAGCAATTTTAAAAGAGAAAAAGAGTTGGCTAGCTTATCTTACCTGCTTTCCAGACTTACTATAAAGTTACAGCAATCAAAATAGTTTCAGTATTAGTGAAAATATAAGCATGTAGATCAATGGAACAGATTAGAGAGTCCATAAATAGACCCACATGTATTTGGTCAATTGTTTTGACACAGATGCCAAGGCAATTTTGTGAGAAAAGTAAAGTCTTTTCAACAAAGGTGCTAGATGTCCATGTGAACATGGAAAAAAGTGAATATTGACACTTAACCAAAACCATCAATAAAAAATTGACTCAAAATGCATTATAGACCCAAATGTAAAACTTAAAACCTATAGGAGATTATTTCTGCTTCCTTAGGGTAGGCAAAGTTTTCTTAGCTAGAACACAGTAATCACAAATCCTAAAAGAAAAAAACAATAAATTAGACCTCAATTAAAATGAGAACCTTTTCCTCTTTGAAGGAAAGTACAAGGACAAGTGACAGATTGGGAGGAAATGTGTGCAACATATATGTCGGGAAAAAGATCTGTATTCAGAATAAAAAGAACTCTGACAACTCAATAAGAAGAAGATAGACAACCCTCTGAGAAAATGGGCAAAAGATTTGAACAGATACTTCTCAAAAGAAGAAGTGAGAAGGTGCTCAACGTCGTGAGCCATCAGGGAAATGCAAATTAAATGGTAATGAGCTACCACTCGACATACCCACCAGAGCGGCTAAAATCAGTGGCATGGCTTGCAGGTAAATTTTTAACAACCAGCTCTGGGTGGGGTAGAGGTGGAGCAAGTTGGATCAGTAGCATTTCCTGATTTCTATGGTGTAAACACTTCACCATGATCAATTTCAAGCTACTGACAAGATATCATTGAACTCAGAACTCCCACAAGCTGGTGCGAGCTGGCTTCAGCACACCGCTGGCTAAAATGTTTAAAGCTGGCAGTGCCAAGTTGGCAGAGCTGTGGGGCAGCCGAAACACTCTCCTAAGTGCTGTTGGGGATGTAAGATGGTAAAACCGCTTAGCAAAAATGGTTTTGCAGTTTTTAAAAAGATCAAACATCACCTGTGATTAAACATCGCAGCAATTCAACATCTAAGCATACCCAAGTTACGGCAGCTTTATTTCCAATAGCCAAAAATTGGAACCGACCCAAATGTCCATCAGTAGATGATACACTGTGACATATTTATACAATGAAACAGTAATCAGCAATAGAATGGAATGAACTGTTGATACATGAACCATATGGATGAATCTCAAAATTATTATACTGAAACAAGTCAGACAAGAAAAGAGTACACACTGTAAGCTTCAATATATAAAGTTTTTTCTTTTTTTTGAAAAATGTACACTAATCTATACTGACAAAAAATACATCGGTGGTTGCCTAGCCAGGAAGTGGAAGGAAGGATGGACTGTAACGGTCATAAGGTAATCTTTGATGGTTAAGGAAATGTTTATAATCCTAATTACGGAAAGGGAGTCACGGGTGTATACATATGTCAAAACTGATCAAACTACCATTTTAAATATGTGTTGTGTCGTGTACTTCAATTGTATCTCAATAAAGTTGAAAAAATATTTTACAAAATGCAAACTCTAGGCCTTGACTCCAAAGCTCAGAGTTGGGAAAACTGAGAGAGGAGCTGGGTCTGCAATTTAACAAGCTCCTCGAATGATTCCTATAAAGTGTGAGACCTACTGGAGAAGGAACCCCCAAATTCAATCAGGTGTGACAAATTAAATTTTCAAGATGGATAAAGGATATTATGTTTACACTTCAAAGCGGAGGCTGAGGAGTTTGAACACACCAACAGCAGCATCTGCACTAATTGTCCTAGCTTGAGCTGGGTGTCCCCTATGCATTCAAGTTTGCCTGACGTTGCCCAGCTAGCAGGTGGCAAAGATGGGATAGCTGACTCTCAGTGCAGCTGAAAAGCAAGGGGCTAGGTTTAATCTCCTCTCCACCACTTCTAGCTGGGTGACCTCCTGCACACGTCTCTCTGTGTCAACTATCTGCTGTTGTGGATTCAAGCTACTCCAAGGTGTTGTAACTTAAGACAACTGCATTCGTTTATTTTGTTCATGATTCTGCAATTTGGGCAGGGTTCAGTGGGATGGCTAGTTTCCGCTCCACGCAGGGTCAGCTGGGGTGAGCCACTGAAGCTGAAGGATCCATTTCCAAGCCACCTGCATGCTGGCCATCACCTGAGAGCGGCGCAGCTATAGGCTGAGGCCTCTGGCCCTCTCCACATAGGTCTTTCCATGGGCTGCTCTTTGGGGCTTCCTTTCACATGATGTCTGGGTTCTAAGAGTGAGTGTCAACAGGAACCAGGCAGAACTTTTATCCCCTTTTATAATCTAACCTCGTAAGTCACAAAGTATCACCCTGCCCAGCAGAACAATTTCTTCCTTTAACATCCTCCCTCTTGTTCATCTTCTTCTAGCCACACTGGTCTTTCTGTTCCTCTAAAACAGAAGTTCCAGCATGTTTGCACCTGAAGTTCCTTCTGCCGGCAACGCTTCCCCCTGCCTCGCAGATCTGCATAAGACCGCCTTCTTATCATCATTCAGGTCTCAGCCAGGCGTCATCGCCTCGAGAGGGCTTCCCTTCTGCCCCTCTTTTCTTCCTGCCACCATTCGATAGAACTTTCTGCCGTGATGGAAATCTCTGTATCTGCGCTGTTCAACCTGGTGCCCACTATCGAGCACTTGAAATGTGGCAGGCGTGACTGCAGACCTGGATTTTAATGTTTCCTTAATGTTAATAAACTTAAAATTAGATTCAAATAGCTATACATACGGCTGGTCGCTATCGTGTTCGCGAGCTCAGCTCCATCCCATGATCCCATTCTATTCTCACAGCAGTTGTCACTATTCAAAGTTATTTGTTTTTGTGTTTTCAACTTTTTCTTATGACAAATTCAACTCTATAGAAAATTGCAAGAATAGTAGAATGAACCCTTCTCCTAGATTAGTTAAGTGTCAGCATCTTGTCAAATGTGCTTCATCTTCCACATGGGTGTATAAAATTTGGGGGGTGAGGTGGCTGAACCATTTGAGTCAGTTGCGGACGTCATAGCATTTTGCCCCTAAACACATCACAGCATTTTACCCCTAAACACCCCTAAGAACAAGGACCTTCTCTTTCATAACCACAAGACCATTAGCACACTCAAGAAATTTAACATTGACCCAATACCATTATCTAATATTCAGGTTTTACAAATTGTTTCAAAATGTCTTCTGTGGCAAATTCTGTGGCAATCCAGAGTCACGTATTGTGTTGCTCTTGTCTCCTCATTCTCCTTTATTCTGCAATTTATTTCTGGCACAAGAAGATGCTCCAGGCTTATCTTAATTAATGAATTTAAATATTTATTAGCTGTTTCTCTCCCACTAGAAGATAAGCTCTTCTCTCTCTACCACCATTCTTAGCACTGAAGTCCTTAGCTTTAAATTGGCAAGAAGTTGTCCTAGAAATCTATTTCTAGAACTGATAAAGATCATTCTGCATGAGCAGCAGAGAAGGTTCAAGTTCCATGCATTTCTTAGCTGTTTGATCATAACAGCAGCGCGTAGAGCCAGTGAGGCAGCATAAGTGGTTAGGAACATGGCCCACGGGGCTAGACCTTCCCAAGTTTCTCTCTGAGCTTCATTACTTCTTAACCACTGACCTTAGACAAGTCACTTCTCTCTAAGCCTCGGTTTCATCATCATCAAAATGGGACACCTGGGTCCGGCCTGGCGGTGCAGCGGTTAAGTGCGCACATTCTGCTTGGGCGGCCTGGGGTTCGCCGGTTCAGATCCCGGGTGTGGACATGGCACCGCGTGGCAAGCCATGCCGTGGTAGGCGTCCCGCATATAAAGTAGAGGAAGATGGGCACAGGTGTTAGCTCAGGGCCAGTCTTCCTCAGCAAAAAGAGGAGGATTGGCAGCAGTTGGCTCAGGGCTAATCTTCCAAAAAAAAAAAAAATGGACACCACTAATAGAACCTAATTGCTTTAAGGACTAACTAAGAATATCTGTAAAGTACTTAGTGCAGTGCCTGGAACATGGTAGATGGCTAATAAACGGTAGGCATTACTATTTTATACATTTTCTCATCTAATATTCCCAGCAGCTCTGTGAGGTATCTCCATCTGTCGATGAGGAAACTGAAGTTCAGAGTGGTTAACTAAACTCCATGTGGTCACACAGCTGGATGGTAAGGAAGCCCAGGTAGGAAGCAATGGAGAGGCTTTCTGATGATAGCGGAGGGTGAGGGCTGGCCCAGGTGAAGCAGGGCCCTTTCCACCTGGCCTGGCTGTGCACACCTCCCCGACCCTCCCGCAGAGTGAAGGCACAGTAGGGGAGTGACCCGTGCCTGGCAAAGGAGTGACAGCCATTTTTACTGCCAGAGGCTCATCGTGAAGCCACAGACCATATGTTGCTAGACCGAGAAAGGGAGCAGAACAGTGCTGAGATCTGAACCCGTGTCGGGCCTGGGTTTCCATCCTGGGAAACTTACCTCACCTCTCTGGGCTTTAGCTTCTCTGTAACACTTCAGGGCTCCCGCACCGGTGGTTCCCTCTGCCTGCAATGCTCTTCCCCCCACACCCACATAGTTAACCATTTTATCTCCCCATATCTTTATGCATATCACCTTACTTAAAAGTGAAATGCACCCTTGCCACCCCATCCCCGTTTCCTTGCTCTGTTTTTTCATGGCATTTATCACCATCTAATACTGTATCGTTTACTTATTTATTATCTTCAATATTCATTGTCTTTCACACCTCACTAGAATGTCACCTCCACCAGAGCAAGGACTTTGGTTTGTGTGGGTCACTGCTGTAGCCCCAACCCCTAGAAAAGTGCCTGTAAGTAACAGTAGCTCAATAAATCTTCCTGGTTGTTGTCACCGTAAACAAACCACCCCACAGTGCTAGATTTGTAGGAAAGGCCCAGAACAAGCAATGTTATCAAGTTATGCTGATGTTTAAGTCCCTCTGGAATTCAGTTACGGTTTTAATGTCACATTCTTACCATTTTTAGTTCTAGCCGAAGGCCTCCAAGAACATCCTGGACTTCCTCCCTCCTTACCCTAAATCCTGCTTTCCAGCGTGACCAGCCGTGTATCCTCCCCCGGGAGCTTGTAGAAATGCAGGACCTCGGGCCCCACCCTCTCCTGACTGAGTCAGAACATGCTTTGGAACAAGACCCCTGGGTGACTCCGGTGCACGGTCAACTTGGAGAAGCGCTAATTTACACCACTCTCTCCCACTCTCAGGAGACTCTCTCTTGCAGCTCCCCAACCTTCATTTATGGTTCTTCCCCTCCCTTCTAACTTGGCTTACAGGCTCTTTGCCACTTCGCTTCTACTACTCTGGGGAACTTCCCACATTCCTCTGTCCTTTCTTGGAGATGTCTGTCTACATATCTTTCCTCCTTGAGGTGCCCCTTCATTAAATGGTGAGCTCTGGGGGGGCAGGGCCTCCCCCTCCTTATCTCCAGATCCCACGCTTCCCCTGGCCATGGCTTGATTAGGAGCTGACCGAAGAGCAAGGGAATCATTTCATGTCTTTGCCTCCCTTGTTTGTTCGAAGGATCTAAAGATGTTTAACACGGCATTACTTTCATGGGTTCCTAGGTCTTAAACTGCATGCTTCCTAAAGGCCAGACCATTTAATCCTCCCAGGAACTCAAACGAACTTTTGTTTTATTCAATGAACCTTGAGAACAGCCCATGTACCAGTCTCCAGATCAAGCGTCTGCCAGGGAAAGAAGTGTGATTCAAACACAATTCCTAGAAACAAGCTCACAGTCTTTTTTTTGAGGCAGATCAGCCCTGAGCTAACATCTGCTGCCAATTCTCCTCTTTTTGCTGAGGAAGACTGGCCCTAAGCTAACATCCATGCCCATCTTCCTCTACTTTATATGTGGGATGCCTGCCATAGCATGGCTTGCCAAGCGGTGCCATGTCTGCACCCAGGATCCAACCCTGGGCCGCCCAAGCAGAATGTGTGCACTTAACCGCTGCGCCACCCGGCCGGCCCCATACCACATCTTCTTTATCCATTCATCTATAGATGTGCACTTGGGTTGCTTCCACATCTTGGCTATTGTGAATAACGCTGCAGTGAGCATAGGGGTGCATAAATCTCTTGGGATCATTGATTTCAAGTTCTTTGGATAACTGGACAGCTACACGCATAAGAATGAAAGTAGACCATTATTTTGCACCATACACAAAAATCAACTCTAAATGGATTAGATTTGAATGTAAGACCTGAAACCCTAAAACTCCTAGAAGAAAATATAGGCAGTACACTCTTTGACATTGGTCTTAGCCACATCGTTTCGAATACCATGTCTACTAGAGTAAGGCAAATAAAAGAAAAAGTTAACAAACGGAACTACATCACACGAAAGAGCTTCTGCAAAGCAAAGGAAACCATGAACAAAATGGAAAGACAACCCACCAAATGGGAGAAAATATTTGCAAATCATTTATCAGACAAAGGGTTGATCTCCAAAATATATAAAGAACTCATACAACTCAATGAAAAAAAACCCAAAAAACCCATCAAAACATGGGCAGAGGATATGAACAGACATTTTGCATTAATCCTTCTTTAAATGAAAGCTTTTGTCCCCGGTCTTCCCTTCCGCAAGATGATGGAGACATGGCAGTTTCCTCTATCCCTGAGGGCAATCACCTCCCCTTTGCTCCCTTTTATCTGCTTCCTACAAACTTAGATCTTTGGCCTGACATCTGCTGCAGCTGTACGAAAGGAACTCTACAGATCACTCTCCTACTTCCTGATGTCATGAGCTGTAGCCCAGAGATCCAGATTACCAGCTCCTTCTCCAAGGCCTCAGCTCCACCCTAAACCCCAACCCAGTCACCACACATGTGGGCAAGACCAGTCTCCTTGGCACAGGTCTGACGGGTATCACCTCTGGGAAGCCAAAGTCTTTTATTTTTGAAGACTCTCACAGACTCCAAGGAAATTGCAAAGAATTTGTTGGGAAGGCAAGCAGAGTATATAGAATTAAACGACATTAACAACAAAAACAGACTTGATTTCAAAAATGTCTATATATTCATTTCAAAAGACTATAGATCTGAAAATTATTCCCTGGGCAATAAATGTCAGGAAGTGACCAAGCTAGAACAAGATAGTAGCACACCTTGCAGAGCGCTCAGTGCACAGTGAATGCTGGGAAAGGGGCTTTGAAACCCATGAAGATTGTTCCTCAAAGGGGCCATGTATAGGTGCTGAAATGAACTGAATCAAATTGAACGGAAGAAGGTTTTCATGTTTCTCAAAACCAGGACATCTAGGGCGAAAACATCAGAACATCATAAAAGGCTGAATGTGTAAATCAACTCTGCCCTGCACGTTTTTCACCAAGAGTGAGTGCAATAGAGATGGAAGAACCAGATTTGGAAACGGCATCTCTAATTTTGTTTGGCCAAATTTGCCAAGCATAATAGGTTAGGAGCCCATATGGGTGTACCCGAGTAATGCACTTAATTGTTTGTGCACATTGGCTGATCGATCAGCAACAAGCCCAATTAATTAAATGCAGACACTCAAGTCAGATTGGGCAGGAAGGAGGAGGGCTGGGTTCATTTCAAAATTAAACCTGTGTTATTTTACTTTATTTTGGAAAGCCGCAGAGTGAACACACCTAATAACAGTAGCTTCTATGGAATGTTCCAACAGGATGTGGTAGGGAAGCTTTACCCTGACTTTCCGGGACCCTGTCAGAGCCCTGAGGTTCAGAATGCAGGAGACGGAGGGAGGGAGGGCGGGAGGAGAGAGTCCAAGGCATTCCTCAAGTGGAGTCTTTATCTGGCCTTTATCTAGGAGACCTCAAATCCCATTAGGCAGGACAGAGGGAAAGGATAATTTCTAAAGACAATCTTTCCCACTTCTCCCCCATTCATGGACACTTTCACAATTTTGCAATGTTCAAGCGCCACTTGTCTTACTATTTACTGTTACTGTTTACTTTACTTGTAAAGATTTTCTTTAAATCGGTCAGCGGATTTTAAGAGTTGTGCCATTTTACACCGCCACCACCGTTTCATATCGGAGTATTTTCACCACCTATACACGAGCATCATCTACCAGACCCACCTGCCCACCCAGTAAGGGCCTGTGCGGATGTGTCCCCAAGTTTTTTGAACAAACCACAGAAGACACAATGCCCCGAGATCTCATTTACCAGTTTTAAAACACTCCCTTCCCTTTTCAGTCTATGCATTCTAATTTTCTTAATAATATCCTAGAATTATTGTTCACAAAGTCGTTCATTCTGCAAACGCTCTCTCCTCTAGAGACCTCCTCATTCATAGCTGAAACTCAGCTCAGCTCTCCACCAGAGGCAGACGAGAGTGCCGGCAGGGAAGAGCCACAGGGGTGGCATGTGCTTGCTAAATGCACACCTTCTGGATGCCCTGGCAGGTCTCCAGGTAGGTTGAGACAGGCTTTCTTGGTTGAGTCTGGTCCAGCAGCCCTCGTTGGGAAGGCCTAGCCCTGTAATTGCCTTTAGAGGCCACCTTGATTGCCTCACTGAACTTCTGCAATTTACCTCAGTCAGCAGCAGGTCCCTACTCCTGTCTGGCCTCAGAACTGGTGCTAAAGCCGCCGGCCTCAGAGACCTGCCTGCCCGTTAGTGGTGGGTATGCACCGAGCACTTCAAGATCCGGTGGGGAAAGATGGAGATTTCTCAGAGATGTTGATTCAGTGTCTCCACTGACAGAAGAAAGGCAGCCCAGTCAGAGCAGATGGAGGCGGGAAGAAGCTGAGATGGGTGGGACCAGAGGGCGTAACATTGTCAAGGACCACATGGGGGATGGAGACCCTTCTTGACACCCATTTCCATCTGCTCGATCCACTCGCAACCCTACAACTTCTTCCTCGGCTCCAGAATGGGTTCGGGCCTAAGACCTACCTTCTGTCTCAGGAACCAAAGGTAGGGATAGCAGAGCTATGACCAAAATAGGAGGGATTAATGAAGTCATGGCACCAGATAGAGAGGCAGCTTTATGATTCAAGCCCAAATGGTGACACAATAGTGCCTGAAAGCTCTTGACACCTTGATTGGCTGCTTATTTGTTTTAACAAGAATTCCTTTCTCAAACCAGTGTCTCTCATTTATCCTAGCTGGAATCTGCCTGAGATAGGCCAGCTGCCACTACTCCCCATTCAAAATGGCGGCCAGTTACTGAGAGCCCGGAATGAGCCAGGCTGGGTGCTAGCTATGCATTCAGATGAGTCTGAGTTTAACCTTGCCCAGTGTTTTTGGCTGCTGGTACAACCAATGCTCCTGCATTATGGAGGCCTGTTGGTGGTTGGGGCTTTCCTTATATCTTTGTTCCTTTCAAGGCCTAGAGGTCAGGTCCATCTGCCCATGTGCAAAAGATGATCTAGTAGCCATGTGTTGTTTCTAATCACAGGGCACCTCAGAATGAACCATCACCCTTAGAAGTTCTTGGCTACTAAATTCAATATGCATAAACATGCATAGTGTAGGAGGGGAATAAATAGCAGCCTTGGGGAGAGAAAATTCTCATTCTGAAATTCCACTTCGGCCACTAACTAGCTTATGACTCTGACCAAATACTAATAACTATTAAGTGTTTTGAGAATTTGCTATGTACCAGACGCTTCCTGTGCATTATCTCAGTTTATCCTCACAAGAACCTATGATATAGGTACTATTAATTGCCCCAATTTATAAATGAGAAAACTGAGATAAGAACCCAAGGTGACATAGCTGTAAGCATTAGAGTCAAATTGCTTTCAACAGGGTCAATTATTTTTAGGATGACCAACCATCCTGGTTTGCCTGGGACTGAGGGGTCTCCCGGGACGTGGGACTTTCAGAGCTAAAGCCAGGAATGTCCTGAGCAAACTGGGACGAGTTGGCCACCCTAAATATTTTCCAAGTATGTTTTACTACAAACACTTGGTTCATCTGTAGGTATTTTGTTTACATCATTTCATTAATCATAACTTTGAGTTTTCTTTATCAAATCTAGTTCTCTTCCTCATATTTTGTAAGTCTCAACTTTGCTGGGTATAGATTTAAGTTTAATTTGTATAGGTATTTTTCTATTGGTAATATTCATCGCGAAGTGGAGTTTTAAAAAAACAATATGTAATTATTTCTTGGCTAATGCGTGATAAAGCCACATGCAATTCTTATCAGTGATTCCAGGATTTTGTTGCGAATCACATTAGTAATCTGATTGTTCCATAAACTTGTCATGACTTTGCTTACTAACTGGCCACATCATTGACAGTGCAAAGAACAAACAGCAGTCAATGCTGTGTAGTTAGACTTGCCTGTGGTCAAAATAGTGGATCAAAATGGTGGGGATAAAGAATCTGGCTTTGTAGAGAGGAAACCTCCACACATTTAAAATGTTTCATCCTTCTAACATTTATCTTTTTTTTTTTTGAGGATTAGCCCTGAGCTAACTGCTGCCAATCCTCCTCTTTGTTTTTGCTGAGGAAGACTGGCCCTGAGCTAACATCCACGCCCATCTTCCTCTACTTTATATGTGGGATGCCTATCACAGCATGGTGAGCCAAGTAGTGCCATGTCCGCACCTAGGATCCAAACCAGCGAACCCCGGGCCACCGAAGTGGAACGTGTGAACTTAACTGCTGTGCCACTGGGCCGGCCCCTATTCTTCTAACATTTAACAAATATTATTAATTTCCTACCTTGCGCCTAGTCCTCTACAAGATGCTGGAATCCAGTGTTTAACACAACATGGTCTTAGCCCTCATAGTCAGCAGAGTAGATTTTAGCAACTAATTATATGATTAATTATCTGATTTCAATGATGATCCAGACTACATAGGAGAAGAATGGGGGCTACCAGGGCATGTGGACAAGGGTGCTTGGCATAGCCAGGTGACAACTCCAGGAAACTGTAAAGGTAGAATTAGAACTCTGTTCCTGAGTCGGGGGTGACCTACAACATTCTGGGGGCCACTCCCCTTGGTCAAGGCGAGGACAGAATGGGACACCTGCCTCCTGCATGTAGTTCTTCCAAGGGTCACGATGAGGGTAGGGGTGAATCGAGAGTTGGTTGGAAGGGAGGTGTGGAGCCTGGGAGGGTGAGGCACGGCATGGCTGAGAACCTCAGTGTCATCTGACGGTATCACCAGTTGGAAAAGTGTGGCTGCTGTGAAGGCCCCTGGGAAATGACCCTTGTGCCACCGTTTCTGGGGCAGTAAACCCTCACCCAAGTGAGGATATGTACTTGTGTCTATTTAAGCACTAGGCATTTTAATTTTATCCTCGCTACAGTCTTTCTAGTTAGCAGGATTACCGCCATTTTGCACGTGAAGAAACTGAGGGTCAGAGAGGGGAAGCTGGAAGGCTACCCTGCTAGAAAATAATAAAAATCACAGGAAAGTATGGACATTGGGTCATTCCTCCTAGGCACACTCAAACACGGGGAGCTCCAGTTTTTCAAGGTGGGAATAATATTCCCTTTGTGTTAGGGTTGTTCCAATGAAAAAGCCAAGATCACATATGCTACTTACCAAATAGGTCATAAAGCACATAGTAGGCGGCTCAAGACAGAGTGGTTTCCTGCTTCCTGTGATGTCTCTTCTATATCTCAGTTGCCTCTCTAGTGTTGTCTTCATCTTGTCAGCGGCTTTTCTTGGAGCTTCCGGTGGATAAAAAAACAGAAGAGAGTCTCTGAGCTGTGATCTTCGATGGAACAGAACAAACTGCAGTCTGGCTGGGTTGCTCAGGGAGGCACAGCAAGTGGCATCTCCCACAACCTCGTGCTTAGGGCTCAGCGCTGGACTAAGTCTGAAAGGATACAGGAATCAGCAGGGAGCAGCTGCTGGGGCTGTGTGATCAGGACAGGCTTCCCAAGGAGGTGAGAGACAACTCAAGACAGCAACGTCATTTCCTGACCAACCTGCTCGAACAGGGGCTAACATGGGATCTTTAGAGCATGCCAAAACATGTGCACATAGGACATCTTGCACAGGGAGAAAATTCTGAGTGTCCTCCCTCGGTCAATGTTTTCGAAGCTGAATAACAACCATGTGAGAAATAGTTCTTAATATTAAAGCATTGTAAACACACTCACACAAAACCAAAACCCCAAACAAAACCAAATCAAAACAAAAACTAGCCTTTGGAGTCAGACCAACCTAGACCGGAATCCTGGCTTTGCCACTTCCAAGCAGTGGGACTTGAGGCAAGTCCCGTAATCTGCCTAGCCTCAGTTTCCTTCTTTCTGGAATGAGAAGAATAATGCCAGCTTTGCAGGGCTCCTGGGACTGAGTGAACTGACATGCGTACTGCACGTAGCTCAGAAAGTAGCACATGGTAAACATTTATTATCTGATGTTTGCTATTTTGAGCTTTTGCCTGGCACTGGAACATGAGTTCAGCATTCTCTGGGCTAAAGCCCTGTCTAAACTCATAAGTTATTTGTTCAACTTTTTATTATGGAAAATTTCAAACATATAAAGAATGAGAGAGAGTGGTATAATGAATACCCACCACGCAGCTCCAACATTTATCAACTCTCGCTTCATTTTCGCCCCTTCCCTACTTGCCAACCTTGGTAGATATTTTTTAATTAATTTATTTTTTATTGAGTTATAATTGACATGTAACATTATATTAATTTTAGGTGTGCAACATGATTCGACATATGAATATATTGCACCACAATCGTCACCATAAGTCTAGTTAGCATCCGTAACAACTTTGGTATATTTGGAAGCAAATTTCAGACATTTTATCCACAGATATTGGAAGTTATTTTTAAGTCACTTCCTTAGTTATCTCTTTGTGAGGGGAAATAATCCAAATTTCTTTTTGTGGGTGAGGTTTATTAAGGTCAAATTTACATACAGTCAAATTAAAAGTTATAGTTCTGAGTTTTGAGAAACCCAAATTCTCTTGACAATTCTTCAGCGTTCCTTTCTCAACTTTTAAAAATATATATTCTTGCATTAAATACATGAGTGAATATCCAAAGTGTTTTGCTGTCTATATTAACCTTAACATAGGCAAAGAGGAAATAGCCTCTCTCAGTGGTGTCCTTATTCATAGTTTATTATGACTTGGAAACCCAACACGTTTGATTGGCTAGAATGTAAGCCACCCAGGAATAGATTTATTAGCATCAAGTATTGTTTAGAGCAACTGAGTTTATGTTGATGCTTTCATCCCAAATGACCATAATAAAAGAATTCTAAGAAGCTTGATTATTATTGGGTTCATTAATAACAAACCCTAAGCATGCCCCTATTGGGACTGTGATTAATCCAAATAAAAATAACTTTGTTAATTAAAAAGAGATGTTTTTCTGGTAACTGCTATATGCTCAAAAACACAGAAACAAAGAACCAAACAAAATCCAAGCGCAGATGCCAGGAATAATACTACTTCCTTCTTCCCGGATCCTGGTTGACAGTTTGAGAGGACATGCCAGCAAGAGCGCCCTCTATTGTTTCCCAGTTACTTTGACATCTTCTTGGCTAGTCTTGAAGGGTGGCACAGCTTCCTGGTTGGGAGAGCCTCTGTGGGCCACTTGATAATCCAGATGAGTGTAGCAGTACAGTTCAGAGCCCCTTCTTTTCAGGCCATCTAGATGAGCAACCTGTGCTCACAGCAGCACTTGCCTCGGGGCTATCAAACTGAGTTGTGTCTCATGACAACTAGCTCTAAACAGTTGAAGCTGTTAACCATGAACTTTGATTAACCCCATACCCCAGATCCTTACAGGAACTAACTACAAACTCTTTCCTAACCAATAATCCATGGAATTTATCTAACCAACTGCGTACAGGCCTATGGGCTCCCTCTGCTCCATTCAGAGGGCCAGTTCTCAATGCCTAATTAGCACGACAGCCATGAGCTCCCTTTTTCAGCACTTAAATATCCCTGATTTTCTTCCTCTTGGAGAATTTCTTTGCTGACGTGGGTTTCCTTGCTTGGCAAGTTGATAGACTCATTTTTTTGCTTGTTTGTTCATTATTGTCTCTGTTTTGTTTTATGTTTCAGCTCTCGTGGTCTTTGTTCTACTTTTAGGCATAAAGAACGGAGGTTCTACGGAGACTGTCTTGACCAGCCGCACTTGCAGACACCCCTGATCCTGAACTGGAAAATATGAACCCCCTTGCTCCTGTTTAATCTTCCCGCATTGTGGGTGGGTTCCTGCAGCAGTGCGCGAGCTCTGAGTGTGGGATGGTGTGCGTTGCATCCTCGCTGAGTTTTCATTGTTTCATCTAGGCTGTCCTAGTGACTGCACCCCGCACTGGTTTCCTCACTCTGGCCAGCAGTCTCCTGATTTCAACTCAAGAGTTTTCCAGCGGCACTTTCCGTCTTGGTTTGTTGTGCGTTCATTTGTCTGAGATTCATCTGGCGAAGAGAAGCAAATACCGTCTTTCCTTGAGCTGACTTAAGTCTGTCTTTTAGCTAAGGAATGAATCCCTTCTATGTCTGTTTTTGTTAAACACAGGGCCTGCCAATTCAAAAACAGTTAATACATCTGCCCCCCGCAACAACATAGACTATTTCAGTCCCACAATGGTCCATCTTTTAGTTGACTGTAAACTGTTCTCATGCACCTTCTAGAATATCTGGTCCAGACAGGAGAAAGCCAGTGAATCAGATTATAAGTTTCCAAATGCTATAGGAGCCCTTAAGTGAATTGGTTTATAGAGACTTAAAATCACTTATATAAATTTAAAATAAGAGAACTCAAGAATTTCCAGAAGACAAAACAACTTAACTGCTAATGCTTTAAATATTTTAGTTCTTTTAAGGAAAATTTTCCTGTTGAGATTGCAGCTCTGAAAAAGAAAGATTTAGCTGTGAGCTGACAGTGTTGGTTACTGGGTTACACACTAAGATGGAGTGCACTTCATTCAATGTTTTTAAACAATTTAAAGTGTTAATGTTGTTACATAATGTAAAATAAGAGAAATATTTATAATCAAGGTGAATCTTTGAAAATTTGCCCATTTGGATAATTTCTCTCTGATTTTACCACAGTATAAAAATGTTAGCATAATATTTGAGTTTATGCTAAATAACTTATTTAATCTGAATTTTCTGAATTTCCTATACTTATCTTAAGCTAATAGTGCTCTTCATAAATGTTTAAAATTGCAAACATGTAACTACATCTTCAATTAGATTGAGTTATAATGATCGATGTCTTCATAAAAAGGGTTGATTTTTGTAACTTCAGTCAAGCCACAAATTACATGAGTCTCCAGAATTACTCTACTTAAACTACTGTAAATTCTAAAACGGTGTTTTTCTGATATTTTTAATATCCTTAATGATTGTATTGTTTTTGAAGGATGATTTGAATTTAATCTCTAAGATCTCTAATGGACTTTGAAACCTTGAGAGTCAGCAATGAGTAATTTTTATTTCAAATTCCTCAAGCAGAGAGAAAAATGTGTGCCGAGTTATGATAGGCATTAGTTTCCTATTGTTGCTGTAACAAATTACCACAGATTTACTGGCTTAAGAAAACAAATTTCTTCTCTTACAGTTCTGGAAGTCAGAAGGCTAAAATCAAGATGCTGGCAAGTCTCTGTCCCTTCTGGAGTCTTCAGGGGAGACTATGTTTCCTTGCCTTTTCCAGCTTTCAGAGGCCAGCAGCATACTTTGGGTCCTTCCTCCAACTTTCAAAGCTAGCAGCCAAGCATCTTTTCTCCTCTTTGACCTCCTACCTCCCTGTAATTACATCAGGCCAACCCAAACGATACAGGAGAATCTCAAGAGCCTCAATTTAATCACATCTGTCAAGTCCCTATTGCCACGTAAGGTAACATGGTCTCAGGTTCCCGGATGTGGGTATCTTTGAGGTGCCATTGATCATCCCACCACACACGTAATCATTTTAACTCATATTCATGAGTATACATGAACGCCTTTGCTTTTTTATAACATTTGAATCAAAATGGTAAAATCAATATGACATATACATTGTCTTACATTAATAAGAATAATAATGTAAAAAATTGTATAGTATACTCATTTATATATGTCTTAATATATAAACACAATGGTATAAAAACATCAATAAGCAAAAACCTTAAATATGACAGAAAAAAGAGTTCTGATAAAGGAAAATTATGACCTTGCACTATATATCTTCTTTTCACATGAGGAAATAAGGGATTATTCTTGTCTTTCGTGGACTCAATTCTTAAGAGTTCCATTTTTTTAATTTATGCTTCCTCTTACAATGCTTCTGCGTTGTTTTACCTGAAGCAATAAGGATTCTTCACTGACACCTGAATGATTATCTTCTGTTAATCTTTCTGTTTAATGAGGAAGCCAAGATGACAACTTTCCCTTGTTCTTGTGACCAACCTGGTGACTCTCCTGGTGACTCTTTTTGATATTGCGGTCCCCAAAATGAAGCCCCAAATTTAGAATCACACAATATATTTTAAACCTAAAACACCTTTGAGTTTTCCTAGATAGCCATTGAGTAAATACAAAGATTTGCTCTTTCACTTTATAAAAAGAAAAGATAATAAAAATCATTAAATTCGTGTGGCATTCTTTAGATTTTAAGTAACTCAAAATTATTGTGAGAGCTTATTTTAGTCACCAAACTCAGTTTGAGCTTGTCACCTTTCTCATGGAGCTCCTTGGAGCTCCCTTCTGCTAAGGTGTTGTGCTGAAAATGTTCCTAGCTGCATCAAGATAAGACATTCATGGAAATGAATTTGCTTCTGATTGGTCTATAATTAATACCCTTATGTGTAAGAGTGGCATCTTCCTGGTTAATATTCAGCCACCAAATTTTGGGAACCACACTAGCTGTAATGGTCAAAAATTTTCCCAAGTGGCATGTAAAATTTTACTGATGGTAAACTATTATTTCACAGGAAATAAATAATAAAGCTTTTTTACTTAATTCTTTTTGAGAGATTAAAAGAAAATATCTCTGTGCTTGTTGAACTCGTTACACTATTTTCCATTAAACTTTAGGTGTATTTAGTTGTAACGGGGCTAAGATGCCTGAGAAGTATACTTACAAAATGTCGGGGGTTCCCCTTGTGGCTTTGTGTGTTTCTGCCCAGGTAATGTCGCCCCCCAACGTGGGCCTTGGCGAAGGGAAGGAGTCTACCGACCTGGTAGACTTGGATGGGTTTGTATCAACGTTGAGTTTTCACTAAGGGATACGCCCATGCAAGAGCAGATCCTCAGAGGTGGGAGAGATACCAGTCCCAGCACATGGTGCATGGGTTTCTCCCTTTGTTTGGGGTTCCTGATTAGAACACTGCATTAGAAACTGTGCCTAACAGTGGCAATCACAACGAATGAAATTGTCTAGAAGGTGTCTGCTGGTCAAACACAGCCGTGAAAGCCTTGCTCACTCGCTCAATTGCAATGACTTGGACAATCGAATCACTCTGGCTTATTTACTGACCAAACAAGGCAGCTTTTGTGCTCTGGCTAACACCTCCTGTGGCGTTTGAACTAATGTTTCAGGATAAGTCAAGTGGTTCCCACATAAAATTCAAGAACAAGGACTTCCTTGTTCAAAGTGGGATGAACCGACCAATGGAAAGTTTCCTCGTGACTTGTCTGTATAGGGCCTGATTAAGGGGCACCTTCGTGTTAGTTACATTGTGCCTAATTGTAGCTGTTGTCAAGTATATGGTTGACAAGGTCCTAAACACTGTTGCACAGCTATCCTCTTGTTGGTTCATACATCAGGCGATTCTATTTCCAAAGGAGACGTAAGAGACAAATAAACACAATGGGATCTGTGAGAACGGCACTGAAATCAAGATAGTGGTGTGGACCTGAAAACCCAGTAATCTGCCTGTCCCTTATGTTCTCAGCCATCATCTCAGAAGGGGAGAACCATGATGAGGGAAATTTCCACTTACAGCAGCATTTGCCTAGGTGATAAAACACTGAATGCTGTGTGTCATTACAATTGGTTCTAAACAATTCAAAGCTGTTTTTTTGAGCGACCTCGTGTCCCAGATCGTTAGTGGACATAGCTGGAGATGCTTCTGACCGATGACAACAGGACTTGTTTTAACCAACTGTGTTCAGACCTGTGGCCTCACTCCGCCCCATTCGATGTGTCCATCTTCAACGCTAAATTGCACTAAAGACCAGAAGCTCCCCTCTTCTAGAACTTTCAATGCTCTGAGTTTTTCCCACAGAGAACTATTCAGTGAATTTCTCTACTGCTGTGTGCTCTCTTGACTGTCAAGTTTATACACTTAGTTTTGTAATTTTCTTCCCCTTTTTTTTTTTTTTTACCTCTGGTGTTTCTGTTTTTGACCCAACAATACCAACAGTAATATGTATAGTTTCTGAATCTAAGTGATCAATCTGGAATCAGATTCTCTTTCTTTATGAAAATGAAATTAAAAAAAAAAAAGAGACTAACCTCTGGCTAATTAAGGTTACAATTCTCCAAAACCTACACACCTGGGTAACTGAGTTTGAGGTGAGAAAGTTTCATCTTGGCTTATTCAGATTTAGTTATACCTGCTTATCACAATTTGTGGGAAACTGCTGTGATGGACCAGGCAAGGCCTTTAGAGTTCTTTAAACCAGGCCAACCCACCGCAGGACCACAAATTCAGAAGTCAGTGAAAACAAGCATCCAGCAGGCCGGCCTACTGTCTCCATTGTCCTAGAGCCACTTTCTCCTCTAGCAGGTGCCTTTTATACCTTTAGAAATTCTAGTCCTCTGGCTTGTCGCTCTCTGCTTGCCCTGTGTCCCCCCTTGGACTTCATCTTAGAATTTGGTTTCCAGTTTTGATCGTCTATACTTAGTATACTCTACTGTAATAGGATTCTGTAGTTGTAAGCAATAGAAACTCAATTCTGCCTAGCTTAAACAAAAAAGAGATTTCGTGCAAGGATGGAGGAGCTTGCAGAACTGAGTGAGAGGCTGAAAAACCTGATTCTGTAAAGGGCAAGAACAGGCCACCTCTGAGGTTCAAGGGCGCAGCAGGGAGGGAGGCGACCTCCTTAGGAGATGCCCACTGTCTGTAAGCTCTGACTCTTCCTCTCTTGGTTGTTGGAGGTCAGCACCAGGACAGATCCATCTTTGGCTTCTGGAACACCATGCCCAGCCCTTTTGGGGGGAATATTACAGAATTCCAGCCTCAGCACTCAAGGGCTTGAGTCACTTTTGGCAACACTCTTGGCTTCTCTTGGCCTCAGTTTTCTCACCTGTTAAAGGGGACTCTTCACGGCGTTTGGAGAAAATAGTTATGAAAAGCAAAAACCATTACAGTGGAGTGGATATAAGCAAAGCCATAGAAGCCACATAAATCTGAATTCAAATTCTGATTTAAATGTAGCTATGTGTCAGTGCAATTTATCACACTTCAGTTCCCTCACCCGTAAGGTGGGGATAATAAATATTTACCTTATTGTAATTAGCCTTGTATCTAGCACATAATAAATGTGCAAGAATGTAAGCTGTGCAAGGAAAAGAGGCAATAGATGTGATAATAGCTTTGTGAAGTTATTATTATCAATCATTTTCTCTTGTGGGCGGGTAGTGAAGCCTCATCCCTCCCCCACATAGGACAGTTATGAGAAATTTCTATTTTGCAGTAAAATTCTCACGTATGAGAAGGGAAGCCCTTGGTTTGGACGTGGTGCTGGATCTTGCCTCTGTGTAATCAACAAGGCTTTGCCTGCTCCAGGCTCATGTCTCTTCTGGAGCCTGAAATGTTCTTGGCACATCTTTTATAAAAGTCAGCCTTGCTTTCTTCCTGTTGCAAATTGCATGCACATTTCTGCTCCCTGCCATCAGCCTCCATTTCTCAACCAGTCTTCTCCAGCCTCCCCCTCCCCCTCTCCTAATGAGAACGAGTTGACTTATAATTAAGGTCATATTTTATTTGCCGGGAAAAGTGGTGGCTGGGCCGCTGCAGCTCCGCTCGGTGTTCCTCTGGTGGATTACCGGTGCGTTGATGACCAGCAGTTGTTGTTTTAGGCTAGAAATGGGAGAATGGTTATGATGGCTTGAAATTAACAACCGGATTTATAGCTTGTAAATAGTCCTTGTGGCGAGATTTTCCTTCTCTGCCTTAATCCCCTCTTCCCGTTCAGACCTCATTTATGAATCCTTTGCCAGGAGTATTATTCTCAGAATGGAAAAACAAGAATCTTTCTAGCATTGCAAGCTGCTTCTGCTGAGAAGGCAGTAAGTGGCCTCCGTGGGTCTTTGATGTGCACCAGTTCCACGCTCTGGGATGGGAGGGAGCCGCTCCACTGGCTCACGGCAGCCTGGCTGCCCAGCTCCCCACAAGATGTTGATCACTCACCTCTCCTTCTTTATTTTCTTGGCTCAGAGGAAGAAAGTTTCCGACCCCTTCCTATTATTTTTAATCTATCTCTTAACATAATGGCCTCTACAAAAAGACAGGCAGTTTTCCCAGACACTCTGGCTGTTATGGTGATGGAGGAGCTGGTTTGGAAAAATGTGAACTTCCTCCAAACCGCTAAAGTCAATCGAGGCTATTAGAGGGATACTGAGAAGCCTGGCTCACTTTGCCTGTATTCAAGTTGCACTTGCTTCTCTGGCTCAGACAACGCTGCAATGAGAAAGAAGCAGAAGTCGCCAGAGAGACCCTCTCTGGGAAAGGAAGTTTCCTATTAGAAGCAAAAGAAAGAGCAAACCATGTCCAAACAGCTTTCTGATCCACTGCTCTGGGACTGGATGGGCCAGTGCTCATGAGCAAATTGGACCAACTTGGCAGGGAGGGACCCCAACTTCGCTCTGTCTAACTCGTGCAGACGCTGTGCAGTCGGTGGAATGACTCACCCCTAAACCAGTGCCCCAAGGGTCAAGCATGGGAGACGTTTAGTCCCTCCCTACTTATTACCGACAGGAACATAATAGTCCCCCTCCTTCTGCCCTCCCCCACCCCACTGTAGAACCAAAATGTTTTAGATTAACATCAGGGTTTTAAATGTGAATGGCATGTCAGCCAGCCCCCTAGACAACATTATTTAGTCTCTGAATGTTGGACGTTTGCAGTGACTGTACATTGTACCAGCACCTTCCTCCGAGTGACATTGACATCACTCTGTTCGAATAAGTTAATTTTCCCATCATGGACTGATTCATTGGGCAGAAACCACAAGTTCACATGCCAGTGCATGGGCTGAACTCCATGACCCCTCCATTGCAAAACTGAAAGTCTATCATTCCGTTTTCTTGCAAACAAGCACTGGGAGGCAGTTAGTTTTTATTTAGTTAGACTTTTATTTTTCCTTTTCATGGCAACATGACATTTCATGACACTAGACTACAATTTGCTCTTTTTGTAGCATTCTCATGTTGGAATTTGCCTATTACAGCCAATATTTCTTGAGCTCGTTAATGTGTTGGACTGTGCTGAGCAATTCCCATATGAGATTATATTTTATTGTTAGAGTACTTATTGGAATAGGTGGTATGGTCCTCACTGGACCGAAGAAGAAATGGAAGTTCAGAGAGACTAACCGTCCAACTCATAGATGAGCTCAAAACGTATTGGCTATAAAAGGCAAATTTCAACAAATCACATACAGGCAGATCAAGTGTTTTTTTCTACTCTTCTTCCCTACACCAAGATCCCTTTTCGTCTCCTTTCTGGAAAAGTCTCTGAGTAGGTTGCTCAGGAAGAAAGTGCCCTGAGGCTGGAGATATCGGGAGAGAACAGAGGCCATGCCGATCTTCAGAGTCGAGTTCGGCAGCTAAGACTCAGGCCTCAGCACAGCAGGCCTGGGCCTTGCCCTTTAGCGTGTCTGCCTCGAGTTCAAAAGAAAGAGATGGCCAAGCATGCTGGCACCAGGGAGGAACGAATGGGCTTCCACAAACGCGAACCCACCCAGCAGGCCTTCCACTGATTATTTAAGCCCAGCCCAGACCAAATGCTGCTCTTTGAAGCCTGCGAACTTTTCCTCATTACTCATCTCTTCTGATTTCCAGCCAACTTTCCACCATGGAAGCGCCTGAGGCCCAGAAGAAAAGTGCCTTCTTATCCTGGGGAGGAAGTATCCTGGAGAGCTGTGAAAATGCCCCTCGGGAGATGTCCCTGCTGGCTTTTCAGATCCACCAGCTTGAATCCTTGGGGAAACATCCAAAAATTCTAGGCTTTCCTCCAAATGGAAACTGAATCCTGAATCTTTGCAACCATGTCCACATGCGTTTCAGACCACTTATTGTGAAATCGGTTGTACTGTGGTGTGAAGTTTTGGACTGATGGCCCACCATAACACTTTGGTAAAATATGAGATTTCATGCTTTCAGATTACAGTTCCCACATAGCTTCTACCTCCCAGATGCCCCTGTCTTTCGACAAGTCTTTGTAAAAACTGTTCCGCAGAATCAGCAACATTAGATCACTGGTTCAACTGTCTGAATCAATGAAGTACCTCTATGTTCAAAAACCCAACTCAAAATGGCTTTAAAAGCAAAGAGGAATTATTGGCTCAGGAAGCTGAAAAGTCCAGAAGTAGCTGACATCAGGTGAGGCTTGATCTAGGTGCTCACAGAATATCATCAAGGCTCAGTTCAGCTACATCTCTTGGCTCTGTCTTTCAAGATGTCAGCTTCATCTTTAAGTCTCACATGGTGGCCTCCTGCTACAGTTTCTGATGCAAGAGTGGCGTTTCATACCAAACTCTCCAGGAGAAAAAGGAGATACTTTTCGTAGTTCCCATGGAAGAGACAGCCTCACATCCTGGAAGCCCATGACCACTGCCTCCTTTTCCCTCCTCTGTGTTGATTTTGTTTTGTGACCATCATCAAACCAATCCTCCATCGTCAAAGGGAGGAGGTATATATTCACTGGTTTAGGGCAAAGAGCGGCCCGCTGGAGCTGGGGTGGGGCCTCCTGGCTGAGGAGCAGGGAGGGGTAGATTGCCAAGGGAAATTCAGGTCACTGTTTCCAGGAAGAAAAGAGAGATAAATGCTGAGAAGGCAAGTGACAAAATTACAGAGTATGCTCTGGATGGAAAAACAGAGAAGGGGAGAAAATTGCCCAAGGTGTTTGACGCTCTGGGGACAGACAGAAGTCTTGACCACAACCTACAAGGAAGGCCCTGTGTGATCTGCTCCTCCAGCCACTCTGAGTCCCTCCCTTGCATCCTCAGTGCTCCAGCCACACTGACCTTCTCAGTTTGTTGACTTTGCTGTTCTCCTGCCCACCGTGAGGCCTTCCCACGGGCTGTGTCCTCTGTCTTCCTCTCCACTTCATTAACTCTTGCTCAAGTCTCACCCCCCATGGCCATGTCCCCAAGGCCTCCTCACCAAGGCAGCCTCCTCGGGTACAGTGTTCTCAGCCCTCCGTTCCCTCCTACTGCGCCGATCAAGTCTGTGCCCCACTAGGTGAGTCCGTTCATTCATTCCTTCAAGTAAATGCTCCGTGTGCCTCCTGCAGGCCAGGCCCCATTCTGGGTGCTGGGAGCAGAGCCAGGAACAAGGCAGGCTTTGAGGACTGAAGAGGCTGCATCCCACGTCCATGGCTCCTGGGGGAAAGCAGGCATTACTAGCGCAACTGACATTGCGGATGCCAAAGTGCAACACACAGTAATTTATGGAAGATTACATTTGAGATTCGACTCTCTGGCAGGGCTCTGGGTGCTGTTACCAGCCCTGGAAGCTACTTTGTTCTGGGCCTGTGTTAAAAACTCGTACTCCTCAGGCCAGGACCTCTGTGCGGTGGCTGAGTTGCACTCAGGTCAGCCCTCCTGTCCTCCCCCTCAGCACCTGGAGCCAGTCCTGTCCACCAAGCCCTCGCTCCTGAGCAGCTCCTGAACTCATTCCCATCAGTCCAGCCCATGGCACAGGGTCAGCGGAAGCCTCCCCAGCTCTCTGCTGTGAATTTGAAACGTTCTGTGAGCTCCTGGAGAGCAGACACTGGTGCTGTTGCTCTCTGAATTCCCTGCGCTCTGCAAGGGGTCTGCAGGTAGCGAGTGCCCCGTAAAGGCCAGTTCAGCGAGTGAGTGCTTTCCCTGCCCCCATCTGCTTCCCCGTCTGGTCCACTCTCCAAGTGGACTTGGAGCGCTGGGTCCTAATTGATAGGGCCACCCGGTGAAGGAGACGTTAATACCCATTTTCCAGCAGAGGACTCCCAGGCTCCAGGAGGCGAGGCCTGAGGTCACAGATGTAAGGTTACGCCATGGAAGAGTCAGGACACGACTGGGTCTTTCTGGCACCATGTTCAGCCTCTTTTCAATACCCCACTTTGCCCTGTAGAAGAGATCCTTAATCCGGGCCAAGCGGGGGTTCCACGGTTGAGCATCAGGAAGCCAGTGAGCACTCTGGATTCCATGCAAACTGTGGCTATGTGTGCACACGTCTGCGGGAGACAGATCACAGCTTTCATCAGATTTGCAAAGCTATCTGGAACCAAAAACCCTTAGGAGCAACTGGCCTGGGGATATTTTCTTTCTTTCTTTTTCTTTTGACTGACACAAATGCTGACACACCACTGCCCCACACCAAATCATCTTAATAGTGGGTTTCACGCGGAGCAGGGGCCTCTCTCTTCCTGGGGCACTGCCCCAGCCGACCGCCATTGGCATCCCCTGCCAGTCCAAACAGCGTCTGCTGCCTCAGTCACATTCCTGAAGACTCTGAATATTAGAAGGAATTGAGGATACAATGAGGTAAATTTCCAGACAAGATAAATACAGACAGTAATATAATCCTTACGTGAAGAATAAGGCTACTGTTGGAATCTCCATACTAAAAAAATTTACTGAATTACAGGGGCACGCCCAGTTGGAATTCTGGTTTTCACAGTCTCTTTGCTTGTCAAACTTAATATCAAGGAAAATAAGCTAATTTGATTTGGCAAAGGCTCATGCAATATGGAACTGATATCTGTGGCAGCGACCTTTGATGTTTTGTATAAACAGTGTTTTCCCTGCTGTGGAAGCGAGAGTTGAATAATAAACAGCGTCTTCCCTTCTCCGCTTGCCACCTCCCCCCCTTCGCTGGTACCTGCTCCTCCCCCAAAAGTAAGGAAATAGGTCTTGTCTGTGGCTCGCAGAACTCACGAAGGCAACGTTTGTTGGCCAATTTCTCAACCTCGGCGCTGACACTGTGAGCTGGATAATTCTTCGTTGGGGGTGGGGTGGCATCCTGCGCACGGTAGGATGTTTAGCAGCATCCCTGGCCTCTGCCTGGTAAATGCCGGCAGCCCACCTCAGTCCAGCTGTGACAACCAGAAATGTCTCCAGACATTGCGACGTGTCCCCTGACGGGTAGGACACCCCCTCCTTGACAACCACTGCCACAAGGGTAGGAAAGAAGACTGAAAGGATCTTCCTTCCTCTCTCAGTCTCAGGCATTGGCTGCCTTGATCAGGGCCTTCTGCCTTGAGGCTCTGACCCATCATCCACCAGCTCCGTGGGGGTCCCTAGGAAAGAGCCTTTGGCGTGTTAGCTCTCGCACCCCTCTTTGCCCCCAGGGGCTTCAGGTGTGTCTTCCACACATCCGCCTGGAAAAGGGAAGCTCTCAGTCGTCTCTGCCTACTCACACGCTTGTTGCATCTGTGCACATGGTGGCCTCTGAGCCTCCACACGTTTCCAAAGTTCAAGAATTGCGTGGTCCCTGCGCACACTTCACGCTCCCTTCTCTGTGTCCACAGCGTTTGGTAAAGTATCACGGGAAAGAGCGCTTGCCTAGAGTCAGACAGGTTCAAGTCACCGATGTTCTGGAGATGGCCTGCACCGGCTCGTGGGAGCTGGCTGTTAAATCTTCAGGAATTCTGTGAGCCATGCGCAGGCACACCGGTAGCTTGACATTCCCCACGAGGAGCGTATTTACACCACGGAAATTGGCAAATACCACAAATCAGAGCTCCCCCATCCCCTTACCTACACCCCCCCAGGACGGTCGCTGTTTACTCGCACACCACGAGTTCAAGTGTAGGCTTCAAAGTGGGATGGCAGATGCTGCTTGCTGCTCACACGATATCCATTCTCTCCCTCGTTTCTTATGCAAGGAATTCCAGTTTTGTTTAGCCTGGCATTGAGTTCATTTATACAACTGCATTTCCTGCCTCTCTTGCAGTTTGGCCTGCTCAAATGACATGGCTCCGGCCAAAGGCATAACGATGGAGTTTACTGGTCGGGCTTCCCAGAAACTCTCTAACAGAGGGCAGACTAATGGACCTGTGACTTTGACTCTGCCTTTTCTCTACTTCCAGTTTAGATCATAGATGCTGGGCGGGGTGTGGGTCCTACCTCTCATAGTCACGAGGGGACAAGCAAGAGGATGAAGGTGACACACTGAGAACGGCTGAGCCAAAAGACAGGAGGTGCCTGGTCTCTGATGGCATCATGGAGTCAAGTCGTCGGCCCTGGACTCCCTGCCCCAGGCTACCTGTTGGTGGCCGTCAGTAATATACCACTGATGCAACCCCCAAGCAGGACCCCAGCCAGGTCGTTGACTTTTATTAGCTCCAGTTTCCTTATCTATGAAACAGAAAGAAGAAGAACCTAAGTCGTGGGATTGCTCTAAGGGTTAGATGAGACAACGTGTAGAGAGCCCAGCACAGTTGTGGAGCGTGGGGGGCACCCGGTGAGTGCCTGCTGCTGTCATTCTTACCTCCCTGGCGGAGCTGACCAGCCCGGCAGTTGTTACGTGCTTGGGTGTCTGCCTGTCCCTCTAGCCTTTGTCACTTCAGACACAAGGTCAAGTCTCCTCCACTCTCTATCCTCAGCTTCCACTACGTGGTTCCATAACCGTGAATTGAATTCAGTTGGTGCTAAAGGGCAGGCTAGAGATACGGTTATACTGAAACAAAGGATAGTTAATTTATTTTTCATTGTTTGAGTATAACCCATATCTCTAGCCTGGCTTTGAGCACCAACTGAATTCAATTCATGATTATAGGACACAATGTTGTATTATTAACACAATGAACACCACAAAAATGAATAAAACATTTATGTCTCCACCCAACTCTAAGGAATTCGTACTCAAGTTGGGAACAGAAGAAAAGTCCCTACATGGCTGTGAGGCGGGGAAGAGAAGCATGAGGGTTCTCAGACCCGGATGAAGCACGGTGCTGCAGGTAGACGAAGGGAGCAAAGGGCTGTCGAGAGAAGGCTTCATGGGAGCGGAGGCATTCGGCACTGGCTTTAGGGGATGGGGGATGGGGTTTCTATTAAGAAGACATTGTGGGCATCACAGATCATTACAGATAAGGGCAGTGCCGTGGGAAATCCTGGCTCTTGACCTGGGAATAGGGTCGGGTGCAAGGTTGGAAAACTGGAAGCATCTCCTGGAAGCTGTGGCTGGCAGGCTGAGGCATCTACCGCTCTCTCTGGGCCGTGGGGAGCCCCTGAAGGCACAAGAGCTGGCAGAGATGTTGGAATTGGCGTTTAGGTAGATTACTCCAGCAGCCAGACAGAGATTGGTTAGAAGGGGGGCAGGGAGGCAGGAAACCAAGGAGCGGGCTGCTAAATAGACTGAAGAGGCAAATACTCTCTTTGTGCCAAAAAGAGGAGAAACCATGAAACCATTGTAATTTATATTTCTTTCGACAATCAGTTGATTAATGTCTGTCTTCCCTTCTAGCCTGGAAGCTCCGTGGGAGCGAGGCCTGGGTCTGTCTTAGAGACTGCTACCGATCCTCAGCACCCAGGTGGCTGGTGCTCCACCAATAGCTGTTGAATAACGAAGTAAGTCAGAGGGAGCTCTGGTCAGACTGGTGTCTTCCGCAGCACTGGGAGTGGTCTGTCAGCCTTGGAAATGTAGCCATACACCAAGAAGGCCAGTAGGTGCCTGGTCCCGGGAAGAAGGGTGAAGAGCTCTTAGTTGGAGCCAGGCATCCCAGAGAGCTCAACACTGCTGCAGCGTGGGAAGTCACTGACGCTCTCCAGGCTCCCCGCTAAAATGAAGCTGAAAGCCATGACCTCGAAAGTCTCCTAGAACCCTGAGCATCTCAGTGGGAAGGAAGAGAGAACTTATTGGGGACAGGTGACATTTGGTAGCCCACGGAGCCAGGGGCTTTCCCTGCATTGTCTTAGTCAACCTTCAGAAGACTCTCGAGAGTGGTAAACATATGCCAGTGACTCAGAAGGCAACCAGGCCACCCTCCCTCCTAGACCGAGTCACCCAGGCCTAGGGAACAGTCTAGGCTCCACATTTTCATATCTGGGTATCCTTGGGCCAGTGACTTAGCTTTTCTATGCCTCAGTTTTCCCATTTGTAAAAAGGCCCCCGAAGTATTACTTTCTCACAAAGGAAGTGAAAGAACTAAATGAAATAATACATTTAGTTGATGTACGGTCCCTCTGCCTGGTCCTTGGAGGTCAACGACATCAGCGTTTAATATAATGATATACCCAGTGGAATTCAAAGCCATTTCCAAGAATTGTATGAATTTGTAGGGGGCTCAGAATCTCATGATCCCTTCTCTGTAACTAGGTGCACCCATTTCCTGGAAAAAATTTTTTGCATCACTTCACTTTTTAAAACTTAAATAAATCTATTTCAAAAGGACTTCAGATGGCTACTGCAATGGAATGTAATGCCGCTTGGGATAAGAAGGAGGTAACCGAAAAAATACCTGCAATAAAGACGGAACAAAATCCGGCATTCCAGCTAGATCCGGCGGCTGCAGAAGGCTATGGGCACGTCCCCTTGTTAAAGAGAGGGCTCTGCGTGTGCCAGGGAGGGTTCAAGGCCAGTAGCATCAGTTCAAACAGAATTGAGAAGGGAATAACGTCTTTTAATACAAAAGTGTCGTTTAATACTATGCTAAATCCTACCTAACGTCAGCTACGACGCTCCTGCCGTTTGGAAATGCTGCCTGCGCAGGTCCTGCTCTGGCAGCTCGGGTGGAAGGCCGTCTCCCGGCTAATACACAGCGAGGCGCGCAGTCCGGCCGAGATCTCGAGCGCGCGCCTCTTCACTCTTCCTGTCTCCTCCTTCTCTCTGAACTTCCTCGATTTGCCGCATTATTGTGGTAGCGGGAAGAGCAGCTGGCTCCTTCAATCCGCTGCGTCACGGCGGAATATTTTTTAAATCTTACGGTTTTCTTTTCATCTCTATTACCCGTTTAAACTACTTAATTTGCCGAGTTCCTGTGAGCTGCTTATTGATAATTAATAGATTGTTCCTTCCTTTCCAATTTCCTCTATTAGTTATCCCAGGAAGTTTACTTGTGCTTTGCATGTAACCCAATAGGTTGGAGAGAGCCCGGCTTGTTTGCAGGCCTGTGTAAACTAATACTGTCCAGAAGTGCGGAGGCGAGGCCAGCAGGCCCTGCGACCAGGAAGCTATCGGGTTGCACCCTGGCAGGCTCCTCTTCATTGAAACGACCTGTGGAGGGAACGAGGACTTCCCCTTGTTCTAATGGCTTTGAGCTGTGGTCTGGGGAGATCATTGCTGCCAGGCCTCTCTCCTCCTTTTCGACCCCAACCCCACCCCCCAAACCTGGGGCTTTTGCAAGGCGGGAGTGGGGGTGTCTCCCTGTTAAGAACATCCTGTTTCAGAGATTTCAGTTTCTTAGCTTTGTCCAGGTTCTCTTGTGGTTTTTTTTCCTGTTAATTTTTTTCTCTTCTCCTTCTGGGTTAATTAAGACGGGAAACATTCGTTGTAAAGAAGTGTCTCTAGGTAGGATTTTTTAAATTATTTTTTATTGAGGTCATATTGGCTTATAACGTTGTGTAAATTTCAGGTGTACACTATTATATTTCATTTTCTGTGTAGACTACCTTATGTTCACCACCAATAGTCTGGTTTTCATCCATCACCATACATACATGCCGCTTTACCCCTTTCTCCCTCCCCCAACCCCCTTCCCCTCTGCTAACTGATCTGTTCTCCTCATCCATGTGTTTGTTTATCTTCCATATATGAAGGAAATCATGTGGTATTTGTCTTTCTCTGTCTGACTTATTTTTCTTAACATAATACCCTCACGGTCCATCCACGTTGTCACAAATGGCATGATTTTGTCTTGTTTTTATGATTGAGTAGTATTCCATTGTACATGTATACCACATCTTTATTCATTCATCCATTGATGGGCACCTGGGTTGCTTCCATGTCTTCGCTCTTGTGAATAATGTTGTGATGAACATAGGGATGCATAAATCTTTTTCAATTATTGATTTCATGTTCTTTGGATAAATACCCAGAGGTGGAATAGCTAAATCGTATGGTATTTCTATTTTTAATTTCTTGAGAACTCTCCATATGGTTTTCCATAGTGATTGCACCAGTTTGCATTCCCACCTGCAGTGTATGAAGGTTCCCGTCTCTCCACAACCTCTCCAACACTTGTTATTTCCTGTCTTGTAAATCACAGCCATTCTGATGGGAGTGAGGTGATATCTCATTGTAGTTTCAATTTGCCTTTCTGTAACAATTAGTGATGTTGAACATCTTTTCATATGCCTGTTGGCCATCTGTATATCTTCTTTGGAAAAATGTCCATTCGTATCCTCTGACCATTTTTTGATTGGGTTGTTCATTTTTTTGTTGTTGAGTTGTATGAATTCTTCACAGTTTTTGGAAATTAACCCCTTGTAGGATATATGATTTGCAAATATATTCTCCCAGTTGGTGGGTTGTCTTTTCGTTTTGTCAATGGTTTCCTTTGCTGTGCAGAAGCTCTTTAGTCTGATGAAGTCCAATTTGTTTATTTTTTCTTGTTTCCCTTGCCCGAGTAGACATGGTATTTGAAAAGATGCTGCCAAGACTGATATCAAAGAGCATAATGCCTCTTGTATTTTCCTCTACAAGTTTTATGGTTTCAGGTCTTGCATTGAAATCTTTCATCCATTTTGAGTTGATTTTTGTGTATGGTGTAAGATAATGGCCTACTTTCATTCTTTTGCATGTGGCTGTCCAGTTTTCCCAACACCATTTATTGAAGAGACTTTCCTTTCTCTAGTGTATGTTCTTGGCTCCTTTGTCAAAGATTAGCTGTCCATAGCTGTGTGGTTTTATTTCTGGGCTTTCAGTTCTGCTCCATTGGTCTGTCTGTCTGTGTTTCTGCTCCATTGGTCTGTCTGTCTGTGTTTCTGCTGGTACCAGGCTGTTATGATTATGATAGCTTTGTAGTATATTTTGAATTCAGGGAGTGTGATATCTCCAATTTTTTTCTTTTTTCTCAGGATTGCTTTGGCTATTCCAGGTCTTTTGTTGTTCCATATAAATTTTAGGATTCTTTGTTCTATTTCCGTGAAGAATGTCATTGGGATTCTGATTGGGATTACACTGAATCTGTAGATTGCTTTAGGTAATATGGACGTTTTAACTATGCTTATTCTTCCAATCCATAAGCATGGAATATCTTTCCATTTCTTCATGTCTTCTTCCATTTCTTTCAATAATGTCTTATAGTTTTCAGTGTATAGGTCTTTCACCTCCTTGCTTAAATTTATTCCTAGGTGTTTATTCTTTTTCTTGCGATTGTAAATGGGAATGTATTCTTGACTTCTCTTTCTAGTTCGTTATTAGTGTATAGAAATGCAACTGATTTTTGTTTATTGATTTTGTACCTTGCCACTTTACTGTATTTCTAAGAGTTTTTTGGTGGATTCTGTAGGGTTTTCTATATGCAGAATTATGTCATCTACAAATAGTCACGGTTTTACTTCTTCCTTTCCGATTTGGATCCCTTTTATTTCCTTTTTCTTGCCTAATTGCTCTGGCGAAAACTTCCAATACTATGTTGTCTAAGAGTGGCAAGAGTGGGCATCCTTGTCTTGTTCCTGTTCTCAGAGAAATAGCTTTCAGTTTTTTACTATTGAGTATGATGTTGGCTGTGGGTTTGTCATATGTGGCCTTTATTATGTTGAGGTACTTTTCTTCATACCCATTTTATTGAGAGTTTTTATCATAAATGGATATTGGATCTTGTCAAGTGCTTGCTCTGCATCTATTGAGATGATCGTGTGATTTTCTTTCTTTCTTTTGTTGATGTGGTGTACCACATTGATTGACTTGCACACGTTGAACCATCCCTGCATCCCTGGTATGACTCCCACTTGATCATGGTGTATGATCTTTTTAATGTATTGATGTATTCACTTTGCTATTATTTTGTTCAGGATTTTACATCTATGTTCATCAGCAATATTGGTGTGTAATTTTCTTTTTTTGTGTTGTCCGTGTCTGGTTTTGGTATCAGGGTAATGTTGGCCTTGTAAAATGAGTTAGGAAGTGTCCTGTCCTCTTCAATTTTTCAGAATAGTTTGAGAAGGAAAGATATTAAATCTCCTTTGAATGTTTGGTAGAATTCACCAGAGAAGCCAACTGGTCCTGGGCTTTTGTTTCTTGGGAGGTTTTTGGTACTGTTTCTATCTCTTTACTTGTGATTGGTCTATTCAGATTCTCTATTTCTTATTGATTCAGTTTTGGCAGGTTGTATGATTCTAAGAATTTATCCATTTCTTCTAGGTTATCCAAATTGTTGGTGTATAGCTTTTTATAGTGTTCTCTTATAATCCTTTGTATTTCTATGGTATTCATGTAATTTCTCCTGTTTCATTTTTAATTTTATTTATTTGAGCCTTCTCTCTTTTTTCTTAGTGAGTCTGGGTAGGAGTTTGTCAATTTTGTTTGTCTTCTCAAAGAACCAGCTCTTAGTTACACTGATCCTTTCTATGGTTTTTTAGTCTCTATGTCATTTATATCTGCTCTGATTTTTATTATTTCCTTCCTTCTACTGACTTTGGGCTTTGTTTGTTCTTCTTTTTCTAGTTCTTTTAGGTATAGGTTAAGCCTGTTTATTTGAATTTTTTTCTTGTTTTTTTTTTTTTTGGTTGTTTTTGGCTTTTTCTTGGTTTTTTTTTAAAGATTTTATTTTTTTCCTTTTTCTCCCTAAAGCCCCCCAGTACATAGTTGTATATTCTTTGTCATGGGTCCTTCTAGTTGTGGCGTGTGGGATGCTGCCTCAGCGTGGTTTGCTGAGCGGTGCCATGTCCGCGCCCAGGATTTGAACCAACGGAGCGCATGAGCTTAACCACTTGGCCACGGGGCCAGCCCCAATTTTTTTTCTTGTTTTTTGATGTAGACCTGTATTGCTATAAATTTCCCTCTTAGTATTGCTTTTGTTGCATCCCGTAAGAGTTTGTATGTTGTGTTGTCATTTTCATTTGTCTCCTTTTGATTTCTCCTTTGATTTCTTCATTGAGCCAATGATTGTTCAGTATTTCTGAACAACATATTTGTTTAGTCTCCACATATTTGTGATTTTTCCAGCTTTTTTCTTTTAGTTGTTTTCTAGTTTCATACCATTGTTGTTGGAAAAGATGCTTGATAGGATTTCAGTTTTCTTAAATTTATTGAATCTTGCTTTATTTCCCAAAATGTGGTCTCTCTTTCAGACTGTTCCATGTGCACTTGAGAAGAATGTGTATTGTGCTGTTTTTGGATTGCATGTTCCATATATATGTATCTATTAAGTCCATGTGGTCTAGTGTTTCATTTGTGGCCACTAGTTCCTTGTTGACTTTCTGTCTGGATGATCTGTCCCTCAATGTAAGTGGGATATTAAGGTCTCCTACTATTATTGTGTTGCTTCCTTTTGGTCTGTTAGCAGTTGCTTTGTATACTTTGGTGCTCCTGTGTTAGGTGCATATATATTCAT
Source organism: Equus asinus (assembly GCF_041296235.1). Classification (NCBI taxonomy): domain Eukaryota; kingdom Metazoa; phylum Chordata; class Mammalia; order Perissodactyla; family Equidae; genus Equus; species Equus asinus. The sequence goes on from NC_091798.1 coordinate 9,592,164, forward strand.
AGGTATTATGTCCTCTTGGTGGAATGTCCCTTTTGTCCTTATACACTGCCTCTCTTGTCTCTCACTGTCTTTTTTATCTTGAGTTCTGCTTTGTCTGTTGTAAGTATGGCAACATCTGCTTTCTTTTGTTTGCCATTTGCTTGGAGTATTGTCTTCCATCCCTTCACTCTGAGCTTATGTTTATCTTTAGAGCTGAGATGTATTTCCTGGAGGCAGCATATTTTTGGCTCTTCTGTTTTAATCCATCCTGCCACTCTGTGTCTTTTGAGCAGTGAATTAAATCCATTTAAATTTAGAGTGAATATTGATATATTAATATTTCCATTTTATCTTTTGTTTTCTGGTTTATCTATATTTCCATCATTTCTTTTTCCTTGTATTTCTGTCTGCCATTTCAGTTTAGTGGTTTCTGTGATGTTTTTCTCGGTTTTCTCTTTGTTTGTGATTTGCGACTCTGCTCTGATTTTTTTGCTTAGTGGTTACCAAGATGTTTGTGTGAAACATCTTATAGATGAGATAGTCCTTTCTTTTTTTTTTTCTTTCTTTTTGGTGAGGAAGATTAGCCCTGAGCTAACATCTGTGTCAATCTTCCTCTATTTTGTATGTGGGATGCCTCCATAGCATGGCTGATGAGTGGAGTAGGTCTGCACCTGGTATCTGAACCCACAAACCCCAGGCCACTGAAGTGGAGTGCATGGAGCTTTAACCTCTCAGCCACAGGGCTGGCCCCGAGACAGTTCTTTTTCTGACAGCCTCTTAATTCCATTTGCTTGTGCAGGTTTTATCCTTTTCCTCTTCCCATTCTGTTTTTGTTGTCACAAATTATTCTTTTTTGTTTTGTGAGTTTATAACCAAATTGAAGTGGTTATAGTTGTTTTTGATGCTTTCTTTCCCTTATCCTTTATACTATAATTAAAAGTTTACTAACCTATTCTGATTCAGAGCTGCAATTTTCTGATTCTGTCTGTCTATTTATCTCCTTGTTCAAAGCTTTGTAAACCTTTGTCTTTTTGTTTCACGTAGGAGGGCTCCTTTCAACATTTATTGAAAGGCAGGTCTAGTGGTAATGAGCTCCCTCAGGTTTTGTTTGTTTGAGGGAACTTTTATTTCTCCGTCTTTATTACAGCTGAAGGATAATTTCACTGGATAGAGTATTCGTGGCCAAAAGTTTTTGTCTTTCATATTTTAAATATATTGTTCCACTCTCTCCTAGCCTGCAGAGTCTTTGCTGAGAAATCCACTCAAAGCCTGATGGGGGTTTCTTTGTAGGTTATTTTCTCCTCTCTTGCTTCCCTTAATATTTTTTCTTTATCATTGACTTTGGACAGCTTTAATATTATATGCCTTGGAGAGAATCTTTTTGCATTGAGGTAATTAGGAGTTCTATTAGCTTCATGTACTTGCATATCCAGTTCCTTTCCCACGTTTAGGAAGTTCTCAGCTATTATTTCTTTGAATAAGCTCTCTGTTCCTTTCTCCTCCTTTTCTCCCTCTGGGATACCTATAATCCTTATGTTAGTCTTCTTAATTGGGTCAGATATTTCTCAAAGAATTTGTTCATTTTTTAAAAATCTTAGTTCTCTTTCCTCCTCCAGCTGAATCATTTCTACGTTTCTATCTTCAAGCTCACTAATTCTCTCTTCCATTTGGTCTGCTCTACTTTTAATGCTTTCTACATTATTTTTCATCTCATTAATTGTGTTCTTCATCTCCAGAATTTCTGTTTCTCCAGAATTTTTTTTTTTTAGAGTTTCAATCTCTTTGGTGAAGTGCTCTCTCTGTTTATTAATTTCATTCCTGGGCTCATTGAACCATCTTCCTTGTTTTCTTGTAACTCATTGAGTTTCCTTATGAGAGCTATTTTGAATTCTCTGTCAGTTAGATTATAATCTTCTGTGACTTCAAGTTTGGTTTCTGGGGAGTTGTCATTTTCTTTCTGTTCTGCTGTGTTACTGTAGTTCTTCGTGGTGTCTGATGAATTGATCCTCTGCTAGCACATTTGTGGTAGTAACCACCTGTCTTATTTGGGTAAGGGTTTGTTTACTTTGGTTCTGAGCTGCTTCTGGTTGTAGTTGAGAACCTGCACTTCCCACCTCCACTGCCTCTGCCAGAGGCATCATCAGTGCCCTCCTTGTACCGTTGGTGCCCTGAAGTTGCTGGTGCCTTGCTGCTTCGGATGTCACTGCAGTCTCAGGTGTTGCCACTGGGATCACCAGGCAGCCAACACTTCTGCTGCTTCCAGGTTCGCCTGGGTCTCATGTTCCTCCACTGGCTCTCTGCAGGCTTGGATGCTGCTTCCCCATGCACCACCTACTCTGCTACTCCTGGGTTGTCCGGGGATGCTGGTTGCACTGCTGCCAGGGGTGCTGGATTCTTGGGTGTTGCTGTTGCTGCCAGGGGACCAGGGACCCAAGGACTTGTATGCAGCCCCTGCTGCTGGTGAAGCTGGTATCAGGGTGCCACCACTGAGGGCTGGGTCACCAGTTCTGCTGTGGCTCCCGAAGCCTCTGGTCACAGATTCCACCTGCCACCACTGCAGTGGAGCAGGGGCTAAGTAGGGAGAGGTTGTTGTTGCTGCTCACTAGTGCTGCCTCTTGTCTCTGGCACTAGCTGGTGAGTTTTGAAAACTTAGGTCAGGGCGCCTGACCCAGCTGGCAAAATCCAAATTTTGTATACCATCCTCACTGTTGGAAAGACCTGGCCACTGCTAGGGGAGGCGTGGGGGCATGCACACTAGATCCTCTGGGAGATGGCCAGGGAGCAAGCTGCACTTGCTTTTCCTGCTCCTGCTGGGTCTGCTCACAGTCTCGCTGGCCCTCATGCCTGCTGTTTCCACTCTACTCACAGTTGCGCGGGCCTCGGCACCTGCTGTTTCTGTTCCTGCAGTGACAGCTTGCAGGCATGCGTGCTGGTGTGAGGATCAGTCCTCTGGATCACTGCTGCCAGGGGATGGAGAGGGGGCTGCTCCCCTAGTTCCACTGCCTCCCATGGGTCCACTCTACCCATCTTCAGATGTATAGATGCGTGGACCTCTTAGGCATCCTGTTGTGCTGTGTAGTGAATCCTCTGTTGGTCAATGGATGTCCGGTTGGTTGTAACCTAGAAGGGAGAGACAAAGAGAGCAGCTCACTCTGCCATGATGCCGATGTCGCTCCTCTAAGTAGGATGTTGATTTGTGCCTGGATCAGTACCAGAAGTTGCAGGTGATTACCTACAGACTATTTTTATTCGACTAGCAACTGAACAACTGAACAACTTAGAACAACTGAATTAGTGAAAATCTGGAGATTGGATTTGGAGCCAAAAATTTGGAGCCAAATTTTCTAATTTGGGGCTTCTGCTGAGAAACTGGAAAAGACTTGATCCACTTTCCTACAGGGAAATAAGTGGAGGAGCTGAGAAGAAGAGCTTCCTGTCACCCGGTGTCCACTCTCTTGTGGATTACAGCTTCCAAAAAGGGGCAGCATAGGACAGTGGTCTTGTCCCTGAAACAAGTCACGTGTGCATATGACCTCCTGGGCCCCTGTAAGTGACTGCATGTTAAACTCCTGTCTAAACAGCCCAAACTGAGGGGGCGCCACCCTTCCAGGGAAGTTTGAGTTTGGTCAGGCAATTGTCAGATTGCTGCTTGAGTTCATTCATTTCATAGTGATCTAATCAGAGTGCCCAATCCCCAGCCTGACAGAAAGGAAGTTCCTGGCCTTCTTGTCCATTCACTTCATGGACTTGATGAGAAGTCATTCTCCATCAGACCTTCTGCCTAAGCGTGGGAATCTGAAACTGAGTTCCTTTTTGCCTGCCTTCCCCAGTGGAATGTGAGTGCTATGAGGATGGGACGGGAGCTTGTCTGTAAGAACCACTGCTAATCCCTGGCATCTAGCACAGTGCCTGACTCAGCAACGAGTGAAGGGTGGAAAGTTTAAATGAAGGAATGGCGTGATCTCTGCCCTTAAGGAGCTCACCATCTGTAACACATCGCTGTAATGCCCTGTGGTAAGGGCTATGGAAGGGGAAGAACAAGGCACTGTAGCAATTAAGGGAAGGGGTAATCGGCCCAACTGGGCATGAGAAAAGCCAGAAGAGGCTTTGAGGAGGAAGCAGTGATGGATGAGCAGGGACTTGAAGGGTTAGTGTGGTTGGTCAGCCAGAAGCAAAGGGACAGATATGGAGAAGTGGAGGGAACAGTAAGCACGGAGGTAGAAGAGCAAGACATTCCTGCAGCTACAACATGGATGTGGCTCCCTCACTTGACTGTGGGCTCCATCTTGTTCACCCTGTATCCTCAGAATCTAGAATGGTGACTGGCACAGAATAGATATTGGTAAGTGTTTGTTAAATGAATACATGAAGGAATGACACTTTAGGTATGACGTCGACGTGAAGTTGAATCAAGCGTGAATGTGTTTGCCTGCTGAGGCCAAGGATGGAGAAGAAGGGACAGATCTGAGGGTGGCTTGGAATCAGCAGTGATAGTAAAGGTGGGCGGCTTGGGGGACCACGTGTTGACAGGCTCTGGCTTTATCCTGTCCTGACGATCACCAGACTGTCATGAGGGCCCTGAACCCAGCCCCTGGGGTCTTCCAGTTCAATCTCAGGAAAACCCCTCCACCTCAGGCATTTTTCAGCTGGGCGCTAAGTTCTGCGTCATTTGTATTCAAAAGATGGTGTCACACTTTCCCTGAATAGAGCCTACAGCCCAACTTTCGATGTCGGTGGGGCAAAGGAGGTCAACTGGTATCTACCATGTTGCTCCGTCCCACTTAGGGGTAATGATTTTATTGATTCTGCTCAGTGCTTGAGGCTGGGAGTAGGAAGGGGAGGGACAGAAAACATTCTTTCCTCTACTGAAATCCATGAATACATCTCTTGTTTGCTCAGTGAGTTCTGTGGGACAGGACTGTCCCCAAATGCTTTTCATGCCTTGTCACATTAACCGCATCTCTGTGAGGCGAGTGCTATGTGCATCAACGCCTCTTTACTCCAAGAGCTGAGCCTTGAGCTGCCCCCACCCCCGGTGATGGTGCTGTATTGCACCCTATAAACCAAGTCTATGACCCCCCATAGGCTCCCCCTGCTTCTGAGGCCCCCACTAGGACAGAGAGAAGAGGCGCTTCCAGAGAAACTACCGTCCCCATCTCCCTTTGTCGTAAGCCCACCGCTCCCAGAGAAACTTAGATCAGTGCCTTGACTGAGGGAGAGTTCTCCCCTGAAACCTGGAAAGGAGCAGGGGAAGCAGGATAGGGCAGGGAAAGAAGATCAGCAAACGTGAGGCTTCTGGAGGATTCTAGCTGTGTCTGGATCCCATGAGGAGCTCTGGAGGGTGGACTGCACCACAAAGGTTATCCTGCCCAAAGGCAAGGGGACAGGGCTGTAAGGCTCCCTCATCGGTCATGGCCAAGGATGGACACAGGGCCGTAGGGGAGGGAGCGGGTGGGGTGGGGCTCTGAGGCAGCTCTGGTCAGCCCAGGGTGCAGCGGTCAGCAAGGGTGTCTGGGTGGGGCGTCCGTAGTACGCGCTCCTCACCGTTTACAATCAGCTGAAGGCAGGTGGTTGAGAGGGTGCCGTCTTAGTAAATGAACCCAGCTCCTCCATGCACAGTGAGGCGACTCAGGCACGTCACTGCACCTCACAGAGCCCCGGTTTCCTCTCCTGGAGAACCGGCATCATGTTAATTTTTATCTTCTGGGATTGTTGCAAGGAGTTAACAAGACAATGCCAGAGAAAGGGCTTAGCATGGAGCCTGCTCCCCAGTAAGTCTCACGTTAGCTATTTTGTAGCTGTTGCTGCTGCTTCTGTCCTGACAGGCCCAAAGTTAGAAAGGGTTCTGCCCAATTGGTGTTCTGATCTTTTGGTGAAAGATTGCTTATTCCTCTGAAGCACGAAGGGATGTTTCCTTACAAGGTAACAGTAAGAAATAGATATGTGTCTGTAGAGCGTGCATGTTTTCAAGAGGAGCCTGGTTACAAATCCAGTCGGCATGTGGCAGGTCATGACTCAGCCCTGGGGTCCGAAGCCTTCTGAGAACCGCTTGGAAAGGAATGAGTTTCGGACAGCCTTCGCCAAGGAAGTATGTCAACAATCATCACCTTGTTTTCCATGTGAACATCATGCAAATACACAGCTGTAAACTGCCTGCAAATTGCCCTGCTGTCAGTTGCCAGCGTAATTTTAGGATCAGCCTCCCTCCCTAAATTCTTAGCGAGCTTTTGATGTGAAATACAAAGGTCACAATTATCAAATTAAAAATTATTAAAGTAAAAAAAAAAATGAAAGCCTCATTCTAGAAGGATCTATTCCACCATATCTTGATTGGTTATTCTTCCAAATGGAGCATCTGCTTCCATTCCTTCAAATGGACCCAGGATCTGAAAATGGGTGAAATTTGGAATTTTCTCAGTAACGTTGTGGAGCCCCATCGGGCAAGGGAGAATTTATTAAGTGCAATGTCTGGCCTAACTTCTTGGGTCCCCATTTTCATAGGGATTATTTGCTCATAGAAACCAACACAATTCCCTTGGCTTGCCTGCCCCCCAACGATGTTTCCTGGACTTCAGTCCCATCAGAAGCCCGTGGGTTACCTTACTGCTTCCCAAAGGAGGACGACTTCAGGCTAAAAAGTGTGTTAACTTTGCTGCCTTCTATAGCATTCTTTGCAACTGTAGAAAAAAAAGGGAAGTGCTAGAAAATACCAACTAAAAAACAGCAAAACTCTGGAGGCAATGAAAATAGCAGTGGTTACCAGCGATTGGGACAAGGAAGGGTGAGTAGGCAGAAACTGCTCTGTATGACGTTATAATGGTGGATACAGGTCAGTGTACGTTTGTCCAAACCCATAGATTGTACAACACCGACAGGGAGCCCTCGTGTAAACTGTGGACTTTAGGTGATAACGCTGTGTCAGTGTAGGCTAGTTGATTTTAACAAATATACCCCCTGGTGGGGGACACTGATAACAGGGGACGCTGGCATGTGTGGGGCACGGAGTATATGGGAACTCTCTGTACCTTCTTCTCCATTTTGCTATGAAACTAAAACTGCCCTAAAAAATAAAGTCTTAAAACCAAACCAAACAAACAAACAAAAAAACCCTATGTGCCTCAAAGGTTCCAAGAGCAGGGGTTCTTAAGGATCTGCGTACCCCGGCACGCTGGGTATGTGGCAGGGTTCTGGGAAGCTGGTCATTTTCCAGCTTAGCCTGAAGTTGAAGGGAAATGTGTTGAGTTCTCCCAAACCCCTTCAGCCCTCGCCAGGTGGCTGGTTGGAGGAGAGGGGTCAGACATTGAGCACTTCAGTGAGGATAGGCTTCAGGGCCAAAACAGACACCAAGGGGCCCCCTGGACGCCTGCCTTCTCCCTGCTCCGATGTCGTCATTCCTACATCCTGGTCTGTGTCCCCCTTTCTAATTTCAGGCTACAAACACGTGACACACACACACATGCTGCCATGTACACACAATCATGAGGTTTTATTGAGAGCAAAATCTTGCTGTCATCCATCCATCCATCCATCACTTAGCCAAGAGCTCTTTGCTGAGCATCTATTTCAGGTAAACTGCAAAGAACTGCATGGGTAATCAAAACAGACACAGTGCCTGCCTTCAGGGACCTTACCTTCTAGAGGGATAGACGCACAGTAATCAAATAACCAAAAACTAAAGATAAAACTACAACTGGAGAAGTGCTATAAAGCAGAGATAAATGTAAGAGCAAAAAACGGGGAGATTTCTCTCATTCATAAAGACAGGGAAGGAAGGCTTCCCTGCAAAAGTGGCAAGTGAGGTGATTTGAAAGAGGTAAAGGAGTTAACCAGGTAAAGAAGGTTTGCTGGAGTATTTCAGACAGGAGAAATGGTATGTGCAAAGGCCCTGTGGTTGGAGGAAGCATGGCAGCATCAAAGAACAGACTAAAGGCATCTGTGGCTTTAGAACGCGAGGAAGAGAGAAGCCAGTGAGATAACTAGAGGCTAGAAGGCATGTGACTTTATAGGCCATGGCAAGGAAATGTCAACTATCAGTTCCCCCCAAAACCATTCTCCAAATCCCCAAACAAAACAAAAAGCGCACTGATCAAGCAAAGCCTATAGATCTACTCCAGTGAAGGAGAGCACAGCTTTGACGGAGCTTTAGTGATGTCTCGGAGGTGGAGCTCAGGAGAGCCTGTTTAGAGTTTTAGGGCCCCGGCTTGATGATTTTAAGGCTGGTTTTACCAGGCAGAGAATGAGTGGGGATTAGGCAGAGTTTACGATGGGGGTTTGCTTATGCCTGGGATTTGTAAACGCAGTGAGGAGAGGGTCTGGAAGTGAGTCTTGCTGTCAATCTTCGCACATGAGCTGTTTCAGGCGGTTCGCAGACTCGTCTTCCAGTACGCGGGTCTTTCTTAGAGCGCACAGCCAAGTTATCTTTGCTTATTCTCAGCATCGCTTAAACACGGAAAGCGTGCCTGGTCGTCGTGTTGTTTGACCCGGGGGCGGGGGTTACGGGGCGCGCAGTTCTGAGGTCTGGCGGTGTCCTCGGTGCAATGGAAACTCATGAGTGGGTTTCCCCTTCCCTCCCACCTGCAATTCCCTGGGGATTGATGGAAAGAGCCAACATGAGCCACCGTCACTGTCATCTGGCCAAGTCATCCTCTCACTGTGGAACTCAGTGTTCTCGGCTGCCCAGAGGGAGCGCAGGACAGAGGGCTGAGAGGGCCGTGGCCAGCGTTGCAGTTACCGTCTGCGCGTGTCCCTCTGTGTTAGGAAAGGTTGAGGAGGGGCACTTTGGAGCAAAACTACCCTGGATTCCTTGCCCGGCTCAGCCGCTTACCATTTCTGGCCCTTGCCCATTCTATAACCTCTGAGCAGCTTTCTCATCTGCAAAGTGAGGATAATAAAGGTGTGGACTTGATTAGGGTAGTACTGGGGACGGGCAGTCTTAGTCCTGCCTGGCACGTGACAAGTGCTCGAGGCTTGGTTACTGTTGTTGCTTTCACATTTGACCACAGAGCTGAGAAGTTCTCCAGAAGCCCCTGTGTTCATTCCAAGGTCCTGTAAGAGGCAATCTAATTTGCCGAGGACTCTCGTCGTCCAAGTCACTGCTATGTTTCTGCTCACGAATCTCCATTACTGCGTTTGACCCATAGCATTGCCTCCCGTTGCCCATATCCAGGAGCTGAACTGTCTTCCCGTTCCTGCTGGGAGCGTGTCTCAACCGTCCGAGTGTGCCGGTCTTTCCTCTAGGTCAAGGCTGCAAACAACCTGAGGACGGGGAACACGCTTCCAGGCCTTCCTTTCTTCACCAGGTAAGAGCTCAAGGACTCATCATTCCAATGTTGTATACTGAGACGCACTCTGGCTCCGGCTGGCTGATGTGCATATGGGACGAGGCAGACACCGAACTCCTGGGGGTCCCCCGATTGGAGAGAAAGAGCCCAGATAATAGTCTTGCAGGTGGAAAGCACTTGCCAATAGATGGACGTTTAAGGTGCAGACTAGGGAGTCATTAATTCTAGCCTGGGGCGTTAAAGAAGGCTTCTCAGAGAAGCTGATGCCTCTACGGGGTTTATTAGAACATACTTAGGCTTATTCTTTAAGAAGTAAAATGTGCAAATGGAAAAAATTGAAACAGTTCCGAAGTAGTTTGGAGTGAAAGTAAGTCTTCCTTGCTATCCCCGGTTTCCTCTCAGGGCCCCACGTTTTTAGGCTCTACCTACATCTATAAGCACAGATATGGCATATATAAACGTCCCCCGGGGCCCCGTCCACAGTTTACTCAGTTATACAGCTTGAGGATCATTTTATATCAGTCTGTGTTGATCTCCTTTATTGCTATTATAATTAATTGTATATAATCAGCCCCCTGTTGATAGACAGAGAGGCTGTGACCCCCATCCCCCCCCCTTTTTTGGGATTTTCTTTCTATAGCAGATAATGCTTAACTGAACACCTTTGTGAAATCTCTTTGAGCATGTGTGAGAAGCGCACAGTAAATATATAGCAAATTCCAGAAGTGGAATTGCTGGATCAAAGTGTCTGTGCATGGCCAGTTTTGATAGCTGTTTTCAAGTTGCCTTTCCAGGAGGGGCTGTGCATGTGCGACTCTCACCAACAGTGAGTGAGAGTGGAGCGGGCTTTGGGGGATTCCGAGCATGTTTTCAGGTGGCACAGCTGGGAGAGGCAGGATGGAAGGGAAAAGGTGCCTTGGCGGAGCGCAGCTGTGCCCGGGCGTGGAGGCTGGCGGAGCCTGGTATGTCGGCGGGGGCGTGGGGAGGGGTGTAACGAGTGTTCAGGGCAAGAAGGAGGGAACAAGACAAGAGGACCGAGGAGGCTGGGCCACGCCAGGAGGGCCCTGAACATCGCGCAGCACTGGTGGAACGTTCCTTGGAAGTAATTGGGAGCCTGAGGGAGGTTTTAGGAAAAGGAATCCGGTCCTCTTGGAATGATTAAAGACCAGAAGGACGCCAGGATTGGGTTGAAGCCTAAGGCACCACAGCTCTGTTAGGGTTCATCACAATTTCCTTCCTTCAGTCAAAGGCCCGAGAAGGGACCGAGCAGCTTCTTTGCAAGCCTTTCAAAAACTCCCCATTGTCTTAGAATAACAGCACAAGGGGCTTAGGGGTCAGGAATAATAATTTGTTTTTACAGTCCATGTAGGCTTCTGGGGCTGCTGGACAGAGAAGCTTAGAGAAAGTGGCCGTGGACTCAGGAATGGAGTCCAGTTCAGTCGAGCCGTGGACAAGGGCTGGGAGATCCTGGAGACTGGGGAAGTGCAGGGAGGTCTCTGTCCAGGAAGCACCTGCACTATAATCTTTTGGAGCCAGTTGGAAGAGCTCTCGATCAATTCCAAAAAATCTCTTGGTGATAACAAGAGTGTTTGGGAAAAGCCGTCAACCCGCGGAGGATCTAAGCACCGGGTTCTGCCTGCAGACAGACCATCCTGCAAGCACGTCCTCAGAAAAGATTGGGCCCTTAGGGCTCTGTTGACAGATATCTGATTTATTGTACAACAGCAGTTGGATATGAATTCTCCAAATTAAATGTCATGGATGTCAAAGGTAGTGGGCATAAGAATGACCTAGGGAGATTCTTTAAAGAAATGTAAAGAAAAAAGTCAGTTGATCTGAGCTGGTGCCCGTGAACCTGCCTTATGGACAGACACCCCAGTGAATCTGATGCAGGTTGTCTGAGGAACCCCCTTTGAGAGACCCTCTTCTATTTGAAGGTTCCCATTACTGGAGCCCAGTCAATTCTAATACAATTAGCAGGTGGAACCACTCCTGTAGTCAAGGCAGGGGAAACTGCCAAGAGAGGGAGCTCACAACTGGGACTTATTGTGTCACATATTGCAAGTCGAACTGTCCACTAATGACTTAGACTGAGCAAGAGTTTGATCAGTCTTCCGTGGAAGGCATAGACTTGGTCTGGGGAGGAGAATAAGACATTGAAAATGGTGGTCACTAGGAATGGAGACCAACAAGGTTTTCATTCACTGCATTTGAACTGTTAGAATATGTGCTCTTTGCTCCAGCCTATGCCAGATGCTGGGGGTACAGGATGAATCTGATGTCACCTCTAGGAGTTAATAGTTACTAGAAGCAAAGAAGAGGGAGGGAGAGGAGAGGGTGAGAGGAAGAGAGGGGAGGAAGAGCCAACATTCTCTGAGTGCCTCCTCCCCTGGGTCTCATTGTGAGCCAGTCCCACGTAGCGCTCCAGCAAACTCGGAGGCTGTTCCAGGCGTTTCAGATTTCTGGGGAAACACAGCGATACCTGATATCTGCAGGACCCCATGCAAATTAACAGCCCGAGGTGTTCCCAGTCTCAGCCTTGGATTGTGCTCTATTCCTTTGACGAGTCATAGCTTCGGTTTTCCGCAGTTGCTGTGATAAAAGGCAAGTGCAGTGTGAGAACCAATTGGAATAGGAATGAAGGTGGTGCGCCCCATCTGCTTTCCAAGGTTGGAGAAGTTGTATGGTAGCCAATAGGTGTATCTCATTCATAAGTAATTGTGGCTATTTAAGAATGAAACAAAAATAATATTTTTCTTTCCATTTTTGTGTACTATTTTTTCCCAAACTATTACTAAGTTGTTAGGACCTAGATAGTTATTAAATTGTTTGGAGCTAACAGCTTAATAAACAGGACTGTTAGGCATTTCTTCATTTTTTTCCCTGAGGAAGATTAGCCCTGAGCTGACATCTGTGCCAATCTTCCTCTATTTTATATATGGGTCACTGCCACAGCATGGCTGATCAGTGGTGTAGGTCTGTGCCCGGGATCCGAACCGGGAACCCAGGCTGCAGAAGTGGAGTGTGCCAAACTTAACCACTAGGCCACGGGGCCAGTCCCTGTTAGGTACTTCTTTTTGCCTAGGGCACCATGAAAAAAATTACTGAGATGCTCAGGGCACTGCAAACAGAGAAAGTTTGGGAACTTCTGGATAACTCTGCTCTTGCAATATTGAATTCTTTTAAATTTAATTTTTGCAATGACACTATTAGTTAGGTACTATTACTTACTCCCTCTTACTTTTGAGGAAACTGATGATCAGTAAAGACTGACACCCCACAACCAGTTAGTGCTAGAGGAGGAAATGGGTGTGAATCAGGCTGACAGAATGTCTGTGTTCTCAGCCACTATGCTCAGCTCTCAGATACTTAGGATGTCCAATTAGCCAGGGCACCCTATGCATTAGGAAAGCTTAGTTTTACTGTATTACTAACAAGGCCACATTATGCCTTCATGCTATTAAACCACACCAGCGTCTCATCCTCTAATTCGAAATCCCTTAATGTCTGGGTGGTGCAGCCCCATGAGTCACTGCTGTGATCATGGACGGGAACAGGCCCTGGGGACCCGTGGAGTCATATGCCCTCTAAATATGGTCCTGGCCAGGCCCTTCTCCAGGCACCAGGATGTATTCTTCCCAAGGAATGAGGAAAACTTGGAGAGAGTTCAGAAAGAAGCAGCCCCTGTGATCACAGGGTGGGAATCAAAGAACGTTACAATGTTCGGAACCAGTTAATCAACCCCTTCACAACCCCAGGGAGAAAAGAGGCCCAGGAGAATCAAGACACTTGTCTAAAGCCACACAGTGAGTTGGTGGCAGAGCTGGGATGAGATCCAGTGCTCTTAACATAAGCTGCTGGGTGAAAAAATAAGGTCCGTGAGGAACGTCACGGAAGCCTCAAGTGGCTACTGAGACGCTCCATGGCTGCCTCCAGCCAACCTCCGGGATGGCCCCAAAGGCCCCACTGTGCGGACTAACATCTACCGTCAGACCCTCTGTGCTGCTGCCTCATTTCTTACCCTGCGCAGCCTGACTTACTTAGTAGCCACGTTTTAAAGACCAGGCAACCGAGATTCAAGACAAAGAACATTTGCAAGCTAGGAAGTAATTGAGGTGGGACTCAGATCCAAGACAGACTGACTTTCCACGACACAATGATGCTTCTCATGCACCTGTCTCAACATTCTAGGTGGATGGGAGAGCTTTATATAAAACCGTTAGCTGCCGTCACCAACACGGTCATCACGTGAGGACTTTCCAGTTCCCACTGGACTTCACCTCTGAACTCACGACCTTTCCGTTGCGAGCTTTCTGATGGGAGAGCGCCTCGGCTTTTCAGTGGAAGCAGTTGCTCTGACCTGTCTAGGTGCACATAGCTCGGGTGTTGGCGAGCTTTTTCTGTAATGGGCCCGATAGTAGCGCTTTAGGCTGTGCGGGCCTCTGTTGTGCCATTACTCAGCTCTTCAGCTGCAGCAGGAAGGCAGCCACAGATGATGTGGAAACAAGTGGATGTGGCTGTGCTGCAATCCGATTTCATTTGCAAAAACAGGGGACACCATCGTTGGCTGACTCCTGTCATAGTTAGTCCCATATCTAGCAATAGCCTTCCTCTGACTTACCCCCAATATATTCCTCACATTTGCCTGAAACACATCTGACATTAGGCCTTTATAATAATGGTTCTTAGACTTTGGTGGGGGGTGAGGGATGAAGGGAGGGAGCCCATCGGGAACCCCATAAACAGTCTCCTAAGGAGAAAGCACGTGTGGCTACAATTTTGTTCACAATTCTAGGAGGTTTGTAGACAGGGAATCTCTTTATCCTTAAAAACTTCACAAATGCATCTTGGCTTTCTAGAAACTGCAGAGATGGGGACAGCTGGCTGGCACGAGCACATGAGACTGAGGACGTTGGAGCCTGAGGAAGATACGGTCGTATGCAAAAGTGCTGCTTGTTGCTCAGTTTTCTCTTGGCACAAGTCCCCCCAGCTACTGAGTATGTGTCCCAGCACCCCTGCTGGCTGAGTGCAGCTGTAGGATCTGGTTTTGACCATTGGCATGAGGGTAGAGTGATGGGCGCGATTTCCAGGCCCTGCCCTACAGGGTGCCTTACAAGATGGAGGGCACTTCCCTGGCTTCCTCCTCCTTCCTACTAACTAAAGGGTGGTGAGAATGAGGCAATCGCTTTGGACCCAAAGATGGAGACCACACGCTGAAGATGGAAGAGCCATCCTACCGTCTGAACAGCCTACCTCTGGGCTGTTATATAAGAGGGAGAGATATTTCTGTCTTGTTTAAGTCACTGTATTTCTGGATCTTTTTGTTACAGCAGCAAAACCTGTACCTGGTACCAGCTACTTAATTTGCAGGGGCCAGTACAGAACGAAAATGTGGAGCCCTCGCTCAAAAATTATTAAGAATTTCAAGATCATGATCACAGATGTTAAATCAAGCGCAGGGCCCTTCCAGCCATGAGGTCCTGTGTGCCTGCTCAGGCTGCATGCCCACAAAGCCGGCCCTCCCTGAGTCGAATACAGGTGGGAACTCGACTGAGGCCCAGGAGGTTGGATCATCAAGACTGGGTCATTTTTGGTGTTTGGAAGGAACCATGATTCTGATCATTCTGTGACATGCCGCATGTACCATAGTCAGGAAGGAACCAGACCAGCACCTAGACTGTGCCTGCCTCTCATTGTAGGGCCTGGACCTACACCCTCTTGGGAAATCTTCAGAGTTCACTCCTACACCTGGGAAACAGCAAAAGAGTGCAGCTCCCTGGAGGGCAAATCAGAGGTGACAAATGCCACACATCACTGGTTGCTGTGGGCCGACCTGAGGCTAAACCTTAATGGAGTCCTTTCATGACATGCAGCTGCAACAAGGACTGGACGAGGGCGCTGATTCAGTGGCCCCTGAGAACCTCGTTCACAGCCCAATGTCTACTCTGTCTCCTGAGCAATGCCGAGAGGAAGGCGCCATTAGGATTGCATTGGCAGACTAGGAAACCGAGGTCCTGCTGGTTAGGGGCGGCCCTGGGATTCAAGCCCCGGCAGTTTCCTCAGGAAGTTTAGGTTCTTAGTCACTACTCTAAGCTCGACCCTAAGCAGGCCCCGCGCTGTGCCTGCCTGCCTGCCCATCTTCCACCCTCCCGAGGGAGCTGCCTCATTCCCATTTTGCAAGCCCTCTAATGTGAGGGCCCTCGAGTCAAGAAGTGAGGAGCGCAGGTTCCGAGGGAGGCTGCCCAGGTTGACTTCTGGCTCCATCACCTGCTTACGAGCTCTGTGAGCTTGGGCAAACCTGTCTCCTCGTTTGTCAAACGGCAATAGTGATAAAAGACTCGGCCTCATTGATTTGGCAAGAGGATGAAATAAGATAAACAGGCAAAGGACTTGACATCTAGAGAGCCCTTTACAGCTGTGCTCTGTCCTTGCTGATGTAAGGCACCCCGCAAGCTAGACTTCCCAAACGCCTGCCAACATCCCTCCGCATGTGCTCTGCGCCCCCCAGGCCCCCTGCCTCCCCTGGCTGCAAAGCCTCCTTTCTCCCACTTCCCTTCTCTTGCTGCAAAGTCAGACGAGGCAGTCAGTTTTTGGTTTTGTTTTGTTTTGTTTTAAAATGAAGGTGAAATGGTTATATTTAACTGAGTCTAATTTATTAAAATAATTGTCTTAATGAATACTAATTATTAAATTTAGCTATGTGCTTCCCTTTGCTGGCACATGTACTTCCCATTAGTCATTATGAAACAAGACATGCAGCAAACTGTGTAATTACAGACAAAGCGTTTAAGACACAAACCAATAAAAATCAAAGGTAGGAGAAAAATGCTTTGAAGAGGGCTGGGGACTAGCTGGGACTTCCTGCGTCCTGCCAAGAACCTGGGGCAGGAGGCGGGGCGGGGCAGGGTGTTGGGTGATGGCCCCGGACCCGGTGCCAGGCCTCCCTGTGCAGAGAGAGAGGAAATGAGAAGTTGTTTATGGAGGAGACTAAGGAGCCGCCATGTCACATCTTTAACCGGGTCTAAAGAGATGAAACTCAGGCCCGGCAGAGCCCTTTCTTCTCAGGGAGAGCGCACGAAAGGGCAGGGGGTGGGATGAGGTACCGTGGGAAGTCAGGTTTGGGATGGGTTCTTGCCCGTTCCATGCTCCACTCTAACAATTTTCTGGGTGACGGTCATGGGTTAAATTGTGCCCCCCGCCAAATTCCTATGTTGGAGTCCTAACCCCAGTGCCCTGGAGTGTGACCCTATTTGGAGATAGGATCTTTGCAGAGGTAATCGAGTTAACCTGAAGACATGAGGGTGGGCTCTAATCCAATAGGACTATTGTCCTTATAAAAAGTTCCACAAACTAGGCGTCTTTAATGACAGAAATGTGTCGTGTCACGGTGCTGAAGGCAGAAGTTCGGGATCAAGGTGTGGGCAGGGCTGGTTCCTCCTGTGAGCTGTGACGGAGGATCTGCTCATGCCTCCCCCAGTTTCTGGAGGCTTTCTAGCAGTCTTTGGCGTTCTCTGGCTTGTAGAAGCATCACCTTGATTCCACCTCCATCTTCACGGGGCGTTCTCCCTGTGGGCCTGTCTTGTCCAAGTTTCCCCTCCTATAAGGACATCAGTCCTATTGGATTAGAGCCCACCTTGATGCTCTCATTTTAACTTGATTACTTCTGTAAAGACCCTATTTCCAAATAAAGTAACATTCTGAGGTCCTGGGGGTTAGGACTCCAACACATGAAATTGAGGGGGCATAATTCAACACCCAACAGTGACCTTGCCCAAGGTCAAGCCCAGGGCCTGCCTGTGGGCTCAGTGTACCTACCTGCAAAATGAGATGCCATTATACAACCTCCGAGGGCTTTTCAGCCCTAAAGTACTATGTGGGCCAAACAGATCTCAGCCCCTGGGTACAGCCTTATCCAAAAGCCTGTGGGAACAGACGCAAAGACTCCAGCTTACCGCTGGGCAAACGGGGCTGGAAGCTGCCTTTCAGAGAGAACTAGGCATCTTCTTGATTGGCTTGGGGAGACCCTGACGACTCTCCGAATCTCCGTGGCCAAGCTCTCTGCTGAGTTAGGCAGAGAGATCCCTGACCCAGACCCGGTCCCTGGGACCAACGGCAGGCGTGAACCGAGGCTGGGCAAGAGTCTCTGGGAAGCAGAATTAGGTCACCCACCCTTTCCTCTTAGGTCATCAAAAAGCCATGGCACTCGCAGAAGCTTTGATCACCTCCGCTCAGCTGCACCGAGTTCAAGCCAGAGGCCACGGGGGGATGAAAGGCTCCTCTCTCACAGTCCTCTGACACACTCAGTTTCCCCTGCACTGATTCCCACCCTCTTGTCTCAGTAACAACCCTGATATTCTCGGGCCCTCTGAATACCAGCTTTTACAATGGGAGAGAGGGTTCCAGGACCCCGGAGCCAGGCGGCAACTCCCACAAATGTTTGCGTGCCACGCTTGCATTCGCACATGAAAAATGGACCAGCTCCCGTGGAGAAAGCTACAGTTCACTGTTGTGTGTAAACCTGAGCGGTAGGATGTGCAGGTAACCTGAGGGTGCGTATTCAAGTCTAGGTTTTCTGGATGTTTCTTTTCGAAGGTGAAGTCGGCTGGAGGGATAGAGGCTGTGACTGCATGAGGCCACTCGACTCAGTCAAGCCAGCTCATTGGTCAAGGTCCCTCCCGAGACCACCTCCACCCAAATCCACCGGCGCTGCCTCTTTTTCCTCCCTTGCCTAAGGCCACAAACCAACTGCGCCTACCCTTGGTTGACCAACTTTCCCAGTCCACGTGCCAGGAACCCCCCCCCAGTCCCAGCAAAATGGGCTCCCGTGCCACACATGTGCACACACAACAACCCGAACACACCCACACTTTCTAAAACAACCTGCTTCTCTCCCCGGACACTCTTCCCTAGAAGTTGTCACCTGACCCCTCCTCTCCCCGGTTCTCCAGGGCCCTGCTCTGATGATGCCACTTTGCTCATAAGCTCCTGGGTCAGCCTCCCTGTCATTGTCTCCTCCTCGCCTCGTCTGTCTCACCCGCCGGATCGGAAGCTCCTCTAGGGCAGGGGTCTGGAGAAGACTGGACACCAAAGACCACCGAATGAATGAAGGAAAGAAGAGGGTCGGACATCAAGGCTGAAAAGCCAGCCCACCCCTGCGGCTGTCTGCTCACTTGACCATGCCACATGCCTGGACAGGGAAAGCGCTCACACAAAGAGCAGTATTGTCCGAAATAAAGTATGTATCGAATAACACAGAGGCAGAAGTCAGTTTCCCTTCCACCTCTTACTCCCACGCCCCTTTGTAGACACACCAATTTCTTGTGCATGCTTCTGGAGGTAGATTGTACAAAGGCAAACATATCTTTTACACACACACACACACACACACACACACACAAATAGGAATGTAGTGTGCGTGTCCTCCTGCACCTTGCTTTCTTGTCTTTGTTGACCGTATGTCTTGGCTGTTGTTTGGTATCAGTACATACAGATCTGCATCTTTATTTGTAATGACTCTCATTTCCAAAAGGGCATCTCTCCAGAGACTCCAGACTTGGCCACCTTCCCCAGGGACTCGTACTTTCCAGCACCCTGTACCTCTTGTCAGTCCTGATCATGGTTTTAATGAATTAAATAATGTGTTATGCTGTTTAATTAGGCACCTAATGCCTGATCCCCTACTGGACCAGTGGAATGTGCTTCAGAATCATCTAGAAGGCTTATTAAAATGCAGAGTTCCTGATTCTGTAGGACTGAGATGGAGGTGGGACTTGCAAATTTGCGTTTCTAACAGGTTCTCAGGTAATGCTGGCGCTGCTGATCCAGGAGCCCCTCTTTGAGAACCGTGGCAGCAGACTGTGAGCTCCAGAAGGGAAGAAATGAGGGCATCTATTCACTAAACTCTCCCCAACGACTGGCATGCATAGATAGGCAGTCGATAAATATTTGTTCACTGAAGACTTAATGACCGTTTGCACCCTGGCTGTGACACTCTGTATGCCTTGCTCTGGGATAGAGCCTAAGCTGTCTTGCTAAAGGATATTTGAAAAGTAAAACAGAGATGCAGCCTCCGGTTCAGCTGGTCGGACGGGTTGGCCCACCCTATCCTCTCCCCACACTGAGGGTCTAACCTTTGATTCCACCAACTGTCCTGATCAGATCCTGGCTCTGTTCTTACAGGTAGAGGGGGCTGCCCACACGACCTTCTTCTCTCTCTGTGCTCGGGAGCGAACTGGGAGCCCCAGATGTTAAGCAGTTTGCCCATGTTCACATGGCACTTTTGATGACAGAGCAGAGCTTGGCCAGCCAGCCAGAGGAACTGGCAGGACTGGGACAGGCCACACCACAGATAAAGCAGGAGGGCATTCTTCCTCTAATGAAACTTTTCAGTCTTGCATGAAATTTCACAGAGGTTCATCATTCATTCGTTCATTCAAAGAAAGATTTACTGAATATCTGTATGTGAGACTGTTGGGGTATTGGGGACACAGTGATGAACAAAGCAAAGTTCCTGCCCCCATAGAACTTCCATTTGAGGAGGGGGTGCAGACAAGAAATGAAAACAAGTAAATAATTTCGCACGATGCCGATGGAATGCAAAGAAGAAAATAACGGTCCAAAGTCAGAGCACGTGCACCAGCTGCGGCCAAGTCATGTTGGGCAGAGTAGCTTTGCTGCCTTCTGGAAAGTTCCTAAGTAGAGATGCTTCAAGACGTGGAGTCTGACTAACAGGACAAAAGTCCAAAAGGGCAAAACCATGAGGGAGCAGCTTCTGCTTTACCAGGTGCCTTCCATGGGGCTTTGCGGGAAGAGCAACACCTTCGGAGCCAGACAACTCTGGGTTTAATCCTGTGTCTGTGACCCTTGAGCTGCATGACCTGGAACCAGTTGTTTCACCTTTGCAGCCTCAGTTTTCCAATCTGTAAAATGGGGAACAGTTACAAGAACTACTGCTTAGAGTCAGAAGAGCATGGTTTGGTCCCTGTTTGGTCCCAGTTCTGCTGGATCCAAATAGTGAGACTTTGGGCAAATGACCTGATTTGTCTGAGCCTCAGAAAATTTATTCATCCATTCATTCATTCATTCAAACAAGAAAAATAGATTTTCTGGGCCCCAGCAAATACATTCATTCAAACAAGAAAAAATGATCTCAGGGCTGCCTGATGGTGTAATGGTTAAGTTTGTACGCTCAGCTTCAGTGGCCCAGGGTTCACTAGTTCGAATCCTGGGCATGGACATACACACTGCTCATCAAACCGTGCTGTGACAGCATCCCACATACAAAATAGAGGAAGATTGGCACAGATGTTAGCTCAGGGGCAATCTTCCTCAAGCAAAAAGAGGAAGATTGGCAACAGATGTTCGCTCAGGGACAATCTTTCTCACCAAAAAAAAACAACAAAAAAAGTGATCTTAAAAATAG
The DNA here is from genome assembly GCF_041296235.1 of Equus asinus. Taxonomy (NCBI): domain Eukaryota; kingdom Metazoa; phylum Chordata; class Mammalia; order Perissodactyla; family Equidae; genus Equus; species Equus asinus. The sequence continues at coordinate 9,612,846 of NC_091798.1, forward strand.
ACATGACAATTTACATTTCACTGGCTGTTGTAAAGGTTACACAAATCCATACATGGAAACTTCACTTAAAGGTGATGCATTCATAAAGTCGTTGTTCCTGTATTTCATATCTCAAAAGGAGGAGACATCCTTCCTCCCCACCCCACCCCCAAACTTTCCCAAAGGTTTTTACTTCCTTACATGTTCCAATTTTGGCTTCTACTCAAGCCACCCAGGCAGCAGACCTCCAGAGTCGAAATAAGCAAGGAGGACAAGCGCCCCAGTGAATCAGAAGAGAAATGTATCAGCATCTGAGCCTGGTATAGTGGAAATAGCACACCGGCCTTGGAGTCAGACACCTCGAGAGGCAAGTCCCAGCTCATCCCTCAATGGCTATGTGACCCTGAGAAAGGCATGTCACCCCTCTGAGGCTCCACTTCCTCATCTGGAAACAGAAAACCCAATTCCTGAATCCTCGCTAGCATTGTTGTTGTGCTGATTACAGGAAATAATGAAGGTAGTGGTGGTGGTGATCATGGTGACGATGGTGATGGTGGTGATGATGGTGATGACGATGATGATGGTGGTGATGATAGCTCACACATTTATTGACGGCTTGCTCTACACTAGGCAGTGTACTACGTGGTCTATAATATTTAAACTTCATCATAGCCTTAAGAGATAGTAACTGTTATAACCCTATTTTATAGCCTAGGAAACAAAGAGGGGCCGAAAAACCAGCCAAAGTCACACGGCTGGGAGAGGCAGAGCCTGGATTCCAGCTATGGCCATTGGCTCTAGAGCCAAGACTTTGAATCACTCCTCTGTGTCACTTCCAACAGTGGGGCGGACACAGAGCCAGGGACATCTGAGATGCTCACCACAGGGTAGCTTTGCTTATCATTATCATTATCGTTATCGCTGTTTCTCAGCCCACAGGTCACTTTACCCCATGCCTTCTTGCCCATCACTTTGTTTGATTTTGTTTTGTTTTTGTTGCTGTTGTTTTGTTCTGTGACTCTCTTCTTGTTCTGTTGTCTTTTTTGTATTTGAAAAGAAAATTCTAATTGTGGTAAAATATTCAAACATAAGATATGCCATCTCAACCATTTTTAAGAGTACAGTTTAGTCGTGTTAAATATATTCACGTCGCTGTGCAAACGATCTCCAGAACTCTTTCCATCTGGCAAAACTAAAACTACGCCCATTAAACAACTCCTGGTTCCCTCGCCCGCAGCCCCTGGAAACCGCCATTCTACTTTCTGTCTATGGGTTTGTCTACTCTAGGGACCTCGTGTAAGTGGATCATATATAGTATTTATCTTGTGACTGGCTTATTTCATTTCCCAAGCGTCCTCAAGGTTCATTCACGTTGTAGCATGTGTCGTATTCCCTTCTTTTTTCAGCTGAATAATATTCCATCGTATATATATGGCGCATTTTGTTTATCCATGTATCCATCTATGGGCACTTGGGTTGCTTCCACCTTTTGGCTGTTGTAAAAAATGCTACCATGAACATAGGTGTACAAATATCTCTTTGAGAACGTGCTTTTAATTTGTTTCGATACCCAGGAGTGAAGTTGCTGAATCACATGGTAGTTTTACTTTTGATTTTTCGAGGAACTCACATACTGTTTCCCAGTGGCTGCACCATTTTACATTCCCACCAACAGTGCACGCGGGTTCCAATTTCTGCACATTGTGGCCAACGCTTGCCTTTTCTTTCCTTCTTTTTTAAAATACACATAAAGCAGCCATAGTAATGGTTGTGAAGAAGTATTTCATTGTGGTTTTCTGTTTTTTAAAGATTGGCACCTGAGCTAACAACTGTTGCCAATCTTTTTTTTCTCTTCTTCTCCCCAAAGCCCCCCAGTACATAGTTGTGTATTCTAGTTGTAGGCCCTTCTGGTTGTGGCATGTGGGACACCGCCTCAGCGTGGCCTGACGAGCGGTACCATGTCCATGCCCAGAATCCGAACCGGTGAAACCCTGGGCCCCTAAAGTGAAGCGTGTGAATTTAACCACTCAGTCATGGGGCCAGCCCCTCACTGTGGTTTTAATTTGCATTTCCCTAATGATTAACGACATTGAGCATTGTTCTGTATGCTTATTGGCTATTGGTATAACTTGTTTAGAGAAATGTCTGTTCAAATCTTTTGCCAATTTTTTAATTGGGTTGTTTTTTGTTGTTGAGTTGTAGGAGTTCTTTATATATTCTAGCTTTCAACTCCTTATCAGATATATGACTTGTGAATATTTTCTCCTGTTCTGGAGGTTGCCTTTTCACTTTATTGTGTCCTTTGATGCACAGGAGTTTTTAATTTTGACGTAGTCCAATTTATCTATTTTTACTTTTGTTGCCTATGCTTTTGGTGTCCCATCCAAGAAATTATTGCCAAATACAATGTCATGAATCTTTTCCCATATGATGTCTTCTAAGAGTTTGGTAGTTTTAGGCCTTATGTTTAGGTCTTTAATCCACTTTGAGTTAATTTTTCTATATGGTTCAAGGAAAGGGTTCGACTTCTTTTGCACATGGATATCCATTTTTTCCAAGACTATTTGTTGAAAAGACTGCTTTCTCCGTTGAATGCTCTTGTCACCCTTGTCAAAATCACTTAACTATGTAAGTAAGGATTCATTTCTGGGCTGGCTGTTCTATCCCTTTGGGCCATATGTGTGTTTTGTGGCAGTGCCATCTTGTTTTGATTACTGTACTTTGTAATAAGTTTTGACATCAGGAAGCATGAAACTTTCAATGTTGTTATTCTTTTTCAAGATTGTTTTGGCTATTTGGGGTCTGTTGAGTTTCCATATGAATTTTAGGATGGGTTTTTCTATTTCTCAAAAAAAACCCCCATTGGGGTTTCTATTGAATCTGTGGGTCACTTTGGGTGGTATTGCCATATTAGGACTATTACCTTCCAGTCCATGAACATGGAATGTCTTTTCATTTATTGTTGTCGTTAATTTATTTTAGCAATGTTTTATAGTTTTCAGTGTACGTGTCTTTCACCTCTTTGGTTAAGTTTATTCCTAAGTATTTCATTCTCTGTGATGCTATTGTAAATTGAACTGTTTTCTTAATTTCCATTTTAGATTGTTCATTGTTAATGTTTATAAACACAGCTGATTTTTTGTGCTTATTTATTTATCTTTGCTTGAGGAAGTTAGCCCTGAGCTAAGATCTGTGCCAATCCTCCTCCACTTTATTTGTGGGTCAGCACCACAGCATGGCTGACGAGTGGTGTGGGTCTGCATCCAAGATCTGAACCCGGGCCACTGAAGCAGAGCATGGCAAACTCAACCACTACACCACAGGGCCAGCCCCTTATGTGTTCATTTTGTATCTTGCAACTTTGCTGAATTCACATATTAGTTCTAACAGTTTTTTTGTGCGTGGAATCTTTAGAATTTTCTATGTATTTGATGATATCATCTGTGAATACAGATAGTTTTCCTTTTTTTCTTTCTAATTTGAATGTCTTCTATTTCTTTTTTCTTGCCTGGTTGCTCTGGCTAGGACTTCCTGTAAAATGTTGAATAGAAATGGTGAAAGTGGGCATCTTGGTCTTGTTCCTGACCTTAAAGGGAAAGTTTTCAGTCTTTCACTATTAAGTATCATGTTAACTGTGAGTTTTTCATCTATAGCCTTTATTATGTTGAGATAATTTCCTTGTATTCCTAGTGTGTTGTATTTTTTTTTTCAAGAAAGGATGTAGAGGGGCTGGCCCCATGGCCGAGTGGTTAAGTTTGCTTGCTCTGCTGCAGGTGGCCCAGTGTTTCATTGGTTTGAATCCTGGGCACGGACATGGCACTGCTCATCAAGCCATGCTGAGGCAGCGTCCCACGTGCCACAACTAGAAGGACCCACAAAGAAGAATATACAACTATGTACCGGGGGGCTTTGGGGAGAAAAAGGAAAAAAAAAATCTTTAAAAAATAAAAATTAAAAAAAATAAATAAAAAAAAGAAAGGATGTAGAATTTTGTTAAATGATTTTTCTGCATCAAATGAGGTGATCTTGTGCTTTTTCTTGCATCATTCTGGTAATATGATGTATTACATTGATTGATTTTTGTATGTTGAGCCATCCTTGCATTCCAGCAGTAAATCCTATTTGGTCATGGTGCATCTTCCTTTTGTTTTTTCCTAAAGAAGATTTTTCCATTGTCAATATTCCTCTTTTTGTATGTGAGCTGCTGCCACAGCATGGCCACTGGCAGATGAGTGGTGTAGGTCCACACCTGGGAACTGAACCCAGGCCACCAAAGATGAGCACACTGAACTTAACCGCTAGGCCACTGGGGCTGGCCCGTGCATAATCCTCTTAATGTGTTGTTGAATTCTGTTTGCTAGTATTTTGTTGAGGATTTTTGCATCAATATTTATCAGGGATATTGGCCTGTAGTTTTCTTTTCTTGCAATGTCTTTGGCTTTGTTATCAGGACAATTCTGGCCTCATAGAATGAATTTGGAAGTGTTCTCCCCTCTTCAACTTTTTGGAGAGTTTGAGGAGGATTGGTGCTAATTCTTCTTTAAATGTTTTCTTGGATTCATCAGTGAAGCCATCAGGTCCTGGGCTTTTCTTTCTTGGGAGGTTTTTGATGACCGATTCTACTTACTGACTTCCCATCACTTTTCCCATATTGTGTTTGTTAGAAGAAAGTCATTAGGTTCAGCTCACATTTAAGGGGTGGGGATTACCAAGAGAAAGCAATAATTCTGGCCATCTAAGAAGGCTGCCTACCACTGTTCTTCTCTGTAAAATGGGACTATACCCAATCAGTTGACTAAAGATGTGTAGAGGACCTCCACACCATGCTTTGGTGTCTCAGAATTACTTAGTGAATGGTGATTTGCCCTCCCATTTGACTGACTTCATGATTTGGTCTGGCAGATGTGCCATCAGATTCTATTCTGATGGCCTAGATTGCTGGTAAATGGGAACTCTTTGCAATTTTGTATAAGATTTACACTTTGACAGAAGTTCCCATTTCCCTCGAATGCAATTTCATAGGAATTTCAGCCATACTCTGTGTTGATGTTCTCCATCTCAAGAAATTTACAGGATAAGCATCTTGGTCATGGTTTTGTCTTCAAAATTCTCACAGAAGCTGTCATCTCTGACTCCTTAAACCTGGGTACAGCCCCTCCTATATGATCCTGGACTCCACTGGCTTCTTTTCGTATGGCGCTTGCCCAACAGTACTGTATCTGTCTGTTGCAAGTGTTTCTCTTTTGTTGAATGGGGAGCTGAGGCCAGAAATGATGTCTTTATTTTGCCCTCTGTATTCCCAGCAGTGCTCAGTAGAGATTCATTACATGAAAAAAATATATGAAGGAATGAGTGATAAATATTACCATTCTCCTGCTAGCCTCGGAGGTTTTGACTCAGTCTGCGTGCCCAGTGTCCAGCCCATGCCTGACCAACACAGAGGCTCAGATAAATGCCAAGGGTTGAAGATGAGAATGGCACTTCAGCATCTCCTGTCAGCTAGTGTAACCACAGGAAAAAAATGGAAAGATCATTTTTACTCTGTTCAAAGGGGCCAGATCCTTGAGATGTCATCCCTCTAGTGTCCTTATCATTGGAGGAAGAATCTCAAGGGCGAGAGATTCCTTAAATCATTTTAGTATAATAAAAGGAAGTCATTGCAGTTGCATTATACCAGCTGACCCCAAGATAGGGGTCCGAGTGCGAGTAGCTTATTTGGGAGGGGATTCTAGGAAGTTGGGGCACAGAGAAGAGAGCAGGGAAGGGAAGGAATCCAGTGCAGGTGGCATTAACAAACAGGAGACTGCACTGGACACTGGAGCACAGTGTCACAGCAGACCTCTGTGAGATTGCGTAGATCTGCCTCAGAGCTGCCCCCACCCAAGGAGCAGGGGAGCCGTGATGTTTACACCAACTCCGTCCTCCGTGTTTGGGGGCTGCGTTCCCTGGCACTTCTGGCCTGCCCTGTGTTCAGAGCACCATGCTCCTGCAGCCCAAGAGAGCCCCCAGGAAGAGGGTCCCTGTGCTCACAGGACGAAGCTGTCTGGATGCTGGGTGCTAAGAGTATTGGGAGGGGCAGAGATAGCACCTGCCACAATTGAACTGAAATTAGATTTATAGACTTGGACCTGAAACCTGGTTTTGTCTCTTACTAGCAAGGCAAGTCCTTCCAAACTCCCCAGTCCTCACTTTGCCCATCTACAAAGTCCTGTTCTGCTCTGAAAGCATTAAGATTTCATTCCTCCATGAAGACATAGGACTTGGGATCATACAGGGCGTTCCTCGCCAGAGCTCAGTGTCTAGAGTTTCGGCGTAGGTGGCTTCCTTCCACGTCCCCGTCCGTGTTTCACACCAGCCATTGGAGCCGAGCTTCTGTGGGATCACAGTGCTCTTTGCAGCTGATCTATGCGTGTCTAACCACAAGTATGATTCACACTTTGCGCTAAAACCTTGTGTTTATATCATTTGATACTTTGATTACTTTGTTCACAGTGATCTCATTTGTTTCTGAGCGTTTGTTAACTCCCCAGCCCCCTTGAAGTTCCTCCTCTTCCATCCTCTGGGCAACTCACCCTGCGAACAGAGTTAGGTCCTCTGCTGCTGGAGTAACCTGGGGGACCAAGACAGTCCCATCAGCGAGTCACTGACTTGTAGCTCCTAATAGAAGCAGAGTAAACGAAAAAGACAAAACAAATGCAACAACGTTTCGGCCGCTTCTGTTAGCACTTACTGATTCAGATTTAAACGTGTGATCCCCTGTTATAACCTGCATCTTCCTCTCCTTGCTGTCATCTCTTGTCCTCCAGCCACATCTTCATCTCCCCTATTTTAGGACCGGATAATCATCTCCTAAATGTTCCATGGGGTACAAATAAGTGAATCAGGAAAAAAAAAGTTTCCACAGTCACATATGTTTGAGAAAAGCTGGAATCAACAAAGTGATCTTTGCTGCTGGATTTCTCAGAGCCTTAATATGCTAATGTGCACTGTGAGCCTTATTGAGGTTAGAGTGAGCAGCATTTCCCAAATTAATGTGACCACAGAATGCTCTCTGTTAGCTGGAGGAATGTTTTGCAGAAAGAAGCCTGGAAATGCTTTCCTGGATTGTGCATTTGCCATGAAACTAAAAAAGACTGATGCTTCAGAAGGCTTCAGCTGTCTGCAAGGGCTCAATGGATGCAGCAGGCTGCGGCCACGGCTGCTATAAATCCCTCGCCTCTCTCACTTACTGAGCACCTGCTACGTGCTTGGTGCTTCACCGCAGGAAGACAGCTTTGCCAGGGAAGATAGACGTGAAGAGCCTCAAGGACAAGGCTTCCTGACAAGGCATTTGGAGAGTCAGGGAAGAGGGGGTGACTCTGGAGGCATCTTCGTGGGGCCTGAGCAGGACTCGCATCCTAACCCTGCCCTCAGCACCAGGACTGGCTTCATGATTGGCAGGGCCCAGTGCAAAATGAAAATTCAGGGCCCCTTGTTCAAAAATGACCAAGAATTTCAAGATGATAGCAGAGTTAAACCAAGCACGGGGCCTTCTAACAACTGCACAGGCCACACCCCCACAAAGCTGACTGTGCAGTTTGTATCTGCGGCAGAAGTAGCAGCCCCGGCCCTCTGCAGAACCGGCCAGGTCGTGCCCACCATCACCTTCTCCTCCCTCCCACCGAGGATGCTGCTCTGAGGCAGGATTTCTCCCGCTCTGTCTTGGCAGGAAGCTCCTTCTGCCAGATCTTAATGAGTCAGTGGCTGATCAAGCAAGTTGCCTGGAGATTACTCAGGCAGCGTGAAATGGTGGTTAGAGATCGGGGGTTCAAATCCTGGCTTTTTGCCCCTTACTTCTCAATGACGTTGAGTAATTTCATGTTCTATTTCTGTGACTTAGAACCCTTCTTGGGAGAAAAGGCTTGAAAATAATGCCTGTCCTGGAGAAAGGATAGTGTAAGGAGCCATGGGAGTGATTACACATGTGTAAACGCTTAGCAAGTGGGCCACTGCTCCACAAGGGTGAGGTTCTGCACTTTCCTTCTTGGAGACTCTCGGTTACTCCTCTCATTTGCTTCCTTACCCATTCATTCAGGCGGGAGGGAGGGAGTAGGAACAAACTAATCAAAAAGGAAGGGGAAAGCGGGGCCAGCCCGGTGACACAGCAGTTGAGTGTGCACGTTCTGCTTCGACGACCCGGGGTTCGCTGGTTCCGATCCTGGGTGCGGACATGTCACCACTTGGCAAGCCAGCTGTGGCAGGCATCCCACAGATAAAGTGGAGGAAGCTAGGCACGGACATTAGCTCAGGGCCAGTCTTCCTCCGCAAAAAGAGGAGGATTGGCAGCAGATGTTAGCTCAGGGCTAATCTTCCTCAAAAAAAAAAAAAAAGAAGGGGAAAGGCACTACAGAAGGGAAATAGCACATGCAGTACCCGCTAGCTGAAGGAGTTGGTACACAGGGAGGCAGAGCCAACATCTGACCCAGACAGCCCCCCACTGTACCTTGCCACCGCCTGGGTCTGGAGAAACTCGGCTGACTGGGAAGACTAATGGTAAACAAAGGCCATTGGATTGTCTGCAGATTTTAATCATTCTTCTATCCCCACTGCACAGTAGCCCAAATAATTGATGGTTGGCCACCAACCAGCTTCAAGAGGCTCCAGCCTCCCCGTGCTGTCAAGCTTCTCCAGCAATTAGGCTCAGTGTGACAGTTGTTTCTGAAACGAGGAGCCGAATGAATGGAATGAATCTCCCTGATTTAAATCCATTAGTGCCTGTGATATACTGGTTCAGGCATTTAAGAGCCACTTCACTTCACCCGGTCATGCCCACAGGGTCATAGGCTGACTCATAGTTGATAGTAGGGAAGACTTTAATAGAAGGGGAAGCTTTGAAGAAGTGAAGGGTGTGTCCCAAAGCTTGAAGGTTTAATGCATTTTTAATTAAATGTGCTTTAATAGGATTCAGCACCAACTATCATGTCACTGCAGATAGATTCATTATATTTGTTCAGTTAATTACGCGTGTGTTATTACCCAAGTGTAAACTTTGATGACCTGGAAAGAAGCTTGACTTTGAGGGACACCGAGAGCTCTGCTGGCCCTTTCAGGATGAGATGGAATTGCTCCCCACCCTCCAGCCCCCATGTTTACTCTTGAGCACACCCACACGTGTGAGCACATGTGCATACGCTCTCGCAGACACTCAGACTCGTGTGTGCACTCTCTCTCTCTCTCCTGTCAAGGAGGAAGGGATTAGGGATATTAAAGTGAGGGAAAAGTGTTTGCAGATTGGGCTCCATCCTGTTACCATCTGCGTGTCTTCACACAGGGCGCTGAATGGTTCTGAGCCTCAGTGTTCCTCCTCTGTAAAGCGGCAAGGACAGCAGCATTCATAATGACCATACCTGCGGGCTCCCAGGAGATGATCCCTGGAGAGCACTTTGTGAGATGCCGAGGGCCCTGCACGTGCCGCTTGCTGGCGGTGGTTGTAGCCAATGCCATGAGAAGGGCCGGTTAGGGCCCATTCCATAGACTCAGGGCCCAGGTCCTTCTTTTCCCCGAGTATATGCGTGCTGAACTGTGACCTCATTTTCTCACTTAACCGGTACGCAACGCACCCCCCAGCTACCACTTCCTGAACACCTACCACGTGCCTGGCTTGGGGGCCCAGGCTTCAGTGTGTTTCTCATCTGTGGCCACTTCTCCACCAGGTGAGTATATACGTATCACAGATGGACAATCGAGGCTTAGATCATGGATTTATTCAATACTGTTTATTGGATGCTTCTCCTGTGCCAGGGGTGGGGGCTAAAGAGGAAAATGACACAGACGTGGCCCTTGCCTCTGTGGCCCTGATCTTCCCATGGGAATTCTTTGAGAGCTCACAAGAAAACAATAACGCTCCTGGGCCTTCATTTTCTCTCGAGTCACCTCAGAGCGCCTTGGACCTCATATCTTGCGGTGGTCGATTGAGCACCCCACTGCCTCCTTCCCCACACTGTGGGCTCTGAGTCTGGGCATGGTGGAGGTGGCTGGGGGCCTGGAAGGGGGTCCGACACATCCAGAGGGGCTTACAGAGATGTCCAGTATAAAGCTCAAAGGCAGTGCCTCTCTGACTGTCCTGTGCTTACCCCTCTCCCAGGCATCTTGTTAAAATGCAGATGCTGATTCAGAGTTGGGGTGGGAGGTGGGATGGTTAATTTTACATGTCAATTTGGGTACACCGTGGTACCCAGTTGTTTGGTGAAACACCAGACTAGATGTCACTGGGAAGGTATTTGATAGATGGGACTAAACATTGAAATCAGTAGACTCTGAGTAAAGCAGATTACCCTCCATAATGTGGTGGGCCTTATCCAGTCAGTTGAAGGCCTTAAGAGAAAAGACTTAGGTCCCCTGAGGAAGAAGGAATTCTGCCTCCAGAGGCCCTGGGACTCAAGGCCGCAACAGCAGCCCTTCCCTGGGTCTCCAGGCTGCAACCTGCCCTGCAGATTTTGGACTTGCCACCTACAACTGTGTGATCCAATGCCTTAAAATCTGTGTGTGTGTGTCTCTATATATGTATGTATAACATGTATATTAATTTTAATAATATATTTTAATTTGGCTTATAATTTCAATAATATTTAAGAAACAAGCAAACTAATGTTAATAATATGTTATTTAACAGAAAATACCCTGTTATTATTTCAGCTTGTCATCCATATAAACATGTATGCATGAGATACATAGATAGATACATATGTAAGCGTCTAGAGATATCTTGTATACACAGGATATAGACACCTTACATATGCACATGTTGGTTCTGTCTCTCTGGACAATTCTGACCAGTGCAGGCAATGGGAGGGTCTATGCTTCCTACAAGCTCCTGGGAGATGCCAATCCCGCTGGTGTGTGACTCAGACTCCGAGTTGGGTCGTTGATAAAGATGCTGTCTGCAAATAGGAAATCCGTCACATGAAAAGCCAGGGCAAATCTTAAAGTTGCCCAAACGACCTTCAGAGGCTACAGCTTTGGCTGGGTTGGTCTGTTGGGTTCTCTCCAGCGATGCATTTCTGCCTGACCGTCTGAATGCCACAGTTGGTCCAAGCTGGTGAGCCACTGGAATCTCCAAGAACACACGCTGACCACTTTCGATCTCGGGGTTCTCAGTTATATAAACACAGCTTTTCTCACACTCTCTCACGTCCAGCAGAGGCAGCAGTTCCTGGTGCCAAACAGCTGGAGCGAAGCTGAGAAGAGAAGCAATCAGGGTTGGTGCAAATGTTTTCCAGCGGCCCAGATGTCTGGCATCCCACAAACCCCAGTGTGGGCCAGCCCCCCGCCTTCCCTGACACCTTTGAATGCCAGCGTGAGCTGGGCGTCCGTAGGAGTGCTAGACACAAATAATGAGGGATGCAAATGCAGTTGGGGAAACAGCTGGTTTGAAATGTGCCTCTCGGCTTGCGGCAGAAGGCATGGCAGCAAACTCAAATAAAAAACGAGAGGATTGGTGGAGAAGAGGAGAGGGGCTCAGCAAATGGTCTTTCTCCTCCTCTCTGACAGTCTGATTGTGTGAAGGCAGCGGCAGCCACATGGGTGAGGGTGCCCCTGCCCAGACAGCTGGAGGCCTCGCCCTCCTGGGGAAAAAATCGGAGGAGCCTGTGATGACAGACACCCGGCGGCCAGTCCAGTACTGTCCACTAGAAATATAACACCAGCCACGTGTGTCATTTTCAGTTTTCTAGAGCCACATTAAAAAAAGTCAAAAGAAACAGGCAAATCCATTTTAATAATGTATTTTAACAGAAAATACCCTAGATGTTATTATTTCTCCATGTCATTGATATAAACACATAGGGATGAGATATTTTACATTCACTTTTTTTGCATTAACTCTTCGAAATCCAGTCACCTATAGCACCTCTCCACCCAGATAAGCCACAATTCAAGGGCTCCCCAGCCACGTGCGGCGGCAGGCTGCCCCGCTGGACGGCACGGTCAGCATGTCTAATGACCAGCATACTCAAGGTGCGGCAGTCCCTCAGGTTGGTATCTGCTGCCTGCCCCCGACCCCGAAAATACAACCACAGAAAAGAAAAATAAATGAGAAAAAAATCATCGCTGGATAATCAGGATGCCAGGCCAATCCTGTCAGGTTGGCACTCACAGTGAAGCGAGTAATAACAGTGGTTCCACTCAAGCAAGCACCACGTAAGCAAACATTCTTCAAATAAACAGAAATCGAGTACATTTCGGGGACGTATTGACTGCGGGTCACAGAGGAGGTTAAACAAAAATTTGTTTTAAAAATGTCTCCCAAAGGACACGCTCTGCTGTGCTCCCGCCTGCTCGCTGGGAGCAGCAGAGGCCCTCGGGGTGCGAGCCGGGCTGGCTGGTGGGCTGGGAAGCGGGTTTAGGTGGACACCAGGGCCTCCGACACCTCCATCTGCCACGGCCGCTCCCACCTCTTGTGGTCAAGAGCCGGTCTCCTGTGCAGACCTCAGCGGGGGCGAAACTCTGTCTGGGAGGGCCTTTAGGAGAGTCTCACTTTTCTAGTGGGGACTCAGGGAAGACACTGTGCGAACCTGAGGGCTGAGGCCTGGGAGGGGCTGCATCCACACGTCTGAGTTGCGCATTCGTTCAGTTAGCCGCACCCTCCCTGTTCGTTGGTTCGTTCATTCACTCGTTCAGCCAGTCCGCTGTTCACATCGTCTCAGCTTGACTTCCCCAGGAAGCAGGCAGCAGGTTCACAAGGTTCACCAGAGGTGTTGCAATCGACACCTCTGGAAGGGAAGGGAAGGAAGCAGGATTGGGCTCGAGGAGGCACGGGGCTGTTGCACGGTCTCAGCAGAGCGCTCGGCCCACCCAGCGGGGTTCTAGAATGACATGAGCCTTCAGAGCTCTCCTGAGCCACGGGGACAAGGCCAGGCCTTCACAGCCCCGTGCTGATCCATCATCAGACACAGGCTGCCCCGGGAAGACACTATGATGGAGGGCAAGGTGGTTGTCTGCTGAGAGCTGACGGCTGTCTCCTGGCCACACGGCCAGGGTCTGGGATCACAGGTCCTTTGTTCCTAAAGGGACATTTGGACGGCACATCTCAGTATCCACCACACACGTCCTTTAACACTGTCACTCGTTAACGCACTCTTGTCCCTGGGCCTCACCTAATAACTCACTCATTCATCCACTCATTCAGCCATTTCTCCATTCACCGATATAATTTATAGAGGCCTCTTCTCTGCTTAGAACCCTCCCATGGCTTCCCTTGGCACCTCAGGCTCTTCACGACCTCAGCCCTGGCCCCTCTGAGCTCTTGCTGAGTGAGACCCGCACCCTCGTTCACAGGGCTGTGGCACCAGCTCTCTCCCTTTGCCTGAACACCAAGCTCTTTCTGGTTCGGTCACCACAGCACTGATTGTTGCCTGGAGTCTGCATGGCTGGCCCCCTCCCGTCACGCGGGTCTCAGCTGGGAGCTGCCCTCCTCAGAGGGGCACTTTGCAAATCACCTCACCTGCAGTCCTCACCTCCATCTCTCCTCTCCTGTTGTCACCCTCGTCCCCGGGCACTTTACGATCTCTCACTGTCTGAAACCACCTGGTTCGTTTACGCATCTGTTCGTTCTCTCTCCCATCTCCACTGCACGCAAGCTTCACGAGGGCCGTTCTCGTCTCAGTGTCTATTCTTCCCGGTCACTCGAATACCCGTAGAAGGACCAGGCAGTGACTCAGCAATCTGCTTACTCATGAAATTCCCTCTTTCCTTCATTATTCATATATTGACTCTCTTATTCATGTATTAATCTGTCCATTCATTCATTCATTCGTTTACTCAATAAGCATTTTACATACATAAATATTATATATAAATACATAATTTTATATATTTAAATATTTAATATATTTATATAAAAATATATATTACTTACATAATACATATAATGTGTATATCATATATAAAATATGCATCATATATAAAATATGCATTATATATGTAATATATGTTTAATTATATATAAATAGGTATATATTACATGTATGTATATATTATGTATATATGCAAATATATATTTATGTATAATTGTATGTATTTAAATATTTAATATATTTATATAAAATATATATTATATTCATATGTAAATATTGTATCTATATTGCAATATATACATTTATATATAAATATGTAAATATGTCACATTTACTATGGCTCAATAAAAATAGTCTTAGCAATATTATTGAAAAGAGCAAAAATAAAATTACGTGGAAACACAAACAAGCCGGAGTCAGCGTGAGCTGGTCCAGCTCTGGGGCTGGCCTAGGCCGCCGAGGGAGGTCATCCCGACAGAGGTGAATAGCCCTGTGCAAGCAGCGCTGAGCTACGACTTCACGGTGCTGTGACAAGAACAGGACCAACGGGTCCGTGAGCAGTAGGGAAAAGCAGCTTCGATCAAAAGGCGGGTGCAGCACGAGCGAGGCCCCGGCGAGCGTCTGCCTTTGGGTGAAGAGCAGCAGGAACAGGCGCCAAGGAACAGAATCAGTCCCAGGTAGGGAGACGTGGGGATTTCAATGTTTTCCATGTTTCCCTTTGATCCTACATCACACCTCTCAGTACGAAAGAAATGTTTCAGAACTGTGTGGCCCTCAAGGCAGGACAGGATGCATAATCCTGAAACCTGGTAAGAAGTACTACTTATGTTTATAAATACTTTATTTATAAAGCTCCTACTGTGTGTCTGGTGCTCATTTTTTCATTTACCACTCAGAACAATCCTATAAGGCAGGTAATACCATATGTGTGGTGTGTGTGTGTTATAATAACGACCCCAGAACCTGTGACTATGTCACCTTACATCACACAAGGAACTACGCTGACGTGGCTAACATAAAGATCTTGAGATGAACTGGTTACCCTGGATTACCTTCCTTAGCTTAGGACAATTCTTCCTTAGCAGAGTCCTCACAGGAGGGAGCAGGAGAGTCGGCGTCAAAGATGTGACACCAGAAGCAGACAGTCCAGAGATGCAGGGCTGCAAACCAGTAATGCCGGCAGCCTCTAGAAGCTGGAAAGGACGGGAGAACAGATTCTCCCCTAGGAGCTCCAGAAGGAACTCCGATCCATTCCAGACTCCTGAGCTCCGGAACTGTAGGAGAATAAATGTGTTGCTTTGAGTCTCCAAGTTTGCAGTAATTGTTTTCAGTGGCAATGGGAAACTAATACAGCTTCAGCGGACAGACGGAAGCTCAGAAGAACAAATAACTTATCCAAGGTCAGTGGCACAGTCAGGACTGGTTCAGAGGACATCAAATTTTAGCTCTTTGGTGCTTCCCATTGCCACCTCTCTATGGAGCGTAACTGAAGCTGGAATGCTTTGCTATGAATTGTCCACAACATTCTAGATGTTTGCAGGTACTGGCTGCTCCTTTAAGCTTCAGGAGTTTAATTCTAAGAGCTGGGCATCCACACACAAACGTCTCTTTCTTCTTCCTTCCTCCCCTTTTTCTTCCCTCTCTCCCTCCCTCCCTGCCTTCTTCCTCCCTTGTATTTACTGAGCACCTACTTTATGCCAAGCTCCAAGCTCTGTCCCAGATTCTGAGAGCACACTGAAAATGAGACAGACGAGGAGCCTGTCCTTGGGGACCTGGTGCTGAAATTTTGCCCAGATTCTGCAAATATCTAGAACTTGGTGGATAGTTCGTGCTACAGAAGTCAGCTTCAGCTCTAGTCATTAAAGGGTTAAAATGATGGTCTCTTCATCTTCAGCCAGGTCCCACTCACCTGGGGAACCCTGGAGAATAATGAAACTGCGTTTCAAGGCCACGGGAGGGAAACGATCCTGATTTCTCCCTTCTGAGCCCCGCTGCCTCCCAGTCTCTCCAGGAGATTTTCTGGGGTCTGGGAAGGACTCCAGCCTCGTGTGCTCAGAAGGTCTGACGGGGCCACAACCAGGGAGGAGCAGAAGCAGGCCCTGCATGCCAGGAAGTGGAAAAACACAAATGCAGGGTAGCACATGAGAACTAACACTGGAGCTAGAGTTTGGAGTTTGACTTCTGTCTCTGCCCCTCACCCCCCACGTGATCTTGGGCTGGTCAGTGCACCACTCTGAACCTCAGTCTCCTTCTCTGTTCAATGGGGATACTAATATTACTAAGTTCCATCTGTCCCAAGGTTAGGGCTACAAATGAGAAAATACGTTTAAAGGAGCCGGAGACAGTGATAGATAATGGACGCTTGTGCAATGGGGTGTGGAGAAGGAGCGAGCCCACGGGATCATGTATAGCCTGTTGCAGCCGCACAGATTGTGTGGATAAAGACCATGCTCACCATAAATAGCTGTAAATGTCGGCATGTGGAGCTCTGGGTCTTTATCATATTGTGCCCACCTGTACACACACACACACGTGTACACACAGTATGGTGCAGTGGAAAAAAAAATGCACAGTACAAAGAAGCCCGAGGCCTGGGTCCTAATTCTTCTCTCTGAACCTCATTGTTCCCACTCACAAGACCAGTGGTCACAAACTGAGGGCTATGCACCATCCTGACGGCAGATGTGTTATTTGGCTCAGAGTGTTGAAAAAAGTTTTAAATAGTTGCCTTCATTAAAAAAAAAAAAAAAAAAAAGCAGAGATCTTGCCTTTAAAAAAAAAATCTAGAGCCATCCCTGATGGCCTAGTGGTTACAGTTGGGCCAGCTCACTGCTTCAGCAGCCCGCGTGTGTTTACCAGTCTCAGAACCACCCGTCTGTCAGTGCCATGCTGTGGTGGTGGCCCACATAGAAGAACTAGAAGGACTTACATCCAGGATATATGATCATGTCCTGTGGCTTTGGGGAGGACAAAAAAAAAAGGAAGATTGGCAATAGATGCTAGCTTACGGTGACTCTTCCCCTGCAAAAACAAAAACCTAGGTTTCCGGATTCTCTTGAGATTCATAAGGTCTGGCAACCCTGGGCCTGCCTTCCTGATGCCCACACCTGTCTGGTGCTGAGTGGCAGCTGCCTCCTTTAGACCCAGCGTGTTCTTGCTGTGAACCACAGTCCCCACCACTCCCAAATGTGGTACCCTGTCAGCTGCACTGCTTTACCAGTGCATGCTACCTGCCTGGCCCTGCTGTGACAGCCTGCCAGCCCCACATTAGGAACATTTTGTTTCTCAGCAGACAGGCTTCAGGCACACAGAGATCTAGCCAGGAAGAGCAAACAGAGATCTACCAGGAGAGAGAAAAATGCCCAGAATTCTAGGAGATTAAAAATGGCAAGTGAGTAACGCCAGAAGAATTCCACTTTCTTCTATGACTGGGGAACAGATCTCCCAGAAGCCAGATCTTGGGCAAGTCATTTCCTTCATTTGGGCCTCAGTTTCCCAATTTGTAAAATAGGTGCGAGAACTAGATGATCTTCAAGTCTTTTCCAGTTTTTGTGTTCTGTGGTTCTCTGTCACACGTATGTACATGTGAGTGCACACAATTTGTTGTATTCTTACACATAGACACGTTTATATGTCTTCTGAAAACGTTTTCCCATCTACCAAGTGAAAGCCCTGACGTGGGCTCCGATCTCCCGCCCTCTGACGTCACTCCTCCTGCAGGCCTCCTCCACCACGAAATCTGCCCGTGAAGCTTCGCCTGCTGGCGTTGTGTAAGGGCATGGACCGGGATTAGTCTCTAATCTCCTCTCTTATCAGCGTTCTCTCCTGCAGCAGACAACGGCCGAGACTGTTCCACAGGCAGCTGGAGAGGCTGAGGGCCCGCCCCCAACACGGGAGGAGGCAGCAACCCGGGCTTTCTTCTCATCTCTCGCTGGGCTCACGGGACTGCAGGAAAGAGATCTCAGGGGTCCTTGAAATGGTTGAAGGGAGGTCAGGTTCTAATCCTGGCCCTTCATGGGCTCTGCCAGCTCCGATGAACCCCTCCCGTTAGGAGCCCATTCGCCTCCTCTGAACAATGCATGCTCATCTCCAGCTGTAAGTGCCCCAGGATTCTTCACAAAGAGTGGAAGTCGGCTTCCCAAATAATTTCATCTTCTGCTTTGCCATTTTCTTTCGGGTCCTCTTAGAAATGCAGTGATGTTTTAGGAGTGGGGAGAAGTCTGGGCATATTAAAAATGCAGAAATGCCAAATAAGCGTTACAAATACTGCAACATTAATTTACATGGAACAATGCATGCTATTAGCCAAGAATGTTACAATGTAATATAATTGTGCTACTCATAAGGTAATGAGTGGATTTATTAAAAAAATAGTGAGTGTGGTCCAGAAATGAGAGGCAAATTGAAAGCTATGGAGCGAGCATGCTCCTCTTACAGCCGGGTGGGATAGAGGTCTTACCCTGTTTACTGATGAGTCTAAATCTGAGGCCTTCGGTGGAGGAGCAGCCTGGGACCTAAGCCACCTAAGCCTGGCCTGGGACAGGCCAGGATTCTGCTGCCCCGACCTGGGAAGTGATTTGAGAAAACACCCTGTGAAGTGGCTTCCAGTTGATAATGGCCTTCACTTTGAAGTCGCTTCATTCAGAACCAGACCTACAGGAGGTAGTGCCAGACCAGGATCCATCTGCTTATGATGAGACCATGCTGCTCCTCTCACTTTTTTATAAAAATCCAAGTCCTCCTGGGAAGGCCTGCAGAAAAGTGGCCACCAGTCAGTTACCTTTTAGTGCGAATTAGTTCATCAGCCCTGTTGTAATGTGGCTGTCGGTTGAGAGAGGTTCTTCGTGAAACAAGCCCAGGGCACAAGACACTGGACAGCGAGGCTTGACTCAGCTGGATAGAAAAAGCCACAGACTCAGGGGCCAGAAGATCTGGTATCTCATTCCTGCTCTACTAGCTGTCCTGGGACCGTGGGCAAAACCACCTCACTTCTCTTCTTCATGGGCAGAAATGGAAATAAGACACCCATTAGAGGATGACAATCCGATGAACTATTCTAGGCATCGGGTTTACAAAAGAAATAGGTCTCTACTCTCACAGCTAGGTTGGGGAGGCAGACAATCGAGAAGTAAATTATTTACACTCAATGGTGGCACCTGTGATGAAGACAATAAAATCAAGTATTTGGTTAGGGACCAGAGATGGAGAAGCAACTTCATTCAGTGGCAAGGAAACTCCTCTTTGAAGAAGGGATGTTTGAGCCAGAGGAGGACAGAAAGGGCCCTCTTGCAGTGTGAATGGAATGAGTGTTCTAGGCAGAAAGAGCTGTAGGCACGGAGGCTCTGAGTGGTTAGCCGGGGGTGCAAGAACCAGCAGGGCCGCCTGACGGCTGGAGGAACGTGCGCGAGGGGGCAGATGGGGCTGGAGAGGTAGGCAGAGCCGGCATCATACGGGGCCTTGCTGGCCATGCCTAGGAATTTGCATTTTATTCTAAATGACTGAGAAGCTGCTGGAATGTTTTTAATTTCTGTGAAAGCATTTTTAATTTAGGTGAAAGTGTTTGGTAAACTCGAAAGCACAAAGGCAAAGTACTGTTATTATCATGTGTGTGAATAACAACTTTTCATTGTAGTTAAAATTATTAAATTGTCGGCTTGATCCTTCAGTTCCCTCAGTGAAAACTGGCAGGACCAGGACGCCCAGGCGCTGGTGTCAAAGAGCTCCAGGTTCGCCTCTGCTGCCCGCTGCCAGTCAGGCCACAGGGCTGCTCCAAGAACGGCACGTCCAGAGCCGGGCCCGGCGCCCCAGGCTGCACCATGCTTCCCGCTGCCTTTGTTCCCTCTCACAGGGACACTGCCAGCTTTAATGATCACCTGGAAAGGTCTTTGAGCTCCCAGGCCATCACTCAAGGATTGCCTCTGAAGGAGAACCCAACACCTCCTTTGGGAAGTTTTCTCTCAAATTTGGTTTTTCTCTGACTCCCCAGCACAAGCTTCAGAGCCTTCCATGTACTTTCTGACATCATGCGTTTATCACAGTCTGCAATTCTCCGTGTTTTCTTTCAACGGCCTAATGCCTGACTTCCCCACCTCACTGCCAATTCCATGAGTCTGGGGACCCTGCTTGAGCATGCGTCCCTTTAGAGTCCTCAGGAGCAGTGACAAGCACCGCCCCGTCCCAGTCCCAGGACTTCAAGCCATCAAGGTTATTTCTTGCTGGAGCTGCACATGCACCACAAGCAGCAGGGGCTGAGCTCAGGGTCCTCAGTCAGACCCCGGCAGATGCGTGTTCCTTGCTCTAGGGGCCTCTCACCTCAGGGCATTGGCTCCACCGCAGGAGGGGTGGAGTGTGGAGACTGGTAATAACTGCTTTGGGCTGGAAGTGACACGTGCCCCTCTGCCCACATCTTGTTGTCCAGAACCAGTGCGTGCCCATGCCCAACTCCTAGGGCGGGTGGTGGTGATGTCTCCCACCCCTTAGTTCGGCGCCCGGCACTGAGCACTCAGTAAGTAATTTTGGAAGTGTCCCAAGCTGACGGAAACCAATCTGACCAGTTGTCAGTTTCTCTTGGGAACAATCACAGGGGCTCGGGGAGGCAGGAGCTGTGTGTTTCGTCCCCACGGCTTCGAGACGGGATAGCGTGGTATAATGAAAATAAGTCTCAGGTTGAATTTTGATACATGCACATCATTTCTTAACAAATAGGGGGGAAAATGTCACCTAACAACAGACAGACACAAAGGAGCATGAGTTCCTATAAAAGAAGCGAAGTCCTGGCTCTCTGTCCTTGGGGGTCCTGACAAGTCCTTTCAGGACGGGCTGTCTCCAAGGTGGATGCGGCGTGATCTCCTGGCACACTAAGTCTTCCTTCCAGTGGAGCCAGGCGACAGAGTCCATGCTTACAAGGGGAGCACCGGACAGAGAGGACAGTAGCACCTGGACAGTCTGTCCCGCTGACCATATTTCTGCAGCAACATTCATTTCACAAAAGGAAAATGACCCCCAACAGCCCCTATTCTAAACAACTGTCTGGTTCAGGTTTAGATGGAATATTTGAAGTGCCTGTGGAGTGTGGGTTCTCAATAAAGGTCCTTTGAATATTAACTAGCTTCTCCTGGGTGTAAATAGAATTAACTTACATACAATAGACAGAAAAAATGTGGTATATCCACACAGTGGAATACTATTCCTCAATAAAAAGGAACAAACTGTGGATCCATGCAACCACATAGATGAATCTAAAACACGTTCCTCTCAGTGAAAGAAGCCAGACACAAGAGACCACTCCATTTCTACAGGATGTCCGGGAAAAAACACAGCTATAGAGAGAAAGCAAATTAGGGGTTGTCTGGGGTGGGGGTGAGGGAGTAACAGCAAACATGCATGAAGGATATTATTGGGGTGATGAAAATATCCTAAATCTGGTTTATGGTGATGGTGCACAATGGTGTAGATTTACTACAACATCATTCAAGCGTACACTTGAAAGGAGTGAATTATATGGTATGGAAAATGTGCCTCAGTGAAGTTATTTAAAAAGTAGAAATGATTAACTTACTTAAATACCCATTACCCTGCTTACGGTGCATTTAAATATGAATTATAGACAACATAACACAAAGAAAGGAGGTTTCCTCCCCAAGGAGTTTTCAACACCACCGTCTCCCTATTTGTGCTTTTGAAAGAACAGATTCATGCAGTCTGACACCAAAGGGGCTTGGGCTTCTCCCCGAAAGGCCTCCCAACAAATCAGGCAGAAAGCGCAATGGTTTGTTATGAGATTTCACATGAGGCGTCTCCTCCTCCTGGACACACACATGCAATGGGGAAGGGGGTTTGGGGGGCAAAAATCACCTTGGAAGACCTTGGGTTTGAAGTTTCTAATCACTTCTTCGGCCTTAGTTCCCTCGTCTGTGAAATGGGGGTGATCGGAGCTCCTCGCAGCACCTGGACCTTGGCTGCTCGGGGCAGAGCTGTTATTACTCCGGCTCTCCGCAGAACAGGTCTCTGTAACGATGGAGTCAGGTCCCTGACACGCACTCGGGGCTGCGCTGAGGGGACAAGCAGCGTCTCTTACGCTGGAGGAGGTCGTGCTAAGAGGCAGGCTCTGACTCCACGCGTCCCAGGTGGTGCTGCCGGCACGCGGCTGCACCTAAAGTTACAAGAACTAGCAGTCTTGATTCACCGAGGACCTTAAACTTCCTGTCCCCTGACTTCTCCACCACATGTGGCTGACCTCAGAAGTACTTGGGAAGCGCAGATACTCGGCTATGCCAACAGGCCCCCTGAGTGAGTCGCTCAGGGGCACGGCCCCACCTCTGAATGGCGGAGGATGGGATCCTAGATGTCAAAGCTTCTGCAGGGTTGGGAATCATGGGTTAAGAGAACTCCGCAGAAACTGAGGAAATACATTGGATTAGGTGACAGAAATTCTGGTTTCTAGTCCCTTCTCCGCCACCCAGTGACCTGGGTGTGGTCATTTCTCCGCTCTGGGCGTCAGTTTCCCCATCTGGACAAAGGGGAGTGGTGACACAAGTGTGTGCCACCTTCTGTCCTGCACTCGTGTTCTACGACTCCACAAGGCTCAGCTTTCCTGGCCTGCTCCCCATTTCCAATTGGCCATGGCATTTCTGTGACTCAGGGGGCGGGCCCAGCAGTCGGGAGGCGGGGCCGGAGGGCGGGGTGCCAGGTTTTCCGCCCCGCTGCCGCTGGAGCCAGGGCCCAGCTCGGGCTATTGTATTCACGGGAGGTCTTAGCTGGTGCAGCCGCCAGCCCGACTGCTCAGGCGCCAGGGCTGTTTCATTATTTCATCAAAGTTCATTACGCTGGGGAGGAGACCAGTAATAAAACATGATTACAAGTGTCTCCAATGAGCACTTAAAGACATAATTCGGGGTGTACCTTCTGCTGCATCCCTGTTTGTGGTCGCATAGCGCATGGAGATTTGCGCCTCTGATACAGGCCAGTCTTCGCGTTAATTGAAGTGAAAAAAACGCCCGAAGAAGTTGATTCAATTTGTCTCGGGACTGAGCTGGTTGTTTCATACGAGGCGTGATTTGCCATTTTTGAAAACACACAGTTAATTATGTGTGTAAAGGGCAGGTACAGTGACACAGGCAACACGGAGGGACAGAATTGCAGCCAAGCATATCAGATGTCATTGGCAAAGGGCTGGGGAGAAATGGCTTTTTCTTTTCTTTCTCTCTCTCCCTCTCTCCCTCCCTCTCTCTCTTTCTCTCTCTCTCCTTCTCTCTCTTTCTTTCTTTCTGTCTCTCTCTCTCCCTCCCTTTCTTCCTTCTTTCCTTTTCCCTCCTTTCATTAGCCCCCTTCCCACCCTCATATCTTTTTCATGGAATAGCCCCAGCGATGAATGCGGGGAAGGTAATAGATGGTACTTTACATGCCAGAGCTAACAAAAAGGGATCTTAGGCCTGGTCCCACATCATCTAGATCAGTGTTGTCCTCCGAGAATACAGTCTTGACTGACATTGACTCGTGGGTTGGAGGCCAGTTGTTGAGGATGTGGGCTGGAGACCAAGAAGGCAGGACATGTGGGGAGTGCCCGTGTAGGTGTTGGGTGGAATTCTGCCAGGCTGTGGCCATGCGGCCCAGACAGGTCACATCTCTCTCTGGTCTCAGTCTCAGCCTCTAAGTCCGTGCCTGGGCCCTGGGCTTGGGCCCCCTGGGCAGCAGCGGGTGTGGCCTAGGCTAGGGGTGCAAGGCCTGGGTGTTGCTCTGCCATTATTCCTGACTCCCTGGGTGCCCTGGGGCCAGGCCTTTCTCCTCTGTGAGCCACTGTTTCTAGTCCTTTAAATGGGAATGGCTAGGCGGTGTCACTTACTCTTAAGAACCGTCTGAGAAACTTGTTAAAAACAGATTTCCTCAGGCCTACACCAAGGATATCAGATTTGATCTCCCCTGGAAAGCCAGGCAGTTAGCGGTTAATAAATCTTTCAGGAGATCCATGACATTTTTAATTTGGTTTTTTGGATATGTCAGACATTCACATCATTGATAATTGATGTGGCATAAATGAGTAATAGTAAAGAGTTTCCATCCATTCCGTCCCTCAGCCGCTCGGTTCCTGCTCCCAATTACAACCAGAGTTAATGGTTCTGTGTGTGTGTGTGTGTTTGTGTGTGTGCATTCTTCCAGAGGAATCTGTGACGTAAAGCCAGCATGTGTATATGTATATGTTATGTCCTTTATGCTCTCCTTTTTCTTTCCTACATAAATGATAGCGTACTATGCACACTATCCTGCGTCTTCCTTGTTTTTCATTTGATACATCTTGGAGGTCTTTTATATCGGTTATAAAGGCAGTGATGCGCTAGAGCCAATGGGGATGGATCTCTTAAGTTCAAGTTCAGTGACCTCATGTTGGTAGCTTGAAATAGGCCACGGAGAAGTATTTACATCATGGACAAATGCTGCAATCTGAATTCCCCACACCCCCCAGCTGGAGACCTTGTTACACATTTACCAGCACACTACTGGATGAATTCCACCCTCCTTTTTTATAATGGCTGCATAGTAATCTAGTGTATAGATGAAATATAGCTTATTTAGTCAATCCCCGGTTGATGGACACTTAGATTGCTTCTGATCTTCTGCCAAGGCAAACAACGCTTAAATAAGTAATTGTGTACATACATCTTTTCACATGTGTACGTGATTAAGAAAGAGTCCTAGAAGTGGCCCAACTAGGTCAAACGTCTGTGCGTTTGTCATTTTGTTGGCATTGCCGCATTGCCTCTGAGAGGCTGTTGCAGTATGCACACTGCCAATAGATGAGAATAATGCTTCCATCACACCCTCCACATCATCAGTTTCGAAATATCTCTGTCTCAGATTAATGAGCATTTCCTTAGGATGAGTGAGGCTGAGCATCTTTTCACATATTTAGGAGCCATTTGTAGCTCTTTTTCTGTGCCCTGTTGAGGATTGTGATCAAGAAAGATTGGAAAGACCAGCTTGGTCTAATCTTTTTTCACATATGGGGACCTTAAGCGCCTAAGAGGAGTAAGGAGTTGACCAAGACCCCACAATGAGTATTGGCAGCAAAGGGGTTAAAATCAGGAGTTTTGGCCTTTTAAAATCAAATGGGAGAAAAAAGTACCCAGGAATAAATCTAACCCAGGAGGTGAAAGAGCTGTGCACTGAAAACTGTAAGAAATCGTTGAAAGAAACTGAAGAAGGCACAAAGAAAGGAAAAATATTCCACGCTCATCTGTTGGAAAAATTAACAGAGTTAAAAATGTCCAGGGGGCCAGCCCTGTGGCTGAGTGGTTAAGTTTGCGCGTTCTGCTTTGATGGCCCAGGGTTTCACCAGTTCGGATCCTGGGCGCGGACATGGCACTGCTCATCAGGCCATGCTGAGGTGGCGTCTCACAGAGCACAACCAGAAGGACCTACAACTAGAAGACACAACTATGTACTGGGGGCTCTGGGGAGAAGAAGAAGAAGAAAGAAAAGGAAAAAAGATTGGCAACGGATGTTAGCTCAGGTGCCAATCTTTAAAAAAGTAAAACATGTCCATACTTCCTAAAGCAATCTACAGATTCAATGCAATCCCTATCAAATTCTCAATGACCTTTTTTCAGGGAAATAGAACAAAGAATCCTAAAATTTATACGGAACAACAAAAGACCTCGGATAGCCAAAGGAATCCCAAGAAAAAAGAACAAAGCTGGAGGTATCACACTCTCTGACTTCAAAATATGCTACACAGCTATAGTAATTAAAACAGCATGGTACTGGCAGAAAAACAGACACACACATCAATGGAACAGAATTGAGAGCCCAGACATAAGCCCACACATCTATGGATAGCTAATTTTTGAAAAAGGAACCGAGAATGTACAATGGAGAAAGGAAATCTCTTTCATAAATGGTGTTGGGCAAACTGGACAGCCATATGCAAAAAAAAAAAAAAAAAAAAAAAAAATTGAAAGTAGACCATTAGCTTACTCCAGATGCAAAAATTAACTCAAAATGGATTAAAGATTTGAATGTAAGATGTAAAACCATAAAACTTCTAAAAGAAAACATAGGTAGTACACTCTTTGACATCAGTCTGAGCAGTATCCTTTTA